>NC_068917.1:3750000-5000000 GCF_023091745.1 Budorcas taxicolor | reverse complement strand
TTTACTAAAAATAATAATGCTGCAAGATTCTGATTGCAATTTCAAAAGAAGGCCGCCAGGCATGTTCATGACCACAGCCCAGCCAGCATCATCAGAATAAGTCCATAGGTTCCCAGTTCAGTTCAGTTTAGCCACTCAGTTGTGTCCGATTCTTTGCGACCCCATGGTCTGCAGCATACCAGGCCTCCCTGTCCATCATCAACTCCAAGAGTTTGCTCAAACCCACGTCCCTCGAGTCAGTGATGCCATCCAACCATCTCATCCTCTGTCATCCCCTTCTCCTCCTGCCTTCAATCTTTCCCAGCATTAGGGTCTTTTCCAGTGAGTCAGTTATTTGCATCAGGTGGCCAAAGTATTGGAGTTTTGGCTTCAGCATCAGTCCCTCCAATGAATATTCAGGACTGATTTCCTTTAAGATTGACTGGTTTGATCTCCTTGTAGTCCAAGTCCAATAGGTTCCCAAGGTGAGCACTTTAAAGAACAGCATGTATTTGGATGGATAGAGAAGTTCTGGTGTCATTTTTTAAGATAACGGCCTCACTGAGAATGAAAGCTGGTGCAGCCACTGTGAGAACAGTATGGAGGTGCCTCAGAGAATTAAAAGTAGAGTTGCCATATGATCCAGCAACCCCTCATCTGGACATATACACAGAGAAAACTATAATTCAAAAAGATACATGTAGCCCTGTGTTCACTCCAGCACTATTTGCAATAGCCAAGGACATGGAAACGACCTCAATATCCATCAACAGATGAATGGATAAAGATGGGGTACATATGTGCAATGGAATATTACTCAGCCATAAAAAGAATGAAATAAAAATAAAGAATGAAATAATGTCACTTGCAGTAACATGGATGAACCTAGAGATTGTCATACTAAGGGAAGTAAGTCAGAAAGAGATATACCATATTCTGTTGTTGTTGTTCCGTCCCTAAGTCATGTCTGACTGTTTGCAGCCCCGTGGACTGCAGCACGCCGTGCCTCCCTGCCCCCCACTACCTCCCAGAGTTTGCCCAAGTTCAAGTCCATTGAATTGGTGATGCCATCCAACCATCTCATCCTGTCGCCCTCATACCATATGATATCTCTTATATGTGGCATATAAAATATGATACAAATAAACTTATCTACAAAACAGAAACAGACAGAGAACAGACTTGTGGTTGCCAAGGGGGAGTGGGTGGAGGAGGGAAGTACTATGACTTTGGGCTTAGCAAGAGCAAACTGTTATATATAGGATGGATAACAAGATTCTACTGTAAGGCAGTATATTCAGTATCTAGGGATAAACCATAATGCAAAAGAATCTAAAGAAGAATGTACATATTTATATATAACTGAATCATTTTGCTATACAGCAGAAATTAACACATCATTGTAAATCAGCTTTACTTCAATTTTAAAAATGTAAAATAACAGCCTCATAACTTTTTAATGTCCATTTGTACTTGAGTTTGAAGGCCTATAGCAGTAAAATGCAACTAAATATTATTATTACTCTGCAATAATTTGATAAAGTTAACAAATATTATTAATTCATTGAAATAATGCTGTAGGAAATAGTTTACAAGGTGATTAAATGCTTATGATAAGAGTGTTGTATGGTGAAGAGTATCCAAGATGACCCCAATGTTTCCTGCCTCCCAGAGTCATTCACCCCTTGTGGCGTTGACCCCACACTGTACAGAGCAAGCCTTATGGGCAATGGAATACAAGTGATGGTACATCACTCCCAAGATTAGGTCATAAAAGACTACAGCTGTCTTGGCCTCCCTCCCTCCTCTGTCTCTCTGTCTCTCACCTGCCGTCACTCCTAGGGGGAGGCCAAGTTCCCTGAAGCACAGCGTGAAGAGTTCTGAGCCTCTGTGGCAGTCTCCCTGGTGAGGGGCTGACACCTCCAGCAGTGGCTCTGGGAAAGAGGTCAGGAGGCTGCAGCTTGGCTACAGCCCGAGAACCGTGGTCCAGACCCATCATCCCAGAGTCTTGATCCAGACGCCGTGTGACACAGGGAGTGCTTCTTGTTTTAAACAGTTGGATTTAGGGGTCACTTGTTAACATGTGCAAGCAATAAATACTGACAAATGAAGACCAAAAATGTATAATTTAGGAAATGAGCCAAAATGTTAATTGTCGTGATCACCAACTGATTCGTGGTTATGAGTAATTTTCATTTTTTATTAGACTTTTTATATCTTTTCTTGACTTTCAGTATTTATTATATATCATTTTTTTAAATACAGGAAAGAAACCAAAAAGGCAGTGGTTTTTAATTTGTACTTTGTTTTAATATAAAGCACAATTTTAAATGGATTTTCTTTCCTCTCACTATGATGAGCGGGCCCCAGGATTGCAGGGGTGTTGACTAGAAAGGTGGATGGCAGTTCCAGACAGTGTAATGTGGCCAGGATTTTGAGTCAAGTACCAAACCGAGATTAACAACCCAGATGACTCTGGCCAGTAAAGATACATGCTACCACACCAGTCAGTACTTTGCAAAAGCCTTCTAATTTTGGCAGAATTTCATACTGAGAGAAAAGCTGCAGAAATAATACAAAAATCCCTGTGTACCATCATTCTCAGATACCAGCATTCTCTAGCCATGAACATTTTGCCACATTTGCTTTATCAGTATCTACAGGTAGATGATAGATAAAGGAAGGTAGATAGGTAGCTATACATAATAGGTAGGTAGGTAGATGATAGATAGTGTGTGTATCTCCTCTGCATAGCACTTATTACTGTTGTAATGTTACATTTATTTGTATAATTTTTGATGCATATTTTTTTTGGCTGTGCTGGGTCTTTGTTACGGCTCATGGGCTCTGTGTTGCTGCAAGCAAGCTTTCTCTGGTTGCAGTACATGGGCTTCTCACTGTTGGAGAGCACCGGCTCTGGAGCATGTAGTCTTCAGTAGCAGTTGTGAGTGGGCTCAGTACTGGCAGCACGGGCTTAGTTCCCCACAGCATGTGTGATTTTTGTTCCCAAATCAGGGATCAAACTCACATCCCCTGAGTTGGCAGACAGGTTCTTAAGTGCTGGACCACCAGGGAAGTCTCAATTGTTTGACTAATTTTTGTCTTTCCAAACAGAATATAATTCCCATGATTTTTGTTTGCCATTTTATCCTGGTAGTTAACACTGGCTCATAGAAATGTTCCACATTTGTTTTATGAATGAATAAATGAGAGGAATGAGAGATGAGATAAACCAGCCCTCAAATCTTAGTTCTCAAAAAGTCATATGCATCTTATTTGCGCCCATCAGCTGTGTTTTATCTCCTCCACCCATGGGATTTTCCAGGCAAGAGTACTGGAGTGGGGTGCCATTGCCTTCTCCATTAGCAGCGGTAGCAGCAGCAAGATTCAAATGGAAAGGCAAAAGTAGAGTCCAAAAGCTGCTGGGGGGGCCATAAGAAATAGGTCAGAGAGTTGGACCCAGACGGAGCATCAAAGTAACAGACGAAGCAACAGTGCCCCTTGGAGCAGGTTACTTAAATTCTGCATATAAGTCAGAATGGGCAGGGTTTTGCTGCGCTGATAGCCCCCAGACTCAGTGTCTCAGACAAGAAACACTTATCTCCAGTTCCCAGTTCCTGATCAATGCACAATTCTTGGCTGTGAACTGGGCTCCCCACACCACCCTCGCCTCAGGCCCTCAGCACCTGTGATCAGGTAATCACGTCAGAAGGAGGGGAAGCTCTGGGGGTCTCGCCTCACTGATAGATTGGGCTGGCTGAAGCATGCCATGTGTCATTGTCATTTCTGCTCACACTCATTGTCCACACGTGGTCACAGGGGCCAACACCGTCACCGCGTGTGTGTGTGCTCAGTCACGTTTGACTCTTGGTGAGCCCATGGACTGTGGCCTGACAGGCTCCTCTGTCCATGGGATGTCCCAGGCAAGAATACTGGAGTGGGTTTCCACTCCAGATCTCCAGGAGATCTTCCCGACCTAGGGATTGAATCTGTGTCACTTGCGTCTCCTGCACTGCAGATTCTCTACCATTAGTGCCACCTGGGAAGCCCCATCACCACCTCCAGGACACCGGCAAACATGATGCTCCCTCAGGCCCAGAGCACAAGAACCGGGGGGGCGGGGTGAACAACGGTAGTGACTGTGATGCAGCTCTGGCACTCCCTGACCAGCAGGCTCTGCAACAAATTGGTTTTGATGAGTAGACTGCTGACAAATGATGAGAATTTTACAGAAACTCAGTTCAGTTCAGTCGCTCAGTCGTGTCCGACTCTTTGCGACCCCATGAATTGCAGCACGCCAGGCCTCCCTGTCCATCACCAACTCCTGGAGTTCACTCAGACTCATGGCCATCGAGTCAGTGATGCCATCCAGCCATCTCATCCTCTGTCATCCCCTTCTCCTCCTGCCCCCAATCCCTCCCAGCATCAGTGTCTTTTCCAGTGAGTCAACTCGTCGCATGAGGTGGCCAAAGTACTGGAGTTTCAGCTTTAGCATCATTCCTTCCAAAGAAATCCCAGGGCTGATCTCCTTTAGAATGGACTGGTTGGATCTCCTTGCAGTCCAAGGGACTCTCAAGAGTCTTCTCCAACACCACAGTTCAAAAGCATCAATTCTTCAGTGCTCAGCCTTCTTCACAGTCCAACTCTCACATTTATGCATGACCACTGGAAAAACCATAGCCTTGACTAGACAGACCTTAGTCGGCAAAGTAATGTCTCTGCTTTCGAATATGCTATTTAGGCTGGTCATGACTTTTCTTCCAAGAAGTAAGCATCTTTTAATTTCATGGCTGCAGTCACCATCTGCAGTGATTTTGGAGCCCCCCCCCAAAAGAGTCTGACACTGTGGGGAAACAGTGGAAACAGTGTCAGACAGTGTCAGAAACTCAGCATAAAGTTTATATTTATAAACTTTATATATAAACTTTATTTATTTATAAACGTTGCTTATATTTATCCAAAAGCAAAAGTTTTCCTCTCTTTCTTTGATTTCTTCGGAGAGATCCCTAATCATTCCAGAAAGATTTAATAACAAAAAAGTAAAACATAACTAATAGTTTGTTGAATTATTTTCAGTGTTTGTTTATATTCAGCCATGCATGTGTTCAGCATTGACAGCACACCTGCTGTGTAGCAATAGAGTAACTCATCCTCATCACAAAACATGAGTCATAACAGCCTGTCATTTCAGCTCTGGTCCTTTAAGCAAAATCAAGTTGTGGTAAAGCAAACACACCCATGTGGGAGTCCAGGTTTCTAGTCTTAACCACATGCTCCAGATAAACAGCTGCAGAAAATGGCCTAAATATTAATATTAGATTTCTGTGGATAACTTGTTGCCAAAGTCTTGTTATGTTGGTCAAACTGAGTCATATTAAACTAAATCTCTAACAAAAGCAGATCCATTTACAATATAATCTTGCTATCTGTTGAGTCATGTCTGAAGAAACAACAAAAGCAATGTTCAGTACTCTTCGGCAGTGAGTAGGCAGTAAACAGAAGGAAGAATTGGATCATATTTCATATCATTTAAATGATGTGAAACGGAGGTCAGGAGTTACCAAATACTCCAGAAAGTTCTGTGAATTTTAGTAAATCAGCTAAGCAGTTCAGCTTTCTTCCATGGCAGAATTCCATCAACTTCACACTGGGTGCGTGAATTTCTCCTCTTGCAAGTGTGTGAGAGCATGTGCGTGTGCACATGCGTATGTGTGGTTACTTTGCTTTCACCAAGGCTTTGAGGTAGACCAGAAGGATGGAGCCTGGAACATTAAATAGGGAAAGGAGAATTGATCACATGGAAATCCTGGAAAGAAAAAGCAGCTTCTGCTGTTTCATATATTTCTCCATTCATTCATCCCCTCTGACATGCCAGGCATTGTTGAGTCAAAGGCACACATGAATACACCAGGAAACGTTTCTACCCTCATGGAGTTTCTGTGCTGGTGAAAAGGGGAAAGCAGTCAGCGCAATATAAATAAGTATGAGCATATCAGAGCATGACCAAAACTGAAGAAAACACAACAGGATCAAGAATGCAATCAGGATTGACTGTAGTTAACTGGACACAAGATAGCAGATTGGGAAGACTCTAGTCTCTCCTCCTACAGTCTCTCCTCCTCCCACAAAACCACGATTGCACATTGAACAAGCCTCTATGAGAACAACTTGAAGACGACAGAACGGCTCTTCTACAACCAGGGGTGTAAAGACAAACCACACCGAGACGAGTTACAGGGACAGAGAGCAATGCCCTGACTCCGCACCTGCAGGAGGGGACACCACAACTTGGATTCCTCTGTAAAGAGAGGGGTTGGAGCCCCACATTGGGCATTCCAGCCCTGGATCCCTGCATGGGGAAGATAACCTCCACAACAGGCTTTGAAAATGAAATATGGATCACTAAAGGCTGACATTAAACATAATGATGTCCAGCTGTATCATTTACAGGATATGCCTTAATCAATTCAGACAGACATATTAACATTCAGCAATAGATTGAAATTTAGGTCATACCTGAATGATCTATTGTTTTTCCCTACTTTCTTCAATTGAAGTCTGAATTTGAAAATAAGGAGTTCATGATCTGAGCCACAGTCAGCTCCTGGTCTTATTTTTGCTGACTGTATAGAGTGTCTCCATCTTTGGCTGCAAAGAATATAATCATTCTGATTTCAGTATTGACCATCTGGTGATGTCCATGTGTAGAGTCTTCTCTTGTGTTGTTGGAAGAGGGCATTTGCTATGACCAGTGCGTTCTCTTGGCAAAACTCTGTTAGCCTTGCCCTGCTTCATTCCATACTCCAAGACCAAATTTGCCTGTTACTCCAGGTATCTCTTGACTTCCTACTTTTGCATTCCAGTCCCTATGATGAAAAGGACATCTTTTCAGGGGTGTTCATTCTAGAAGGTCTTGTAGGTCTTCATAGGACCATTCAACTTCAGCTTCTTCAGCATTACTGGTCGGGGCATAGACTGGGATTACTGTGATGATGAATGGTTTGCCTTGGAAATGAACAGAGATCATTCTGTCAGTTTTGAAATTGTATCCAAGTTCTGTATTTTGGACTCTTTTGTTGGCTATGAGGGCTACTTCATTTCTTCTAAGTGATTCTTGCCCACAGGATTAGATATAATGGTCATCTGAGTTAAATTCACCCATTCCAGTCCATTTTAGTTCACTGATTCCTAAATGTTGATGTTCACTCTTGACATCCTGGAATGTGAAGTCAAGTGGGCCTTAGGGAGCATCACTACGAACAAAGCTATCGGAGGTGATGGAATCCCAGTTGAGCTATTTCAAATCCTAAAAAGATGATGCTGTGAAAGTGCTGCACTCAATATGCCAGCAAATTTGGAAAACTCAGCAGTGGCCGCAGGACTGGAAAAGGTCAGTTTTCATTCCAATCCCAAAGAAAGCCAGTGCCAAAGAATGTTCAAGCTACTGCACAATTGCACTCATCTTACACACTAGCAAAATAATGCTCAAAATTCTCCAAGCCAGGCTTCAACAGTACATGAACCAAGAACTTCCAGATGTTCAAGTTGGATTTAGGAAAGGCAGAGGAACCAGTGATCAAATTGCCAACATCCATTGGATCATCGAAAAGCAAGAGAGTTCCAGGAAAACATCTGCGTTATTGACCATGCCAAAGTCTTTGACTGACTGTGTGGATCACAACAAACTGTGAAAAATTCTTCAAGAGATGGGAATACCAGACCACCTTACTTGCCTCCTGAGAAATCTGTATGCAGGTAAGAAGCAACAGTTAGAACCAGATATGGGACAACAGACTGGTTCCAAATTGGGAAAGGAGTACGTCAAGGCTGTATATTGTCACCCTGCTTTTTTAACTTATATGCAGAGTACATCATGCGAAATGCCGGGCTGGATGAAGCACAAGCTGGAATCAAGATTGCTGGGAGAAATAGCAATAACCTCAGATATACAGATGACACCACCCTTATGGCAGAAAGTGAAGAGGAACTAAAGAGCCTCTTGAAAGTAAAGGAGGAGAGTGAAAAATTGGCTTAAAACTCAATGTTCAGAAAACTAAGATCATGGCATCCGATCCCATCACTTCATGGCAGATAGATGAGGAAACAATGGAAATGGTGGCAGACTTTATTTTGGGGGGCTCCAAAGTCAGTGCAGATGGTGACTGCAGCCGTGAAATTAAAAGACGCTTGCTCCTTGGAAGAAAAACTATGACCAACCTAGACAGCATAATTAAAAAGCAGAGATATTACTTTGCCGACAAAAGTCCATCTAGTCAAAGCTTTGGTTTTTCCAGTAGTCATGTATTGGTGTGAGAGTTGGACTATAAAGAGAGCTGAGTGCTGAAGAGTTGATGCTTTTGAACTGTGGAGTTGGAGAAGACTCGTGAGAGTCCCTTGGACTGCAAGGAGATCCAACCAGTCCATCCTAAAGGAGATCAGTGCTGGGTGTTCATTGGAAGGACTGATGTTGAAGCTGAAGCTCCAATACTTTGGCCACCTGATGCAAAGAACTGACTCATTTGAAAAGATCCTCATGCTGGGAAAGATTGAAGGCAGGAGGAAAAGGGGATGACAGAGGATAAGATGGCTGAATGGCATCACTGACTCAATGGACATGAGTTTGAGCAAACTCTGGGAGTTGGTATTGGACAGGGAAGCCTGGTTTGCTGCAGTTCATAGGGTTGCAAAGAGTTGGACACGACTGAGTGACTGAACTGAACTGAATAAATTAAAATATATCAAACTGATGTGAAAAGAAAGAAGTGACTTTATCAATATTGAAGTGGGCGTCAAGAAAAATTAATTGGATTAGAGGTTGGTTATTGATAAATAACCCATGAAGTAGCATAAACACATTTGTACCAAGTGACCATTACATTGAATTAAAAAGCTGGTGGGTTGCTGAATGTGACATACCTACTATCGTATTTAGAGTTTTACACACTGCTGCCCTTGTAGCTCAGTTGGTAAAGAATCTGCCTGCAGTGCAGGAGACCCGGGTTCGATTCCTGGGTTGGGAAGATCCCCTGGAGAAGGAAATAGCAACCCACTCCAGTATCCTTGCCTGGAAAATCTCATGGACAAAGGGCTGCAGTCCATGGGGTCGCAAACAGTCGGGTACGACTGAGCGACTAACACACTAACACACACCTCTTTCAGAATTTGAATGAGCAGTCAGAAAGCCAAACACAGAAATAAGGAAATAGATACTATGACCAATTTAGCTCTTATTTTTTTATCTCAAACTATATATGTAAATTTTCATCATCAGTTTTTTCAATTAATTATATAATTTTATAAAAATTAACTTTATATTAAGCCCCAAAGATAATCACAAAATTAGAAAAATAGTGTCAAACCATGATGAAATGAAGTAGAAATAAACATAATAGGATCATAAAGCTCTAGAAAATGTAGATATTAAAATGTATTATAAATCTAGAGAAGGTAAAAATGTTTGGTATTGGCAATGACAAGAAGATCAGTAGAACAGACCAGAAAGTCAAGACACAGATCAAAATAAAAACAGGGATAAAAGTTAGTTATTTGAAATCAGTTGTGGTTAAAAGCGTCATTAAATTATAGTTACAGTTTGTTATAGCCATCTTGAGGGAATAATTGGATTCCTTTCTTATCCTTTACTTCACAATAAATTCCACACAGACCATAAATTCAAATATCAAAAAAGAAATGATAAAAGAGGAAAAATATGGGAATTTTAAAAATAATGAGAATGAAGAAGGCCTTCCTAAGCAAATAAATTGATATATTGATAAAATTAATTTAAAATTAAAAATTTCTATATAAAAAAACAGTAAATCAAACTAAAATTTAAAGCTGGGGGAAATATTTGTAA
Source organism: Budorcas taxicolor (assembly GCF_023091745.1). Taxonomy (NCBI): domain Eukaryota; kingdom Metazoa; phylum Chordata; class Mammalia; order Artiodactyla; family Bovidae; genus Budorcas; species Budorcas taxicolor. The sequence continues at coordinate 4,990,165 of NC_068917.1, read as the reverse complement.
CACTTGTAGTGAGAAGGAGTTAATTTCATTAATATGTGAAAAACTCTAAAAATCTGTGACTGTGATGACTAAACTAACCAAGATTGTTAGATTAAGGATGAAGTAGGCTGCAGTCCATGGGTTCGCAAAGAGTGGGACACAACTGAGTGACTTCACTTTCACTTTTCACTTTCATGCATTGGAGAAGGCAATGGCACCCACTCCAGTACTCTTGCCTGGAAAATCCCATGGACAGAGGAGCCTGGTAGGCTGCAGTCCATGGGGTTGCAAAGAGTCAGACACGACTGAGCAACTTCACTTTCACCTTTCACTTTCATGCGTTGGAGAAGGAAATGGAACCCACTCCAGTGTTCTTGCCTGGAGAATCCCAGGGACGAGGGAGCCTGGTGGGCTGCCGTCTATGGGGTCGCACAGAGTCGGACACGACTGAAGTGACTTAGCAGCAGCAGCAGCAGCAGCTCACAAAAATAAATAAACGCTATTGCAAAAGTGCTCAAATCACCTACAGTGATAAACCAAAAAGGGTAAAATTTAAAATAGACCCATGGAACAGAGAGTCCTTAGTAATTCTGACCTTCTAAAACACAAAGACCCTGATGCTAGGAAAGATTAAAGGCAGGAGGAGAAGGGGACGACAGAGGATGAGATGGTAGGATGGCATCATCGGCTGAACGAACCTGAGTTTGAGCAAACTCTGGGAGTTGGTGATGGAGAAGGAAACCTGGCGTGCTTCAGTCCACAGAGTTGCCAAAAGTCGGACACAACTGACGACTGAACAACAAAAACACAAATACATTAGATTGTGTGGGTTTTTTTTTTTTTTTTGCAATTTTCCGATTTTCTTTCTGATCGCAATACCAAAATCTGACAGATGGCTCAAAAAACAGTAAAAACACATACGACTCTCACTTAGGAGTATAAGAATACTAACTGTCAGAAGTATACTTTTAAAAACACACTAACACCAATTAGGATTCGTTTCAGAAATGCAATAATGGTTTAATGTTAGGGAATCACAAAGTTCATGATGAAAGTCACAATATACACTGAAAAGCGATTTGATATTTTATATTCACTACTAATTAAAAAAAAAATCTTAGTAAACTGAGAGTGAAGAGTGCCTTGTCTTGGTAAATGGAGCAGATGTCATAAAAAATAGTGAGACATCAAAGGAATTTTCATCCAAAGCTGAAACAGAACAAGGAGGTTGCCTGTCACCCTCTGCCTGACGACTCCATCATCCAGACTCTGTTGGTTTGTTTCTCTTATTGATTATCTCTGTCCGTTCTTATTCTCGGAGTCTGTTCACTTGAGGGTCTTTTCTTGATTGTATGCTGACCATGCTATTTGAAAAACTATTTGGGGACTTGCCCGGTGGCGATCGTATGGTTAAGAGTCTGCCTTCCAGTGTGGAGGGCTTGGGTTCTGTCCCTGGTCAGGAAACTAAGATTCCCACATGCCATGCAGTGTGGTCAAAAAAAGAGAGAGAAAGTATTGTAGAAACGATGTGCTGTCCCCAAAGAGAAGGTCTGAGGAACTGCTTTTGCTGAGCACTTGTCACCAGCAGGGCACCAGTCACCTCCACCCTCGTCTGTCAGGGCTTAGAACCTTGCTAGCCAGAGACTGCCCGTATCTGGGTGCCCGTCCATGCCAGGGCAGGATGCTCCCGGCTTCTCTTTAACAGGCCAGTGTCTGGGAGAGCTAGGCCCAGGGAAGGCTGGTTTGTACGGCACCCGCCTTGGGCAGGATCTGGGCCACCTCCTCTGCCCTAGGGGCCTGAGAGCACAGCTCTGGCTGTCTCTCCCTGACCCCCAGTTGCTCCCAGAGCTAACGCGGACCAAATGCCTGACTCAGGCTCTGAGGCTTCTCCTCTGAGGCCGTGCTGTCTTCAGAGCAATTTGAAGGTTTTAAGAAAATGTTTTTACATTTTGCACAGATTGGGGTGAGGGTGGGGGTCTCCAGAAAGAGGATCAGTCTGATGACATAGCTAAAACTCGTGTGTGTGTGTGTGTGTGTGTGTGTGTGTGTGTGTGTGTGTGTGTCTTATTCTGTGGTCAGAACTGTTTTTGAATGAAAGTCATTATGCCTCATGCATGCGTGCTTAGTTGCTACAGTCGTGTCTGATTCTGTGACTCCATGGACTGCAGCCCATCACGCTTCTCTATCCATGGGATTCTCCAGGCAAGAATACTGGAGTGGATTGCCGCGCCCTCCTCCAGGGCATCTTCCCGACCCAGGGATTGAATATGTGTCTGTTACGTCTCCTGCATTGGCAAGCAGGTTCTTTACCATTAGCGCCACCTGGGAAGTCCCTAAACACCCCCCTTCCCACCTCTGGGAACCACAAATCTGATCCCCTTTTCTGTGCGTTTGGGTTTGTTATCATTTGTTTTTTAGATTCCACATATAAGTGAGTTCATGCAGTATTTGTGTCTCTTACTTTTTTACTTTGCATCATGCCCTCAAGGTCCATAGAAGCAGAAGTCTACATCATCCTTTAGGATTTTTCTGGAAGTTCTGACAAGTGAAATGAGCAAAAGATTGTAGAAAATGAAAATATTATTCTGTTAAATGTAATAAAAGCACAGAGGTACAAGATACAAGAAAAGTATTTTTTAAATCACTTGGTTTGCTATTGAAAATCAATTAACAGAAAACAGAGTGAGAACCCTGAAAGAAGAAATCACTAATATAAGTGTTATGGTGTTTTTTTATATGTCAGCTTGGCTAAATTAATGTCCCCAATATTGAAGCAAATACTATTTATAATTTAGGTGTTACTTGGAAGGCATTTTTTAAACATGACTAAAATCTGTATTCAGTTGACTTTTAAGTAAGGGAGATTTTTTTTAGGTAGTCTGGGCAGGCCTCATTTAATCTGTGTAAGGCCTTAAAAGTGGCACAGAGGCTTCCCAGGAGGAGGACAAGCCCCACCTGTGTTCCAGCTGTGGATGGCCATCTCATGCCCGAGGTCTTCTGCCCGTCCTTCCTAATGGCCTTATAAGTTTGGACCAGCTTCCCAAATCCCATTAACCAATTTTTCACAACAGATTTTTTAACACGCACCTCCTCCTGGCTCTGCTTCTCTGATTGGACCCTGACTAATGCAACAGATGATAAACGTAACGAGAACTTGTATGGGGTCTTTCTGAAGAAAAATGTCAAGTGTGGCTAACGGACATAAAAGCAGATAAGAGACTTCACAAACTTCTGCCCTGAAAGTTCAAAATACTCCAAAAAAATGAATGCAATTAAAATCCTAGCAAAACTTCTTTTAAAAAAGAAACTTGACAAGTTTCTGCTAAATAAGAAAGAATCAGGGTGGTGGGGGAGAAGTTCTCCTATCAAATAGTAAAGCTAGAATAACTTTAAAAGTGTGAATTTACCAGAGGAAGAAGCAAAGAGATGGAAGAAGCAGGATAAGGAGCTCAGAAATAGGCGTGTGTGTGAATGGAGATGACTGCGCAGGGAGTGTGACATCGAGTCAGTCTAGAGAAGCTGGGGCACACCAGCCACCTCTTCTGGAGAAGCACGCCATCCAGACATGCAGTAGGTTAAAAGAAGAGCCATTCACTTAGCTCATGACTTGGTGGCGTGGCAGCTGGGGCCGGAGGGAGTTGGGAGGCTCTTGGGTGTGGGCATGCTCCCGGCTCTGTGGTGAGTTGGCTGGAGCTGACAGGCTTTGAATGGTCTCCCTCATATGACCCAAGAGTTCCTGGTGGGAACAAGGCAGGCTGGACCACACGTCTCACCCTCCTGCCGTCTCCCCGGTCTTGTTGATTTCCAGGAGCTGCAAGGGCTGGACTTCAGCGCCCAGGCTCCTTGCAAGTCTCTGTTTGCGTTGTGTTTGCTACTGTGCCATCCGCCAAAGAAGTCAGATCCCCAGGCCCCAAGTCAGCAGAGGAGGGTGCTTGGAGACAGTGTGGATGCAGGGAGCTCACTGGGGCCTTCGCTGCAGCGGATCCACCATGATGGGTGACTCAGGAAATGATGCTGGAAAGACGGAATCATTTGTGGGGAAAGTAGTCTAGATTCCTGTGTTGAAAAGTGAAAGTGTTAGTTGCTCAGTCATGTCTGACTCTTTGCCACCGCACGGACTGTAGCCCATGAGGCTTCTCAGTCCATGGAATTTTCCAGGCAAGAATATTGGAATGGGTTGCCATTCCCTTCGCTAGGGAATCTTCCTGATCCAGGGGTTGAACCTGGGTCTCCTGTATTTCTGGCATATTCTTCACCATCTGAGCCACCAGGGAAGCCTGGATTCCGATATTAAAACAAAACAAATTCCAGATATATTAAAAATTAAATGTAAAAATTGCCATATTTTAATAACAAAGTTAGCAAATGACAATGTGGAGGGAATATTTGCACCATCTATGGCAAAGATAGAAAGTGTAATCATGCATTAATGTAAAATGTTGTTCCTAGTAGCAAGGAAGAAGATGTACGTCTCAAGTTCTCAAAGAAGAGATGTTGTTAGAACGAAAGACGTAAAGCTGTGAATAAGCTGAAGTCCAGTGAGAGGCCTTTGGTTTCCAGAGCAGAAGCCGTCAGTGGGCCTGAAGTGAAAGAGATGAACAGTGAGGCAGTGAGGAAGGGACCCTGGAACCCATCTTCCAGTGAATCGGTGAGCATCTTTGAGCCTCAGCTGTCCACCCATCTCTGTATAATATTTAAGCCAATTAAGAGTTACACACTTAATGAACATTTTTTGAACTAAGCAATTAAGAGTTACACACTTTTTGAACTAAGCAAAAATCTGTGGTCATAAGAATTCCTCAAAGCCTTTCCACCCTTCCATTAATGCCAGCACTGACTTGAACATTTGATTCAGTGAAGCACTCTCTTTCCAGGAGCTCACAAGCCGGGGAGGGTTTTAGCAAGAACCACATTTCTCTAATTGCTCAGCCACAGACCCACACTGACCGGGTTGTTAATTCATCACTTTGGAGATAATTGCCACGAGGAAATAAAAACCTCATAAGTCAAGTTAACAGAGGGCCAAATGCACTGACATTTATTAAATGTGAGGAGGATTTATAGGTGAGGAGAGTGTGCTGCTTGGCAAACAGAGTAAGCTGATCGTGACCCAAACTGGCTGTTTCATTTTGAAGATGTTTGAATTCCTGTGCTTCTATCTCATCATTTATCAAGTGAGGATGCTGTTCACCAGAGCACTCCCTCCCCTCTGGGCTGTCACCAAGGGGATGTGTGGTGGGAAAAGCACAGGTGAGGGAACCTGAGTCCACACCGCAGCATCCTCATCTGGCTTCCCAGGCAGCGCTGGAGGTAAAGAACCCACCCAGTGCAGGAGACATGAGACGTGGGTTCGATCCCTGGAGGGGGGCATGGACACCCACTCCAGTGTTCTTGCCTGGACGATCACGTGAACAGAGGAGCCTGGCAGGCTGCAGTCTGTAAGGTTTCACAGAGTCGAACATGACAGGGGTGACGTAGCACACACATCACCATCTGGGACACAGGCAGAGTATTACTCGCTGGGGTGCTGTGAAGCCCTGGTGAGACCATGCGTGGTTGGAGTCCGGGAAGTTATAAACAGCTGGGGACTGTTTTCCTTTCCCTCACTTTCCTCTGGCCATGCTCACTGCCTTGCTGGACTTCAGGGGTCTCCCCTAGCTGCTCCGTCCTCCCCATCCTGCCAAGCCCTGCTCTGATCTCCCCTCCTGCACAAAGTGGGCTTTCCTTCTCACCGAATGTCTGCTCCATGAGAGTCAGCTGCAGGCGTGGAGGATGCATTCTCTTACTTAGCAAGCGTGTGAGGAGCTCCTGCACTGCTTGGGTATGGCCTTCTCTCCTTGGCTGGATCTGCAGTTCCCTGGGCCCTGGGGCATTGTCCTAAATCTCTCTGTCCCCCTGCAGCACCTGGTATGTAGTAACATTTAACATAATGAAGCATGTGTGGACTAGAATTGCTTGATGACTCACATCGTATGTAGGGCACCCAGAATGTTTGGGTGAATATTTTAAGGTTACTTAGCACATCATTGATGCCAGTGTCAGTCACAAGCCCCAGGGCTACCTGCACATTTGGTAAAAGAAAGAAGAAGCCAGTTTTCAGTCTGTTCTCATAAAATGACATCGATTTCACAATCTTCCAACACTCCCAGCATTATGTTTCTCCAAAAATTCTCCTTTATGTTTCTGAGGTGTGAAACTCCAGTTCCATAAGGTTTACACAAAAAGCTTCTTTCAAGAGAGGTGTTGGATATCACCCCCACCCTCTCTTCCCTTGGCAACCACAAGTTGTTCTCTGTTATGAGCATGTTTATATTTCATAGCTTCATCTGTGTCATATTTTAGATTCCACATGCAAGGGATATCATATTGTATTTGTCTTTCTGTCTCTGACATATTTCAGTTAAGTATGATACTCTCTGGTTGCATCAATGTTGCTGCAGACAGCATCATTTAGCTTTTGTGACTGTTTATGCACACACATACATACAGACTGCATCTTCTTTATCCATTTGTACCCATCGATGAACATTTAGGTTGTTTCCATGTCTTGGCTGCTGTGAATAGTACTGCTATAAGCATAAGGGTGCATGTATCTTTTTGAATTATAGTTTTTCCAGATATATTCCCTGGAGTGGGGTTGCTGGATCATATATTAGCTCTATTTTTAGTTTTCTGGAAAGTCTCCATGCTGTTTTCCATAGTGGCTGTTCCAGTTTACTGTTGTACATTCCCACCAACAGTGTAGGAGGGTTCCCTTTTCTCCATACCCTCTCCAGCACTTGTTATTTGTAGACTTTTTAGTGGTGGCCGTTCTGATCTGTGTAAGGTGGTACCTTATTGTAGTTTTGATTTGTATTTTTCTAGTAATAGGCGATGTTGAACATCTTTTCGTGTGCCTATTGACCATATGTGTTTCCTTCTTTGGAGAAATGTCTGTTTAGGTCATCCGCCCAGTTTTCAGTTGGGTTGTTCATCTTTTTGTTGTATAAGCTGTTTGTATATTTTGGAACTTAAGCCCTTATCATATGCTTGCATCATTTGCAAATTTTTCTCTTGATTCCATAGATTGTCTTTTCATTTTGCTTATGGTTCCCTTTGCTGTGCAAAAGCTTTTAAATTTGATTAGGTCCCATTTGTTCATTTTTGCTTTTATTTCTTTTGTCCTGAGAGACTGGTCTAAGAAAACATTGGTATAATTTATCCTCAAAGATTGTCTTGCCTGTGTTCTCTTCTAGGAGTTTTAAGGTATCATGTCTTCTATTTAAGTTTTAGAGGCTTTTGGAGTTTGGTATGTGTGTTTGTCCTAACTTCATTGATCAAACGTACCTGTCCAACTTTCCCACCACCACTCGCTAAAGAGACACTTTTCTCTATTTTATAGTCTTGCCTCCTTTGTCAAAGATTATTTGAGCATATATGTGTGAGTTTATTTCTGGGCCCTCTGTTCTGTTCCAATGATCCATATATTCTTGTGTCAATACTATTTTGCTTACTGTAGCTTTGTAATATTGTCTGAAGTATCGGAGCACTGTGCCCCTTGCTTGGTTCTTTTTCCTCAGGATTCCTTTGGCAATTCTGGGTCTTCTGTTGTTCAAAAAAAGTCTTAGAATTATTTGTTCCAGTTCTGTGTAGAACATCATGGGATCACAGTAAATCTATAAATGGCTATGGTTAGTGTGGTCATTTTAACATCACTAATTCTTCCAATCCAAGAGCATGGGCTATCTTTCCACGTCTTTGAATCATCTTCAGTTTCCCTTATTAGTGTTTTATAGTTCTCAGCATATGGGTCTTTCACTCCCTTGGTCAGGTTTATTCCTGAATTTTGTCTGATGCATTTTAAAAGAAATAATTTGTTTACATTCCCTTTCTGATGTTTCATTGTTGATATAAAGAAACGTAACAGATTTCCATGCATCAGTCTTGTGTCCTGCCTCATTGCTGAATTTGTTTACCAGTTCTGGTAGTTTTTGTGCAGAATCTTTAGGGTTTTCTGTGTATAGTGTCAGGTCATCTGAGTATCGTGACAGTCTTACGTCTTCCCTTCCAATTTGTATACCTTTTGTTTTTCTTGTCTGATTGCTGTGGCTATGACTGCCAATGCTCTGTTGAATAGAAGTGATGATAGTGGGCATCCTTGTTTCAAGATGTACTATTAAGTGAGAAAAAGCAAGTCTGAAACTTAGTCCAGCTGAGTTTTTAAAACATGAGTAAATAAATGTGGTGTGTGTGTGTGCAAATGCCCATAACCCCTAAATGAGTGAATAGGAAGGGCTGTAATGGTGAACACCTTACTGCTCCCAGTGCCAGTGCCTGAGACAGGCATAAATTAATGAAACGGTGATGACGGGGGACATTTGTATTTTACTCTGTGTCTCCTGTTGTCTGAATTCTTTATATTCAGAATGTATGATGAATCACTTGTTTAATGGGCAAATTTTTAAAATTATTACAGGATTGCTGGGTGAAATGACTCAATATTTTAGTTAGCAGTTACATATAACTACATTTTTATATAATAACTATCCAAATAGAATCCTGGAAACCAAATAAATGAAACTCTATCCTTTCTAAGAGAATCAAAACCAAAAATTGTACTTTCTCCCTAGATTCTGAAAGCCAGTAAACAAGACTTTGTGAGATAAGTTGAACAGATTTGAAACATTTGGTGTAAAGTACCTCCCACAGAGTTTATTCAGCTAAAGATACAGGCACTGTGTAGTGTCATTCTTAGGCTGCCTGGCTGATGTGATGTTGAGATAAACAGACGCAGCCTCAGCACGTTGTTGGAGGTTAAAACAGAGGCCGTTGCAGAGCTAGCTTTCATGCTGGGTAGTGCTGGGTTCAAATCCCAGCTCCCTGCTTTCCTTTTAAGCCTCAATGTCTTCATCTGTAAAATAAGGTTGTTTAAAACTTAACTGAAAAGTAAATTCTCTGGCTCAAAATTTGCTTTACCATTTTCCCTTTTCACAGCTTTCCATAGTGCTTTCAGGAGCAGGCAGAAGTCTAAGAAAAAGTAGAGTTCTTTCAGAAATGAAACCAAAAATGGACTTAGGATTCAAGAAAAATCATTCCAGCTTCCTTCTAAGCAGGATTTAACACTAAGAATTCACTCTTCATGCCTGTGCACTTAGCGGGGGGTCCTGACTGAGGGTTCTGGGGTCCCTGTTACAACCACTGAACCCTCACAGAGGCCCCCAACCTGCTCCAACCCCAGAAACACTAGTACAAGTCCAAGAGAATTGAAGCCAAAACCTCCAGGCCTGGCAGGTACATGAAAGTGCAGAGAAGACACGAGAACACTGTGTCTTAAAGACTCTGAATAGACCCGTAATAACTTTCACAGGCTTTGAGGAACATAATGAGGTGATGAGGAGGAATCTAAGCCATTTACGAATGACCTCAGGCACCGAGGCAAGAGAGAGGGCTGAGGGGTTGGGTTTGTGCCCTTAGGGAGGACAGGTCAATATTCACAAGGAAAAAGTAAGATTCCAGGAAAAGTGAGTGAGAATCGATTTTGGTAAGTACTAAATTTGAAAAGCAGTGGATTCACCTTATTCAGCATCACCTGAAAGGATAATGTCCTAGGATGGACAGACCTGACCTTTATGTGATTTTCATCAGGGCCTTAATCCTACTGTGAGCTCCTTAGAAACATGGCCTTGTGGGAATAACGAAGTAGGTCCCTTTCAAGAACTCAGTAACTTGTACGTAATCTCTCCTCACAAGGACAGTGGACATGGGGACGCGTGTTCTCAGCTGTGGGAGTGGAGCCTTGTTACCTGGTGACCACTGGCATCAGGGACCAGCCCTCATAATCAGCCCCCTTGAATGCCAGTGCTGATGGGGGCTTAGCTAAATGCCTCATGCACGAAAGCCTCTTCATCATTTGTTTCCAGCCGAGAGCAGTCAGGGTTTTGCTTTGCTTTCTGTGCCTTGATGGCCATTTCATTACCATCCTCAGCATCAAAAAAATAAGGAGTTTTTCCTTAAGTTTGACGAGCTTGTTGGATTTTGTCTATGTTATGACGAAAGGCCAAATATTGAATAATTGACTGCAAACTAAAAAGTTACCATGCAGACATAGAGAATAAGGAACTCCAAATCCCACAAAATCTTGAATTCTAGGTAAAACAAACACACATATGTATGCATATATGTGTGTATTAAGACTGAAAAAAGTGTGCTGTAAGAAACTGTAGTCTTGCACTGTGGGCAGGTCTAGATTACTTTCTTTTAAAAAAAAAATTGAAAGGAGAGTTGGAAGAGGTAGCCCTGCAATGCTGCTGCTGCTGCTGCTGAGTTGCTTCAGTCGTGTCCGACTCTGTGCGACCCCGTGGACAGCAGCCCACCAGGCTCCTCCATCCCTGGGATTCTCCAGGCAAGAATTCTGGAGTGGGCTGCCATTTTCTTCTCCAACTCATGCATGCTAAGTCACTTCAGTCATGTCTGACTCTGTGCAACCCCATAGACAGCAGCCCCCCAGGCTCCTCTGTCCACAGGATTCTCCAGGCAAGAACCCTAGAGTGGGTTGCTGGGCACCAATAATATTAAAAATAGGATGGGGAAAGCAGAAATGAAACATAAGATTTCAAGAAAGGTAGAGATATCACTTTGGACTTTGTAATATCGATTATGTACATTAAAGATTTAAAGGATACCGTAAGAAATAGAATGTACAATGCCAAAACTTAATAGGGAAAAGAAAGAATAAAGAGAAGTCAGGAAAAGAGCAATGAAAAGCATCCCCCCCCCCCAAAAAAAGTGGCAAAATGAGAATGCACAGCAGGGAGGACAGATAGCGCCAAGTCCGTCAGTCCCATTCATTCACGTGATGGGAAGATTAAGCGATTCGAAGTTACGTTGATTTTTTAATCAGCTGTATGCTAAAGAGACATGGGGGAGACATCTGAACACAGAAGGCTTAAGGGCAAGCTGATGGGGAAAGGTAAACTTGGCGTCTCCAGGGAAGTCCCCTGAGCTAAAGGCTGCAGGTGCTGCAGTGCTCAGGACAGGGCCCGGGGTGGCCTTGGGCAGCAGGCTGGATCACCTCACCGAGGGCATGACGGCCAGGTCCTCAGAGGAGACCCCTTTCGTCTCCTTCTGGGGCCAGTTCTTTAAGATGAGGCAATCAGGATGGCCACCTTCACTTCAGCATGAAAGAGGCGACCAGACAGCAGCTCTGAGGAACGCTGGGCTGTTGCAAACAGCATGCCTCGTTGACATGGATCTGAACACTTCCAGGACGCAGCAGGTGCCATTCCTGTGGCCTCACCTGGGCCTGGCATCCCCGATCTCTTGGGGGCAAGATGGCTGGAGGGCAGCAGCAAGACCTGCCCTTCCCCACAGGGTCGCCAGGCACTGCGCCTCCGTCCCTGCCCCGTCGTGCGGTGTCCCTACCGCTCTGCCCTGTTGAACCCAGCTCACTTGGCTGATCCTGCCTGCTGCCATCTCTGGAGCATGGCCCCCTCACTCTGACCTCTGTCCAGGAAGATGTAGTCTCCCCATCAGGGACCCCGACCCTCCGGGATCCACACTCGCCCTCACTGTGGAGTGCTCAGGACTGCTGTGGTTTCACACCAGCCAAGTAAAGCAAATTAGACCCGAGGAGAGAAAATGCTAGACCAGACAGATATTAAACCACGTGCTGCTGCTGCTAAGCTTCAGTCGTGTCCAACTCTGTGGGACCCCATAGATGGCAGCCCACCAGGCTCCCCCATCACTGGGATTCTCCAGGCAAGAACACTGGAGTGGGTTGCCATTTCCTTCTCCAATCCATAAAAGTGAAAAGTGAAAGTGAAGTCGCTGAGTTGTGTCCAACTCTTAGCGACCCCATGGACTGCAGCCTACCAGGCTCCTCCATCCATGGGATATTCCAGGCAAGAGTACTGGAGTGGGATGCCATCGCCTTCTCTGTTAAACCACGTAGACTTAGATAAAATGTCAATAGGAAAGAAAAGATTACTAACATAATGATTAAAAAGGAAAATTTCACCAAGAAGATAGAATCCTGGACCCACGTGCCTCTAAGACATAGATTCAGATTTTTCAAAGCAAAGATTGACAGGATTATAGAGAGAACTTGACAAACCCAGAGTCTCAGAAATTTTATACACCTCTCTCAGCAACAGATAGCATAAGCAATTAGTAAAGTATTTGACATATAAGAATCATAAAACAGCTAACAACTCTCAAGTAATCCCCTGTGTGAGCAGAATATATTCTGCCTTCAGAAGAGGTTTCCTGGGAGAAAATTAAAAACCCTTGGTATTCCACAGGGACTAGCCAGATGAGGCCAGTGTCCTTGTGCCTGGGAAAGGAGACAGCCTAGAGACAGCCTGGGGGCTCAGAGGGAGAGCCAAGAGGCGGTGATGGTGCTGTGAAGGCAGCGACCTCAGCACTTCCAAAGGGGGCTCTCAGGCTGGGGCCCAGACTCCAGCGAATAGGGTGGCAGACGACTCTGGGGGTGGTCTGGGCCCCTGGTCCTGTGGCCATGTCTGGTGGAAGTGTGGTTAGAGAGGCTGTCGTGGGGGATACCCATGCTCGGCCAGCCTCTGTCTGGCCCTCCTAGCAGCGCATCCTCCTGGGAGAGGACATTTTAGAACTTTGCAGGGGAGACTGAAGGCTCTTCCGGGGAATAAGAGGTTTTCACCAAGTGGAGGTTTGAGCTCTCAGCACACCCTGGCCTCCCTCTTTCCTGATTCACTCCCAGCCAGCATCCTAGAATGCCCGTTCCCTACTGTAGGTGGGAAGAGGCCGATGGGCTTATAAACAGTCTCCAGAGAGATGTTGGAATGATTAACTCGACTGGGCTCAGGCTGCTGCTGAGCACCCCCTGGCTCCGGGAGGTATGGTAGGATTTCAGAGGGAACGCAAGGAGGGCTCGGATTTGCAGGCCCTCCCCCAACACACATGCGTGTCTGTGTGTCTCCAGAGTCAGGTCAGGAGAATCGAGGGCAGGGAGGTTTCATGTCTGGTCTGGCTGTGAGCTGCCCCGCAGAGATGGGAACCCGAGGCCCCGCCCCAAGGCCACTGTGTTAACACCGCTGCCTTACTTCCTGCTTTTCCTGCTCCAGCTAGTCATGACATGAAATTCGAAAACCAGTCACCAGGCTGAAGAATGCAAGGTATTCAGGTCATGAAGAGCATTGTTTACGAAGCACCAGAGAATGCCGTCTATACATGAGATACTCCCCGCGTGTAATAATAGATGTTGGCTCCAGCCGTTGGGATGAATATGCTGCTTCATCTTGCGTTTGTCCAATTGTTTCATCACAGCCACACCTGTCTGGAGTGAGGCATGAAGAAGCTGTCTTTGTGTGTGTGTGTGTGTTTTGTTGTTTTTTTTTTTTTGCTTTAACTTTTCAACAAGACTCACCACTGGAAATAGCAAGACATGAATCAATCCATCAATCAGCCGATCCAGCACCTGTGTGGTTTTGCTCGTCTTAAAATACACGTTTATGTATAGTCTCAATAACATGTAGTGGAGACAAAGTGCTTTGTAAGAACTGAGGCATTTTGTTTTCCTGTAAAGTCCTACACTAGAGACATGCGTTATAGCAGATGGCTTGTTCTGCCATATACTCGCTTGTCATATGTTCCTTTATGCTAGTGGTTCATTTTTTAAAAAATATACTCTGTAGCAGGGGTTGGTAACCATTTTCTGTCAAGGGCTAAATACCAGTCAGTGCTAAAGGAAATCAATCCTGAATGTTCACTGGAAGGACTGATGCTGATGCTGAAGCTCCAATACTTGGGCCACCTGATGATAAGAGATAACTCGTTAGAAAAGACCCTGATGCTGGGAAAGACTGAAGTCAGCAGGAGAAGGGGACCACAGAGGATGAGATGGTTGGATGGCATCACCGGCTCAATGGACATGAGTTTGGAAACTCCAGGAGATGGTGAAGGACAGGGAAACTTGGTGTGCTGCAGTCCATGGGGTCGTAGAGAGTCAGACACGACTGAACAACTTAACAACAACGGATAGCACACGCTGTCAGCTTTCTGAGCCGTGCACTGCTGCACGATGACTGGCCTCTGCCTCCACGACAGGACGGCAGCCAGGGAAGGCAAGTGAGCACAGGAAGTGAGGCTGGACCGTGCCCGTGCCGGGTCCCTGCTGGGCCCCGCAGACCAAGCCGAGCAGCCAGCAGAGCCGGGGGTGAGGTGTGCAGCCTGTGTGTGGTTGCAGCTGAGTGTCCTTTGTCGGGGGAGTGTATAATTTCCTTGGTTCTGTCTCGTTACCACAAAAATTTGAAATGATGGATGGACCAGCCTTACAGCCCTCAGACGGACCAGCAGTACAGCTCCGTGTTACAGCTCAGTTTTATTTAGAAAATAAAGGAAAATAGATCCTTAAGGCATGAGGGCCTGCCTACCCAAAAGATGTGAAGAGAGGGGAGGCCCCCGGCCCAGTTTTGGCTCCTCTTTTTATATGTCTTTTCTCCTCCCCCGAGCCTGCCCTATGTGATTTGGACTAGCCAGGAGGGCTGTTTGTTTTACCTGAGGTTCTCACTCTGGTCCTCGACCCTCCTTTGTCCTATTTTCGTGGGCTTTTCCCTTTCTTGTCTTTTAGGCACCACCGTTCTGGACTCCTTTTTCCTATTCTAACTACCTAGCATTACCCCCTCAAGAGTTAGGAGGCCCAATTCTTTGGAAATAGGGGCATCGAGGCCTCTCTGGCTATTTCCTGCTGCACTGGACGTCGAGGGGCATTGGGCCTCCCCCTCTGGCTAGTCTCAAGCCTGCGAGTCCTTATAGTGCTGTCCATCGAAGGGTGAGTGATATTTTCCGTGGTTGGCTGTGGTTTTATATTTCCTTGTTGAACTGGCACTGCATGTGATAGCTTGTTGATCTGGTCAGAGATACAGCAGTTTAGACAATTGATAATACATGGAGCAATAATAAGCAGCATCAATATGCTGATAACAGAGATTGGTGGGGGCCTTGAAAGTGAAAGTGAAGTCACTTAGTCATGTCCGACTCTTTGCGACCCCGTGGACTGTAGCCCACCAGGCTCCTCCGTCCATGGGATTCTCCAGGCAAGAATACTGGAGTGGGTTGCCATTTCCTTCTCCAGGGGATCTTCCTGACCCAGGGATTGAACCCAAGTCTCCCGCATTGCAGGCAGACGCTTTAACCTCTGAGCCACCAAGGAAGCCCCAGGAAGTAGGGGCATTAGCCACCTCCAAATTTCTCATCGCCAGGAGGATCCCCCAAAGAGAGACTGTAGCCACCCCGAGAATTCTCCAGCTCGTTTTTGAGATCCTGTAGGGTCTGAATGTTTTTCTTGAGGACTGTAAGGCTTTCTTTAACTTAGCTGGAGGTATTTACCCAGGAACAACACGTCTCATTCAAGATGGCTCAAGTCCCTCCTTGTCCAGGGATCAGGAGGTCTGTCTCCTGTCTGTTTTGGAGTACAACCCCTGCCAAGCTGTGCTGCCTCTTTAGAGCTGTCCTGAGAAGTCTTATCCCCAGAAACTTAATTTTGGGGGTGTTCATTAGAATGGTACTCACTGGTAGTCCTGAAGAGGTATCAGATCTCCCAGGGGCTCACAGGTGTATTGAGTGTCCTCTTCTGTTCCCTTCCATGGCTTGACTCGTGAGTAGTGAATCCAGGAGTCATGTCCTGGTACCTTGACTGCTGTGGGGGTAGAAAGTATCACAGGGTAGGGGCCCTCCCATGTGGGCTGGAGTTGAGCCTTTGGGCACCCATCTTTCCAGACTTTAATTAGGACTTGAGTCCCTGGAACATATAGTGGTGGCTCTTTAGAATCTTTTGGGTCCTGGTTTATATCCCACAAGCGTATATCCTGTTGGACTTGCCCAATGGCCATGGTGTAAGACTGGAGGGTCTGAACCTCTGGATCTAGGAAGAGGTCATTGACTTAAACAAAAGGTCTCCCATATAGCATCTCGTAAGGACTGAGACCAAGCTGCTCCTTAGGGGCAATGCGGGTGTGGAGGAGAGCTATTGGTAAAGCCTCCTTCCATCCTAGGGAGGTCTCCTGGGTTATCTTTTTTATTGCTGATTTTAAGAATTGGTTGGCTCTTTCTCCTTTTCCTGAAGACTGAGGCCTCCAGGCACAATGTAGATAATAATTAATGCCCAATTAAGAGAGACCCCTTGGGTGACCTTAGAAGTAAATGATGTCCCATTGTCACCTGTAATGACCTGGGCAGACCAAATCTCAGAATGATTCCATGGAGCTGTTTGTTTTTTTACCACCTCCTCAGCCTTCTCAGTCCAGGTGGGAAAGCCTTCAATCCATCCTGTGAATGTATCTATCATGACTAATAGGTATTTATACCCTTGAGAAACTGGCATCTGGGTGAAGTCCATCTGCCCGTCCTCTCCTGGGTAGGCCCCACGTCGTTGGATCGGCTGGGCCAGCTGGAGTCTTCGAGCTCCTTGGGGGTTGTTTAATTGGCAAGTGGGACAAGAGGGGACCATTTGCCTTATAGTTGTTTGGAGGCCTGTTCCTTTGAAGGACCTTTCTAGTAATCTTCGGAGGGCCTTTTCCCCTAGATGACTGGTGGCATGCAGGGAGTTAACCAACTTCCACTGGAGGTTCCCAGGCAGAAACAGGAGTCCCTCCTGTGGAACCACCCCATATGATTTTCTTGAAAGCCCTCACTCAGAGTCTCACCTTCAGTATATGAAGGAGTTTCTGGCAAATTAGTCTGTGGGACTGAGGTGGCAGCCGCTATTAGGTCACGGTTCTGTGATGCTGCTCTCCTAGCTGCCTGATCGGCTGCCTGGTTCCCTCGTGCCACTTCCATGCTCCCTTTTTGGTGTCCTTTACAGTGGGGACTGAAACCTCAGCGGGCAGATGGACTGCCTCCAAGAGGCTAAGGATTTGATCACCATACTTGATTGGGGACCCTCGGGCGGTCAAGTGGCCTCTTTCTTTTCAGATATCAGCATGTGCGTGTAGCGCCAGAAAGGCATGCTTGGACTCAGTGTCAATGGCTAATCCTGTTCCTTTTCCCGGCTCTAAAGCTCGAGTCAGGGCTATGAGCTCAGCCAATTGGGCTGAAGTACCTGGTGGCAGAGGCTTAGCTTCTATGGTCTCAAAACTGGAGACTACTGCATATCTGGCTCTTCTTTTTTCCATCCAATACAAAGCTGCTTTCATCAGTATACCAGATTTCCTCAGGATTGGTCAGAGGATCTTCTGACAATCCCTCCCAGGGTTTTGTCCAGTGGTCCAAGGTTTCTAGACAAGAGTGAAAGGGGAGAGAGGCCTCAGGGGTAGGCAGGAGGGTGGCTGGGTTAAGAACCTCACAAGGGGATATAATGAGGCCTGGATTTTCTATCAGCACTACTTGATATCTGAGGATTCTTTGATCAGTTCTGTTCAGTTCAGTCGCTCAGTCGTGTCTGACTCTTTGCGACCCCATGAATTGCAGCACGCCAGGCCTCCCTGTCCATCACCAACTCCCGGAGTTCACTCAGACTCACGTCCATCGAGTCCATGATGCCATCCAGCCATCTCATCCTCTGTCGTCCCCTTCTCCTCCTGCCCCCAATCCCTCCCAGCATCAGAGTCTTTTCCAATGAGTCATCTCTTCACATGAGGTGGCCAAAGTACTGGAGTTTCAGCTTTAGCATCATTCCTTCCAAAGAAATCCCAGGGCCGATCTCCTTCAGAATGGACTGGTTGGATCTCCTTGCAGTCCAAGGGACTCTCAGGAGTCTTCTCCAACACCACAGTTCAAAAGCATCAATTCTTCGGCGCTCAGCCTTCTTCACAGTCCAACTCTCACATCCATACATGACCACTGGAAAAACCATAGCCTTGACTAGACGGACCTTAGTCGGCAAAGTAATGTCTCTGCTTTTGAATATGCCGTCTAGGTTGGTCATAACTTTTCTTCCAAGGAGTAAGTGTCTTTTAATTTCATGGCTGCAGTCACCATCTGCAGTGATTTTGGAGCCCCCCAAAATAAAGTCTGACATTGTTTCCACTGTTTCCCCATCTATTTCCCATGAAGTGATGGGACTGGATGCCATGATCTTCGTTTTCTGAATGTTGAGCTTTAAGCCAACTTTTTCACTCTCCTCTTTCACTCAGACATCCATAAATGGTCTCTCCCATTTCGGAGTTGTTTCACTTGGTGGTTGGTAAAAATAGTTTGCCCCCAAAAGAGAGTTTTAAAGCATCTTCTATCAGGATTGCAATAGCTGCAAGATGTCGAAGGCAGGGAGGCCAGCCTTGGGTGGTTGGGTTGAGCCTCTTGGATAAATAAGCTACAGGCTGGGGCTCAGGTGCCAACCTTTGAGTTAACACTCCCAAGGCTATTCCTTCTTTTTCATGGACATAAAGTTGGAATGCTTTTTCTGGGTCTGGCAGCCTCAAGGCAGGTGCCTGAGTTAAGGCCTGTTTTATTGTACCCTCTGCCTTCTTTTGAGGAGTTCCCCACATCAGTGGGATTGAATCATCCCGTCCCTTTAAGCTTTCATGTAAGGGCTGGGCAACTAGACCATAGTTGGTTATCCAGATTCTACAATACCCTAGGAAAGCTCACAATTGTTTTTGAGTCATGGGGGAGGGCAACTGGAGGATTCCTTGTACTCGATCAGAGGACAGCCTCCTGGACCTGTGTGTAATCTGAACTGCCAGGTAAGTGACCTTTGTCTCAACCATCTGTGCCTTAGCACGGGAGGCTTTATATCCCCTCTCTGCCAAAAAGTTTAGAACCTGAATTGCATGTTGTTGGGCATTTTTCTCATCTGGAGAGCAGATTAGTAGGTCATCTACGTATTATAATGTTTTCCCATTAGATCCCAGGTCCAGATCTAGGAGATCCCGGCTAACAGCCTACCCAAACTGTCTATCTCTGAGCCCCTGAGGTAATGCTGTCCAAGTCATCTGTTGGTGTTTTTCTCTTGGAGCATCCCACTCAAAGGCAAAAAGATACTGGGATTCTTTAGCCAGTGGTATGCAAAAGAATGCGTCTTTGAGATCCAAGACTATAAACCACTTGGCTGGGATTTCTCCTGAGATTATATAGGGATTAGATACTGTGGGATGGAGCGGGGGCTACAGCTTCATTTATGATCCAGAGATCTTGAACCATTCTCCAGGTTCCATCCTCTTTCTTTACTGAGAGGACTGGGGTGTTACATGGTGAACTGGTGGGGACCAATAACCCACAAGCAAATAATCTATTTTTTAAAGGCTGTAGTCTCTACCGAGCCTCTCTTTCGAGGGGATATTGTTTCCAGTTGGGAAACCAAGTGGGATCTCGGTTCAGCTTGGCGGGCTCATCCAGGAATCCCCTGGTCCCACACCTGGGAGTTAGTTTTGTCTTCCCGTAGTTTTTGGTCCCTCTCTATTGAAGGTGTAATGGGTTCTTCAGTAGTAACCAGAAGCTATAGGGTCCTAGGGGCCAAAAAGCTTCCCGTCACAAGGGTGGTCTCCAGTTTAGTGAGTATACTGCTGCTACTGCTAAGTCACTTCAGTCGTGTCTGACTCTGTGTGACCCCATAGACAGCAGCCCACCAGGCTCCCCCGTCCCTGGGATCCTCCAGGCAAAAACACTGGAGTGGGTTGCCATTTCTCTTCCCAATAAGGGAGTAGGACACTCAGGGACCACCAGAAACTGGTGGGAAACTATTTGTCCTTCCCAGCAACAAAGAAGTGCTTGGGTGAATTTTTCAGTAGTTGTTTTTCCTATAGCACCCAAAATAGTACAGGTTTTGGAGGGGAAGGCTCCAGAGAGGGAGATCAAGACAGAGTAGGTAGCCTCCGTGTCAACCAAGAAATTCTCGGACCTACCTGCCACATCCAGTTGCACTCTTGGCTCCAGCCCCATGATGGTTATCTGTGACAGGCAGGCTGGCTGGAGCGGGCCGCTTTAGTCCTGTTGAACCATCGTGAGGGAGGGCTTGGCGCTTGACCTTGAGGCTCTTGGGTCCCGAGGGCAGAGTGCTTCCCAGTGTCCCAAATGATGGCATTTGTAGCAAAGCCGTTTTAGGAGACTTGTCGTGGTTTGTACACTCTTTGGCCCAGTGCCCCGCCTGTCTACACATTAGGTATTTACCTTGTGCCTTGTCCTTCAAGGACTCAGGGATTGCCATAGGGCTTCCCCTGGAGGGCAGCTAGCATCTGGGCATGCCTTGTCTCCTTTTCTCCCTTTCCTGGGCGTTGGCCTCCCTTTCCTGTTCTCTGTTATAAAAGGTATTGGTGGCTGTCTGGACCATCTCATCTAAAGAGGCAGCAGGGTCCTGCTGTTGTAGCTGTTGTAACTTAATTCTGATATCTGATGCACATTGGGACAGGAATTTGTCCTTTAAAATGACCTGTCCCTCTTAAGAGTCTAAGTCCAGATTAGCAAACTTTTGGAGTGCCTCTTTTAGCCTTTCCAGAAAGGCAATGGGGTTCTCACTGGGCTCCTGAGTTATTGCTGAGACCCGGGCATAGCTGATTGCTTTTTGCTGGACTGCTTTCAGTCCTGATTTCACACAGATCAGAAAATGATCCCTTTCCCAGATGTGCTCAGGGTCACTATAATTCCAATTAGGATCTGAGGAGAGGACCATGCTTTCCCCTACTGGGTATTTATCGCTTGACATGTGAAGCCCTGTAACAAACCTTCAGCTTCCTTTAAGACCCTAGCATGCCCAGGGTCAGATAAAGTTTGATTAAATATCACCATGATGTTCTTCCACGTCAAGTCAAGGCCAAGGTAATGTGTTGGAATGTATCTATATATTTGCCTGGATCATCTGTATAGCTTCCCAGGTCTTGTTTGATCTGTCTTAGTTCTAAGAGGCAGAAGGGCTTATGGACCTACGTTGGCCCGAATTCTCCTCCAGTTTCGACCAAGGGACATTTTGTAAAGGGGGTGCTCCCGGACATGGGGGCATGTTTGGATACAAGGAAGGAGCACCAGGCAACTCGGGAGCTGTGGGAGGTGAGCCTTCATGGGGGGCGGGGATCCTTCTCTTGGTTGCCTGTGCCTAACACCATTTGCCTAGTGGGCTCACTTTTAGGGCATACGACAATCCCGTACTTAAGACAGAGCTCCTCCATATCTCTTAGCTGGAAGAAAATTTGGACATAGGGGATCTCTGTCCATTTCCCTGTCTTCTGCAGAATGAGTCTACTGCAGGATGGTACTGTAATTTAAACGCCCATCCTCAGGCCAGTGCTCCTCATCCCCCAGAGGACACTGTGGCCACGCAGTGGCACAAAAGAATTTTAAGTGACTTCTCTTCAGAGTTAGAGGATCGAACAGCTTCCAGTTATCAAAGATGCATCTCAAGGGCATCTGTTGGGAAGTAGATTGGTTATTTCCCATCTGAAAGACAGTGAAAACAGGGAGGAAAAGGAAAAAGAAAAAACTAATAGGCCTCCTTCTATTTCCATGGGTGGACTTCCTTAGGGGTGAGTCTTTTTGAAGCTTATCCTACTCAGTACTGTTGCAACCTGAGAGCCGGGGTCAGAATGCAGATCTCCAGGCAGGCTGAGGTGTGACAGCCTCCTGGAGATTGAATCCCTGGGCAGGTCGAGGCAGGTCAGCCTCCCAAGAATTGGGTCCCAGGAGGTAGGTTGACCTCCTGGGACCCCCGGACTGGAGTTGGGTGTACCAAAGGTCTCCAGTGTGACCAGTGGTGGGTAGGATTAAGGGGTTGTAATTTTAATTCATTGCCAGTTTGTTCACCACAGATGGGAATAGATATCATGGTGTAAAGCAATCCAAGCCTGTGTCCTGAGACTGGGAACCTGGAGAAGCAGCCGTATAAGCCTTATCCTCTTACTGCTCTGAGGGAGTGAAAGCCACTGACTTCCTCCCTTAGGCCTCCATAAGGGCAGGTTAGGGTGTCTCCAATGGTAAACATTTCATTGTCATAGACCCACTTTAGATAACAGCAGAAGTAATGACAAAGGAGTGGGTTATCTGGTCCTGTTAGGGGCATTATGAGTATTTTAATAATAAGCCAGGTGGAGCAATGTTGCCTACAAGGGGGCAGGGTCCTGGTTGTAGGAGTTAGTAAGTGGCTTAAGAACAAATTGATAAGAGGCAACAGACCAGATGTTTCAAAAAAGCAGAGTGGAGATTTGATCCAGAGGTATGTTTGTAACTTTAGGAAAAGGGTGGTAAGGGTATGGGCCCAAACGGCCAAAGTGCAAACGTTATCCCCAGAAACCCAACTGCCCTTGAAGGGATTCCACCAACAGATGGACTTCTAGCCGGCATTGTGTGCCTGGCGCCCGCCCTAGCAGGTCCACTGAGAGATGCTGTTGTTGCACGTGTTGTAGGAAACGTGGAAGATGAAGGCCTGAATATCCAGAGGGATTGGATACTATACAGTATTTCCCTCCCAAGGGCCAGCTACTTTCTGGTTGTCCCTCCAGAAGCTTGTAGAGGCAACATTGTGGGCCCGGATGGTGCTCAGGAAAAGAGCATGAAGCAGGAGGGAAGGGGGTAGGCACAACTTTTGAAAGAATGACATAGCCAAAGGGCATAATATGTTATGCCAATTAAAATCAAATGGGTCCAAGATGACAAGTCAGATTCAACTAAACCTTCATCCCCAATCTGCAAGTTAAATGACACACCCAAAGGTGCCAGGGCAGTTCCCAGGCACTGTCAAAAGATGGAAGAGTGGATGGTTCCCCAGTGGTTGGGTTACCCTCCCACTCATTAGCATAGGAAATCACCCAGCTGGGCGGTGGGGGGAACTAGCCACATCACATTCCATGGCGCTGTGGTTGGCCCACACCCTGTGGAACGTGCTTCTCTCTGAGTCCAAACTAATCCACCTCTTACCTATCACTGTGTCTCTAACTGAATTTTTGCAATGGGGCATCAGAGCCTGAGCTTCATTAGGTCCTGAAGCCAGGCTCAATGGGTTTTGGCCAGGCTCAAGTCCTGGGAGAGGGGAACTTAAGGATGGGAGGAAAAAGCAGTGGAAAAATCGTGCTGAAGAATCTCCTTCATAACCTGCTGAAAAATCTGCTAAATACCTGACCTGTGCTCACAGTTTCCATTGGCTTGATCCTTGGCACAAAAGATTAAGGACAGAAGAACCCCCACCCACTTGGGTAACAGCAACTGGAGGCCAGCAGATAGTGGAGCCTTTGGGACACACGGGGAGTAGCCCCTGCCAGAGTCCCTCAGTTGCACCCACTGCTGCTCACCTGTTCATGGGGCTTTCAAGGAAACAGGAAACAAGAGTTTGTAAAGGAATTAAGATTTTGTTAGCCATAGGTCTTTCCAGCCATAGGAGTGAGGACCTCCTGCCTTAACCAGAGGTCTTCTGGAATCTGAGACTGAGCTGCATGAGCTTACCGCTGAGTTTGTTTTTCGCTGTCCTGGTTTCCAGCATGTTGGGCTTCTAGTCTCTTCCCTTGTGCTGCGTTTTCTTCGTGTTCAGCTTCCACCGCGGCAGCTTTTGCTGAGTTGGGCTCCTACTGTGCTTGGCCTCCTTGTAGGGCCCAAGCCAAGGTTGTTTCAGCTGGGTTAAATCTGAGAAACAGCCGCATACGTGTCAGGGGAGTGTGTAATTTCCTCGGTTCTGTCTCATCGCAACAAAAATTTGAAGCAACGGATGGACAAGTGTTACAGCCCTCTGATGGACCAGTGTCAGAGCCCTCAGATGGACCTATGTTACAGTTCCATGTTACAGCTCAGTTTTATTTAGAAAGTAAAGGAAAATAGATCCTTGAGGCATGAGGGCATGCCAACCAAAAGACGCAAAGACAAGAGAGGCCCCCGGCCCAATTTTGACTGCTCTTTTTATGTTTTTTCTCCTCCCCCTGAGCCTGCCCTGTGTGAATTGGTCTAGCCAGGAGGGCTGTTTGTTTTGCCTGAGGTTCTCACTCCGGTCCTTGGACCTTCTTTGGTTCTATTTTTGCAGGCTTTTCCCTTCCTTGTCTTTTAGGCGCCACCATTCTACACTCCTTTTTCCTATTCTAACTAACAATCGCAAGTGCAGAAAGCAATTTTCCAGTTTTCAGTTTTGAGCAGCAGTGTATTTCATCCATCATGTAGAAGTTTTGGCAGTTTTTTCCCTCCTCTCTGTTCTTAGAGTCCACTTTTGGAGACTGCTCCTGAATGGAGGTCGTTCATGCTTATAAATACTTTGAAGCATCAGTATCAGGATGTGACGTCACTTCCTGGGGACCAGACAGTCACATGGTTCAGATGAGCTCAACAGGGACAGCAGGCTTCCTCCACACACACCGTCAGGACGAGCCTGGGGAGCAGTGCTGTGACTCCTTCGAGGGTTTGTCCTAGGAAGCCCATTTGCTGCAGACGTGATGTATCCGCCAACTGATGTTAATCAGTAAGACACGGGATAGTGTGTCTTCCCATCAGCTGACTCTTCTGTCGTGTATCCCGGTGGGAGCAGGACTCGGTGTGGAGAGGAGACTCCAGTTGCCTGATGTTCTCAGAGCCCCAAGCCTCAGGATAGGAGTCTGAGCAGCTGCCGTGAGGGGCTTAGTGTCTGGCATGCAGTTTCCAGGTTATAGTGTCCAGGGTGCAGTGTCCTCGGTGCTGGGCATATGTAAGTGCAGGTATCACCTGGGCAGCTTTGGGCAGCTCTGTCCACAGGCAGGGGCTGCTTCTGTGCCATGATCCTGTGTCTCCAGGGCCACCAGGGCTGAAGGTGAGGTCTGGGCCTTCGGTAAATCTGAGGGATCTCAGATAGCAGAGCGCAGAATGTGTGGTGTTTATGCGGAGCAGGCAGGGCCGAGCCAGTGCCAATTTCAGGGAGGGGCTCTTCCCCCTCCCTGAGTAGCACTCAGTCCCATACATGGTGAAGATTCACTGAGGTGCACAGTTAAAGCTGTGCACTTGCTTATGTTTCTGTTTTAAAAGAAAGCATCTATCTGGACATGAGTCGCACAGAGGACTTACCAGTGCAAAACACAGCTCAGCTGCACATTCCCCCACCTGCCTTACTGGTCCCTTAATCCCTTACACAGCCTACTGGGGAGAGCCTGGCAGAGCTGTAACACCTTAACTGTGTCCAAGTTTGCTTTTTTTTTAAATTTTTTAAAAAATTATTTGACAATTTCATAAAATTGAAGTAAGTGTAGAGCAAAGTATATATATATATAGTGTCTGTGTGTGTATACATACACTTATAGTGTGTACATATATATGGCATATATATATACATATATATATATACATTCCTTTTCAGATTCATTTCCACTGTAGGTTATCACGTGATATCAAGCATAACTCTATGTTATCACAGTAGGTCCTTGCTGTTTGTCTGTTTTATATACTGCGGTCAGTACCTGTTAATCCCAAAGTCCTAACATATCTCTCCAGCAAGGTAACTGTAAATTCCCACTTACTTCTTGATGTTTGATGCCATCCCCATAGCTCTTGGCTGCTCTGGGGACTCACCAGCTGCAGGTGGTGTGTGTCAGAGGCTCACGGGTGTGGCTGGTGGCCTGACACGTTTCTTGGTGTCCCCCATACTACCTGGTGAACCCAGGTTCGTGCTCCAGGTGTCTGCTCCTCTGGCAGGAGGGGCCCGCTGCCCATCCTGAGGTCGATTCCTGCACCAAATATAAACATCGGGGCTGTATCTCCAATTCTTGCGCATATACAACAATCATCTCAGCCACAGGTTGGCAGATCTTTCCTGTGGAGGACCAGAGAGTCAGTACTTCACGCTCTGTGGGCCGTGTGAGCTCCACTGTGGGTGAAAGCAGGCAGACAGATGTGATGGTTATCAGGCAACAGGAGGTGTGTGGGTGAGTAACCAGTCAGAAATCAAGTTTCAGATTCTAGGCTGTTCCACGCTAGCTGTTTGACTCTGAGCCACTTACCTAACCTCTCTGGCTGAGGCTTCATGTCAGACTCATTCCAAGTATCTACATTTTCAGGACATACCTAAAGAAGGCAACATTATACCTTAGTTTTCATTGGAGTCCAGTGGCACACAGAAGTGTCTCTTCTGAAGCTGTTCAGAAGAGCATCTCAGATCAAGCCGTGTCAATATCCTTGCCTTGTTCATTACCGCATCCCTGTGACTGTGGCCACACCAAGGGATGTGAAAGTCCCCATCAATCACATTCCAACCTTCTGAAGCTGATAACAGGCAAGAGAGAGTTTTCAGGCCAAAGAATATGATTAATTCTTACTCTCGCTTAGAGTTCTATTCAATCAAAGGATGTAAATATACCTTTCCTTGCCCTCAGTGCTTCCAAATTTTTCTCAAGAATTAATAATACATGCCCAATGCTGTAATCATCAGAGAAATGCAAAACAAAACCATGAGATCTCACCTTTTACTTGTCAGAATGATTATCATACCTGTCAGATGGTTATTATCAAAAGAAACACAAGTAACAAATGTTCGTGGAGATATGGAAAGAAGGGAATCTCATACACTGGTGCAGCCACTGTGAAAACAGAGATTTCTCAAAAAACTAAAAATAGAACTATCATATGACCCAGCAACTCCACTCCTGAGTATATATCCCCCCCAAAAAAAACAAACCAGGAGCACATATTTGAAAAGATACATGTACCCCAACATTATTGATAACCACCAAAAATATATATTCATAATTGCCACGATATGGAAGCAATCCTAGAGCCCATCAACAGGTGAATGGATAAAGATAATATAAATACAATGGAATATTAGCCATAAAAAGTACAAAATTTGTCATGTTCTACAACCTGGATGGACTTGGAGGGCGTTATGCTAAGTGAAATGAGTTAGACACAGAAAGACATTGTATGGTATCACTTACAGTGTGTGTAATGTAAAAAATAAAGCCAACTAGTCAATATAACAAAAAAGAAGCAGACTCAGATATAGAAAACGAACTAGTGGTTACCAGTGGGGAGAGGATGGGGGAGGGAAAAGGTAGGGGGAGGGGATTAAGAGGTGCAACCTATTAGGTGTAAAATATAAGCCCGCAGGATGTATTGTACAGCGCAGAGAATACAGCCAGTATTTCACAGTAACTATACATGGAGTGTAACCTTCAAACACTGTGAAGCGCTATGTTGTACATCTGTGTCATGTAATATTTTAAGTTGATTATACTTCAATTTTTGAAAATTCAAAAAATTAATAATTAACCCTCATTTGTTCCATATCTCTATAAAGGAATGGGCAGGCAGTTATTAGAATCATTGCCTTGCTACCTTTAGATTTTATTCATTAAAGCAGAATTCACAAAACACGTCAGGGACACCATGCTGGGCCCGGAGGTTGCATGTGAACAACCCACGTCGCCGCTTTGTCCTTGGGACGCCCTTCGCCTTTCGAGCAGATGGAATGATGCGGTCCTCGGGGGAGAGGCAGGGGAGAATGGCACCTCTGTTGTGTGCTTTATTATCTGCTCTCCTGTGGCAGCAAACACTTGAAGAGGAAACTACTAGTGCACCACCCTTCCATTGGAAAGAAATGCCTACTGGTTTTTCTCAGTGCTGTGTGGCCAGTCTGGGCATCGCAGTATCACCAGGGTCTCGTGGGCGTGAGATGCAGGAGTAGACGGAGGGAGGAGGCGACCGTCCACAGAGCCCTCTTCAGGATCTCACTTGGGGCTGGCCCTGCCAGACAGGCTTCCTTATCTGCAGATCCGAAGGGCATCTTGTGGGAAGCAGGTTCAGCACTTCTGTTCTCCTATAGACCATTTACCCAGGAGGAGGGCTCATGGGCCAGCGGCTACTGTTAAGTCAGGTGTCCTTCCTAGAGGCTGTCGTGCTGAGTGAAGCCAGGCAGACAGAGAAGGGGAGATAGCATGTGACATCCCTTACATGTAAAATCTTAACAGAAATGATGCAAGGAACTTACAAAGCAGAAAGAGATTCGCAGACTTCAGGAACAAGTTTATAGTTGCGAGGGGACAGGATGAGGGGGAAGGGATAGTTAGGGAGCTTGGGACGGACATGTACACACTGCTATATTTAAAATGGATAACCAGCAAGGACTTACTGTACAGCACAGAGAACTCAGCTCAGTGTCATGTGATTGCCTGGATGGGGTAGGAGTTTGGGGAAGAATGGATACATGGATATGTATAGCTGAGTCCCTTTGCTGTTCACCTGAAACTATCAAAACATTGTTAATTGACTATATAACCCAATACAAAATAAAAAATTAAAAAATTATGGTAATGAAGCATATATAATGAGGTAAATATAATTCATAGGACATCTTCCTTATTATACACCTAAAATTAAACAATGGATTCTACAAAGAAAAATAAGTCAGAGGTCGTCGGTTGCCTGGAGTGGGAGTCTACGGCCTGGCGTGCTGCAGTCCGTGGGGTAGCAAAGAGCTGGACATGACTTGGCGGCTGAACAGCAGCCTTGGCTGCCTGAAGGTAGGGAGCACGGTCCCGTCACCACCTGGCCTACCATGACTTCAGAACGTCGTCTTCGCCACGGCACCTGGACCTGCAGGCATCCCCTGCGGCCTCTTGCTCCAGGTGCACACGACCTCGAGTCTGAAGCCTCTGCACAGACTCTGCCTTCCCCTCGGAACTCCCTGCCCTGGTTCTCTCCCGAGACACAAATCCGCCCCCTCCCCGCTCACACGCACCTGCTTTGGGACAGCTCCTCAACCAGAGGCAGGTGTTCTCTCCCCGCTCAGTAAGGGTGGCGTGCGCTCCTCGGGGCCCAGGCTCCCGCCAGACTGGGTGTCCAGACGTCTGTCCTCTGTGTCCTCAGAGCCTGGAAGGGTGAAGAGTTTAATAAACATGGGGGCACTTTATACAGGAGTAGATAGTTGAGATCACTAACATTCTATTTTATGGTAGTATTACAAATAGGAGTTTTTATTTTTAGTCTTTTCATGGTTTTTTTTTGGCGTTTTTGTTGTTCAGTCGCTAAGTCATGTTCGACTGTTTTGCGACCCCATGGAGCCCACCAGGCTTCCCTGTCCATGGAATTCTCCAGGCAAGAATACTGGAGTGGATTGCCATGCCCTCCTCCAGGGGCTCTTTCGACCCAGGGATCAAACCAGTGCCTATGTCTCCTGCGTTAGCAGACATGTTCTTTACCACTGAGCCATCTGGGAAGCCCTTCACGGTTTTCAGTTTCTTTTAAAAATCTTACTTATTTTTAGTGAAGTATAACTGACATATAACATTATATTAGTTTCAGGTGTACAGTGCAATGATTTGGTATTTGCCTATATTGTGAAATGGTCAGCACAGTATGTCTAGTTATCATCATCACCATCCATAATTACAAAGCTTTTTATCTTGTGATGAGAACGTTTAAGATCTACTGTCTCAGCAACTTTCAAGTACACAACACAGTATTACTAACTACAGTCACATGCTGTGCGGTGCGTCGCAGGACTTGGTTATTTGATAACTGCAAGTGTATCCCTTCTGACCTCCTCCATGCATTTCCCCGTAGCCCACCTCCCTCCCAACCTCTGGCAGGCACCAGTCTGCTGTCTGTGCACAAACAGGCATGGTTAGAGGGCAGAGCCTGAGTCTGATTCTTCTCTACCTCTCTGTGCCCACACAGAGCCTGCTGGCAACACTGGTCACATATTCTTGGTTGAAGGGAGGGGACAAGGGGCCGTGTGGATGGTGTGGTGAAATCCCACTCATCACCACACACCACAAAGGAAAGGAGGAAGCCAAGGGCATTGCGGACCCCAAGCTCCTCTCTGCGTAGATGCAGGTCCCACAAGATGACCGAGCTGGCCAGGGTGAACAGAGAAATTCTCTCTCGTGAAGCCCTTCAGACATTCGGTCATTTATTCAACAAGTATCTACTGGGCCATGACTTCTAATCCGAAACTCACGAGACCGCGTGTTTCAGAACTCAGGTCTCTTTCAGATTCCAGAAGGATAATGTACTGTAGAGCACATAAAGTGTGGTCCAGGGCTACTCTCTGGAATACAGCACCTTCCTATTTCTTCAGAGAAATGCATTTACATTTACACCATTTATGCAATGAACTGAACCTAACACAGGCTCATGCAGCTCAGGTCAGGTTTTGACTCTGAATGAGTTCAGGTCAGAACAAACTTTGCTGCCATCATGGTTATTAATACAAAAACTTCCCCTTTTCAGTGCTGTTTGGGTTTTGGAATTGTGGGTGAGGGACAGAACTACATATATCCTTGTGTCTCTAGAAGAAACTTTCTCCAGAAGAAGAAATTTAGAAAAGTACCCAACTAATATACACTCTGGCAGTGATTCCCAATGTGGTTTTGCCAAACAAAAGTCATCTCAAAGAATCTTATTAAAGTTGGAAGAAGAAATGAATGTAAATGTGTTTTTTATTAAAAGAGAAGCCTTGATATCACACGTATGAGGGTCTTAACCAATGTTAAAGTCGATCTGTTAAGCATGTTGGGGGTTTATAAATCCCAAACAGCTGTCCCCTGCCATCTTAGCTGTGGGGAGAGTTGGTGGGGGTCAGAGGCCTGAAGGGGCATGAAGAAGTGGCTTGACTTAGAGGCCGCCCTGCCCCAGGGTCTGCTTATTTCTGCTGTGTTTAACCCTGAACCTTCCTGTATCTGTGCAGAATGCATTTTGTGACCCGCCTCCACCCAAAGTGCACACCAGGAGCTCTGCCCCTCATGATGGTGCAGAACCAACCCCCCCACAGCATGGCAGCCTTTCCAGATGCGTCTTCTGGTGAGTCTCCCCTGCCCCCCGCCCCGTGAAAGCTGCTGGGAAGAACACACAGTCTCCCGGTTGCTCTGGCTCCTGAGCATCTTTAGGGAGCTCGCCTCCACCATCGCCTTCCCCAGCTTCTGTGGGAAAAGCGAGATTCTTCAGAGCCTGCCAGGGCATCCTGCTGGAGGGTCACAGAGAGGAGTCTGGAACCCGGGAGGCCTGGGCTCCGCCGGGATGGGGCGTGTGGGGCCCTGTGACTGGGGCCTGGGGCCCCACCCACCCCCGTGCCTGCCCCAAATGCGCGGAGCTGGCCGCAGGCTCCTTTGCCTCTAGTAGCTGCGCTGGCCACTGTGGACTCACTGACAAAGACGCCTTCAGGTGTGACCTGGAGAAAACCTGTCCTGTGGGCACACAGTGGTCAGCCTCCCTGCAGAGCTTCCTCATGGGACTACACGTGGCTGGGCCCCTTGCTCAGCTCTTGTGGGGTGACACTCATTGCTTCTGTATGTGGGGGGGGGGGTTACCCAGGACAAGGGGGCGAGGAGGACCCTCTACCACACGTGCTCTTACGAGTGGGAGAGGAGCCCCCAGCTTTATCTAGATGCTCAGACATGGAGGCCCTGGACATAGTCCCACTGCTGAGCCTCCTACCTCCTCGTCACTTCCGATGGTGGGAATGAGGCTCACTGTGGGGAAAAGGAAGGGGTCATCTGGTTTAATGGTGGTGGGGCAGGGGAAACAGATGATTTAAGCATTATCTCCAGTGAAAGGATGAAGAACTTGACCCTCACATGAAGGGATGTCAGTGTCAAGGAGGGGGAGGATGGCCTGCCCTGGGCTGGTGAAGCAGAAGAAACTGAAGATGCTCGTGTGTGTGAGGTCACCCCCTGAGCACTGTCTCTGTGGTCCTGGCAGAAGCCAGCTGTGGGAGCAAGCTCAATGTCCAGCCCTTTCCCAGATGTTGTCAACATGTATTACACCTGAACTCCATGACTCTCAGGCCTCCCAGCAGCAGAGATGTTCCCCGAACTCCTCTATGTGGATGGTTCATCTTGCCCTCGCTCAGAAGGGTCTCCATGTTCATAGATGAAGAGGTGGACTCTCGGGGTCAGTCACTTGCCTGTTGTCTCACCGCTGATCCATGACCAGGAGCTGACTCTGACCAGTTGGATGGTCGAGCCCCTGCTCTAAACTCTGGGACAAGCTGTCTGGTGTGAAGTTTGGGAGAATGCCAGATCACAAAGTACCAATCTTGTCGTCCAAAAGGCCGACCCTCGTCTTGCTGAGTCGGGCATCCAGTATGCTAGGCTACGAAGAATACAGACGAAGGTGTTAGATAGTTAGGATAGGAAAAAGGAGTCCAGAATGGCGGCAGCTAAAAGACAAGGAAGGGAAAAGCCTGTGAAAATAGAACAAAGGAAGGTCCGAGGACCAGAGTGAGGACCTCAGGTAGAACAAACAGCCCTCCTGGCTAACCCAGCTCACACAGGGCAGGCTCCGGGGGAGGAGAAAAAAACATATAAAAAGAGCAGCCAAAATTGGGCTGGAGGCCTCTCTTCTCTTTGCGTTTTTTGGGTTGGCATGCTCTCATGCCTCAAGAGAGAAGGAAATGGTAACTCACTCCAGTATTCTTGCCTAGAGAATCTCGTGGACAGAGGAGCCTGGGTGGGCTGTTGTCCATGGGGTTGCACAGAGTCGGACATGACTGAAGCGAGTTAGCATGCATGCATGCATTGGAGAAAGAAATGGCAACCCACTCCAAAATTCTTGCCTGGAGAATCCCAGGGACAGAGGAGGCTGGTGGGCGGCCATCTGTGGGGTTGCACAGAGTCGGACATGACTGAAGCGACTTAGCAGCAGCAGCAGCAGGCCTTGAGGATCTATTTTCATTTACTTTCTAAATGAAACCGAGCTGTAACACTGGTCTATCCAACGGCTGTAATGCTGGTGTGTCCGTTGCTTCAAATTTTTGTTGCGATGAGACAGAACCGAGGAAATTACACACTCACCCAACAAGATACAACACAAAACAATGATATAAGGACCGTGTTTTA
The DNA here is from genome assembly GCF_023091745.1 of Budorcas taxicolor. Classification (NCBI taxonomy): domain Eukaryota; kingdom Metazoa; phylum Chordata; class Mammalia; order Artiodactyla; family Bovidae; genus Budorcas; species Budorcas taxicolor. The sequence goes on along the minus strand of NC_068917.1, from coordinate 4,957,541 downwards.
AACTTCACAGCTAGTTAGCAAAGTCAGCTAAATCTTGCACATGATAAAATGCATTTTCTCAACTAAGAACAAAGATATAAGCAGTTGTTTTGGTGATGCTCTGTTCCCAGTGGTGATCATGGAGTCATAATACGTGGTTAAGCCCATCACCAGTAAAGAAATGGAGGTGGCCCTCCCCTCTTCTCAGTAAGTTCTGGAGGATTCGCTGTGGCCAGCATCTTTCTCACTTGTGTTAGTCCTGTGAGAATACTCAAAATCAGCTAGCCACTTCTCTAGCTCCTTAAAGACTTAGCACAATGACCAGAAGACCATGACGCCTTCTTCATGCTCTGCCCACCGTTGTCTTGATGCTCTTGGTTTAATTCATCAAAGTGTTCTGAAGGCATAGACAGTCATGTTTCTGAATCTAACTACTCTAAAGCCAGTTTCAGTTCAGTTCAGTCGCTCAGTCGTGTCTGACTCTTTGCAACCCCATGAATCGCAGCACGCCAGGCCTCCCTGTCCATCACCAACTCCCGGAGTTCACTCAGACTCACGTCCATCGAGTCAGTGATGCCATCCAGCCCTCTTCCTCGGTCGTCCCCTTCTCCTCCTGCCCCCAATCCCTCCCAGCATCAGAGTCTTTTCCAATGAGTCAACTCTTGGTCCAGGTTCAAATCTGGCTTTACTCACAATGTGTGTTAGAAGGTTGCTTAACTTATCTTTGCTTCAGTTATTTTTTTAAATCTGTAATGGGTGAGTGATACCAACTTTGTTGGGGCTGTGATAAGAATTAAGTGGGATGATACACATCAGTTACACAGAACAGCATCAAGCCTATCTATGGCATCTGCCAGCTGTCATTCCTATAAAAGGCATCTGTACATCCTCACAAATGCAGGCAGGTTTAATGGGTTCACTCTAGAGAAGTCCAAGTCCTGTTCATGATTCCAGGCTTTGTTAACAGGACTCTGTTACCATTTGTTCAGTTCAGTTCAGTTCAGTCACTCAGTCGTGTCCGACTCTTTGCGACCCCATGAATCGCAGCACGCCAGGCCTCCCTGTCCATCTCCATCTCCCGGAGTTCACTCAGACTCACATCCATCGAGTCCGTGATGCCATCCAGCCACCTCATCGTCAGTTGTCCCCTTCTCCTCCTGCCCCCAATCCCTCCCAGCATCAGAGTCTTTTCCAATGAGTCAGTTCTTCGCATGAGGTGGCCAAAGTACCGGAGCTTACCATTTGTTAATGGTTTGTTTAATGATCTAAGCAGTGCAGAGCTTTAATCATAATTCAGTCATCTCTCACTCTAGTTACTTGACATAAGTGTTGGCCAGAGTTAAAAATACACACACAAAAAAACTCTCAGATACACACACACATGCACACACGCACACACACAAACACATACAGATATGGACTCACAGTCACCTTTCTTCATCATGGGAGTGCATTAGCCTGAATGTCTTCTCAAAATCCATATGTTCCATAGATTGTGTGTGTATGTGTGTGTGTGTGCTCAGTCACATCCAACTCTTTGCGACCCCATAGAGTAGCCTGCTGGGCTCCTCTGTTCACAGGATTTCCCAGAAAAGAATACTGGAGGGGGTTGCCATTTCTTCCTCCAGGAGATCTTTCCAGCCCAGGGACTGAACCCACATCTCCTGTGTTGGCAGATGAGTTGTGTACCACTGAGCCACTGGCGTGCCCGTGGCCGGCAGTCAGCCCTGCATAATATCAGGGACATGAAATAGGTTTCCTGACCCTGCACTTACTTCCATTCTTCTGGTTCATCTTTAGCTTTGCTGTAATTTTTTAAAGAACTGCTGACTTTTAATTTTTTATTTTTGTACAAGTTTAAAAGTGACTTTGCAGTCATTACAAAACGTTGGCCATGTTCCCCACCCTTGAGCCCACTTACCCCCGTAGTTTGTGCCACTCACTCTCCCATCCGTGTATCACCCTGCCCACTGGTAACCACTCGTTTGTCCTGTGTGTGTCTGCTTCTTTTCTGTCACATTCACTAAGTTAAGTTAAGTTAAGTTGCTCAATCATGTCTGACTCGTTGCAACCCCATGGACTGTAGCCCACCAGGCTCCTCCGTCCATGGGATTCTCCAGGCAAGAATCCTGGAGCGGGTTGCCATTTCCTTCTCCAGGGGATCTTCCCGACCCAGGGATCGAACCCAGGTCTCCCGCATTGCAGGCAGACGCTTTAACCTCTGAGCCACCAGGGAAGTCACTAGTCTTGTATTCTTAGATTCCGCATATAAGTGGTAGATGATATTTGTCTTTCTCTCTTTAACTTACTCGACTTAGTATGACCATCTCTGGGTCCATTCATGTTGCTGCAAATGGCATTATTTCTCTCTTTCTTAAGGCTGACATTTCCTTATGTATGTATGAGTGTGTATGTATACGTATACACAACACAGCCTCTCTTTCTAGTCCTCAGACGGACGTTTAGGTTGCTTCCGTGACTTGGCTGTTGTGAATAGTGCTGCCATGAGCATTGGGATGCATGTATCTTTTTGAGTTAGTGTTTTTGTCTTTTGGGGATATATACCCAGGAGTAAAATTGCTAGATCGTATGGTAGCTCTGTTTTTATTTTTCTGAGGAACCTCCACACTGTTCTCCATAGTAGCTGCACCAATTTATATTCCCACCAACAGTGCACTGGGGTTTCTTTTTCTCCACACCCTCTCCAGTATTTGTTATTTGTAGACTTTTTGATGACACTTGCTGTTAGTTATAACACGTTTATATTATGCTTACTGCTCTTTCTCTTTAGTGTTTCAAAACATAAATCTGTTCTTGGCTTAAATTGGAGAAAGATAATGAATTTTCTGTAATAGCTGCAATTTCTAAAATACATTTGAGCATATAATATGGAACAATTAAATTATCATAAATGTCTGTGCAAATAACATTTTCCCAAGGTCAATTTAAGTATATAATGCAGTGGAAATTAAGAGGTTTGCTAATTGTCCAAATTATTGTTTAGTTGTTCAATTTAAATGCCATCATTTTTTTCTTAATTCATGAAAAGCCTTTTGTCTGTAGTGTTTTCTCTTTGATCAATATTTCTTGCCATTTCCCTTGTTTTCATCTTGTAAATTATTCTTTGCCAGAATCATTCAATCTGTTTTCAGACTACAGATTACACAATAGCAAAAAATATATTTCAGATAAGAATCTATTAATATCACATCGGAGAACAAGAACTAGTTTTTCTTTTGTATGTCTTTGGAATTACCAAGAAATGATGAAGACTATCTTTCAAACCTAAAGTTTAACATCTCTTCTCCTTAGAATTATTCTTAAAACAAGACTTAAGTCTGCAGGCTGCAGAAACATCTCTGTGTGTCTGTTCCTTCGCAGGCTTTGGAGTCATACAATCCCTTGCTCCTCAGTGGGAGACTGGCAGCAGGCTGGTGGGAGGAGTTTTGTCGCAGCTGACCTGACAAACGCAGTGCTGTGCTGCTCTCAGGGGACTGACAGCTTAAGAAACCGGAGGAACCAGACCCCTGGACACGTGACCGTCATCTCAGAAAAGGAAATACATGCTGAGCTGGGGTTTACAAGATGCTGAGTTTGAATTCTGTTTTAAAGCTTTCTTCCCATAAAGAGAAAGCTTTAACACTAAAGATATAACTGTCCGTTAACACACTGCCTTTCTCCCCAACCATTTTGGAAGATCGAATACTCGTTTAATCCACTGTAGGCACATACGGGCTTCCTGTGTGCTGGGCCGTGTGCTGAGCATCAGAGCTGGAACTGTGAGCAGAGGGAAAGAGCGCCCAGTCCATCTGGGAGGACAGGACATCAAATAAGCCACAGTGGTGATGCCACCATGCAACTGCTGGGAAGACCCAGTTCCTAATCCCAACCACCAACTCTCACCCCTCACCCGCTTAATAGATCAGCTAGTCTGCATAGCCGGAGAAGGCAATGGCACCCTACTCCAGTACTCTTGCCTGGAAAATCCCACAGGCGGAGGAGCCTGGTAGGCTGCAGTCCATGGGGTCGCTAAGAGTCGGACACGACTGAGCAACTTCACTTTCACACATTGGAGAAGGAAATGGCAACCCACTCCAGTGTTCTTGCCTGGAGAATCCCAGGGGCGGGGGAGCCTGGTGGGCTGCCGTCTACGGGGCTGCACAGAGTCGGACGTGACTAAAGTGACTTAACAGTAGCAGTAGTCTGCACAGCATCCCCATTGCCATTGCCCCCCTACCCCCTGGCATCAAGGACACACCTTGATCATTCCTCACAATTAGGCATTGATCACCAACAGGAATATTAAATAGTAACATAGTGTGGAAAACGGGAAATGCTGAGAAAAAGTTTATACTCACTTTGTGGACCTCTCACTCATTCCCTAAACCTGATGAAAATCATTCTTGATTACTTGTCATTTTAGGTTATCCATGCCTTTATCCTTTTATTTGTTGTAAACAATTAAAATTTTTAAATTCAATTTTAAATTTATATTGGCTCAATTTTTTAGATTCCACACGGAAGTGGCATCATGTGGAAATCTGTCTCTCCCTTTCTGGCCTACTTCACTTCGTATGATCATCTCTAGTTGCATCCGTGTTGCTGTAAATGGCATCATTTCATTCTTTTTATGGTTGAGTAATATTCAGAGTACAGCGTGCGAAATGCTAGGCTGGATGAAGCACAAACTAGAATCGAGATTTCTGGGAGAAATATCAATAACCTCAGATATAAAGAGGACACCACCCTTATGGCAGAAAGCGAAGAACTAGAACAGCCTTTTGATAAAAGTGAAAGAGGAGAGTAAAAATTTTGGCTTAAACGCAACATTCAGAAAACAGAGATCATGGTATCCAGTCGCATTCCTTTGCAGCAAATGGTGACAGACTTTATTTTCTTGGGCTCCAAAGTCACTGCAGATGGTGACTGCAGCCATGAAATTAAAAGACACTTGCTCCTTGGAAGAAAAGCTATGACCAACCTGGACAGCATATTAAAAAGCAGAGACATTACTTTGCCAGCAGATATCCATCTAGTCAAGTTCAGTTCAGTTCAGTCGCTCAGTCGTGTCCGACTCTTTGCAACCCCATGAATCGCAGCACGCCAGGCCTCCCTGTTCATCACCATCTCCCGGAGTTCACTCAGACTCATGTCCATCGAGTCTGTGATGCCATCCAGCCATCTCATCCTGGGTTGTCCCCTTCTCCTCCTGCCCCCAGTCCCTCCCAGCATCAGAGTCTTTTCCAATGAGTCAACTCTTCGCATGAGGTGGCCAAAGTACTGGAGTTTCAGCTTTAGCATCATTCCTTCCAAAGAAATCCCAGGGTCGATCTCCTTCAGCATGGACTGGTTGGATCTCCTTGCAGTCCAAGGGACTCTCAAGAGTCTTCTCCAACACCACAGTTCAAACACATCAATTCTTTGGCGTTCAGCCTTCTTCACAGTCCAACTCTCACATCCATACATGACCAGAGGAGAAACGATAGCCTTGACTAGACGGACCTTAGTCGGCAAAGTAATGTCTCTGCTTTTGAATATACTATGTAGGTTGGTCATAACTTTTCTTCCAAGGAGTAAGCATCTTTTAATTTCATGGCTGCAATCACCATCTGCAGTGATTTTGGAGCCCCCAAAAATAAAGTCTCACACTGTTTCCAGTGTTTCCCCATCTATTTCCCATGAAGCGATGGGACCGGATGCCATGATCTTTGTTTTCTGAATGTTGAGCTTTAAGCCAACTTTTTCACTCTCTTCTTTCACTTTCATCAAGAGGCTTTTGAGTTCCTCTTCACTTTCTGCCATAAGGGTGGTGTCATCTGCATATCTGAGGTTATTGATATTTCTCCTGGCAATCTTGATTCCAGCTTCTGCTTCTTCCAGTCCAGCGTTTCTCATGATGTACTCTGCATATAAGTGAAATAAGCAGGGTGACAATATACAACCTTGATGTACTCCTTTTCCTATTTGGAACCAGTCTGTTGTTCCATGTCCAGTTCTAACTGTTGATTCCTGACCTGCATACAGATTTCTCAAGAGGCAGGTTAGGTGGTCTGGTTTTCCCATTTCTTTCAGAATTTTCCACAGTTGATTGTGATCCACACAGTCAAAGGCTTTGGCATAGTCAATAAAGCAGAAATAGATGTTTTTCTGGAACTCTCTTGCTTTTTCCGTGATCCACCGGATGTTGGCCATTTGATCTCTGGTTCCTCTGCCTTTTCTAAAACCAGCTTGAACATCAGGGAGTTCACGGTTCACGTATTGCTGAAGCCTGGTTTGGAGAATTTTGAGCATTACTTTACTAGCATGTGAAATGAGTGCAATTGTGTGGTAGTTTGAACATTCTTTTGCATTGCGTTTCTTTGGAATTGGAATGAAAACTGACCTTTTCCAGTCCTGTGGCCACTGCGGAGTTTTCCAAATTTGCTGGCATATTGAGTGCAGCACTTTCATACCATCATCTTTCAGGATTTGAAACAGCTCAACTGGAATTCCATCACCTCCACTAGCTTTGTTCGTAGTGATGCTTTCTAAGGCCCAGTTGACTTCACTTTCCAAGATGTCTGGCTCTAGATTAGTGATCACATCATCATTATCATCTAGGTCGTGAAGATATTTTTTGTACAGTTATTCCGTGTATTCTTACCACCTCTTCTTAATATCTTCTGCTTCTGTTAGGTCCATACCATTTCTATCCTTTACCAAGCCCATCTTTGCATGAAATGTTCCCTTGGTATCTCTAATTTTCTTGAAGAGATCTCTAGTCTTTCCCATTCTGTTCTCTTCCTCTATTTCTTTGCATTGATCGCTGAAGAAGGCTTTCTTATCTCTTCTTGCTATTCTTTGGAACTCTGCATTCAGATGTGTATATCTTTCCTTTTCTCCTTGGCTTTTCACCTCTCTTCTTTTCACAGCTATTTGTAAAGCCTCCCCAGACAGCCATTTTGCTTTTTTGCATTTCTTTTCCATGGGGATGGTCTTGATCCCTGTCTCCTGTACAATGTCACGAACCTCATTCCATAGTTCATCAGGCACTCTATCAGATCTAGGCCCTTAAATCTATTTCTGACTTCCACTGTATAATCATAAGGGATTTGATTTAGGTCATACCTGAATGGTCTAGTGATTTTCCCTACTTTCTTCAATTGAAGTCTGAATTTGGTAATAAGGAGTTCGTGATCTGAGCCACAGTCAGCTCCTGGTCTTGTTTTTGTTGACTGTATAGAGCTTCTCCATCTTTGGCTGCAAAGAATAGAATCAGTCTGATTTCGGTGTTGACCATCTGGTGATGTCCATTTGTAGAGTCTTCTCTTGTGTTGTTGGAAGAGGGTGTTTGCTATGACCAGTGCATTTTCTTGGCAAAACTCTCTTAGTCTTTACCATGCTTCATTCCACATTCCACGGCCAAATTTGCCTGTTACTCCAGGTGTTTCTTAACTTCCTACTTTTGCATTCCAGTCCCCTATAATGAAAAGGACATCTTTTTTGGGTGTTAGTTCTAAAAGGTCTTGTAGGTCTTCATAAAACCATTCAACTTCAGCTTCTTCAGTGTTACTGGTTGGGGCATAGAGTTGGATACCTGTGATATTGAATGGTTTGCCTTGGAGACGAACAGAGATTATTCTGTGGTTTTTGGGACTGCATCCAAGTACTGCATTTTGGACTCTCTTGTTGACCATGATGGCTACTCCATTTCTTCTAAGGGATTCCTGCCCACAGTAGTAGATATAATGGTCATCTGAGTTAAATTCACCTATTCCAGTCCATTTTAGTTCGCTGATTCCTAGAATTTCGATGTTCACCCTTGCCATCTCTTGTTTGACCACTTCCAATTTGCCTTGATTCATGGACCTAACATTCCAGGTTCCTATGCAATATTGCTCTTTACAGCATCGGATCTTGCTTCTATCACCAGTCACATCCACAGCTGGGTATTGTTTTTGCTTTGGCTCCATCCCTTAATTCTTTCTGGAGTTATTTCTCCACTGATCTCCAGTAGCATATTGGGCGCCTAATGACTTGGGGAGTTCCTCTTTTGGTATCCTATCATTTTGCCTTTTCATACTGTTCATGGGGTTCTCAAGGCAAGAATACTGAAGTGGTTTGCCATTCCCTTCTCCAGTGGACCACATTCTGTCAGGCCTCTCCACCATGACCCATCCGTCTTGGGTTACCCTGCAGGCATGGCTTGGTTTCATTGAGTTAGACAAGGCTGTGGTCCTAGTGTGATTAGATTGACTAGTTTTCTGTGAGTATGGTTTCAGTGTGTCTGCCCTCTGATGCCCTCTTGCAACACTTACCACCTTACTTGGGTTTCTCTTACCTTGGGCGTGGAATATCTCTTCACGGCTGCTCCAGCAAAGCACAGCCACTGCTCCTTACCTTGGATGAGGGGTATCTCCTTACCACCGCCGTTCCTGACCTTCAACGTGGGATAGCTCTTCTAGGCCCTCCTGTGCCTGCGCAGCCACCACTCATTGGGATGCTCCTCCCAGCCGCCGGCCCTGGCCTCCAGCGTGGGTGGCTCCTCAGGGTCACCGCCCCTGACCTCAGATGTGGGGTATCTCCTCCCGGCCTCCCCTGACCTCGGACGTGGGGTAGCTCCTCTCGGCCACAGTTAGTGTGCCGGCTCTCGCAACTGCCTGCGCGCTAGTCAAGGCTCTAGTCAAGGCTATGGTTTTTCCAGTGGTCATGTATGGATGTGAGAGTTGGACTATAGAGAAAGCTAAGCACCGAAGAATTGAGGCTTTTGAACTGTGGTGTTGGAGAAGACTCTTGAGAGTCCCTTGGACTGCAAGGAGATCCAACCAGTCCATCCTAAAGGAGATCAGTCCTGGGTGTTCATTGGAAGGACTGATGTTGAAGGTGAAACTCCAATCCTTTGACCACTGATGAGAGGAGCTGACTCATTGGAAAAGACCCTGATGCTGGAAAAGATTGAAAGCAGGAGGAGAAGGGGACGACAGTGGGTGAGAGGGTTGGATGGCATCTCCGACTCCATGGACATGAGGCTGAGTAAGCTCTGGGAGTTAGTGAGGGACAGGGAGGCCTGGCGTGCTTCAGTTCATGGGGTCACAAAGTCAGACACTACTGAGCGGCTGAACTAAACTGAATCTTCCACTGTGCATGTATGTATGTATATTGTGTATATACATATTATATCACATCTCCTTTTTCTGTTCCTCAGTCGCTGGGCATTTAGGTTTCTCCCGTGTCTCAGTTGTTGTGAACAGTGTGCTGCGGTGAACTTTGGGGTGCATGTGTCTTTTTAAATTATGTAAGCAATAGCTGTTGACAAGCTTCGCTAATTAGCAGAGGAATGATTCACTGCTCAAGCATCTCTTGTGGGTCCCACGCCAGACGCTGGGCATACAAAGCAAATGAAACCATCCCACCCTTGAAGAGCTTGCAGCCTGGAATGCCGCTGGTCCTGGCCTATCATTAGAAAAAACAAAAGTTCTTCCTTTCAAAGACTGGAAAACAATATGAAAAATTGACAGCCCAGTTTTCTTTCATCTGTGACAAAGATGCACCAGGTAGTTTTATTGACATAATACCAAGATCCCTTCCAACTCTCATTTCTAATTTTGTGATCCAGCCCACCTACCAAATGCTGAAAAATAGCCTCAAAGTCTGGAGCAGAATAAACTGATTTTAAAAGCCACTAGCAGTCTTTCGGAAAGGAAAGGAGAGGAAATACATTCTACTTGCTCTTCTAGGCAAAGAGGGAGAGAAGGAGACTATAAATGTACAGCAGGCTTCTGAGTGGAAACCGCCTTCTTTGGGAGGGCTCATCTGATTGACGGATGTTCGAGGGATTTAAGAGGACTTGAAGAGGTCCCTCACCACTCTTCTCCTTGACTTGTTTGTTAGTGACAGGCAGCAGGGCCTTCTGGGATAACAAACTTGATGGTTCTTTTCCCCCAGGGTCAAAACTGTTATGGGGAGTTTTTTTTTTTTTTAAGTGAGTTCTATAAATTTACCCCGTTAATACCAATTAACATCAATTAGATGAGGTTGCTAAGAACTCTGTTTCATGCTGGAAAGTTAACCTGTAAGGAACTAGTCATTCTTCTGAGCAATAATACATATGTGTTTATATCTATCCATGGGTATATTCTTTGCTTTCATGAGATATATGATATATGATAATAATTCATAAGTTACAGATAGAAGATCTAAAAATAGCAGCTGGACTTGAATTGTATAAATGTTACTGAGAAACTCTAGCAGCCTGTATATTTATTATCATTGCTTAGGTTAGAAAACCAAGGGCAGGGGCCTCCCTGGTGGTCCATGGTTCAGAATCACCTGACAATGCAGGGAACAAGGGTTTGATCCCTGGTGCAGGAAGACCCCACATGCTGAGGCCCCTCTAGGGTAGATGGGAGGTGATGAGGACACACAGGGGACCCCTGGCCACGTCATGCCTCTCACCTCAAGGTCCCTATCTTGTCTTTGAGCTATGCCCGGGGCTCATGGTTGCGAGAAGACAGACTTAGGAGACATGGAGCTGCCCTGTCTTGGATTTTCATTAAAAGACTGAAACGTTTGGACATGTTGGGGAAAGTTAGATTTTGTACTTACCACATGAATCCACAACTGAGACAAGAGAAAGCTTCACCTCTTCAGTCACCGTTATGATTTCATAATTCGTGCCCAGTTCAGGAAGGCTCCTGGCAGGTGGCCAAGCCTTCCATAAACAGAGGACTTTCTCAAAGCCAGCTTTCGCTCCTCTCAGTATCCTCCCTTGACCTTGCTTTATGTCTTCCTATTGAATGAAGGCTCATTCCATCATCCTTATGAATATCACATTTGGTCAAAGTCCCTACTAGGTTGAGTGCTTATTAGGAGAAGTGATGTCTTATCAATATGAAAGAAGTGAAAGTGTTAGTAGCCCAGTTGTGTCCGACTCTTTGTGACCTCACAGACCGTAGTCTGCCAGACTCCTCTGTCCATGGGATTATCCCAGCAAGAACACTAGAGTGGGTTGCTGTTTTCTTCTCCAGGTGATCTTCCCGACCCAGGGCTCAAACCCATGTCTCTATGTCTCCTGCATTGCCGGGCAGGTTCTTCACCACTAGCTACCTGGGAAGCTCTTGAGGAGTAGCAAAGTGAAACCAAAGGCTCACGTGGGCTGTGAGGCAGGCTCGGTGGGGAGGGGTCAGATCTGGTCAGGAACATGTGGTTTTCCCCAGACACTCCAAAGCGAAAGTTGGATCAGTTTTTTGAGCAGCTGTGGATAAAATAGTTTTGCCCATTGCATTCAATTACATGTCAAACTTTAGTGGTTAATAGTGACCCAGTGAACTTTACTTTCTGCTGCTAAAAAGCTCTTTCAATTCTACAGGTTTCTAGTGCTTAGACTGGGAATTAAGTATTTTTCAATGAATTCAAATAATCTCAAAAAGATTTATACCAATTTAATTCAGAGTATAACCCAGAGAAGAGAGTCCTCTATTTAGTATTCCCTAACGTCTGATACAAGATACAGATAAAAGTCACTTCTAAAACATCCTTTCCCACAAAGCAGCCACACTCAAACCCAGAGACAATGAGCAGAAGTAATAAATAAAAAATTCTGGGCCAAGAGAGAGAAATAAAATGTGGCAATCCTATGAAGTCTAAGATAACTAGAGCCTAGTGAATACCTATGTCCACTTTATCAATTTATTTATTTCTATCTTGAACTGAATCACCCCAAAATAGAGTAGTTGCCAGAGTATGGAGATTGGTTTCTTTTTGATTTTTTAATATACAACAAAGTATATAAAATAGAATTCACTATCTTAACCATATTTCAGCGCTCAATGGTGCTAACTGGAGTCACATTGTTGTACTGCAGACCTCCAGAACTTCTCCCTCTTGCAAAACTGAGGCTCTGTACCCGTCAAACAGCAGCTCCCTCTACCCCTCGCTCTTTCCCTGGTAACCTCCATCCTACCTTCTGTATCTCTGACTGCCTTAGATCCTTCATACCGGCGGAATCATACAGCACTTGTCCTTTTGGAGGTGGTTTATTTCACTTAGCATCGCATCCTCAAGGTTTATCCCTAGTGTGGTACATCACATAACTTCCTGTTATTTAAGGATGAACAATGATCAGTTGTTGGAGTAGGAAATGCCAACCTGCTCTAGTATTCTTCTCTGGAAAATTCCATGGATGGAGGAACCTGGTAGGCTACAGTCCATGAAGTCACAGAGTTGGGCACAACTGAACTCAGCAACCACAATAATTAGTTGTATGTGTAAATACCACACTTTCTTCATGCAGTCATCATTGATGGGCATTTTAGTTGTGTTCATATCTCGTCTGTTGTAAACAGGGCTGTAATGAACACGGGAGTGCTAACACCCCTTTAAGACTCTGGGTAAATACCCAAAAGGAGGACTGGTGGATTATATGACAGCTCCATTTTTAATCTCTTGCAGAACCTTCATGCTTTTTTCCCATTGTGCTTGTGCTCAGTTGCTCCATCGTGTCTGAAGTGTCTGACTCTTTGTGACCCCATGGGCTGTAGCCCACCAAGCTCCTCTGTCCGTGGAACTTTTCAGACAAGAATATTGGAGCAGGTTGCCATTTCCTATTTCAGGCGATCTTCCTGACCCAGGGATCGAACCTGCATCTCTCCCGTCTCCTGCATTGGCAGACAGATTCTTTACCACTGCACCACCTGGGAAGTACTGAGTACTCACCATGTTAGGTTTTTCAATACAATTTTCTCCAGTAACTCCTCTGAAAAATTTACTTACATACTACAGTCTCCTTTCCATTCAATGAAAGAGAAAGGCAAGAGGAATTAGACTCAACTGAAAGGAAACATGGTAAAGGAACCAAGAAGTTAATTTAGGACAATGACCTTCAGATTCCTAGACCTACTCCCAGACACCCTGACTCATGATATTCACAGCTCTGGTCAGAGCCAGGTTTGGGAGCCGTTGTTTAGGGCTAAACTGGGGCAGCTGTCCCAGCTCCAGCAGGAACAGGTCAGGAGAGGCAAAGGTCACACCAGGCCAAGCATAACAGAACTCGGTTTTGGTGTTAGGCATTGTCTCCTCTCTGACAAATTGTCAAATTGGAGATCACAGCAGCAGAGTGACCTCAGAGGGTCAGGTCTACAGGGTCAGCACCCTGGATAGCTCCCTGTAGGCAAAATTCGCCCAAGCAAGCCTGCCTTCCCTTTCTCTCCAAGGCCCGGGTTTCTGAGACAGGTTTATCCCCAGGAGGCTGGTTTTGGTAAAAGAGATTCACATCTGTGCCAGATACAGATCCTTAGTGAATGAGAACCACGCTTATTGCTACCACCCTTGCCCCGCTTTTGATCTCCCTCAAATGGGAAAGACTCACAGTCCAAAGAAAGATGTAACAGTTTAGTTTGGGTGGGAGACTCCATGGGAGACTTATCTTCCTAGGCTTGGATTCTTCCCAGGTGAACGTCAGATCCTGCCAGATTGTTCCTCCAGTAACTTTTCACACTGTCATTAACACCAAAAAGCAGCTGTTGAATGAAGGATCATTATGGATAAATTCATACCTGGACACTTGGAGGATAACAACTGACCATATCCAAGGGCTTCCCTGATAGCTCAGTTGGTAAAGAATTCACCTGCAATGCAAGAGACCCCAGTTCAATTCCTGGGTCGGGAAGATCCACTGGAGAAGGGATAGGCTATCCACTCCAGTATTCTTGGGCTTCCCTTGTGGCTTAGCTGGTAAAGAATCCACCTGCAATACGGGAGACCTGAGTTTGGTCCCTGGGTTGGGATGATCCACTGGAGAAAGGAAAGGCTACCCACTCCAGTATTCTGGCCTGGAGAATTCCATGGACTGTATAGTCCATGGGGTCACAAAGAGTTGGACATGACTGAGCAGCTTTCACTTCAGTGACAACTTCATTTCCAAGGCAGATGTCCAACTAAATGAAAAGAGATTCTTGTATTGAAAAGACTCAGTGGAATGCAAAGGCTATTTTTCAACATCGTCCCATGTTCCAGCAGGACATTGGTACAGAAGTCCAAGAAGAAGCAAAGATTTTCCTAAACAAATGTGTAATTAAGAACGCAAAGCCTTAAATGCAGATATTCACTGTGACATGACCTCCTGTGTCATGACCTCCTGTGTCATTCTTGTTTTCCTAGCAGATTCTAACTCAACCTGCAGCCAGCCAGTCCTGTGATACAAATTGAATCCTGAGTCCTGGAGTAGGATTATCAGTACTCAGTGCTGATGAAGCCTGGAGCTCTTATGAAATCTCTCAGGCGATAATTGCTACGTGGAATTTAGCTTGAAGACAGGGAATTGATCTCTTTAAGGATTCTTAATTTAAATAGGGTGGTAATTTGCCCAGATGGTTACAGTGTAAGCAGTTCTTAAAAAGACAGGCGAGAAAACACGTTTACGGCACCTCTAACAAAACACATAATGAAGAAACAGGCCTTCAGAAGCAGGCAGTCCCTGGGGGTACTCTTCAAATTCTTCTGTTATCCCATTAAAAAAAAAACCCAGGAGGGCCAATCAGCCTTGGGTTTTGCCCCAAATCGAACAAATTTAAAGGGTGAAAAACATAATTTTTCACTTCTAGGTTTTCCTCTTTACATTGATTCTGTCACTATCTTTTTGTGTAAAAGTGGGTGATCATACTGGAAGATGTATAAATTAGGCCCACTCTGCCCCCCCAAAAGACATATGTGCCAGAAATGACAGGGAAACCCTGAACAGACAGATGCACGAGAGACCTCTGCTCCCCACACTGCAGAGGGGAGGAAAGGACTTGGGTTTTCTGCAAAGGATAAATTTGGAAAAACAAGTCTTTTGTCATAACTGACACCTTCTATCCTGTGTACCAACATTCACTCATTTGATTTGAACCACATTAGCCCCCTGCACTAGTTTATTGTTTAAAGGCAGCATTCTAACCCAGTTTTATAATGAGTAACTTTCCAAGCATTTCCATATCTTAATTACTATCTGATTATAAGGAGTTTCTTCCTAAGGTTTCGAGCCTGTTTCCAAGGCAGCTAGTTGAACCTGGTCACCATGTTCATATCACTTCACAGATGCACTTGTTATAATTTTAGGCTGGGTTTCCACGCAGCTCATCACCTCCCAGCTTCAGTTCTCCAAGACTGTCCTCAGACACCTGCATCGCATCACCTGGAGTGCACATTCCATGTGTGGAGTCCTGGCTGCTGCCCTAGATGTGTGAGTCAGGGTTTGTGGGAGTGGAGTCTGAGAAGCCGCCTGTTCAGGGAGATCCCCAGGTAAGCCACATGCACGGGGAGCTTAGAGACCCATGGACACACAGGCTGGAGTTGCCCAGAGCTCCTTCCCACTTCACCACTTGTCTCATTCTGTAGTCAAGTTATCGTTGCCTCAGTTTTTTCATGTATTCATTCAACAAATATTCATTGCATAAGTGTTATGAGCAAGGAACTTCATTGGGCGTTGGAGAAACACGAGACAGAAATGTTCCCTGGAAGCACAGGGACCAATTCTATCCGAGAAGACAGCTACACGTAGTTTCACAAGCAATTGCTCAACTGCCATTTGGCAGGTGCTGCTAAGGAGAAATGGAAGATTTTATACCCAGAGGCACTGACACCCCAGGAGTTCCAAGAGGTCCTCTGGAAAGGGATGAAGACAAGAATGGGAAGCCTGGGTGGGGAACAGGGTTCCAGAGAGAGCATTCCAGGCAGTGGGGCCTGAGCCACAGCCCTGTGGAAGGAAGAACCACGGCAAAGCAGCTGGAGGGAGCCTCAGACTGCACAAGGGCCAGGCCACGCTGACTTGTTCAGTTGTGGATTCTGGGTTTTATCCAGAGGACAGTGAGGACCAGGTGGAGAGTTTTAAATGTGCCTGCTTGTCAGTGAGCTCTGCGGCTATGCAGGTGGAATGAGAGCAGGGCCGTCAGAGCACAGGGAGGCTCAGGGAGGGCGCTACCCAGTGATGGTGGGACCGGATGGGAGCAGTGCCCCAGAAACAGAACTCACATGGGAAGGCGTCGAACCACATCAGATGAAGGCAGTGCCCTGCAAGATTTAAGGACTTTAACATCTCGAACACCTGACTTTACTAATTTGAAAATATTAACAGCTCTCACAACATATAGTTGCCTTTTATCTTAAGTGACAGTCAGTCATGAGAACAGAAATGAAAACTTCAGTGGACACCCAAATCATTTGCTCCACCAGGCTGCGGGACTTATGTGATTTGTGGCTGCAGCCCCATGGCTCTCAGAGAAGTTGGATGTTGGGGGGGCCTTCTCTCTGACTGGCAGAATCCCCCATTAACATGCAAGCTGTAATCATGGTGGCTTTGAGGAGCTCGGCACTCAGATCCTAGAACCTATTATTTTACAAAGTAAACACAGGTTTAAGTCAAAAGGCAGTGTGCTATTTTAAAAGAATCGCCAACCACTATTTTATTCAGAGACGCAGAGTGAAGCTGGAGTAACTGGAAGGAAGCTCCAGAGGGAACATGGAAGGAGGTCTTTGAAACTTCTAATCTGTAAGTCAGGCCTTCTTTTTATCATGACCTATAATAAACAACAAAGCCCTTTACTCTTTGCCTGCAGCACACTGATAATGTGGTCTGAGACTCTGATTTGGATTATAGGCTGTAGTAACTATACTTTAAATACATGGTCAGCTGTTACAGAGATTCTCTACTGATAGAAAAGTATAACAACAAGACTTCACAAACAAACTTCATATATTTTAAATCACCACTAAATCAAAATCTGTCAGATCTGATTTGATCTGAGGTTTACATTTAATACATTATAATCAAAAAGAGTATTATGCAAATTTATGGCATAAGCAAGGTTAGAAGAATAATGTATAAAAACTCTTTAAATATAAAAATATATATACTATGCCAGGGTGTCATCTAATACATGAGGACCAGTGCAATAAAGTTCCTGAGTATTTGAAAATGTATAGCAAGTTTTCTTCTAATAGCCATAGTTAGATAATTAATTACTCTGATTAAATATATTAATTATACTTATATATTGCTGGTATAATTATTTGTATATTAAATTTTATATGCAGTCTTGCCCTATATACTACAAAAGAATTATTAGTTCTTGACAAATTGGATAACTAAAAGTATTATCTCTAAAAAACTGAAGATAATTAACCTGATTTTTCTTATTATTTGTATTTTATATTTACCTACAGTAAAATGTCTCACTTTCAGTTCTCTGAGCTTTAACATATGCCAAGATTCTTGTAAGACCACATGCAGGATACAAAAGGGCGCCATCACCCCAAGAATTCCTTAATGTCAGACCCTCTCTGGGGACACTGGTCTGCACCGCTGCCGTCTGGGCTTTCTCAGAATGTCCTGTGGACAGGTTCACACAGTCTGTCCTCTTCTGAATCTGGCTTCCATCACTCAGCACACTTCCTGTGAGGCCCATTCATGTCACTGCCTGTCTTTTGATGATGATTCCTTAAGCAGCGCTTTACAGCCTTCGTGCCATGTACACAGCAGTGTTCATGTGGAAAGGGCAACCAGCGAAAATAAGAATCATGCCATTGGCAGCAACATGGATGGACCTAGAGATGATCATACTAAGAGAAAGTCAGATACCATGTGATATCACTTATACGTGGAATCTAAAAAGAATGATATAGATGAACTTATTTACAAAACAGAAATAGAAGAGTTACAGAAAACAGATTTATGGTTACCAAAGGGGATACAAGGGATGGAGGGAGAGAAGTTAGGAGTTTGGGATTAACATGTACACATTATTATGTATAAAATAGACAACAAGGACCTACTGTATAGCACGAGGAACTATACTCAATATCTTGTAATAACCTATAGTGGAAAAGAATCCAAAAAAGAATGTCATTTAGTTGCTCAGTCGTGTCCAACTCTCTGCGACCCCGTGGACTATAGCCTGCCAGGCTCCCCTGTCTGTGGGATTCTCCAGACAAGAGTACTGGAGTGGGTTGCCATTTCCTCTTCCAGCGGATCGCCTTGACCCAAGGATTGCACCCACATCTTCTGCACTGGCAGGCAGGTTCTTTACCACTGAGCCACCCGGGAAACCCATATATGTATATGTATGTACGTATATGTGTGTGTGTGTATCACTTTGCTCTACACCTGAAACTAACACATTGTAAATCAACTATATTCCAACTTACAATTCTTAGGTGAAAATTAATTATGAAAACAAATGCAGGCGATAGGGGACAGCCAGTTCAGCAGCATAGCTGAGTGGTCCTTGACATGAACAAGATGTCCAGGGCAGCCAGCTGGTCTGCAGTTTGTGTCTTTCTTTCAGAAGGGCCCCACAGCAAAACCATGGTGGCTATCTGACGCACAGCTCCTCTGCTGAGTGATTATCAAGGCTTCCCCGTTGCCTGTTGACTTAAATCCAAACTTCTCCTCAAACAAAGTTCTCGCAGAGCAGTTTTATCTCCCCCAGAGCAGTGTTATCTCCACTAGCTCCCTAAAATAACCTACTTTTCGAGCAAACCGGGCTGTTGGTTCGTCCCAGATACACGGCTCAGCCTTGCAGCGTCACGCCCGCTGGTTCTTCCAGGACCTGCATCAGCGCCGTCCTCTGTGTGTGGGCCTCCCTGATTCCTCCCCTGTTTCCCTCAAGGCTGCCCTGGAAGGACCTCCTCTCCCTCTCTCAGGGTGCTGTTCACACCAGTCCCCCCACGCCCCCTCTGCTGCCCTCCCGCCCCCACTGCGATGTCTGCTCCGTCAGGGAAGGGCGAGTCTTCTGCATCTCTGGGGACGGCACTCTGGCATCTTCAGGTATTGCTACAGTGACACTGAAGGGTCATATTCCAGAACAAATGCTTGGCCATGGGAGACAGGAGACAGACCTCTGAAAATTGACAGGGAAAAGGGAATGGGAGCCATGACTCTCCTGCCAGTGGAAAAAATACTCCAGCACGTTGCTGGGGAAAACATATGACAACAGTTTCTGGATGAAAACTTTAAACCTGTAAAAAAGTGTCTGTAGGCCACGGGTGTTTTATTTTCTATTAAATAGGAGCCTGTATGTTTAAAGCTCCTGGTCTCCTTAGGAGCCGCACATGCCTGGGAAGAAAGAGCAGTATTTCTCCCTGGACTGACTTGCAGAATGAGCCTGCTGGAAAGAGACATTGACCCCAAAGGTGCCTCTGGGGTCCCTTCACGGGGCAGCCACCCTCACACCCCCCATCACCTGGAGTGCAGAGTGCTTCCTAGAGAGTGGAGAGGGGAGCACAGGCATGGAGTCTTAACCACTGGACCACCAGGGAGGTCCTTGTCTGGTTCTCTTAACAAGAACCTCAGCACTGCAAGGAATGGCTCCTGTCCCCACTTTAAAAGCAATAGGCATGAGCACAGCTAACATTTGTTGAGTATCACCTTGATTACTGAGTCCTTTGATGCATTAACTCATTTCATCCTGACACCAGAGCTCTGAGGGGCCGGCTTCTGTTCCTGTCTCCACTACGCAGCCGAGGGCCACCTGCACGCCCCAAAAGCTCCAGGCGCCCACCAAGGAGTGGGCGTCCCTTTCCAAGGCACCACTGATCAGCATCAACTGGCTTACCTTGGCCAGCACTTACCCTCTCCAGACTCAGACTCTGGTGAGCATGTCAGCTCAACCAGTTCTCTATGAAACTATGCGCGTATGAGGGGGACCCACCTTCCGTGGGGACGGAACAAACGCCGCGTCTTCAGACCTCAACAGTCCCTGCAAATAAAGGAGAGGCAGGGTTCCGATGGCAGAGACCTCCCCAGAGAAGTGTGACAGCTTCGGTGTCCGGTGTCTTCAGTGTGCTCTCCTGTCCAGCTCTCTCCTTTCGAAAGCGTGTCTGTTCTGTTTTTGACTGTGCTGGCTCTTTGTTTCCGTGCCTGGGCTCTTCTCTGGGTGTGGCGAGTGGGGTACGGAGCACGGGCTCCAAGCAAGAGGCTTCAGGAGTTGGGGCACAGGGGCTTAGTTCCCTCGCAGCATATGGAATCTTCCTGGACCAGGGATCAAACCCAGGCCCCCTGCACTGGCAGATGGGGTCTTAACCACTGGACCACCAGGGAGGTCCTTGTCTGGTTCTCTTAACAAGCACCTCAGCACTGCGAGGAATGGCTCCTGTCCCCACTTTAAAAGCAATAGGCATGAGCACAGCTAACATTTGTTGAGTATCACCTTGATTACTGAGTCCTTTGATGCATTAACTCATTTCATCCTGACACCAGAGCTCTGAGGGGCCGGCTTCTGTTCCTGTCTCCACTACGCAGACGTGACAGCTAAGCCCAGGGAAGCCAAGTGTCAATGAGCTGCTGACGGAAACGGGAGTCAAGACTCTCATGCCAGTGGGAAAAATACTCCAGCATGTTGCTGGGGAAAGCAGCTGACAGCAGCTTCTGGATGAAAACTGTAAACCTGTGAAAAAGTGTCTGTAGGCCGCTGGTGTTTTATTTTCTATTAAATAGCAGCGTGCATATTTAAGGCTCCTGGTCTCCTTAGGAGCTGCACGTGCCAGCCTAGGGAGAAAGAACAGTATATCTCCCTGGAGTGACTTGTGGAAGCTGGTTCACCTGAGGATCAGTCATCCTGGCCCCAGTGTCTTGTGGCTGTAACCTCGGTGTCCACAGGGCAGGCACTGTCACAACTGGCCTTGATCTTCATCCTCATCTGGCCTCGTGTCCCAACCAAGCTGAGCCCAAACACCAGGTGCTTCATTCATCAATAAATGTGTGCTGTGTACCAGGAAAAATATAAAGGGTGAGAAATGGGTCATGTGGTCATATTTAGGTGTGCCATTTTCTCACAGGTGTTCTGATAAGAAAAACCAGCAATGTTCTCCAAGCACTTAAAGGAGCCCCAAGGTTGGTTGGTTGTTGTTTTTTTTTTTAATTTTTTATTTTTACTTTATTTTACTTTACAATGGTTGGTTTGTTTTTTAGGTCCCCCCCACCATGTAACAAGGATTCTTTAATGTCAGTATTAAAGAACTAGTTATTTTATAAAATATAAACTGAGCAGATGTAAAATATTAACCATTTCAGCACTTGCAGGGGGTTGCAAAAATATACAAGATTTAAAAAGAAAAAGCCTGTTCTTGACACACTGTTAGGAGTCGGGGTGAGTGCAGGGTCAGGAGCAAACGCCCGCAGACCCAGGCGGTCAGCAGCAGGAAGGTCTGACTCCGCCGTTCCCACCTGAGCCGGGAAGATGATCTTAAGCTCGCATCACAAGGACACACTCAGGACACACGCTCAGGCTCCGGGCAGCTACAGGAAAGCGCAGGGATTTTTACAAGTCATCTGATTCGAGCGCGTTCCACAACTTCCTAGGAGCCTGAAGTGGTGTGTGTTCATGGTGATTCAGGTGCGCTGGGGCTCCCACAAGCCTTGACATAATACTGCTGAGTCCGCAGAAAGCCAGCATCTTTACCCCATCTACTGTTCACTGACAGCCATTCCAGAAATAGCTGCCCTTGAGATGCCGTGAAGGTTTTCCTCTCTCCTCTTGGGGCAGAATGTTTTAGGGGAAGACGAGAACCTTGGCCGAATCCTGCCGTTCTCAATAGGGTAACAGCATACAGCCCTGGTCCATTATAGGAAAGAATTTATTACCCAGGGACTTCCCAGGTGGCTCAGTGGTAAAGAATCCATCTGTGATTCAGGAGACCCAGGAGACCCAGGTTTGATCCCTGGGTGGTGAAGATCCCCTGGAGGAGGGCATGGCAACCCACTCCAGTATTGTTGCCTGGGAAATCCCATGGACAGAGGAGCCTGGTGGGCTCCAGTCTATGGGGTCGCAAAGAGCTGGACACGACCTAGCAAGTGAGCACATGTCCCCCAGGGCCCAGTGGTCTGAGCGACCCTCAGACTTGACAGTTGACTGGAATTCTGTTCAAGGGTGGGGCTCCAGTCACAGCCCCACACTCAGTACAAGACCCTCAGACCTTCTCTCTGAGCCTCAGTTTTCTCATCCCTGAACTGAAGCATCACTGGCTGATCCTTACGGTGCTCCCAGCAAGGAACCTGGACTGCTCAACCCCCCCTAGTGTTGTCCTCCTCACGGTCGTTTGGCTCCATCACAGCACCCCTCAACTCTCTCGCGCTTCTCAGAAAGCCTTCTTCTGCCCTTGGGTCAGGCCCTTTCAACACCTCACCCATGGCCTCAGGGCAGCCGGGGGGCTGGAAGGTACAGCGACTATAGAGGAACTCATGGTAGGTAAACAAGTCAGCGGTTAGACTTGGCGCTCTTACTAGACTCTCAAGCCATAGGCTGCCCGTTTCTTTTAAAATTCTGATAGGTAATTCCATAAAGGTCCAGTGGTTAAGACTGTGCACATCCACTGCTGTGGGCGTGGGTTCAGTCCCTTGTCAGGGAACCAAGATCCTGCAAGCCGCGCCAAAAAATAAATACAAATCTGATGATTGGCACAGGTGCTTAAGTATTTAAAATTAGTGAAAGAAACACTGTCTTTTATTGAACTATGGTTGATGTACACTGTTGTTAGTTTCAGGTGTACAGCAAAGTGATTCAGTTGTGCATGTATATAGATTGCTCTTCATACTCTCTCCCACTGTGGTTTATCACAGGATACTGAACGTAGATCCCTGTGCTGTGCAGTCCGCCCTTGTTGTTGGTCCATCCTATCTGTAACAGTCTGCGTCTGCCAACCCCACGCTCCCAATCCAGCCCCCCAACCCCCGCCCCCTTGGCAGCCACAGGTTTGTTCTCTGTGTCTCGGAGTCTGTTTCAAGAAGCGGTAAGTTTTTAAAGAAAGCTAATTTCGTCCCTGAGGCTGTTTCAGAAAAAATATTCATTTTGAAAAGAATTTTCATCTCTTTGTCGCTTCGTTGAATACTTAAACTTCCGCACACTAGTTAGACTTAAAATTGGATTTTAAGGCAGACAATTCTCTGTCTTTAATAACGCCATTTAAAATGCAAATTACATTGCAGACAAAAAGAATTGGAATTTTTGTAGCTTAAAAATAAATGGAATTCCGGAGTCAACATCATATAAATAGGTGTCCATCTGGCCAACCTTATGATTGCCAATTTCTTCTAATTGTTTCTTTATGTTGAACCAGAGTTTAAACATCTCCCTCTTGTGGCCTGAAAAGCTACTGGCAACTCAGAGTTGGGTGAACTTCTGTCATTCTTTTTCCTTCACAACTTCTGAATAAATTATATATTAGCTGCAGTGGTGGGGAGGCAGTGGGGCTGGCATGGACGCTGTTCCCTGTGGATGCTGCGTGCATTGATGGAGTTGGTGCCCCAGTTTCAGGCTGGGGCTCGGGCATCGCATCCATGCCGCTTCTAATTCAGGGGCTGTGTTTCTGGAAAACACTTTGTCCAGAGGAGCTCATGAAGGGGCTGGTTGCCCCCAGGGACTGAAGGGGCTGGACAGCTCTCAGGGTTCCTGGTACCCAGCCTGCCCATTTTCAGCTGCACAGCCACAGATCGTACAAGGGAAAGTCCCCGTAATACATTTTCTGATAAACGTCGTGATGTCCCTGACACTGTAATCTGTCATAGATTCCAGAAATACGTGGAGAGCTGCCTCTCGGGCACTGTGCCAGACATTGTGATACAGCCGGGGTGGGAGGGGAACCAGACCTGGCCAGGGTCCCACTGCCTAGTGGGACGAGGGGTCGTCGTTTAGGTGTGGCCGTCACCGTGCATGAAGTGACAGGGAGCTTCCATATGGACAAGGCAGCTGGGGAGGTGGCCTTTCTGAGAAATGGTGGGTAGGAATTTGCCCGATTGAGGTGCCCAAGCAGAGGAGGGGAAAGCGCTCAGGAGTACATAATGGTGGGGCATGGTTAGGCGGGGCCCTGTAAGCCCACGTGGGCTGTGGGCATCACCCTAACAGGCCCTAGTCTGTTTTAAAGGCCGCCTGTGCAGACAGGACAGGAGGGGAGAGGGAACAGAGTGAGAAGACACACCCCCCACCCCCGCCCCCCCAGCACATGCCAAGGACGACACAGCCTCCACGCAGCATGGCAGGGCCTGGGGTGGGAGGACGAGGGGAGCAGGTTTAGATCTGTCTGCTGAAGATTGCACTGACAGGTTCTGATGATGAAGCAGTCAGGGGTGGAGGGAGGTTTAAAATGACCCCCACCCAGCAAGACAGGGAGTGACCCACAACTGTGCACCGCCAAAATATGGAGGCGTCTCACACAGGCTGCTGAATGAAAGAGCCAGACAAGAAGCTGGCACACAGGCCCCTCACCAGAGCGCCACCCTCCCATCCCCCGACTGCTTCTTTGAGGTTGCTGGGCGCATGGCTCCCGCCTACTTGCTGTATCTTACAACAGTGGTAAAGAACCTACCTGCCAGTGCAGGAGGCACAAGAGACACGGGTTCAGTCCCTGGCTTGGGAAGATCCCCTGGAGGAGGAAATGGCAACCCACTCCAGGATTCTTGCCTGGGAAATCCCATGCACAGAGGAGCCTGGCGGGTTGCAGTCCATGAGGTCATACAGGGTCGGACTCGACAGCACACACACACCACCCTGAGGTCATCTGCCTTCCAAAGTCAAGCCCGAGAGACCCACAAGGAAAGTCAAAGTGCAAAGAGACAGCCGGCCAGCTAAGAAATTTCTGCGGGAGCCTGGGAGGTGCCGGAACCGCTCTGAGCAGGACACAAACGGGACATTGTTTCTGAGAATGGTATTCAATGCAGATAATCTGAACATTCTGCCCTACAGGCAGAGGGCCATGAACACCAGAACTCAGATGTTCTTCCGTGAAGATAGAAAAGCCTGGTGTGGACATGAGATGAAAGACCCTCCATGGCATGCAAACCATGAAAAATATTCCTTTAAATCTGCTGCTTGTGTTATGCCCTTTGTGCCACACATTTTTCAGCTGCTAATACTGAAATCAAAATAGATTTTTCTGGCCCCAAAGCGTAAAGCTCCTCCTAGTCAGGAAAACAAACACCAGCCTCTTGGATTGTCTGAGTGCTGAAATTAGTTTGAATAAGGAACCTAAGTCTTTCAGCCGAGGAAATGTTTGAATGCAGGAGGTCGTCTGAGGACGCCATCTGAGCATTTCTCCTAAAAGTATCTGGCAAGAACAGGGAAGAAAACCACCAGGAGACGATGTACGGCCCAGGGAGTTGGTGCACTGCAGTGCTGAATTTGGCAATTCCCTTGGTCAATGAAAAAATCAAGTATCTAGCTAAGAGGAAAGAAAAGAGCATTTTATTCAAGCCAAACTAAGGATTATAACCCAGGAAACAGACCTGGGAAGCTCCAAGAACTGCTCCATTGATCAGGAGGTAGAGATGCAGTTTCATACACTTTTGAGACAAAGGAATTATGAACCATTGGCACTGTATCCATAGTTCAATCAAGGTTTGGGGTTTTTTCCCCCAGTTATGCATGCGCTACAAGCCTTTGGTCCTTTATACCCTTGTATGAGTTGGAAAGGAAATAGATTAATCATGTAGTTACCATATTACAGTGGTGGCCTCTGAAGAAGTGGCCCGAGCTCTTCTCACAGGTTAATTTCATCCCCCTGCTCAGAGGAGGTGTGATTCACATATAATGTAGACGTACACTGTGCACCAGGCAAGGCCTGCTATGACGGTGCGTGTCATTTGTCTTTTCTTTTTTTTTTTCTTGGTTCAGGTGTCTTGCCACAGACTATTTTTTACTTTCTTCATCACCTTCAAAAGTAGTTGAGAGGAGAGTGTGTAAGTGGGATTGTCTTGTGTGTTCTGAGTTCCCATGCTGAGTGATGGAGTTTATCACCGTCATCCTATAAGGGGAGAAATGGTCTTTGTTAACGCAGGAAAGAAAAGTCCTCTCTCTGCTGTAGATGGGGTATTCCACTGACCGCTTTCAGCTTTGGATGCACTTATTTCATTCTTCATATTTATTTTCACGAAAAAAAAGAGAAAAGCAAGACTTTAATTCTTCAAAGAGAAGACAGAAAAATTTCACAAGTCAGAGAGAGAACCATACCATAACCCTGTGTTGCTCAGGGCATTCACCTCCACATGCTCAAGTCTGCACTTGTTGGCTTGAAGAAGCCCAGGAAAGTGAACCTGAGATGCTGTGGAAGCTGGCAGCGATCCTGATGTCCCCACCCCGGGCGTGCAGGCCGCCCTCAGCTCTCCCCCAAGCCCCTCTGAGCACCCTTCTCAGCTGAGGGGCCCCAGCGCACTCAAGGGCATGCTCTTTCCCTGGGGCAGCCCGCACTGCAGGCTGGTCAGTGTGTGGGGTAGTTGACACACACCACATGAACCTTGAAATCTGGGAGAACTGAAAAGGACCCACGGGGTCAGCTGAGACCTGCAGCAAGATTTCAGTAGCGCCCACCTTCCCCTTTCCTCTCTTGCTGCTCCCCGAGTCAGCACCCCAGGAACATGGCCCACAGCGCCAGAGTGACTAGACCGCTGAGCTGACCCACTTGTTTTCCTAGATCACGGGGTGAGGATTGGGTAACCCGAGTCTGACTCCTAATCAGCTTTCTTTTCTCTGGGGAGTTGGAAGGGCTGGGATCACAAGCAGCTCCATTTAGGGAGATGTTCCAAGTCCACTCCACGTGACTAGGAACCAAAGCGGTTTCGAATCTCCGTAGATGAATCTCCGTAGAGACAGGGAGTCCAGGTATAGGAGACCACCTGCCCTCTCAGGACAAGAAATTGCAGCTCTCCTCCCTTCCCCATGGGTCATCAGGCCCTTTATTCTCCTTTGTTAATGAAGAGTACTTTACCCAAAAATCTGCACATGTAAGTGAAACATCGTGACACAGAGCTGTTCACATTCTTCCTTCCTCAGCATTTCCACAGCGGTAAGAACAGAAGACCTGTGGAAAGCATTTACTTAATTAACTGCTATATGCTGAACACCTCCTATAAGTCCCTGTGGTTTAGAGTTTGGAAAAGAGAAGTGATGAAGAGATGTTCCCACCCTTAGGCGTTTAACATCTGGTGCAAAAAGCCCCAACCCTGTCAAACACAACACTCTGTTTTCAAACAAATATTTTGTAATGCCACCATCATGATTCTAATGTAAAATTCATAAGTAGTTTACCTACAGATTCAAAAAACCATAATAATGCCCTCTTTGTAAATTATGTTATAATACAGATTATAAAATATAATAACATCACATATTTTATAGTTACAAAATATTAACAATAAGCAAGTTGTCGTTTTTTAAATGTGGTTCACCATGTGACTGCTCCAGAAATAATCAATTCCTGTGCCTTAAAGTGATACCTGCCAGTCATTGTGAAACCAGAACTTCCAGAAATCTTCTGAAATGCTACCAGGAGCCGTTCTGCCTTCCCTAAAAATCACTAATCATTTAAGAGAAGAAAAGGAATTTATTTGGTATATACTTAAAAGTTGGCATCTGGGCTTCACTGCTGGTTCCAGTGGTAAAGAATCTGCCTGCCAGTGCAGGAGACATGGGTTCAATCCCTGGTCCAGGAAGATCCCACTAAGCCCATAAGCACCACAACTGCTGAGCCGGTGCTCTGGAGCCTGCTGTTGCTAACCTTGCATGCCCCAGAGCCTGTGCTCCACAAGAGAAGCCACCGCAGAGAGAAGTCCTCGTTCCTCAACCAGAGGTCCCTGCTTGCTGCAACTGAGAGAAGCCTGTGCAGCAGGAAAGACCCAGAACAGCCATAGATAAATGAAATTATTTTTTAAAATATTTTTTAAAAGGTGGCATCTACTCCTAATATTTCAAGAGTCATGCTTGAGCTTATATATCTTTCTTCTAGTTAGAACAGGGTGCTCAGGGCTAGTGCACTGGGATGACCCAGAGGGATGGGATGAGGAGGGAGGTGGGAGGGGGGTTCAGGATGGGGAGCACACGTACACCCGTGGCTGATTCATGTCAATGTATGGCAAAAACCACTACAATATTGTAAAGTAGCCTCCAATTAAGATTAATTAATTAAAAAATAAGACTAGTCAATAACCTCAGATATGCAGATGACACCACCCTTATGGCAGAAAGTGAAGAGGAACTAAAGAGCCTCTTGAAGGTGAAAGAGGAAAGTGGAAAAGCTGGCTTAAAACTCAACATTAAAAAAACTAAGATCATGGCATCCAGTCACATCACTTCTTGGCAAGTAGATGGAGAAACAGTGGAAACAGTGACAGACTTTATTTTTTTGGGCTCCAAAATCACTGCAGATGGTGAGTGCAGCCATGAAATTAAAAGAGGCTTGCTCCTTGAAAGAAAAGCTATGACAAACTTAGACTGTGTATTAAAAAGCAGAGACATCACTTTGCTGACAAAGGTCTGTATAGTCAAAGCTATGGTTTTTCCAGTAGTCATGTATGGATGTGAGAGTTGAACTATAAAGAAAGCTGAGCGCCAAAGAATTGATGCTTTTGAACTGTGGTGCTAGAGAAGACTCTTGAGAGTCTCTTGGACTACAAAGATATCCAGCCAGTCCATCCTAACGGAAATCAGTCCTGAATATTCATTGGAAGGACTGATGCTGAAGCTGAAACTCCAATACTTTGGCCACCTGATGTGAAGGGCTGACTCATTGGAAAAGACCCTTATGCTGGGAAAGATTGAAGGCAGGAGGAGAAGGGGATGACAGAGGATGAGATGGTTGGATGGCATCTCCAACTTGGTGGACATGAGTTTGAGTAAGCTCTGGGAGATGGTGAAGGAGAGGAAAGCCTAACGTGCTGCAGCCCATGGGGTCGCAGAGTCAGACACGACTGAGCAACAAGCAGATAAGAACCACACTTTCAGATAACACCCTGTTAAGGGGTAAACATCCTCAGAAAATCCATATGTTGATAGTGTAACCACTGAACCTCAGCATGTGACTGTAATCAGAGATGGTACCTTTAAAGAGGTGATTAAGTTAGAGTGAAGCCGTACGGCTGGGCCCTAATTCACTGCAACTAGTGTCCCTCTTAAAAGACTGTTGTTTTCAGTTGCTCAGTTGTGTCTGACTCTGCAACCCCACGGACTGTAGCCCACCAGGCTCCTCGGTCCATGGGATTTTCCAGGCAAGAACACTGGAGTGGGTTGCCATTGCCTTCTCCGAGGGATCGTCTGGACCCAAGGATAGAGCCCACACCTCCTGCACTGGCAGGCAGATTCTTTATCACTGAGCCACCAGGGAAGCCCTTACTATGTTCTGGACTTGACTACGCACTGCTGAAATACCAAAGACGCGTGAAAGGACTCTTGCCCCCGGGAAACGATCGTCTGAAGACAGCACGAGCGTATGAAGCCGTCATCTAGAGGTCCGTGAGGTGCCGATGCTGAGCCACGCCTGCCCTGCCTGGGGCCCCTGAGGTCAGTCCTCAGGCCCAAGGCAGCTGCTTCTTTCAGCGAGAGCTCAGGGCAGAAGAACACCCATGTCTGTCTGTCTGTGCTCACTGAGAATTAGGATGACACCCGCCAGGGTGAGTTACGTCGTCAGCCAGAAAAGAGCATCACCACTGCTCTTGCGTCATCTCGGCTTTGTTAACGGTGTCTGTGTGTCCACGGGTCTTATTATTTGTCTTTTCTTTGTGAGTAAAATTGCATGTGGAGGACAAGCTGGTAGACCATGGGGGAGACCCACAAGCCCCGAGTAGACACACGGGGTAAACATCTTCCCAGCCTGACTTCCAGTTCCCTTGAACATGACCAAGACTGTATTTAAAACACATATGCTTAGCAGAAAACTGCATGGTTTAGGAAGGAGGGAAATGAGAAAAGCCTCCAAGAGATGATTGATTTCACAAGATCTCTTTTTCTGGGGTGACTGGAACCCCCCAGCAGTGCCAGCCTTTCACTGAGTGGGCTGTACATGCTACAGCTTGGGGTAACTGTCTCCCAGCCTGCTCTCATCACCCACCCTTGTCCCTGGAAGGCCCCTTGGACACATTTGAGGGTGCTGGGCAGCCCCACATGCACAGAAAGTCCCCCACCAAGGAGAGAACGCAGTGGGCTCTGCAGCCCAGGGTCTTTGCTGCACCACAGTCAGCTGTGTGTCTCGGGGTCACAGGCCGGCAGAGCTCTCTCCCTCTCTGGGTCGCTTTTCAGTGGAGAATAGACTCCGAGGTGCCTTGTCCCGGAGCCACGCAGTCCCCCATCCTCCACCAGCTCACACAGGTGTCCAGAATGCAGGGCTGGAGAGACTCACCGCATAGCAGCTGCCACTTACAGAGCGTGTGACCAACCCGTGCCACACACCGCTTGGTCACCTGCATGGATCAGCCTAAGAAACCCGAGAGGCCCAAGGCTGCTCGCACCCACACCCCAAAGGGGAGACTGAGTGGCTCGTCCAGGACTGTCACTAGCCACGAGGCAGTGGAGCTGGCCGCCTGACCCCAGGCCCTGTGGCTGAAGACTGCACTGTGATCCGTCAGACTGCCCTCGGACCCTCCCGTCCTGACCTCAGGCTCCGAGGACACCACTCCCTTCCAGCCAGATTCCTGATGAGAGTGCATTGCTTGGGGAGTTGGCTCACACTGGGGCCCCGGCTACACTAGCACCTTAAGACTTTATTTTTCTCACCGCAATTTGAAAATCAAGCCCCAGTGCCAGGTATTTGGCCTTTAGCTCCCACTAATAGCATAAGCTTGGTTCATATGGCATATTTCCAGCTGTTCTCTGAATGGTGATAAATTATCACTGATGGACAGAAAAGTCTGGAACGTGGGACATGGCCCAGAAGTTACAAAGTCTGTCTAAGGAGGGAGGTGGTGTGGAGCTGTGGGGCCTGCAGAGGCAGTGACCAGGCACAGATGTGGAGGGGGCTGGGGGAGTAACCACTGCTGGAGAGGGTGTGGAGGAAAGGAGCTCGTGGACTGCGGGGGGGGGGGGCTGGAAATCGGTGCTGCCACTCTGGAGAGCAGTGGGCAGCGTCTCAGAGAGGGAGAGGGGTTAGGCGGGCAGTGGACTCCGTCATTTCCGCTGCTAAGAAGAGCAGCCTTTGAGAACTCTTAACAGAGGAGCATGCCTGGGAGATGCGTGTCTGGTGTGCCAGCTCCCAGCTCCCTCGTGCTGCCACACGATGAGCTTTCCCGAGCTCCAGTCTGGGTTTACATCTGTGTTTCCCACCACAGCAGGCGTCGATCTGACGGCCCGTGCAGGAGGGTCTCCGTCTACACAGAGGACTGTGTGCAGGCAGCCAGCAGCTCACCCCGGCTTGGCTCCTCTTCCTGGGCCCGGTAAATCCAAGTGCCAGTCAGGGGTGTCGTGGAGGGCAGGCTGCTCGTCTCAATCTGCTGCTGTGTTCAGAGGGTGGTGGGTGGGGGAGACATAGTCGATACAGGAAAGAAAGGCCAGTGGACTCAGAGGGGCGCTGGTGGTGAAGAACCCACCTGCCAATGCAATAGGCATAAGAGACGCAGGTTCGGTCCCTGGGCCGGGAAGATGCCCTGGAGGAGGGCATGGCAACCCACTGCAGTATTCTTGCCTGGAGAATCCCATGGACGGCGGAGCTTGACGGGCTAGAGCCCAGGGGCTTGCAAAGAGTCAGACACGACTGAAGTGACTGAGCACACACACACGGAGTTAAAAAGCAGAATGACGCAGAGGATGGGTCCATCAAAACTAAAATAATTAATTCACCTGTCTAAAGACAATGTGATTTTTCAGTGAGTTCTTTGGAAATGGAATGTACCATCTGGCCATAAAAATGCCATTTTAATTTTAAAAAAGTATATGTCATCTATTGTTTCGTTGGTGACTTAGAGTTATTTCCTCATGAAATGGTAAGACGAGGGATTTTTCTTCTAACGCTGGCAGGTGAAACGCGGCGCCTGCCTTTCCTCTGTGCAGAGCCCAGATCCGAGCTCGTGCACTGTAGTCCCCGCACACAGCCACACTCGTCACCTAGAGTCTGCATGTGCTACACTCCCTAAGTTACTCCTCTCTCCCCCAACTTGAGAAGAAGCAAACTGGCGAGTGCAGCCCTCAGCAGCTGCAGGAGAATGAGCTAAAACTTCAAAACTGGGACGTCCTGGGGGCCGCCGGGTCTGCCCTGTGGTGCAGGTCCTGTAAGCGTTCCCGCCTGTGAGTTCCAGATGGAAATCCCAGAAGCATCAGGCAGCACGGTAACTCACACTCTCCATGTGGTTTCCCCGGTTCTCAGAGTAGGTGTTTGGTCTCAGGTTTTGGATTCCCTTCTCAGGCTTTGGGGATTTTGGACACAGTAATGTGTGCAACCTGGCTTTTGGCCTCTGAGAAGAGTGTGTGCATGCCCCTGAAGAGCCTGCCCCGGCGATGCAGAGTGCTGTGCTGACGAGCTCTGCAGTAGGGGACTGCCCTCAGTCTTGCCCCTCTTGCAAATACCGAGAATCTTCTTGTGCTTTTCATCCTGTAGGACAAGCTGGAAAGCGCTGTCATATGTGACAGCGAAGGACTGTGGCAACTGCCTGTCAGACGGATTATAAGGAAAGGAAGAAAAATAGTGGATAGTGCACAAAAATAAGTGTGTTTTTCATGCATTAGACAGTGAATTAACTATGTGTCCTAAGTATAAACTGTTGCTATGAATTTTAAGATGCCCAACACAAAAAATAAAACACATCAGAGCTTGTCCATTAAAGCCTCACTTTCATGTGTCTTTCCACAGAAACACACTCTAGGCTTCCAGAAGGTTTTATGGACTTTTAAAATGAACACTCTGAATGTAACTGAGCCCCCTGCCCTGGCTGCTTATCTCACCTGTATAAACAGATATGACCCACTGAAAACTGCAGAGATGCAGTTATGTGTCAGGAAAGTATAGGAGACAGTGAAGGTTAGGGAAGCCTGGCAGGCTTTAGTCCTTAGGGTTGCAAATAGTCAGACATGATTTAGCGACTGAAAAATCAGCAACAAATTATGGTGTATTCCATTAAGTAAACTACAGGAGCACTTGGTGTCTTTTCTGTCTGGCCATCTTCTGTGTGGATACCTATGATGGGGTGGACAGTCAGCTACTGTAAGTAGTGGCTGCCAGAATTTCCATGCGGTAATTAATGCATATTTATCTCCTGCTCATGAAGCAGTGTCCTTAGCTGTCCGTGGTTTTCCTCCCAGGTGGGTTGACACTACGAGTTCTTTTGCCCTGTGGCTCTACCATCGCTTGGGGCCGCAGTGCCCTCTTCATCCAGACAGCAGAGGAAGAGGAAATGGAGAAGGCACATGGGCTTCTCCAGAAAAATTGTCCTGGACACGACGTGCAGCTCTCCTGCCCACCGCCCATCAGCAGGACTGCCTCACTAGACACACGGACTGCAGACAGGCTAGACTGGGAACTGAAGCCCTGCCTGGACCATGCCGCCTTCCGAGCACACACTCATGCAAAGGAAAGGTGAGTACAGACTTTTTGTTACTAGTTACCATCTCTGTTGTTTAATTTCAAAATAAATAGAAAACAATTGGCAAATATTATTTTTTAAATTATTTTATTATTCTTCTTTATTTGTTGGCTGTGTTGCATGACATGCGGGATCTTAGTTCCCTGACCAGGGACCGAGCTCACACCCCTTGCATTGGAAGGACAGAGTCTTAACTGCTGGACCTCCAGAGAAGTCCTAGCAAAGATTATTTTTCACGAGAATAATCTGTTTTCAGATTATTCAGAATATTTCAGAATAACAGCCCGATGCTGTTTTGAAAAGAGTACTTTCACAGACTCCTTCTAAGTGATAAAACACTTTTTGTTGCAACTTCAAAGTGCTTTATTTAGAAAGAAATCTGGAAATACATGTTATGACACTAAGTTCTTCATGTCTTAGGGATATTCTTTCCCAAGTTCTTCATGTCAAGGGATCCAGCAAGCCTTCTGAGAACCCTCACTAAGATAATACTGCAAAATGTTCTGTGTTGAATATAGAGTTAGGTACGTGTGTGCATGCATGGTAAATCACTTCACTTGTATCCAACTCTTTGCAGCCCACCAGGTTCCTGTGTCCATGGGATTCTCCAGAGAAGAATACTGGACTGGGTTGCCATGCCTTCTTTCAGGATATATTCCTGAGACAGGGATTATATTCATATCTCATGTCTCCTGCATTGGCAGGTGGGTTCTTTACTACTAGCACCACCTGGGAAGCCCAGAGTTATTTATAGCAACAAAAATTTAAGGAAAATGGTGAAAACAAATTAATGAGAGAATCTTTCATTATATTATTAAACATTTGTCCAATGGCATATTTATGTAACCATTGAAATATATATGAAGTATTAAATAATGTTTTTTAATAAGATTTTTTTGATGTGGACCTTTTTTTTAAAGTCTTTATTGAGGTTGTTTCAGTATTGTTCCTTTTTAATGTTTTGGACTTTTGGCTGTGAGTCATGTGGGATAAATCAGACCCACACCCCCTATAGTGAAAGGTGAGGTCTTAACCACTGCACCGCTCAGGAAAGTCCTGAAACAATGTTTTTAGGAAGCTTTATGTTTTAGGGAAAGTTATAAAATTTTAAGGTCAGGATTATCTCAATAATTTTTTTAAGTGTTTTTAAAATTTTCAAAGAAAGAAGCAAGTAGAAAACTACTGTCTATATTAAATATTAACCACTGCTTCTGCTAAATGGATGTTGTGTCCAGTTGATCAGTCATGTCCACCTCTTTGTGACCCCATGGACTGCAGCACACCAGGCTTCCCTGTCCTTGACCATCTCCCAGAGTTTGCCCGAGCTCGTGTCCATTGAGTCAGTGATGCCATTCACCCATCTCATCCTCTGTTGTCCCCTTCTCCTCCTGCCTTCAATCTTTCCAATCATCAGGGTCTTTTCTAATCAGTCAGCTCCTTGAATCAGGTGGCCAATGTCTTGGAGCTTCACCTTCAGCCTCAGTCCTTCCAACAAATATTCAGGACTGATCTCCTTTACAATTGACTGGTTGGATCTCCTTGCAGTCCAAGGGACTCTCTTCTCCATCCCCACAGTTCAAAAGCATCAGTTCTTCCACCCTCAGCCTTTTTTTATTGTCCAGCTCTCATATCCATACGTGACTACTGGGAAAACTGCAGCTTTGACTAGATGGACCTTTGTCGGCAAAGTAATCTCTCAGCTTTTTAATATGTCGTCTAGGTTGGTCATAGTTTTTCTTCCAAGGAGCAAGAAATTTCATGGCTGTCACCACCATCCACAGTGATTTTGGAGCCCAAGAAAACAAAGTCTGTCATTGTTTCCATTGTTTCCCCATCTATTTGCCATGAAGTGATGGGACAAGGTGCCATGATCTTCATTTTTTGAATGTTGAGTTTCAAGCCATCTTTTTCACTCTCCTCTTTCACCTTCATCAAGAGGCTCTTTAGTTCCTCTTCACTTTCTGCCATTACACTGGTGTCATCTGCATATAGGAGGTTATTGATGTTTCTCCTGGCAGTCTTGTGCTTCATCCAGCCCAGCATTTTGCACGAGGCAGGAAAGGTGGTGTGGTATTCCCATCTCTTTCAGAATTTTCTGCAGTTTATTGTGATCCACACAGTCAAAGGTTTTGGCATAGTCAATAAAGCAGAAATAGATGGTTTTCTGGAACTCTCTTACTTTTTCGATAATCCAGTGGATGTTGGCAATTTGATCTCTGGTTCCTTTACCTTTTCTAAAACCAGAAATGCAAAAAAGCAAAATGGCTGTCTGAGGAGGACTTACAAATAGCTGTGAAAAGAAGGGACGTGAAAAGCAAAGGAGAAAAGGAAAGATATACCCATTTGAATGCAGACTTCCAAAGAATAGCAAGGAGAGATAAGAAAGCCTTCCTCAGTGATCAGTGCAAAGAAATAGAGGAAAACAATAGAATGGAAAAGATAAGATCTCTTCAAGAAAATTAGAGATACCAAGGGAACATTTCATGCAAAGATGGGCTCAATAAAAGACAGAAATGGTATGGATCTAACAGAAGCAGAAGATATTAAGAAGAGGTGGCAAGAATACACACAACTGTACAAAAACGATCTTCATGACCCAGATAATCATGATGGTGTGATCACTCCTCTAGAGCCAGACATCCTGGAATGCAAAGTCAAGTAGTCCTTAGGAAGCCTCACTATAAACAAAGCTAGTGGAGGTAATGGAATTCCAGCTGAGTTCTTTCAAATCCTAAAAGATGATGCTGTGAAAGTGCTGCACTCAATATGCCAGCAAATTTAGAAAACTCAGCAGTGGCCACAGGACTGGAAAAGGTCAGTTTTCATTCCAATCCCAAAGAAAGGCAATGCCAAAGAATGCTCAAACTACTGCACAATTGCATTCATCTCACACGCTAGCAAAGTAAATTCTCAAAATTCTCCAAGCCAGGCTTCTACAGTATGTGAACTGTGACCTTCCAGATGCTCAAGCTGGTTTTAGAAAAGGCAGAGGAACCAGAGATCAAATTGCTAACATCCACTGGATCATCGAAAAAGTAAGAGAGTTCCGGAAAAAATCTATTTCTGCTTTATTGACTATGCCAAAGCCTTTGACTGTGTGGATCACAATAAACTGTGGAAAATTCTGAAAGATATGGGAAAACCAGACCACCTAACCTGCCTCTTGAGAAACCTATATGCAGGTCAGGAAGCAACAGTTAGAACTGAACATGGACCAACAGACTGGTTCCAAATAGGAAAAGGAGTACATCAAGGCCGTATATTGTCACCCTGCTTATTTAAATTATATGCAGAGTACATCATGAGAAATGCTGGACTGGAAGAAGCACAAGCTGGAATCAAGATTGCCGGGAGAAATATCAATAACCTCAGATATGCAGATGACTCCACCCTTATGACAGAAAGTGAAGAAGAACTAAAGAGCCTTGTGATGAAAGTGAAAGAGGAGAGTGAAAAAGTTGGCTTAAAGCTCAACATTCAGAAAACTAAGATCATGGCATCCAGTCCCTTCACTTCATGGCAAATAGATGCGGAAACACTGGGAACAGTGAGAAACTTTATTTTGGGGGGCTCCAAAATCACTGCAGATAGTGACTGCAGCCATGAAATTAAAAGATGCTTACTCCTTGGAAGGATAGTTATGACCAACCTAGATAGCATATTAAAAAGCAGAGACATTACTTTGTTAACAAAGGTCCGTCTAGGCAAGGCTATGGTTTTTCCAGTGGTCATGTATGGATGTGAGAGTTGGACTATGAAGAAAGCTGAGCGCTGAAGAATTGATGCTTTTGAACTGTGGTGTTGGAGAAGACTCTTGAGAGTCCCTTAGACTGCAAGGAGATCCAACCAGTCCATTCTAAAGGAGATCAGTCCTGGGTGTTCACTGAAAGGACTGATGTTTTAGCTGAAACCCCAATACTTTGGCCACCTGATGCGAAGAGCTGACTCATTTGAAGAGACCCTGATGCTGGGAAAAATTGAGGGCAAGAAAAGGGGACAACGGAGGATGAGATGGTTGGATGGCATCACTGACTCAATGGACATGAGTTTGGGTAAACTCCGGGAGTTGGTGATGTACTGGGAGGCCTGGCATGCTGGGGTTCATGGGTTCACAAGGAGTCGGACAAGACTGAGCGACTGAACTGAACTGAACTGATACCTGAATGGCCTAGTGGTTTTCCCTACTTTCTTCAATTTAAGTCTGAATTTTGCATTAAGGAGTTCATGGTCTGAGTCACAGTCAGCTCCCAGTCTTGTTTTTGCGGACTGTATAGAGCTTCTCCGTCTTCAACTATGTATAAAATATAATTAATCTGACTTTGATATTGACCATCTGATGATGTCCAAGTGTAGAGTTGTCTCTTGTGTTGTTGGAAGAGGGTGTTTGCTATGAACAGCAGGTTTTCTTGGCAAAACTCAGTTAGCCTTTGTCCTGCTTCATTCTGTACTCCAAGGGCAAACTTGCCTGTTACTCCAGGTGTTTCTTGACTTCCTACTTTTGCATTCCAGTCCCCTATAATGAAAAGGACATCTCTTTTGGGTGTTAGTTCTAGAAGGTCTTTTAGGTCTTCAAAGAACCATTCAACTTCAGCCTCTTCAGCATTACTGGTTGGAGCATAGGCTTGGCTTACTGTGATATTGAATGGTTTGCTTTGGAAACAGATTGAGATTATTCTGTCCTTTTTGGATTGCACCCATGTACTGCATTTTGGACTGTTGTTGATTATGAGGGCTACTCCATTTCTTCTAAGGAATTCTTGTCCACAGTAGTAGATATAATGGTCATCTGAATTAAGTTTGCCCATTCCTGTCCATTTTAGTTCACTGATTCCTAAAATGTGGATGTTCACTCTTGCCAGCTCCTCTTTGACCACTTCCAATTTACCTTGATTCCAGGTTCCTCTGAAATATTGTTCTTTACAGCATTGGACTTTACTTTCACCATCAGACACATCTACAAATGGGCGTTGTTTTCTGCTTCACTCAGCCTCTCTGTTCCTTCTGGAGTTATTTCTCCACTCTTCTCCAGTAGCATGTTGGACACCCACTGACCTGTGGGGTTCGTCTTTCAGTGTCCTATCTTTTTGCCTTTTCATACTGTTCATGGGGTTCTCAAGGCAAGAATGCTGAAGTAATTTTCCATTCCCTTCTCCAGTAGATGGTGGTGAAACCAAAAGTGGGATCCAGCTGCTTGCAGCTCAAAAAGCAGCGTTGGTGGAAAGGAAAGTTTGCTTTGTTTCAGACACTGGCAAGTCAGGGGGGAGCACAGGAGGGCAGACTCCTGTCTAAAGGCTGACCCCCCTCCACTGACAGCCAGGGTATGGGAGCTTTTATAGACAGAGAGCGGGAGCTCCAATGCAGAAACAGCACAGTAAGCTCCAACAGGCATCTTGAAATTGGTCATCCGTGGTCTGACTAGTGTCACCTTGATTGTCCCAAGTACAGTTAGTCTTCAGTTCCAGGGTTGGTTTGATCCCATTTCTTTGAGGATGTTTCTTGGAATTGTGGCAGCTGATGTCATAGCTACAGTCTGGTCATCATGGAGTTAAGTTCTCCACCTGGTGGGAGTTCCAGTATTTCCAAGACTGCTCACAGGATAGGCTCAGAATGTTGTCTATAGCCCTTGAGGAAGAACGAAAAGTCCTTCACCATGTTTACTAACTATTATCACTTTGTCCTGTTGGCCTGTTTTCCTTTGTTTCTTCATCTTCTCACTCCCTGATTAAACTTACTCTTTGGCTAAGGTTTTCCCACAGACAAAAGTCTGACAGAGGACATGGGGGACAAGGACCATGAGGTCCCACTTCATTTCAGTGGGCTGTGATCATTTCTTTATTTGTTCATACTACTCAGACTTTCTAAAATTAAACATTAATACCATATTTTCAGAAATTTAAACATAAAATTGGTGGATATGGAGAATGGTCTCATACAGGACAGTATTTGTCAACAAAATCTGGGAGCATCCTTGCAGGAACTCTCCCTGAGCTTCCATATCCTGTTTCCGCAGCTGTTTTCCCCATTACTGATCTGTGACTGCTTTTGATGTCCCCATAAGATCCCCTGGTAAACTCCTTCCATCAGCTGAGCTCGGTGCCCTGAACAGTACTGCCATCGCTGCTATGCCATCTGTCATTCCCTGGTAATTAACACACCGCTTGCTCAGATTTCAGGTCTGATCACCTCTGTGCTAAGGATGAAGTGACTGGAGCAGCTCTCTAAAGGAGGCTGACCTGGAGCAGTGTGTCTGGAAGGCTGGAGAGTGATGAAGACAGTGTGATGCTTCTGCCTCTTCATGTGGCTGCAGGGGTACCGAGTCTCCACGTTCACAAGACTTGTCAGTTGCCTGAGAAAGAGAGCTCCTTGAGCACAGCACCCATCGTCTGGCCTTTCCAGTGCCTAACATATTCTCATACACGCTTGGCACTTAAAAACGTTTCAAATGAGGAGGAGTAAGTAACTGTTTAGTGGTGGTGATCAATTTTTGCTAATGGAGATCAGCCAGTCAATTAATACTTTATTGAGTGTCCGTGATGTGCCACTTTGTGCTTGGAGTTAGATTCCACGAAATTGTAGCAGAAGAAACAGTGGATTTGTGCATCATGCAGTGTAAACATGAAGACTCAGGAACCTGTGGATCGCTGCATCACCCGACTCGTCTTCCGGTGTAAATGTGAAGACTCAGGAATCTGTGGAGCCTTCCTAAGAGGTGTTTGGATCCTCCCACTAGTGATGATTGAAGGTTAGTGGCCCCAGGGCTCCTGATCCAGATTAAGCATAGTTGCGTAGACCAGGCAGAGTTTGGTCACTGTTGAATCAGGCAGTTTGCCAGGGTCCATGGTCACAGATGGGGGCAGGCAGCATGCAGTGTCAAAGGTTCATGGGACAGTGCATCTGCCGCCCGTCAGCATGGCTCCCGGGACCAGCTCTGTCTGAAGCTAACTCTGACTTCCAGTCTGGGAACTTAGATGAAAGTGGACCCTTCCCACCTCTCCCTGTGCTCCGGTGAAGCAGAGTCACCTGACTTTCCCTTACAATCAACAGATTCTACAAGAAGTCCTTTTTGCCAGGACACACCAGGAATCTGAGTGCCCTAGGGGCAGTGGGCCTTCTCAGCGCTGGTGCTACCATCCAGGGTTGGGACATGCCTTGTCAGGGACTCATTCCTGATTGCTGGAGTCAATGGTTCCCACTTCCAGGGCCTCAGTCTGCTTCAGTAGGAGCGTGGCTGCATCCCAGGACCTGGAATTTCAAGTACATTCTGTCTTGTCTTTTTTATAGTATTTATTTATCTATTTATTTTGACTGCCCCAGGCCTTAGTTGCAGCACATGGATTCTTTGAACTTCTTTAAGACCTGCAGGATCTTTAGTTGTAGCATGTGGGGTCTAGTCCCCTGACCAGGTATGGAACATGGACCCCCTGCATTGGACCACCAGGGAAGTGGCCCCCCCCCCGCCCCTCCCCCCCATCTTTTGTCTGCCGCAGCTCACATAATGGAGTGTTTATCTCAGAGGCTAGATGTGATATCTGTTGTCTTGAAAGCATGAAAAAGATCGGAAATAAATATCCTTTTTAAAATTGTATCTTGGATCAGGAGCTTTAAGTTAGGTGAATCTTAGAATCAATCACTCTCTTAAAGAGTACATAGGAATTCTTGATCTCATTTCCACTGTCTTTTACTAATCTGTTTCATTAACAGTCTATCCCCTAAATAGTAAAACCAGTGACTTTTAGCTCTAAAAGAGATATTAGTTTCATAACTATTATTGTTGCAGTATGTGTTTTCTCGACCTGTACTGTGATCAGCTGTACTTTTCTATTGTACTTTTGTTTTCTGTTGTACTTTTGTTTCTGTTGTACAGGTTTTCTTGACCTGTACTTTTCTATTGTAGCATTTTATTGGGTCTGAGAACCTTCAAGTATGCAACCGCAACTGCTACAACTGATTTTATGTGTCGCTATATGATTCTGGAAGTTAACTTTAGAATACTACAGAATGAGGCCTATATATTTCCTTTTACATATAATTTGATAGAAACGTTTTAAAATGCAGTAATTCTTTAAAGGAAAACCATATGCTCAGGTGGGTCAGCCTGCGGAGGGCGCACCTGCCCGGGAGGCGGAGTAGGCGGGGCCTCGGCCACGCGCGGGCTCGGATGCGGGCTGGGGGCGGTGCCTTTTCTCTGTGCGCGCGGCGGCGGGGGGAAATGATTGGTGGCCCTTGAACCGGAAGTGGTTGGCGGCGCGCGGGCTCTCGGAGGGACCGGTTGGCTCTGCAGCCTGCAGGATGGTGGGCGGTGGCGCGAAGCGTGGACTCCGCGGAGAGGGGCCGCAGGTACCGCAGGGAGGTCCGAGGGCGGCCGTGGGCCCGAGGATCGCGCGGCGCGTTTGTACCCGGCTGGAGGGCAGGCCGCGCGCTGCGGTCGGAGCGGAGAGCGGCGCCGCGCCTCGCCTTTTCGGGTCCGTCGGGGTCGCGCTGACAGCTCAAGGCCGGTTACAGTTT
Organism: Budorcas taxicolor; assembly: GCF_023091745.1. Classification (NCBI taxonomy): domain Eukaryota; kingdom Metazoa; phylum Chordata; class Mammalia; order Artiodactyla; family Bovidae; genus Budorcas; species Budorcas taxicolor. The sequence continues at coordinate 4,915,780 of NC_068917.1, read as the reverse complement.
TGGGGTCCAGCCGGGGGGCGGCCACAGCCCGGGGTCCTCGGGGTCAGGCTGGCGCGGTCTGGCGGACCTCCCCCGGGGGGCGGGTTGACTTAACCCACTCCCCCTACACCACCCTCCCTGTCCCACTGGCCAGGTCGGCGTAGGAAGCGCGCCTGCACCCGCAGGATGGCGTGTGGGGCCCCTCCCATGGAGCCGTCCCCGAAGCGGGTGACTCAGGAGAGCGGTGTCGAGGCGCAGCGCCGGCTCGGTCCGGGGCGCTCGGGATAGGGAAGAGGGGCGCTCACTCGGAGGAGTCGTCTGCTCAGGCTTTCCTTGCTATCTCACGCGCGTCAGCACTGCAAGCAGGAGAGTCCGGCTGGAAAGAGTAAAGGAGGGTTTCCAAAACTTCCTTCAGCCGCTCTGTCAGCTGGGGTGCAGGTGGTGGCGGGGTCGGGGTGAGACGGTGCCGGAGGGCCAAGTTCTGGGCGGCCTTTGCCCCCGTCCCGCTTTTTAGGAGTACAAGGGTAAATGAAGGATAAAGGCAGCCTTCAGGGGGACAGGTACTACGTAGTCCTGAACTCTCGTTGAGAACTGGGGGAACCTGAACTAGCATGTGAGCTCAGGCAGCGCTGAAAGCGCTCTTTCCTCCCTTTAAAGGGGCAGTGAACTGCTCTGACAGAATGTTAGTGTTAGGAAAAAAGCCTCAGAAATGAAGAGGAGTCCACGGAGGCTACGGTTAACCTAATATAGGTAGCAGTTATGTATTCTGTGTTAGCACTGTTCTGTCTGTGTCTACAAATAATTTATTGTCACAGCCTTATGATGTAGACCTTTTTTGTAACTGAGAAAATAGGGCACAGAGGTCAGATAACTCGCCCAAGGTGACAGAGCTGGAAATGGCGAGAGACAAGAATCTCCCTGAGCAGTCTAGCCAATATGCAAAACTGCCTTTCATTGAGGTACATTTAAAGACTCTTCTTTATAACATAGATTTGCGCCTGTCTTTGAAAGTCTAACCAGAGACTGTTACACAAACAAGAGGGAGGGTGGGTCAGGGCTTGATGAGTTCCTGCTGTTGCCTTTTTGCAGTTGGAGAGGCAGCATGCAGTGGTTAAGCACCACCCCTGCACCCTGGAGCTGGTCCACCTGGGGTTCAGTGCGGTTCTTCACTTTCTAGGTGGAGACCCAGGGCAAGTCACTTAACCTTAGGTTTCCTCCTCTGTAGAGTGTGGCTAATAGTACCTATTAATAGCTCACGAGTTACTCCTGGGGATTAGATGAATTCCATCTATAGGCGTTTAGAACAGTGGCAGGCACTGTAGTAAGCGCATAACAAGTACTTATCACTAACACTGTTTACTATCATCTTTATTGGTGATAGCATCACTATTGGGGCTTCCCAGGTGGCGCTAGTGATAAAGAACCAGCCTGATAATGCAGGAGACTTAGATGCTCCTGGGTCGGGAAGATCCCCTGGAGGAGGAAATGGCAACCCTCTCCAGTGTTCTTGCCTGGAGAATTCCACGGACAGAGGAGCTTGGCAGGAAACAGTCCGTGGGGTCACAGAGAGCAGCCTTTTTGTTCAGTTAAATTTTTTATGACCTGTGACACACTGTAATCTTTGGCATAATCCACTGTTATCCTTGGTCATGGCCCACTTTGACCTCATTTGTTTAGTTATAGAACAGACACCTGGGAAGCCATTGCCCAGCCCAGGCACTGAAAGGAGGACCATAGCTCTCCATCTTCATGGTCCTCTCCTGTCCTTGCTGCCCAGCTCTTTCCTGTGGCCCCTACTCAGGGCATCTACAATCCTCAACTGTCTGTTTTTCCCTTGTCGTCTTCTTTTAGCCTTATCACCCATGAGTTTATTATGCCTGTCTGAACAGTATATTTTGAACTTCATAAAATGGCTGTCATGCTGTATATAATCTTCAGGGATTTTTTTCTTCATTTAATGTTGTTAACATTGATCCATATTGTTTGTGGCTGTTTGCTTTTCACTAAGTAATACTTCATTTTGAGCCCTCTGAACCCAGTATCACAGAAGACTAACCAATATGATCACATGGACCACAGCCTTGTCTAAGTCAATGAAACTATAAGCCATGCCATGTAGGGCCACCCAAGACGGACGGGTCATGGTAGAGAGTTCTAACAAAACACGGTCCACTGGAGAAGGGAATGGCAAACCACTTCAGTATTCTTGCCTTGAGAACCCCATGAACTGTATGAAAAGGCAAAAAGATAGGACACTGAAAGGTGAACGCCACAGGTCAGTGGGTGTCCAACATGCTACTGGAGATCAGTGGAGAAATAACTCCAGAAAGAATGAAGAGACGAGGCCAAAGAAAAAACAACACCCAGTTGTGGATGTGACTGGTGATGGAAGTAAAGTCTGATGCTGTAAAGAGCAATATTGCATAGGAACCTGGAATGTTAGGTACATGAATCAAGGCAAATTGGAAGTGGTCAAACAGGAGATGGCAGGAATAAATGTCGACATGTTAGGAATCAGTGAACTGAAATGGACTGGAATGGGTGAATTTAACTCAGATGACCATTATATCTACTACTGTGGGCAAGAATCCCTTAGAAGAAATGGAGTGGCCATCATAGTCAACAAGAGTCTGAAATGCAGTACTTGGATGCAATCTCAAAAACAACAAAATGATCTCTGTTCATTTACAAGGCAAACCATTCAATATCACAGTAATCCAAATCTATGCCCCAACCAGTATTGCTGAAGAACCTGAAGTTGAACGGTTCTGTGAAGACCTACAAGACCTTCTAGAACTAACACCAAAAAAAGATGTCCTTTTCATTATAGGGGACTGGAATGCAAAAGTAGGAAGTCAAGAAACACCTCGGGTAACAGGCAAATTTGGCCTTGGAGTACAGAATGAAGCAGGGCAAATGCTAATAGAGTTTTGCCAAGAGAATGCACTGGTCAGAGCAAACACCCTCTTCCAACAACACAAGAGAAGACTCTATACATGGACATCACCAGATGGTCAACAGTGAAATCAGATTGATTATATTGTTTGCAGCCAAAGATGGAGAAGCTCTATACAGTCAGCAAAAACAAGACCAGGAGCTGACTGTGGCACAGACCATGAACTCAATGCCAAATTCAGATTTAAATAGAAGAAAGTAGGGAAAACCACTAGACCATTCAGGTATGACCTAAATCAAACCCCTTATGATTATACAGTAGAAGTGAGAAATAGATTCAAGGGTTTAGATTTGATAGACAGTGTGCCTGAAGAACTATGGATGGAGGTTCATGACATCGTACAGGAGGCAGAGATCAAGACCATCCCCAAGAAAAAGAAATGCAGATAGACAAAATGGTTGTCTGAGGAGGCCTTACAAATAGCTGTGAAAAGAAGAGAAGCAAAAGGCAAAGAACAAAAGGAAAGTTATACCCATTTGAATGCAGAGTTCCAAAGAGTAACAAGGAAAGATAACAAAGCCTTCCTCAGAGATCAGTGCAAAGAAATAGAGGAAAACAATAGAATGGGAAAGACTAGAGATCTCTTCAAGAAAATTAGAGATACCAAGGGAACATTTCATGCAAAGATGGGCACAAGAAAGGACAGAAATGATATGGACCTAACAGAAGCAGAAGATATTAAGAAGAGGTGGCAAGAATACACAGAAGAACTGTACAAAAAAGATCTTCACAACCCAGATAAATCAGGATGGTATGATCACTCACCTAGAGCCAGACATTGTAGAATGCGAAGTCAGGTGGGCCTTAGGAAGCATCACTATGAACAAAGCTAGTGGAGGTGATGGACTTCCAGTTGAACTCTTTCAATCCTGAAAGATGATGGTGTGAAAGTCCTGCACTTGATATACCAGCAAATTTGGAAAACTCAGCAATGCTGCAGTACTGGAAAAGGTCAGTCTTATTTCAAGTCTCCAAGGAAGGCAGTGCCAAAGAATGCTCAAACTACTGCACAATTGCACTCATCTCACATGCTAGTAAAGTAGTGCTCAAAATTCTCCAAGCCAGCCTTCAACAGCACATGAACCGTGAACTTCCAGATGTTGAAGCTGGATTTAGAAAAGGCAGAGGAACCATAGATCTAATTGACTACATCTGTTTGATCATCGAAAAAGCAAGAGAATTCCAGAGAAACATCTACTTCTGTTTTATTGACTATGCCAAAGCCTTTGACTGTGTGGATCACAATAAACTGTGGAAAATTCTGAAAGAGATAGGAATACCATACCACCTCACCTGCCTCTTGAGAAATCTGTATGCAGGTCAGGAAGCAACAGTTAGAACTGGACATGAAACAACAGACTGGTTCCAAATAGGAAAAGGAGTACGTCAAGGCTATATATTGTCACCCTGCTTGTTTAACTTCTATGCAGAGTACATCATGAGAAACGCTGGGCTGGAAGAAACACAAGCTGGAATCAAGATTGCCGGGAGAAATATCAATAACCTCAGATATGCAGATGACACCACCCTTATGGCAGAAAATGAAGAGGAACTAAAAAGCCACTTGATGAAAATGAAAGAGGAGAGTGAAAAAGTTGGCTTAAAACATTCAGAAAACTAAGATCATGGCATCTGGTCCCATCACTTCATGGCAAATAAATGGGAAAACAGTGAGAGACTTCATTTTGGGGGGCAACAAAATCACTGCAGACGGTGACTGCAGCCATGAAATTGAAAGACTCTTGCTCTTTGGAAAGAAAAGTTATGACCAAGCTAGACAGCATATTAAAAAGCAGAGACATTACCAACAAAGGTCCATCTAGGCAAGGCTATGGTTTTTCCAGTGGTCATGTATGGATGTGAGAGTTGGACTATAAAGAAGGCTGAGCGCAGAAGAATTGATGCTTTTGAACTGTAGTGCTAGAGAAGACTCTTGAGAGTCCCTTGGACTGCAAGGAGATCCAACCAATCCATCCTAAAGGAAATCAGTCCTGAGTATTGATTGGAAGGACTGATTCTGAAGCTGAAACTCCAATACTTTGGCCCTGATGAGGAGAACTTTGAAAAGACCCTGTTGCTGGAAAAGATTGAAGGCAGGAGAAGAGACAACAGAGGATGAGATGGCTGGATGGCATCACCGACTCAATGGACAAGAGTTTGAGTGAACTCCGGGAGTTGGTGATGGACAGGGAGGCCTGGCGTGCTGCAGTCCATGGGGTCACAAAGAGTTGGACACGACCGAGCAACTGAACTGAAAACTCCATTGTTTGAAAATACTGTAACCATTCTCCTGTCAGTAGGCATTCTCATCTGTCCTGTTTTCCACTCATAAAACAGTACTTTTCTATGTATATCATCTGGTTCATGAATCCACTTTTCAGATTTTAAATGATACCTAAAGTTACAAGGTCAGCTTGAGCCTGAAGTTTAGGATTTCTCAATCTTGGTTCTGTGGACATTTGAGCCAGTTAAGCTTCTCTTAAAGGGCCTCTCCTGTGTTGTCGGACACTTAGCAGTGTCCGTGGCCTCCACCCACTAGAGTAGCAGTAGCACATGCTCCCTCGCAAGTTTGTACAACCAGTAATGTCTCCAGACACTGCTGAGTGTGCCCCCCTGGAGGCAGGATGGCTCAGGTGGAACAGCCCTGATGTAGATGGAAAGGAAGGACAGGAAGGAAAGTTCCTAGAAGGAACAGTACCTACCGCTTCTCAGAGGCTGAAGATGTGTAACCTTTGACCAGGAGTTTTATCTCTGCGGGAATGGGCCCGGTATCTGAGGGGCATTGGAAAGCCTAGCCTACTTACAGAATGCACCTATATTGCAGAGATGCTGGAGGGAGTTTTATAACCAATCTGGCATTAAAGGACCTTTTCTGAAATAATTTTTTAACTGTTTTAATTGTTTTAACCTCTCTTATATCCAGTTATATCTGACAATTTCCTTCCAGTATGATTGCTTAGTCTGTTTAAACAAGAGGCATGATGGCATCCTGTTTACCCAAACAAAGTGAAACCTGCTATTTTCTTTCTTTCATTTCATTTTTTATTTTGTATTGGGAGTATAGCCGATTAACAATGTTGTGGTAGTTTCAGGTGGACAGTGATGGGACTCAGCCACACATACACGTGTATCCATTCTGCCTGCAAACCCCCCTCCCATCCAGGCTGTCATGTAACACTGAGCAGAGTTCCCTGTGCTCTACAGTAGGTGCTTGTTGGTTATCTATTTTAAACGTAGCAGTGTGTTCATGTCCATCCCAAACTCTCTTATTATCCCTTCCCCTGCATCCTTCCGCACCTCAACCCCCCACCCCACCCCACCCCCAACCATAAGTTCATTCTCTCAAGTCTGTAAGTCTGTTTCTGTTTTGTAAATAAGTTCATTTGTATCATTTCTTTTTAGATTCCACATATAAGGGATGTCAAAGGATATTTCTCCTCTGTCTGACTTCAGTCAGTGTGACAATCTCTAGGTCTACTTATGTTGCCACAAATGACATCATTTTATTCTTTTTAGTGGTTGAGTAATACTCCATTATATATACACACCACATCTTTATCCATTCCTCTGTTGAGGACTTTCAGGTTGCCTCCATGTTTTGGCTATTGTAAACAGTGCCTCAGTGAACGCTGAGGTACATGGATCCTTTCAGATATGTTTTACTCTAAATATATGCCCAAGAGTGGGATTTCTGCATCATAGGGTAGCTCTATTTTAGTTTTTTTAAGGAATCTTTATACTGTTCTCCATGGTGGCTCTACCAGTTTATATTCCCACCAACAGTGTAGGAGGGTTCTCTTCGCTCCACACTCTCTCCAGCATTTATTGTTCGTGGATTTTTTGAAGATAGCCATTTTGACTGGTGTGAGATGATACCTCATTGTAGTCTTGATTTGCATTTCTCTATTTAGCAAAGTTGAACATGTTTTCACGTGCCTCTTGGCCATCTATGTCTTTTTTGGAGGAGTGTCTGTTAACTCTTCTGTCCATTTTTTGACTGAGTTGTTTGTTTTGATGTTGTTAAACCTCATGAAGTGTTTCTAAATTTTGAAGACTAATCCATTATAGGTCATATTACATGCAAATATTTTCTCCCAGTCAGTGGGTTGTCTTTTCATTTTTTTTAAATTGTGTTCTTTGCTGTGCAAAAGCTTTTGAGTTTAACTAGGTCCCATTTGTTTTTGTTTCCATTATTCTAGGAGACAAATCAAAAAAGATACACTGCAATTTATGTCAGAGAATGTTTATAGTGCCTGGTCTCATATTTAGGTCTTTAATCTATTTGGGTTTATTTTTGTGTGTGGTGTTAAAGAACGACCTAATTTCATTTTCTTACAAGTAACTGTCCAGTTTCACCAGCATCATTTGTTGAAGAGACTGTCTTTCCCACATTGTGTAGTATTGTTGCCTTTGTTGTAGGTTAATTGGCTATGGTTGCACGGGTTTATTTCTGGGTTTTCTATCCTGTCCCATTGATCTGTATTTCTATTTTTGTGCCAGGGCATACTGTTTTGATGACTGTAGCTTTGTAGTAAGTACAGTCTGAAGTCAGGGAGCCTGATTCCTCCAACTCTGTTTCTCTTTTTCAAAACTGCTTTAGCTATTTGGGGTCATTTGTGTCTCCATAGAAATTTTAAGATTTTTTGTTCTAGTTCTGTGAGAAATTGGTTATTTGATAGGGATTGCATTGAATCTGTAGATTGCTTTGAGTAATATAGTCATTTTGACAATATTGATTCTTCTAATCCACAATCATGGTATATGTCTCCATCTGTTTATATCTTCTTCAATTTATTTTGTTAGTGTCTTAGTTTCCACAGTGTGGGTCTTTTACCTCCTTGGGTAGGTTTATTACTAGGTAGTTTATTCTTTTTGATACAATGATAAGTATAATTGTTTCTTGAATTTTTCTTTCTGATATTCGGTTGCTAGTGTATAGAAATGCAACAGATTTCTGAGTTAATTTTGCATCCTGTGAGTTTAGTAGACACATTGATGAGCTCTGGTAGTTTTCTGGCAGCATCTTTAGGATCTTCTGTGTATACTGTCATGTCAACTGCAGACAGTGACAGTTTAACTTCTTTTCCAGTTTGGATTCCTATTCTTTCTTTCTCCTCTCTGATTGCCGTAGCTAGTACTTCCAAAACTGTATTGAATAAAAGTGGCAAGAGTGGACATCCTTGTGGGGATTCTTTTCTTGTTCCTGATCTTAGATGAATGCTTTCAGCTGTTCATCATTGAATATGATGTTGGCTGTAGGTTTGTGATATATGGTCTTTATTATGTTGAGGTGTGTTCCCTCTGTGCTTACTTTCTGTAGAGTCTTTATTGTAAACAGCTGAATTTTGTCAGAGGCTTTTTTCTGCATCTGTTGAAATGATCATATGTTTTTATTCTTCAATTTGTTAATATGGTGCATAACACGGATTTGCAAATATTGAAAAATCCTTGCTACCCTGGGATGAATCCCACTTGCTTATGGTGTATCATCCTTTTAATGTATTGTTGGGTTTGGTTTGCTGGTATTTTGTTGAAGCTTTTTGTGTCTGTATTCATCAGTGATACTCACCTGTAACTGTCTTTTTTTGTGTGGTGTCTGTCTGGTTTTGGTCCAGGGCAATGGTGGCCTCATCGAGAGTGTTTGGAAGTGTTCCTTTCTCTAGAGTATATGGAGACATAAACTTGGTGAACCTGATCTTGGAATTTACAGGAGAAGTGGAGGGGAAGATCTTTGGAAGGGGCTGCAGTCTCTCACAATGACAGTTGAATGGGCTGTCAGTAAATTATGAATTGTGTCTCTTTAAAGCTCACACGTGGGTTTCCCACGTGGCACAGCAGTACAGAATCCATCTGCAATGCAGAAGATGCAGGTCTGATCCCTGGACTGGGAAGATCATTTTGAGTAGGAAATGGCAACCCACTCCAATATTCTTGCTTGGAAACTATTGTGGACAGAAGAGCCTGGTGGGCTATAGTCTATGGGGTCCCAAAGAGTCGGACATGACTTAGCACAGCATACACACCTGTGAAGGCATCTGGTCCTGGACTTTGGCTTGTTGGGAGTTTCTTGATAAACATAGTTTCAGTTTCAGAGTTCGTGATTGACCTATTCGTATTTTCTGTTTCTTCCTGGTTCAGTTTTGGGAGACCGCATCTTCCTAAGACTTTGTCCATTTCTTCTAGGTTGTCCATTTTATTGGTGTATCGTTGCTCGTAGTAGTCTCTCATGGTCCTTAGTGTTTCTGTGGTGTCCACTGTAGCTTCTTTTTCATTTCTCATTGTATTGATTTGAGTACTCTCCCTTTTTTCCTTGATGAGTCTGGCTAAAGGTTTATCAATTTTGTTTATCTTTTCAAAGAACCAGCTTTTAGTGTTGCTGATCTTTTTGCTGTTTCCTTTTGTCTCTGTTTCCTTTATTTATGCACTGATCTCTTTGATTTCTCCCCTTATACTAATTTTAGGTTTTGTTCTTCTTTCTCTAGTTGCTTTAGGTGTAAGATTAAGTTGTTTATTTGAGATTTTTCTTGTTTCTTGAGGTAAGATTCTGTTGCCGTAAACTTACGTCTTAAAACTGCTTTTGCTGCATCCCATAAAACCCTGCCCTTTTCCTATTCCTCATTTCCTGCTGTTTACCTTTTCTTTTATACATTTTGGTTTTTTGCTTTCTGTGTTTCTGTTATCTTAGATGTGTTTAGATATTTGTTGTGTGTGCCCCTCCTGACCCAATATATTATAAACTGTTCTTTTTTCCCTTGCTCAAAAGAATCCCCAGATTTTACTCAAACACCATATATAGAGTTTTAAAGAAAATGCATGTATCTCATAGAGTTGGGTGAATAAGATGAGCGATATCGTTAAACAGTCCATACTGCTGAAATTACTTTTAGAGAAACTAAGTTTTGTGTGCTGATTTTCAGTGTGAAAAACCGGTCGATGTGAAGAAGAGTAAGTCCTGTGAAGCTGACGTGCCCAGTGACCTTCGAAAAGAGGTGGAAAGCCATTACAGGCTTCCTCTGCCTGAAGATTTCTACCACTTCTGGAGGTTCTGTGAAGGACTTGACCCTGAACAGCCAGCTGGTGAGTGTTCCAGAACCTTCCTCCTGCTGCTGCCAGTGGAAAAGGCAGTAGGAAGCTGGACTCAGGATCTAAACAGTTCACAGAAAAGGAGCTTCCCCAAAGAGGTGTGAAATCAGAGAAGCAGAAGGCGATGGTGCCGCTGTGACCTGTCACACTAGCAGAGGCGCATCCCCCGCAGTGTGCTCTGATGAGCGGCTGGGAAAGCGGCGCGCACTCTGACCGTCAGCGCGGCTTAGCAGCTGCTTCTAGGAGCCTGTTGTACGGACACAGTGAACCCAAACCTGTGTTCAACAACAGTGAAACAAGAAGTAGGAAACAGCGCATGTGCTCACTGTCACGCATCTGTTCAGTGGACTGTATATATAGTTTCAGAAGAATCCGGCAGATTTGTAGGCAGTAATGAAGCATCGTGCCTGGAATATTTAAGTGAAAAAAGAGACCGTGTATAGCTTTTGCTGGATTAGTGTTATGTCAGGAACATACACAGCCATGCACACAGATACACACCACACTCAGATATACAGACACAACGCACACACAGAGACACAGGCGCACATTCTTGTATACCTTGTGGGCATACTGTCCCTAGAAGGTACACCAAAAACGGGTCATGCTGCAGCAGTTCCTTTTTCTTGTTACCCTTTTGTACTGATGGAGTGTCTTCATGCAGTGCGGGGCGGCACTCCTAGACTGTAGACAGGAACGTGTACCGGGAGAGAGCTGGGCTTGGGCTGTGTTATCCACACACTGCCACCGTGCAGCAGCAGCCTGTCTACAAGTCTTCACAGACGTGTGCAAGTGTGCATTGCAGACGTGTGCAAGTGTGTTAGCAGAGATGGCCCCTGAAGCAATGTTTAGAATGAAAATGCAGCAGATAGTAAATGCCCATCAATAGAGTAGACATCCTCTTGAAAGAAACGTTCAGTAGCCTGAGAAACTGTTCAGAGGATTTAAGTGAGAACAGGATGAAGAACTAAAAAGCAGAGTACAAACAGCAAGATCTCCCTTTATAGCCCTGTCTCATATCTGTTCATGGAGGGGGATGTTATTTTTCTCCCTCCAAGTCAACTGTCTCCATGCCCTTCTCACTGCTGGCCCTTCCAAGAGCTCCCCCTCCACAGGATCCTGGGCCCTGGTCCTGCCTCTGTGGGAAGCAGAGGGGCCTGTCTGTCGTAAGCGTGCCCACCTGGTGACTCTGATCAGTGACTGGAGAAGGAAGTGGATCCAGTCTGGGTTAGGGTGAGACAGACGGAGCGCCCAGGAGGCCAGGAATTGAGACTGATCAGTAGTTGAGGTGGGGGAGGGAGGAAGTACTTTGATGAAACACATTTGTAGTTAAATTACTCGTCCTCATCCGCTAGCCCTCTTGCCTCTCCCTTTGTCTGGGTATGCTCAAGTATTTGAGGCAACAGCTGCACTGCATAGTAATGAGACAAGCTAAACGTCTGCAGCTCTAATAGGCACCCAGGAACACAGAACTGCTCTGTTTGGGCCAAAGTCAGAAACAGCGGGAGTGTTTGAAATGTCCTCAGTGGTAAAGTTACGAGGAAATCCTAAATGTAAGGGCCACGTCTTCATTGCTTTGATTTCTTTTCCATAGAGTGTTTACAGCAGACATCTTCACGTGACTGAAGACTTCTTTTACTTTAGAAGCTCTTTTTAAAGACAGTTGCTTAGAAACATTTTTCTGAATGAACGGTCCTATTTTCTGCTTCTTCTAAGTAAACTTGTTTAATTTATAGATTCGCTATCTGCAAGCCTTGGACTTCGATTAGTGGGTCCTTATGATATCCTTGCCGGAAAACATAAAATAAAGAAAAAGTCAGCAAGCTTGAATTTTAATCTTCACTGGAGATTTTACTATGATCCTCCTGAGTTCCAGACCATTATTATTGGAGACAGTGAAACTCAATTCCACATGGGGTATTTCAGGTAAGGGTCATTTCTTCTAAAATACAGCTTTGTCGTTGTTTAGTCACTAAGTTGTATCTGAGTCTTTGTGACTTCGTGGACTGTAGCCTGCCAGGCTCTGTCCATGGATTGTCCAGGCAAGAATACCTGAGTGGGCTGCCATGCCCTCCTCCAGGGGATCTTCTCAGCCAGGGATTGAACTTGAGTCACCTGCATTGGCAGGCAGATTCTTTAGTGCTGAGCCACAAGGGGAGCCCTTACTTCTCCCAAAATACAGCTATTGTCCCTTTTATGAGTGCGAGCAGACATTCACCGGCCTCCCCAAGGCGAAGGGCATGTGCCCTCTGTTGGTGGGTGCGTGGGCTGTCTGCTGTTCTAACCTACTGACCTAACCTGGAATGGATGAACTTGTTAGGCCAACCTCATCAGTTTTTCTGCTGTGCTTATAAACCTTTTTCTTTGGGGTTGAGAAGAGCTCTTTTTGCCCAGGGAAGGTAATTCGGAGCAGCTGCTGTGGCTTAAGTCAGGCATGTGCTTCCGAGGGCCATGGAACTAAGCATGCACTCTGGAGCAGACTGGTCCTCTTGTTTATTGCCGGGGAACTAAGCATGCACTCTGGAGCAGACTGGACTCTTGGTTATCGTCTGGGTGGCCCTGTACTATTCCCCTGTACCTGTGACTTTCTTGTGACTCACTTTCATTCCACACACGTAACAAGAATGTCTGGGGGTAAATGGATACATGCAAGATGCTCAGACTTTTAGAAATAGAGCTGGTGGGGGCGGGGATCCCTTGTCCACTTGAGAGGTGCTGTCATTGACAGCGGGCTGAGGGACAGAACGTGGAGGGAATGTAGCGGTGCTGTGGGCACCCAGGGCTGGGAGTCAGGCCCTGACCCGCTGGCCTCCCGCTGCCTGTCCAGGACCTTAGCTGAGTCACCTGGTCTCTCTGTGTGGTTTCCTAGTCATACAGTAAAGGGACTTGGTCGTCTGTATGCTTCCCAGTCCTTTCACCGCAAATATTCTGTGATCTTCCTGTCTCGTTTCTTTTTGCTGCTCCACCTTCTTTCTTTTTCACAGACGTAAAACTGGGGTGGGATGATTGTATGTAATTTCACCTCCTTTTGATAAGCTTTATTCCCCCTTTCTTTGTGTTTAGGTATAAAAGTAACTAGGTCCTAAGACTTAATCTTAGGTTCTGTTATATAAATGAGATTTGTTGTGGATATTCCTAAGAAGCCTAGAACTTAAACCTAGCAAATTCATTAGCAATTTTTTAAGACATGCAGATATAAATTCTTATTTTCAAACCTAAAATCTTCCCTTCTGATAAGTTATGGGCAGCTAAATTTTTACTACCTTTTGTTTAAACAGGGATTCTCCTGATGAACTTCCTGTATTTGTCGGTACAAACGAAGCAAAGAAAAATTGTATAATTGTTCAAAGTGGAGATAATGTGTTTGCTGCAGTCAAGTAAGAAAATATTTCACTACCTCTCCTATTGATAATATTTGTTTACAATTTTTATACCATATCAGTCTGTCTCTAATGGGAATTGAGATTTTAAAAAAATTTTTAGAGCATTTCCATGAATTTTGCAGACTTCCCTTGCATACACACTTCATCTTTTCACCAAACAGTTGACTCTTTTCTAACTACTTACTGAAAATATTACTTAAACTTGACCTTATTTGTCCTTATTTGTCCCATGGCAAGGTCACAGGATTTTTAGGCATCTGACTTTAAACACAGTCATGGCGAGCTCCTACTGAGAAGCTGCATTATGTGGAATGTGATTCACACAGGCAGTCTCCACATCCTGGGGGCAGGGTGGGAGTGAGGGGCCGGTGGGGGGGTGTTGCTGACTCAGCTCAGTGGTGGGTGGTCTCTGACCCCCAGAGAAGAGCTGGGGAATGGGGCTCCGGGACTACATTGTCTGTCAGGATCTAGGCCAGTGAGAGGGAGCCCCTTGTCTGCCGTGCCTGGACACTGGGGACGGGACAGGATGGTCACGTGCCTCTGCGAGCCAGTGGGGCTGGATCCGGTCTCCACACTCTGATATCGGGGCCTCGTCTTCAGTAGGGCAGGGGTGGGGGGGCAGGTGGCATGAGCTGAAGCACAGGGTGGGCGTGGCAGGGGCACCTTGCTCTGTCCTGGGCAGCTACAGGCCCTGTCCGCAGCAGCTGTGCAGTGGACTGTAATAAAATGAAGGCATCTGACTCGCCTTAAGTATAAGTAGATCATGTTTGTGTGACGTCTTTTAATCACCTGCTTTTAAAAAGACTTTGATTCCCTGTGCTTGCATGGCACAGATTTGCAGTAAACAGAACTCAGACTCAGTCTGTCGGTGCACCTGCAGGGCCCCTGCACGTGCAGACCGCTGCGTCTGAAGGGCGGAGGGCTCCCGACAGGCTCCCTTCTCTCCTGGCAGCTCTGACGTTACAGAAGGTGTGGCTTGCTCTTCATATTTTATATGGTTCTTCACACCCTTTGGGTTGATTGTTGCGTTTAAACTGGTGCCACCTTTATTGCAAACAGCAGTAGTTTGTTTCCTTGTCTCCTGCACTGATGTGTGGGTCCATGGGGGAGAGGCTTTTTCCTGTGCACGGTGCCTGCTCTGTGAGTCAGGCATTCAGTCCACAAACTCTTTGACAGCAGAACCACTACAGCAGAACCTACTGGTCTTATTAAAAGAAAGTTCAGTTGTTATCTAAAATAATACAAGATTGTTCTGGCATTTTTTAGCTTATCAGAGAACACAGAAGAAAAAAAACAAAAATTAATTGGTGATAAATTTATAATTTAGGTGAAGACCAGCAAGGATTTGAGTAGCTAATGTTATTCAAAAAATGTTTTGTACTTCGGTAATTTATATCAAACATATGTTTGATAAAGTGTTAATACTTGTATAGGTTATAATACTTTTCATATATTATAGATTATAATACTTTGTCTATATTTACTATAATTTTTGAGACTTTATTGAAATCAGTTAATTGAAATAATTTGTATATCAGCCTGAGTAAGGTATTTTCAGGCAGACCATTTGTTAAAAACAAATTATTTATGCCCAGAGAAACTAGTTTTCTTTGTGTAAGATTTAATAGTAGCCCAAGAAAATGCAAATTCGGCTAACAAAGGTGAGTAAAAATTAAAGAATGGTAATACCCACTGGAGATCAGCCCTGGGTGTTCGTTGGAAAGAATGATGCTAAAGCTGAAGCTCCAGTACTTTGGCCACCTCATGTGAGGAGCTGACTCATTGGAAAAGACTCTGATGCTGGGAGGGATTGGGGGCAGGAAGAGAAGGGGACGACAGAGGATGAGATGGCTGGATGGCATCACCGACTCAATGGACACGTGAGTCTGAGTGAACTCTGGGAGTTGGTGATGGACAGGGAGGCCTGGCGTGCTGCGATTCATGGGGTTGCAAAGAGTCGGACATGACTGAGCAACTGAACTGAACTGAATACCCAGTGGTGTTTACGGTGTAAGAAATCTTTGTGCTCTGTGTTAATTGGTAAAACGTTTATGGAGAGCAGTTGGAATATGGCTGTTTATATATTTTTTCAAAGATTTCTTCACAGATAATGAAGGTTGACAGGTACTGTGCTGCACCTTAAATTAGCAATTCCATTCCTAGCTCCTTATCTGAAGAAATTTTGAGTTCGTACACAGATATCTGTGTATATTTCAGGTTATTTATAAAAAAGAAAAGTTGGAAAAAATGCACATTCCCAGCAGTAGAGAAAATTAGGTAAGTAAAGAGAGACTAGCCATGCAGTGTAGCACCAGGATATTGATCCATCAGGTTAGGAAGGTGTGGACACACTGCGTGAGGAGGCCGTGTAACAGAATGGTGTGCAAAGGTCCCTGCTTCACATCCTGGAATGCACACAGAAATCTGGGTCGGCTGGAGGTTCTAAAATACGTATCTTTATGCAACAGAATTAGAAGTTATTTTCTTCTGCTCTTTCTTTTCCTTAAAATAATTGTAGCAGTAGTCTGGACCTCACATACCTCCTGAAAGGTCTCAGAGACTGTGGGGTGCACAGGCCACTCTGGGCACTGATGCTGAGTTAATGGTTTGAGACCCGCACATGGGAGCTTCACCTCAGCTGCTGCTCCGCAGCCCCTCCAGAGCAGGACTCGGGAACGTTTTTTAAAACTACCTGTTACAGGTAAATCTGAGTGTAGCCCAGAGGTGCACTTCTGTAACTTTAATTAAATGAACATTCATTTCGGTGGACGTTTAATGGCTGCGTACTTCGATCGGGGCCCAAGACCATTTAAAGCATCTGCTACTCACTGTAAATAGGCCAGAATGTCAGGTCTTGGGTCTAGTTGCACTGCTAAATATCCTCTTCTCCTCTCCCCTGCGCCCCAATGCCCTCTGGCGCCCTGCCTTGCTGTCCTGTGTCGTGCGGACTTAATCTCATAGCCCACGACTTTTCAAGCAGTGGCTCTGAGTAGAGTCCTTGAAACTGGGAACCCAGGAGGTTCTGACACGTGCTCAGGTCCGGAACCCTAATTGAACGGCAGCGCTCAGACGGTGGGGTGTGGAGCCTGCCCGCCGGCTCAGGGGCCGTGAGGGGTGCTCTGGGTGGTGGTGGGTGTGTTCTCTGACCCCTCGACGGGTGGGCAGCAGTGGGTGAGCGGCGGACAGTGTGTGGTCACAGCACGGTCCCCAGCTTGCTGACGGAGCTGGAAGGACGAATCGTTCTGCGGCTGGGCGCCGGGTGGGCAGTGCGGAGGGTCTGTGCCAGGGAGAGAGGCCCTGCGGGACCAAGTGCTGAGCTCAGCTGTTTTCCACTTCCACTGGAGACAGTGGCCGGCACACAGCCGGGTATTCCGACCTGAGCGTTCAGGAGACGTTTTCTCAAATGAACTGATGGAGACAATTGACTGTTTGCTGTCATTTCTAAAAATTCAAGATTTGAAAAGCAAACATTAGAATTGGGGGAAGTTGTAACCAGCCTTGTGGGCGTGGCAGCCGCTCACTTGCTGAAGACTTTGCTACTGTGACGGATGGTGCTGTGGCTGTGGTCTCCCCTACCGGGAAGGGATGGGGAGTCTGGTGTGACGGTGAGCTTCACTCTGGGGGAGCGCTCTGTAGCCTAGTGAACTGATGTTTCCCTCCTGAACTGCAGGAGTCTCCCGAGGTCCAGGCTCGGTCACGGCTCATGGAACAGCAGAGGACGTTCTGGCTGTTTCCGCGGGCACATCTCCGCCCTGAGCACCACAAAGCGGTGTCAGAGCGCAGGTTTGAAGCTGAGACAGAGCTGAGCAAGCAGGAGTGAAGTGGTCCTGCCGGGTAGCAGGGCCGCCGGTAGGGGTGGGCCCTGTCCTGGAGGCCCTCCCCATGGGCCCGAGGGAGGCAGGGAGGAGGCTCGGCGTGGAGAGGGGCAGTGAGGGGAGGGGCCCCAGGCCTGCGGCCGGTGTGCTGTGTGGTCCTGTTGACAGACAGACCTCCTGACTCACGGCTGCTGAGGCGAGACGAGGTGTGCTGGGACTTTGCTGTAATTAGGAGACTCTGATCCTGGTGGTCTCGGCTTTAACCAGCGCACATTCTCCCAGCTTGGGTACGGTGTGGTCCTCTGCCTCAGCTTCCCGATTTGTAAAATGGGGATGAGAATAATGCCCCAGCGGGGGCTGCCCAGCATCAGTGCTGGGCAGGAGCGGCTTCCTCCAGCGAGCCTGGCAGTGGCTGCAGGAAGGGGACTGACGTGTGTTCGGCTGGGCCAATTCCAGCTTGCTCTTGCACTCTTGACTTTCTGCTCTAGTGGGAGAAGCCGTCTTTTTTAAAAATTACTGCAGTAAAGTTGGTTTACAGTGGTGTGTTAGTTTCTGCTGTACAGCACATGAATGAGTTACACATACGTCCCGTTTTTTAGATTCTGTTCCCATGTAGCTCATTACAGACTATTGTGTAGAGCTCCCCGTGCTGTATACAGTAGGTCCTTATTAGTTACAGTGTGTATATGTCAGTCCCAATCTCCCAATTTATCCCTTACTTCCTGATAAGCATAAGCTTGTTTTCTACATCTGTAACTCTATCTTTGTTTTGTAGATTCATTTGTATCCTATTTTTAAGGTTCTTTTCCTCACTTCACATAGTACGATCGTCTCTGGGTTCATCCATCCCGCACAGATGACGTCGTTTCGTTCTGTAGCTGCTGAGTAGTCCTCCATTGTGTGTAGGCACCGCATCTTTACCCGCTCCTCTGCTGACGGATGTCTAGGTTGCTTCCACGTCATGGCTGTTGTGAATAGTGTGCAGTGAACACTGGGGTGCACGGACGTGTCTTTTCAGATTATAGTTTCCTCCAGGTGTATGCTCAGGAGTGCGATTGCTGTATCATACGGTAGCTCTGTGCTTAGTTTTTTGAGGACCCGCCATACTGTTCCCCATAGTGGCTGCAGCCAATTTATGTTCCCACCGACAGTGTAAGAGGGTTCCCTTATGTCCACATGCTCTACTGCATTCCTAACGTAAAATTATTTCCGTAACTGGCAATAATGTACTATTTCGCATTCCTTTAGAATTTATTTTGTATACTTCGCTGGCAGTCTGGTAATTAAGACTCTGTGCTTCTTCTGTTGGGGGCACGAGTCCAGTCCCCTATGGGGGAACTAAGATCCCACATGCCTTACCGTGCAACCAAAAAAATAAACAAAAAGTGAAAATAAAAGTAACTTTAAAAAAAGTTATTTTGAATTGTGCTTTTGTATTAGCTTATAAAATAGTTTAGCTTTCCTTTACATTTTTAAAATTTCTTAACACAGATTTGAAGGTAACATTTAAAAGAATTTGCTGATGTTTAAGTATTATAAAGGTCCTCCCGTTCTGCAGAAGTGCAAAATCCTTTTTTGGAGTCTCCACATTCTTTTCTCCTGTTACATCAGACTTCTGCAAGGTTGTCTGTCAGATCCTAGCATCAAGTGATGCAACATAAACTTGGCTTAACCTCACTTTTTAGCTACCTTACGTCTTGGTTGTAGACATCACGGGGATAAACAGATCTTGTTTGCTGCTTCTGTGACTGGCAGGTATTTATTCATACTGCTTTTCTCTTGCCTGAAGAATCTGTTAGGGGCTTGAGAGAACGGTGGTGGTTATTCTGCCCTCTATTTCTCGGGGTCTGGTGCCTGTAACTCGGCTCCCCTCAACTTCCCAGGGTCGGTGCACTTGGTGCGGTAGTAGTGTACAGACGACTGAGGACTGCATACTAATGAGGGCTTTTACTTCTTTTTCAGATTATTTTTGATGAAAAAACTTAAAGAAGTAACAGATAAGAAGAAAACTAGTCTCTTGAAAACCATAGATGAGAAACTCACAGAAGCAGCCAGAGAACTGGGGCTCTCCCTGGAGCAGAGAACCGTGAGGATGAAGCAGAGAGACAAGAAAGTATGAGTCCCATACGTCAGTCTCTGCTGTTTCAGGGTCGGGGTCGGGGTCGGCGGGGGTGGGTTCCCGCTCTCCTTTCCCGCCCACCTGCATCTCCTCCCCTCCCCTCCTGAGGAGAGCTGCCCCCGCCTCCCGCAGGGCTGGCTCCAGGGTGGTTCGGGGCTGGACTGGAAGGGTCCTGCAGGTGTGGTAGGCACGGGACGGGGCACCCTTTCTGTGGTTGCAGAGCTCAGGCCAGGCCAGCCCGGTCTCTCTGTAGTCTTGGTCTGCCAGTTGCTCATCTCATAGTAGAAGAGCAGCTTTGTACCTCACACTTGCTTACATTTCTTTTTTTTAGTAGCTGAGGTTGGATGATTTCATGCCAGGTGGTTTTGGGTAGATTTGTAAAGGTCTGCCTTACGGGCTTTATAGTCAGCCCTGAGGGTAGTTGGCATATGGTCGACGTTGGTCCTGAGCTGTGTACTGGGGCTTGTGAATTCCTCCAGGAAATGGTGTGAGAAGTCTTCTCTCCCTGCTTTATTGAGCCCACCAGCCTTCCTTTTGCACCTGCTGTGTGAGTGGAATTTCATAAACAGCAGATACCTCTGGGTTTGGAATCCTTTGGGGTTTTCACTTGTACCTGCCTGGGTAACTTAACAGAGAAGCTGAAAGAATTCTGCTTTGGGGCAACTGAGAATTCTGAGTCTGTCCTGATAGTCCCTGGGGAGGAGGGACGTTTAACTGGAGTCTGGACACCCAGTCTCCTCCAGCCTCTGAGCAGTGTCTCCTGCATGTGGCTGCTTCATCTGCACATTCGCAGCCAAATGAAGTACTAGTCAACCCTGAATAAGCTAGTACTAGTAACTAAGTACTTTAGCTTAGTTACTGAATCCTACTCCAGTTCCTTTTCTGATCCTGACTCAGCTGCCAGGGTGGGTGACTTTCAGGTAAGTTGGAGTCACTGAATTCCTGTCTTATCAGCTCTTTTAGTCCTTGAGGTCAGGAAGTAGTTTCTAAAAATGTCCATGGAATGATAAACTCCCTGCATAGGGCGTATCGAGCTGCTCTTAAGACTTCATGTTGCTGTTCTGCCTCTCCAGTTTTCACCAGGGGCCTTTTCCCACCTTAGAGTGAGGGGAGGGGAGCATGTCTCACCCCATTGTGACGTAGCCTGGTAAACACATAAATAAAAGAAACCTTAGAACCATGATTTCAGCCATGGTTAGATCATTTGCCTCCGTAAAGGGCACCCCAAAACTAGAAGCTGCCTGACTTAAGGGAAGTTTGCTGGCAAGTCTGCATGCTCCTGGTGAGACAGGGACCTGCGTTTCACAGACGGGCAGGAGTTCTTCACATCTGCTGGGCAGGCCTTCTGGCTCTCTGCCCAGCAGCTGTGGCCTGAACTGACACCACCCCCTGCCTCTGTGGTGGGGCACACGGGGATGACTTCCGTATGCTGACAGTTAGTAAAAGCCATTCATTTCACTGTTCTGTAACTATTTCAAGTGCTTGACTTCTACCTGATTTCAAAGGAAAGAAATAATTACTGTAAACTTCTGCCCTGGGGTCCAAATTTACTGAAATAAAAGGCACATTATATTTTGGCAGAAGTCTTAAGGGTTTGTGTATGAGCTTTATTTGCCCCCTCTTTGTTGTTTTTGTCTATTTTCCATGTTATTTTTGTGTTTTATTTAAGGTGGTGACAAAGACCTTTCATGGAGCAGGCTTGGTTGTCCCAGTGGATAAAAATGATGTTGGATACAGAGAGCTCCCTGAAACTGACGGTAGGGTCTTTATGTGGCCCTGAGCATGTGTTAATGTGTGGGGGGAGCTTCCTTGTGTTGAGTAGCTGGATACAGTTCCCCACCCCACCTGCAGTGATGAACGGCTTAGGCTCTGGGGTCAGGGAGGCTTGAACTGAAGCTGGGTTTGCAGCTGTGTGGCCTTTACCAGTTGTTTAACTTTATTAAACCATGTCTTCCATCTGTCACATGGTGAGTGCGGTGAGTACTGTCCGTCCACAGGGGTGTCTGGGAGTAACCCAGTACATAAGGTGCTTATTATTAATGCACTGCTTGCCTAACAGCGCTCGGAACAGTGTTTTTACAAGTTTAAACAGTACGAGCCTATGGTCTAGGTGACTTTTTCTACTATTTCACCACCTTTGACATTACGGTCAACTTACACGATAGTAGTTTCTGAAATAGCCTGTGTTTGTGGACAGTTTTCCATCTGAATGTAGGTTTTTTTAGCTTTTAGAAGCCCATCCTAAGTTACTCCTTACGTAAGTATAAGCAGTCTTTGCCAATGGACTTTTCATACACAAAATCTAATTATTGCTTTGTTGAAAAGGATAAAATCTCTCCTGAGCTCTCTGCCTGTCCCCTGCCCTTCCCCTTTCCTTTTCTCCTGGGAATACCCCTTCATCTGGCTCCCTTGGGAGGGGAGGGGTGGGGCGTGCAAACAAGAGGGCATCGAGATCAGAAATGTGAAAGCATTGTTTTCTCTAATGTGGATAAATGTTAAGCAGTTTTCTCTCTTTTACCTCAAATTGCATTTGTGCTGTGGCTCCACACCCCCATGTTGGTAAAGGAATTGGTAAAGGTTTAATTCGCCAGTGATTTGTCTCTTGTATTTCTTTTTCTCTACTGCTTTTTAAGAGTAAGTTAGACAAAGGCAAAAAGAGCAAACTTTACTGTCTGTCAGAATTTTTTTTTAATCCAGCTTCTGGTGTGGATGAGCCCAGAGGTGGGCTCTGTGTATGCTTGGTCTCCATACTGTTTTTTATTTTTTTCAACCATTTAAAAATGAAAACACATTCTTATCTTGAGGACAGTTAAAACCAGGTGGGTCAGGCTTGTCCACGGTCTGTGCACCCTGGACTAGCCCAGGGAAAATTTCTGGAAGCTGGTGTGACTCCTGGTTGTAGTTAGACTCATGGAGAAACCACTTTGCTGGAACAAGAAATAGATTTTGTTAAGATCCGAGCATAAAAATGGCTTAAGTAAAACGGCTGATGTGAGTTACAGCACCCAGGCAGGAGGCCCCCAGGGGCGGTGTCACGGGGAGGCGTGGGTGCTCACAGGTAACGCTGCGGCCCTGCTCTCTCAGCCAGCCTCAGGAGAATCTGCAGGACAATTGTGGAGGCCCCGAGCGACACCGACAGACTGCAGGCCTTTGCCCCCATCCAGGAGATGATGACCTACGTGCAGTTTGCTAACGATGAGTGTGACTATGGGATGGGGCTGGAGCTGGGGCTGGACCTCTTCTGCCATGGCTCCCACGTGAGTGAGCACACCCCCCCCAACCCCCACACCCACACACCCCCCCCCACCCCCGCCACCCACACACACCCATACCCACCCCCACCACCCACACACACCCATACCCACCCCACCCCCACCACCCACACACACCCATACCCACCCACACCCACCCACCCACACACACCCATACCCACCCCCACACCCACACCCCCCCCACCCCCGCCACCCACACACACCCATACCCACCCACACCCACCCACCCACACACGGGTGGCGTTTGGACTCAGCTGGAATTTCAAAGTGAACTTTTTGAAATGATTTTAAGCAGATTCTTAAAAGATTCTTGAGTTCTAAGAGTATTTGAGGTTCATCTTATGTTCTGGCCAAGGTGAATGACCAAGACTTTTTTGCCTTCAGGTATATGTTAACATGGGGCTTCCCAAGTGGCTCAGTGGTAAAGAAACCTGCCTGCCAATGCAGGAGATGTAGGTTCGATCCCTGGGTGGGGAACCTCCCCTGGAGGAGGAAATGGCAACCCACTCCAGTATTCTCGCCTGGAGAATCCCATGAACAGAAGAGCCTGGTGGGCTGCAGTCCTCAAGAGTTGAACATGACTTAACAACTCAACAACAAATGTTAAGTTTGTTGTTGTTAAGTCTGTATAGCTACGTATACAGCTTCAGAGTGACATGTACACCTTCTTGGGCTCCATCTCATTCTCTGAAGAGGATCTGTTCTGTGCTAGATGAAGAGTAAATGCTATTTGGAAATATGCTTTAAAATCTTTAAAATGTAGTGGCGATGTTTTATCATTAACACCTCCTCATTAAATAGGAGAAACCCACTTACAGCTCCAGCAGCGGTTACCTCAGCTCTAGTTATTTCAGGGTCAGGGAAGCAGGTGATACGGTGACTTCGGGGCTGTCACCTGCCTCAAGTCCTGTCTTCCCAGCAGTGGCCATGGGAGTGTGGGGAGCGCTCCCCGAACCTCTGTCCTGCTTGTGGCTGTAGTCTGTCCTCCCTGGCCACGGCACCTGGAGACAGGTGAAGGGTCTGCATTTGGGATGCGGGCTTTGTTAAACAAGTGCCTGCTGCACTCTCTGGCTAACGTCCCCTTCTTTGGTTTTTCAGTATTTTCATAAAGTTGCTGGCCAGCTTTTACCTCTGGCATATAATCTGCTGAAGAGGAGTCTCTTTGCGGAAATTATTGAAGCTCATCTGGCAAACAGGAGCCAAGAGGACATGGACCAGCTCGCAGCATGAGTGGGGCTGCCTCTCTGGTGTACAGGATTGCAGAGCTTTAGTGTGAAACATGTTCTTCAGTTTTTAAGGACTACAGGAAATAAATGGATGGCAACTTTACTTTTCTAAAGCTCTAGTGGCCTGCTTTTCTTTCACAGACAGTTGAGTCACCTGCACGGTGATGCCCACCTCACCTACGGAAGAGGGGGTTCAGCCCCACTGTCCCCTCCCAACAGCAGGCCATGCCCAGCGCCTGTGGATGAGCCCGGAGGACTTGGGTCCCAAGACTAGGGGTTAACATGAGCTGCAACCACAAGGATGGGGCCTTGGGGCCCACCCCAGACCCTCCCCAGCTTCAGGTGGACAGCGTTCACCCAGTCCCTGGGGTCCATTCCTTCCGGCACTGCCCCCAGGGCTCGGCCTGTCAATACAGCACAGGAGGTGGACACAGTGTGTGCTAACACGCCAGGAGGACTTTGCATGACAAAGTGCACACTGGGTCTCCAGTGCAGTCCAAGGGGAGCTGTGTTTCACCAGATGCAGATCCTTTTAAAACCTGACAAGACATCCCTCACCTTAAAGACTCAGAGCTCATAGTCAGATGCAAAGCAGCAAGCTGTGGATGGGCCACAGGCCCATGAGCAGAGCTTCCCCGCTGAAGTCAGCTGGCTCACCCCAATCTTGTAGGACCAGCTGGGCCTGCCCACGGAACTCTCAAGTTACTGTGTCGCTGCCTCCTGAGTCGCGAGACCTGGAGTCTTCAGGGCGGCAGGAGCAGGACACACTCCCGGGGAGGCCCTGCAGTCAGATGAGCCTCCAAATGGACGTGTGCCTGGTGAATGAACACGGTGCCCCTCACTTGGTGCCAGGGGGAGTCTCTCCCGCACTGCCAGGGGAATGCCCTGAAGACACGCCCGCCAGTCACAACTCCTCTCAGCTGCAGCCCATGTCCGGCCGCTGAGACACAGCAGATGGGGCCTCAGTCCCATCCAGGATTGGCCCGCGCTGACAGAGGGCCCAGGCTCTGATGCAGTCCCTTCCCTGAGCTCTACCTGCAGGTCCCAGGCGCGTCTGAAGGCCAGGCGCGTCATATTAAAAACCCGACACTGTATAGGGTGTTAAAACATAGTCTAACCTTTGAAGCAGCACTTGAGCTCTTTCCACAGATTTAATTTCTAAGGTCCTTGTTAATATTACAGAAGTATTTAGAAATAGTTAATGCATTTACCTTAATCTCAAGTGTACCTTCCATTAAAACAACACAAGCTGGCTACAAATTCTCGATTCCTTTAACCGTGCTACTTGTTGATACAACCACCTCAAATTTAAGTTTTCTAAATTTGCCTTCTTGTGATTCAGTAACACAGATTTCAACAGGATTGCTTATCAAGGAATAAATGAAAGGGGAAAAAAAATTCAGCTTACCATCCATTCCTCACACACCTGTGTGCACATCATCAGAAGGCTTGGTATATCAGAACTGAAACAGGGTTTGGGCACCAGTGCCAAGAACATGGCAGTTACAACGTGAAGACTACAGCTATGAGCAGGGCTTCCTGACAACAGGCTTGTGAAGACACTTCCAGGCTCCACGCCCAGCAGCTGTGTCCGAGGGCTGGCCTTCCAAGGACTGAGACTTGGTCATTCAAGAGCGAGCTCCTGCCAGCCCGACACCAAACCTCCCCTTACCTCCTTCCTGCTCTGGAGGCCTGGTCCTTCGAAATCTCACCAGACATTTTCAGGTCCTTTCCAGCGGCTGCTGTGGCTCCCAGATGCCACCTGCCTTCCTGTTCATTTTCACCCAGTACCTGGGTTCTTTCATGAATAAAAGCAGCTTCATCCAATTTAACAAAACCATTACCCGACTCAGACTTGGCTAAGCTCACACCTGGAACTTACAAACTGTCTTCCATACAACTTCTCAAGCATGTGTAAAATGATCCGGCCAAGAAGAAAGCGGAAGCGGTGAAACCTCACCCAAGACAGTACTCCCATCTGTGTCCACACGGAGTCACCCTGTGGCACCAGTGCAGAGCCTTCTGCTCCCTGGCACCTGCAAGTGCTGTGTATGCAGACAAGCCAGCTGACACCCCAACCCTGCCAAGCCCCTGCCCTCGTCCCTCCAGCGCCGAGACCTACCTGGTGTCCTCACCTGCCAGTGGGTCCCACCTGGGGACAGGAGCTCCTGCCCCCACCACGGGAAGCCCTGTCAGCCCGCTGTGCACTCACACCTCACCCCACCTCGTCACCCACGACTAGCATCCCTACCCCCGAGGCGATGTCGTGCCCCTCTCCCCCCGGCTGGGGGATTTCTGCCCGGACACTGACCAGGACAGCATGAGGCTCCCCAGGATCACATAAACACATGTGCTCGACAACGGCAACACCAACTCATGACATGTACCAGCATCTGATGCTTGTGCCCAGCAGTCCCAGGAGCACACTTGGTGCTCAGTCGAGTGAACAGCAGGAGAGCAACAAAACAAGGTATCCTGGGCGTGTCAGGACCAGACTCACTCCCTGGACGCCACGGATACCGCTGCAGTGTGTGTCTCCCCTCCCCATAGGCAGTTCTGTTTGCAAACCTCCGTGCTTATTCTCAGAAACACGGTCTGCAGGTGACTTACCTGTCTCCTTTGAGGTGTGTGGTCCCTGCACCCACACGCGTGCTGGTACACACACCCTGCCATCACCCTGGGGTCTGCCGGGTCCCCGCAACTCCTGCTTGCCAAGGACAGCACTGCCTCGCAGCCCGAGAGATGCAGGACACCCCGGGGGGCTGCACACTGGGTGCCCCAGACACACGACACACAGCGGCCGTGACCCGGCACGGTGACCGAGGGAATCAAAGGCCAAACCACACGTTGTCATATAGATTTTAATAGGTTTTCTGATTGACTCATCACAGTCACCATTTGTACTGTAATGATATGCAGCTTTACTACACTAGTATAAATAAACAGATAAATACAGCTCTAGGCAACATCGCAGATGAACAAACCAGGCATTCGTGAGTCAGAACTGAACACAATTATTAAGGAGAAGAGATGCTGACACCCTGCCCATCCTCATCATACCTTCTCAGAAAAGGCACTCCAATGAGGCTCCGCCTGCGCTCCACTGGGCCAGGCACTCCGACCGCGTGGTCTCCAACTCCCCTCGCTGGGCTGAGACGCAGACACACCCAACATACCAAAAGGAAAAGTGGAATGCAGTGACAGACACAGCCACGAGCGCGCTGGAGGCACAGCCTGCCCCCTGCCTCTCAGCAGCAAGGGCACACACTGAGGAGAGAATCGGCATCCGCCCAGGATGTCAATGTGAAGCAGGACCCAGAATCGGAAAAGAAACGAGGGAGACAAAACACGCCACGTGTGACGCGGTGCGGCCACAGAGCCCGCACGCTCACTGGGCCTCGGGCAAACGCTTGGACGAGAGGTTGAGAGGAGACCAGCTGACCGTGGTTCAGGAAGGGCCGTCTCCACAGGCTGGGAAGCAAGTGCGGAGGCGGCCGGAAGGGAGAAACAGGACAAAACACTAACTGCAGGCAGAGCAAAGCTCAGGTGTCGTGGAATTCCCAACGTCTGCTCACCTCTCAATGGTCGTTCTAATATGGCTTTGAGATCTTATAAATCCTCAGCATCATAAAGATCTTCTGTGATCTCCCAGACCTTACAGGTTTATTAAGAATCAAGAGGTGAACAATCACTTCCAAAATATAAAAACAGCTCATTGCAAGATGTGTTTCAGAAAAATGTCTGTCTCTAAAAATTCATTTTGCCTCCCAAGATGCATAATCCAGAATTTTCAGGCCAGTGCTTCAAGTGAACTGCCTTTGCTGATGTGAATTGAGACCATGATTAAGACAGGTATTTTCCAAAACCCCAAATTCCAAACACATCCAGTACATTTCCAGCCCACTGTGCAAAAAAGTGCAGCGTGGATTCAAAATGTCACTGGACACCTGGACATGACCTCCATGAAGATTCACAAGTTCTGTTCAGATCAACATTTTAACTGCTACCTCTGCCATTCTATTTTCTGTTTTTTTTTAAGGTTAACACTATTTAACTTTTAATCTGTGAAACGATACATAGTGTTTCAGCTTCCAGTTAATGAGTCAAAATGGACAAGCCGGAAACACACCCAGAGGATGGCAGTGAGAGATGAGGAAAGGTTTCCGTACACGTGTGATCACAAAGAAACCACCACACCACATCTTAGACCCTCGTTCCCACTGTAAACTTTGTTCATATCTCCATATTTCTAAGTCTGAGTTAGTCTATAAAAATCACATTAAAAAGGTAAAAGTATTTAAGTGTGATATTAACTGATCTGTATTTTATAAATTTTAATCCATAAAAATATAAATAAGAATGGTAAATTTTTAAGAAAGAAATATACATTTAGTGCAAGTTATGAATTACATTTTTTCTTCAGTGTCAGCAGTAAAATACCTTAAGGAAAGGGAAAAAAAAACCAGACTGATCTAATTTCAAGAAAAAGAAGATTCCAGTGTTTAAACATGCGACTCATAGCAGGTGCAGCCCGACACAACACTTCCTTCTTGTCACTATCAAAGCAGCAGCATTTCCTTACGCTCAATGGTACTTGTGTTATAGGAGTTTTAGAAACAGAAAAATCTGCGTTAAGACCAGTTCACATTATCCATCAAGTCAGAGAGGGTGAGAAAAGCAAAAGAAAACTGTCCATCCTTACCAGTCAAGTCCCCTGTGGTGGATGCTGAACCCCTCCCCCCGCAGAGCTTCCGCGGCGCCTCGCCCCAGTCGTGGTACCGGGCTTGCCCCAAGCACCTCGTGTGGGGACACAGCGCCCACTCCCTCCCTGTGACGAGACCCCGGTACGACCACGCACATCTCAATATGAGAAAGGACTGCTCCCCAAGTGCACACCACTCTCAGAGGCTTGGTGACAGCTCGCGGGGGAGGGGAGAGGAAGAAGCTTGTCCGGAATGTAGAAAGGTAATGCTTTACCTGTACGGTGCAGGAGTTAAACACAATAGTTTTGATTAAAAAAAGGGCGGGGGGGGGGGGGGGGCAAGACCTTGCAGTCTTAGAGATGGCTCAATTCAGAGGGACCCCTTCTGACACGGGGACTGCTGGCCCCTCTGCAGGGCCAGAAAGGGCGGGGTCGGGTCGGGGCCGCCTCCAGGGCTGAGCGCACGGCTGGGTCGGCCCCGCGCTGCTCGCACGGCGGGGAGGCCCGGCCGCCTCTGCCGCCCCTCACCCCACCACAGCAGCCTCGGCAAACCCGCCGCAGGAGCCCGCCGCCGCCGGTCCTGCCTCCGGATCAGAGCGAGCTGCTGCTGAGCAGGCAGGCCTCCTCCCCGTCCTCCTCCCCCTCCTCCGCCGCGGGGCTCAGTTGAACATGATGGAGGCGGGGTCTTGGTTTGCCGTCTGGGCCATATGACGGAGGATGTCTTTTTTTGTGATGATACCAAGGAGGCGTCTGAAAAGGACAAGCAGAAGGTTGCCGTTAAAAGGAAGGGAAAGGAGAAGCTAAACCTACAGCTAAATCCTTTCGGCTGACAGAAGGAGCGCAAAGCAATCAGCCCGAGTCTGTATTTTCAAAAAGCATCTTGGTCAAGTAACTCAACACCCCAGCAGCCATGCTCGGAGGCATCGGGCATGTCGCCCCTAACCGCTCAGTGTCCCTGCCCTGAGACTGAGCACCGGACCGCGGAGGCGCAGCCTGAGTCACGTGAGCAGCGCGTGAGCGAGCAGAATGCACCAGGGGCGCTGAGCCCAGCTGAGGACAGCGCCTTCCCACCAGCCCGAGAGAAGAGAACGTAATGACCAAGTCCCCTTTAGAGTGCACTTTTCCTTAGAGCCGAAATTAACTGTCTAAAGAAACTGATTTAAAGAGCGCCCAGCTGTATGCCAAATCTTCATGAAAGCACATACAATTCAGGTAAAATGCACTTAAAATGGTCAACACAGAATTTCAATCCCAAACTTCAGAATCCCAAGAATAAATCTCTAGGATGACCCAAGTTTCTACTACAGTCATCAGTGCCTTCCTTTTCTGATTTTAGTCAAAAAAGGTACAGTGCTTTTATGAAAGTCTGAGTTGTTAACGCTTACATTAAAAGATAGGTTAAAAAAAAAATCAGGAAGCAGTCCTAGAAGATTACAGATGAAGCAGAAAGCAGAAGGGATGAGTAGTTACTTATTTTTCTGGCCAGTGGTTTCTTGAAAAAGGATGCATGGAGATCAGTGCTGGACTGAAGTCTACAGGGACAGGCCTCACAAAGCGGTAACAACCACAGGCAAAAGAGCCCAGCGTGAGACTGCCAGAGCCAGACAACTTGTCAGAGAACTCGAAATCCTCTTTAGTCACAACTCCACTGGGACCCATGGCCAGGTACAGTCACCACACATGACCCTCAGCCGCTGCCCACACTCTAGAAACAGCCTATAGAGGGTGCTGGAGCCCAGGCCCCGGGATCTGAGGGTGTGTGGGGCGGGTGGGCCGCTGAGCTGGGTAACGCCACGTGTGCACATGTGGGGTTAGACTCCCCACGACACAGCCAAGACCAGGGAGGAAAGACAGGGACAGGCTTGGGGGGGCTCCTGGGTGGAGTGGGGATATCTGCTGCAGGACTGTACCGACCACACTGCCTACAGTCCTAAAGCCAAGAAGAGGCTCTGGTGGCCAGGAGGTGGGCCTGCTGCTTCCCAGGGCAGGGTGTGCACACACCCCCGCGTGAGGAGGAGGAAAGGTCTAGCTAGCCTGATGGTGGAGGCACGGGCACGGAGCCACCCCCCGCCCGGTCTGGGGAGCAGCCGCGTGATCACCAGGGGCTCGGCGTGCCGCGTCAGCTCCTCCAGGTGCGCTACCATGTTCTTCTTGGTGATGATCCCCAAGAGGCTCCTGCAACAGACCACGTGATGCTAATGACTGCGGGGGACTCGGGGAGGGGGTCCTACCATCATGATACAGAGGGCGAGAAAGAGCTAAAACGTGAAGGGCTTCAGAAAACTACACACAGAAGTGCTATGGAACCCCAGGTACCACTGCATTACTTCTGCTGGCTTTTGCATGTGATGTGATCCTACTTTAAATACTGGTAGGCAGCTGTCTTTCTTAAATTAAAAATCAAGATTATTAAAAAAAAAAAATCAAGATTATAAAAGCTCAAAATGAAGATGACTCCAAAAAAATTTCAAAGAAATGCCATCAGTACAGAGCTGCACAACTCTAACTGTAACTTCATGTTCTTTCCACAGAGGAAAGTGCTTCTCATTCCTAAAGGGCCAGCCCCCGGCCCTCCTCACTGCATCCACCTTTATAATGGAAATCAATAAATTCAACTCCAGTCTATGAGGGCATACACAATGGGTGCTGAGAACCTTAAAAATCTTTCATCTTTAAATTCTGGAAGCCCCTCCAGCACACCCTGCAGGGTGACTGGACACCCTGCCATCTGGCTAGGTCAGTTCTGTGTTGCACCACCTCAGACCACCCAGGCTTCCTGAAAAACGAACATCAGCAGGGGACCTGCTCAGTCAAGAGCTCTGGGCCCACAGGAGGCTGCTTATACAGCGGTCAGTCACGGGGCACGGAAGGCCCCCGGGGAGGGATGAGCAGGAAGCAGGCAGGGAAGGGACTAGGAGAGGCAAAAAACGCTTCTTTGCAAATGTCTTTTCATCTTTTACAACGATGCACTTATCCTTAAGAACAAAGACAAGCTGAACAGTTCTCAGAGCGTGGGAGCACGTCTCCCTCCAATAGCTCAGAACATGCCCCACATAAAATAAGCACCCACTCAGTTCTAAGAGAAACAATCACCAATTCACCTGCATATATAGTTGGAATCAAGAAAAGTGAGCATCTTGACATTAAGTAAAAGAACCCCAGTTTAATTCTTACTCATTCTTCTCTGCCCAATTACATACAATGATTAATTTCAGCTACTAAGTTAGTAAGCTCTGCCAAACCTCCTGGTACGCAATGAATTTATTAAGGACAAAATGGCAAACATACATTTATAAAGTAATCTTTGTATTTACAAAGTAACAGCCATAAAAGGAGGAAATACATATGTTTCCTCTCTTTAGTTACTGGAGAAAAGAGATTTCAGAGTAATAAGGACAAACTCAGTATTGCTTTATTAATTTCAGAAGTCTAGGGGAAATCAATGCAAAATCTGACTCCCGTAAAAGATGATTTTGTTCCTTGGGGCGCACAACGCTGTGAGAGCAATAAGGCTCGACCAGCACCCTGCCCCAAGGTATCTGTGTCCAGAAACACCAGGCCCAGCAGCCCCTCTGCCCCCCAGCTTCCTCCCCCAAAGGTGCACGTTTGGAAAACCATGTTTACTGTCCACCCCGTGTGCGAAGCTCCACAGTAAAGAAACCTCTACAGCATCTGACCCAACACTTTCCTGACCCACATGGCCGCAGAACTCATTCTGAGTAGGTCCTGTGAACGTCCTGCTGGCTCCACCGAAGCTGAAGAACTCCGAGACTCTGCTTATCAGAACACAAAACATGGGGAAGACCCGCCCAACCTCGTTCTCTCCTTCCATTTGCAGGTCTGGGCTCCTCAAGTCTTCTTCCCCCAAACACACAGCTGTTCCCATCTCTAAGGACTCAGTATGAAACCGCAACGTGTTGACCACGAGACTCTCCACTAAAATGCAGAAGACGCGCGCTCTTCTTATATCAACCTATTTTCCTTGAAGGACAAAAATAAGGAAAAGGTAATCACGGCACCTCCCAGCCCAAGCTCTCTTATGAAAAGGCAGGCTCAAGCTAGAACCTGAGCTGTCCGCCCTGACCAGCGACCCCCCACTTCACTCCTCTCTAGCACCTGTGCCGCTCAACAACCTGGCAGTCAGCGGAGTGCACGGCGGTGATGAGCGCCACGGCCTGTGACGTGCTTCAGCAGGACTGCACCAGGACACGCCCACTGGTCACGACTTGGGAGGACCAGCCACGGGAGGCACAGACAGCAACACGGAGCAGGTCAGAGTTGAGGACGACCTGGCCTGGCTTCCGACTGAGCCGTTCATTACTAAAGGGACCCCCACTCGTAAGGCTTTCGAAAAGGTACTCCATTTAGCGTCTACTTATTAAGCTTAACAATGAAGTTTGGTACCATTATTCTTTAGACAACCCTAAACAAAAGAAAACAGCTGTTTTGCTGACATACATCTCTTTCCCCATCAGTATCTGTGATATCTGATCATCCAACGCCCTGCCCATCACTGAAGATAAGCCTGAGGGTAAAACCGCCTGGCACACCAGATATGAACCTGGAGGCTGCACACCAAACAGACCTGCTTGGCCAACGGCCATTTATCTTTCATCAGTTGTAAAATAATGTAACATAAAATCCAGATTTCTGACGACACATCAATACCTACAAGATATGCCCCACCTAAACAAACCCAGGTTTCCACTGTCACGTGACAGCCGACAAGCAGCTCACCCCAGTCCCCAGCCTTCCTGCCCCAGCCTTTCTGGAGCCTGCTTCTCTCAACCTCAGTCCAGCTGATGCCTGTTAACTGGAGGAAACCACAAGTGGGAGGATTTCCCCTACTTTCTCATTTCCCTATGGTTACACTAAAATAAATGGGACAAACCAACCATGTGCAAAATTTAGTGCCTAATACCCTAGAAGGCCAAACCATATGCCTGTAGCTACATAAACTCATGGTCCGATGCCATGACTCCTCAAGTATGAGGCACATAAACCAACCTTAGCAGTCCACTCAGTCATATTTGACAACTAGTTACTAAGTCAAAATGAGTCAACTCAGTCATCATATATATACACGCACAAACATGGCTTTTCAAACATGGGATGCTGGTTTAAAAACTAAAATTCAAACATTCAAATGCAGCGATATCACTATGTGATAAACAACAGAAACTGGAAATGTCATCATGTCACACATGGGACCATGAGATTCTTTATACTGAAAAGAGACACTTCAAAACATGAACACTTTAATATTGAAGGTAAATTATTTTATAGGACAATGTGAAAATATCTATTAAATTTTCAATGCATTAACTTTCCAACTTTTCACTTTTAGGACTTTATTCTTCAGATCAGTTTTGTTCAGTCACTCACTCGTGTTGACTCTTTGCAACCCCATGGACTACAGCATGCCAGGCCTCCCTGTCCATCACCAACTCTGAAAGCGTACTCAAACTCATGTCCATCAAGTCGGTGATGTCATCCAACCATCTCATCCTCTGTCGTCCCCTTCTCCTCCTACCCTCAATCTTTCCCAGCATCAGGGTCTTTTCCAATGTGTCAGTTCTTCCCATCAGGTGGCCAAAGTATTTGAGCTTCAGCTTCAGCATCAGTCCTTCCAATGAATAATCAGGGCTGATCTCCTTTACGATGGACTGGTTGGATCTCCCTGCAGTCCAAGGGACTCTCAAGAGTCTTCTCCAACACCACAGTTCAAAAGCATCAATTCTTTGGCGCTCAGCCTTCTTCACAGTCCAACTCTCACATCCATACACGACCACTGGAAAAACCATAGCCTTGACTAGACGGACCTTTGTTGGCAAAGTACTGTCTCTGTTTTTTAATATGCTGTCTAGGTTGGTCATAGCTTTTCTTCCAAGGAGCAAGCATCTTTTAATTTCATGGCTGCAGTCACCGTCTGCAGTGATTCTGGAGCCCAAAAAAATAAAGTCTGTCACTGTTTCCATTGTTTCCCCATCTATTTGCCATGAAGTGATGAGACCAGACGCCATGATCTTAGTTTTTTTAATGCTGAGTTTTAAGCCAGCTTTTTCACTCTCCTCTCTCACTTTCATCAAGAGGCTCTTTAGTTCTTCGCCATAAGGGTGGTGTCATCTGCATATCTGAGGTTACTGACATTTCTCTCAGCTATCTCTCCTTGCTTATTCTTCAGCTATGCATATGTAAATTAGTACATATGAATGTTCACTGAATATTCTTTGTAGAGAATAGTTACAGTCAACTAGAAGGCAGGACAATGAACTGATAATCCTTGGTAAGGCTGTAAGCTCTCGGCATCCCGCCCACCATCATTTGCTCACTGTTATCACACTGACTACTACGTATTTCCTGTTCTCCCCTTTCGTGAGCAGTATTATTGTGGTTGTTTTGTTATTTCTCATCAATGCAGTCTGAGGGCATCTGAACCAGAAAACTTGCCCTTTGGTTTCCAGAACAGTGAACATTCCTTCAAGGCTAAAGACACTTTGGACTGTGAACATCAAGCCGGATGCAGTGGCTGAGGAAGACCATGGAGCTCTTTCGTAAGAAGGATAAGGGTTACGATGTGGCAGGAAGAGTGTGTACAGATGAGTATTTTAGTCGCCCAAGGAGTCTAGACTACCTGATGTCAATTCTCAACCTTTCCATTATTAGCACAGTCTTAGAGTTTTAAATATTAAATTATGCAACGACGCTTGCATCTAGAAGCCACGTGGCACCATTCTGGTGGGCAATATGTAAGCGGAAGTTGCAGGGTAGGTCTCTGTGGAGAACTCCTCGGAGGAAGAGCCGACAGAGACGGCACCAGTAAGCCTGCAACACCCTGAGCTGACCAGCCATCCTGCAAGCTCAGAGCAACCAGAGAGAGCCAAGGAAGCCCCAGGGACTTTGTTCTGGACACCCCGAACCCACCACCATTCCCAGCAACTACCTGTACCTGGATTCTATCATATAATAAAAAGAAAACCCTTATCTTGGAAAAAACAAAAAGAGAACTCCCTGCCCTTGATCAAGAGCTCATCCCTCCATCGATTCCTCCCTGCCTCCTGGAGTTACCTTCAGTGGCTGCTGCTGCTGCTGCAAGTCGTTTTGGTCATGTCCAACTCTGTGAGACCCCATAGACGGCAGCCCAGCACAGTGCAAATACTAGCCATGAGTCACGCTCTCTAGCTTCTTTTTGTATTCCAGACCCTTACGGGCTAATACATTGTCCAAGAAATCGAGGCGCTTTCCTGGTGGCCCCGTGTTGAAGACTCTACTGCCAATGCAGAGGGCATGGGTCCCATCCCTGACACATACCGCACGGTACGGCCAAAACAAACAAACAACAGAAATCACAAAGAAAGAGATGGACTCTACTGGTCAACAATCACATCAGACAGCAAGAGGCAGGACTTCTGAGCTGGGAGGCTACTGCTCCCTGGACTCCCTGTGCTGACCACGGGCCTGGGCAGAGCTTCCCACATGGATGACCACCTCCATCCAGAGGGGCCGCGGGGGCGCTGCAGCTGGAGGCGCCCTCCTCCTGCCGTCCCCTAGAGAGGGCCTGCCTGTTCTGTCTGTGCAGGATGGCTGTGGGACGGCCGGGTCCTCCCGTGTGCACTGTCTCCAGCAGCCTCACATGGTGTGGGAAACCGCCCCACCTACTCCACCCAGCCTCGCTGTCCTCAGCCTTCAGGTGCGGGCTCCGAGCAGAAAGAACAGCGTGGTGGGAACCAGGGGGCCGGAGAGAAAGGGCGGCAGGGAGGCACACCGCAGGCCCGGGAGCGGGGAGCAGCGCCAGGCAGCAGGCTGGCGCCAGGGCCAGAGGCGCAGGGTCTCCCTGCTCCCCAACTCCCACCAGACCATACTTCCCCAAACTCCCACGTGGAGAAACACGGCCAGGTTATGTGCGAAGGTCAGAAAACCCAACGTGTGCATTTTAAATACGTGTTTATCTGCCGGCACCGTATTCACAGGATCTGCAGATGGAGACTGCAGAAAAATGGAACCAGAGCATTTGCAAAAGGCTTTCAGCTAATGCACCAACTTGGTCTAATTATACACAATTTCCCTCACCACACAACAGGTCGAATAGTAAACAGCCAGCTATTCAGAAAGCTGTTACTGTCCTAGAGACAGACACTCTGACTATGAAATATCTCCAAGAACAGGCCGCTGCAGCGCTCCATGCAGCGGGGTCCACTGCTCTCCGAGAAGGGACCCGTCAGCTTGGAGGCCCCCAGGCCCTCCGCGACCCCCTAGGGCACATCGCCTCCCTGCAGCCCTGGAGTGCTCCTGGTTCAGCAGGGACCTGGCAGTAGACACTTCGCCCACGCTTGGTAAGTGGGATTTTGAGGGGCTAATCCCGAACGGCAGACCTCCCTTGGGGGCCTGACTGGGCTCCCCTCACCCGACCCCGAGGGCCCCGCACGGGAGGGGGACACACCCACCCGTTGTGTGTGACGAGGCACTGGCGCAGGCCCAGCTTCCGGAAGATGTCCACCACGATCTCCATGGGTGTGTGGTCTGTCACCGTGAACGGGCTCATGTCCAGGATGCTGCGGAGCTTCAGTGGCCGGGGGCTCTCGGCCGGCAGGGACGGGGTGTGCTGCGCAAAGCACACGCGTGAGCTGCCCACAATCCCCTCCTGCTTTTTCCGGGCACTTTCTGCAGAGACAGAGAAGACCACCCATTACACACTGACAGGGTTCCTTCTGTTTTAATGGCGACCTGCTTATTCACAGACTTAAAATGACAAACAAACATATCCTTTTGACCTCTTCATTTTTTCCTCTCTTCCTAACCAAGAAAAAAACCCACTGAAAAGCTATTTCGCGATCTCCTGTACTCAACAGAATCAGAATCCACTAATAACAAACCATCTTTGTGCAAATAAAATATTTTTGGTGTAATCATTAGCACGGCATGATTTTCGTTGCTGCTGTCTAACTCTGACGGACCAGGAAGCGTGCTGGGACCAGGAGACTTGACACCTGCACAAGCAATGAGACAGTGCTCACTAAGGGAGCCTCCCGTCCAGGGCCCGCCCTCGCTGGATCCACAGGGAACTCCAGCCTCCTGCCCTCACTAAGGGAGCCTCCCCCGTCCAGGGCCCGCCCTCGCTGGATCCACAGGGAACTCCAGCCTCCTGCCCTCACTAAGGGAGCCTCCCGTCCAGGGCCAGCCCTCGCTGGATCCACAGAGAACTCCAGCCTCCTGCCAGGACCGCACTGTCTGCCCCTGCTGTGAACCGGCTAGTTCGTTCTCTTTTTTGGCATTCAAGCTTAATGCTCCCAGTGAGCCATGAGGTGCGGTGAAACTATTCATAGAGTCACATTCCTGAAGGACACCGGGCAACTTTCAGGGCTTATCTGTGAAGACCGTGAATTCCTGCTCCTGGGGCCCCGCTGCTGGTGCTCCCGCCTCGTGTCTGCTTCCTCCGCCACCTCTCAGTGTGCAAGACAGGACGTGGCCGGGAGGCAGAGCACTGCCGAGGAAGGACACAGACCACGGGGCGGGAGGAGGAAACCCACAAAAGGGAGTGCATACTCAGGGAAAACAAAAACGCTCGTGTTCCTGCTGCTGAGTCAGCGTGAATTCAAACCTGTGTACACATTTGGTATCTGTCACACTGAACGTTATTTTGAACAGAAATTTTGCTACAAAAACATTTAAACAAACATACTAAGCATCAGTCCTGCGTGAACAGTGAGCAAAGTTTGTAGACACAAGCTGCAACCCTTTCCACTCCTTCCGATCACTAAGGCCTGGCTTCACCGTGCGGTAACGCCCAGCGGGGTTCTAACACTGGGACTCCCGAACACACCTTGAAAGCATGAGGAAGACACAGGGGAGGAGAAAGCCCCTCAGCAACTGACATAAATGACTTCGGAAAAATGCTTGTTGAGCTGTTGTCCGCCCAAGGAAGCATCAGGTTACTGGCCCATCATGAATGACAGTCATTCCGAGTGCTTTATAAAGCTAACCCCAATGGTCAACCTGAAACCTTAACTGAGCACATATTATACCATCAGTGCAACAAGCAGGCAGACTGCTTAAATATACATCCAACAATAAAACAACCCCAGAAGAGTTTAGAAAAACGCTATCGATGACTGTAATTCATTCACTTTTTTCCTGAAACTATGGGCCTTTATACCTGCACAAGCAAGGAGACAGCCCTTACTACGGGCCCCAGAGGCCCGCGCCTAGGCAGTCCATCTGGCACTCTAATGTGCTGTCTGGAGAACGCCACTTTTATATGAAGGCCGGCATTTCTGACACAAGCACACTTACTGAACACGTACTAAGTGCCAGGACACCTCCTAGATTTGGTTTTTGGAAAAAAAACCGTCCTTGAATGTCATGCAAGGCCTTTGAAGCAGAATGGACCTGAGTCTTGACAGGACCCCCTTTGAAGGAGTGCATGGAGACGCAGAGTTACGCTTCCAGGAGGAGGCGGACTTGCATTAGTTTAGGAAGCAAACGGGTCTCTCGACTCAGAGCGTGGTGTTTCAGCTACCTGAGCAGGTACAAGGCTCATTGGAACTCCTACAGAGAGAGACACAAGGGACTGGTCAAGGGACCAGCGTTCGGATTCCTGAGTAAGCCCCATTTCACGGTCTGGGGTTGGTAACCCTGCTGTGGGGAGAGCCTGAACAGGGCCTCCCCCGGGTGCGCTAAAGCTTTACTCGGCACAGAAGCACCTGAGGGGGCGGGAGAGCCGAGCGGCGAGGGGGCAGCCTGCCCCTGTGCCCGCACCTCTCTGACCCTGGGCACTCTGTCCACGGCATTCAAGTTCTCACACATGCACAGTCTCCCTGTAAAACCCACAGTTCCTAGCACACAAACGGAAAGGAGTAGGCCCACTTTTACACCCTAAGGTGGAAAAGAGAAAAGACAATTCCATTCACTCTAGAAGTACTGTTAAATACATGCTTCATTTTGCTTTTTATTTACTTCTTTACTAACCTTTTGGTCGCAGCACAGGGTATGTGGGATCTAGTTCCCTGACCAGGGATCGAACCTGGGCCCCCTGAACTAGCAGCATGCAGTCTTAACCACTGGGTCACCAGGGAAGTCCTGTGCTTCATTTTAAAGAAACCCACACAACATTCAGCCTTACTAACACATCTGGACCCAAAAAGGCAGGAGGCGTGTCTCTCCATTTGGACTAAACGTGAACACAGTAAACTGCGGCTCACTCCTCGTGAGGGCACGTGGCAGAACCACGACTTAGAGTCTGAAAATATCTTACAAAATTACACGTGTCGCTCTCTGACTCAACAACTCCATTTCCAGTATTTGCCCACTTCTGTGCACAGAGAAAACATCAACTGTGTGAGGTTATCAGCTGTGTGAGGAAGCAGTGTTTATCGCAGCAGAAGAAGGGAAACATCTTAAGCGTCCCTCAGTGGGAAGCTGACTTATAATCACGATGTATTCCACGGCACCTCCACCCAGTGGCGCTAAAGGTAACATGGTCTGGAGAGAGGCCCAAGAACACACCGTACAGTGGAAAAGACGAGACACAGGGCAGCACACAATACAACCTGCTGCTGGAGAAAGAAGGGGAAACACACACTGATGTACATGAGCTCAGAACGCTGTCCACAGAAACGGCGGAAGCAGCCCAAGTGCCTGCCTGCAGAGGTAACCGGTGACTGTGGCGTCGTGGTGAGAGGTTTTCACTGTATGCTTAACCTTCTTGAATTTGAACTTTGTGTATGTACTGTCTATACATAGACTTAAAAAAAAGTTTTAATGAAAATAACATTAAAATGGAGAATTTATAAATAAATCTGGGGAAAAGTAGTCTTTTAAATCTTGAGTTTTCCTATCTCCAGACACAAGACAGCTCATGACTTACTCCAGCATTCTTTCTTGCTAAAGTCTTTTTAGAAGTATCTTATATAAATATATATAAACAATACATCTTATATAAATATATTAAACTACATACTATATCTTACATAAACTACTTACTATAGTTTATATAAATATACATAAACTACATATTACATCATGTATAATATGTTGTTTGTAACATAAAAAATCTAGTGCACAGGTCCATTTTTCCCCAAAACTAAAACTTCAGCAAAACATATGTGCATCAACATTTAAGGTATGGTACAGCAGACCACAACATAACCAAGCTTTCTGACAACAGGGTTTGATAACTCACAGACCTAAGGCACCCCAAGTCCCTGAAGCCTGTCATGCCAATATTTTCTTTCCCAAGACAGTAATAAAAAATATTTTAAAATATATCCACAGAATCAATGGGAGTAGAAATAATTCTTAACTTCACCACCGTCTTATCTTTTAAAAACCGAGGCTTTTTCCTTTAAATTTCTAACACCAAAATTCCGACCCTTTCCTTCTTCGTTTACTATTATAGCTTACAGCG
The DNA here is from genome assembly GCF_023091745.1 of Budorcas taxicolor. NCBI lineage: Eukaryota > Metazoa > Chordata > Mammalia > Artiodactyla > Bovidae > Budorcas > Budorcas taxicolor. Next base: position 4,874,842 of record NC_068917.1, on the reverse strand, counting down.
TAAAAAAGTACTAGAAGGAAGTTCTTCTCCGGTGGTGCGTCGGCCGTGGTGGCGGCCGGGGGTGGGCGCACCTGCGCGCAGCCCTGACGCCATACACACTGGGGCCCTCACTCCATGGCCTCCAGCAGAGCTCGCAGCGCCAGGACCGCCGGGCTGCAGAGGCCTCCAGGCTCTATCTCCGCAGCTGAACTGGCTGCTCTACAGACTTCCTCTCCTGTCTGCGTGAACAGCTTTTGTAGCTGACAGCTTCCAGTCTGACATGAGAAATACTGCTCATCACACCATCCAGCCTTCCCTCGTAAATGGTGCAAGAACTCAAATACTTTACAACCCTTCTGCAGCAGCCAGAGAGGTCAGCTGGAGGGAGGCGCCAGGTTCACAGGAATGACCTTTGGGGACAGGCTGAATGCTCTGCGTGTTCAGCTCGTCCTCTACTGAACGCTGGGAGTGAGTATCAAAGCAACAGCTGGACGAAAATACTCTCTGTCACCTCTCGGGTTTGGGAAGAACAGTCAGACTGTAGAAAAGGAATCAGATTATGCAGAAGTCTTACTGGCGTCATCAATACTACAGGACTACAAGGAGAGGGGATAAATAAATTTTGGAGGAACAAAACTGGCTTCCTCCTCAGAAATGGTTTATCTCCAAAAAATAACACAGATGGTGAACGCCTTTAAACTATCAATACATTTTCAGGAATGTCAGCACAGAATACAGGAGTACTTTCTTTTTTATCGTGGCATCTTTTTCAATTGAAACTATATATTAAAAATTAATAGTATAAATCTAAATTCCAAAATCAAAAAAAAGCAATACCCTGTGGACTGGATATGAAACAGACCAAAGGTGATGGGATTTTCAGTAATTTGCATTCAAATATGAGAATGTATTTAGCTGAATATCTCAACAGTTACTAAGGCCTCACAGCACCAGTTCATGTTATTATGAAAACTGTCAACAGAACTTTTCTGGTCAAGAAGAGTCTGACTCCAAGCTTTCGAAAAAATGCCAAATCAAAAGTTCAAATAATATTTAGGTGGAAAACACCCCATGGAAGCATAAATTCCTTTCCTAAAAAAATCCTGAGATGAAGAGATACACAATATACCAGTTGCTCCCACAAACTCAACAGACTATATTTTCCAGTCTCCCTTTCTTTCAGAAATCTATTATATATTTATATCTGGCCACCGTGGTGCCCAGATGCCAAGAGCCAGTCAGAGATGGGCGTGTGTCTGTGGGTGCGGGTTTCTTTAAAGGGGTACCTATGGCGATGGTCAGGTCTCTCCTGAGGGCAAAGCCCACGAGCCTCTGCGACTCCCTGGACATGATGACGGGAAAGCCGTTGTAGCTGGTCTCGTTGATCATGTTCTCTATGTCGCCCACCGTCATGTTGTCCTGGGTCAGCACGGCCAGCGGGGGGTCGCTCCTCCGAGGTCTCATGACATCGGCAGCCAGGGTGGTGTGGGTGAACTCTTCTTTGGCATCCAGGAAGGGGTACCCATTCAGCCGGATGTGGGCTTCATAGATGCCTTCCCTCCCGAAGGCATCGCCCACCCATTTGCTGGTCATCACTGCAGCCATGAGGGGCACGATGTACTCCAGGCCTCCTGTGAGCTCAAAGACGATAACCACCAGGGACACGGTCATCCTCGTCACACCACCTGAAAAGCAGGAAGGGCCCGCGTCAGGAAGCACAGGGGCCCCACCAACCCACGGCAGCAGAACTGCTCCACGAGGCAGGTGAACCCAAACTATAAACACAACTTTGTGAAAAAGATCACGACTACTGTGATAAGATCCCGAGAAACACCCATCTTCTTTATAACATTTCAAACCTGTTATGCTTCAGATTAAAAAAAAACACACACACACAGCTGACCAGCTAAAACGGTCTGCTGTTTCAGTTTAACACTATAATAGTAGCATAACCTCACCCCATGAAAGCTGATGGTTAATTCTTAAAACAGTTTAGTGAAGCATATCATAGCTAACTTATTTACCACCCACTTACAAATTAAACTCCTGTGGGTAGAATATTAAATTAATGCATCTGTCCTCTAAATCTCTTCAAAATGAGTGAAAACGTTTGGACACCTTGTGATTTCTGTTAATACTGCAGTAGTCTCAGAAAGGCCTTCTGAACCATTCACAGTGTCCACAAGACCACCACAGGGCCCCACCCTTCCCTGACCCAGGCCTCTCCACCCACTGAGCTGCCTGCCCCCCATCTCCAGCTACTCATACCTTATCTTATTACAGTCATGCTTGCCTCATTTCCAGCTGTGAAGACTTCAGGTGACCCTTAGCGCAGAAACCACCACACGCTCAAAACCAAACTCCTCCTCCTCTCCAAAGAGCTCTCCACGCAACCTCCCTGAAGCCACCGCCGGGCACCACGTCCTTCCTGACAACCGAGTGGCCACTCCTGATTCATCCCTTTACTCCGGCCCCGAGACTCTCATCTCGTCCGCTCAGATTTGCTCTGCAAACCTCTGTGCAGGGGTCCCTTTCACAGCACCTTCACTCCTAGCAGCCTAGCTGGCCCTCAGGACTCTTCCTCAACCTGAGTCGTTCCACCTTCCCTCCCTGACTGCAGCCCCCATCACCTTCCGTCCACCTGACCAGCCGCATTCCCAGGTTAGCCTCTCCTCGGTGCTACTTCCCCCAGGCTGCTTCTCTGCTTGGCATCCTACCAGGGGATCGCAGTCTATACAGCATCTAGCTTAACCTCGCTTTTTGTTATTAGCCTAAGGACAGAAGGCAGAAAGAACCCACTATATGTGACATATTTGCATTATGCTATTGATGCCCCCAAGCAGTTTACAAAAGCTTCTATCATTTTTAACTACACGTACATTTTATTAGGTATTATGCTAACAGTTTTATATGCGTATCACTGTCTATAACCCCCAACAGCAAGAGACAAGTAGTCTACTTCCATTTTGAAGAAAATAAAAGACCACGAAGTAAAGGAACTTTTGCAGAGCCCTCACGTTGAAAGTGGCAAAGCCACAACCGTGCTACAGACCTGACCGATTCCAAACACAAACTCGTCCTGATGAGAATCACACTTCTCACACTTCCCGAGGTGCCCACAATGCTCTCCCCTCCAACACTGCCAGTCTCTTCAGACCCCACGAATGCCAGGTCCATCATCCCATTCTGCTGTCTGCACACTCCTGGCCTTGTGAATCAAGTCGCCCCCTGCCAAGCCCGCGCCTCTCTCAGCACGTCCGCCCCCGCCAAGCCCCTGCCGCCCGCTCGCCTCGAGGCTCTGCAACCCCCGGTGGCAGGAGGGCCTGTGCTCACACTCCTTTCTGCGTCATTCCCCACTTCCCCATGGCACAGATGAGCATCTGCTTCTCTAGAGAGAACCACTCTCTCCGTCACTTTCATCTACGACACACCTGAAGATCAGTAACTACACAATTTTAACTCACTGAGCAGAACTAAGTCAAAATACCAAGTATAACTAAATATTATAACCAAAATTATGCTGACATTTTAAATATTAAAAAGTAACATTTTTTCATGTTCAAGAGAATAAGAAATAGATTCTTAGGAATTTAATGCCAGTGTTTTGGTTTTCATTAAAACTATCTTTTCCCCTTCTGCTATTGAAGCACCTTAAGCAGAAGCAGGCTGATAAAGAAACCTTTTACTATGGCTCACAATCATCACCACAGAGCTGGGGTGAAGGTGCTCCGAGACGTTTGCTGTCATAAAGCATCACATGGTACTGAAATGAAGTTAACCACACCTACAGTTTTGCACTAGCGTGTGTTCAGGGACAGGTGAAGTGAAAACTAGTTCTGCACAGGCTGATGCCCCCGCTGGGCCCTCCTCCCTGACCCCACTACTCTCAGCCAGCCAGCCAGGCAGACACACACACACACCCCCCCCCCCCCGCCAGTCTCGTTACCTAGGCATGCAGCCGCGCCGACCATGGCGTACAGGCCGGGGGTGATGCAGTCAGCGCCGACCTCACACCACTCCTTAAAGATGAACCAGTCGTGGTGATAGTAGGCCAGCTGCTCCACCGCGATGCCCACGATGCGGCCGGCGATGGCGCCAATGGCCATGCTGGGGATGAACAGGCCAGACGGGACCTGCGACAGGGCAGACGCTCCGTGAGGCGAGTTCTCTGCACACCTGCCCTGCACAGGTAGTACGACCCTCCTCTCACAGGGCAGAAATAAAGCTGCAGCAAGCCCTGGCAGCAGTCTCCCTAACAATCCCAACAACTGAGTTACAGAGTAACCAACCACCTTCTCTAGCCCAACCCAAAACGTCCCCTTAGAAGGCATTAAACAGGCATCTCATTCTCCTGCACGTTAGAGCTTCAGCCAGGGTGGAGGAGGTGGGGGTCTTAGGGCCTGCTCTGCAGTGACACAGGATGCTGAGCTGGGGCTCCCCACACTGGACAGCCACACCCTACTTCCTGGGAATCTGGTCTGCAGTACACGAGGAGTTCAGGGCGTTAATCAGCTGAACTTAAAGCAGATTATCGGGGATGATGGGGATGGGCCTGAAGTATCACAAAGGCTTTTGAAAGGTGAAAGAAAAATTTGCGGAGAAAAAATTGAGAATGTGGAGATAAAACGAGATATGACCAGACACACTGGTTCTGATGAGAAGGAAGTGGGCCATGAGCCAAGGCTCCTGAAGGCTGGAAAAGGCATGAAAACTGATTTTGCCCAGAACCTCCGTCACTCCTATGTACTTGGTAACTACAGCCCAGTGAGATCCAATTTGGAGTTCTGACTCTGATCTCTGTGACTGTATTAAATGTGTGTGATTTTGTGGTGATTTGTCACAGCAGCAATAGGAAGCTAATATGTGGCTTTAAAACATGATCACAACTCTGACACCACCCCCGAAGTAGAGAGCATGTCCTCCCAAGAACCCGGGACCTTGGTGACCATACGCAGAGAAAAAACACAGCAGGCGGCGTGCGCAGGAGGCATCTTTGGCTGGGCTAGAAACGGTCCTCTTAGGACCCTCACTGTGGGGACCCTGAGCTGCCACAAGAGGCACCTACCAGCCTCATCTCCCCCATCATACCCAGGCCATCATGTAGGAAAAGCCAGAGACAGGAGACAGACAGACAGATGGACAGACAGGGCAGGAACCCTGGCGGTCCATCCCAGCCGTCGGAACCTGCTCGGCCCTGCTGCCTGACATACGGATGGCTCTGAGAGGCCTGGCCCGAGCCGTGTCTGCAGACGGCCACAGAGCTGACCACAAACAGTCTCGCAGCTCATCCCAGCTGTCGGAACCTACTCGGCCCTGCTGCCTGACATACGGACGGCTCTGAGAGGCCTGGCCCGAGCCGTGTCTGCAGACGGCTGCAGAGCTGACCACAAACAGCCTCGCAGCTCATCCCAGCCATCGGAACCTGCTCGGCCCTGCTGCCTGACATACGGATGGCTCTGAGAGGCCTGGCCCGAGCCATGTCTGCAGACGGCTGCAGAGCTGACCACAAACAGCCTCGCAGCTCATCCCAGCCGTCGGAACCTGCTCGGCCCTGCTGCCTGACATACGGATGGCTCTGAGACGCCGGGCCCGAGCCGTGCCTGCGGACGGCTGCAGAGCTGACCACAACAGCCTCGCAGCTGAGCACCCCACCTGCTGAGCCAAGAGCGAGAGCACAGCAAGCAGCTCTCTTAAGCTGCTAGGTTTGGGGTCAGCCGCTACACAGCAACAGACACCGTGCTCAACAAGATATCCTACAGAAGTCTTCCTCCCACAACTAAAAATTAAACCCCAAAGAGCTTTCTCAGCCTATATTTGTGGCTCATCTTCAGATAAAACCTTTGTTTCTCTTTCCACGTACAAGTCTTGGACCCGCCACGGTTACCTCAGGATCTCCTCACGTGGACACTTACCTTGATACCAAAAGTGAACACAGTCATTATGATCTTAAATATGAGAGCCAGGCACAGCTGCCATATGGCAGAGTACACCCCCAGGCCCGCGGGGCGGTCGGGGATGTCGTCCACGATCTTGCTGGCATTCATGTCGTTCCTGTAGTCGCACAGGGAGGAGGACTCCAGGGGCCCGCAGTCCGTGAACAGCTCTTTGATCAGCTCGCTGGTGTTGAGCCGCGTGTACGGGTTGGGGAAGGCGACCACCGCGGTGATGGCCGCCACCACGATGACCTCGAGGACCGGGTACTTCCCGAACTTGGTGGACTTGCGGCGGCGACACCAGGCAATGTTGGCCCTGATAAAGAAGGCTCCCCAGAGCCCGCCGAACACCCCCAGGAGGATAAAGGGAAACAGTTCAAACAGGTACCATGGAGTGTGATACTCCACGTAGAAGAGGACCAGGCGGCTGTTACCAAACGGATTGATGGATCTCAGAACAAAGGCAGCCACCAAAGCAGCAAAGAACGACCTCCACAGAGTCTTCAGAGGAAAGTAATAGCTGACCTAGAAAACCAAGGGGGAAATTAATGTGGTGATTTTAGAAAACTGCTCTGATATGTCATAACTTGAGCAGTAAATATCAATGCTCTAAATTTTGCTGCAGCTAGAATTTATACATAATTCTATACATATCATGCAGTAAGAAAAACAGCACTATCTTAGGAACCCTGGCTATCACACCATTGCAAATTTGTAATATCGACTGATTCTAACTGTCTAATAACTATTTAAAAGACCTAGCACTGTTATTTTCAAAGGGAGCTTCACCTCAGTTCAGTCGTGTTAGTTAAGAATAAATGTACCATCACCGCTCTTGTTAGTTCACAAAAAAAGCATTAAATTTCCCTCTTCTCTACTGAAGCAAAAAGAACGTAAACAACTGGGGGAGAAAAGTAAATTTTAAACCATTTCCGAGTCACATTTTTGCGTAAAAACTCTTAAGCACCAATGAGAGAACAAAAACAAATATCCCCCGGAAGTGACTAGAATTATTTCCTTACACATCAATAAGGGCCTCAGAGGTAATCACACACAGAAGCTAAAAAGATGACTTAGAAACTGATGAAAAATCTTAAATAAAAACAAAGCTATGATTTAGCAAATAAGGACTGTTTCAAATATTTTTTATTTAATTCATTTGTGCTTACTTTTAATCATGTCAAAAAGGTTAAATTTTAAATAACCACATACATGGATAATATTTTTTAAAAGACTTCTCAATAAAGAACATACATATTACTTTTTACGATTTTTTAATGTAAGAAGGAGTGAAAAGCAACTATAAAAACAAATTTGAAAACTTAAAAACAAAGTATCTACCACAGCAGCTAACAAGACTGACAAGTGTGCCAAAATACACACTTAATGGTGGCTGTGCCTCATTTGATTACTGGTGGCAGCTGCCGTCTTAACCTACCTCTTCCAGACTGAACAGCACTCCTCCGATTGGCGCGCCGAAAGCCACAGAGACGCCTGCAGCGGAGGCAGCCGACAGCACCTACGAAGAAGACGCAGCCATTTCATAGGCTTACAGGCTCAGCAGGCCAAACTCAGTGTCTGCGTGTACTCAGAGTGTCTACAGCCCCTTCCAAATTGAACTCACATGTCACCTTCCTCTCCAAGCAAACACAAATACTTCTTCTAAAACCCCTTGTTTCTCTTCTGCTTTAAAAGTCATTCAAATATTCAATACTCAGTCAAAACACATTTGCGTGAGATATACCAACGTAAACAGGATGTAAAGGAGAAAAGGCAATGAATTCAAGCATCAAGATGCCTGCATGAGAAGACCAGCAAGCCAGGACTGGGGCTCAGGGAGAGCCGTTTGTTTTTAAGCAGGATGTCATTTCTTCAGATTTTAGGGCTCACTGTTTCATCACTAATCATTACTTCAGTCCACATCCTAGTGAAATGACCAGGGAACTGCAAACCCATCACGTTTCCCTACATTTTCAGTCAACTGAGTCCTCTGAAGAGATGGCTGCTGCCACCACGGAAGCCTCACGTGAAGGTGCAAACCCCGGCTGCCCCGAGGGCCTAGGCTGACCGCCCCGAGCCCCCGCACACAGGCCACGGGAAGGAAGGAACAGAACCCAGGGTCCCCCTCCAGCTCCCACCAGCATGAAGCCAAACACACACACAGTCACTGGGCATCTACTCATAATTAGCCACTTTTCCGAAGAGTCTTTATTCCTTCTACTACTTGACTCCAGCAAATATCTGAGGCTACCAATGCACTTTCTCAAACGCTGAATTTGTACATCTTTGAAAGAGAAATCTGAAATAATAAAAAATTAAATTCTAAGTGTTATGAGCATGAACTCCATAGTCAGGTTGCTAGTTGGCAAATTAAAAATGAACAAATTCGTGTTTCACTTAAACTGTGCCTGGCCTGAGAATGCAGACTCTGACAGGGAGCAGCAAGGCTTATGTTTCAGTGGTTTCCCACCAACATGACTGCAGACAACACACCTTGCAGAATCTTCTGATTCTAGCTTTAACAGAATCTATAATCAAGCTAGCACCTAAGTACTACAACTCACAGATGTCTTGATCTGTTCCACATAAGTATCTAAGAAGCATTTAAACATATCAAAAGAAGTGGGCAAAGGAAGAAAATCAAAATATGAGGCCTAAATGCTTTCAATTAACATGAAAGCCAGCCATGTATACCCCAAGGTGTCAGAATCAAGTTAAGTCATAAACATCACAATGTGTTTACACCAAAATCCAGGTAAAGTTAATTTCTATAATGTTACCTAATAAGGTAATTTTTGCACTTATGGAGAACAAATAACAAATCTTCCCCCACAATGTCAAGGTCCAACAGCAAGTAATGGGAGTGAACTGACAAATGCAGACTAGACAGGGGAACATGAAGGGATGGGGCTCCCACAGTCTGGAGCTAATAAGGTGCAAGGAGCCCACTTTTCTTCTAGAAAATATCCACAGCAACCTGCAAACATCAGGTTTCAATGTCTCCACGATCTCAGGATGACCTGAACAAAAGGGCAAAGGAAGCTGCCGTAAAGAGCCAAGTAAAAAGCAGGTGCTACCCGCCCTTCACTGTGAACCAGTATCAACTTCAGGTGGTCTGACGCCCTCTGGGTTCCCTAAGGAGCCGCAAGCCCCCTGAGGTGGCACCCCTCCTCCAGAGGAAAACAGCTGGTGAGAGGCCCCACTCCAGAGAATCACCGATGGGGAGAACCAGGAGAGAAAGCAACGCAACATTTGGGAAACATGTCAGAGGAGGAAAGGTGTAAGGTAAAGCAAAAGCAAAGGAAAATATTTCTGAAATCCTACTGAAACCAACAGACACCAGGCCAACTCTAGAGACCATTCAGAAAGGGGGAAGGGGTACAAGGAAGTCTCAGATTACAATTTGCATCTGAGTACAGAATTTACCCAAAGAGTAGACAGTAAAATGTGTGAAACTGTTCAAGCAGTAAGTGTATACAGTGGGTATTCGCCTGTTAAATAAATGACAGAATACACTTACCTCTCTTTTTTTAGCTTCATTTGTGCTGTACTTCGGAAAGAGGTAGGAAAAGATGTTTCCACAGCAACAGGCAACATGGACCAAGGGCCCTTCTTTTCCTAAACTCAAGCCTGATGCCACAGCCAGTACTAATGTGATGGTTTTAATCATTAAAGTCCATTTTCCCAAGTAGCCTCGGATGATGAATCCACTCAAAATAGTTTTAATCTACAAAGGAGAGGTCAAAGCAGCTTAATTTCCTTTAAGAAACTGCAAGTTCCAGTGGGCAATGGGAAGACTCACAATTCATTTTCTGAAAGTCTGAACTATTACGCTCTAAATAACAAGTCTGCAACATACTCTACCTTTCTTCCCCTGCAAGGGCACAAGGCAGCCCTAGCTCATGAGCAAAACTGAAATACCAGGCCAGGATAAGGGGCTACGGGCTTCGTTACAGGGGGTACAGTTACATAGCCAGCTAATGGTAGACCGTAACATTTCTACTACAGAAATACGATGCAGTTAGATACATTTCAGACACTCTTGTGTCAGAAATAAAGGTATTTTGCCTTCAAAGATAGTATGTCTTCTCAGAATAAAATGTGTAATTACGTGTAATATTTTCTTATATGTTAAGAAGGATGTGTGACAACTGGTGAATACTATATGGTATTGTTCCGTATTAAAGATGTTCTTAATAAAGCTTTATGATCACTAACATTGCTTTTAAAAGCTATGCACTAGAAAAAGCTAGTAACTTATTTAAGACAGAAAAATAAAAAGGGTGGGGGGGGAGAAATAAGTTCATGTTCAATCCTAAATGTATTCTTCACATTATTACTGATAAAAAGTAAAACCTCAACTTTATACTATGATCAAATATTTAAAGTATAAAATCATTATAAATATTATTTGCCAAATTCAAGGATTATCTTATCTAATTTAAAAAATTGTAAAAAGAGAATAAATATATTCAAATCCAATTCATAAGAGAAAAACATCAACTAATTCACCAAAGAATTTTAGCTGACATTTTCCAAGTTCTTGGTGTTTAACTGAGTGCTGATATTTGTTTAGTTATGTACTACATTAGAGCGAGAAGAAAAAAAAAATCGACCTCTCCAGAAAACAATGAAATGACTATGGGGAAGGATTTCTTTCAACAAAGTCTACCATCAGTGGACATTTAAAAAATTTTCTTTCTTGTATGACAGACAAACTGTTTCCCCAGCAAAACCATTATCTCGCCTCCCACGGGCAAAAACTTAAGCATCAGGATCACAAAATGTTAAGACACTGAGTGCTGCAGGGCTTACCTCTGGGATCCCAGAGCCACAGGCGTATGGTGCAAACACCTTTACCAGCGAGACGGCAAGAAAGGCGAAACTCAAGGCCCAGAAGATGTACATCATGTAGTTCATGATGTACGAGCCAGGACCCTGAAACCAAAGGGTTCAACAGAACAAACTCGCTAGTTGCTGCGGGCACTGCTAGCCCCAGTGCTTGCCACCTAAGCAACTTGCGGCAAGCTCTGCAAAGGCTCGTGGTTTACTGCGCAACTGTGACAGCTTTACGGAGCAAACTACTTAAGTGGAACCTAAAACATATTTATACTATACATGGAAGGAGACAATCTATTTAATATTTTCCCTAGCTGCTTTCTGATCCCCAGAGTCTTGTTGCCAAGAATCTCAGCTGCACTTCAATCTCTGCCAGCCCACAAACCAGTTTTTGAAAACAGCTGGTGAAGACAAAACTGCCTTCACACTCAGCTTTCATTTGCAGCAATTCTGGAGATAAAGTGGGAGACAGTACACTGCCCATCTCATTCTTTCCAGCTCTAAGATTCAACTACAAGAAAATTCTGAAAACATATCCATAACTCCTCAAAACATATGTATATAAAAAATGTATATACTATTCTAACTTCTAAAATGTTTTTCATACATATATATATGACATTCTGACTTTTAAATGGTCTTTATAAAATATCAACAGTAAAATAATCATGTAAATACTGTAATGCCACAAGGAAAAATCTAAGGATTTCTATAAAATTATCTCCAGTTAAAAGACTTACTTTACAATTCTTGATAACCTATACTTCCCAAACAACTGTGATATAATAATGTTAATGAGCAGTTTTGATAGCTTGGCTTCATATTAACCTCTGTTTATACAGCTCCTACCGCACTTCATTTCCACAATAAACACACAGTTTACATCATAAGGCAGCAGCCTTGCTTGTGATTATGCAGTTAACTAACACCAGAGCTTTTGAAACAGTACTTAAATTCTACTCACAGCAGTGCAGTCTCCTATCTTCCATTCTACCCTGTTACATACACTCCTCTATTTCCCCTTAGGACAGGTGCAGGCCTCTAGCTTGTTAGTGAACTGGAGACTGGCTTCACTGTACTGACTGTTAATCCACTGGGACACAGGGCAGGACTCACCTCGGCCTGGCCTATGATCAACTCTGCCCACGTTTTCCACTGTGGACACTTGTCCCTCTCTTCGAACGTGGTTTCGTTGGACCCCCAGCAGCACTGCTCGTGGTTGTACCAGAGCGCGCTCAGGCAGATACCCTCCTTCAGGTCCGTCATCCAGTCGGCCGCAATGTCTATTAACCCAGCCAGTGCCCCTGCAAAAGATGTTGGAGGCGCTGAAGACGGTCCACTTCTGGGGCCTCCGAAACTGTCAACGTACAGGGTCAAGGAGAGCTGGGGATGCCCTACAATAAATGGTCATATGGGACATACTACACAAACCTACGGTTTTCAAATCTTACTATATGTACTGTATTTACAACCGTAAATAGCTATTCTTTAAAACAGAATTGTTCTTCTTTGAAATTACAACTAGTTACGCCATTGAAATTGACTGTAACTTTTTAAATGTATCTGACTCTTTCAAAGGCTGTCCCTTGGCAGAAGAGCCTCATCTCTGGCTGTGACATCAGAGTTTCTACTGGTGTTTTTTAATTGAAAACCCAATTCATAGACTTACAAAGGATCTTAAGCTCACTATAATGGAATAACCATTAGATTTAGTGAAACTCATGGCAGGAATGAAACAGAATACAAAGCATACACAAATTGATGGTCAAATTCTAAGTCCTTCTCATATAAGAAGGTGAACAGGTCACATAAACACCTCAGAATCTCAGGACTTCCCTCTATTCTCTCCACAACTGTATATTTTCCTGTCATGCTCTTCAGGACATACTCTTCCATGGTGGAAGCTCAAAGTCAGTAAAGCAGCCCTTCCTGCTGGTTTGCACATCTTCCACTGCTATTCCATTCGCGCCCAGGGCTGCTGAGCACTCTGCGGCCCACTGGAGCCTAAAGTCTGGCCCTAGCCGTGGCCTGCCCACTCACGAGCTGTGACACCTCGTCAAGTCGCTTAACCTCTCTGTGCTCAGCCCCCCATCTGCACGAGTCAGACCATGGGACTGCCGTGAGGTCTACACACACACAAAGCTTTTGGAACAGGGCATGACCCATAGGAAGCACTCAATAAATATTACCTATTTATTATGACGTTAACACTAAAATACACTTTACCGGCCATCTGGTGCAGACTAGGTATTTTACAGATAAGGACAACGAGTGAGAGAGATCAAATTGGACACTTAAGGGGATTGAGCCAAGCCCAGAGCTCTGAGACCCCCGCCTCCCACTCTTACATTTAAGGATATTTTTTTGAAGGAAAGAAACAAATGCTTCTACAAATCCGAAAGTTTCTGGGAAAAAAAAAAAAACCCGCAGGAAGGAGGGGAGAACTATTTATCGTCCTGTTAACCAGAGCAGCATTGCATGAACAGTCCTCTTTACCTGATGCCAACCCTGTCAGCGTCACCACGAGCCACCCTGACCACGCATCGTACAGGCTTTTCGTCATCTCCCATGCTGATTCTTTCTTTTTGCTGTTGATCTGAAATTAGAAATGGTCATGCTTCATTCTTTAAACCGTGAGTAGCAGCCACAATTCTAGAATCCAACAATTTCCTCAGTTACTATACAGGGAACAGTACTTTCTCAACTAAACAATAGAGTGAGTGAGTTTGGGGCAGAAACAGCAGGTCAGACAGCTGCCGTGCCTGTGAATCAGATGACAAGCATTGACCCAGAGCCTCAGAATGAGAGCGAGGGCCTCACCGTCCACACAGATGCTGACCCAGATTGCTGCAGACTGCACCAACGTTAGCTGGCATGCACCTTTTATAGTGACAGAAATAAGACATCACAGCTAGAAGTGGCCGTCGCTCCCTGCTCTTTCTCTGGTTCTAGCAGTTAAGCGGCATGCAGTGGTCCCAAAAGGCAAGCAGTGACGAAGAGTACTGTGCCCGAAAACGCAGAACACAGTCCTGTGAACAAAGGGGCTGCCGAAACATTCAGGCCCGTAGCGTGCCAGTGTGCCGATGCCACAGGCAGGGTGCCGTCGCCACGTGAGGCAGAGGCCGCTGGCGGACCTGAGGCCAGCTCTCACCCGGAGACGCCCAGGGCCAGTCTGCTCCCTCAGTCAGCGTGCGCTTCACAAGCAGCCCCCCGCCCCCGCCCGCCCCTCCCTGTCCTGCAGCCCGGCTGCTCCACAGGCCACTCTCAGGCCAGGCACTCCCTGCTCCACCGCCCCGAGGGAGGGCTGCAGCCAGAACTCAATGATCTGGTCTCTTTCAAGCATCTGGTCTATTTCAAGCCACAAGGCCACATTCAAAAGGCTGAGGAGGCAATTTTACTCCTCCTTTGTTATAAGCAACCAATTACAGATATTCACCTTGCTCTAGGATTGAAGGTAGGACATTCCTTTTAAAAATAATAAACCTCACATTGCTTTTTCTTAATAACTGTAATGTTTAATAAAATACAATATGAAGCAGAAACTTGAACGTCATCTAAACGTTCATCAGAACAGTATTGGTCAAATAAACTGCAGTTACATCTATGTCATGAGAAACTCTAGTCATTAGAAAAGAATGAGATGACTGCAGTATCATGTCGGGGAGAAAAGCAAGGCATCCACACGTATAGGATGCTCCCATTTATCTAAGAAAAATAAGTATATAAATATGCATGATTGTATTTTAAAAAATTAAAGAGACAACGTAACACTGGACGTGCAACTCCTGAACACTACACGTAAAGACTGCACACAGAGCACTTCTCACACACCGTGAAGGAGGCGGCTTGCCCGAGGAAGAGCCTCTGTGTGGTCTGTTTGGCCTGCAGCATAAGCCACTTTCACGGAGTGCCATTCTTACTTGAACAAAAATATACTGGAACTCTGGTTTTTCAGACTTGGAAATTTGACAGGTATTTTTCTCAAAAAAACGAACCAAGTAAGCCTGTCATTTCAAGTAAAATGTGTATTTGGTTCCAATGACAGATTTTGAGCTTCAAAATAAAAATGAGGATTTTAGAGAACTTATATCCATTACTATAAGAATGACAGATCTCAATAGTTACAGACTTTTCCGAGGAGATTACTGTTGACATTAACAAATGTGGCTTTTTTGAAACTATATACTGACAAGGTACAATGAACATGTCAACTGTTCAAAGAACTGCATGAATCAGTGAATCAGTATTTGCCAAAGGATCATGGCACAACGTGACAGAATCGTTCACGCCAAGTTCAAGAGGAACCAGAGGATTCTAACGTGACCAAAGACAAGGGCTTCGCTGATGCAGGTCTAGGGCACAGATGGCAGCTAGCCTTTAAGAAACTAACTACATGTCCCTGCCACTGCCTTGCAGCATCAAAGAAGAAAATCCACAACGACCTGAAAAGGTTATTAAAATGCTCCTGGCTTTTCCAGCTACGTGGCTGTGAGGCTGGATTTTCTTCATGTACTTCAATCGAAACGCCCAGCAGTCTGCAGCAGCACGTAAGAGAACCCAGCGGCTCTCAGGAGACCAGACAGTAATGAGTGAGGTTCATGAAGATGCAGTCCAGCGCCGCTCTCTCACTGAGCATTTTTTATCTTGGAAAATAGCTATTTTTCATAAAAACATTGTTTGTGTTAACATGTAATGAGCTTGTTATTGTTACTTTTAAGGGTATGTTTTTGAAATTTCTCAGTTTTATCATCTAATATGTTGTCATGTCTTATTTGCATAAAGGGTGAATAGTGACTAATGAATCTCAGAAGCAGTACTTTTCATAAACAATATAATCTAAGTCCAATTTCAGGTTTAATAGATATATAAACATTATTATGAAAGGTAGTAACTCATTTGTACAAGCAATTATTATTACATCTATGAGTTAACTTCAGAGCTCAAATTTGCAAATGGCCTTTTAGAATTTGGAATTTTATTTTCAAGAGATTTTTTTTCTCTTAAAATTTCTGAATGACACTGTCAATAAACCACAAACAACAACAAAAAAGATAACATACATTGTAGTTTTTAAGCAAAAGCCATTCTTTTATTGATTAGTACTTTACACCAACATTCCATATGTCCACACAGGACTCAATTTGAGAAACAGCTCAGGATTTAAAACCAAGAACGGAGATAAAACAGCAAAGCCCCAGGAAACTATCTCCCCAGTAAGCTGCTTCTTTTTCCAACAACTGAAATTATGTAACACATTTCCTCTTTGGCCTGATGCTCAAAGTCAAGCGCGAGGCTGACTGCTACCTCCTGAACGCGGCTTGATCTTCTCCAACTCACAGGCCTTTGCCTTTCCCTCCTATTCTGTCTTCCTCTACTTCTTTGATTGTAAGCTGTTTCAAATCCCTTCCAGAAAGATAAAGGATGTAAATAAACTTTTAAAAGGTATAGAGAAAAAACCGTATTACTTATAATATGTGGAACCTTACTTAAATGTACTTGTAACATTCTGGCAGCCTGAGATCACTGGCAGAAAGACAACATTATTCAAGGATCTCTCTGTGCGCTGCTGCTGTCAAGATTAGTGAGCAAACGTACCCGGCGATGCCTTTCTCTGTCTTTACACTTCTCTCGCACCCAGTCGATGGTGTGGAAGTCATCATAGGTGCCAACCCCAGGGATGGGCTCGTCCAGAAGATCCAGCAAGTGTGTGGAGCTGCTGATGCTGCCCCCGTTGGTCATTGTGTAGTGAGTTCCTGCAGAGCCAACAAGGAACAATGAGCGTGTTCTGTGAGCGACAATGGACAGCTATGCAGCTCATTAGTAATTCCTAAAGAAATAGGATCACTTGAAATAGTTACATCAACAGAGGAAGGAAAGCGTTAAGAAAATGCATCTCAAACTTGGAAGTAAGGAAAAGGACTAGGGCATATCCTGCCCCACTCTCAGGAGAGCACGAGAAGCCACCTTCCTAAGTCATCCGAGGGCGCCCTGGGGAAGGGAGCTCTGCAGCACTTCCTGGTTACCAGCGGCCAGGGCAGAGTCCACAAAGTGGGAACATGGGGCAGAGGATGGATACATTGAAAGGATACATTGAAGGTGGATACATTGAAGATGAAGATGGATACATTGAAGACGAAGGTAGATACACTGAAGAAAATTACAATTGCCCTGGCAAAAAGGCAACTGTTTTCTGTCCAGGAGAAAAGACAATGCTCAGTGGAGGTGTGGGTTGCAGGTCAAGATTCTGTCCCAGGAGGAAGTTCTTCCTCTCCCTGACGACGTCTCTCTCTCTTCTACATCAACTGTGTCAGCAAGCAGGCTCCCTCGCTAGGACTCAGTACATAACACTGGGCCAGCGTCCACCATGCGACAGACTGGAGGGTACAGGGAAGGGGACGCAAGGACAATTCACAAAAACACAACTGGCTCTTCAATCTGAAAAGAAATTCGATCTAACACAAAAAAGAAACGCAGAGCGAACCCACAGTATCATTCTCCTCTACCAGACTGGTAAAGATTTGAAAGGCTGGCCAATGCACTGAGCTGGCAAAGATATGGGGAAAAGAGGTCCTGGAACAAAATCATTAGGTTCAGTATCAACCGGTGCAGCCTCGTTGAGAAGGGAAAGCTGTCACACATGCTGTCCAACCAGCAGGCAAAGTCCGGGAACTCTCCCTGCACTTACACTTGTGTCACGCAAGTGTGTGCTCCTCGGCTCTTTGTCTCGTCACAGCAAAGATTTGGAGTGACGGACATTAAAGCCCCCTCGGCGAGTCACAGCTCTCAGGTCTTGGGTAGACCGTGTTATAGCTCTCAGGTCTCGAATGGACCATGTCGTAGCTCTTAGACAAATCAGTGCTACAGCTCAGCGTGACAGCTCTATTTTATTTAGAAAATAGCAGGGAAATCCATCTTCGAGGTGTCAGGGCACGTCGATCCGAAGACACAAGGAGAAGAGCGCCCCAGCGTGCGGGAGAGAGAGAGAGCGAGCGAGCTTTGGCTCCTCTATTTATATGTTTCTCTCTCCCTGGGCCTGTCCTATGTAAATTGGGCCAGGCAGGAGTGTTGTTTGTCTTACCTGAGGTCCTCACTCTGGTCCTCGGGGCTTCTTTTGTTGTTATTTTCTCGGGCTTTTTTCCCTTCCTTGTCTTGCAGCCACCACCAATTTGGGCTCCTTTTCCCTATTCTGCCTACCTAACCCTTGTGTAAGCCCATAAACTGCACAGTGTGGGCACAGAACCGCACTAGAGCTCTAGGAAGAAAGCAAAACAAACGCCAAAGCGCTCACAATCTAAAACTGGGGTCAGCAAAAGAGCCAAAGAGTCCACCTGCTAGGCTCTGGAAGCCGAACAGTCACAACTACGCAACTCTGCCACGCTGAGTCTGAGTCTGCCATATCAGCGCAAAAGAAGTCCTACCAACATACAGACGAGTGAATGCGGCTGTGTTTCAGCAACAGTTTATTTACAGGAGAAGAGCAAGATTTCTCCTAATGCCCGACCCTATTTTCAAAGGCAGCGTAGCAAGTTTATTTGGTTAAACTTATTTGGGGTTAAAAGTTATGCTTATGGTATATTTAAATACAGAGAAAATACTATGAAGTGAAATGAACCAACATGTTAATAATGGTGACCTCTGGGAAGTACATTTGTTAGAAAAAGCAGAGAGGGAGCTTTAATTTTCTGCACAGCTGTCACAGGTGTATCTATACCCACACATACATATGTGCGTGTGCTCGGCTGTGTCTGGCTCTTTACGGCTCCAAGGACTGCAGCCTGCCAGGATCCTCAGCCCACAGAATCTTCCAGGCAGGAATACTATAGTGGGTTGCCATGCCCTCCTCCAGGGGATTTTCCCAACCCAGGGATCAAATGCGGGTCTCCTGTACTGCAGGTGGATTCTTTTTCATCTGAGCCCCCATAATTTCAAACAGGTGATCTTAACATCTTCAAATTATATAGCAGTAATAGATTTTATGGCAAAAAATAAACATCTAAAACTATGTCATTTTAGCAGGAATGTACGAATTGATACAGAACATAAGGAGTGGCACTATACTGATGTTTAAACAAACACCATAAAAAGAGACTCAAGAAACCCATTTAGTTTATTTCGTGGTTTTATGGAAAACCAAAATTCCAAACAGCAAAGTTCCCAGACTACCCTTGCAGTCTGATGGTTTAAATGAACTTGTCCTCTTTTGTTTACAAAGAAAACTACCGGAAATGTTCAGTCATTCACAAAAAACGACCCTGGCAAAGCCAGAACCTGCACTTTGCCCAGCACTGTGAACAATGCCAGGCTAGAGCAGGAGAGGCTCCTCAATCCGCCAGGAGCGGGAGGGAGAGGTGCTCGGAGCCCCCCGACACACACCACCCCCCCATCCCCCATCAGTACAAGGACTCGTTTTATTGCTGTCCAGATAGAAGCAAATAAACTACACCGGGCTGCAAGTTCTGTTCTTTGATCATTCAAAGAGGCAGTTGAAACAAGCATTATCACAGAAAGGGTTATTAGTATTTCAAACGATGTAATACTGAATATTGGGCTTCCCTGGTGGCTCAGCAGTAAAGAATCTGTTTAGAGACATGGATCTGATCTGTAGGTTGGGAAGATCCCTGAAAGAGGAAATGGTAACCCACTCCAGTAATCTTGCCTGGAGAATTCCACGGACAGAGGAGCCTGGCAGGGCTCCAGGTGGGGTCGCAAAAGAGTCAGACACAACTGAGCCACTCAACAACAACAAATACTGAATATTCTACAATGAACTTAGCGTTTCTTTACTTCTGCCAGATGGAACAAAGTCCCTCTTGCCTCTCCACCTGCAGCGTTTGAATGCCCGGCCTGGAAGGTGTGAGGTTCTAACAGGAGAGTGAGTAGGGTACCGACGTCAGTGTTCTGGCAGGAGCACTCCAGGGCAAATGATTTATCATTCCGGCTAAGGGCTTAAAGGCCCAATCCCTCAATGGCCCACGCCTGCGCACGTAAAGCGCAAGCCCTAAACCCTCCACCGCGACCTTTACATGCTCCAGGTCTCTCTCCCCCCATCCTGATTTTATTCAGTAGTTTCCACTTGGTCAAAATGAACTGAAAGGCCGTAAGTTTTCTTAAGAAAAAGCGACTGGAGAGTAAAAGCAATGACAGCATTTATAGCACCTTGACAAGTTCCAGCATCGCTGGCTCCACCTTCTGTGTGATAACAATGGTCGTTTTGAAGATATTTTCGGAGGGAAGATCAGAGCCTCTATGATACCACTCAGGAAGACGTCTGGGGTAGTCTGCCCCAAAAGCATAAGCAAAACAAACTGAAACGGAGGGAAATTCTACAATGTAAGTGGCTTGCGATCTTCAAAAACGTCAGTCATGAAAGACTAGCTGCACTAGATAAAAGGAGGCCGCAGAGACGTGCAACCGAACTCGGTCCGTGCCTGGGATGCGCAGTGCAGAACCGGGACAGTCAGGGCGGCACCCAGCAAACCGGAGGACCGTCGGAACAGTGACTGAGTAATAGCATCGGCGCCAATCTTCTGACTTTGAAACTGTACTGAAGCTGTGGACGAGCTACATATCCTTTCACAAGGAAACACACACGGAAGTATTCAGCACTTGCAGTGCATCACATCTGCACGTGTGAATGCTCGGTCGCGTCCAACATTTCGTGACCCCAAAGATGGCCCTCCAGGCTCCTCTGTCCATGGGATTCTCCAGGCAAGAACACTGGAGTGGGGTGCCATGCCCTCCACCAGGGGATCTTCCCGACCCAGGCATCAAACCCACGTCTCCTACATTGCAGGCGGATGCTTTACCACGGAGCCACCTGGGAAGCCCCATCACATCTGCACCTTATCCTTACAGGGTTCAGGGAAGAAGAACACGGTGCATCCCATATGTACAATTAACAGTGTATGCAGTGTGTAACAGGGAACGGCACACGTGACAGAGAAAGACAGACACAGGGTGAAAGCACGAGGTAAAACGCTAACATTCAGGAATCTAGGGGAAGGGCTTATGAGACTCTGCACTATTTTTCAACATCTCTAAGTCTGAAATTAAAAGAAAAAGAATTTTTAAGTCTACTGTGATATATTTTGCAAACTTCAAACTTTGTCCCTATTCACTCTTATCTGGGTAGAGATGGAAACACACATTACTGATCTTAATTATTACTATTCTACACAAAAAGTCAAAAGCAAAATTTCTGTACCACCTAACATGCATTGACACAGTAAGTCAGAAGCCGCAGGCTAAGAATTCCCAGCTGCCTGCAGCATGAAGATACTAAGCAAATGAAGCGTGTATCCCCAACAGCCTTCTGAACTAGGGAGGAGAGAGCAGAGACCAGCATTCTTATTTTCAGGGACAGCACAGGCCTAGTCCCCTACACACTCACAGAAGCTGTGTGTCCTGCCTCAGTGACTATCCAGTCACTAGTCTGTAGAAACTACCCCGACATCGAACACACAGAACTGCACAGTAATTTAAAATTCCAGAAAATCAGAAATAAAGCATTCAAGCTTTTCACACCAGGGGACCCCATGCACCAACATGTCATGTTTGGGGCATCCCTTGACACTTCTGGGGCTGCCACAGCACCTGTCAGGTAGGATTCCGCCTGTCAGTCTGTGTGCCCGGCAGACTTCTGGGAGGTCAGCCTGTCCCCTCAGGCCGATTTGCTTCCACCGGACACAGTGCCAGTATACAGGAGAAGTACTGACGTGTCTTCTTGCTTTAGGGGAGCCCACATGTTTATCTGTTTAGATTCACTGTTTCCCCTCTAATTATTCCTAAAAGAAGTCTGAGTCCTTCTGTGACTCTTGACATCAAATTGGTTTTGGAATTAACCAAGATCAATTTTGGTATAAAAATAAAAACTTTTTGCTAGTTGATTAGAATATTTCTTCGGCTCTGATAAACATGATGAAAAGGCATCTCCAGAGAAAGGCGGACACTCCAATCTGGCTTTAACCTCTTGCCCTGCATTCTGATTCTTACTGCGCTATAACTCACAACTAAAAAAAAAAAAATCTATCATATTCTTAATGCAAAATCAATTAACGTAGTTTTAAAATTTAAAGTCTGCTTTAGGATTGCTAGATAAAATTCAAGAATTACCTGGCTATTAAAAAAAAAAGGGGGGGGGGTTTCAAACTTTTACTTCAGTATGTGTGTGACATCATTTCACATTTTTCTTTTATAGTTTGTTCTACCAAACATGGAAATCTGAGTAGTTCAAAGAAGAAAAGGAAAGACTGGGTCCCACTTCAAACTGGTAGGGAACATTTGTTTCTCATAGGATCATAGTAATGCCTATACATCGTTGTATGTTAGCAGTAATTTCAAAGACGTTACATTTCCTAACAGTAACCATGGTTTTTAAATATTCCTAATTATTATTTGTGTACAGTTCACTGCAATCTAGATTTCACTTAAAGTTTACCTTATAAATGATGAAATGAGACAAACACAAATCACTTACATCTCTGTGTTAATAAAATTCTTGTAAGCAGGAGTGTTAAGTTACCCAGCGTCATCGCCCCACTCCATTTCATGTGTGATACAGCACACACCACAGAGGCAATGCCACAAGCACAAGTGAAAGCTCTCTCACAGGCAAAGAGCATCTCCTTTTCTTTCCTAAAACAGTATTTCAAGGATTGGAAATTAGGAAATTATAACAGGGCTTTCCAAATCAAGGGGTGAGGCCACACTCCCTCATAAGATCTCTCCTTGCCCTCCTTGACAACTCCTCTTAGAGCTGGGGGAATACAAAGTGACACCATTTACTTGGATTTCTCTCCAAGCACGTGCAGTGCTCACTGATGCAGACACACCAGGACACCTTCTGGAAATAATCAAAGTTCTTTGTCCAACAGTATCTCCTCATCCTCTGTGCACATGCTTCCCACCACAGGGAAAATCAGAGTACAATATTCAGCACTATAGCTTCTGAGTTTCAAACTCAGGCTTTTGAAATTGAAAAGAACAGGCAAAATCTTAAACGGCAGTACATCTGAGTTGTAACCAATGGGATTCTGGGTTTCAAAACGTTTTAAGTACAAGGGAGTTTCTGCAATAAGCCTTGGACTGAAAAGAGAACAGATGAGAAACAAGTCTATACAGTTACATAAGGTTTGCAGGGAAAGCAAGGAGAGGGAATTGAGTAAAGAAGAGAGATCAGTTAAACTGGCAACTGGCTTCAGCTTTTCACATTTTCTACAAGAAAAAAGGTAAAATCAAACTAGCCACATGTATTTATAAGCTTTCCATTACTTAGCATATTTTCACTACTCAACACACTTTGTAAAAACCATTTCAGGTCATTAAATGCATCGGCACATCATTTTCAATGGACTTTAGACTGCTACATTTAATTGCTATGATGCACTATCATTTAGGCTAGTTTGCATTACAAACAGCATATATAATGAACATATGTGTACCTACTTAGTCATCCTCTTTCCCAACTAATTTTTTAAATTATAACCTTTTTCTTGTTCTTAACTTTCTTTCCCAACCCTATGTCCAGATATTCAATATTAACAACCAGATGTACCTCCAAACTGAAAATAACTACATTATTTCCGAAGTGAAAATAACTACATTACCCAGTATTGTCGTCAGGTTAGATTAGTATCTGTGTGATGGAGCCTCATTGTCTCTGCCCACCTCGAAACCTTTCTCCCTTCTTTCTGAAACAGAACCTATTATTTTTAGGAAACTTCTATTCCTAACGGCATGCAGACTTGGTGGGAGAGTCAGTCAAAGAAAGCATCTTCACCACCCTCAACCCAGCTCGTCAGTCTCGTCAGAATCAACCTCCTGAAGAAATAAACCATAGCCACCACAGTCAACAAAAAAAGAGTCCAAAATGAAGTACTTGAAAGCAATCTCAAAAACGACAGTGATCTGTTTGTTTCCAAGGCAAACCATTCAACATCACAGTAATCCAAGTCTAAGCCCCCACCAGTAATGCTAAAGAAGCTGAAGTTGAAAGGTTCTACGAAGACCTACAAGACCTTCTAGAATTAACACAGGAAAAAGATGTCCCTTTCATTATAGGAGACTGGAACGCAAAAGTAGAAAGTCAAGAAACACCTGGAGTAACAGGCAAATTTGGCCTTGGAGTACAGAATAAAGCAGGACAAAGGCTAATAGAGTTTTGCCAAGAGAACGCACTGGTCATAGCAAACACCCTCTTCCAGCAATACAAGAGAAGGCTCTACACGTGGACACACCAGATGGTCAACACCAAAATCAGATTGATTATATTCTCAGCAGCCAAAGGTGGAGAAGGTCTATACAGTCAGTAAAAACAAGACAGGGAGCTGACTCTGGCTCAGATCGTGAACTCCTTATTGTCAAATTCAAACTTAAATTGAGGAAAGTAGGGAAAACCACTAGACCATTCAGGTGTGACCTAAATCAAATCTCTTATGATTATACAGTGGAAGTGACAGATTCAAGGGATTAGATCTGATAGACAGAGTGCCTGATGAACTGTGGACAGAGGTTCATGACACTGTACAGGAGACAGTGATCAAGACCATCCCCAAGAGAAAGAAATGCAAAAAAGCATAATGGCTGTATGAGGAGACCTAACAAAAAGTTGTGAAAAGAAGAGAAGCAAAAAGCAAAGGAGAAAAGGAAAGATATACCCATTTGAATGCAGAGTTCCAAAGAACAGCAAGGAGAGATAAGGAAGCCTTCCTCAGCGATCAATGCAAAGAAATAGAGGAAAACAATAGAATGGGAAAGACTAAAAATCTCTTCAAGAAAATTAGAGATACCAAGGGAACATTTCATGCAAAGATGGCCACAATAAAGGACAGAAATGGTACGGACCAAACAGAAGCAGAAGATATTAAGAAGAGTTGGCAAGAATATACAGAAGAACTATACAAAAAAGATCTTCATAACCCAGATAATCATGATGGTGTGATCACTCACCTAGAGTCAGACATCTTGGAATGTGAAGTCAAGTGGGCCTTAGGAAGCATCACTATGAACAAACTTAGCGGAGGTCATGGAATTCCAGTTCAGCTATTTAAAATCCTAAAAGATGATGCTGTGAAAGTGCTGCACTCAGTGTGCCAGCAAATTTGAAAAACTCAGCAGTGGCCACAGGACTGGAAGAGTTCTCATTCCAATCCCAAAGAAAGGCAATGCCAAATGCTCAAACTACAGCACAATTGCACTCATCTCACACACTAGCAAAATAATGCTCAAAATTCAAGCCAGGCTTCAACAGTACATGAACCGTGAACTCCCAGATGTTCAAGTGAAGAACCTAAGCTACTCCATTTTGTTAAAAGAAAAACTCCATTTTGTAAGATTCTGGGAAAAGAGCCTTTGGAAATCCCCTGACCTCACCCCACCGCGCACGAGCCAATTGGACCCTAGACCAAAATCTCCTGACTTAACGCTCAGGAACTTGTGGTCTACCTAGACAACAGGGACCAATCAAGAACCAACATACAACCCTTCGAAAGAAAGTGACCTATCAGACGTCCCCCTACCTAGAAATCCTTTCTTTCCATGTATACTCCCTATATAAGCAATGTAATCCAAAACCCGGGGCTCCTCCCTATAGCCGCTACGTCGGTAATGGTGGGAGCCCCAGCTCAAGCTTGGTAATAAAAAACTCTCTTGCTTTTGCATCGGATATTGGCTCCCTGGTGGTTGTTGGGAGATTTCGCAACTTGGGCATAACAGAAGCTGGTTTTAGAAAAGACAGAGGAACCAGAGATCAAATTGCCAACATCCCTCGGATTATGAAAAAAGCAAGGGAACTCCAGAAAAACATCTATTTCTGCTTTATTGATTATACCAAAGCCTTTGACTGTGTGGATCACCACAAACTGTGGAAAATTCTAAAAGAAATGGGAATACCAGACCACCTGACCTGCCTCTTGAGAAATCTGTATGCAGGCCAGGAAGCAACAGTTAGAACTGCACATGGAACCACAGACTGGTTCCAAATAGGAAAAGGAGCATGTCAAGGTTGTATATTGTCACCCTGCTTGTTTAACTTATATGCAGAGTACATCATGAGAAACGCTGGGCTGGAAGAAGCACAAGCTGGAATCAAGACTGCCGGGAGAAATATCAATAACCTCAGATATGCAGATGACACCACCCTTATGACAGAAAGTGAAGAACTAAAGAGCCTCTTGATGAAAGTTAAAGAGGAGAGTGAAAGAGTTGGCTTAAAACGTAACATTCAAAAACCTAAGATCATGGTATCCAGTCCCATTATTTTATGACAAACAGATGGGTAAACAGTGGAAACAGTGACAGATTTTATTTTTTACAGCTCCAAAATCACTGCAGATGGTGACTGCAGCCATGAAATTAAAAGACCCTGCTTCTTGGAAGGAAAGTTATGACCAAGCTAGACAGCATATTAAAAAGCAGAGACATTACTTTGCCAACAGAGGCCCATCTAGTCAAGGCTCTGGTCTTTCCAGTAGCCATGTATGGATGTGAGAGTTGGACTACAAAGAAAGCTGGGCACCAAAGGATTGATGCTTTTGAACTGTGGTGTTGGAGAAGATTCTTGAGAGTCCCTTGGACTGCAAGGAGATCCAACCAGTCCATCCTAAAGGAAATCAGTCCTGAATATTCACTGGAAGGACTGATGTTGAAGCTGAAACTCTAATACTTTGGCCACCTGATGCAGAGAACTGACTCATAGGAAAAGACCCTGATGCTTGGAAAGAAGAAGGGGATAACAGAGGATGAGATGGTTCCATGGCATCACCAACTCAATGGACATGAGTTTGAGTAAAGTCCGGGAGCTGGTGATGGGCAGGGAGGTCTGGCGTGTTGCGGTCCATGGGGTCGCAAAGAGTCGACACGACTGAGCAGCTGAACTGACTGTTGACTGACTGAGTGATATACAGACAGAAGAGTCTATTTTTTTTGGACACCTGAACTTCAAAAGGATAACAGGACACAGGACAGTCCCAGATCTTAGAGTGTATAAGAAAGCGCGATCTGAAAGCAGTAGCTCCCAGCTTTAAAACAAAACTTTCCTGGAGGTCTGATGCCAGATGCCGTGACCACCCTTCTACTGCCCATGGCTGGAAAAAAACGAAACTAGAGAACAGATCACTTTTTCTGCAGCATGGCCCAGTACAGAAATCCCATGACCTAATGCACTCTGAGGTCAGAAACACCTAGATTCAAATCCCAGGGCTGCCACATAAGCCAGCAGGAACTACCTACTAATCAATCTCTCAGGTACCTAGGCGATTTCACCTACCCATAGGCTGTGGTATGTGAACTGCAGATAATATACTGAGCAAAATCCAACAGATTTTTAACATAACTTAATCCATTATACCTGGTATGGCCACAAAAACAAATTTCTAAAATGCACAGTAAATGACCAACCTTTCCATAAAACGGACATCTTATAATTTAAATATCACCAGAATTATTTCATAGTTCAAGTATCAGCAAGTACGATGTGTTTTAGTGTTAGTGATTCGAATTAGTGAGTGAGCTTTCTTGCAAAATGAGTGAGCTTTCTTGCAAAAATAACTTTATTTATAAGAGGACTTTTGTCTTTTCTCCCCAGACACAATACTTTATAATATTCATACATTCCGATGGAAACACATTTTATTCACACCTGTAACCTAAACAAAGAGTTTTTAAATTATCTGCAGGAAAATCCAATTTTAAATTTATGTTATTTACGTTGTTTTGTTTTTTGTACTGAAACGCAGTTGCTTTACAATGCTGTGTTAGTTTCAGGTACACAGCAAAGTGATACAGTTCTACATCTGTATCTATTCTTTTTCAGATTCTTTTCTCTTGCAGGTTATTACAAAATATTGAGTATAGTTCCCTGCGCTATACAGTAGGTCCTTGCTGGTTATCTATTTTTTATATATATAAAGTAGTGTGTATATATTTATCTCAAATTCCTAGTTTATCGTTCTCCACCCCTTTCCCCTTTGGTAATCATAACTTCTTTTTTCCTATGTCTGTGGGTCTATTTCTGCTTAGTATGTAAGTCCATTTGTATGATTTTATTTGTGTGTGTGTGTGCTCAGTTGCTCAGTCATGGCTGACTCTCTGTGACCCCAGGTTCTGTAGCCCACCAAACTGCTCTGTCTATGGGATTCTCCAGGCAATAATACTGCAGTGGGTTGCTATTTCTTTCTCCAGGGGATCTTCAAGACCCAGGGATTGAAGTTGTGTCTCCTGCTTTGACAGGCGGATTCTTTACCAGAGTCACCAGGGAAGCCCCATTTTATTTTTTCTCTATGTATTAAGTCTCTATGTCTTTATTTTTCACTCTATGTATAAGTGATACCATATATTTGTCTTTCTCTACCCATCAGACTTCACTATGATGATCTCTATGTCCATCCATGTTGCTGAAAATGATACTATTCCATTTTTATGGCTAAGTAATATTCCACTGTATGTATGTATATCGTCTTTCTCCATTCTTCTGTTTATGGACACTGAGGTTACTTCCATATCTTGTCTATTGTAAACAGTGCTATTATGAACCTTGAGGTGCATGGATCTTTTCGAATAATGGTTTTTTCCAGAAATATGCCCAAGAATGGGACTGTAACATCATATGGTAGCTCTATCTTCAATTTTCTAAGGAACTTCCATACTAGTCTCCAGAGTGGCTGTGCCAATTTACATTCCCATCAACAGCGTAGGGTTCCCTTTTCTCTATATCCTCTCCAGCATTTATTGTTTGTAGGTTTTTTGATGATGACCGTTCTGACTGGTCTGAGGTGATAGCTCATTGTAGTTTTGATTTACATGTCTCTATTAATTATCGATGTTGAGCACATTTTCATGTGCTTTTTGGCTATTTGTAAGTCTTCTTTGGAGAAATGTCAAATTTATTATTAGGTTGTTTTTTTTGATATTGAGCTGCATGAGCTGTGTATTTTGAGATTAATCCCTGTCAGTCGTGTCATGTGCAAATGCTTCCTCCCATTTCATAAGCTGTCTTTACGTTTTGTTTACAGTTTCCTTTACTGTGCAAAAGGCTTTTAAGTTTAATTAGCCTCCATTTGTTTATTTTCATTTCCATCACTCTAGGAGGTGGATTCAAAAAGACAGTGCTGGGAGTGTTGTCAGAGTATCGGTCTACATTTTCCTCTTGTTTATGGGCACTGTGAGTTTCCTTTTGTGTTTGGTGTTAGAGAATGTTCTAATATCATTACTTCACATGTGGCTGTCCAGTTTACCCAGCACCATTACTGAAGAGACTGTCTTTTCTCTTTTGTATATTCTTGCCTCCTCTGTCAAAGATAAATGTCCATGTGAGTGGGTTTATCTCTGGGCTTTCTTTCCTGCTTCACTTCTGATCTATATTTCTGCTCTTGTGTCATGATTACTGTAGCTTTGTAATACGCTCGGAAGTCAGGGAGCCTCATTCTATCAGTTCCATTTTTCTTTCTCAAGACTGCTTCGGCTATTTGGCGCGGGGGTGGGGGGTAGGGGTCTTTCCATACAAATTGTAAAATGTTTTGTTCTAGGTGTGAGAAAAATGCCACTGGTAATTTGATAGGAATTGCACTGAGTCTGTACATTGCCTTGGGTAATATGCACATGGAAAAGCAAAGGAAAAGATGCTCACAAATTGGAAAAGACCGAAGGCACAAGGAGAAGGGGGTGGCAGAGGATAAGATGGTTAAATAGCATCACTGACTCAATGGACATGAAGCTGAGCAAACTCTGGGAGAAAGTGGAGGACAGAGGAGTGTGGTGTGCTGCAGGCCATGGGGATGCCAAGAGAAGGACGTGACTTAGCCAATGAACAACAACAAAAATCATTAATTATTAGAGGAATGCAAATTGAAACTTCAGTGAGGATCACTTTACACTGGTCAGGATGGCCATCATCAAAATCCATGTCATTCTGACAGTACTGATTCTTCCAATCCAAGAACACAGTATACCTTTCCATTTCTTTGTGTCATCTTCAATTTCCTTCATCAGAGTCTTATAGTTTTTGGAATACAGGTTTTTTGTGTCCTCATGTCGGTTTATTATTTTTAATGTAATAGTAAATGGG
This sequence comes from Budorcas taxicolor, assembly GCF_023091745.1. NCBI lineage: Eukaryota > Metazoa > Chordata > Mammalia > Artiodactyla > Bovidae > Budorcas > Budorcas taxicolor. The sequence goes on along the minus strand of NC_068917.1, from coordinate 4,845,031 downwards.
ACTGTTTTCTTAATTTCTCTTCCTGATCTTTCATTGTTAGTGTAGAGAAGTGCAACAGATTTCTGCATATTAATTTTGCATCCTGCAACTTCACTAAGTTCATTAATGAGCTCTAGTAGTCTTCTGGTTATATTATTACATAAATATTTTCACCAATGGGAAAAGAACAGTCTTCAACAAATGATGCTGCGACAACAGGCTACCTACATATAAAAGAATGAAGTTGGACCCTACCTACCTCACACCATACATGAAACTTAACTCAGAAACGATCACAGGCCCAAATGTAAGGGCTACAATTATTAAACTCTTAAAAAAAAGAGAGAAGAGTAAGTCCTTGTGACCTTGGATGTGGTAGTAGTTTTGCAGATAAAATTCCAACGCACAGGTAGAAAAGTAAAAACATAAATGAGACTACAACAGAAATAAGATAGTCTTTCCCACCTACAGGCCATTAAGACTGTTGATGGTGCCTTCTCCCAAAACACTTACGCATGTGCACTGAGCTCAGACAATTAACAGGACTGACCCTTCACGTCATCAGCCCTCTCTGCCTTTGGCTCCAGACCACAAAGTGGCTGCGACAGTTGTCACGGGCCCTGCTTTGGTCCTGCCACTCAAATCCCTGTGCTTCAGCAGAGGTCAACAACAATAACACATCCCACTCTCATCCTCAGGTTGCTCCAGACTCATCTGAGGCACAGGAAGCCAAGTCAACTGACCCTCCACAGGGACTTAGTCATAACCCGGTTATCACACTATTTTTCTTGCTCACAGCTAGAAACACTTCTGACATAGTGTACAGATATGTACCCTAAGTAAAAACAAAGTTTAGCATATTTACTAGTTGGCATATACTCTGATAATTTTACTATTTCCTTCCTTCTTTTTTTTTCTTTTTTTAAATACTAGTCACAACCCAACATGTTGAAACTTGTAATTTGACAAAAAATAAACAATAGAAATACAGACATTTATTATTATCTGCTTTCCCACCAGTAGAAACCTTTATATTCCCACCCAGTAGTCCTCAATATGTATTTGCTGAACTGAGCTAAAAATGGTATGTAATTGTTACATCTTAAACTGAACTAACTAGTAAATTTCACCATCATACACCTGCAGCAGTCTAAAAGGAATATCCAAATAACATGCATTACCACTCAGTCCTGTCTCTTTAGTGACCCCAGGGACTGTAGCCGCCAGGCTCCTCTGTCCCTTGGGGATTCTCCAGGCAAGGCTACTGGGGCAGGTAGCCATTCACTTCTCCAGGGGATCTTCCTGACCCAGAGATCAAACCTGGGTCTCCTGAACTGCAGGCAGATTCTTTACTGTCTGAGCCACCAGGGAAGGCCATCCAAATAACAGTCCTGCATGCCAAGGCAGGCGTGTGCTTGCTTGCTAAGACTAGTACTCACTATCTCTGGAGTCAGTCTCAAAGATAGGCGAGCAGTGACCTTTGCCATTTACCCTTATAGGCAGATTACTATCCATCACACACTCATAAAACATATGCATTTTTATTGTAAATTATGAAAGAAGGCAGACAGAAATCTAAAATTCTGCATGTTTCCTACAATCCAGTATCAGGTGTCCATTAAATAAGGGCAGGAAGTCTGGTCCCCAATACATTTTTTTTCTTCCCTCTGTGACATTACTGATAAGAAGTGGTCACTTTGGTGAGGGAGGGGAAAGCGAATGCTCTAAGTTGATAGAGGAGGTTCCAGAATGTTAACAGGCTTCCAAATGAAAGATTAAAGACGTAACGCCAAGCACAATGCTAGCACTTAACAGGTGGTCAATTAAACATCTGCTGGATAAATATGATAAAGTATTTGCTCTTTACATTTGTTCTGCCATCCAGTCATATTTAGCTGCCATCTGTTTGAACTGCAAAAACCTGGAAATTAAAACCAAATGCCAAAGAAGCTGACAGAAGATACACAAGCAGTCAGTAGTGATGCTAAATTACTCAGTTCACTGTTTCCCTCTCAGTTCTATTGATACCACAAAATAAAAAGCCACGTTCTTGAAGGTAGGGATGATGAAGTGAGGAGTAAGCCATCTGTATGACTGGAAACAAGTTCCATGTTAATTTATTCTGTCTGCATGTAAGATACCTGCATATCATGTGAATAATAAAATCCACGAAATTTGCTCTCTCCAATGGCAAACAATAAACAGACTAAAGCGAATCTCCATTCTTGATCTGATTAAGGTTTTACAGGACTACCAAAAAACTATAAATTAAATGTTTATTAAAAAACAGACGCAAAACTTTAAAATACAATTTAAGCCACCAGTCTCCTGGGGCCTCATGTCAGCACAGGAACAGTAACCTCAATGCTGGTAAAACAGCCAAAACCATAAACCTAACGTATGGGGCCAGAGACTTGCTCACATTTTTATATCTGGAAATACAAAGCATTTTAAACTTACAACAAGTCACGAGATGGAATAAAACTAATCATACCAAGTGTCAGTTTTAGAGAACAGAGCCAGACATAGTAATATGAAATACATTTATTGATGATTTTAAATTCATATACTGTGTGCAAAATAAACTTAAAGGCAGCTTTGTTTCATACTATGATAACAGAAACACTTTTTTAAATCAGGAAAAGAATCTCTGGGCTTTCCTAGGTGGCGCAGTGGTAGAGAATATGCCTTTCAATGCAGGGGACCCAAAAGATGCAGGGCCAATCCCTGGGTCAGGAAGATTCCCGAAGTAGGAAATGGCAGTAGGAGTCAGTAGGAAATGGAGTAGGAAATGGCAACCCACTCCAGTATTCTTGCCTGGAGAATCCCATGGACGGAGGAGCCATGGGGGTCACAGAAAGTCAGCAACTGAGTGACAGAGCACAAACACACACACACAATCTCTGTTTGTTCCTGTTATTTACACTCCAATGAACCAATCTGTAAGAAGAGATTTAATTTTCTAGTGGCTAGAAGACTAAAGGCAACAGACATACAATAAGGATTTGAATTCTAAAAACATTTTTAGAAAAGAACCTACAGAACACCCCTACGGCAATAAAAGTATCATCCAGAACATGAATATTCAAATAATGAGCAAAGAATGCTAACTACTGATACTTTCAGGAGGGAATAAAAATGGACAAATTCATCTGTTACAAAAGGAAGAAAAAAAGCTTTACTTAAATTTGTCTCTGAGCTAACAGATGTCAAGAAACAATTTCAGTTACAAACTAAAAAAACCAACTTGGGAATCCCTCTGGTCCAGTGGTTAGGACTCAGCACTTTCACTACTGTGGGCCCCGTCCTCAATCCTCGGTCAGGAAACTAAGATCCTACATGCCACAAGATGCACGCCCCCCCCCCCAAAAAAACACTCAAACTTATAAAGGAAAGGCATACCTCTTATGGTTTAAAACTGGTTCGTCTGGCATTCAAGGTCCTCTGGGACCCAGCATTCTGCCACCTTCCTACAGGACCCTATGACTGACCCCATGACACAACAACACTAACCAGCACTCAGTCCCATTGGGTCACTTACTAGCCTATCCTCCCCACCAGGAACGCACATCAAATCCCCTGTGGACGTGCCAACTTTGGCAACACTCGTCAAAAGGAGACTCATCTCCTCCTTCACTGCCACGTGTGAACAGAGTCACAGAACATGCAGTCTGTATCATTCATGAGAAATGTATTAACTCCCTTGGGTTGTGTTTTTTTAAACCTGGGAAGCCTTCCTACATCCCTACCAGACTGCATGTGCCAAGTTACTGCAGGGACGTACACAATGCAAAGCAGTGTTTCTATGACCACAGTATGAATCTCATCATCTGCTTCGAACCTTGACTCTTCTTGCACATTTCTGTACCTCAGTTTCATCAACAGGAAAATGAGGATTATAACAGTTCCTACTCCACAGTCTGTAAAGATTAAAATGGTTTGTTACACATCAAGGAACTGGTAAAGGTATAGCACTTAAGTCGCCTCAGTCGTGTCCGACTCTTTGTGACCCCATGGACGGTAGCCTGCCAGGCTCCTCTGTCCATGGGATTCTCCAGGCAAGAATGACTGGACTGGAGTGGGCTGCCATGTCCTCCTCCAGGGCATCTTTCTGACGCAGGGACTGAACCTGCATCCCTTGTGTCTCCTGCATTGCAGGTGGGTTCTTCACCACCAGCACCACAACAGTGTGTACCTCTCAGTTTTAGGTGTATCACTAACCCTATCACCTCCCGTTCTCCAGCACCCGAGAGTACCTTACACACACACACACACACACACACACACACACGAGCTCAACAAAAACTTTGAATGAAACGGTATTCAAATAATGCTAAAAATCCCAAAGATCAAATCCACTATAAGGGCCTGTTAAGAATAAACAAGAATTTTACCTCCAAACTACCTAAACTTCAGGAAGGAAGTCAGAGTATAAAACTAGCAGTCCAAATCCAAATCCAAGAATCAAAAAAAAACTAAAGGTCCCTGCCCCCCATAAAGATGGAAGAGGGCTTCCCCGGGGGCTCAGAGGTCAAAGCCTCTGCCTGCAATGCGGGAGACCCAGGTGCAATCCCTGGTTGGGAAGATCCCCTGAAGGAAACGGCAACCCCCTCCAGTATTCTTGCCTGGAGAATCCCATGGAGGGAGATAACTGGTGGGCTACAGTCCACGGGGTCGCAAAGATGGAGTGACACGACGAAGCGACTTTACTTTCACTTTCAAAGATGGAAGAGACATTTTATGAAAGAACTTAATAGTGTCTGTATAGGAAGGAAATATACCCCAAAAGATAACTATTTCTAAAATGTCATTTTAATTTCTAATCCATCAAAAATACATTAATTGTATTTTTATATCTACATACATTTCTAGCCTCTATATTATTCACTTAAGTTGGAACCTTCATCATTTACCATCTCATCTTGACAAAGAACATTAAATTTAATTTACTCTACACAGGTAATTCCTAATTCCAGTACTCGGTAATTCAGTAAACAGTCACATTTGCTTTATTGATATCCTTCACAATTTTACACTTTGGTTATCTGCCTCTTCACTCTTTCCCAGCCCCCAAAGATCTTTCCGGTCATTGCCATTTTGCCCTCCTAGGGTAGCTGACTCTTTTCTTGATTTATGTTTCTCCACTTCCAGTTCCTCTGTTTGACCCAAGGTCAGAAAAGGTCGTAAATTACGGAAAACCTCTTATCCATAGACACTAGGATACTACAGAACAGTCAAGTAAGCCTAATAACCAACTGATCTGTACTACAATGACTCAATGTTACTCCGAAAACACTGGCTTAGGTTAGCTGGGAAAGGTCTCCTCAAGGGATCAGGAACCCATCTGCGATGCCAACAGGGGAAGAGACCTAGACTTTAGGCAAGATTTCTAAAGGGCTATTTGTGAAAACATGACAGAAACAAAAAGCTTCTATTTCAGTGACGACCATATCAGGAACCATGCCTACTCGCACATAAGCTTTGGCTGACTTCTTATTTCTTGCATATCTTATACAGAGGTGAGGTCTATACCTAAGCTGTGGTAAAGACTGTCAAGCCTAACACGGGGAATTTAAATTTCCCAATCGCATGTCTCCTGGTTTATTATAAATTATACATCAACAAATGGATGTTGAAAACAGCTCAAAGAAAACACAGTTTAATTGCTGATTAGCAAATACTGTGACAGTTGAGCAGTCACATTCATTCACATTCCTTCCTGTTTAAAGAAAATTCCTACCAGAAAAGGGATGATGAGACCATAGGAAAAAGGAGAGCAGGAGGCACATGTTAGAACTGGAAAAACAATCCCAATAATTCCGGGAGCAAAGACCATGAGAAAATTTAATTTTCTTCTTTATGCTTTTAGGTATTTCCCCAAATGTTCTAAAATAATTTATATATGTATGTAAATACGTATATACACACATATACATACTTTACTAAAGAGGTAAAGTACAATATAAGAGAAAAGTACAATATAAGAGAAAAGTACAATATATGTAACATGATCTTCGTTTTCTCAAGCATGCTTTTATTAACAACAGAATACCACAGGATGTTACAACTGTTCAGAGCCTAAAATACTGTCTAGAAGATACAATTCAAAACACTTGTTAAACATATTACCTTTTTTTAATCCTAATGGAACTTAGTACCAAAAGAAGATGTTATCAGAATAAAAACTATATTTTAAATAAAAGAGGCTAAATGCGCTCAGGAAAATAATGACTTCCTTACTTTAAAAAGTTAAGTTTATAATATGAAGTTTATAAATTCAAAGTCATCTAGCTCAGAGATTTTTCTTGAGGTTCAATTTTTTTTTCTAAAACTGCCTATTTTTAGAACAATCAGTTTAAGAAAAATGAAAAAAGGGCAGTTTAATTAACATGTAATCTGTTCTGGCAGTGCCTGCCGAAAAAGATTTACATGAATGCTGGGCGCTTTTCTGGTTTTTACAACCTACTATTATTTTTTCTGATGTGTGAAAATGATTCCATATGTTGGTATCATTCCATTAATTTCTACCAGATACCTATGGAAGACAATGTAGTCACTCAGCTGAAAGCACACTAAATAAAAAATATTGACAGGAAAATGTGTTCCTCTTTAAGCAGGTAGAGCTTCTCCTAGGAACTGACTTCGGGGTGCAGAGCTCCACGGTAAGCGGCAGCAGCTGAAACCCAGTGGCACCTGAATTAAGGGGGAGAAGCACCGCCGCCCGCGCCCCGCGACGGGACCTGTGCGCGCGGTGACGGCGGCCGCGCTGCGCACGGAGGGAACCGCCGACCAGGACCTCCATCGGCCTCACTGCGGCCGGGACCAGCCCGACAGCCCGCGTTACCTCGCTTGTGCAGCTCCCGCAGGGGGATGCAGTCTCCGCCCCCGTCGTAGGGCAGGTAGGGGTCGGAGGCAGCGTCCATGGCCGATGTCCGCAGGAAGAAGCCGAGGGAAAGCTCGCGAGCTCACCGCCCGCGCGCGCCCCGGAACCCCGCCGCAGCAGGTTGGGCAGTCGCCATGCCCGACCTGTCGGCGCGCGCAGCCTCGCGGGCTGACGTCACCCAGGCGCCACGGTTGCCAGGGCGACGGGCTCGCCTCCCCATCAATCAGGCCCCGCTACGTGTGATGGTGACTAAGCCCAGGGGTGACAGACCAACCAGCCTCCACAGCAAGGGGGCAACTACAGCAAGGCGACAGAAACCTACTTCTCGATTTCTCAATACAGAGCTGTGCAAAGAAATTATGCGTGTACACAAGGAATGAACCTTTTCATTCCCAAAGTAGGTAAGTGGGAATGACACGCTAAAAAAGCCACGCGATTTTACCGTATCAATACACAAATTTATATGTAACCACGTCACGTGAATCATAAAGATAAAGAAACAGAAGATACCAAAGTCTTCAAGACATTTGGCTTTAAAGCCTATTCTTAAGTATCTAAATTGTACTCTGGCTTCAAAAATTCAGTAACTGGACCATTACTAATCCCCTTCAGCAGCCTCCTTCCTTCAGGAACCAGCTAGTTAAGAAAGACATCGAGGTTTAAGAAACTTAATATCCTAGGTAACTTTGCTAGTTGTCAAACTATCCAAAAAGAGACTTACTAGGTGGGAGATTTTCCTCTCTCCTGACTTCTACTTTTCCTACCTCACAAAGATTTTCGGTGTGCTTTGAAAAGGTGGGGGGGAGGGGGCTTTAGTGAAGTATGTCTTAACGTGTACTTTAATGGTCTCTTTGCTAGACATTTTATGAAATTTAGAAATAAGGGAACTCAGGCTACAGAATGTTTCAAAATGTATCATTTTTATTTTCAAAAAGTATCGTTTTTATTTTTCGCTGTATGACCAAGTTGTAAATCAGGACAAACAGGTTAAGAGAGTGCCCCCAAATACCAGGAAAACTTGCAGAGAACTTTTCATCTTATAAAAAGGCAGGGAAGAACATAAGTAGTATAAAACTAAATTACTTATAAATGCCATATAGAATGCATTTTTTAAAAAGTCTTTTAAGAGTAGAACTTAACATACCTAAGTATGTTTCATTTCAAACTGTAATTCCAAAAGAAAAAAAGGCTGATGCTCATTTAAGCTGAGTTCAAATTTTTACAGCTGCCTCTCAGGTGATTCCTCCCCAGACTACAAGATTCTTTTTCTGAAATAGCTATGATGGGGCAATGCCACTTAACAAAAATTCATTAGAAGCTGTTCCGCAGGACTCAGGGGTTTTGTAAAATATGTTTTTGTAAGCACTGAATGTGCCAACCCTAAGGTCTACTCCAATTCAATGATTTTATATGAGAATTGCAGGCAAGAGAAGGAAAGAAAGGACTCAGATGACAGTACAGAGAAGAGAGATATTCAGCTTGTCTAGTTGCTCATTCGCTCAGTCCTATCTGACTCTTTGCAACCCTGTGGACTGCAGCATGCCAGGCTTCCCTGTCCTTCACTATCTCCCAAAGCTTGCTCAAACTTGTGTCCATTGAGTTGGTGATTCTATCCAACCATCGCATCCTCTGTCGTCCCCTTCTCCTCCTGCCTTCAATCTTTCCCAGCATCAGGGTCTCTTCCAATGAGCTGGCTCTTTGCATTAGGTGGCCAAAGTATTGGAGCTTCAGCTTTAGCATCTGTCCTTCCAATGAATATTCAAGGTTGATTTCCTTTACAATTGATTGGTTTGATCTCTTTTCTGTCCAGGGGACTCTCAAGAGTCTTCTCCAGGACCAGAGTTCAAAAGCATCCATTCTTTGGTGCTCAGCCTTTTTCACTGTTCAGCTCTCACATCCGTACATGACTACTGGAAAAACCATTTCTCTAGTACATCTTAGTTATTAGTAGTGATCTGGGAACTTTTTAAAAGTTAGATTAAATCAGTTTTTTTATTTTAAAAAGTTTGAACCTCAAAAAGACATACCTTCTTATAAAATACCTTCTTATAAAACCCCACCTGGGATTTGTGAGTAAAAGGGTTCTGGGGAGGGAATATAGACAAGTTACTGCCACAGGAATGTTCTCTCTAATTGTCTCTGGTTCTGGTATTAGCATTTATGATATGACTGTGGGTGGCTTTTTCTGTTTTCTTCATATTTTCTTGGAAATGATTTTTTTTTCCTTTTTTCCACATGGAGAAAGGCATGAGAGCCCAGCCCACCCACAACCCCTCTTCCCCTCCACAATCCTGTCCTGTCCCAGCCCCCAACGTCTGAAATGATTTTTTTAAACAAGGAAATCTAACTTTTAAACAAAGAGCCAACTTTGCTAAATTAACCAAGAGTAAATTTGGTCCTTTTTGGTACTTTGGTATGTCAAGTTCTACTATTACAAGACTTTTAAAAATGCATTCTATATGACATTTAGACATAATTTCATTTTATACTACTTATATTCTTCCCTGCCTTTTTATCAGATGAAAAGCTATCTACAAGTTTTCCTGGTATTTGGAGGCATTCTCTTCATCTGTTTGTCCTGATCTACGACTTGGTCACACAGGAAAACTAAAACTGACAGCTAGCCAGCACTAACTAAAGGGGGAGGAATACTTTCCCTATAAAATACACTGACAGCGCTGCATAGGAAACATTCTTGTAGCCTGAGTAAAATGAGTATTTTTAAAGAACACCGTATTTCTGTATGTAGGCGTGTCTGTATTATATGCAGTATATCTGTAGAGAGTGAAGTTCTGTATGTAGGCGTGTCTGTATTATATGCAGTATATCTGTAGAGAGTGAAGTTTAGCATGAGATGCAGCAGACTGAACTGCCGTCACTCAGGAGAGAATGAGATGGGAGTGGCGAGGCTGATGGTACATTCAGTTTTTACTGTATATAGCTCTACATTGTTGACAGTTTTAAAAACAAATACATTACTCATTAATTTTGAAATAAATCTTCTAAAATAATCTGGAAATTTAAAGAATTTCAGAAGTAAACAAATTTCTTATGCTGATGGGGTCCATGGCTGCCACATTCTCTTCCAGTAAAAGCATTATTTAGGCTCAGGTGCTTTCTAATTATACTTTAGAAAAAAGGACAAGGTAAACTGGAAGGTGTGGCCAGAGGACTTCGACACAGGTTAGGTATTATCAGACTAAGAACCTAAATTACAGTTAAAGAGAGAAGACACGTTCAAGAATTCCAAGGCACTGGGGTGGGGTGGGGGGATACCTAGATCACCTACAAATTGGCACTTGCCATCTGCCTCTACGTGAGATCGAATCCTGAGCCGCTGCGGTTGCTGACCTTCAACACCCCCTGAAAAGAGTTCAGGGTAGAGGGCAGGAACGGAGTACTCCGTGCTCTGGGAGAACTGGCAGGACAGGCCTTCAGAGAGTTAGGCATTTTCAGAAGCCAATTTTATGAGCCCATTTCGTGCATCTCTTCTTATCTAGAAAAGCACTGAAATCCTCCATGGTGACCTCTGCTCCTCATGACTAGCCATGAGCCCGCTGATGATCCTCACCAATCCTCCCACCCTTACCACCACAATAACATACTGACCTCCCCACCTCCCACCTCTTTGGAGCAGTTTCTCAGAGCTATTTGAGGTGCCGTCTCCCTGACTATAGTCATCATTTTGCCCCAAATTAAGTTTAACCCACAATTCTCACACTGTGCATTTTAAGTCGACACTCAGGACGAAACCTCTGAAGAATCAAAACCAAGAATTGGCAGCACATAAAAGGACTTAAAACTTCAAAGGGGGAAGGTGTCTCTACTTCCAAATGCACCCTGATTCTACCCTCAGACTGATGTGGGAGTCTGGAGGTGTGTGAATCAGGGAGGCAGGCATACACAGGATAGTGTATAACCATACACTATAACTACACATATATAGCTATATATAATCTTTCAGCTCTTCCTAACCCACAGGACCCAAAAAATCTACATTAGAAGTACTTTAAAAATAAAAGTATTTTTTGCCTTTAGATCTAACTACCAATTTACCGGAAACAAAAAAACATAGAAACATGTTAAATGAGAGCTCAGGAACACAATTAGGAAAACCCAAAATGGGAAACAAATGACCAGATTTCTTCATCAACAAATGAATGATAAAACAAACAACAACAACAACAAAAAAAAAACAGAGGCAGTGTGGAGGGACCTGTAGAAATTTTTTTAAAAGATTTAAAGGATTTATCAACCAGTTTCAATATAACAATTGGGAAAATGTGAAATACACAAGATCACTGATTATAAGGAATTATTTATTTTTTAGATGTAGTAGCCTTTAAAAGAAACATCTTTTAGACATACATAATGCAATATATACAGAAAAACAACCACCACTACCTAGAGCTGAACAGTAGTTAAAACAGACCTCAGTGCAGAAGTTGGCTCAATTTTCCACTACTAACCAATGATTTGACTATATCATCAAGACATCACAAATAAGTCATTAGAATTAGTAACAGTTAAAGTGGATAAATTTTTAAAAATCAATATTCAACGAACAACTGAACTTCAAAATATACCAGCATTTAGTTAGCATGTTAAATTTTAAAATAAAAATTGCATTAAATAGCAATAGCATTTAAAAATTACCTAGAAACAAGTGTAATAAAGAATGAAGACAAAAGTCAATAGGCAAACTAAAGGCATTTAAAAAGACACGTATATGGAGAAGTATATCATGTTCATGAACTGAAAGATTCAAACTGATCTACAGACTTAATAAAATGACAGTCAAAATCCCAACAGGAACTAACAACACTGTGTATCAACTATACTTTATTAAAAAAAAGACTTTTTTGTGGCAAACTCTGCTAAAACTTACATGGAAATAAAAAGGCCTGGGAATAGTTAAGACACTCTTAAAGAACAGGGGAGACTTGCTTTATTTACCAGGCACTGAGACTATTTATAGACTTATAGTGATTTAAACAGAGTGCTTTTGACACAAAGCTATGAAAATAACCAAAAGTACATAATAGGGCGTCTAGAAATAGACCCTCCTTTATATATGCCTGTTAATATATAGCAAAGGTGGCACTATAAAAGACTGTGTAAACAATGGTTTTCTTAAATAAGTGGTATTTGGACCACTGGCTATATCCATGAAAAAAAATATATATACACCCTAATCCACACACATTTACAAAAATTGCTCAGATGATTATAGACCTGAATGTGGACGGCCAATGAAGCTCTCACAAAATAACAGGGAGAAATATCTTCATGACCTAAGGGCTGGGAAATTTTTCATCAAGACACAAAAACCATTAGTCATAACACAAAACATTATTATCCAAGACCATATTATAATTAAGAACATCTGATGAACAGGGTCTGTCCATTAGGAGAATGTATCCCACCAAAATGTATACAGAGAGAAATAATCACCAGTGTGGTGGCATCTGGAGGTAGGGCCTCTGGGAGGTGATTAGGTCACGAGGGTGGAGCCCTCATGAATGGGATTAGTGTCTTTATAACAGAGCTCCCTGGAGGACACAGAGAAGATGGCAGACCAGGAACCACAAGCAGCCCCTCTTCACCAGACATGGAGTCTGCCGGCCTCTAGAGCTGTGGGAGATTAATGCACACTGTTAGAGCCACCACCCAGCCTGTGCTATTTCTGTTAGAGCAGGCCAGACAAAGACAGAGAATGAGACACCACCCACAGAATAAAGGATACTTACACTCATGTAATGGGAAGCCTGTATATAGAAAATGACTAATGTTTACGTATCTCTAAGACACACAGGTCAATAGAAAAATCAGCAAATGACTTGAATAGGTACTTCAAAAAATTTTTTTGAAATAGTCCATCAGCATGAAAAATGTGCCAAGGAAATGCAAATTAAAGCCACAATCAGAATCCATGACACAGTCAGCAGATGGACAACAGCAAAAGTCAGACAACACCAAGCAGTTGGTGAAGGTGGAGCTGTCATACATGCTCACCTGAGTGTAAACTGAATCAACACTATAAAAAATAAAGCCTACAACCTGACAAGTCACACCCAGGCCAATGAAACTTGTGCACACACCCACCAGGATACACAGATCGTATTGAAAACAGCAGTGTCTGTACCCACCAGAAACAGTTAAGAACTAGTAGCTCCATCAGTAGCGGAATGAATATCTCTACTGTGGTATATGGACAGGAAAGAGTGACATGGTCTAGAGCAACGTCACAGCAGCTACTCCCTGCCACAAAGAAGAGCCTCGAAAATCATGCTTTGTAAAAGCCAGAATCAAAGGAATATGTACTGTATGATTCAATTTATTTAATCTTCAAAAGCAGGGCATGCTACGTGATAATCCCAAAGATACATATCTAGATGATCAAACCATAAGGAAAGCAGCAAAGTGACCAGACAGAGAGATAACAGTATATATCTCTAGGGCGGGGGAAAGGCTGTGGTCACGAAGCTGCTGGAGTGCAGTCATGCTTATTTTCTTAATCTGAGCAGGTTGCAAAAGTGCTTGCTGGGTAGTAACTCGTCCTGTACAAGTATGCTTTATGCATCTTTATGGCAACCCTCCAGTACTCTTGCCTGGAGAATCCCATGGAGGGAGAGCTAGGCTACAGTCCATGGGGTCGCAAAAAGTCGGACACGACTGAGCAACCTCACTTTCACTTTCATAATGTGTGTTATACGTCACAATTCAAAAGTCTTTGAGTTAGAAATTCATCCTGCCATCTCTGAGTCTATTAGCATTTAGTGTGAATTTATTATTCTTTTTTCTTCCCTATCCTAACCCCCTCTAGTCGAATCTTATTTACAGTCTCAAACAAGTTACAAGTAACAGGTTCATAATAATCTACACTGACAGGTTCATAATAATCTATTCTGACTTTCATTTGTTCTAAGCATAGATTCTTCCAAGGAATTTCCTCTAAATGCTAGTGTTTTAGAACTGTTTAAACAAGTCCACTGATTCCCTATGATTTTAGGTATTAATATTTACCTCAACGGATGATTTTATAGGTTTACTTCATAACTTCTGAAGCCTTTTTCAATTCTTAACTGGAACCACTGCACAAAACAGGATTTAACTGACTGTTTTCTCAGTTCTCCCAAGAACAGTTCATAAGTAGTGGTCTCCATGCACAGAGCAATAATTCATTATATCATGACATTAGGGTAAGGAGGTATAATACTAAACAATTATTTACTGACCTGGTAATTTCAGTTAACTTTCTATGGACTTCTTTCTGTAGAACAATTAACAACAATTACAGGTGACATATGAGGGAAATATCATCAGGTTCTATAGATGATAATCAAAACTAAGCTCACATCTTCCCAATGATCTTTCTGAGAATATCCAACCACCATTTGATTGCCATTGGTATAACAGACTAATTTCATTAAGGCATCCCTTTACCAGACCAACTTCTTTTTCCTAGTTTGTTAGTAACATCTTGAATTACAGCATTTCATAAACTTAGTATGGGTTAGCTCTCCCTAAACACATGCCCTTACTCATATCCATGCACATAAATTCAGGAAGTCCCCTACTCCGCATATATTAGGTAGGAGATACAGGTGCAGAGAAAATTTACAAGTCAGTTGGCAACAGAATCTGAAGGGTGTCATATGTATTAAGAACATGACAGTGCTTAGAATAAGTATCAGATGAACCCTACAATTATTTGCTCATTTCTAAAAATAATTCTGAGCAGAGTGTTTGAAAGAGTTTTGACCTTCTCCCGACAGAAAGCCATTAAATGATAGTGGCCTTGTTTTATTGTTAACTTAAAGAATTTCTAAAAACCCTTTTACTGAGGACTCATGATATAGCCATTTCATGTTCTTTTAAAGGGCTCAGCTTATGTTGCCAAATTCAACTTTAAAGGCAAATGCCTCACTCATTAGAACAATGCCACCAATGTTATTGGGAGATGTCAGATGAAACTAAAATCAACTTGTCACCTGCTGAAGACCTCATGCACAAACAACCTCTGAAAAGCTGTAGCATAGTCAAATTATTCTAACTCAAAATACATTTAGATTTCTGAGCTGTACCATAATCTTAAACCATCAGTAATTTGTTTTTGCTTACAAATTGCCGGGCGAGGATACCGAGTTTACTAAAAAATTACTGTTGGATTATGTTATTAACGTGTTTTACCTGCAGCTGACACCAAATAAATTTCATTATTCTTATTCATAGAAACTGGCCAACTCCAACCATCTTAGCAGCATTTAGACTTTTTAGCAACAATTCTACCATCCATTTTCAAAATGTATTCACTACACATTAACTAATGTTAATAAATGCCTTTCTCCCAATAATTTTTTTTCCAGGAATTTAGAACACATTCATGTATTCAAATATGATGCAGCCATTAAAGCTAAGGTATGCTTTTGTAACATAAGGCAATGTTTTTAGTATTAACTGAAAAAGGTCCCAGGTTCCAGCTTGTACATGGCACTACCAGCTTCACATGCTGATAACACAGAACTCTCCCTTTCACCCCCAGCCCCCATCCCGGCAGCACATCTGGCCTGATTCACCTGGGATTCTCTATTGACTCCATCCGCTCTGCAGGTCACTCTGCCCATCAGAGAGCCCATCACCTCCCTTCTGACCGACGACACTCACCTCCCTGCTCTCACAACCTTCCAATCCACGTGGTAGCTGAACAATCTTCTAAAATTAGTATCGCCATACTACTCCCCCATCACTCTTGAGGAAAAAGGGCCAACACCTTAAAATGCAGAATTTCAATCTTGCTTAACTACCCCTCCAGCCAGCCCCTTCCCACTCTAGCCCCTAACTCCATCCTCCCCAAGGATCTCCCGACTGTACCCGCACTTGTACCCCAACTCCCAGCACCCCACTCCTTGCCCCATCACCTGCTCAACTCCTCATTTTTCAGTTCTCACCTCCAATGAGCATCTTAGATTCCCTCACTTGTATGTCCTCACACCCATACTGCCTCTTTACAGCATTTACCGTACCACCACTGTCACTGATTCCTGTGGGGTTATTATTTATTTCAGTGGCGCCTTCTCTCTCAGCAGAGCCCAGACTCCATGAGAGAGACTCACATCACTCTTGTTCACTGCTCCCTCTCCAGCACCTAGCATGGTGCCTGGCCCATAAAGGAGCCTAACAATTACTTGCTGGATGGAAAATACATAGAAGTCAGTCTAGAAAAAAATACACCAAAACTGTCAGTTACCTATGGGTAGCAGGATTATAAGCGATCTTAATTTAGCATGTTTAATTTCTATCAATCACATTTTCTACAATAAGCACACTTGGCTTTTATTATTTATAAGTTAATGCTTTTGGACTCATTTTTTTTAAGTAAATGGTACTTTGGACTAATTCTAGATGTGTAAGACAGTGGCAAAGACTGTACGAAGAGGTGCTGAGTATCTCTCACTCAGCTTCCCAGACTACTATCCCAAATATTAATTCCCAGTTAATATCCTATGTGGGCTTCCCTCATAGCTCAGTTGGTAAAGAATCTTCCTGCAATGCAGGAGACCCTGGTTTGATTCCTAAGTAGGGAAGATCCACTGGAGAAGGGATAGGCTACCCACTGCAATATTCTTGGGCTTCCCTTGTGGCTCAGCTGGTAAAGAATCTGATTGCAATGCGGGAGACCTGGACTCAATCCCTGGGTTGGGAAGATCCCCTGGAGAAGGGAAAGGTTACCCACTCTAGTATTCTGGCCTGGAGAGTTCCATGGACTGGATAGTCCATGGGGTTGCAAAGAGTCGGACACAACTGAACAACTTTCACTTTCCCTTCACTTTCACAATGTCCTGTGTGTCCAGGGCATGTTTTTCTCCGCTAAGAAACTGACATCAGCACACTTCCACTAAGGAAAGCCCAGACATTCTCTGGCTTCGCAAGCCTATGCCACTGTCCTCTCTCTACCCCAGGGTCCCATCCAGGACACCACGCTGCATTTAGGCAATGCGTCTCTCAACTCATCTGGTCTTGACGGTTTCTCAGTCTCTCCTTCGTCATGACCTTGTCCCCATGAGTCTGGCTTTGTCTACAGTTCCTCCTGTGCTTAGCCTGCGGTTATTAAGTCTTTGGAAAGAGTATCACCAAGGCAAGTGGCCTTCTCGTCACATGCTGGGGGTACACGATGTCCATGCGGCCTCACTGGCAGTGGCACCCCCAGTATCTGATATGACGGTGCTGGCCAGCTCCCTCCACTGCGGAGTTCCTGGTGTCCCAGGCTCTAGTCTTGGGAGGTCAGCCGCCACATCCAGCCCATCATCAAGGGAGGAGGGAGGAAGGCAGCTCCTCCTCCTCAAGGGTTGGGACAGCTACAGAAGTTATCCAGGAGACTTGTCTTTTCTCTCCCACTTGTAAAATGTTCAGTCATTTATATCAGTTCCTATCATTTACGTCGCATAAATGAACTCGTTTATATTGATCTTACGCTTTGGATATAATCCAGCTCTACCTTATTTTTGTGCTCAAGTGGTTCCAGGTTTGGCCACACGGTGCTCTCTCAGGCTCCTTCCAGTGTTCCTTTGACCGTCTTGATCTTTTTGTTCCTAAGCATTTCCTTCTTTCTCGTACTACACCCCTTGTATCTTCCCTAACCCCACGTCTAGAATCAGCACTTCTCCAAGGCAACCTGAGTCATCGCTAAACCCTGCAGTTAACTGTATGAGATTATTATGAATCCAGGATAACCTATGTGAATGTCATGATGTAATCTGTTTGACTAAGTACAGATAACCTTTGAGAACCCAGGCCAAAACTGCCACAAAGGACTCACATGTTGTAACAGTAACATTTCTACAATTTCTTCTACTATATTGTTCTATTTTGTTTCCAAGATTAATCTGAGTTGGGTGAGTAGACTAGATAATTCACATTCATTTTTTAGATAAGAAAGATGAGAAACAGAGGTGCTGACAGGACTAACTGCAGGGCGCTGGATATAACGTAGCCTACCTCTTCTATCCTGTGGCTTTCCCCTCCTGATGACTCTTCATTTGGGGCCCCCGTGTGATACGGTTGTGACAACGTGGGTGTATGACAGTTCCTGCCACTCCACTGGAGCCATAGGTATCCAGTTAAACCAAAACTTTTCTCAATACACCTATATTAGTTCAATAAATAAAAAAGGAAAATACAAGACTCCTAAACATTATAAAGTAAACCTAGCTAATATGTTAAACAGGAAGAATATTTTATAAAGCAGTAAACTTTTAACGAGCTTCTACTGGATGTATGCCAATATATTAGACATTTTGAGAAGGGAGACTAATATCCCAATGCCACAAAGTTTAGAAATAAAGAAAATAAGATTTCTCATTGAGAGTTAAGAAATGCCATTAGTACATAATGGATCAGCCCTAAACAGAGCAAAGCAGACAGAAAAACAAAGGATAAATATACTAAAAGATGGCAAGCTTAGTCCAGGAAAAAGGCAAGCTACAACCAAAATAAATAGGAAAAGCCAAGAAAGCAAACACACAACAGAAGCAACGTAGCTCATGACCAGGAGGGTCCAACCCACACCTGAGAAGTCAGGGAAGGCTTTCCAGGGGCGGGAGGTAAAACCTGAGGAGCAATGCACAGGTAATGACAGGTGTTACAGGCAGAGGAAAGGTGTGCAAAGACCTGGAGCTAAGCCAGCCAGGCACAAGCTCAACTCTTAACATTCACAAGGCCCAGCGAGAGAGCATCACAGAATGTTTGCCATATGGCTAAACATTTCAGTTATAAAGCAAGTTAAACTGTTCAGAAAACACTTTCGATCTTTCTACATGGACAAATACACCTTACAGTCAGTTGGAAGTTTTGGCTCAGTTTTATAAATCTGCAGACAATTTGGTGACAATTTGCAAAACACTGGAAAGCATTAAAAAGGGGCTTCCCTGGTGGTTCAATGGTAAAGAATCTTCCTGTTAATGCAGGAGACGCAGGTTTGATCCCTGATCCGGGAAGATCCCACACACCACAGTGAAACTCAGCCAGCACTGCAACTACTGAAGCCTACACGCCTAGGGAAAGCGTGTGCTCCACGGTAAGGGGCGTCACCACAGTGGGAAACCTGCACCGTCCCAGCTAGAGCCCCCGCAGCAGTAAAGACTCAGCACAGCCAAACACACACACACACACACAAATAACGGTGAAAGCATTAAAAAAGATTCCATCATCCAGAGGAAAATCACTAGTTTGGTGCGTCTCCCACCAAATGTGTGCAGGGTGTGTGTATGTGTATGCATTCAGTATTGTGAGAACTGGGATTGTTAGGGGAAGCACACTGATTGAAACCACCCACCCTGGCCAGGCACCATAGCAACCATTTGCGTGAGGTGTTTTATGACAGGAGATCCTGATAAGGAATAGGAACTAATAAGCCACCACCAACTGGAAGAGTTCGGGAAGGGTCGAAAGGAGACACCACATGTCTGTCCACTTCCCAGAATCCCTCTCGCTAGCATCCATCTCAGCTGAGCAACGTGTGCGCCACCAGAAAACACTCTGAATTAGAGTGATTGGCCAAAGACCACCCGGAAACTAATCCCATCACCATAAAACCTGAGACTTCGAGCCACGTGGCAGAGCAGTTCTCCTGGGTTCCGTTACCCTACTGCTCTCCACCCAGGTGCCCTTTCCCAGTAAAATCTCTTGCTTTGTCAGCACATGTATCTCCTCAGACAATTCATTTCCAAATGTTAGACAAGAGCCCAGTTCCGGGCCCTGGAAGGGGTCCCCCTTCCTGCAACAGGATCACATTATACATGCAGATTTTGCCGTTTTTATATAAGCCCTTCCATTCATACAGCTTATAAAATACCAGACAGCAAGGCTCAGTTCCCCATGTGCATTTAGCAGGTGGCTTATCTCAAGTCAGAACTCCCACAGTGTGGTTACAGAGCCCTGGAGACGCCAAGGTCCGCAGCATTTTTTCTGAGATGAGACTTCTGTGCAGGCCACCTACCACAACGGACACAATGCGTTCTCTTCCACTTGTGGAAGTCAGAAGTACACAGTCCAGGTGTCTGTGGGGGCACCCCTCTGGAGGCCTCAAGGGAGAATCACCTCCACGCTGTTCTCAGCTTCCTTCCCTGGCCAGTGGCCCCTTCCCCTTGTTACTGAGTCCAGGCTCACTCTGCTCGCCACGTGACAGGCCAATGAACCTGAGATGAGGTGCTGAGGCAAGGCAGAAACTTTCATCGGGGAGCCAGCAGACCAAGAAGATGGCAGGCTAGTACCTCAAAATAACCATCTCATTGGGGTGTGGAAGCCAGGTTCTTTTATAGATTAGAGAGAAAGAAGCAATGAGGAACTGAAGTCAAAAGGCAGGAACAGGAGATGCACTGGGGAAGTAAAGTGAAAGGGTCTTCAGTCTAGCAAAACATCTTCAAGGGAGCGGCCAGCCTTTGGAAGGGGTGTGTTGTCATCTATTCACAGGTGGGCAGGGACAAACTCTCTCTCCATGAGCTGAACAAAGGCACTTTAGTTTACAGCCAAGCAGAGGGGCAGGGTTCTCCAGGCAAGCCATTGAGTATGATGAAAGCAAGTCAAAGAAACACTTTCCAACACAGGGTCAGAACTGGCTTTCTCCCTGCAACTCTCTCAGCTGGCCAGCCTTAGTTTCAGACTCCTCCTTGCGCCTCTTCCATTCAAGGATGCCTGGGATTTCAATGGAAGCTACACAGATGATCCAGGATAATGGCTCCATTTCGAGATTCTTTACTTACTCAAATTGCAGAGTCCCTTCTATCATGTAAACAAAAAAGTGAAGTCGCTCAGTCGTGTCCAACTCTTTGCGAACCCATGGACACCAGGCTCCTCCGTCCATGGGATTTTCTAGGCAAGAGTACTGGAGTGGGTTGCCGTTTCCTTCTCCAGGGAACTTCCCGACCCAGGGATCGAACCCAGGTCTCCCACATTGTAAACAGATGCTTTCCGTCTGAGCCACCACTTGATCTTAGCCAAAAGGCCATGTAAAGTAACGTATTAACAGGCTCCAGGAATCAATCACAGGGGCAGGGGAGGGAGATTATTCAGCCTCCACAAGACTCTCTTTTTCACTGTATTCATAGCGCAAGAGCCACAAGTAGTAGGTAGTGGCTGGCATTCAGCACAAATCCAATTAGCACCAGGACCTCCCTGCTGGCTCAATTGGTAAAGAATCCACCTGCAATGCAGGAGACCTGGGTTCGATCCCTGGGTTGGGAAGATCCCCTGGAGAAGGAAAAGGCTACCCACTCCAGTATTCTGGCCTGAATTCCATGGACTGTGTAGTCCATAGGGTCGCAAAGAGTCGGACATGACTGAGTGACTTTCACAAGTGGCACCAACAGAGACTGGCGAGCACTGAATTCTCTACCACCACATTACCATTAGACAATAAAAGCCTGATTCCCTTACAAATGCCCCTCATGAAACAGCAGAAGTTATTCAGTTTATGAAAGTGCAAACAGAAAGAACACACAAAACCCTTTAGCATAGACTGTTCAGCAATGGTGTCACCTTGAGGAAAAGCAAATATTAAATTTTGGGAAAGGTGTATTCACCAGTGGGGACCTCCAAAATCACTGCAGATGGTGACTGCAGCCATGAAATTAAAAGACGCTTACTCCTTGGAAGGAAAGTTATGACCAACCTAGACAGCATATTAAAAAGCAGAGACATTACTTTGCCATCAAAGGTCCGTCTAGTCAAGGCTATGATTTTTCCAGTGGTCATGTATGGATGTAAGAGTTGGTCTATAAAGAAAGCTGAGTGCCGAAGAGTTGATGATTTTGAACTATGGTGTTGGAGAAGACCCTTGACAGTCCCTTGAAGATCCAACCAGTCCATCCTAAAGGAGATCAGTCCTGAGTGTTCACTGGAAGGACTGATGTTGAAGCTGAAACTCCAATACTTTGGCCACCTGATGCAAAGAGCTGACTCATTTGAAAATACCAATTCTGGGAAAGGTTGAGGGCACGAGAAGAAGGGGACAACAGAGGATGAGATGGTTGGATGGCATCACCAACTCAATGGACATAAGTTTGGGTAAACTCCGGGAGTTGGTGATGGATAGGGAGGCCTGGCGTGCTGCAGTCCATGGGGTCACAAAGAGTCGGACATGACTGAGCAACTGAACTGAACCTATATTAAAATTCAATTGAAAAGAAAAAAAAAAAAAACCTTGTTAGAGTCCTCAATAATCTTTTAAGAATAGAAAGAGATCTTGAAAACAAAAGATCTGAGGACTACTGCCTTAAGAGACATACTTGAGTAATTAGTCAAAGCCAGGCATTTTGTGGATACGTGATAGAATGTTTTGTTTTACCTTCTTTCTTTTGAAAATGTCTATGGGTAGCTACTCCCTTTCAAATTTATCATAGCTACAATTATTGTGACCTTGTCACATGGAATATAAGATCTGGACCTTCTGTTCATCTTTTTCTTTTAATTTTATTTTTATTTTTACTTTATTTTACTTTACAATACTGTATTGGTTTTGCCATACATTGACATGAATCCACCACGGGTGTACATGAGTTCCCAATCATGAATCCCCCTCCCACCTCCCATCCCATATCATCTCTCTGGATCATCCCCGTGCACCAGCCCCAAGCATCCTGTATCCTGTATCGAACATAGACTGGCGATTCATTTCTTACATGATAGTATACATGTTTCAATGCCATTCTCCGAAATTATCCCACCCTCTCCCTCTCCCTCAGAGTCCAAAAGTCCGTTCTACACATCTGTGTCTCTTTTGCTGTCTCGCATACAGGGTCATCATTGCCATCTTTCTAAATTCCATATATATGTGTTAGTATACTGTATTGGTGTTTTTCTTTCTGGCTTACTTTATTCTGTATAATCGGCTCCAGTTTCATCCATCTCATTAGAACTGATTCAAATGTTTTCTTTTTAATGGCTGAGTAATACTCCATTGTGTATATGTACCACAGCTTTCTTATCCATTCATCTGCTGATGGACATCTAGGTTGTTTCCATGTCCTGGCTATTATAAACAGGCTGCAATGAACATTGGGGTACACGTGTCTCTTTCAATTCTGGTTTCCTCAGTGTGTATGCCCAGCAGTGGGATTGCTGGGTCATATGGCAGTTCTATTTGCAATTTTTTAAGGAATCTCCACACTGTTCTCCACAGTGGCTGTACTAGTTTGCACTCCCACCAAGAGTGTAAGAGGGTTCCCTTTTCTCCACACCCTCTCCAGCATTTATTGCTTGCGGACTTTTGGATCGCAGCCATTCTGACTGGTGTGAAATGGTACCTCATTGTGGTCTTGATTTGCATTTCTCTGATAATGAGTGATGTTGAGCATCTTTTCATGTGTTTGTTAGCCATCCGTATGTCTTCTTTGGAGAAATGTCTATTTAGTTCTTTGGCCCATTTTTTGATTGGGTCATTTATTTTTCTGGAATTGAGCTGCATAAGTTGCTTGTATATTTTCGAGATTAGTTGCTTGTCAGTTGCTTCATTTGCTATTATTTTCTCCCATTCAGAAGGCTGTCTTTTCACCTTGCTTATGGTTTCCTTTGTTGTGCAGAAGCTTTTAAGTTTAATTAGATCCCATTTGTTTATTTTTGCTTTTATTTCCAGTATTCTGGGAGGTGGATCATAGAGGATCCTGCTGTGATTTATGTCGGAGAGTGTTTTGCCTATGTTCTCCTCTAGGAGTTTTATAGTTTCTGGTCTTACGTTTAGATCTTTAATCCATTTTGAGTTTATTTTTGTGTATGGTGTTAGAAAGTGATCTAGTTTCATTCTTTTACAAGTGGTTGACCAGTTTTCCCAGCACCACTTGTTAAAGAGATTGTCTTTACTCCATTGTATATTCTTGCCTCCTTTGTCAAAGATAAGGTGTCCATATGTGTGTGGATTTATCTCTGGGCTATTTTGTTCCATTGATCTATATTTCTGTCTTTGTGCCAGTACCATACTGTCTTGATGACTGTGGCTTTGTAGTAGAGCTTGAAGTCAGGCAAGTTGATTCCTCCAGTTCCATTCTTCTTTCTCAAGATTGCTTTGACTATTCGAGGTTTTTTTATTTCCATACAAATCTTGAAATTATTTGTTCTAGTTCTGTGAAAAATACCCCTGGTAGCTTGATAGGGATTGCATTGAATCTGTAGATTGCTTTGGGTAGTATACTCATTTTTACTATATTGATTCTTCTGATCCATGAACATGGTACATTTCTCCATCTATTAGTGTCCTCTTTGATTTCTTTCATCAATGTTTTATAGTTTTCTATATATAGGTCTTTAGTTTCTTTAGGTAGATATATTCCGAAGTATTTTATTCTTTTCGTTGCAATGGTGAATGGAATTGTTTCCTTAATTTCTTTTTCTATTTTCTCATTGTTAGTGTATAGGAATGTAAGGGATTTCTGTGTGTTGATTTTATATCCTGCAACTTTACAATATTCGTTGATTAGCTCTAGTAATTTTCTGGTGGAGTCTTTAGGGTTTTCTATGTAGAGGATCATGTCATCTGCAAACAGTGAGAGTTTTACTTCTTCTTTTCCAATTTGGATTCCTTTTATTTCTTTTTCTGCTCTGATTGCTGTGGCCAAAACTTCCAGAACTATGTTGAATAGTAACGGTGAAAGTGGGCACCCTTGTCTTGTTCCTGACTTTAGGGGAAATGCCTTCAATTTTTCACCATTGAGGATAATGTTTGCTGTGGGTTTGTCATATATAGCTTTTATTACGTTGAGGTATGTTCCTTCTATTCCTGCTTTCTGGAGATTTTTTAAAAATATGGAACGCTTCACGAATTTGTGTGTCATCCTTGCACAGGGGCCATGCTAATCTCTCTATCGTTCCAATTTTAGTATATGTGCTGCCAAAGCGAGCACTGTTCATCATTTACTTGTATCTTCCAGTAGATACAAAATGATTTTCAAGAAAGGCCCCTGACCCTCCCCATGAGTACAGCCTCTACTTTTCATTAAGAGGACTTCTAGTGCCTTCTATTCAGTCTTAGGTTGTGTTAAGCTCTTCGAATGCTTAAGGAAAATGAGCTGACTATAAGTAGGTAGCTGTTATAATTCCAAAATATAATTCTAAAATCACTGCTATGTAATGTTATATAAAACCTTCCACCAAAAAAAAAAAAATAAAATGACCATAGTGATACACCTTGATGACTTCTGAAACTCCATGCTGTCTGCCTTTTCCAAAACAGTCTGAATTATATCTATGGATCCTGACAGAACACCATAAATAATCGATGCCAGTACCATATAGTAACAGTGTCCTCGTGGAATCAGGCCTTGTGATTCAAGCAGGTGATGTTAATAGATGTTATTACAAAAGAAAGCTCTGTGAAAACTACTGCTGTTTACTGCAATCACAGTCCTGAAAGTCAGCCTAGCATATAGAAAGGAATCATTCCATTATGTTGCTCAAAAATGGATTATCTTAAAATCAGTAACAGGGAATCCACTGAGAAACTGATTTTTTCCTCTCATAAACTCTGAGAATCACTTACCTAAACAGGTTTCCTAGTTTCACTCCCCACTACAAAGCTTAGAGCCAAATTCCCAGTCTCCCCTCAGAAAGTACATAGCTGTTAAGCTTTCACCAACATTCATCTCTAGGTTTCCTACATTTCAACCTGTTTTCCTTTTGCTTCATCCTTCTCAGAAACGTAGTTATGTCCTGAATTCTGTGTGTACTTACATGCTGCTTTACGTCTTTTCTCTCAAAAGACATAAAACATAAGTGTATTTCCCGTTGTAAATACATTAGCAGTTTTCATCTAACAAGATCTAAGATCCTGGTTAATATGAATCCACTTCTAAGCAACAGCTCAGTTGGCAGGGCTAATGCCCTGCTTCCAGGTTTGCAGGTCTAAGGCCTGGACCCTGGACTGTGAGGTCTGCCAAACCCTGAGAGGCATCCAAGGAGATGGCCAGCCAGCTTCTGGCCTGGCCCCTCAGCCTCCACTTTCCAGGCCTCCTCCCCTGAAATCCCTCGTGTAGACAGTACTGGTGAACGTGCCACCCAGAGGGACATGAGACCCAAACACAAACATTCTGAATAAAGCTACATCCATTCAAATGAAAATGCTGGATTCTCTGTAAGAGCTCAGAAGGGAAGGGAAGTTCTAGCAAAGATGGACAGGTCACAAGACCAGGACAGACAGTCCACCTTGCAGTCCCGTGTGCTATGCAGCTCTCCGAGTTCTGAGGCTCAGCTTGCAGTATACATGTGAAACAGAACACCACAATCTGTTCACATGTGGTGTCTCTGCATTCCAGACCCTGCGATTATGTGCCCCATGGTCTTGGGAAAAAAACAAACAGCTCACGTTTGAATCTAGTATTTCCAAATGTTTAAGGTTCTTTATATCCACGGGGTGGCAAAGCGTCAGACATGCCTTAGCAACCACACAACAACAGACACGGAGGGGTCAGGAGTGAGCCCTCTGGATGCTTCCGCTCCTCGCACACTTTCCCTTAGACTGTGACACTACCATTCACAAACAATCTAACAATCTAGAAACGTGAGAGGGACTCGACACAGCAAGTAAGCTACACTATTCACATTTCACGCACAATAAAAAGGGATGTAAGGAACTAAATTTTAAACTCATTACCGTCATCAACACAAACTAATCATTGACAGTTACTTTGCTGAACAGTGGCTGACTCTAGTTTTCAGTTTTCTTACTCTGAGTGAGGCCAGTACATTTAAGAATAACGCGCAGAGGTTGTGCAAAGGAACGCTTGTGTGTTTCATTTTCAACGAATCAAGAACCATATGGCTTTCTTTAATGAATACAACTCTGACAACAAAATCTTGGCCCTTTCTTCCTGCAACTTCTAATGAAAAATTTTGCATTTTCTACAGAATTTGAATTACAGACTAAAGTGACTCACTCAATATACTTAAACACATATCAAGTCTAATTTGTCAGCTTTTCACTAGTTTATAGACTTTTGATACTACCGATTAGTCATCATTATCATTATGGATAAGCTCTATTTTTTAATCACAGCATATTCTCTATCATTTAGGATTCACTCTGAGCAGATAAGGCTGATTTCATCTTTGAGATCCATGGGTCCTCTCTTTAAGCTATTTTCAAAACAAGAGCTATGCAACATGTTAAGTAACTCGATTATTCACTGGAGTCAGGGGACTCCACAGTGGTTTATCTCTGCAACCTAAATCCTAGTCCATAGTCTTATTCCAGTTTTAGACAGGGCTATATTCCTTTTTGATACTACCAGGAGTGTTCCCAACATCTCACCTGAATGCTGAATTAAAAGGACACTGGTCAAGTTGGGGGACCGAGCCTAAGGCGCCCAAGGGGAAGGAACAGAGAAGACAGGAGCCCCACTGCAAGTCACAGAGGAAAGCTCTAAGGCCCAGCGACTGGCCGGGGCTACGCAGCTGATAGCTGGCGGCGCCATGGAGTAAGCACAGCTCTGCAACTGGAGCGCCAGTGAGCGTGAGGTTTCTGTCCAACACCCAAGCAGACACCAACAGTTCTCTCTAGTGACTGATGACTTTCTGGTGTTCTAAAGAGAAATTAAGTCAAAGACTACTTAACACTCAACCGCGTGTCCCACTGCCCACTTCCATGCTCCAGACTCAGGGATGACCTCTGCCCTCAGACACCTGTCCCGGCCCAGATGGGGAGGTCTCCCTGGGGCCGCACTTCCTCCGGGACAGCCCTCCCCGGCTACTGTGAAGAGAACCACCTCCGCTCTGCTGAGAGAAGTGAAAGCAAAGTGGAAAGCGAAGTCGCTCAGTCGTGTCCGACTCTTTGCGACCCCATGGACTGTAGCCTACCAGGCTCCTCTGTCCATGGGATCTTCCAGACAAGAGTACTTGAGTGGACTGCCATTTACCAATACTACCAGCTACATTCGCTGTCTCACAACATAATCCCTTTTCTTCCAACTGGGCCTTCATGCCTTATCTCCCGTTCTAGAACACTCTTCACAATTCTAAACAGGTATCAAAATAATATCCTTTTGGGGACTTCCCGGCAGCCCAGTGGATAGGACTTCGCCTTCCAATGCAGGACGTGTGGGTTCGATCCTTGGTTGGGAAGCTAAGATCTCACATGACTCATGGCCGAAAAACAAAAACAAAACAGAAGCAATGTTGTAATGAATTCAATAAAGACTGGAAAATAGTCCACATCAACCAACTTTTAAAAATTAATAGTAATACGCTTTCAAGATGTAACATTTAGAACCTGTAACCACCCAAGTTTACACTTACATAGTTGTTGTCAACTGCTGTTCCACAAACCTGCACCTTCAACCAGGCACTTCTGAGGACAGACTGCATGGAAAACATTAATAGCCGCTTACCCCTGGTGGTTCCAACTTCTCCCTTGCTGACAGAACCTTCATTTTGTGTGGCTGGTAATGTGCCTAACCACAGGAAACAAATCAGGATTGTTCTAACCAGTCAGTAATCCTCCTAGTCAGGGATCAGTCTAGGTGTGGGCATGTAACTCAGTTCTGGCCAGTGACGGAAGAGGAAGTCTACTGATGGGGTTTTTGAAAAATATCCTTCCTGGTTAAAAAAAATAATGATAACAAAAGAAAATTCTTCTTTGTCCCGTTGCTCCTTCCTTCTGACGTGACACACTCTCCTGTGGAAAACCATAAATGAAGACATCACCAGTCCTGGAAAGATGCAAAGAGCTGGTCCTCCTATGTCTTTCTACTACCCTCAGTTTCTAAGTGCTTCATATAAAGGGCCAGGGAGCTACTTAAACACAGAAAAATGGGTATGTTGTTAAATTTCACCTGATTTTTCAAATTATGAATATATGTGTTTATCTGGTTTATAACTTTGTAATTAAAATTAGGGGGGGAAAATCCACCAACAAGGAAGAGAGCAAATGACCAATAACAGCAAAACACTGTTGTCGCTTTTCTAAATCAAACATTCAAGATACAAGGCAGTGAGAACCTGAGCTGCAAACACTGTGAAAAGAAGTCAAACAGGTACTCCCGACAGCCTCTCTATATGCCCGGAGCCATTTCCGGTTCACAGCAGCACCATGACCGGGCCCTCCAGCTGAGAGCTCTCGCCCATCTCCTGGGGCCACAGAGACAAAAGCACTTGGGAGTGGACTCGAAGGGGCCAGCATCCTGGAGAAAAGAGACTTCATACCAGGATACCTTTCTCTTCAAACAGCTACAATTCCTAGACTTCAGGAGCGAGAGGCTGAGAAACCAAGCACAGGGCAGCGGTTCGGAGCCTGAAGCGGTGAGCAGAGCCGCCATCAGTCTCAGCCAGGCACACAGAGACCGAGAGCCTTTGTGAACATGCCAGGCTTTCTCCTAGACCCTCAAGAGCTCTGCCCTAAAACTAAAGTGAGCCAAAAACAGACTAAACCTCAGGAAGCCTGAAACCAGGCTGCAAATTCTCTCCATCTTTGATGGGATCATTGCGATTGGCTCCTGGACTACCCGTCTGCCAGAAACTCTAAATACACTCTGGTGAAGATATCACCTTCACCAGAGCACCTGTAAGTATTTGCATACAACATTCAGCACTCAATAAGAATTACAGAGCCCAGCTGCTGCTGCTGCTAAGTCACTTCGGTCGTGTCCGACTCTGTGAGACCCCATAGACGGCAGCCTACCAGGCTCCCCCGTCCCTGGGATTCTCCAGGCAAGAACACTGGAGTGGGTTGCCATTTCCTTCTCCAATGCAGGTAAGTGAAAAGTGAAAGTGAAGTTGCTCAGTCATATCCGACTCTCAGCGACCGACCCCATGGACTGCAGCCTACCAGGCTCCTCCATCCACAGGATTTTCCAGGCAAGAGTACTGGAGTGGGGTGCCATTGCCTTCTCCAGAGCCCATCTGCAGTCAAGGTCAAAAGGCAGAAACCAAGAGCAAAAGAGCAAGAGATACAGACTCACAGGTGACCTCAACATGAGACGACTCAGACGTGAACTTTTAAACAAGTGATTAATACAAAGGTGAAAAAAAGCACACACATACAAAAAACCACAGAGAATTTCTCCCAGAGTACAGAAGTACTATTTAAAAACAATCAAATGGGAATTCTACGGCTGATAAATAACTGAAATTCAAAACCTGACAAAAAATGAGATGGCACTACACACCTGTGACAAAAGCCAGACTCCAGAACATGGACACATTATCAAAAACTGACAAGAACAGGCGCAGCAGGAGCTCTCAGTCACTGAGGGTGGGAGAGCGAAGAGGTGCAGCCACTTTTGGCTGCTGCTTATAAAACCACAGAGGTTAAAGCGTCTGCCTGCAATGCGGGAGACCCGGGGTTCGATCCCTGGATCGGGAAGATCCCCTGGAGAAGGAAATGGCAACCACTCCACTATTCTTGCCTGGAGAATCCCATGGATGGAGGAGACTGGTAGGCCACAGTCCACGGGTTCGCAAAGAGTCGGACACAACTGAGCGACTTCACTTCACCTCACTTCACTATAAAACCACACCTAATACTTGATCCAGCTATCTATCAGGTTCCTTGCTACTTACCCCAGTGAAGTGAAATATCCAAATTAAAAAAAGAAAATATAGAAGAAAGCATAAGAGACACAAGTGAAAAGATGTAACAAATGTGACTGGCGTCTTAAAAGGAAAGCAGAGGGGCAATGCTAGAAACAATACTTGAGGACACCAGGTCAGAATTATCCAGAAATGAAAAAAACAACAAAAACCAGGTCACAATTCAGGAAGTGCTAAACCCCAGCCAGGATAAACAATAAGAAAACTACACTTAGGCACACTATGACTAAGCTTAAGTTTCAGGAAAACCAAAGACAAAGTAAAAAGCCTAAAAGAAGCCAGACTGGGGGAAAAATACAACTGACTTTTCAACAGAAGGCAAATGACATGAGAATTATATCTTCGAAGTGTCCAAAAAAGATCGATGTAAACCTGGAATACAGCTGCAAAAATATCCTTCAGAAATAAAGACGAAACAAAGGCTTGTACAAAAACTAAGTGAACTTACTGCTAGCAGATTGCAATTAAAAGAAATACTAATGAGAGTTCTTCAGGCAGAAAGATAATGTTCCCAGATAGAAACACGAAAATGCGGGACAGAGTAAAGAGCACCGGAAAAAGTGAAGTTGCGAAACCTAAACAGGTATCAACATAAGACAACAACGTCTTGTGCAGTTTAAAATATATAAAGAATTAAAATAGCAGACAACAGTAGCACAAAAAGCAGGAGGGGAGAAAAGGGGCTAAAATATCCTAAGGCCCTTACATTTCCCGTAAACTGGTAAAAGCACTCATTTATGCCACCCTAACCATGAAAACCGGAGAAGGTAATGGCACCCCACTCCAATACTCTTGCCT
Source organism: Budorcas taxicolor (assembly GCF_023091745.1). Lineage (NCBI taxonomy): Eukaryota > Metazoa > Chordata > Mammalia > Artiodactyla > Bovidae > Budorcas > Budorcas taxicolor. The sequence goes on along the minus strand of NC_068917.1, from coordinate 4,813,803 downwards.
GGAAAATCCCATGGACGGAGGAGCCTGGAAGGCTGCAGTCCATGGGGTCACTGAGGGTCGGACACAACTGAGTGACTTTACTTTCACTTTTCACTTTCCTGCATTGGAGAAGGAAATGGCAACCCACTCCAGTGTTTTAGCCTGGAGAATCCCAGGGACGGAGGAGCCTGGTGGGCTGCCGTCTATGGGGTCACACAGAGTCAGACACAACTGAAGCAACTTAGCAGCAGCAACCATGAAAACTGGAAGGAATCCACTAACTTTAAGTTTCATCCTAATTCTTCCACTATTTTAACTCTGTCAAATGACTTATATGATCCTTCAGCTGTCATGAATGAAATGAAGGCATATAACCAAGCTTGATGACTCACTGTATTTGTAATTAACTCACTCATTCAATAAATAAGTACCGACTATATGTCCAAAGGGCTTCCCTGGTGGCTCGGCAGCGAAGAATCCGCCTGCCAATGCAGGAGATGTGGGTTCGATCCCTGGTCAGGAAGATCCCCTGGAGACAGGAATAGCAATCCACTCCAGTATTCTTGCCTGGGAAATCCCACAGACAGGGGAGCCTGGAAGGTTATAGGCCATGGGGTCACAAAGAGTCAGACACGACTCTGCGACTGAATAACAACAACAAATATGTCAAGAGAGAAAAGTACTAATTTATAGTAGAACTAATAAGAATACATGTTATAATCTCTAGAGTAACCCATCAAACAAAATCTAAGAGAATGCATAACTAACAGTATTGGAGGGAAGGAAGCAAGGTGGGGAAAAAAAAACCAACTGTGACAAACAGAACAGAAGTAGAAAGACAGTAGACTTGACCCTAAATATATCAGTGGTTACATTAAATGTAAGCAGACTACATTTACATAAAACCAACGCGAGAAACGAAACTCATACATATGCTGGGATTCGGTGCGTCCACGCGCGCTCAGTCCCTTTAGTTGTGTCCGACTCTTTGAGGCCCCATGGATGTAGGCCGCCAGGCTTCTCTGTCCATGGGGATTCTCCAGGCAAGAACGCTGGAGTGGGTAGCCGCGCCCTCCTCCAGGGACCTTCCCCACCCAGGGGCCGAACTGTTATGTCTCCCACACTGGCGGTTCTTTACCACTAGCACCACCTGCGTTCTGGTACAAAGATAGCCAAATATTTCAGTGTAACAGAGGAAAAAGTCCAGAAACAGACCTATAGAAATACATCCACCTGATAGATGAGAAACATGTCTCTCCAATACACTGGAAAATGGAGGATTTTTCAATATATGGGCTGAATAGTTATCCACATAGGAAAAAATGAATCTGAACACTTACATCACATATAAAAATCAACTGCAGTTAGATTACAAAACTAAATGCAAGAGACATACAAACAATAAAACTTCTAGGAGATAAGGAGAGAATACCTTCTTGATCTTGAGGTATGTATGGGAAGCTATCTTAACACAGAACAGGAAAAGTATAAAGAATAAAGGAAAACATTAACTGGGTTTCACTAAAATTGACAGCATCTTCATCAAAAGATTCTGTTAAGAGCAAGAGAAGACAGGTGCAATACATAAATCTAACAAAGGACTCAATCAGAATGCATAAAGACCTCTTGGGCAAAATGACCGAACAGGCACTTCAAAAGACGCTATCTAAAAAGCCAAACGACACACAAAAGGCATTTAAACTCATAAGCCATTGCTGCTGCTGCTGCTGCTGCTAAGTTGCTTCAGTTGTCTCCGACTGTGCAACCCCATAGACGGCAGCCCACCAGGCTCCGCCATCCCTGGGATTCTCCAGGCAAGAACACTGGAGTGGGTTGCCATTTCCTTCTCCAATGCATGAAAGTGAAAAGTGAAAGTGAAGTCACTGAGTCATGTCCAACTCTCAGCGACCCCATGGACTGCAGCCCACCAGGCTCCTCTGTCCATGGGATTTTCCAGGCAAGAGTACTGGAGTGAGGTGCCATAAGCCATTAGGCAACTGGAAATCAAACCCAAAATTTGAGACTACTGCACCCACATCAGAAGAGCCCAAATTTTTAAACTGATAACATCAGGTATTAGTGAAGACGTGACGCAAGCAGAACTCTCACACACTGCTGACACGATGTACAGACTGTAACCTCCTTCGACAGGATCTGAGATTCACACACCTGTCATCTAAGAGGCCATCTTGAGGAATAAATCCTACACAACTGTGTACATGATATGCACTGAAATATATGCACCTGAAAATTCTCAGCACCATTATTGTCAACAGCCAAAATCTAAGAAAAATTAATTTAAAAAACCTAAATGTGTTTCACAACATATGATGGATAGAACAGATAAACTGAAGTGTATTTACAAATGGCATACTACATGGCAATGAAAATAAATTAACTATTGCTATCTTCAACAACATAGTTGAATCAAAACACAAGTAAATGACACCAGACTCAAAAGAGTATATGTAGTATAAATTCTTTTCTATAATGTTTAAATACCTGCAAATGTAATCTGTGGTGACAGAAATCAAAATAACAGTTACTTCTGAAACTGGAAGGGGGAACACGGGCAGATTACTGGGAAACTGGTCATGTTTTATTTCTTAATTGAGGTATATGAGTGTAACTACTTTGTAGAAATTCATTCATTTCCATGCTTGTGACATGGTGATTATTGTCCTCATTTTATGTATCAATGAGGCTGGGCAAAGAGATGCCCAGATAGCCACTAAAACATCATGTCTGTGAGTGTCTGTGAGGGCCTTCCCCGAAGAGATGAGCATTTGAACTGGCGGACTGAAAACTCTACTCTTGCTGGAGCCGCCCTCGGACATCAGCACCACGGGACCTGGGCCGTCAGGCGTGGACTGGGCCTCAAGTCACTGGCTCCACTGGTTTCCAGGCCTTTGGATCTGGACTGGAACCACACCACCAACTCTTCAGAGCTCCCACTATGCAGCTGGCCGCTGGTGGGACTTCTCAGCCTCCGCCATCACATGAGCCAATCTTTCATAATAAATCTCTTTCTGTATGTCTCTGTCTCTCTCTATATATAATATATACCCCGTAAGTTTTGCTTTTCTGCTTGAACTACAGTTGTGTGCCTCTCTGCAGTATATTATACTGAAATTTTTATGCTTATCCACATATGAGATTTTCTTTTGGGCTTCTCTGGTAGCTCAGTGGTAAAGAATCTAGCTGTACTGCACGCCACTCAGGTTTGACCCCCGGGGTGAGGAAGATCCCTGAGAGAAGAACACGGCAACCCATTCCAGCATTCTTGCCTGGGAAATTCCATGGACAGAGGAGCCTGGTGGGCTAGAGTCCACGGAGTTGCAGAAGAGTTGGACAGAACTGAGTGAGTAAACAACAAAAGAAAAGTGGACACCAGTGGCAGCTGTATATCGGGAATGGACTAAATTCCAATGCATTGTACACTTTAAAAAGGTTACATGAATCAGCGCAATTAAAATAAAAACAGGGACTTCCCTGGTGGTCCAACGGCTAAGACTCCACACTCCCAATGCAGGGGGCTCAGGGTTCAACCCCTGGTCAGGGAACTGAATTCCATATGCCGCAACTAAGAGCTCACATGTCACAACATCTAAAGATTCCGCATGCTGCAACTAAGACCCAGCACAGCCAAATAAATAAGTAAAAATAAAACAACAAAAAAGTCATCCCAAAACTTAACCTCAATAAAACAATGGCTACCAGCAGACATTCATGATAACAAATATTACAATGAGCTACAATGTCAAACTTACCCACTGCTGTGTCACCATCTAACAAATTGTCATCTTCAGAAGTCTGGAAATCCATAATAACACCTGCCCCGTCTAAAAGCTCCTCATCACTGCTCACACTGGTTATACTGTTGTAGCTGTTTCTACAGTAGCCTCTATGGAACAGCTGCTCAGACTCCATTTAGCTGTCTGGTTATCTGAAAAAAAAAAAGGCGGGGGGGAGGGGAGAAATGGCTTTAACATTTTCCCAACATACAATAAAAACCATCTACTTTAACAATTTAAAGAAAACTTCTGATCTCATATTAAAAAAAAAAAATACTAACTTCATTACTGTAACAATAGCTAACTCTATTGGGTTAAGTCTTTGGGGATCATTTAATAATTCTGTTCTCACCAAGCAGTTGTAAAAACGAATGAAGAACTTCTTCAGGTAATGGTATAAAGTAGTCTCTTAGATCCATTGTTTCAAAATACAAAGTACAGAGAAGTGCTTACAATATACTATAGTATATGCAAGGGCATCCCTGGGGGCTCAGATGGCAAAGAATCCGCCTGCAGTGCAGGAGACCAGAGTGCAATCCCTGGGTCAGGAAGATCCCCTGGAGAAGGGAATGGCACTCCACTCCAGTATTCTTGCCTGGAGAATCCCATGGACAGAGGAGCGTGGCAGGCTACAGTCCATGGGGTTACAAGAGTTGGACACGACTTAGCAATTAAATGACAACCACGGGATATGTGGGGCTTCCACCCAAAGAAAGGGGCCTGTGGTAGAGGCTGACCTGCAGCACATAACTGGCTGTGCGTGTACAGACCACCTCTGGAGAGAGTTCTAAGAAAGTTGCCCACAGGAGAAAGGAACAGTTGCTGACGCACCAAGTATGAAAGGGAGATACTAGTACCTTTTGGATATCTCACCAGGTATAAATACTAATGTTAAAGTAATGTCATTTAAACACCTGTAAAATTCCATTCTCCTTTCATCACTTTAAAATTTAAAGCTTCAAAGCCCATAGTCAAATATCAGCCATGAAAATATGGTAATAGGTCACTATTTGCATTTTTTTCCATAAGAGAATTAACAAGCAAGAACATGTTTTCAAGGCTCTTATTCCATACTTTAAGAACAGTGTAACTCCTGAATAGCTTGGTGTTTTAAGTGCCATCTACCTACTTGCTCAACATCAAAACGAGTGAGCGAGACACCAGCAAGAGAGAGGTTCGAAAGCTTTGCGGGTGGGACTTGAAAGCTAGAGTCGCAGGAGCAGTTCACCCAGCAAGCCTGGTAAAACGAGATTTGTCAGCTGTCACGATGAGCACACACGTGAGTACAGGTGAGTGGAACTATGCACGGTCCACTTTCAGCGCTGAAATCTAGCACGGAAGACTTGAAGGTCAAAACACTCTCTAGTCCTCAGGATATTTTCCTCTGGCCGGGTGGGGCTGGGGTGGGGGAGAAGTAACTTCTAAATAAAAATTACGGGGTCGCAAAGAGTCAGACATGACTGGGCAACTTAGCAACAACTTCTAAAAGAAGTATAAATTACCTAACTTAAAGAGAAGTCAAGGGAAGGTAGAGCTTGAGAGCTCTGGTCTGAACATCTTACGCGGTAAGTAGAACACAACACACAGATATCAGTGATCAAATTTCAGACCGTTGACTTAATCAAGCAGGTAAAAAGAGAGACGTATTCAGTGTTCAATAAACAAGGCCTTTCGACTACAATGCTTATCTGGTCGAGGTAAAATAACCAAAAACTAGCACCTAAGTTACAAAGAAAATCTTAAATATTTACTTCTTTGCAACTTTACTGATGTTTCATGATTACCTCTACCAAAAATGGCCTATTATACAGAGATATGTTAGAATATATTAATTAAGACAAGAGTTTTATTTCAAGGTAAATGTTAGAATAGTATGAAAATAACTGTTCATGCTAAGAACTTTGCAGTGTCCACAAAGGTGATCAAATTCAATATTGTGGCTCTTGAGTAAAGAACTAAAAGTTTAAAAAAAAAAAAGCATTAACAATTCAAAAGTCATTTTTATTTTGATGTAGCAAAGCACGTCCACTAAGGTTTTGCAAAGAACACAGACACTATTCTTCACTTCTTTACGTGACGGTCACACTGGAAGCACTTAATACTTGTGATAACATGCGTCAATGGACATTAATTTGCTAGAGGCTGCACAACACTGAGAAATCGCGCTAAAGTAAAACTGTGTCCTGGGCCCTCCATCAGCAAGTTCCAACACAGCTCCTCCATTTTGTCCCTAGAAGTCCCTCAAAAACTGTTAGTGATAACTTGTAAATTAACCCTTTTGCAGTGTTTAAAAAACTTCATTTCACGAACACCTCTGATACATCTAAACTTCACAGCTTTCTCTTTAACAAGAGCAACCAACTCTGTTTCAAAGTTTATTAAAATCAGTTCTGTGTGGGTTCCTATTTCTATAAATTCAATAACTTTAAAAAACTATTATTAACCCAGAAACCTGTAGAGCTGAACTGTCTGACCAGCAGTCACTAGCCCTGAAACATGGCTCTAAGGAGAAGTATCTATAGGATTCCTGTGCTTTCATAAAAAAAGGAATGCCAAATATTTCATTAATAATTTTATATTGATTCTGTGATGAAACAAATGGGCTTTCCCCAGTGGCTCAGCAGTAAAGAATCTGCCTGCAATGCAGGAGACACAGGTTCCATCCCTAGGTCAGGCAGATCCCCGGAGGTGGAAATGGCAACCCACTCCAGTAGTGTTTTCTTTTCTCCCCACCCCAATATTCTTGCCTGGGCAATCCCATGGGCAGAGGAGCCTGGCAGGCCACAGTCCATGGGGTCGCAAAGGGTCATATAAGATTAAGGACGCACATATGTGCTGAAATAATACTTTAGATATAATGGGCTACATAAAATATATCATTAAAATTAATCTTACCATTTTCTTTTTAATGTGCTTACTAAGAAATTGAAAGTTATACATGTGGCTTGTATTTGCAGCACAGGTATTTTTATTGCTCAACACTGCTATAAAATAGTCAAGAATCCATGAAAGCATAAAGTAAGTACACAGAAGGAATCTGGACACCAGCATTAAACCACTTCAGATTCTAAATTCCATCCCCAGGCTTGATCACAAAAGCCTATTTAAACCGTTAATACAGCAACTGAAATTCTGCATAGAAAAAAAAATGAATACTACAGTCTTATTTTTCCTTTTAAACTGTCAAAAACATATTTAAAACCATTTCAAATCATTTTAACAGACACAGTGACTTGCGGATATACTCCTGTAGAGCTATGAAGAGTAGAGCTAATCCGAGAAAAATCCCCAGGGAGAAAACTGGTGCGCTGCAGTGACTTCCTCAGTGACCCGTGCACCATCACCCTGGCCCTTCGAATCTCTTCTCCACCCTGCAGCCAGCATGATCTTTTCTCAGGGCAGGCCTGATGCTCACCTCTCCCCATGCCATGGATTAAGGCCTTAATCACTTCTCACCACGTTTTGCCAGCAAAGTCTTCAACACAGCAGACAAGCCCGTGCAGCCAGGCCTCTCCCAGACACACACCCTCCTCTGGGCCCTACGAGGCTGCCCTGGTGCCTGCCCAGGCTCAGCTGCTCCCTGGGCGTGGAAAGGGCCCTCCCCTCTTCATGGAGGTGACAGTCCCATGTATCCTTCAGCTTTCACCTCAAGCACCCTCCAGTCAGTGAACAAACTCTCCAGCAGAGTTTATATGTCAGGCACCACCCTAAGCACATTACAAACTCATTTAGTATCTGTACTAACCACAACCGCAGCCCCAAAGCTCAGGCTCCACTGTCATCCCCATTTCACAGGTGAGGACACTGACACACGAAGAGCTGCAGTAACCGCTGCAAAGTCGTGTGCTGTAACAAAGCTTCCTCAGCACCTGTCCACCTGGGCTGCCGCCCCGACCGGGTCCAGTGCACACGGTGAGTCCCCCGCCTCCCCTGACGGCACACGCCCCAGGTGCAGTGTCGCCCTGCTTCGCGGGATAACTGACGGCTGTCTGTCCCCCGGAAGGCGGCACAAGGCCTGGCCACGCCCATTTCTGCACAGCACCACGCGCCTACGAGGGCTTCACTTTTTTAAACTTTTTACTTGGAGACAATGGAGATGAGATGGCTGGGTGGCATCACTAATGCAATGAACGTGAACTTGGGTAAACTCTGGGAGATGGCGAGAGACAGGCAAGTCAGCCTGCTGTGGCCCACGGGTCGCAAGGAATCCGACACGACTGGGCGGCAGAACAGCAATGGTGATTTTGCACGCAGCTGCAGTAAGGAATTCAAAGAGCTCCTGCGTCGCCTCCCCTGAGCACCCCGAACGGTCACGCGGTGACGCTGACACAGGGCCTCCCCTCACAAGGACGCCTCCTGCTGCCGCTACAGCCACAGCCACTCTCCTCCAGCCCCCAGTGCCGCCTGCTCCTAACCCCTGGCGACCTACAGCCCGCTCTCTATTTCTGTAACTCTGCCGCGCCAAGAGCACTGCGCAAATGGAGTCGTGTGGTCCGCGCCCTTGGGGACGAGCTGTCCGCCCGGCAGGACTCTCTGCAGAGCCGTCCAGGGCTGGGGTCTGCCAGCAGTCCTCCCCTCTTTATGGCGGAGTCGTGCTCCGTGACACGCACACCACGTATGTTTGTTTAGCCATTCACCTGTGGAAGAACATCTGGCTCTTTTCCAGGTTTGGGCTATCACAAACAAAGCCACAATAAATACTCATGTACAGATTTCTTTGTGAACTTAAAGTCTTTATTTCTCCGGGATAAAAGCCAAGGACTGCTATTACTGTGCCGTATGGTAACTGCATGTCTGGCTCCTAAAGAAACCGCCAATTTAACATCCCTCCCCACGATGTCTGGGTGAGCCTGGTTTTCCACATCCAAACCGGCACTCGGTGGTATATATGTTTCACCATTCTGACAGGTGTGTTTTGGTATTTCATGGTTCCTTTAACGTGGTTTCCCTAACGGCTAATGTTGAACATATGTGAAGTGCTTACTTGCTATCTGCATATCCTCCTCAGCGATATGAGTGTTCATATCTTTTGCCAATTCTAACTGAATTGTTTCCCTTCCGAGTTTCATATTTTAGAATATATATCTTAGATACTAGTCCTTTGTCAGATGTGTTGTTTGCAAATATTGTCTCCCACTCTGCAGCTTGGTCGTCTTCTTTCTAACAGGGTCTTGATTGTCGTTCAGTTGCTAAGTTGTATCTACTCTTTTGTGACCTCATGGACTGTAGCTCACCAGGCTCCTCTGTCCATGGGGTTTCCCAGGCAAGAATACTGGAGTAGGTTGCCATTTCCTCCTCCAGAGGATCTTCCTGACCCAGGAATCAAACCTGTATCTCCTACATTGGCTGGTCTATCCTTTACCACTGAGCCATCAGGGAAGCCCTTTAACAGGGTCTATCATGAAGCAAAAGCATTTAACTTTGATGAACTTCAATTTACCAATATTTCCCTGAAGGATTATGCTTTTGGCATCAACTCTAGGAAATCTACTACCAAAGATTTCTCCCAATTTTTTTCCTAAAATTTTTATAATTTTACATTTTATATTTAACTCTAGTCCAGAGGACAAGATGGTTGGATGACACCACTGACTCAACGGACGTAAGTTTGAGCAAGCTCCACGAGATGGTGAAGGACAGGGAAGCCTGGCATGCTGCAGTCCATGGAGCTGCAAAGAGTCAAACACGACTGAGTGAGTGAACTACAACTGTAGTCCATGTTGAGTGAATGTCTGTATAAGCTGTAAGACACAGGCCGAAGCTTGTTTCTGGATGTGTGGATGTCCAATTGCTCCAATGCCATTTGCCAAAAAGGTTACCTTCCTCCCACTGAATTGTTCTGGGGCCTCTGGTAAAAATTAGTTGGGCTTATTCGTGTGACTCTGCTTCAGAGTCCTCTGTTCTGTTTCGCTGATCTGTGTTTCTGCACCTACAGCAATAACACACAGTCCTGACTACTGGAGCTCCTGACGTTGGAGAGATTGATTTCTCACACCTGATTCTTATTTTCCGAAATTGTTTTTGTTTTTCTAGTTTCTTTGCTTTCCCATATTTATTTTAGAATAGTCTGTCTGTATCTACAGAATTTTCCTGGATCAGTTAACTGTCTATGGTGTGAATAACAAACTGATCTATCTGTATTTGGATGATGCATGAGAACTGAAATTCAAAAAGACCTAAGCTGAACACAAACCTGCTTGTCCTCCCCCTCTCACTATCTCAGTTTACAGCATCACCATTTACCTAGTAGGGAAAATCAGTTTTCCGAGTTACTGATTAATGTATTTGACAAACTTTCTGCTGAGCACCCAGCATGTGCTGGGGGGTTCTGAGTAAGAAGAGGTCCCTATTCCCAAAGGCAGTCAAGGTGAAAGACACACACAGTATGAGAGGCACACAGGAGAGGTGCACGGCAAGTCCACGCGATGACAGAAACAAGCTGCTGCCTGGGAAAGTCTGTAAACACCGAAAGAGGACACGAGCGCTGCAGGGTTAGGAGGGGTTAGCTAGGCCGACCGTGAGGCAACAAGCCGATGAAGGGGAAAGCAGCGTAATACAACCTGCTCAGGTAGCTCAGCAAGAGGTGGGGACTAGAGAGGAGCTGGGGAGGCGCCCAGAAGCAGGGAGGGGCTCTTGGGTTCTGCTGAGGAACCAATTCACTCACTCATGGTAAACCACAAAGTCTTCAAGAGAAGTCACCTGACAGGAAGTGAACTTTAACGAGCCGCCGGCAGCGGCAGTTTGGAGGAGACGAGCAGGGCGGGAGACTGAAGACCAGCTCTGGGGAGGAGTCCGGGGCCCCTACTCCAGGGGTAACACAGGCCTATACTCAGCACCCCTGAGTATAACAATGAGGGCATCACTGCACTGAGTCACAGCGGCACGACAGAGCAGAAAGGGCTGTAAGGACCACGGAGGGGGCCACAGCAACTAACACGCGAGGCAGGGAGCAGGGGAACCCAGACACCCGCTTGGTTTCTGGCTTGACTGATTCAAAAGAGCTGGAAGAAGCAAAGCGTCGTCTCCTGAAGCTTACAGGACTAACACCAGAGCGTGCTTTCCAAACGCTGGATCGAGGCCAGACTAGAGAAGGGGGTGGTGACTCTGAGCACCGAAGTGGTCCCCAGACTGCACACACTGAGCAGTGCGGCCCAGAAGGGGGGAGACTAGACACGCGGCTCAGGGGCCCAGAGCTGAGGGAGGAGTCTTCAGAACTCCAACAAGGCTCTGGCTTCTCATCAAGGGAACTGGGTAGGGCTGAGGACCACGGCTAAGCTTCCAAGGCGCGTCTGTCAGCTGTCTGAGAACAGCAGGCACAGCCAGAGAGGGGCAAAGGAAATCCCGGGTGTCAGCAACCAGAGAGACGAACGAGAGTCTCAGGACCGATGACAGCGGTGAGGGGAAACCCTGAGTGATCTATCACTTGGCCCCAAGGAGCTTTCCGGTAGAAACATCGCAGGAGCTAAATGAGCAAGATACTAGTCCAAGATTAAAACGTGACCATGAATTTCAACAGAATCACTTATTCCTTTACTGAAGCTTATAAAACAGCAACTGTAAAAAAATAAAATATAATACAAATAAAATTTTTATTGATTGATGGCATAAATTACATTTCCTACTGTCCTCAGGGATATGACAACTTTTTCCTACAAATTTGTAAATATCCATATAATAAAAGGGGACACACGTCACAAAAGACACCAGAACTGTTTGAAGAGTTCAGAGAGAAAACCACATCCCACTGTAGCTGATGATGACAAGCATTCTTTGGGAGAGATACACGACCCGGATCTTAAAAATGGGGGGAGAGGGCATTCCCTGGCGGTCCAGAGGTTAGGACTTATAGCTTCCAGTGCTGGTGGGGACTTGGGTTCAAACCCTGGGCGGTGAACTAATGTCTCACAAGCCATCATGACACAGCTGGAAAAAAAAAAAAGACGGGACCTCACTGGGGCAGAGATGAGAGAAGAGGTTAGTTAGCTGAAGCAAAAGCACTAGCATGAATCAGGCTATGGAGTCAAGAGGGTAACAAAGACACTTATGGATGAGAGTTTATGCCCAGAACACAGGTCCAGCACGAGGTTCATGGGCAAATAAGTTGGGGTAATAAAACACACCCCCTAGAAATGTCGAAGCTAACAGCACGAGCAAGGTTCTTGAGAAAACAAAACTTAACAGTTTCTCAAATCTATTTCGCAAAGGATTGGTTCCTCCATCCCTTACAACATCATGAAATGTAGATCACGTCAGAACATCACCGGATTAAAGAATGTATCCTGATACAAATAGTCAGTACTTACAAGAAACAACGATAATTAAACTGCTTTCTTCCCAATGTAACATTTGTTGATATTTTACCCTACTGTCCATTGAGATAGCTGCATGTCTAATCACTGCACCTTCTGTATTTTTCTTTCAAAAAGTACTAAATGCATAACCTGCTAAAGGAAGCGGCTATCTATTCTGAAGAAAATTTCCTAGATTCAAAATATTTTTTAGATCCAGGAAAAAAGTTAAATGCCAGATGATTTTAAAAGGAAAAACATACACACAAGTATAAGGCTAAGACTATCACAAGCAAAAAGGTAAACAACCCAACAATAAGATGCTGTGGAAGACGTACACTTTGAAAGCTAATTTTCATGATTTTATAAGACAGAAACTGTTCAACTACTTCCCATGAGGGCAAGAAATATGTTTACCTGACTTCGTTCCAATCAAAGCTGCATAACGAATCTCTCTACATTTCAGCAATGCAAATGGGGAGTTTCCCCATGTAGATTCACCTTTCATTTCATTCTTAACTAAAGAACAATGATCTTTAAGAATCAAAATGTATCATAGCTACTATGTTTAAATACACATGTGAAAGTACAATTTAAAAAAACACAACAGTTTATTGAGTCATGAAAGAAGAATTTAAAAAAGGATCCTCCAGAGCATCTATGATTGTATATTACTTTTATATGGAAGAATGAATGGACCTATGGTGCCATCTCTGTCACCCGACTGTTTCTTCCAGTACTTTGTTGTCTTGCTTGCCTTGAAGGGCAGCCACTGATAGCAAGAGGTCTGAACTCACACTGTCAGGCTTCAGTCTCTGTTCTGACACTAACTGAGACCTCGGGCAAGGTAATCAGATCCTCTATGCATCAGTTTCCACGTCTCTATGATGGGGAAAATCAAAGTACCAACTCCAAGGAGCTGACATGAGAACTCAGATAATACACAAAACCACTTCAGAAAGATCCCGAACTACAGAATTTGCTCAGTAAATGCTAACCCTTATCATATTTTAGGTCCCTGCTGAAAAGTTTGACTAGAAACTAAGCTGAAAGTTCCACAAAGCAGTGACAGTGGCCCAGCTTCTCAGGATGCTGCTCGACCCACCACAGAGATCAAATCTGGCTTCCTGAGCAGTCTGAAAATTATTACCAACAGGTCACAACAGGAAATGGAAAGCCTATCACCAACATGAGCTGGAAAACAGCCAACTCACTAACACAAAACCATAACGTGAGCAAATCTTTCCCCTAAACTGGATCTATCCAAAGCTAGGTTAAGTCATTTGCATATGATTGAAAATATACACTAAAACACAAGTTCCAACTAAAGATGTAGGTGCTATACATTCATATTGACCTCTTAAAATAATTTCAGGTGTTTTTCAAACAAAGAATCAGTCTTTGAAGAGTGTGGGGGGTAAGGTGTGGGAGGAGATGCAATCTGCCCTGGGTTCTGCCAATAACAGGCTGTTCCTATCAACCAGAAGTCATAAACTGCAGGCTTAATTTGAGTAAATATCTGTACGGCACACACCTGGCTTTTAAGTCCTATTGTGTAACAAAAAACAATCAGCACTGGCACCTTTTAAGGTGAAAATCAACCATCTATACAGGAGCATTTTAACTCCTGCATGTCCTCTCCTGCTACACAGCATTTTCTAGTGACTCACAAAGCAAGTAAAATAGACTGACATCAAATTATTTATGTAAAGACTCAACAATCCTTTGATTGTTGAATAAACCACATAAACCACAATGATGCTGAAGGAACTGAAATGCATGGCTCAAAAAGTGTATAGTTTGCAGAACTGAACTTCTGAATTATAAAAAGATAATAAAGTGCAGTCACTCATAAAAAATTTATCTCATAAAACAGAATTTTCTTCCAAAGGAAACACAAATTCCAGCCCCTAATATGCATAAGGTGTACATAATTGTCTTCTATGAGCTCGTTTTAAAATGTTGTGCAAATAAAGCACATTATATAAAAAATTAATTTGTGTCTACGGTGGTTTCCAGCGCAAGTTTAAGATCAAAACACAAATGCTATGTATACACACAAACTATGGCTTCATATACACATAAATCTTTTAAAAAGTGACACTGAACAGTAAGTTTATATTTGGGCAAATTTCGCGAAAGTGAAACCCACAATCTCTTCCTGGCACCTACGTCCACTCTGTTCAAAGGTCTTTTGGCAGTTCCTGAAGAGAGCAGGTGCAAGCTTAAAGAACGGTCTCGGGCCTCACCTGCCGCTGGCGGGGTCAACGTCCCGCAGGCCAACCCGTCCCAAGATCTGGATGGCGAGGCAAGCGACGCCGGCCCCGCCGGCTCCCGGCCCCCGCCATCACTCACCTCGCCGCTCAGAGGCAGAGCAGCCCCGGGGCCGCGTCCTGCGCCGCCGGCGGGCTCCGCATTTGAGGACGGCCGGCGCGCCCAGCCCCACCGCGACCGCGACCCACAGGCTCAGCCAGGCGGGAGCCGCATCAGGTTGGAGCCGCCGGCTCTGGGGCCCTGGACTCGACCCGCTGCTGCCCCGAATCAAACACGACCGCCTTAAAGCTCACCTCCCTCTGGAGGGACCACAGCTGCAGCCATGCTCCAACTCGGGGAGAAACTGGAGCGGCCGGCCGCCAGCACCCCTCCTCGGCACTCGGCCCAACTCTGGCCACAGGCTGACGGTACCGCAGCAAGGGCCGGGAAGCGGACAGGAGCGGCTAAAGCAGGGCCGACAGGTGCGTCGGCGCCTGACGTCACCGCGTAGCCGTGATCGGCCGCTCAGCGTCCGGACCGGTTGGAACCGCGTAGGTGCCCATTGGGCCGTGAGGGAGCAGGGGGCGGGACTTGTGGAAGTGGTGGGCGGGGCTTATGGAGGCAGGGGGCGGACTTTGTGGGAGCAGTGGGAGGGTCGTGAGGAACGAGTGGGAGAATCAGCTGGGAACAAGGGCAGGCCTGTTGGGAACAGGGGGCGGGCCGTGTAGCTGCAGGGGCGGGCCTTAGGTGTGGTGGGCGGGCCGTGTGGAGGCAGGAGGCGGGGCTCGGGCACCATGGGGCGGGGCCGATTAGGGTGTGACCTTTCCCAGGTGGTTTGTCACGTCCCACAGGCGGTGGGTTGCTCCTGGTGGTGACCTCGCGAGAGGACAGAGGTGGCACCTGACTGCACGCGCCGAAGGGCGCTGAGCGAGCCCCGGGCGGAGGAGCACTGCGGCCTCCGCAGGCGAGTCTGCAGTGGCAAGAGCCCTGGTTCTGGGGACAGCCAGCCTGCCAGCCCATACAGGTGGCACGAATTCTCAAAAACGCTTGGAAATTGACTATTTTGGAGAAAACACGCAACCTGAGGAAGATTTGAATGGCAGAGCTGAATGGACTTTCTCTTGGCAAACACTTGAGGAACTCCTAAGGTGTGCCAGTGCGGATTCCAAGAGCAGGGAGGGCCGCTCAAGGACAGGCCGGTATGGGGCTCTGCGGAGTGGGGACGGCCTGAATCGCAAAGAGTGACCTCTGACCTGGAGCTCGGGAGGGGGGATGGTCAACAGCACCTGGTGGCATAGAAAGGAAGAAGGGTAAAGGCGAATGGTACCCTGGTGTTAACTGATTGTAGGTGGGAGGGGGATAGGAGGGGAGATGCAGGAGTCAGCCATTGTGCCCACGACTTTTGTGTTTTATCCCAGATAACTGGCAGTTGTTGGAAACCCTTGTTGTTGTTGTTATTGAGTAATTTTTCTTTCCAAAATTTTACTATGAAAATTTTCAAATCCAGAAAACCTGACAGGTGAAATAAGTTCATTGAAAACTCATAAATGGTTTTTCACTTCTTTAAGGTATATGATAAATGCTCTAAAATTTTATGTTTTAGAAGTCTAAAGTCAACTTACAGTAATTGCATATAACAGGGAAATGTTTTAATCATGGGCATGATAGGATCAGTCACCTAGATTCAAAAATTCTGCTGTGTTAGCTTCATTTGTATTGAGGTGTAATTTTTTCCCCAGAAGTTTGTGACAGTAGGATGAGGACATTATAAAACTCTAACCAGAGTTTCATCTCCTGAGAATAACAACCTCTGGGCTTCTGTGGTGGTGCAGTGGTTAAGAACTGCCTTGCAATGCAGGGAACAGCCATTCCATCCCTGGTCCAGGAAGATCCCACATGGCTCTCAGCAGCTAAGCCCATCAGTTCAGTTAATCACTCAGTCATATCCAACTCTTTGTGACCCCATGGACTGCAGCAGGCCAGGCCTCCCTGTCCATCACCAACTCCCGGAGTTTACTCGAACTCATGTCCTTTGAGTCGGTGATGCCATCCAACCATCTTATGCTCTGTCGTCCCTTTCTCCTCCCACCTTCAATCTTTCCCAGCATCAGGGTCTTTTCAAATGACAGTTCTTCCAATCAGATGGCCCAAGTATTGGAGTTTCAGCTTCAGCATCAGTCCTTCCAATGAATATTCAGGACTGATTTCCTTTAGGATGAACTGGTTGGATCTCTTTGCAGTCCAAGAGACTCTTAAGATTCTTCTCCAAAACCACAGTTCAAAGGCACAATTCTTCAGCACTCAGCTTTGTTTATAGTTCAACTGTCACGTCCATACTGACTACTGGAAAAACCATAGCCTTGACTAGACAGACCTTTGTTGGCAAAGTAGTGTCTCTGCTTTTTAATATGCTGTCTAGGTTGGTCATAACTTTTCTTCCAAGAAGCAAGCATCTTTTAATTTCATGGCTGCAGTCACCATCTGCAGTGATTTTGGAGCCCCCCAAAATGAAGTCTGCCACTATTTCCCTATCTATTCACCATGAAGTGATGAGACCGGATGCCATGATCTTAGTTTTCTGAATGTTGAGCTTTAAGCCAACTTTTTCACTCTCCTCTTTCACTTTCATCAGGAGGCTCTTTAGTTGTTCTTCACTTTCTGCCATAGGGGTGGTGTCATCTGCATATCTGAGGTTATTGATATTTCTCCCAGCAATCTTGATTCCAGCTGATGCTTCATCCAGCCCAACGTTTCTCATGATGTACTCTGTGTATAAGTTAAATAAGCAGAGTGACAATATGCAGCCTTCATGTACTTCTTTCCTGATTCAAAATCAGTCTATTGTTCTATGTTTAGTTCTAACTGTTGCTTCCTGACCTGCATGCAGGTTTCTCAAGAGGCAGGTCAGGTGGTCTGGTATTCCCATCTCTTGAAGAATTTTGCACAGTTTATTGTAATCCACACAGTCAGAGGCTTTGGCATAGTCAGTAAAGCAAAAATAGATGTTTTTCTGGAACTCTCTTGCTTTTTCTATGATTCAACGGATGTTGGCAATTTAATCTCTGGTTCCTCTGCCTTTTCTAAATCCAGCTTGAACATCTGGAAGTTCACAGTACATGTACTGTTGAAGGCTCTCGAAGAATTTTGAGCATTGTGCATGTGTGTGTTAGTTGCTCAGTTGTGTCCGACTCTTTGCAACCCCATAGACCCACCAGACCCCTCCATCCATGGGATGCTCCAGGCAAGAACACTGGAGTGGGTTGCCATTTTCTTCTCCAAAAGGAACTATAGAAAGAAAGAAAGTGAAGTCGCTCAGTCATGTCCGACACTTTGTGACCCCATGGACTGTAACCTACTAGGCTCCTCCATCCATGGAATTTTCCAGGCAAGATTACTGACGTGGGTTGCGATTTCCTTGTCCAGTTTGGAGCATTACTTTGCTAGCATGTGAGATGAGTGCAATTGTGCAGTAGTTTGAGCATTCTTTGGCATTGCCTTTCTTTGGGATCAGAATGAAAACTGATCTTTTCTAGTCCTGTGGCCACTGCTGAGTTTTCCAAACTTGCTGGCATATTGAGTGCAGTACTTTCACAGCACCACCTTTTAAGATTTGAAATAGCGCAGCTGAAATTCCATCACCTCCACTAGCTTATTTCATAGTGATGCTTCCTAAGGCCCACTTGACTTCACATTCCAGGATGTCTGCCTCTAGATGAGTGATCACACCATCGTGATTATCCAGGTCATGAAGATCTTTTTTGTACAGTTCTTCTGTGTATTCTTGCCACCTCTTCTTAATATCTTCTGCTTCTGTTAGGTCCATACCATTTCTGTCCTTTATTGTGCCCATCTTTGCATGAAATGTTCCCTTAGTATCTCTTAATTTCCTTGAAGAGATCTCTAGTCTTTCCCATTCTGTTATTTTCCTCTATTTCTTTGCACTGATCACTGAGGAAGGCTTTCTTGTCTCTCCTTCCTATTCTTTGGAATACCGCATTCAAACGGGTATATCTTTCCTTTTCTCCTTTGCTTTTCGCTTCTATTCTTTACGCAGCTATTTGTAAGGCCTCCTCAGGCAGCCATGTTGCTTCTTTTAACTTCTTTTTCATGGGGATGGTGTTGATCACTGCCTCCCATACAATGTCATGAACCTCTGTCCATAGTTCATCAGGCACTCCATCAGATCTAATCCCTTTAATCTATTTGTCACTTCCACTGTATAATCGTAAGGGATTTGATTTAGGTCATACCTGAATGGCGTGCTGTGATTCATGGGTCGCAAAGGGTCGGACACGACTGAGCAACTGAACTGAACTGAACTGAGCTGAATGATCTAGTGGTTTTCCCTACTTTCTTCAACTTAAGTCTGAATTTGGCAATAAGGAGTTCATGATCTGAGCTACAGTCAGCTCCCTGTCTTGTTTTTACTGACTGTATAGAGCTTCTCCATCTTTGGCTGCAAAGTATATGATCAATCTGATTTCGGTGTTGACCATCTGGTGATGTCTATGTGTAGAGTCTTCTCTTGTGTTGTTGGAAGCTAAGCCCATGCTCCACAACTATTGGGTCTGTGCTCTAGAACCAGATAGTGCAGCTACTAAGTCTGTGTGCCACACTACTGAAGCTGGTGTGCCCCAGAGCCCATGCTCTTCAACAAGAAAAACCACAACATCAAGAAGCCTGTGCATCAAAACTGGAGAGTTGCCCCCATTCACAGCAACTACAGAAAGTCCACAAGCAACAAGGAAGACCCAGTGCAGCCAAAAATTAATTAATTAATTTAGAAAAGAGTAACAACCTATCCTGGAGAAGGCAATGGCACCCCACTCCAGTACTCTTGCCTGGAGAATCCCAGGGATGGGGGAGCCTGGTGGGCTGCCATCTCTGGGGTCACACAGAGTCGGACACAACTTAGCAGCAGCAGCAGCAGCAGCAACAACAACCTCTCCTGGAGAAGGAACTGGCAACCCATTCCAGTACTCTTGCCTGGAAAATCCCATGGACGGAGGAGTCTGGTAGGCTACGGTCCATGGGGTCGCTAAGAGTTGGACACGACTGAACAACTTCACTTTTACTTTTCACTTTCATGCACTGGGGAAGGAAATGGCAACCTACTCCAGTGTTCTTGCCTGAAGGATCCTGGGGACGGGGGAGCCTGGTGGGTTGCCATCTATGGGGTCATTAGGAGTCGGACAGGACTGAAGCGACTTAGCAGCAGCAGCAGCAGCAACCTCTCCAACCATAGTATCACAGCTAGGAAATTAACAGTAAGTCCCTAATATTATCTGATCAGTTCAGTTCAGTTCAGTTGCTCAATCATGTCTGACTCTTTGCGACCCCATGAATTGCAGCACACCAGGCCTCCCTGTCCATCACCAACTCCCGGAGTTCACTCAGATTCATGTCCATTGACTCAGTGATGCCATCCAGCCATCTCATCCTCTGTCTTCCCTTTCTCCTCCTGCCCCCAATCCCTCCCAGCATCAGAGTCTTTTCCAATGAGTCAACTCTTCGCATGAGGTGGCCAAAGTACTGGAGTTTCAGCTTTAGCATCATTCCTTCCAAAGAAATCCCAGGGCTGATCTCCTTCAGAATGGACTGGTTGGATCTCCTAGCTAGGCTATATTTAAATTTCACCAGTTGTCAACAAGAAAAGAGTGTTTTGCAGATTTTTTTTCAAACCAGGATCCAGTCAAGTTTCAAACATTGCATTTTGGTTATGTTTCTTAAATCTCTTTTATTCTTCAACAATTCCCTGCAATTTTTCATAACACTGATGGTTTAAAGAGACCAGACAAGTTGCCTAAAGAATGTTGCAAGATGAACAGTTTGGTTTTTTAATAATAATAGTAACTGTGGCTTGTGTAGATTGACCATGTCCCCAAAGAAGATCCTCCCACATCCCACCCCACACTTTATTTGGAAATAGGGTCTTTACAAGTGTGTTCAAGGTGATGGGCCCTAATCCAACATGCATGACATCATCAAAAGAGAAGAGACACACAGAGAAGATGGGCACGTGAAGACAAGGTCAAGACTGGGCTTATGCAGTCCAGACAAAGAAGTTCCTGGGTGGGACACCAGAAGCTGGAAGAAGAAGGAAGGACTCTTCTCCAGACCCTGATTTCAAACTTCTGGGCTCCAAAAAGGTGCAAGAATAAATTTCTGTTGTTATAAGACCCCCAGTTTGTGGTAATTTGTTATCAGTCTTAGGAAACTAATACTGGATTGACCAAAAAGTTCATTCAGATGTTTCATACGATGTCATGGAAAAACGCAACCAAACTTTTTGGCCAACTTAATGCAATGACTTGAAACATTTGGAAACAATACAGAAAGTCTAAAATGCAAGCTAACTTAGTCCTTGTACAACCAGACCAACCTCAATGCTCAAAAAGATACTATTAAGTATATCTTGCCTGTCTTTTCAGGGACATTTTAGGCACTACAAAGATGCTGTTGATACATACATTAAATGATGGAGGAAACTATTCACCAGAAGCCCTGTTAAGAGAACTGGCTTGGCTTGGTCAGACTTTTTGCAGTGTTTAGAGGGTGTTGGCAGGCTAAGTTGCTTCAGTTGTGTCCTACTCTGTGTGACCCTTTGGACTTGTAGCCCACCAGGTTCCTCTGTCCATGGGATTTTCCAGGCAAGAGTACTGGAGTGGTTGCCATTTCCTCCTCCAGGGGATCTTCCCGACCCAGGGATTGAACCTTGGTCTTTTACATCTCCTGCATTGACAGGCAGGTTCTTTACCACTAGCGCCACCTGTAGGAAATCCTAGATGTGTCTCAGCTGGCTCCTAGAAGAGGAGTTTGTTTTCCTTTTGAGAGAAGAAAGGGAGGAGAAGGAGCAAGTTGACCAGGAGAAGGTGGGGGTAAGTGCTGGAGGAGAGTTAGCTTTGTACAACAGGGTCTGCAAGAGAGGCTGCTTTGCTTCCAGACCAAGTTGCATCAAACTCTGAATCACACACTGCTTTTGGTTACGAACACTTTGGGGGCCCTCCAGGGAAAGCAGAAGAGAGTAATGAATACCTGATTGGAGTGTATTTTTCTGTATCTTACCCAGAGATTACCTGTATAGTGTGGTATAGGAGGTTACCTCGATGCAGTGGTGGTGGTTTAGCTGCTAAGTCGTGTCCGACTTGTGACCCTATGTGCCGGGGTCCTGCCCTGGTGGATCCAGGGTAATTTGAAGGGGAGACGGAGTAGGTGAGGAAAAATTTACTTATTTAGAAATATAAAAAGATTAGGAAAGAATAGTGTAGTAGGAAAATTAGTGGAGAAAAGAGGCTGAATAACTTGGTTTACGTGGAGAACTAATAAAGTTCCAGACAAGGAACTTGCACTGTCTACGTTAGGCCACCGGCGCCCATTTGAATCGCAGAGAGTGCCCCGCCTTAGGCTCCCTCTCGCATGGGTCTTAGAAGCCAGGGCAAGTAAGTAGACTTGGAGAGCCTCCACACCCCAGATGGGAATTCAGCCAGAAAATAGAGTAAAGAAGACACGGGGGAAACCTGTCTTTCCAGTGACTGGCCCATCCTCTATTGTCCGGAAAGGCCTTTTATACTTTTGATTGTACATAGAGATCAATGGGTAATACAAAATTATGCAGCGTCAGCAGACCTGACTCTTATCGAGACCAGGCTTTCTCTCTGTATACCTAGCTGTATACACAAGTCTTAGGTGATTTACATCATCTTCTGGCCAGAGGGCCAATTAACATTTTACGGCCCTTTTCTGATAAGGGTCTGTCAACCAGAGAATTTATTTGTGTTGTTCTTCCCAAAGTCTGGCGCCACTCTCAGAAAGCACTAAATAAAGTTACATTCTTACATAGCAAGGACACAGCAATTTATAACAATGAAAGAAGTACAGTGATTTATAACAAAGAGAAAAGTAATTAACCCAAAAGTCTAGTGTTGCTAACATCAAAACTACTATATTCCTTTTTCTGCATCCCGATTACATTGATTAATATCCTCCCAGGTACCTAAAAGATAAAGGATATGGAGGCCTGGCAGTAAACATTAACTCAACAAACTCTTCACCTAACTAATTCTTAACTCTAAAAGGCCCTATATCTTTAAGATGTTTTAAGCTTCATGCCCCTCGCAGTTGGGGGGCTGTAAACAATCACAAGTTGTAAAAGTCCGGGCAGACCGGTCAGGTAAGTTAGAAAGCCATCAAAGGGTTTTAAGCCGAGACATTCCTTTCATACGCAGGAGACCAGTTGGAGCTCTAAGTTAACTTTTTCCAGAGAAAGGTGGTCAGGGAAAGCCCCCTGTTATGTCAGAAGAGTATAGTGTAGCAGACAGTAAACAGACAGATTTTGGTTTCGGGGTAGATGCTCAGGCTGAGGACCCTTGAGACCTGACTCGCCTTGCCCATCAGGTCTCTCCACATGACCTTTCCATGGGTGGGATTTCCCGTGCTGGCTCCCGGCACCTATGGACTGTAGCCTGCCAGGCTTCTCCATCCGTGGGATTTTCCAGGCAAGAATACTGGAGTGGGTTGCCGTTTCCCTCTCCTCGATGCAGTGGTACCCTCAAAATGCACAGGCAGACAAGCTGTCCCAGAGGTCAGGGAAAGAAAGCCAACACAGCCTGAGAAGCCAGTGGGGAAGAAAGAAACACACTCAGGATAGGCTGCAACTGGAATGGAAAGATTCAAGGCTGTGGTCATGTAGCATGCATATGTCTTATCTGTCTTTGCGGCCTCCCATGGATTGTTGGGTAGTTAGAACTAGAGGTGAGCAAGAGTCCAGAAATAGAAGGTGCCTCAGGCCCATGACACAGGCCATCGGAGAGATGCAAGGGCTAGAGTGCCTGAGCACAGCCCAGGTTGCCGGTTAACCTGTTGAGCCCTTCTGGGGCAGGACATGTATGACACAGAGTGTCACCGCTGGGCGGCAGGATTAAGACCTGTGTATGCTGGGTGTCTTGTGGATATTTAGTGTGCCGTGAATATATGGTGCTTGATACATGTCTGATGGGTCTTGAATGTTTAGTGCCTCGTGAACATGTCACATCTCCTGGTCCTTCCAACTTTTTCAATCTCAGCTCTCAAGTCTAGGTAGGCCCTACTGACCTGTCCATCATGCCTGGCAGCTGAGTAACTTGTGTCATCTGTGCTTTGTCCATGAGCTTAGTCTGTCCTATTTATTTCTTTTCTTCAAGGCAGAATTGAATATTCTCAGATGACACAGTCCTGGGTTTTGGGGCTTGTATGGTGCCCCTATGGTGATGGGAGTGCCGACAACACAGTCCAACTTCTCAGGAATCTTTCATTGCTGGTATCATGATAGAATGTGTGAAACCATGGTTATATCTAAGCACATGCATCCATGCATGCTCAGGCACTCAGTCGTGTCTGACTCTGCAACCCCATGGACTGTGGTCCACCAGGCTCCTCTGTCCATGAGATTTTCCAGGCAAGAGTACTGGAGTGGGTTGCCATTTCCTCCTCCAGGGGATCTTCCCGACCCAGGGATCGAATCTAAGTCTCCTGCATTGCAGGTGGATTCTTTACCACTGAGCCACATAGGAAGCCCATATCTAAGCACAGTTTTCCCTTATTTGACTTGGGGCTCTGTTGGACACGTTTTGTAGGTTCTTTTTTCAGAAAAAAATGTTGGAAAGTAATCAAAAACTTTTCTAAACTAAGTGGAATTTTTCAAGAGATTTACAGACGTATGTTTTCTTCTCTCACTGCAGATAATGGTGCCTAATATGGGGAGAGGTGCTCAGATTTGAGCCTAGACAATAGTCAGAGCCATATAACTGTGGTATCATATCTACCCTGAGGAACTGTAGGTACCACTATAGTTAATTATATGGTATATTTGAATATTGTTCAGACGCCAGATACTAAGAGTTCTCATCACAAGGGGAAAAAAATACAAAACATGGTTTTCCTTTTTTCTTGGTATCTACATGATATGGCAGATGTTAACTAAGCATTGTGGTAATGGTTTCACAATGGTAATGGTTTCAAATCATTACGCTGTACACTTTGAAGTTATGCAGTTCTGTCCATCAGTTACGTTTTAGTAAACTGGACAAACCAACGAATAAAAACTGACAAAAGCCTATCAGTCCACAGGAAGTACTTGGAGGCAGAGCAAAATGCATTATGTGAATAAAGCCAGGCTCATGTACGTTAGAACCCCATGAACAGTATGAAAAGGCAAAATGATAGGATACCAAAAGAGGAACTCCCCAGGTCATTAGGTGCCCAATATGCTACTGGAGATCAGTGGAGAAATAACTCCAGAAAGAATGAAGGGATGAAGCCAAAGCAAAAACAATACCCAGCTGTCGATGGGACTGGTGATAGAAGCAAGATCCGATGCTATAAAGAGCAATATTGCATAGGAACCTGGAATGTCAGGTCCATGAATCAAGGCAAATTGGAAGTGGTCAAACAAGAGATGGCAAGGGTGAACATCGAAATTCTAGGAATCAGCGAACTAAAATGGACTGGAATGGGTGAATTTAACTCAGATGACCATTATATCTACTACTGTGGGCAGGAATCCCTCAGAAGAAATGGAGTAGCCATCATGGTCAACAAAACAGTCCGAAATACAGTACTTAAATGCAATCTCAAAAACGACAGAATGATCTCTGTTCGTCTCCAAGGCAAACCATTCAATATCACAGTTATCCAAGTCTATGCCCCAACCAGTAACACTGAAGAAGCTGAAGTTGAACGGTTCTATGAAGACCTACAAGACCTTTTAGAACTAACACCCCAAAAAGATATCCTTTTCATGATAGGGGACTGGAATGCAAAAGGAGGAAGTCAAGAAACACCTGGAGTGACAGGCAAATTTGGCCTTGGAATGCAGAATGAAGCAGGGCAAAGACTAATCGAGTTTTGCCAAGAAAATGCACTGGTCATAGCAAACACCCTCTTCCAACAACACAAGAGAAGACTCTACACATGGACATCACCAGATGGTCAACACTGAAATCAGATTGATTGTATTCTTTGCAGCCAAAGATGGAGAAGCTCTATACAGTCAACAAAAACAAGACCAGGAGCTGACTGTGGCTCAGATCATGAACTCCTTATTACCAAATTCAGACTTAAATTGAAGAAAGTAGGGAAAACTGCTAGACCATTCAGGTATGACCTAAATCAAATCCCTTATGATTATATAGTGGAAGTGAGAAATAGATTTAAGGGCCTAGATCTGATAGATAGAATGCCTGATGAACTATGGAATGAGGTTCGTGACATTGTACAGGAGACAGGGATCAAGACCATCCCCATGGAAAAGAATTGCTAAAAAGCAAAATGGCTGTCTGGGGAGGCCTTATAAGTAGCTGTGAAAAGAAGAGAGGCAAAAACCAAAGGAGAAAAGGAAAGATATAAGCATCTGAATGCAGAGTTCCAAAGAATAGCAAGAAGAGATAAGAAAGCCTTCTTCAGCGATCAGTGCAAAGAAATAGAGGCAAACAACAGAATGGGAAAGACTAGAGATCTCTTCAAGAAAATGAGAGATACCAAGGGAACATTTCATGCAAGGATGGGCTCGATAAAGGACAGAAATGGTCTGGACCTAACAGAAGCAGAAGATATTAAGAAGAGGTGGCAAGAATACACGGAAGAACTGTACAAAAAAGATCTTCACGACCCAGAAAATCATGATGATGTGATCACTAATCTAGAGCCAGACATCTTGGAAAATGAAGTAAGTGGGCCTTAGAAAGCATCACTACGAACAAAGCTGGTTTTAGAAAAGGCAGAGGAACCAGAGATCAAATGGCCAACATCCACTGGATCATGGAAAAAGCAAGAGAGTTCCAGAAAAACATCTATTTCTGCTTTATTGACTATGCCAAAGCCTTTGACTATGTGGATCACAAGAAACTGTGGAAAATTCTTAAAGAGATGGGAATACCAGACCACCTAACTTGCCTCTTGAGAAATCTGTATGCAGGTCAGGAAACAACAGTTTGAACTGGACATGGAACAACACACTGGTTCCAAATAGGAAAAGGAGTACGTCAAGGCTGTATATTGTCACCCTGCTTATTTAACTTCTATGCAGAGTACATCAAGAGAAACGCTGGACTGGAAGAAACACAAGCTGGAATCAAGATTGCCAGGAAAAATATCAATAACCTCAGATATGCAGATGACACCACCCTTATGGCAGAAAGTGAAGAGGAGCTAAAAAGCCTCTTGATGAAAGTGAAAGAGGAGAGCGAAAAAGTTGGCTTAAAGCTCAACATTCAGAAAATGAAGATCATGGCATCTGGTCCCATCACTTCATGGGAAATAGATGGGAAAACAGTGGAAACAGTGGCTGACTTTAATTTTTTGGGCTCCAAAATCACTGCAGATGGTGACTGCAGCCATGAAATTAAAAGACGCTTACTCCTTGGAAGAAAAGTTATGACCAACCTAGATAGCATATTCAAAAGCAGAGACATTACTTTGCCGACTAAGGTCCGTCTAGCCAAGGCTATGGTTTCTCCAGTGGTCATGTGTGGATGTGAGAGTCGGACTGTGAAGAAGGCTGAGCGCCGAAGAATTGATGCTTTTGAACTGTGGTGTTGGAGAAGACTCCTGAGAGTCCCTTGGACTGCAAGGAGATCCAACCAGTCCATTCTGAAGGAGATCAACCCTGGGATTTCTTTGGAAGGAATGATGCTAAAGCTGAAACTCCAGTACTTTGGTCACCTCATGTGAAGAGCTGACTCATTGGAAAAGACTCTGATGCAGGGAGAGATTGGGGGCAGGAGGAGAAGGGACGACCAAGGATGAGATGGCTGGATGGCATCACAGACTCGATGGACGTGAGTCTGAGTGAACTCTGGGAGATGGTGATGAACAGGGAGGCCTGGTGTGCTGCAATTCATGGGGTCGCAAAGAGTCGGACATGACTGAGCAACTGAACTGGACTGAACTGAGCATGTACGTTAAATCATAGTTTCCAGTGAGAAGTGAGCTGAAGCACTAATAAAAAGAGCTCTACCAAGACTTCTATTAGCTCTATTCCTCTTCACCAACTAACCAACAAAACCTTTAAGCTCTCAAGGAAAGAGAAAGAGTAACTCACAGTGCTAAGAGTGTACTTATTCCAGCCACGTCTGATGCCCTGGTATACCCAGGGCATGGTAGGCATCGCCAGCCAATGGCTGTGATGGCAGCCAGTCCTTCCTGCCAGGACTTTTGTCCTTCTGGAAGACTCAGTTTGGAACGTACTATTTTATAGGATTAGCAAGAGAAGTCAGAAAAACCCTGAGGATCCTATTTCAGTTCTTACTAGATTCTTGCTCTCTGGCCCCAGTCAAATTGCTCTAAGCTTTTCCTGAAGTAAAAAACCTGAAGATATGATTATTTCCCATAACAATGTTAAAAATACATTTTAAAAAAGTGTTCCACGGAAAATCGGAGACATGAAGAAGGTCATATAGATGTGCTTCATACGTTTGTGAGCTCTCTCAGGAAAGGAACTTTGATTTTATCGCCTACGTTTCAGGCACATGGGCAAGAGGGAGAGAAAGGAGCTGAGATGTTCTGTTAGGAAAATGGAGGTGTGGTTCTAGTCTGGAAATTCTTGATATCACTAGTATCAGGGAACTAGTTGAAAAATGGCCTTTTCTTGTCTTTGGCCTTTTCCCTAGGAAAGAACGTGAAATGAATAGATTGGCAGTCTTAATTACATTTTGAAGGCTTTGGCATTGCTGACAATCTTCCCGTTTCATGATTTTTTCCTGTGCTTATCTATGCTCAGGTCATGTCCAACTCTTTTGCAACCATGCACTGTAGCCCGCCAGGCTTCTCTTGCCTGGGATTCTCCAGGCAAGAATACTGGCGTGGGTTGACATTTCTTCCTCCAATCTTCGAGCCCAGGGATCAAACCCATACATCCTGTGTCTCCTGCATTGGCAAGTGGGTTCTCTACACTGAGCCACCAAAGAAGCCCAAGATTCTTTCCTACAGATCCCCTAGCTAAGCCTCTCTGGAACTTGACACTGTTGAGTTAGAAAAAAGTGCACAATGTGAGAGTTGTGAGTTAAGTTTAATTTGGGGCCAAATGAGGACTGCATCCCGGGAGACAGCACCTCAGATAGCTCTGAGAGACTGCTCCCAAGCAGCAGGGGAGGTCAGTATATATATGATTGTGGTGAAGGAGGAACACATGCAGTGAAGCACAGATTTTTCCAGAAAGTTTCTGCTGGTCTCGTGAAGCTTTGCCAGTCACAAGGAGCACACGTCACCATGAAGGATTTCAGTGCTGTTCTAGATATGAGGAGATACAAGAACTGGGTTCATAAAATCAGCTCCTGAGACTGTCTGACTCTCTGAAGACCTGTCTTGCCAGTTTTTCTCCCCGGGGCACACAATGTGTCATTCCTGCTCTCCCCCTGCAACTCCTTTTAAGGGAGTGTTGAAGGTCAGCAGCGGCAGCAGCACGTGACTTAATCTTTGTAGAGGCAGATGGCGAGTGCCCATGGCAAGTGCCCTTGTGTAGCTGACAGTATTTTCTGAGCTATTCAACCAAGCCCGTCCCCAGTTCAGTCTCATGCTGAGACTCCTCTCTCAGGAGCTACATGGCTCAGGGCTCAGTGTTTTATTGTACTCTTCCTAGAAATGACTGTGATCTCCCTTCTCAGAGCTCCCCCTTTTCCAACCCAGAAAGCAAGAAACCCAAGACCTGACTGATGTTTCCTCTTTGCGTATCAAGCTAGGCCTTCTAGACTAAGACCCGCAAGTGCAGCAGGCTGCTGCCATTTCACTCCGAGCGCCCTCCAGCTAACGCTTAGTTCTTGCCTCACACCCAGCACAAGGCCAGAGTAGGCCTTTAGGAGTGCGGCTCAGAACTGAGAGCCCCCATCTTAGGATACAGAAAAACGGAGTGTGCAGGCACTGACCTTTTTTCCCTCTCAGATTTGAGCGTCACATGTTTTCAAGGGGTCTCAATTTTAGAGACTGTGTTTGCTCCTAGTTAAGGCTTTACGTCTGTCTTCCCCAACAAAAGATGGCTGGTGTGTCAGGATAGTTTGATCCAGTACATACCCCTACATAAACACATGGCCTTTTAATAAACTCCCAAAGGGAAGGTGCTCAGTGTAAGTGGGCCGCCAGCCACCTGCTCTGATTTGTTGTCCTGTTTCACGGCCGCCTGCTTTCTAGAAAGAGTGAGCCACAATACCCCATCATCTGGCACGGCGCGTAAATCACTGTGCGTGAACGACTGGGTATATTTCTCAAGAACCTCAGTAGAAGAGAGCTTTGGAAATCGCCCCCTTTCCCCTTGCCTTGTTAGATGTTATTTAGTCACTCGGTCGTGTCTGGTGCTTTTGCAACCCCATGGACTGTAGCCTGCCAGGTATATACCACTATTAATAAAGGTTGAAAGAATTTTCATTTTTTTTCCTACCAGAAAGAGGTCTACAAGTATAACTTTATAACTATATTTAGGATAGAAGTTCTGTTTATTATCATAATTTAAAAAATTAATTTAGGATTTCCCTGGTAGTCCAGTGGTTAGGAAATGGCAACCCACTCCAGTATTCTTGCCTAGAGAATCCCAGGGATGGGGGAGGCCAGTGGGCTGCCGTCTATGGGGTCACACAGAGTCGAACACGACTGAAGCGACTTAGCAGCAGCAGCAGCAGCAGCAGCCAGTGGTTAGGACTTGGCGCTTTCATTGCCATGGGCCCAGGTTCAGTCTCCACAGTCAGGGAACTAAGATCCCACAAGCTGTATGGCAGGGTTAAAAAAAATGAATTTAGTGTTGGCATTTCTTTTTTTTTTTTCTTCAAATTGAAATATTGTTGAATCCAAGCAGGATCCTGTGGGGTCTTCCTGGGGACAGACCCCCTGCTTCCCCAAACCATGTCCCCTGCCTCTTGTTTGTAGAAAAACTTCAGCCTCCTAGGCCTTCCCCAAGTTCCAAAGAGCCAATTTAATCAGAGAAGTGAGAAAATACACAAAGGAAAATACTCAAACAAGATGGAAAAATAAGAGTTTACCCATAAAATAAAGTCAATTATTAATAAATAATACCCAAAATAAAGTCCTCCTCAGTGGCTAGAGGTAATTTCCTAGAGATAATCTCTAGCAGGGAGATCAAATCAGCCCATGCTAAAGGAAATCAACCCTGAATACTCATGGGAAGGACTGACGCTGAAGCTCCAACACTGTGCCACCTGGTGTGAAGAGCCGATTCATTGGAAAAGACCCTGATGCTGGGAATGATTCAGGGCAGAAGAAGGGGGCGGCAGAGGATGAGATGGTTAGATAGCATCACAGACTCAATGGACATGGGTTTCATTAAACTCCAGAAAATAGTGAAGGGCAGAGAGGGCTGGTGTGCTGCAGTCCGTGGGGTCACAAAGAGTCAGCTTAGCGACCGAACAACAATGGCTGAAGATGATTTCCTAAGCCACATCCTTGAACTGTTTGCAGTACTAAAACCCCCTCCTGGCAGAAGTTAACAGTGTGCTGATCACGAGCATCAGACTCCAGACTGGTCGGAGCCAGAAAACTGATAATTGAGTTTCCTGGAATACCACCATGTCAGCTCAGCATCAACCAGTCTGTACATAAGCTGATCACACTGTCTTCAACCCCCTTCTTCCCCTGGCCTTTCAAAACCCTCCCAAGGCCAGGCCGGCAGGGAGATCAGGTCTTTGAATCACTAGCTACCCCTCCTCCTGGCTCCATGCCCTGGGATGAACTCTGTACTCTCCCTCCTCACACCCTGGCTTCACAGAGCGAGGGTGACCAGACCCTAGTTTGGTTTGGTTATGTTGTTATAGAATTTTTTGATTACTTAAACAACTGATTCTTTCTAAAACGGACACATTGAATGAGAAATCAATAGGTAAATGGAAAAGAAATTCACAAATGGATACAGATACAGATAGTAAATGTAATATATGATAAAGTTGACATTTGAAATCAATGGAAAAGGAAATCACATTTAATGAATAATTCTGGCATTATTAGATTTCCTCCAAAAGAACACAAAGTCATTCTCCCTATGTTACTCATATATAAAAATAAATTTCAAATGCATTAAATCTATTAGACAATTGAAATACAAGAACACTGAGATTATCCAGCTAACTTTGGAGTGAAGGAATACTGGCTTGGCAAGATGAAAAACATGAATGACAAATAAAAAGACTGATAGATCTTGGGGCATGGGGCCCCTCAGTTTGACTACAAATTGAAAATTTTCTGTATGGTCAAAGACACCATAAGAAGTATCAAAATACCAGTGAGAAACTGCCAGAAATATTTGTTTCAGACCATAATAAATGGTTAATTTCCACACTTTACAAATATCACCTATAAATTGATGAAAAGATAATCAAATAGAAAAAGGGGCAAGTGGTATAAAAGGCAGACACATGGAGGAAATTTTAAAAATTTGCAAAATTAAGAAACATCCAGAGGAAGTGGTAGGTGGTCTGCCAACATGGCCACTTTTGACGCCCTGCCTCCTTATAAATCTTGACTGGCCTTGAACCTCCTTTTCACTAGGAATGTGCAGAAGTGACACCTTGCCCATTCCTGGCCTCACCTTTAAAAGGACTGGCAGAGTCTATTTCTAACTTATGGGCTTCTCTGGTGGTTCAGTGGTAAAGAATCTGCCTATCAAAGCAAGAGACACAGGTTCAATCTCCGGTTGGGAAATCCCCTGGAGGAGGAAATGGCAACCCACTCCAGTACTCTTGCCTGGATAATTCCATGGACAGAGGAGCCTGGCGGGCTGCAGTGCATGGGCTCGCGTAGAGTGGGACGCGGCTGAGCACACGGTTGACTTCTCCCTTACTGTGAGGGCAGCTGTTCTGAAAGGGGTGTGACGCTCCTGAGACTACACTGCTGTGTGTGCCCTGTGCCGCACACGGGGGCAGCAGAGCTGCCAGGCAGCACGGCCTGCCGCTGAAGGAGACTGAGTGGGTGGCTCTAGCTGCATCCACAAAGAGCAGAAGCACTGCCCAGAAGAGCCCTGTTTGACTTCCTGGCTCAGGATTGTGAGAAAAAAGAAATCACTGTTGAGCTTTCGGCCACTAAGCTTTAGGGTGGCTTGTTGCACAGAGAAATATGCCCAAAGCGCAGGAGTACCTATTAAAGTGAAAAAAAATTTTTTTTAAAAAAAGCATACTCTTTGACTCAGCAAGCCCACTTTTCAGAATCTATGAAGATAAATAACAGTGCCACTGGAAACCATCTCTATGTCTGTCGAGTGGGATCTAATTAAATAGATTTCAGGACATCCATCTCATGGAGTATTGATACCATAAACAAGAATTAGTTGATCTCTGCAGAAATGTTCATGATGTACTGTTAAAAAGTTCAGGTTACCAAAAAAAAAATTCAGGTTGCAAAATAATGTTTATACTATAATCTTGTTTTAAAAGATTAAAACTAATATAGATGCACGAGTTCATTTATGTCTTCATGAATTTAGAGAAAAATGTAGACTATATGCATAAAAATTGACAATTTTCATTGTTCTGGGGAGTTCTGGAAACAGACTGCATGCGGACCTTACCTTGCGTGTTTGTGTTTGGAGGTTGTTGCAGAGAACAAAGACTTTTTTGTTGTTTGAAAGAAAAAAACCCAATAAAAATTTTAAATAAAAAGAATCTAAGAAACCCAGACACGTTCTCATTGTCAAAGAAAAAAAAAATTACAGAGGTATGTAAATCAGAAAGGAAAATAATCAGGTAATCCTTCTAACTCAGATTATGAAAACAAGTCCCCCTAAAACTGAGTTTCCTTACCAACTTTATGATTTATCTCTCTACCCCAAATTTTATCCCCCTTCTTGTCTCCTCTGACCTCAATTCTGTGCCCACCAAACACTCATCAGCTCGATGACTCAAACTGCTGTTGAGAACATCATTCAAGTACTAGTGAGAGTCACTCAGTCGTGTCTGACTCTTTGCCACCTCCATGGACTATACAGTCCAAGGAATTCTCCAGGCCAGAATACTGCAGTGGGTGGCCTTTCCTTTTTCCAAGGGATCTTCCCAAACCGGGGGTCGAATTCAGGTCTCCCGCATTGTGGGCGGATTCTTTACCAGCTGAGCCACAAGGGAAGTTCAAGTACTAACACTGCTATTATAGACACCATCATTAACTACAACTCAGGTGGTTGCTCCAGGGAAAGATGAGCTCACAGACCCCCTAGCCATGGACCACCTGGCCAGAAAATGATAAACCAGAAACGTCTTGACTCCTGAAACCACGATTAAGAAATGTCACAAGACAGTGGTTGACCCCAGCCTCTTTGTCCTTCTGGTTTAAAAAACCCAACTCAGAGAGCAAGGGGGAGTGGCTCTAAGGCTGGTGGTCTCCACCCCCTTGCTTGGAGTCATTCCTGCAATAAAGCCTCACTTTGCTGCAAACTTCTGCCTTTCTGTGCCTCCGGAGTTCGAGTTCAGCTTGCTGTGCCTCGAGAGCCTGATCTTCGCCCCATCATTGTAAAGACTAAACTGCTTTATTTACTCAACAATACATCAAGGGCAAATAGCAGGGGAAGAAGTGGAAACAGCGACTGGTCTCTAAAATCACTGTGGACGGTGACAGCAGCAATGAGATTAAAAGATACTTGCTCCTAGACAGCATATTAAAAAGCAGAGACATCACTTTGCTGACAAAGGTCCATACAGTCAAAGCTGTGGTTTTTCCAGTAGTCATATACAGATGTGATAGCTGAACCACAAAGAAGGCTGAGCATCAAGAATTGATGCTTTCAAATTGTAGTGCTGGGGAAGACTCTTGAGAGTCCCTTGGACTGCAAGGAGATCAAACCAGTCAACCCTAAAGGAAATCAACCCTGAATATTCGTTAGAAGGACTGATGTTGAAGCTGAAGCTCCAATACTTTGGCCACCTGATATGAAGAGCCGTGCCTGAGTGTGTGCTAAGTTGCTTCGGTCGTGTCCGACTCTTTGTGACCCCATGGACTATATTCCGCCAGGACCCTCTGTCCATGGAATTCTCCAGGCAAGAATACTGGAGTGGGCTGTCCTCTTCCAGCAGATCTTCCCCACCCAGGGATTGAACCCATGTCTCTTATGCCTCCTGCATTGGCAGGTGGGTCCTTTACCACTAGCACCACCTGGGAAGCCCCTATGAAGAGCCAGTTTATTGGAAAAGACCCTGATGCTGGGAAAGATTGACAACAAAAGGAGAAGCGGGCGGCAGAGGATGAGATGGTTGGATGGCATCACCGACTCAGTGCACATGAATTTGAGCAAACTCCAGGAGATAGTGGAGGACAGATGAGTATGGCATACCACAGTCCATGGGGTTGTAGAGTTGGACTTAGTGACTGAATAACAACAATATCAAGGGCAACTTTCTGTGTCAATGAAAAATTCCCAGTCACTCTTTTAATATTTTCAGAATACTCCTTTGTTTGACTTCATTGTAATGTATTCAGTTAATTCCATATTGTTAGACATCTACGATCCTCTTAGTTTTTCTGGTTATAAACAATGGTTGCTTTATGTGTACATTTTTGCCCACTTGTCTTAGAAGTGAACTTGCTGTCTAGGGGATGCCTATAGCTAGCATGCCTTCTGCAAAGACTCTAGCAGTTTATGTTCCCACCAATAATTTATGACAGAAGTCTAAAGAAGGAGCTGACTAAGCATTCTTTATGAAAACGACAAAATGAATTTACTTATATTAGTAATTGGCAATGTTTTCATATTGTTTGCTGAACAAAGGGATGTGGGTAGAGCCAGAGTCATTGTGCATTCAGACACCAAAATTCCTACTCACTGGGGGTGGGAAGGGTCACAGGAGGTTAGCTGAGAAGTTCAGAAATGAGGAAAACTTGTGTTTCACATGGAGATGAAAGAGAGGAGCTGGACCAGTGATGACTGCCCTAGCTTGCCAGGTTGGATGACTTGCAGTGCCATCTTCTGGCAAAGAAGCCAAAAAGCGTTCAATTTCCATGCTAGCAATAAAGTGCTTCTTGTGGCTCAGAGGGTAAAGCGTCTATCTACAATGGGTCGACCTGGGTTCGATCCCTGGGTTGGGAAGATCCCCTGGAGAAGAAAATGGCAATCCACTCCAGTACTATTGCCTGGAAAATCCCATGGACAGAGGAGCCTGGTAGGCTGCAGCCGATGGGGTTGCAAAGAGTCGGACACGACTGAGCGACTTTACCTTACCTTACCTTAATACAAGCAGGACTCAATCACACTGAAGGAGAACCCAGAGAGGCTTAGACTTTGGTGTGTTGGGGAGGACATGAGGGGAATGAAACTGATTTCTTGGAAGCAAATATATGAATCATTTACATGTGCGGTCTCTGGCAAAATCTGTGGTGTCTCTGCCAGCTACATACAGCATGTATGAAAGGTACAACCTTAATTGAGAGGAATTAAGACGGCCACACCACCATCCTCCTTCAGCTTCAAGTTTGGATTCTCCAGTATCCTGGGTTACTCTCAGAAAGGCAAGTTAGCCAAAGGGCTACTCAGGACTATACCGAACCTGATCCCTTATTACAGAAAAATCTGTCTCCATCTTTGAAACTCCTGCAATGGAGAAAGGTGCTTAGACCACTGAAACTTTCAGTGTACCAGTAAGAAACACATACACTCAACAGATGTAAAGGTGTGGAAAACCACATTATACTTATTTGGGTTTTGTTTCTTAATTTTTTCTCTTTAAACCATGTTATATTAAAAATTCAAGAGTTAAAAATACTCTTTTGCTTTAATCATTCAAAATATCATAGGACTAGTCTTGCTTTTTAAAAACATTCTATTTGTTTATTGGAGTACAGTCAGTGTACAATAGTACATATGTTTCAGGTGCACAACATATTAAAATTTTTTACAGGTTACATTTCAGTTATAGTTATTAACCAACAATATCTATTTTCCCTGTGCTGTATAATATGTATCTTTTACTATTTATTGTATACACAGTAGTTGTACATCTTAATCCCATATCCCTATTGTGCCCCACCTCTCTCCCCACTGATAACTAGTATGAATAGTTTGTTTTCATCAGTTTCCTTTTTTTATATTCTCTGCTGCTGCTGCTGCTGCTAAGTCGCTTCAGTCGTGTCCAACTCTGTGCGACCCCATAGACGGCAGCCCACCAGGCTTCCCCGTCCCTGGGATTCTCCAGGCAAGAACATATATTCTCTAGTTTAAATTATTTTCTAGATTCCACATGTGACATCATTACAGTATATGTCTTTGATTTATTTCACTTGTTTTGCTTTTTAAAGCAAAATCAGTTTTCAAAATGTAGCATCTCTGGGCTTCCTTGGTAGTTCAATGGTAAAGAATCCGCCTACCAGTGCAGGAGACGGGGGTTTGATCCTCGGTCTGGAACGGATCCAACAAGCCACGGAGTAATTGGGCCGTGTGTCACAACTATTAAAGCTCGTCCAGAAACCGCCGCAATGAGAAGGCTGCACACTGCTCCTGGAGAGTTGCCCCCGCTCTCTCCAACTCGAGAAAAGCCCATAGCAAGGAATACTCAAAACAGCCAAATAATTATTAAAAATGTGACATCTCTAACAAAGCTAAATGAGTCCCTTTTCCCTTGCAGTATGTGTGGGACGATAACAGGCTTTACTCCACATCACCTTGCGTGGTGGTCCCGTTGCCGCCTGGCCTCACTCCTGTGAGTGAGGACGCTCCTGTCCCCCTGCGCCTCCCTCCCCTCCTCCCGCAGCCTGCGGCACCTGCAGCGCCCAAACCTCCGGAGCCGGGCCCCGCCTTGGCCCCGCCCCCGAGGTCCTTCCCGGTCGCCCCCGCTCAGCGCCCGCGTCCGCGCGCCGACGTCACATGCCCGCGCCGGGGCGCCCCGCCCGCTGCTCTGCCTCCTGCGAGGTATTGGGGCGTCCTGTGAGGAGTCCGGAGGCGGGACCTCGAAGCGCTTCTCGGCGTCGCCCGGTATCAGGTGTCCGCGTGGCCAGGCGGGAGGACGAACCGTCAAGGAGCCCCCAGACCCAATGCGCCAGCCCCGCGAGGCTGCCGGCAGCCGCCGCTGAGAAGTTGGGGGCGGCACCCGGGGCACTCCCCCTGCCGCCGTTGCCAGGGGCTCGGAAACCGGTTGGTTCGGTCCGGAGACGCGGAGTCGTGTCCCGGGGCGTTGGCCCGGGCGGCGCAGGCTGCGGCCAGATGCGCTTTCCGGACCGCGGAAGGTCGGCTCTGCCTCGCTGAGCCCCGGGGGGAGGCGGCGGCCCGGAAGGTGCCCACGGCCTGAGTCCTGAGGTGAGCGGCGCTCGGGGAGGCGTGACGTGCAGAACTGAGAGGTCGTTCTATTGCGGGAGACCTCGCCCTGACTTCCTTCTGGGGAGGCTGCGGACTCCTGCCCTGAGATGCACGGAAATAGCCGCATCTCACTGACATAATTCTCTAAGGAACAGCGTTCCT
Organism: Budorcas taxicolor; assembly: GCF_023091745.1. Lineage (NCBI taxonomy): Eukaryota > Metazoa > Chordata > Mammalia > Artiodactyla > Bovidae > Budorcas > Budorcas taxicolor. The sequence goes on along the minus strand of NC_068917.1, from coordinate 4,776,091 downwards.
GAGCAATCCTTGGACATTATTAATAGGCGATATAAAAAAGAAAAGCGATAGTGAGCATGGAATTAAAGTAATATTAGAAGTGTTGTTATCGATAGCAAGTCATTTACGTTGCTTATCTCGTCTCCAGTCTTAAATTGCATACACGGTTTAATCAGAAAACGAGTAGCAGTTAACTGGTTAGCTCATAATCTTGGATTCCACTTCCCGTAATTTCAAACGGTCTACATGTACGGCACTGAAAGTTCTAATACTTTTAGAGTTCATAAGGCTTTAAAAAAAACACACATATATAGGCCTAATTTTTATTCTTTATTGTAAGATTCACCCCAAAACGTAGAGTTTTTTTGTTGTTGTTGCCATGGTAAATTACATCGGAGATAACTTGAAGGATTAAAAATAATTAGCAATCTCTGCTAGCAATGGCCTTTTCTTGTGATGCAGCAGTATTGTAGAGACCATGGAGGGAAGCCATATGTGGAGAGAGTAGTTGTTTCTGTTTTAGATTTGTCTGAAATTAGAGGATCCACAGATCTGTTTCAAGATTGCTCACTTTTTTTTTTTTTTTCCTTTGGTGAGCGATAAGGAGCCTAATTTGTGGAAAAATAGGTTTTTGTACAATAAGAGTAACCAATTGGGAGTTTCGCAAAGGTTATGGAACTTGGCCAGGGGAGTTCTTTTGAGGTCATTTTCATAATGCATTGATCCTGTGTTCCAAGTAAATCTTAACTGTAATCCTGTGGACATGGCGTCATCTCATGAATATAACCATGCACATGTTCATCCTTTCCTCTAGGGAAACTGTTTATTGGCTGAATAGTCTTACAGAGAGGACTAGACTTCAGAGAAGGAGATTATTTTGAACCAACTCTAGTAGGAATCCCATTTTTGTCTTCTGCTTTTATGAATTATGAGAAATGAGACAGGGCCTTTCCTCATTGAGGAGTTATATGACCTTCTCCTTCAGCCTAAAATGGGGTTTATTATTTTGGGAGAACTATATGTGTGGATCATAGTTGCAGTTAATACCGTAAATTCTTGAAAGCCGTTGACGTTCCTTCACCAGTGTTTCCCTTTAGGACAATTTGCTTGTCTGTCAAATAGCTGAAGCAGCTGAAAAGGCTTGATTCAAGTTCCATATTATTGAGGATACAGTTTTTCATCATATACTTTTAACATTTTTCACATTTAGTGCACAACATTTTATTATATCAAGCATTCATGACTTAAAGATGTTCTTGTAACATGTGAGGAAAGATGTCTAACTTGACTAACAGACTGCTTTTTCTGAACATAGTTGACATACTTAAAAAGACTGATGTCATATAGAAAAATTTGAGGGACATTTAACTTTTATCAACATGGTTCCCTAGTTTTTAAAATACTGCTTGTTTCAATCCATCTTTTGCTTTCAGATTTAAAATGTCACCATGGTCATCCACCAAATTAAAAAAAATTTTTTCTAATGTATTTCTAGACTCCCTGTGATTTGCCTTTCATAATTAGCTTTCTAATGTCTCTTGATATCAAGTAAACAAGTCTTCCTTCATTGTTCTTTTTTTTTTTTTTCAGTATTTCTATGGCTGTGGTGGTGGTAGTTTAGTAGCTAAGTCATGTCCAACTCTTTCGATCCCATGGACTATAGCCTGCCAGGCTCCTCTGTCCATGGGATTCTCCAGGCAAGAATACTGGAGTCCGTAGCCATTTCCTTCTCCAGAGGAACTTCCTGACCCAGGAAGCAAACCCACGTCTCCTACACTGCAATCAGATTCTTGACTGACTGAGCTATGAGGGGAGCCGCTAAGTTTTCTATGGCTATTCTTGCTCTTTTTTTCATGTTAACTTTAAAAATCAGCTTGTCTGATCACCCTCACACCCAGAGCTTATGTTTATATTAGAGAAGCATTAAATTTAAAGATTAAGAATTAAAATCTTTCTGATATTGAATCTTCTTTTCCTTCCATGTCTGTTTCTTCTTTGTTTTTTCTGTCTGTTCTGCTGAATATTTTGGATGGCTTGTTTTCCAGATCACTTAACCCTGCTGGCTGTAATGGCTTTAGCACCCATGCAGTGAGCTCTTAATTCCTGACATTTTACAGTTTACTTTCAGGAGTCCATTTAGTAAAGATACATTTCAGTGCTTTGTTGAAATTTTCCTCCTTTTTTAAAAATATCACTTTTATCCATTGTTCCCTCTTATTTTCTTGAACATATTAATCAAGGTTACTTGAAGTCTCCTGCTGATAACTCCATTTTTGAGTCATTTGTGAGAACTAATCTGTTTTGGGCTTGCCTTGTGTTGCATAGCTTAGGAGTGGGCTGTCGTACAAGAGAGGCATTTACATGCACATTTTTGGACTGTTGTGTTCTTTTTCCTCCCCCTCAGGATTTTTGCAGCCCTAAACTTTGACCTCTTTTTCCTTAGCACCTAAGGCTGCTGTTTTATATTCAGGCTTTGTTTTGTTGCAGAAATTTAATCTGAAGTTCTTTTATAAGAGCAAACACTGGAAACAACTTAAATGCCTAATGAGAGGGGATTAGATAAATAAGTTTAGGAAGTAGTCTTATTAAGCTTGTATTCTTATTGCAGGTAGTAAAGTAATCCTGACAATAGTTACTGTAGGAAAAAGTTAGCTTCTTTCTCCATATATGATGTCTATGTAGTATTTGACTTTTCAAAGTATTCTTATAGAATTTAAATATCACTGGTTTTCTCCTTTTAGCTATTCCTACATTGCATGAGTAAAAGTGAGGTAAAGTTTATTTAACTTTCAGTAGATTTTATATATATATATATTTAAAGCAAAATAGTCACTGAGGAATTAGAATTTGAATTAAACATTATAATTGTTATATATGTCATGGTTTATCCCTATTAACTGATACTTTTTAAATTTTGTATGTCTAGCATATCTGTTAAGATGCCTTAGAAAAAGAACCATGGAGAAATACATTAGAGTACAGAAGATTGGAGAAGGTTCATTCGGAAAAGCCATTCTTGTCAGATCTACAGAAGATGGCAGACAGTATGTCATCAAAGAAATTAATATCTCAAGGGTAAGTGTATTTTTTTGTTTAGTTATCCAAGTAGAAGTCTAGTTACAAACAGATTCATTGTTAGAGACAAAAAAAAAAAAGTATGGCAACATATGACATAAGAGAGACTATTGTAGTTGCAGAGAAAACCACTCACTTCAGAAGAGTCTGTGAATCCTTTTATTATTATTATTTTTTTCTGTGAATCCTTTTAGACTTTTTTCTGTGGTGTCTGCTGGTGTTTATGTTTTTGAAAAAGATACATCACCTAGTGCTCTGTAACTTAATCTGATTTGAACATCTTAAAATGTATCTTTTTGTGCATTCAACTCATTCTTTTTAACTTCTGGTATATTTTATTACTTGGGGTGTGCTTTATGGTAACATTATTTTTAACCACTCTCTTTCATTTGGACTTTTATATCATGTATTTCCTTAATTTACTATTTTTTCCCCTTCTCTTTCAGATGTCCAATAAAGAGAGGGAAGAATCAAGGAGAGAAGTTGCAGTGCTAGCGAACATGCGGCATCCGAATATTGTCCAGTACAGAGAATCATTTGAAGGTCAGACACAGACCCCTAAGCCTTGTGACGACTCCTGCATGCTTTCCTCTTAAGGACCTTTTTGTGAATTACTCTCAGAGAGAAAAGTATATTACTTGGTGCTTGAATACATATGCATATGAGTGTCAGCCTTCTGCTCCCATAGTACTAATGCCACCCTGTCCCTGTGGAGCTTAGTACTGAGTCACTGTCACTGAGGTTGCTTGTAAAGAGGTAGTGTGGTAGGTACAGAAATTTAGACACAGCAGGAACAGTCATCTTCATCTTTTAAAACTAAACTCCTTTTAAGTGCTGCCACCACTGCCACTGAGAAAATGTTGTCATTTTAGAAAGTACCCCGCTTGTTAGTGTCCTCCTGTATATGTCATTATTATAATATTGAGATACTGTATTAAATATACCTTGTATATAATATATATGTGTACTATGTATAAAGTGTTCTCAGATTCTTAAAATATTATAAAATATTGCTATTTTGGTAATATCTACCATTATATTTGGTAGTGCAGGAACTAAGGTAAGACAAAACTTCTCTAAAGGCAGGTCAAGGTGGTTTATTCATTCCCGTTATCGTCAGAAATTTCTGTCAGTTGCAAAATAAAAAATAGTGTAGATTGAAAGTAGAAGATAGTTTAAATGACCATTTCAGGCTCTTATTACATGCAAGTTTCAGCATCTGAATTAGAGTATCCTTGTTCCCAAGTAAAGTTACCTACTAAAGTAGAATATACTTTAAAAAATATATGAATCAGTTAACACCTTATATCATAAAGTGCTCAGTTTATTTTATGATGACAGTGAAGTGAGGCTTTATAGCTCATGGTAAAGAGTACATTGTTAACCATTTCTTCCTTCCGAGGGCCTTGAATTTCCTTTAACTTTCCCCTAGTATCTGTCTTTTAGTTTCTTTTTGCTTTCATCACCAGGATCTTAGTATTTCAAGGGAAAAGGTTTAAATGTATGTCAACAAATATTCTATCAGACGTTTTACTTAGAAACATCTGAATGGTTCAAAAGGGATGACACAGCCTTTAAATAAGGTTATATTACTACTGCCATTTAGCTTTAACAGAGTAAATGCTCATGGGAAGTGTATTCAGGAGTACACATGTGCATGGACCCCAAGCTCCCTGTTCCTTCCACTCTGCTCATTCTCATTCCTTAAGGATAAGCTTTGCAAATAATCCCATGTTGATTCCTTATTGTGTTTTCTGTGCCTTTGTGGAGCAAACAAGTATGTAGCTTTTGATGGTTAAAAACAGGTGGAATAAAAAAAGAGCAACGGGTGGGATCACATTTATGTATGTCTGCTTCTAGTTCTTTTCACTTACTATCTCATGGACGTCTTTCCATGTCGCTGTGTAGTGCTGTGCCCATTCTTTACAACTTTCTTATAACATTGCAGTGTTTCTCATTGTGTGCACTTTATGGCTCTATCACAATTTGTTTAGCCCATTTCCTGTTATGAATACGTAGGTTGTGTTTAGAGTTGTACTGTCCCAGGCAGAATTATACTGGACATTCTTGTCTGGGTGTCTGTCCTGTGGCTGTATTTTAGGAGTGGAATTGCTAGACTACAAGGAGTGAGAGTTCTGTGTCTCACAGAATCTCCAACCTTGGCTTTATGTTCATTATCAAATTTATAAGATGTAATTTTATCTGGTGAGTGTATTCATTTGGTCACAGTTCCTTTTTTCTACCTCATCTGAACCATCTTCTCATTTTCTCATGGACCTCTTTAGTTTCTTACAGACCTTGTAGGAGCTCTGAAACACAAATTTTTCATTTTTCTCTAAAATGGTTAAAAAAAAGAACATTTTAAACCTTTCAATTTTAAAAAATGAGCAAGTTGTTTAAAAAAGTGGAATTCTGATGTTGTTTTGAATGTTTGTCATGAAAGATGAGGAAATTACTGTCTTTGGAGTTCTTCCCCACTGATTTTTGTTCATCTTGACAGTGAAAATCATCACTTCAGTTCAGTCGCTCAGTTGTGTCCGACTCTTTGCGACCCCGTGGACTGCAGCATCCCAGGCCTCCCTGTCTATCACCTACTCCCAGAGTTTACTCAAACTCATGTCCATTGAGTTGGTGATGCCATCCAACCATCTCATCCTCTGTCATCCCCTTCTCCTCCCACCTTCAATCTTTCCCAGCATCAGGGTCTTTTCAAATGAGTCAGTTCTTCACATCAGGTGGCCAAAGTATTGGAGTTTCAGCTTCAGCATTAGTCCTTCCAGTGAATATTCAGGACTGAGTTCCTTTAGGATGGACTGGTTGGATCTCCTTGCTGTCCAAGGGACTCTCAAGAGTCTTCTCCAATACCACAGTTCAAAAGCGTCAATTCCTCGACACTTAGCTTTCTTTATAGTTCAACTCTCACATCCATACGTGACCACTGGAAAAACCATAGCTTTGACTAGTCGTGCCTTTGTTGGCAAAGTAATGTCTCTTCTTTTTAATATGGTGTCTAGCTTGGAGAAGGAAATGGCAACCCACTCCAGTGTTCTTGCCTGGAGAATCCCAGGGACAGCAGGGCCTGGTGGGCTGCTATCTGTGGGGTCGCACAGAGTTGGACATGACTGAAGCAGCTTAGCAGTAGCAGCTTGGTTATAACTTTTCTTCCAAGGAGCAAGGGTCTTTTAATTTCAAGGCTGCAGTCACCATCTGCAGTGATTTTGGAGCCCCCAAAAATAAAGTCTGTCACTGTTTCTACTGTTTCCCCATTTATTTGCCATGAAGTGATGGGACCAGATACCAAGATCTTAGTTTTCTGAATGTTGAGTTTTAAGCCAACTTTTTCATTCTCCTCTTTCACTTTCATCAAGAGGCTCTTTAGTTCTTCCTCGCTTTCTGCCATAAGGGTGGTGTCATCTGCATATCTGAGGTTATTGATATTTCTCCTGGCAGTCTTCATTCCAGCCTGTGCTTCATCCAGCCCAGCGTTTCTCATGATGCACTCTGCATAGAAGTTAAATAAGCAGGGTGACAATATACAGCCTTGAAGTACTCCTTTTCCTATTTGGAACCAGTCTGTTGTTCCATGTCCAGTTCTAACTCTTGCTTCTTGAGCTGCATACAGATTTCTCAGGAGGCAGATCCGGTGGTCTGGTATTCCCATCTTTTTAAGAATTTTCCACAGTTTGTGGTGATCCATACAGTCAAAGGCTTTGGCATAGTCAATAAAGCAGAAATAGATATTTTTCTGGAACTCTCTTGCTTTTTCGATGATCCAGAGGATGTTGGCAACTTGATCTCTGGTTCCTCTGCCTTTTCTAAATCCAGCTTGAACATCTGAAAGTTCACGGTTCACATATTGTTGAAACCTGGCTTGGAGAATTTTGAGTTTTACGAGCGTGTGAGATGAGTGTAGTTGTGCGGTAGTTTGAGCATTTTGAAATAAAATCATAATCTCTAGTAATCTTTTGTTCTGAAATTTTAATTCTTAAGAGTGTTTTGGCCTTGATTCTATGTTTAGACAAAGTGAATTCTTACTGTTAATTCTTTTATACCTTAGTTACCCCTTTTCAGAGATACTTATCTCCTACTTGTCAGGATTTCATCAGTTTTTTTTCATGATGAGCAAATGGATGATGTATTCCCTCAAAGCAGTTTACTATTTGCATTTCTTAGAGTGTCTAACTCTTGTTTTTATACATGATAGGTATCTTTAATGATACTTTTCTCCTCATAAGCACATTATGTCTTATGGTATTGAATGTTTCTGTAGAAAAGTTTGACTTCAGCATAAAGCTTCTCTTCTTCTTGAAGATAATTTGCTTTATCTTTTCTTGATTCTCAAAGAATTCTTTCTTCAGAATTAAATTCAGCAAAATATGACTTAGTATTAATACTTCTGATTCATTTTCCTTGGAACATTTTGAACCCTTTCTGCTTGCAGATTCTGGTTTTCCTTTGTTTCAGGAAAGTTTTCATCTCACTATTTTTTAAAAAATTTGTTTATAACTTAAAATGAGGAAGAATATTCCAAAATTTGTCAGATTACAAATGAATTCTTTCTTGTAAAGTCTCTCGTGTTACAGGATGTGCTCTCAAATTTTTTAAGGAACGTTGCATAGCAAAATGTTTTTGGGGAAGAAGACTAAACTGAGTTAATTTTGAGTGCTGATAGAGGACCTCAGGCAGAATCAGTTTTTAAAAGAGACATTAAATTTAATATTGATGTCATAATTGTAGATATTAGATACTGTTCTAAGTCTTTTAAAATTACTCAAATAGCAGTATGATTATGTTGTAACAATAATGCATATGAACACTTTAGGATGAATTTTTGAAGTCTCAGTATTTTGCATATGGGGATTAGGACACTGAAAAAAACTCCACTGACAACATAAACAGAGTTTAAAAGTGCTCTCTTTCAGTTAAAAGGTAATGAAGATCATGTGTATTGGGAAAACATAGGTGAATCAATAAAGACATTGATATTGATGAGAAATGTGAAAATTTTGGGTAAAATTTTTTGTAAAATTGGAGAGTGGGCTGAAAAAAGTATTTCCAGGTGTATAAATTTATAATTAAATTTTAATATTAAATATGATAAATAGACACTTTTTGTCTATCTCCCTAACATTTATAAGTTTTAAAAACGGATGCTGTCATTGAGAAAGTCTTGTGTCACTGTATATTTGGGTATCTGTGTTATACATGTTTGTTTACGCTGTGATTCATGTATTGCTGTCTATCTTTACTTGTCTGCAGCTATCATCTTCTAATTGGTTTCATATTTTTGTCTTTGTTTTCCTACAGTCTCTGCTTTTTATCATGTATCTTTAATGAAAAAACCTCATATGGAGCTATGTGTTGGCATTCAACTTGTTCCCAATTGGTCAAAATCTAACTTCTCTAGTTCCTTAAAGAACCCTTTTCTTTGAGGCTAAATTTGGATTGCTTTTTGCTGTGGGTAATAGTAATAGAAAATCTGGCCAGTATTGGATTAAGTGAGAAAGATATTTAATGATCTCACCTAACAGGAAATCTAACAGATGGGCAGTGCTGCGTATAGAGCATGTATGACAGGTTAAACTCTGTCTGATTTCTACTCTGGCATCCTTAAGACACACGTTTTTAAGCCTAATGCTGTCACCTTGTCCTGAGATGACACTTTGCAGCTCCCGGTGGCACCTGCATCCAGAAGATGCTGAAGAAACGGACTGAGGGCAGTCTGTTCCTGGGACCAGTAAAGCCAGATATTTCTCACAAGCGCTTGTTCAGATTTCCTCTTAGATCATAGTGGGCAAAATGGGGTCACTGACTACTTTAGTACTAGGGAGGACTGGGAATTAGGGGATCTGGGATTATTTTCAGCTTCTCAAGTGAGGCGCAATGAAGGGAGAAAAGTATTAGAATTTTGAGGTGAGCCTTACTGCAGGTGTGCTCACTGAGGGATCAAGCTTCCTGTCCTATGTTAAACTCCAGTTGTTTTCTAATAGGCATCAAGGCTTTGTCACTTGCTTAACGGCAACCCACTCCAGTATTCTTGCCTGGAGAATCCCATGGATGGAGGAGCTTGGTGGGCTGCAGTCCACGGGTCGCAAAAAGTCAGACACGACTGAGCGACTTCACTTTCACTTTAACAGTCTTTTTGCCTCAGTTTCAGGCAGTTTCTAGGTATTCATTCTTTGGGGGGGTTTTTGGAGGGTGTCTCTTCAATGCTGTGTGAGTCCCTTGGTGACAGGGGTTGTGTTTTATATTTCTGTATCCCTGGCATCTCAGGCAAAGTGCCCGACACATATTAATAGTTGGTACCCAGATGTTTGAATGATGGAGTATGAAACAGACTAGTATTTCCCTAATGGAGAAAAGACTTCTTTGTTAACCTTAGGTTTAACTGGTATTCATCCCAAAATGAATAGTAAATGTTTAAGCAACAGAAAATATTACAGAACTCAGATATTTTCCTTTAGGATTGCTTCTCCATTCCTTTCTCAGGTCCTGTTTAACCTGTTCTCTCTGTCTCTGTGTCTGTCTGTCTGTGTCTGTCACACACAGATACACCTGTTTTTTTGATCTTGTAATAGTTTTAATTTTTGATACATGCATATGGTACAGAATTCAAAGGTTACGTAACAGTAAAAAGGCTGCCTTCTACTTCCCTTTAAGTACCTGTTTCTACCTGTTGGTGGTACCCACTGTTACTACTGTCTTGAGTTTCCTTCCACACGTACTCTAAGCAATGTTCTGTTCAGTTCAGTTCAGTTCAGTCGCTCAGTCGTGTCCGACTCTTTGTGACCCCGTGAATCGCAGCACGCCAGGCCTCCCTGTCCATCACCATCTCCAGGAGTTCACTCAGACTCACGTCCATCAAGTCCATGATGCCATCCAGCCATCTCATCCTCGGTCATCCCCTTCTCCTCCTGCCCCCAATCTCTCCCTGCATCAGAGTCTTTTCCAATGAGTCAACTCTTCTCATGAGGTGTACAAAGTACTGGAGCTTCAGCTTTAGCATCATTCCTTCCAAAGAAATCCCAGGGCTGATCTCCTTCAGAATGGACTGGTTGGATCTCCTTGCAGTCCAAGGGACCTTCAAGACTCTTCTCCAACACCACAGTTCAAAAGCATCAATTCTTCGGCTCTCAGCCTTCTTCACAGTCCAACTCTCACATCCATACATGACCACAGGAAAAACCATAGCCTTGACTAGACAGACCTTAGTCGGCAAAGTAATGTCTCTGCTTTTGAATATACTATCTAGGTTGGTCATAACTTTTCTTCCAAGGAGTAAGCGTCTTTTAATTTCATGGCTGCAATCACCATCTGCAGTGATTTTGGAGCCCAAAAAATAAAGTCTGACACTGTTTCCACTGTTTTCCCATCTATTTCCCATGAAGTGATGGGACCAGATGCCAAGATCTTCGTTTTCTGAATGTTGAGCTTTAAGCCATCTTTTTCGCTCTCCTCTTTCACTTTCATCAAGAGGTTTTTTAGTTCCTCTTCACTTTCTGCCATAAGGGTGGTGTCATCTGCATATCTGAGGTTATTGATATTTCTCCCAGCAATCTTGATTCCAGCTTGTGTTTCTTCCAGTCCAGCGTTTCTCTTGATGTACTCTGCATAGAAGTTAAATAAGCAGGATGACAAAATACAGCCTTGACGTACTCCTTTTCCTATTTGGAACCAGTCTGTTGTTCCATGTCCAGTTCTAACTGTTGCTTCCTGACCTGCATACAGATTTCTCAAGAGGCAAGTTAGGTGGTCTGGTATTCCCATCTCTTTCAGAATTTTCCACAGTTTCTTGTGATCCACACAGTCAAAGGCTTTGGCATAGTCAATAAAGCAGAAATAGATGTTTTTCTGGAACTCTCTTGCTTTTTCCATGATCCAGCAGATGTTGGCAATTTGATCTCTGGTTCCTCTGCCTTTTCTAAAACCAGCTTGAACATCAGGGAATTCACAGTTCACGTATTGCAGAAGTCTGGCTTGGAGAATTTTGAGCATTACTAGCATGTGAGATGAGTGCAGTTGGGCAGTAGTTTGAGCATTCTTTTGCATTTCCTTTCTGTGGAATTGGAATGAAAACTGACCTTTTCCAGTCTTGTGGCCACTGCTGAGTTTTCCAAACTTGCTGGCATATTGAGTGCAGCACTTTCACAGCATCATCTTTCAGGGTTTGAAACAGCTCAACTGGAATTCCATCACCTCCACTAGCTTTGTTCGTAGTGATGCTTTCTAAGGCCCACTTGACTTCACATTCCAAGATGTCTGGCTCTAGATTAGTGATCACATCATCATGATTTTCTGGGTCGTGAAGATCTTTTTTGTACAGATCTTCCATGTATTCTTGCCACCTCTTCTTAATATCTTCTGCTTCTGTTAGGTCCAGACCATTTCTGTCCTTTATCGAGCCCATCCTTGCATGAAATGTTCCCTTGGTATCTCTAATTTTCTTGAAGAGATCTCTAGTCTTTCCCATTCTGTTGTTTGCCTCTATTTCTTTGCATTGATCGCTGAAGAAGGCTTTCTTATCTCTTCTTGCTATTCTTTGGAACTCTGCATTCAGATGGTTATATCTTTCCTTTTCTCCTTTGCTTTTTGCCTCTCTTTTCACAGCTATTTGTAAGGCCTCCCCAGACAGCCATTTTGCTTTTTTGCATTTCTTTTCCATGGGGATGGTTTTGATCCCTGTCTCTTGTACAGTGTCACGAACCTCATTCCATAGTTCATCAGGCACTCTATCTATCAGATCTAGGCCCTTAAATCTATTTCTCACTTCCACTGTATAATCATAAGGGATTTGATTAGGTCATACCTGAATGGTCTAGCGGTTTTCCCTACTTTCTTCAATTTGAGTCTGAATTTGGCAATAAGGAGTTCATGATCTGAGCCACTGGAGATCAGTGGAGAAATAACTCCAGAAAGAATGAAGGGATGGAGCCAAAGCAAAAACAATACCCAGCTGTCGATGGGACTGGTGATAGAAGCAAGATCCGATGCTATAAAGAGCAATATTGCATGAGAACCTGGAATGTCGGATCCATGAATCAAGGCAAATTGGAAGTGGTCAAACAAGAGATGGCAAGGGTGAATGTCGACATTCTAGGAATCAGTGAACTAAAATGGACTGGAATGGGTGAATTTAACTCAGATGACCATTACATCTACTACTGCAGGCAGGAATCCCTCAGAAGAAATGGAGTAGCCATCATGGTCACCAAAAGAGTCCGAAATGCAGTACTTGGATGCAATCTCAAAAACGACAGAATGATCTCTGTTCATCTCCAAGGCAAACCATTCAATATCACAGTTATCCAAGTCTGTGCCCCAACCAGTAACGCCGAAGAAACTGAAGTTGAACGGTTTTATGAAGACCTACAAGATCTTTTAGAACTAACACCCAAAAAGGTGTCCTTTTCATTATAGGGGACTGGAATGCAAAAGTAGGAAGTCAAGAAACACCTGGAGTGACAGGCAAATTTGGCCTTGGAATGCGGAATGAAGCAGGGCAAAGACTAATCGAGTTTTGCCAAGAAAATGCACTGGTCATAGCAAACACCCTCTTCCAACAACACAAGAGAAGACTCTACACATGGACATCACCAGATGGTCAACACCGAAATCAGATTGATTATATTCTTTGCAGCCAAAGATGGAGAAGCTCTATACAGTCAACAAAAACAAGACCAGGCGCTGACTGTGGCTCAGATCATAAGTCATAGCACACTGTCCTTAATTTTTTATGTATGTTTCTCATGCTGTGTAAATGGTGACATTCTATACGTATTTTTTATAAGCAGTTAATTATAAGATTTTCTGCTTTTTTTCCCACATACTGATTTCTCATATGTATATTTGGATGATTTTTTCATATCAATTGTAAAGAGTTATACAGCTTATTTAGCTCCTTCATGTAGGTTCCCAGCCCCTGGCACATTAGAAGCAGTGTATCCAGGAAGAATGTGGGCATTGAAAGTAACAAGACCCGCACCCAAGCCTGCTGAGAGTAAAGCTATGAGCCCGAGGCAGCAGAAGTGAGCTCCAAGAGGGCCGCCCTTGAGCTGTGACAAGTGACCCTGGCCACTCCTCCTGCCGGGGAAGAGGTCCTGTAGTCCTATTCCTGTGGAAGAATGAAGGCGGGGAGAAGGATGAGAGGTGTCCTTGTCCTGTCTACCCCTGAAAGGGTCATGGATGTCTTTTTTTCTGTGGACTGAAGCATAAAGGTGATTAGGGAAGTGCCCCATCTTTATGTTTGTTCACAGATGTAGAAAAAGAGAGTTCCCTAGGTGTAGAGACTGTCTTTTGTTTGAGTCATAGCATCTGTTATTGTGTTTATTTGACATTTAATTAAGTGCATGAAACAAAGGTGAAAAGTAATTGTCAACTGGAAACCAAGATTACCTATTTCTGACAAATGTGTGGAAAAATCTGTTTTTTTAAGATGATGTTTAAGAAGTTATATCTATTAAGTGAAATCGTATATATCTGTCTGCATTTTGTACATATTCCAGATATGTTTATATCAGTGTGGACCCTGATATTCACTGGATTGGTGTATTCTTGGTAGAAAAATCATTAATAATCGAGTTGCCTGTTAACCCAAGTTATCACACAGTCTGTACAACCAGTATACATACTTTGCCTTTTGCGTTTCCTCTGTGTCTCTGTTTTTAGTTTAGTGGAACACATTTAATTAATTGCTGCTTTCTATTAAACCTTTCAGTTCAGTTGCTCAGTCGTGTCTGACTCTTTGCGACCCCATGGACCACAGCATGCCAGGCTTCTCTGTCCTCACCAACTCCCGGACTTGCTCAAACTCATGTCCATTGAGTTGGTGATGCCATCCAACCATCTCATCCTCTGTCATCCCCTTCTCCTCACACCTTCAATGTTTCCCAGCATCAGGGTCAGGATCTTTTCTAATGAGTCAGTTCTTCACATCAGGTGGCGAAAGTATTGAGTTTCAATTCAACATCAGTCTTTCCAATGAATATTCAGGACTGATTTCCTTTAGGTTGGACTGGTTTGGTTCTCCTTGTAGTCCAAGGGACTCTCAAGAGTCTTCTCCAACACCGCAGTTCAGTTAACCTTTAGGTACCTTTAATATAGCCATGCTTTCAATAAACGTTTTTAAAAAGGAATGTAATGTTTATATTTTGTAGAAAATGGCTCTCTCTACATAGTGATGGATTACTGTGAAGGAGGGGATCTGTTCAAAAGAATAAATGCTCAGAAGGGCATTTTGTTTCAAGAGGACCAGGTGAGTTAGCATATAGGTGATCGAGTCTTAATCCACAAATGTTGAGAAGTCATTCAAAGCTTATTTTTTATACATGTGTTTCTTTATAACTACAGGTGCTGACTGAGTTTTGGCCGAATACTCCAGCACTGCAGTCACGTTTCTGCTCTCATAAGATGTTTTATAATTTATGTTGGCAACTTTTCTTGTGACTTGTGGGTTTGGTATCATGTTTTGAGAGTCCTGTGTCAGTCAAAGATACTATAGAAAATCAGCCTTTGTTTTCTTCCTCGCTTTATACTTTAATTTTTTCATTTTTAAAAATGCCATCTACTTGGATTTTCTTTTTTTGTTTTTTTTTTTTGGTGTTAGAAGTGAGGTAGAAATTCAGCTTTTTTATTTTCAAGTGGCCAACTGCAGAGTGTGTATTTATATGTCATGAATGCAGGATGAGAAAGAAGTCAGAGGTGTCTTCCAGTAGTCCAGCTTGATTTTTTTTCCCTCTCGTGATTTTTACTTTTCTGGAACAGTGGTATATTTAACAACAAAGAAACGTCACTTACCATCATGCTATCCTCAAATATAAAGTATTTCCATTTTTCACTCTTCTCTGAAAATTTCTTTCCATATTCTGATTTATAAAAGATGCTTTAGGAGCAGTTCTTACATTTAAATGTAGTGTGTGTACTGCATGTAATGTGACTGTTGATCTGAATATCTACCTAATGTAAACGACATTAATTATGATGAAATTAAAAATTATAACTTTTTTTTTAAGGATTTAGATGCTATCTTCCCCAGATATTCCTGAGTTCTTTTAATGAACAAGGAAAGACTTAATGTGAAATATAAATTTTTAAAGAAATGATCTGATTTATCCCCCCTAGATTTTGGACTGGTTTGTACAGATATGTTTGGCCCTAAAACATGTACATGATAGAAAAATTCTTCATCGAGACATAAAATCACAGGTATGTTTTTTCTGTCACTACTAACTTCTAAGTAGATTCGGGCATTGGGTCAGCATTGTCTTGGGCAAAGACTGGACAGTAACAGTATTTCTGGTTTTTTTCCGTCTCTTTTACAGAACATATTTTTAACCAGAGATGGAACAATACAACTTGGAGATTTTGGAATTGCTAGAGTTCTTAATAGGTAAACTTTGGTTTGATACAATGTCTTCAGTGAAGTTTTAATCCATGGTGGTATACTTGTGATAATTTAGATCTTTAAGTATCTTAAGTTTCTCCAATAATTCTCTTTTTGTTCTAGTACTGTAGAGCTGGCTCGAACTTGCATAGGGACCCCATACTACTTGTCACCTGAAATCTGTGAAAATAAACCTTATAATAATAAAAGGTATTTAAAATGATACTTATTTCGTGTTGTATAATATTTTCTTTAAATCTTTCTTTGTTATACTGTATTAACTTTCAGAATATTATTCTAAAATCATTAGTGGACATATGTCCACATATGTATGTATTCATATGTATATGTACTTTTTAAGTATATAATGAGGGGAATTGTAAAGAAGCTATTTCTCTCTTGCTAAAGGAACTATAAAATTACTTTCTTATCTAAGTTATAATGGGAAACAGTGCTTTCTTTGTCTTTCTTTTCATAATAGTTACTTCCTATTTAATTGCAATAACTGATATTTATTGAACACTTGCTGTATGCCAGATACTGTTTTAAATGCACTGTATATATTAACTCTTTTATCTTCACAGTAGCCTTGTGAGTTGTACGTATTTGTCATTCCTCCTTTCCTTAGAAGGAAAACAAATGCAGAGAGAGGTGAAGTGACTTCATAGTCCCAGGCATCTGATTCCCAAGTCCAAATTAATAATCACTGAGTCATAGTGCGGCTAACAGATTGAGTAATGTGTCAGGAAGAGGAATTCTGCCACTGAATTCCAGTTACCTTTTCTTTTCTCTCACACACACTCATTTAAAAATCCCAACCCAGAAACATTGACCTCGGTTTTGAAAGCACCCTACGAGGCTAAAAGGAAGTGGTGGCTGACAATAATGCATGTATTCAGGATTGCTATCCACCCTGCCCCTCTTTTCTTTTGAGGGTAGGGAAACTATTTCAGACCTGAGCAGAAGGGGTGAGAGCATCATCTGAGCAATGTATTTAAATCAGTTACGATGATCAGTCAAGTCCATGGAGTGTTTTATTAGTGGATAAACTAAAGGAGAACAGTATTTTCTTTGAGCTAAAGTAATTTTACATGTTAATGCTGTTTCAGTGTCTTTTGGGTGATTCAGTTATGAAAATATTAGTCTTTAAATTTGAAGTGGATTTAATCATCCCTTGGAGAATTTTATAAAAAATTGATTTTATGAAAAAAAGACTTTAAAACAGTAGTGGATAAACATCATTAATTATGCTTGGAAATTCATATTTTCCCAGATGTTTCTTAAAGAATTTTATTAATAAGATCATTAATGTTTTTATTTATAGCTTTTAGTTTATAACATGTTCAAGTTACTAAAGGCTTTTTACATTTACTTTTTTATCTTAGTGGAATCTTAAAATTAAACAGATTTTGGGGTTACAGTTTTACTTTGTAGATTTTTGTGAGAGATTGGGTAGATAACTTTAGGATTTCAGTAATGGGCTTTATTCTTTTCCAGTACATTCAGCTTCCAAGAGCAGTGGTTTTTGCTTTTTTTGACTTGTAGCTCTGAATTGTGAGGGTTTTTTTTCTCTTAAAAATAGAAATAGTCTTTTAGTTATAAAAATATCTGTTTATTTAAGATAAAAGAGCAGAAGAGACTGTGGATAAAGATGACAGTGTAACTAAGTCTTGAAATTAGAAAATAAATTAATGTATTTACTTTTTAACATTTTTTAGTTGGTTGTCACAGATTTGTTTCAGATTTACTTTTAGTAAATTAATATTTTCTTCATTACTTTATACTATTTAAGAAATTGTATTTTGAAAATGATTAAATAAAGCATTTTTATTTTTTTGCAAAATAAGAAACTGAAATACCTGAAATTTACTGATTTTGTTTAAATATTGTTTTGTTAATGACACTTAAAGTAATTATTTAGGCAACTTACTTTTCTAATCTGGGATAACTGCTTTCCTCATTTAGTTATGGTTGAAATTTTAAGTTTGAAAGAACACGTTTTATAGAACCTGTATTTTTGCAAAATATTTTCAAGCTGCTTTGTCTTCTTAAAGTGAAAATCTTTTAAAGTAATTTCTGATTCTTAGAGAAGATCTCTCATTTTTCTGTTTTCTAGTGATATTTGGGCTCTGGGGTGTGTCCTTTATGAGATGTGCACACTTAAACATGCAGTAAGTAGAAGTTTGTGAAATATTTTACAAATTATGTCAAAAAATACCTATAATATTTGTTTAAAAGAACTCATTTGCCGTCTTTCAGATGACCTACTTGTACTAGGAATTAACTCTTCTCTGCTGGTTTGTAAATTTCTCAGTATTTTCTGACGTGTAAATGTAAATCAATTTTCCCTTAACATATGTGCATATATCACATATGCATGGTTATATATGTTGTTATAATATCATATATCATACTTCATTCTAGAAAATTATTTCTAAAGACAAATCTGCTATCTTTTTAATGTTAAACTTGCATAATAAATTTGATATTTTGGCTTACCAGACTATTAATGTCATTTTAGCAATTTTTCTCAAAACATCCAAATTATTTGACTTTAGAATTGAAATTATCTAAAGAACAGTTTTCAGCATATTTATGGAGAGATGATTTTACTGATGCAAGTAGTCTTTAATTCAGAGTATTTTAAAATTTTCACTTTTTAGGTGGCACATAATTTACCAGAAAGGGGAAGTTCTTGTTCTAAGTAGGTGCAGTTTTAATCATTTTCCATATTAAAATCTTGCTTTTTAAAAATGCTTCCTCTACTGATTAAACAGTAATATATTTTTATTACAGAAAACTTAAGGGAATAAATAAAACCATAAGGAAAGTGAATAAATATCAAAAGTGTCAGTAATGTCTGCTTGCCAATTGTTTCTTTCTAGACATTCTTCTAGAATAATTTATAAAATGAGTTCCATTTTTGTTTTTTTTCCCTCATAAATTTTGTTGTGTTGTGTAAGCACTTTTATAGCCTATCTTTATTGCCTGATGTTATTTGAGTATTTTTTTTTTTTGCTGTGTTTTTTCATGGTTGCATTGTCTTCCATTTTATTAACTTAAGATTTTATTTTTCTTAAGGAAAAGAGCATAGATTGCCAAAGTGATATGACCTGGTGGATATCAGATCTGCATTTTAAGAAATTGGTCAGTTTTTCTGTGACATACAGTGATTTAGGTCTAAATCCATATATTTTTATTTATTATTATTTTTTTTTGGCTGCACCCTGCCACTATGGGATCTTAGTTTCTGACCAGGGAATTGAACACTGGCCCATGGCAGTGAATGCAGAGTCATAACCGCTGGACCATCAGGGCATTCCCTCAGCTCAGTTCAGTTCAGTACCTATTTTTAGGTAGGTTTTCATTTGCATTGTTCTGTCACCGTTGCTTCTGTATTTTGGAGTTATTTACCCTTAAGTGGACATATGAAGCTCAGTAAGTCATTAATCTTTATTTTATGAAGAGCTTATCATTTGAGAGATAAGCGAAATTTCATTGTAGTGAAGGAATAGAGTAATAACCTGTTTCTGCATTTAGGATTCCTTCTTAGGTACATAGACATTTCTAGATGATTGAATTGTACTCACATCTTAATAAACAATACCATATTTTATGTGCTAGGAGAACTCAACATTTAAGAGAACTCTTTTATACTTTGTATAATTACCATTGCCTACTTCATACTACGTTTTGTTTTCTTAATTGTATATATTAACATAAGTGTACAGCTGTTCTATACCATTTTAACTGAGATCTCAAAAGCTTAATTTTACTTTCAAAATGAAATCGTCCTTTTAGGTTTTAAACTGCCCACCTTTTTTTTCCCCACTTCAGTTAGAGTTTATATTGTGTTTAATCCTAAAATACATGTTTCTATTGATAAGGTTTATATTCCCCTTTGGAATACTTGCCACATTGCTGACTCCATATGGCTTTTGGGAGCATCACACATTTAAAAATAATAATAATGAGCAGTGTATAAAAGGAAATTAATTAATACCTTTATTTATTACGTTTTCCCCAAAGACTTTTAGTTCTCTAGTTAATTTCCTATTCTAGTTGCTACACCAGGGGCACAGGAAGGCAGATCTTAAATGAAGACCCCCAGGTTTGCTTGTTTTACCACCTTGGTTATTGTTATCTTTTATAAACCCTTTACTCTGATTAGTACCTGTATTCCATCTTTCAGTTTGTTGAATATGTAAAAGTTAATCTTAGAGCAGGTTATACCATTTCATGAGAACTGGTATTTTCTTTTAAATGTGTTTGTAAATAACCAAGTGAATCTTGCTCTGGAGAGCATGTGCTGATTAAAATATTGGAAAGAGGGTTGCAGTTCTGTTGTTTGTTAATAGGAAAAACTCTATTTCTCATTGTTGATACTCACATTTTCAACTTATGTTTCATGTTTCATTTATTTTCTCAATTTTAGTTTGAAGCTGGCAATATGAAAAACCTGGTACTGAAGATAATATCTGGATCTTTTCCACCCGTGTCTTTGCATTATTCTTACGATCTCCGCAGTTTACTCTCTCAGTTATTTAAAAGAAATCCTAGGGATAGACCATCAGTCAACTCCATATTGGAGAAAGGTTTTATAGCCAAACGCATTGAAAAGTTTCTCTCCCCTCAGGTATGGTTTTGTTTTTTTTCGTTTTGTAGTTAAATTGAGCAGGAGGCTTGTGGAGCTTGACTGGGGCGTGGCCTCTTTTGTTTGGAAGAGAGCTCTTTGCAGCCCTTGGGGGTGCATGCCTTTCCCAGCTGTGCTGGAGTCACTTTCCTTTCTGTTTTCCTGCTACTCTTCCCCTTCCTGTTTGCTTTCCAGTTGTGCTTTTGCATTCCTTCTCTGTTTCCTCTTAACACTTACTGCAGAACTTTTGACACCTCTCATTACCATGTGTATAGCAGTTTTTATACATCAGGCAGAATTCAGTTCAGTCCTGACCCTGTGTACCCGGATGTGGCATCAGATCCTACAGTTCAAGGGCTCAGTCTTTCCCACAGGACCACTCCCACTTCAGAAGCCATTTGCAAGGGCAGGTTGTCACCTGTGCTTCTGACCATCTGGTTTATGTGTCAGGTTCCTGTGACCCCTGCCTCTGGTTCCATTGATATGCTTGCTGGAGCAGCTCACAGGACTCGGAGAAATTTACTTCCATTCACCAGTTCATTAAAAAGCATGTAGTAAAGCATGTGCTTGCTGGAGCAGCTCACAAGACTTGAAATTTACTTCCATTCACCAGCTTATTATAAAGCATGTAGGTGAACGGCCAGGAAAAAAAGTACATAATGGTGAGGTCTGGAGTCATCCTAAGTGCAGGAACTGGCATCCCCCCTTGAATGTTTGCCAATTCAGAAGCTCTCTTAACCTTTTCCCTAGTTTTTTATGGAGTCTTCGTTAGTAGGCATGATCAGTAAATCTTTGGTCCTTAGTGATTGGTTCCAGCCCCTTTCCTCTCCTGGTTAGGGGAGGGCAGTGACATTGGAACTTTTAACCCTCTAATCAGGGAGTTGGTTTCCCTGGCAACCAGCTTCCATCCTTAAGTGCTTTCCAAATGTCATCTCATTAACAAATTTTGGTGTGTCTCAAACAAACGGGCTTGTTTTGAACAACAAAAGGCGCCTTTATGTGCTTCCCACTGAGGAAATTTCAAGGATTTTAGGAGCTGTGTGCCAGGAACTGAGTGCTGACCAAGTATGTATTTCTTAGTCAAAATACCACAAAGTTATTCCTCTGTCTCTTCAGTTTCTCTTGTTTTGTTTTCTAGTTTTGTTTTTTTTAATTCTGGTAAAATAGATACAAGATAAAATTTATTAATATCACGAGTTTTGAGTGTACAATTAAATGCAGTCATAGTGCTGTGCACCCATCACCTCATCCATTTCCAGGTCTCTCTTCCTCTTAAAAAGCTGAGTCTATACCCATTGATCAGTACCTCCCCTCCGCCTCACCCTGGCCCCTGGTATCCATCTTTCTATATTCTCTGTCTTCTTGGGTTTCTAACGGTAAGACTCTTCAACATTTGTCTGCCTCCTTTTCCTCACCTGTGAACAATGTGATTATAAATGTATCTAATTAATAATGCCTTGAAGTGGTTACCAGAGTCAAAAATGATAATGCTTGTGAAGTGCTTAGTGTCTAATACTTATTAAGTATTCAGTATACTCAATATATGTTAAGATTATCAATATATCACTTTACTATGCTAATATATTATCTTTATAATTGCTTTTTTTCCAGTAGAAGATGATTTCAAACCACTGTGTGTGGGCATGTATATGTATATATAATAGATTGCTGACTCATGATTCCTCCTCTACTACTTGTATGCAGGTGTATAATAAATACTTGTTGAGCTGAATTTTAATTGAACACGATTTATCAAAAATCTATCTCAAGTCAGTTAGTATATAAGTATGGTCACCTGTGCCAGGGTCCAGCCCCGGTGGATCCAGGGTAATTTGAAGCGTGAATGGCGAGGCAAGGAAAAACTTATTTATTTAATTAGAAATATAAGAGTAGATTAAGAAGAAATAGTATAGTAGGAAAATTTAGTGGAGAAAAGAGGCTGAATAACTTGGTTTACATGGAAAGCCAGTAACATTCCAGACAAGGAGCTTGCACCATCTACGTTAGGCCACTGGCGCCCACTTGAATATCGAAGGGTGCCCCGCCTTGGGCTCCCTTTCACGCGATCTTAGAAGCTGGGGCAAGTAAGTAGACATGGCGAGCCTCCACGCCCCAGATGGGAATTCAGCCAGAAAATAGAGTAAAGAGGAGACACGGGGGAAACCAGTCCTTCCAATGACTTGCCTGGCCTCTATTGTCTAGAAAGGCCTTTTATACCTTTTTGATTGTACATAGAGATCAATGGATAATACAAAATTATGCAGCATTAGCAGTCCAGTCTCTTATCAAAACCAGGCTTTTCTCTCTGCATACCTAGTTGTATACACAAGTCTTAGGTGATTTACATCATCTTCTGGCCAAAAGGGCCAATTAACATTTTACAGCCTTTTTTCTGATAAGGGTTTGTCAACCAGAAGACTTATTTGTGTTGATCTTCCCAAAGTCTGGTGCCACTCTCAGAAAGCACTAAATAAAGTCACATTCTTACATAGCAAAGATACAGCAATTTATAAGAAGTAAGAGGAGTACAGTGGTTTATAACAAAAGAAAAGTAATTAACTCAAAAGTCTAATGTTGGTAACATCAAAACTACTATATACCTTTTTCCATATCCCGATTGCATTGATTAATATCCTCCCAGTTGCCTAAAAGATAAAGAATATGGAGGCTTGGCAGCAGTCATTGAGTCAACAGTGAAAACCCGTCACCAATATGATTTTTAGCTCTTTAGAAAAGGCTCTGTATATTTAAGATGTTTTTAAGCTTTGTGCCTCTCATGTTTGGGGGGCTGCAAGCAATTCACAAGCTGTAAAAAGTCCAGGGGAACCTGTTAGGCAAGCTAGATAGTTATCAGAGGGGGTTTGAACTGAAACATCCCTTTTAAATGCAGAAGACTAAAGCCCTGAGTTAACTTTTTCCAGAGTGTGTCAGAAGAGTAGGAAAGCACAGTACAGTAAGGCAGGCAGATTCCTATTTTTGGGGTACATGCTCAGAAAATACCAGGGGGAAACCCTGAGGCTTGACTCGCCTTGCCCATCAGGCCTCTGCCGCATGACCTTGTCACGGGTGGGAGTCCTCACGCTGGCTCCCTGCACACCTGAAAGTGGAATTATTTTATATAATTTCTGTGACCTTTGTTGATTTAAATGATCACTGTTAAACTGTTCTATGAATCATATATACCAAAATCATAATTTTATTAATTTAAATGTTCATGAGACGAGAGGGTAGTGTCTTATATCCTCTGACTTTTAACAGAATATCCATATGAGCAAATAATCTTCAGGAAACAGATATGTGGATTTAACTGTTACTACCAAGAGAATACATTAGTAAGCAAGAAAGACATTTAAAATTTGGCAGTTAAAGGCCACTAATATAGGACATAGCTACAGTCTCTGAAGTGTGGGTGTTTTACAAGACTCCTTTGTTACAAATAACGTTTTCAAGCACAGATTTATGGTGCAGTGTGCTATTGTTTTTGACCGCTACTAGAGAAGAAAGAATGACTTCAGTCAATCTCTCTGTTTCTTTTCTCCCATACCAACAGTTAGGACAGACATATAGTCTCAAGACTGAAGCACTGGAATTCAACTCAGTTCAGTTCAGTCACTCAGTCATGTCCGACTCTTTGTGACCCCATGGACTGCAGCACGCCAGGCCTCCCTGTCCACCACTGACTCCTGGAGCGTACTCAGACGCATGTCCTTTGAGTCGGTGATGCTGTACAACCATCTCATCCTCTGTCGTCCCCTTCTCCTCCCGCCTTCAGTCTTTCCCAGCATCAGGGTTCTTTCCAGTGAGTCAGGAATTCAGCTAGCCAGCAACAAAAGAAAATACTCAAGCCTGATATACACAGAATATGTAACATGGAAAGAAAAGAGGGCAGGTGATGGCTACTAGTAACAAGAGAATTTGACAGACATCCTTAGTAAATACATGGTATCTTGTTATGTACCTAACACTTAGATTTCACTCTTCACCAAAAATGTTCTGCTCTTCTTATGATTTTTCTGCTATATATCTGCATTTGATTAATTTTAGAAGAAAGCTTTTCCAGAGAAATGATAAATAAGTTGGTAAGATTGGGAAGAAATTAATATAAGAGAAATTTGATGAATGGACAGTTTAGATTTTAGTACAGTTTATTTGGCAGCATAATTGTGACTGAAAAAGAAAAACAATGTATTCTGATTAATGGCTAGTTATTTTTTAATTTGAAAATTTCACATCTTTTCTAACTCCCTCCTCCCCCCCCCCCCTTTCAATTGAAGCTTATTGCAGAAGAATTTTGTCTAAAAACATTTTCCAAGTTTGGAGCACAACCTCTACCAGGTAAGTAGAATTTAACATGAATCCTTTCCTGTGTTTGTGGACACAGTACTGTGTTTGATTATACTGATTATATTGGAGATATTTGTAGATACAATAAGTTGGGGTAGTTGTATGATAAATCTAATCCAGAGGAAATGAATCTAAAATTTTTTTATGACATGTGATGAGTTAATAACAAAGTTTCCATTTATTATTTGCCTTCATTTAAATGAATTCTATTTTGAAATCTTCTTTCTTATTCAAGTGTTCAGCTCATATTCTGAGAATAGTGAAGAAATGTTATAAAATGCCCTAAGTGCAAATCCTTTTTTAAAAATTTATTAGTTTTTAAAATTTTTGATTGTACTGGGTCTTCACTGGCTTTAGTTGCAGCAGTAGTTGTGGAGCATGGGCTTAGTCGCCCCGAGGTGTGTAGAATCTTTCCCGACCACAGATAAAACCCATGTCCTCTGCATTGACAGGCAGATTCTTATCTTCTATACCACCAGGGAAGCTCCAGTGCAGATCTTTATGTGAAATAATTTTCTTTAAGAAACATTTAGTGTTGTAAAATATTTTAAAAGTAAATCGGTGTGAAGTCAGACACCTTAGCAAGGATAGTTGCTCTTTTAAATATGGGCCAGCAGCAGTGGAGTATTTGTTGGATTATCAGCGTGGTTATATATTGTTTATGTATATATCTTTGTGAGAGGGAAATCATTTTTTCCCCATGGAGTGACTTCAGATGGATTTCTGAAATCCGTGGAAGTTATTAAGACTTGAAGATTTTGGTTTTTTAAACATAATGCCTTGCATGTCTTACTCCATTGTGGGTATAAGTATTAATAAAAATGAATCCCCTATCATAAAACTTGAGCCCATAGCAGCTGGACATGGAGTGGCAATGTGCTCTTGGGAAGGCCAGATGTGTCAGCTCTGCTTAAACACCCCGGGGCTCATCCTCTGAGCCAACAGAAGCTGGCCATCCTGGCGATCAGCCCAGTGGGAACCGTATTCATGAGGCAGACACAAGGCAGGGCAGCATGTCCCTCCTGGCGCTCTTGTCTCGTGAGAAGTCTCACCTTCATCAAAGCCTCCTTGTCACACAGGCAGGAATCCCTGGGTCAGCACAGCCTTCCCAGTGGGTGAGCCCCCCAGGCAATGGAGCGGGGTTCCCTAGTGGGAGGAGCTGGCCAGAGGGGTGTGTGACTCAAGGTGCTAACGCAGGAGTTGTCAAGCCCCTCGTGGACTCCTCTCCTGGCAGGAAGCTTCCTCCTCCTGCGAGGCGCACCTCTGAAATGGGGCATACTCAGAAGCCACATGAGAGCTAAGTAGCCCTCCTCTGGGGGGTTCAGGGTACTGTTCCTGTGGTCTCCTGGGACCCCTCCTGTTTGTGCTTTGGTGCCTCTTGCTCCTTTTCTGGCACGCATGTGGTTATGTTAATATATGTAGCCAGGTTCCAGTGGTATGGCTATGTATCTGTCTTTGAAAAGAAGCTTACAGTTCTCACAGGCAAAATTTTTTGCCTCACATTTCCTAATTGCTGTCACAATACAGTTGAAGTATGTGTTTAGAAAAACTTACTGTAATATACTGTATCAGTTTCTCAGATCTTCTACACACTTCAATTGTGAATATAAACTGCCAGTAAAATGGCTAATGTTGCTTTTATTGTTATAAGCATTCACTAAATTGTGTAATATGTCATAAAAATCAAAAAGAAGAAAATAAAAATTACCCTACTCAATACATTTATTTGGTATATATATTTCAGTGATAACAGATGCATAATGATTGGAAATTAGGGTTGTATTATAAAGAAAGACTTTTTTTTTAATTCACAATATTATATCTTGATCATTTTCTAATGCAGTTAAATATTCTTTGAAGAACAGAGTTTAATGGTAGTATTTCCTTGTAAACGCCTAGTTAAATTTTTTCTCCTTTCCCCTCCTAAAGAAGAAGCATGCTGGTTGGCAGAGATCAATCACGTGGTTCTCACACAGGGTGTAACCCTGGGGTGGAGGGCAGACTGGGTGGAGAGTAGGGCTGAGCAGGGAGAGGGAGTCAGGGAGGAAGGGACTTCAAGGAGGCCTAATGGCACCCCACTCCAGTACTCTTGCCTGGAAAATCCCATGGATGGAGGAGCCTGGTAGGCTGCAGTCCATGGGGTCGCAAAGAGTCGGACACAACTGAGTGATTTCACTTTCACTTTCCTTAATGCATCTGGGACTCTTTGACCTCCGTTAGTCTCTTTGAGGGAGAAGGAAATGGCAACCCACTCCAGTATTCTTGCCTGGCGAATCCCGTGGACAGGGGAGCCTAGTGGGCTGCCGTCTATGGGGTCACACAGAGTCGGACACGACTGAAGCGACTTAGCATCCATGTATGCATTGGAGAAGGAACTGGCAACCCACTTTAGTATTCTTGCCCGGACAATCCCAGGAACAAGGGAGCCTGGTGGGCTGCCGTCTATGGGGTCGCACAGAGTCGGACACGACTGAAGCGACTTAGCAGCAGCAGTCTCTTTGAGGAATGTGAAGTGTAGACTTCCATTTTCATTACATCAGTCTTAACAGTTTATCTTCAGTTTGTCATTGTTCTAAGACTAAACCCTGTCTAGGCTTCAGTAAAGTTTAATATTGATATATAATGCGAATGTGTATATATTTTTGTGGTTCTCTCATTAGTTTTTTGACATCAATTAATAAACATTGTCCTTTTTTAAATTTCGTTTTTAATTGAAGTATTGCTTTACAGAATTTTGTTGTTTTCTTTCAAATCTCAACACGAATCAGCCATGTGAAATGAAGTCGCTCAGTCGTGTCTGACTCTTTGCGACCCCATGGACTATAGCCTGACAGGCTCCTCCGTCCATGGGATTTTCCAGGCAAGAGTGCTGGAGTGGATTGCCATTTCCTTCTCCAGGGGATCTTCCCAACCCAGGGATCAAACCCAGGTCTCCCGCATTGTAGACAGACACTTTACCGTCTGAACCACCAGGGAAATCAGCCATAGGTAGACATATATCCCCTCCCTCTTAGATCTCCCTCCCACCTCCCTCCCCATCCCACCCCTCTAGATTGATACAGAGCCCCTGTAAACATTGTTCTTGATAGATGTTGTTCTCTGAACATTTTGACCAGTTTCTACTCCTACCTGCAGTGCATAAATGTACTCGTTTCCTGGGACCCTAAGCTATAGTGATTCTTTTAAAGTACCTGTTTTTCAGTGGGTCTGTAGGTGTAGGCATTACTCGGACTATATAAGAAGCAAATACTAATTCTCATAGTGAGGGAATTATTGTTTAACAGTTGCTCTTGAAGTTTATATTCTGATTTTGAGAGTAATTTCTAAGGTATGGAAAGTTCTTTATAAATTTATTTTTAACATCTTTATTGAAATGTAGCCCACATAAAATTCATTTCACCCATTTATTTAGTTAGTTCGCCCATTTAAAGTCAGCGACTCAGTGTGCTTTAGTATATTCACAGACGTGTACAGCCGTCATCCACCATCAGTTTTAGGGGTGTGCTTTTTCTATATGAGAAATTTCCATATCTTAGAAGAGTGTCGCTTCTTGCTTCTTTCAGAAAGTGGCTTTAGTGTAAAATAGTCACTATGAAGGCATTGACACGTGGTGAGGAGTGAAGGAGACGTTTAGTGGAGAATCTCAAACTGAACGCTGTTAGTGATTATGAACATGAAAAAGTTCTGTGTTGAAGAATTTTGAAATTGAAGATTTAACACTAAGAACTCTGAAAATAATTCTTTGTATTATCTTCTCATGTAGCTAAAAGACCAGCTTCAGGACAAAGCTTGGCTTCTATTATGTCTGCTCAGAAAATTACAAAGCCTGCTGCTAAATATGGAATACCTTTAACAAATAAGAAATATATAGATAAAAAATTGCATGAAAGGAAACCACTCCAGAAATATAAACAGGTATGATGTGGTGATGATGTTACAAACTGTATATTAGTAACATTCAGTTTGACCTTATTTTATTGCAACTCAGTTCAGTTAATCTTGACGTCTGTAGGATTGTTTTTATTGAGTTATTAAAGAGCATTGCTGTTCTCTGCTTCACCAGTCTTCTAAAACTTAGGAGACTTACAGAAGTCATGAAGAGACATTAAGTAGATACATTAAGTATTTGGTGCAGTAAAAAGAAAGTAACATTATAAATGAAATCATTGTTGAATAACCTAAGCAGAACCTTTTGGTTTTGTGCACAAAATAAATAAACATCTGAGATAAACATCATAAAAATCTGGGGAAAATTTGATTTTAAGGATTCATGATGAGATAATTAAATATGTGGAGGGATATGACCTTATGGTCTGTCATGTTTCAAAAGAAAATTAAGGCCTGTAGCATTTAGGTGCTGTGCCTAAAAACATAGATTAGTTGCAAGAATTTGTCATTTTTCTTCATGTCTGTAGCTGCTGTATTCTCTGGAATATGGCACCTGTTGGTTTTGCTCTGTGTCTGCACATACATGTACACAAATGCTCAGAAAAAAGTTTCGGTACATAGGTGTGCTGTAAGGCAAACCTCACAGTAGGGGAGTTCTTCGTCTTAGGCATGCATGATGTGTGCACTGTCCAGCTCCAGGGTCTTGAGCAGGGCAGTGAAGGGTATATTTCCAGCTGAAGGGCACTGTGACAGCTGGCACCCTGGGTTTGTGGATTTTACT
The DNA here is from genome assembly GCF_023091745.1 of Budorcas taxicolor. NCBI lineage: Eukaryota > Metazoa > Chordata > Mammalia > Artiodactyla > Bovidae > Budorcas > Budorcas taxicolor. Next base: position 4,747,012 of record NC_068917.1, on the reverse strand, counting down.
TTTATTGTTGTTGTGTTTGTTATTTTTGTTCAGTTGCAAAGTTGTGTCCAGCACTTGTGACCCCGTGCACTGCAGCACGCCAGGGTTCCCTGTCCCTCCCTATCTCTCAGAGTTTGCCCAAGTTCATGCCCATTGAATCAGTGATGCCATCCAACCTCATCCTCTGTCGCCCCCTTTTGCTCCTGCCCAGCATCAGGGTCTTTTCTAATGAGTCGTCTCTTTGTATCAGGTGGCCAGAGTATTGGATCTTCAGCTTCAGCATCACTCCTTCCAATGAATATTCAGGGTTGATTTCCTTTAGGATTGACTGGTTGGATCTCCTTGCAGTCCAAGGGACTTTCAAGCGTCTTCTCCAGCACCATAATTTGAAGGCATCAATTTTTCGGCACTCAGCCTTCTTTATAATACATCTCTCACATCCGTACATGACTGCTGGAAAGACCATAGCTTTGACTGTACAGACCTTTGTCGGCAAGGTGATGTCTTTGCTTTTTAATACACTGTCTAGGTTTGTCATAGCTTTCCTGCCAAAAAGCAATCGTCTTCTGATTTCGTGGCTGCAGTCACCATCTGCAGCAGTCTTAGAGCCCAAGAGGAGGAAATCTGTCACTGCATCCACGCTTTTCCCTTCTGTTTGCCATGGAGCAATGGGACTGGATGCCATGATCTTAGTTTTCTTAACACTGAGTTCTAAGCCGGCTTTCCACTCGATTCTCTCACCCTCATCAGGAGGCCTTTTTAGTGCCCCCTCACTTTCTGCCATCAAAGTGGCATCTACACATCCGAGGTTGTTGGTATTTCTCTTGGCAGTCTTGGTTCCAGCTTGTAACTCACCCATCCCAGCATTTCTCATGGTGTGCTCTGTGTATAAGTTAAAGAAGCAGCCTTGTCATACTCCTTTCTCAATTTTGAACCAGTCAGTTGTTCCATATAAGGTTCTAACAGTTGCTTCTTGACCCGCAAACAGGTTTCTCAGGAGACAGGTAAGATGGTCTCGTATTCCCATCTCCTTAAGAGTTTCCACAGTTTCTTAATGATCCACACCAATCAAAGGTGTTAGCATAGTCAATGAAACAGAAGTAGATATTTTTCTGGAATTCTCTTCCTTTCTCTATGATGCAGTGAATGTTGACAATTTGATCTCTGGTTCCTCTGCCTTTCCTAAACCTAGTTTGAACAACTGAACATTCTTGGTGTGCATAATGCTGAAGCCTAGCTTGAGGGATTTTGAGCATAACCTTACTAGTATGGGAGATGAGTGCAATTGTCTGGTAGTTTGATCATCCTTTAGTAGTGCTCTTCTTGGGAATTGGGATGAAGATCGAACTTTCCAGTCCTGTGACCACTTCTGGGTTTTCCGAAATTACTGACATATTGAGTGTAACACTTTAATAATGTCATCTTTTAGGATTTTAAATAGCCTGCTGGAATTCCATCACCTCCATTTGCTTTATTGGCAGCAGTGCTTCCTAAGGCCCTCTTAACTTCATACTCCAGAATTTCTGGCTCTGGGTGAGTGACCAAACCATCGTGGTTATCAGGGTCATTAAGTTATGACCAACCTAGATAGCATATTCAAAAGCAGAGACATTACTTTGCCGACTAAGGTCCGTCTAGTCAAGGCTATGGTTTTTCCTGTGGTCCTGTATGGATATGAGAGTTGGACTGTGAAGAAGGCTGAGCGCCGAAGAATTGATGCTTTTGAACTGTGGTGTTGGAGAAGACTCTTGAGAGTCACTTGGACTGCAAGGAGATCCAACAAGTCCATTCTGAAGGAGATCAACCCTGGGATTTCTTTGGAAGGAATGATGCTAAAGCTGAAACTCCAGTACATTGGCCACCTCATGTGAAGTGTTGACTCATTGGAAAAGACTCTGATGCTGGGAGGGATTGGGGGCAGGAGGAGAAAGGGACGACAGAGGATGAGATGGCTGGATGGCATCACTGACTCGATGGACGTGAGTCTGAGTGAACTCTGGGAGATGGTGATGGACAGGGAGGCCTGGTGTGCTGCGATTCATGGGGTCGCAAAGAGTCGGACACGACTGAGTGACTGAACTGAACTAAACTGAAGGTCTTTTTTAAACGATTCTTTTGTGTATTCTTGCCGTCTTTTCTTGATCTCTTTTGCTTCTATTAGATCTTTACCATTTCTGTCCTTTACTGTGCCCATCTTTGGATGAAATGTACATTTGATATCTCCAGTTTTCTTGAAGAGATCTCAAGTCTTTCCCTGTTTGTTTTCTCCTCTGTTTCTTTACATTGTTTGTTGAAAAAGGCCTTCTTGTCTCCCCCCGCTGTTCTCTGGAAGTCTGCATTTAGTGTTGGTGTACCTTTCCCTTTCTCCTTTGCTTTTTGCTGCTCTTCTTTCCTCAGCTATTTGTAAAGCCTCCTCAGACAACCACTGTCACCTTCTCACGTTACTTTTTCTTTGGGAAGGTTTTGTTTGTTGCCTCCTGTACACTGTTAGAACCTCTGTCCATAGGTCTTTAGGCACTCCTTTTACTAGATCTAATCCCTTGAATCTGTTGTCACCTCCACTGTATATTCACGGGATTTGATTTAAGTTGTACCTGACTGGCCTCATGAATTTCCCTTCTTTCTTTAGTTAAGCTTGAATTGTGCTACAAAGAGCTGATGATCTAAGCCACAGTCAACTTCAGGTCTTGTTTTTGCTGACTGTATACAGCTTCTCCATCTTCTGCTACAAATAATATAATCAATCTGATTTCAGTATTGACCATTTGATGATGTCCATGTGTAAAGTCATCTCTTGTGTTGTTGAAAAAGTGTGTTTGCTATGACCAGCGAGTTCCCTTGGCAGAATTCTATTAGCGTTTGCCCTGCTTCATTTTATACTCTAAGACCAAACTTACCTGTTACTCCAGTTATCTCTTGACTTCCTACTTTCACATTCCAGTCCCCTGTGATAAATAGGACTTCTTTTTTTGGCATTAGTTCTAGGAGGTCTTGATAGAACTGATGAGCTCAGCTTCTTTGGCATCAGTGGTCGGGTCATAGACGTGGATTACTGTGATATTGAATGGTTTGCCTTGGAAGCAAACTGAGATCATTTTGTTGTTTTTGTGATTGCACCCAAGTACTACATTTGGAACTCTTTTGCTGACTATGAGGGCTACTCCATTTCTTCTCTTGGATTCTTGCCCACATGGTAGATGTCATGGTCATCTGAATTCAGTTCATCCTTTCCTGTCCATTTTTGTTCACTGATTTCTAAGATATCAGTGCTTATACTTGCCATCTCCTGCTTGACCACATCTGATTTACCTTGATTCATGGACCTAACATCCCAGGTTTCTATGCAACACTGTTCTTTACAGCATCAGATTTTACTCATCCCCAGACATATCCACAGGTGTCATTTCCTGTTTGGCCCAGCCGCTTCGTTCTTTCTATTAATAGTTATATAATCATACTATTGATAGTTACATAATCAGGCCTAAATGGATGAATTCCATTATATCCTTCTGCCTTCTTTTCTTTAGTTACACAAGGCACCCAGGACCCCTGCATCCCCTCATTAGGTAGTTTCTCAGCTCCCTGAGGCTGTGGTCCTACCGTGCTCCAGCCCCTGCCTCTGCAGAGTGCCCGAACTATTCCTCAGAGCCCTCAGCTAGCCCATGGTCAGCAAGACCCCCTGCATTCTCAACTTGTCAAGATCTCCGCACCTTTTTTACTTTGAAAGTCACACACACTGTTGTGCAGCTCTCTTGGGGACCATTTTCTCTCGAGTCCCTCAGTCCTGCTGCGTCTGGAGGAGGACAATCGCGTTGTGTTCCTTGATGTCATTGCTGGACTTACCCTGGCTTCCTCAGCCCCGCCACCAGGCTTTGTGTCACGTGCTGCTCCTCCCTCTTCACGGTGATGTCACGGTTCTTGGTGACTTCAGTGTCTTGAGATGATGGTCCTTTCGGTGGTGCACTGCCTTTTTGTTTTCTGATTGTTCTCTTTGATGATCTTGTCTCCTGCCTCACTTTAAATCTCTCCCCTGTGGCATGCCATCACGTTTGTCATCAGGAAGAACACCTACTTCCTAGTCTCAGTTACAGGGACCCCACTCTGACCTGCTTCCTGTGTTTCCAGGTTAGTCTCTGAGAACCTGCCTTGAAAATGTCTTTGTTCTGTTTGGATCCATGGATCTTACCTGGTTTTATCATTGTCCATCCCGTCTTTGTTTTTATTTTCCTTTACCAGCTTTAATTTCATGTTCTCTCATTGTAATAGTTTCCAAAGCTTTTGACTGTCCCGCCCAATGGGTGTGCTTGGAGGAAGCCTGCAGCTCTCTGACTGGTCTCACTTCAAGTTTAAACCTATAGTGTCAGGTGTGCACTGTCACCCACCACCACCCCCAATCATGTTTCCACCGGCCAGTTCCTCTCCTACTTTCTAGACGGTTATCTCCTACCTTTCCTTGTTTATTCTCTCAGGGTGATGAACGTTGCTTCCTATTTCACTGAGAAAAAAGAGCCAAGTAGAGGAAAATTGCTCACACTCAGCAGCACTCCTGCCTGTCAGTCCTACCTGTTGCCAGTCTCCAGGAGGATCTATCTGTTTTGATCTAGAGTCGACCTTGCCATTTGTATGCCATCTCTTATTATTATTTTTGCTTTTTAAAGGACTTCACTCTCTCTTCTGTATCATATTTTCCCTCTGTCCTTAATCATTCCTGTTAGCAAACAAATGGGCTTCCTCAGTGGCTCAGATGGTAAAGAATCTGCCTGCAATGCAGGAGACCCAAGTTCGATCCCTGGGTTGGGAAGATCCCCTGGAGAAGGGAATGGTAACCCACTCCAGTATTCTTCCCTGGAGAATCCCATGAACAAAGGAGCCTGGTGGGTGACCGTCCATATCATATCTTCAGTCTTCTTAAGAAAACCCTTCCTTCCCTCCCATGTCTCCCTCCAGCCACTTCCCTGGATCTCTGCTCCTTTAATGGCAGAACTTCCTGATGCCTTGTCTGAATGTCTCCGTTTCCTTGTTTCCCCTTCTCTCTTGAACCCTTTCTGCCCAGAGCTTGTTCTGTCACAGCTGTTGGGTCACTTTGCTCCTGGCAAAGACTTCTGGGAGCCCCAGTGGTTCCATCCAGTGATCAGGTATCTTCTTCCTCTGCCTCAGTTTCGGTTCACTTGGTTACCCTTTTTTAAACTTTTTGTTCACTTGAGCCCAGAGTATCCCACTCTGCTGATTGTCTCCCTCCCTGCCTACCTGTTCTTCTCGCCTCCTGTGTGAGTTCCTCCACACGTCCCTGACTCGGATGCTCAAGTGGTTCAGGAGGTCGGCCGGGACACCCCTGGACGGCCTCGCTTTCTGACAACACCTGTAAACCCACACCCTGAGCTGCATCTCGAGCCTGGACTCCTTTCCCAAGCTCCAGACCTGTCCTGTCCTTGCATCTCTAAGTGGGTGTCTGCTGGGTTTCTCAGCATCATCGTGTGTAACTGTGCGTCCCGGGCCGCATGGCCTCCCCAGGCTGTGGGTCCTTGTCTCACTACACACTGTTACAGTCGCTGCTGTCTCCTGGTCACTATCACCATCATATCCTCTCTGCCTGCCTGCAGAGTCTGTTCCCAGTGTGACTGCTGCTCACCGCTCAGTCTCACTCTGGGCCAGGCTACCTTGCCCTCCTCAGTGTGTCCGCACTCAGCAGGCTCAGGGCAGCTCTGACAGCAGAGGGCGCTCGTTGCCCTTTCCTGTTTGAGACTGCCAATGCCCCTGCATGTCCTGAAAACTTTCTTTGTTCCAGTTCCTATGATAATTACAGCTGTTTTCTAAAAGAAAAGGAGTGGTTATTAAGCCACCAGAGGGAGCTCCATGAATGTGCTTCAGTATTTTGGCTCTCAATTTTAGCAAAACAACACACTTCTTTTAGTACGGATGTTTTACATATTTTTCTCTTCTTTGTAGATTGTGTTCTGAAAATACCCATGTGATCTCAGAGGAACACCTTTGGCATTTTTATTTCACAAATATTTGAGCATCTTATATCTGGGACAGTCTGGTGCACCAAGAGATAATTTTTCCCTCCATGTGACTTACCTAAGAGTACATAGGTGTCTTAGTTAAACTTTCTCTTGTTGCAAATGGTTGTATAATCTAGTTTAAAGCTAGTCATGTATAATGAGATGCTGTTATCACTCAGGTTAATATTTTTAAAATTTTGAGTGTCATGTTTTCACAAATGTTGAGACCAGTGCTAAATTTGCTAGGCAAGGTTTAACCTGCGAAACTTGTCAAAATGGAGGGCTCTGTGTCCAGAAATTATGATTCAGCAACTCTTGAGGATACGTGGTTTTTGAAAATAGCTTAATCAAGTTATCACTCACATACTATAATTCATCCATTTAAGTCTAAATTATTTCTAATGGATTTGCAAGAATTGTGCAACCATCCCCATAATCAGTTTTAGAGCACTTCATTGCCGCCCCTCAAATCCTTTTCTGTTAGCATCCACTCCCCGTTCTCCACTAAACCCCATAGCCCTGGGCAACTGCTGGGCTAGTCTACTTCTTTCTGTGTGGATTTGCTTGTTCTGAATGTGTCCTGTGAATGAAGTCATGCAATGTGTGGTCTGTTTATTGCCAAGTAATTCTCTTGTATGGAAGCAGTATGTGTTTTTACAAAGCTCCTAGGTGGCGTCCCCCACTAGTTTAAGGTGTATGTACATAAAGCATACTTTGAAATGTTAACTTTGTAATACCATGAAGAACATTATCTACAGCTGCTTTTTTCTTGTAGTTCAGTAATAGTGCAGCCAGAAGCAGTCTACTATTTAAAAAGTGGGGGGTTGCTGTCCATTAGAGGTGGCAGAATCTTTTCAGTGAGTGAGGAACGGGGACTTTTTTTTTAAAGTAATAGAATGGAAAGTAACAGACTCAGTTAAACATAGTAAAAGTATTTTATGGAATGTCTGTGTGTGTATCTTTATTGGGTCTGAATGTGAAATATCTTTCTTACTGTGGGTTGCTTTTAGAAAAAGTTTGAAAGCTACTGTTTTGTAAGTATTTCAGTATTATTGTCATCTCATTACCACTAGTGTTAATCGGGTTAGGTGGTGAGACACATGGTTGGCTTAAGTGAAAATTGAAATAACTAGCCTAAGTTTGGTTAGGAGTTGGGATCTAATAATACAGTGAAGAGGTCGGATATTTCTGAGAACCTACTGCTTGTGTCATTTTGTCAGGGAGCAAAGCTACTATTTATTAATAGTCATTGTGTGAGATTAATACCACTTATCACATTGCTAATGTAACTTTGAGTTAAAACATCTATAAAGTGGATATTTTATGATGGTCATTTAATTAAGATGACAAAACACAGTAAAAGAAAATCATTATTCTCCTCTTACCAGTTTATCAACCCATTTAATGGTATCACATAGTTTAAATATCATCATTTTATTGTACTCAAATAATGTATTCATTAAATTAATTGCATTTCCTAAGGAGGAAGTTATGTTGAAATTATGTATCGTTGCTTTCTTTTTTTTTTTTAATAAATTTTTATTGGAGTGTAGTTGCTTTACAATGCTGTGTTAGTTTCTGCTGTACAACAAAGTGAATCAGCTTTTTGTATGCACTAGTCCCCTCTTGTTTGAATTTCCTTCCCCTTTAGCTCACCACAGAGCATTGAGGAGAGTTTCCTGTGCTAGACCGTAGCTTCTTACTGTTATCTGTTTTATACATAGTAGTGTGTACATGCTGGAGAAGGACATGGCACCCACTCCAGTGTTCGCCTGGAGAATCCTGTGGACAGAGGAGCCTGGAGGGCTGCTGTCCGTGGGGTTGCACAGAGTCGGACATGACTGAAGCGACTTAGTATACATACATGCCTTGGAGAAGGAAATGCCAACCCACTCCAGAATTCTTGCCTGGAAAATCCCAGGGACGGAGGAGCCTGGTGGGCTTCTGTCTATGGGGTCACACAGAGTCGGACACAACTGAAGTGACTTAGCGGCAGCAGTGATGTGTACATGTCAACCCCAGTCTCTCAGTTCATCCACCCCTCTCATATTGCTTTCTAAAGTGGGCACAAATTTTAAGTATCTTTTTTTGTTTTAGTGAAAGAAAACTTTTGACTCATTTCTACTTCTTTTTTGTATGTTTGGAGCTATATAATATATCTTAACAGTGATATGTTAGAATTAATTTTATTAATTTCATATTGATTGTGGGTCATATTTTTTTTTGTATTATTCTGAATTCACTTTTAGAGTTTTAGTGCTTATCTGTTATAGTCATTTTACAAAATTCAGGAAATTGAAGCAGTAAGTGGCAAATGAAAGTAATTTCTTATAACATTGACTTTTGTCAAAATACAGCCGCTACTGAAATAAAATTGTTAGTGGAGATACTTTACTGATTTAATCAAACGCTGAGTTTTTTAAATAATAATGTAAATGATCACTGAAATAATTTTTTAAAGTAACATTTCCTTTCCTTTGTATTGAAACCTAACAGATGAATATTTTTATATAGTGTTTCTTTTTATGTATTTTTTCCTAAGGTAGCTGGAAAATTTTTAAACTGATGCATGATACATAACTTAAGAATTTTCTATAAATACTTTTAATATGTTTTTGGTATATTTAGAACTATACTTTGGATTGTTTGAAAAATTGTCCCTGTAGTAGGCTCAACATTGATCACAAAATTGAGTAGCTAGCACAGGATATAAAAGGAAGAAATCCATGGGTCATTTATACTTATGAGCACACATGCAGAAATCCTTAAAAATGTTTTTTTTTTTTTAAAGTTAAGTTAAATCAAGCAATTTATCAGAAGAATAATTCAAAACTTAACTAAATAGGATACATTTCAGGAGTGGAAAGATGGTTCAACAGTAGGAAACTGGTTAATTTCACTGTTAGTAGATTAGAAAAAAAATCATATATAAATTATCTCAGTAGATACTGAAAGTTCAGTAGAATTTTAACTCTTTAAAAAAACTTATTTGGTTGTTTACATTAACCATGTATAACTCTTTGTATGTCCATCATACCTCAATAAAGTGGTTTTTTTTAAAAATTCAAATTTCTGATTCAAGAAATAGAGGTGAAAATTCTTGACCCAGTTATATATACCAGAAACCTGTATCAAGCATTATACATAATGATGAAAAGTTGGAAGCATTTACATTAAAGTTAGGAACAAGACAAGGATGTTTGTAATGACGCTATTATTTGATGTTATTCCAGAAGCCTAGCCCATGAAATTAAAAAGAGAAAGAAATAAGAAACATAAATATTGGGAGAGATGAGAAAATATAGACACTTACAGATATGATTCCCTACCTAGGAAATCCTCATGAAGCAGCGGAACACTGAATGAATTCAGTGACGTGGCCTGATAGAAGCTTGAGCATGTGACAGTGAACAATTAGAAAAGGAAATAGACACTCTCTCAGTAACTATAGAATAGTAATTAGAAAAGGAAATAGACACTCCCTCAGTAACTATAGAATAGCCCTGCTGTGAAAAGTGCAGGATAACTGTGCAAGAAAGGACTCCACATCAGTGGAATGTTGTTTATCAATGAAGAAAGCAAATGCAGACAAATAAACATAATAACAAGGGTTATTCTGAAAACAGTGTTGAGCAGCAGAAGTGAGATACAGAGGAATATATATTGTATGATTTCATTTATATAGAACTCAGAACTTAAAAAAAAAAAGAAAAAAACAACTATATTGTTTAGGAACATGTATCCAGGTGACAGAGCAACAGAGACAAGTCAGGTAGTGATTAGTAAAGTGAGGATGGTAGCTGTCTCTCTTGTGGAAGGACATGTGGAGGGTTTCTGTGTGTTGGCATTATTTTGTTTCTTGACTTGGGTAGTAGTTACTGGGTTTTTCCTTTATTTTTGCTAACCTCTGTGTATCTCCTTTATCTACTTTTTTATAGGTGGCTTTATATCATAGTTAAAAAAGAAGATGGATAGATGACATAGAATAGAGAATTCCAGAAATTGGAATTTATTATGTAATTAATGTGTATTTGAATTTATTATATGATTAATGAGACATTTCAAACCATTGTGGAAAAAAATATCAGCCAAGAAATGGCTATGAGATAACTGGATTTTTTAGAGAAAAAAATTAGATTCCCAGTTCATTCCATGAACAAAAATTTATTCCAGGTAAATCTAAAAAATCTAACTAATATTTTAAAATCTAAATTTAAGTTAGATTATATATAACTTCTGAATATAAAAATGAAACTATCCAAGTAGCAGAAGCAAATGAGGTCTGAAATGTCTTCTTTAGTAAAATAGTTTATGCTGATATCATAAAGGAAAAGACAGGCAGATTTAACTATATAAATTACAGACTTCTGTACAGTTTAAGATACAATAAACAGCTCTTCAAAGACAAAATGTAAAAAAAATTCACAAATTTGAAATACTCTTTATTTTTCATGATATAAAAGTAGCCCATAAAATTAGAACAACTATGAAATAAGACGAACAATTAGTGTATTAAAGAAGAAATGTAATTATCTAATATACTGGAAAGTATTCTTAGTCTTTCCAGATATTAAAAATTTAAGACATTGATAATGCTTATTATTTGTGAGGTTATGAGAAAATGAATTCCTTCATGGGAGTATAAGTTGATGCAGCTTCTTGAGGTGGCAGTTTTTCTCATCACTTAAATTTCATTATTACTTTATGATTCCATTTACAAATTGCCCTTCTGAAAGACTTGCATATGATGCAAAATGTACCTACAAGAATGTTTCTAGCAGTATGGGGAAAAATTAGAACCAACCCAATGTCCTTCCTTCAAAAGTAGTTGAACAAATTAATTATATCCATGGTTTGGAATATCGCCATTGTTAAATTGTTTACCACAATGTGGAAATGTCAGGGAACATTGTTAATAGTGAAAAACATTTTTCCATCGTAATACACTGTATATTATATTTATGTAAAAAGTGTAAAAAGCTAAGACTATGTGTGTATATACACGTATATAGTTATGTGTGTATTCATGTTCATGAAACAGTCTCGGAAAGGATATTTATGAAAATGTTAACAATGGTTATATCTGGAGGTAGGGAGAGGAGTTAAGTGTTAACTCTTATTTCATTTTTTTTTTTTTAAGAAAAATTTCTTCAGAGTTGGGCTCTCTAGATGACATTCTGTTTTCATAACGTTAGAGAACTTAGAGTTAGCATCTCTACCTGAGTACACTTTTTACTGGATGATTGGGGAAGAACCTTTTTCCATGGTTTGTTTGAATCCCGTGTTTCTCTTTTTTGAACAAATAGTGTATCAGACACTTAAGTGGTTCCTTTTTTTTTTTTTTTTTTTGAGGGATAATGTATTTTGAAAGAGTTATGGCAGTATTGGCATTATGTTTTTCTTATTTTAAATTTCCATACATTTAAAATTTTCAAATGGATACCTCAAAATCCTTATCTAATTTGTAGTTTTACTTTCTGTCCAGGCCCATCAAACCCCAGTGAAGAAAGTGAATCCTGGAGAAGAAAGGAGGAAACTGTTTGAGGTATAAAGACATCTGTGTGCTTATTTTACAGCTTTGTAAAACTAATTATGAAGAAAGAAACAAATTTTATAAAACCTCGAAACCTTTCCTCCTTATTTCTTTCAAACAAATACCTCTAACTTATTTCTGTTTTTAAACCTTCCAGGATATACATCTACCATCGGTATGCTAACTTTACTGATTAAGCTAGAAAAAGTAGTATTATTGATAATTTTTTTTTTTTTTAATTTAAGGAAGCACCAAGAAAAAGAAGATTGGAATTGAGTGAGAAAGAAAAGAAACCTAAGGATCAGGTAGTTGTTTCACTGTTATTTTTCTTCTCCAGCCAAGTTGGAGATGATAATGGTTTTAAGAGTTCTAAGAAGTTTGTCTTTAAAATTATTGCAGGTTAGTCTGCTGAAGGCTGAGCAGGTGAAAAGACAGGAAAAGGAAAGGGTGAGAGGATGGTCCATTTTCCCCAGCACACTCCACCACCTCCCCACACACATGCCCCCCCCCCCTTTTTTTTAAAGGAATACACTGCTTTCCTTTTTATTACTCAGTATATTTCATGTACTTTATATTAAATACTTGAAATGGTGTTTTATTTGTTTCTTTCCCCTCAAAGTTGGAGAGAATAAATAGGGCCAGGGAACAAGGCTGGAGAAATGTGCTGAGTGCTGGTGGAAGCGGTGAAATGAAGGTAGGTTTTGGGTACCCATGCATGCACACTGCTGCTGTTTAACTCCGCTTTCACCCTGCTCTGTGAGATGTCTACACCTGGCTTGTTTCTACTAGAGTTCTTCAGCATCGTTAGGACTTCTTAGTTTTCCTGCATGTATTTATGTAACTTGTAGTGATAATTCGTATGTGACAGTTAAAATTGCTTAAAAAGTTTGCTGAGAAGGCTGTGATTCACCATTCCTACGCCATCTTTTTAAAATCACACACCTGGCTGTGTGCTCTAGTCACACAGAGCTGAGGACTGGACTGCAGTCTCCTCACTGCACACGGCTGCTGCAGCCTCGTCCCCACACTTGGGTTCTCTTCACTTGATGGCCCCTCCCCGCCCACCCTCCCCAATCCCCACTCCAAGCATTTACTTAGATGATCAGTGACCCAGCTAGCCATGGACCTAGATAGGTTAGTTCAGACATTTTCTTTGGGCAGATCCAGACTATATAACCTTGGGCAAGTTACTTCACTTCTCTGAGCCTTAATTTCTTCATTTAGAAAAAACGAAAAATTTCGAGAGCAGTGCCCAGAGCCTTAAGGGCTTACTTGTTAACTTCCTTTTCCCTTCTTTATTCTGCCAGTCTGAATCTTGCCTTTCCTCTCTTGCACTCATAACATCCTTTCCAAATCTGTGGTAGGCTGAATTCTAAGGTGGTCCACAAATTCTTGACTGCAGGTATTACACCTAATGCTTTCCCCTCCACTGGAGTGTGGGCGAGACTGAATTTGGAGTGCAGCAGCCGCCTTAGTCAGGCTGTGTCCTGTGGCATTGCTGATGCTATATTCACTGCTGTGGTCCCGTCACTGCTTTATTATAAGACTCCCTCATGGCAGGCTGGAAGGTTAGGTCAGGGGGACAACTGCTGGCCTGGAAAAAAGCCCTTGTTCACATGGCAAGAAAGCATAGGGATCCTCTGGGAGATCGTCTGCTGGCTCTCTGACCGCCAGCCAGCAAGAACTCTAAACTGTGGTAAACTTAGCCATGACAGCACAAGGAAGTAAATTCTGCCAGGATCCAGTGAGCTCAGAGGAGGTTCCTGAGCCTCAGATGAGAATTGCAGCCCTGGCTGCCGCCTTGGTTTCTGCCTGGTAAGACCCTGAGCAGGGGACCTGCTGCCCATGCCCACACTCCTGAGACAACTAAAGGCACATGGCTGTGCCTTGAGCCCTGGAGTTTGTGGTCATTTATGGCACAGCAGTAACAAATGAATATATACTATTATTCCTCTGTATTGTAATTTTTAATTCATAGAATCCAATCAACTATTAAGCTCTTTAAACTGTAACTTCCTGGGACCCATCTCAATAAACTTGATGTTTAGGCACTAATTAGATATTTATTAAGTAGAGTTGATTACCATTCTTACTTGTTTCTTTTCCCCTAAAATTTATGACTTGAATAAAAGTTTCTCTGTTTTATGTAGACATGGGCTTCCCTGGTGGCTCAGATGATACTATATAATAATCGTACACATTCATTTTTTACTGCTGTGTGATAAATGACCACAAACTCCATGGCTTAAGGCACAGTCATGTGCCTTAAGTTGTCTCAGGAGTATGGGCATGGATAGTGGATCCCCTGCTCAGGGTCTTACCAGGAAGAAACCAAGGTGTCAGCCAGGGCTACAATTCTCATCTGAGAATCTGCCTGCAATGCAGGAGATTCAGGTTCTATCCCTGGGTCAGGAAGATCCCCTGGAGAAGGGAATGGCAACCCACTCCAGTATTTTTGCCTGGAGAATGCTATGGACAGAGGAGCCTGGCGGGCTACAGTCCATGGGGTGGCAAAAAGTCAGACATGACTGAGCGACTAACACATTTTTTACTGTGCTATCCACTGTACTGTGACATTGAACTTACTACCCTCTGAGTGATAAGGAAGTATCAGAACTTGGCCCATTCTGAAATAACTAACCCATATCTTCTATGATCTGAGAATAAAAACGTACCAGGATACAGGCCCTGAGATCTGGTTAAGTATTTTATATCAAGTTCATGATTAGTGTTTAGAATTTGGTCGTGTTTTTCCTCTCCGTTTGCTTATGTCTTTTTTATGCAAGAAGCATCTTTTTTCCTGTGATGTCTAAAGCCGTACTTAATCCTGAAGTCCAGTTTTATCAATGTTTGATAATAGGTAGTGTTAGATATTACGTGCTTATTAAGTTTCTGCTTTGCTTCGTAAACTTCTATACTGATTTCTGTGAGGATTAGTAAAACTATTTTGCATGACGTAAAGCAAATTCAGTGCTAGTTTCTGTACTTATTCCCCATGAGGTTTGTAATAGTTAACTTCTTAGGCTGTTTGATTTCTGTACTATTGATAAGTACCTGGAAGCTCAGTAAAACTTGAATTGAGTTAAGGAGAACCCCCAAAATAAAGATAAAAATGAACATGAAGGGAAATATTTCAGAGTTCATACTATTATTATATACTTCTAAATATTAAGACATTTTGCACAGTATAAATAACCAACTGTTGTTGATTACTTAGTGTCTGCAAAATCTGGGACTTACCTGCTTTATCTGTTTTTTTCCTTTGGTTCTTCTGATAGGTAATTTTTTCTCTCTTTTTAAATTGCAGTTGATTTGCAGTGCTTTATCTTTTATGAATCTCTGTTCTTAGGAAAATTATGAAATACTCTATGTATAACTGATTACATAGATAACCATGACATGTAAGAGACATTGTGTTGTTTGACACTATGTTGGACAGTAATGAGAAGGAATAGTCTGTTAATACACGCATTGACATGGGTCAGTCAAAAATGAGTGAAAGAAGCCAGGCATAAGAGTGCATATTGTGTGATTCCATTTATATGAAATGGTAGGAAATGGCAAACCCAGTCTCTGTGACAGAGAGATCAGTGTTTCCTGGAATGGGGGGCCTTGGATCCAAGTGAGAAACATGAGGGAACTTTTCTGGCTGATGAATATGCTTTCAGTTGTAGTAGAGGTTCCATGGGTGTCTGTGTTTATTAAAACGTCAGTCTGTGCTTATAATTGGTGACTATAAAGTGATGTTTAAAAGATTCCATTGTTTCAGTATTACAATACGGTGTTTTCAGCATTATTTTGAGTATAGATATCTTCAGAAGTGAAGTCGCTCAGTCATGTCTGACTCTTTGCGACCCTATGGACTGTAGCCTACCAGGCTCCTCCGTCCATGGGATTTTCCAGGCAAGAGTACTGAAGTACGTTGCCATTTCCTTCTCTAGGGGATCTTCCCAACCCAGGGATTGAACCCAGGTCTCCCACAATGTAGGCAGATGCTTTACCTAGGCAGATAATCCTCAGAGATATGTGTATATACATTATTTTTGCTGAACAGAAACGTTGAACCTCAAAGTTAAGGTGATACTAGTGCCAGATAGTAAACTCAAGGAGCAACCTGTCTTACAGGAGCTGTGACCACCTTTTTTCTTTTTTAATAATAATTTTTTTTTAAAAGCACCTCAGCAGACACAAGATCTGCTGGCACATTTAAAAAATAATTTTTATTATATTTTGACTGTACCATGAGGCATACAGGATCTTCATTCCCCAATTAGGGATCAGACCTGTGCCCCCTGCACAGGGTCTTAACCACTGCTCTGCCAGGGAAGTCCTTGTGACCATCACTTAGCAAAATTCTGATTCTGGGAATCTTGCCTTAAGATGCAGGTTTGAAAATGTGTGTGAAGATCACCTTGATGGAGTTTCCTGGCTAATTAAGTATCTTCCTTGTTTCTAACAACCTTCATTTCTTGCATTTCAAGCTTCTTGAATCAGTTATTTGTATTTATCTTGAGCTAATTTTTAAAAATCTAGGCTTCTTATAATATTGTATGTAGCTTCTTTTGTCCAGATGTTAACACATATTTTACCTCATTGGGTACTGAAATGTCTTTTGTTTGGTGCTTGTATGTTTCTTAGCCCGACTTCCCCGTTAGGATGTCGTCACCTGAGAGCTCCTCCCGTTTTCCTGTCAGTGTTCTGGCTTCTGCTCGCATCTGCGTTTGAGCACATCGCCTCCACTGGAGTCACATCAGTTTGTCTTCCTTTCGGTGCTGTCGGCCTTGCCTTTGAGGGTCCTAATTTCCTCTTCACCCTGTAGTTCTTGCACCCTGAGCCTCTGTATCATTGTGCGCTTACTCAGCTCTCATCTTTCTACCTGTTTTCCATGTGCTTGAGCGCATGTGTCTCTGAGGCTGCATCCTACACCTTCGCCCTCATCCTGTGTTACCCCTGCAGAGAACCAGTTCGCTGTACTGCTGGCTTTTTCTCTGATTGCCTTTCTTTACTCACAGGCTGCTTGGCTTGGTGTCAGTGCAGCAGCCTTCCACTCAGTTTCTCTGCCTTGTTCTCTCTCTTATTCTTGTTTATCCTGTGTAATTTGACTTACCTGCTTAAAAACGGTCTTAGTGCCCTTTTCCTGCTAGGAAGTGTATCTGTGCTTTCTGTTATCGATTATGTGAACTCACATACCCTGGTTGGTCAGTTACCTGTAATGACCTTTTCTGACCAAGTGTAATACTCTCTGCCTTCCTCATAGTTACTTTCGTCTTCATACGTCCTTTATCTCCCTACTGCCAACATCTAAATGTATACCTTCTGTTGCTTTTTTTTACTTTAATACCTTGGATCATATTTAATATTTAATCTGTTTTACTTTGTGTTAAAGGCTGGGTTGAGTGTTTTTCTCCAGTGACTTTTTTATCGGTATTTTTACTTCTGTTTTTTTTCTGTTTTGTAAATTTACTACTGTGGCGAGTGTCTGTTGCCATTCATTTGGAAATGAAATGTTTTTCTGGCTTTATACTTTCTTTCCCAGTTTGTTTGTAAACTGCTTAAGGATGGATATATTGTTTTGCTTCTTTTAATTACACTTAGAGTGTATTCCAGTGGTGTTTATATCTTCATTGCTTGTTGAATTGGATTTGGGGTATGTTAATTGCTGTATGTTTTGTTAGGTATAATTTTGAGTGTTATAAAAGCAGGCTCTGTTTTACGTATAAACTATACATATTTAAACTTAATAAGATGGGATCACATATAATATATAAGAAACTTGTTGCAAAACTTGTTAAGACCAGTTTTTTTTCCCACCACTACATAAATTTAGTGATATTTTATGTTTTTGTTATATTGAATTATGCTTTATTGTTAGTGACAAGGTATACTACTTTTGATTGTTAATGGTTATAATATAATAGGAAAACATTTTGCTCTAGGCTCTGTGTTTATTAGTATGTTAAACTAGATAATTGCTTTGTAAGAAGCAAGTGTTGAGGTTCACTTTTTTCTTTTGAAGGTAGTAGAGACCTTTGAGGTCTTGAGAGATAAGCATGTGAGAGCTTTTTGTTTGATTCCTAGGCTCCCTTTTTGGGCAGTGGAGGGGCCATGGCTCCATCATCTTTTTCCTCTCGAGGACAGTATGAACATTATCACGCTATTTTTGATCAAATGCAGCGACAAAGAGCAGAAGATAATGAAGCTAAATGGAAAGGAGAAATGCATGGCCAGAGGCTTCCAGAAAGGTATGGCTGTTCTGCAAAAGTCACTGTGCTTTGCTTTAGAGGGAGTAGTGGAAGTCATGGTGTATATTTATTGACAGAGGAATCCCACCTGAAGTACATCTAGGATTTCCCAAAGGGCTACAGATCACCACCAACCCCCTGATGCTGATGCTTTTGGAAAATTTCAAAAGGTTTAAAGGTGGTGTCTAAACAAGTCAGTATCAACATATTGGAGTGTGATGATCCATAAATTCACCCTTTGGTATAATTTTGTCTTTTTTTGTGTACAGCCTAATAACACCACTTCCTGGCTGTCTTTTGACGTCCGAATACAGTCATTTTCTTCTGTGCAGATTTGACCCTTGATTACATGTGACAAACATGTAGCTCTTTACTTAAGCCTAATTTATGGCTTATATATGTTAAAGCTTATTTATGTTATAGGCTGAACATACTATTTAAAGGAACATGTGATAACTTTGAACCAGCGTATGGTTGTAATAACTTTATCTATGTGCTTTAAATAAATCAGAATATATTTAAAATGGAATTGCACTCTATGCAGAACTCCAAAGCATGTTTTGAGCCTTCCTTTTCCACATCACTTAGAACCCCACTTTTCTCATGGTCATCTTCCCTTCACGTTCATCTCTGATTGATGACTCACTGTGATCCTGTTCGCTAGGTTTTTCCTTTTTCTCCATAAAATTAATTTACTCTGGTGGCACTCAAGCTTTAATTTGTATAGTTCCTCTTTTAAAAAGTATGCATATTTCAATTTTTTAGATTTTCTTCTATAAAAATATTCTGGTAAAGGAAGAACATATCATTTTATGAAAATTTAATTTGTCATTTTTACAGATAATTTTTTGTGATAAAAATCTTTATGGTTCTCCCAGCTATAAAAGATTAGTAAAAGGTAATTGAGTAACTGAGGTCCATATAAATTAATATTATGAATTATGTACCATAGGCTGAAGTATTAAGCCAGTTGTAAATATTTCACATTTTTTGAGAAAAGAGTGCTATAGACTTAGACATGTGCATATTTTTTATGAAATAGTAATGAAGATTTTGTGTGAGGTTTTTATCCTGGGATATTATTGTCTTTCTAGTATATAATTTGTATGGCTTTGTTTTAATTTTAATCAAGTCTCCTAAAATACATGTGTATAGTATAAAAGAAAATAGGGAAAGTTGTGTTATGCTTCTTCACACTGTTCCATCTTCCAGTACATTTGTTGATTCTTCACAGTTGGAGTGGCAAGTAAGGGACTGGATTGTTGCATTTGCATCAGGCTCCCATATCACCTTGAAATATTTACATATATTTACACTTGAGTTTCAGATTGTCTTCAATGGCTGTGTATCTCAGTTACTTCTGCCGCTGGAACACAGCTTCCACTCAGTCTTTGTCTGAGTTTCATTATTTTAATTTTCAGCTTTTAAACCATTTGTGGCTGTGGAGATCCTCTATCATTTCCTTTCTGCTAGCTTTGGTGAGCTTAGCATTACTCAGACACATGGTATACATTTTCTTACATTGCTTTGAACCTGTTTTTATAGATGATAGATATTATTTATTGAACACCTACTATATATCAAGTTATATTTATTCATCACAGCATCCCTTTTAATTAGGTATTACTCTTTTAATCAAAATGAAGAAACTAGGACCTGCAGAGATTTAAAACTTGTGCATGGTCAGGCCACTAGTAAGCAGTGGAGGTAGAATTTACACTAAGTGTGTCTCCGTATAGAGTTCAGCTCCTTGAACACTATTGTGTTCAAGGGACTTCTCAGCTTCTTGAGATACTACTAGTGAACAGGTGAAACAGTTGTTGATTTCGTTGGTTATAAAATTTCTAAATAGTGGATATCTTAATGATTATCCATGATCTCAAATACTGAATGAACTTTTGTGTATACTCATTGAATTTCATTTTATTTTTTTCTGAGAACCTGAAAGAATTGGTAAAAAACTGGAGATCGTCAAGTATCATACAATTTTCAAGAGGCAGATTCTATAAATGAGACTGGCTTTCTCCACATTGATTATAGGCAAGTCTGCAAACAGAGCCTGCAAACACCCTAAAAGGAAACAGTCATCACCGCAGTGCAGTATAGATTCTGTCAGATACAGCCTTTGTTTCTTCTTAGAGTTACAGACTGGAACTGTAGTTCTCAAACTGTACTGGGCAACCTGTAGCATCACAGTGCCTTGGATATTTCTCGGTTTTCAGAAACACACAGCTGTATCTGTCAAAGTGTAGACCATAGTGTTAGCAGCTTTGACCTAACTAGTCATTGACTGGAACTGCTAGGTATTTCTGTTGGCCTAGATGCATTGTGAAAAATTTTACTTAGATACCTAGTAGAGTATACAAACTTCAGTAGGATACATCTTTTAATTTCATGCAGCCATGAAATTAAAAGATGCTTGTCCCTTGAAAGAAAAGCTTTGACTAACCTAGACAGCATATTAAAAAGCAGAGACATTACTTTGCTGAAAAAGGTCCATCTAGTCAAAGCTATGGTTTTTCCAGTAGTCGTGTATGGATATGAGAGTTGAACCATAAGGGAGGCTGAGTGATGAAGAATTGATGCTTTTGAATTGTGGTTGTTGGAGAAGACTCTTGAGACTCCCTTGGACTGCAAGGAGATCAAACCAGTCAATCCTAAAGGAAATCAATTCTGAATATTCTTTGGAAGGACTGATGCTGAAGCTCCAATACTTTGGCCACCTGATGCGAAGAGCCAACTCAGTGGAAAAGACCTTGATGATGGGAAAGATTGAAGGCAGGAGGAGAAGTGAACAATAGAGGATAAGATGGTTGGATGGCATCACTGACTCAATGGACATGAATTTGAGGAGGCACTGGGAGATGGTGAAGCACAGGGAAGCCTGGTGTGCTGTGGTCCGTGGGGTTGCAAAGAGTTGGACACGACTAAACAACTGAACAACAACAAGGATACAGTTGCCAGGGTGTCTCAATGTAGACAGTGTAAGGTGAAGAAATATAAATAAAGGTTGTTAGGTACATTAGTCATTGGTTAAGGAATTATATTCAGAGGATGCTGGTTAATATTTTGATGTTGTCCAAACTTAAAACATTTTAGAAGCATGTCCTCTTGAAAGTTTTCATTTTTAAGGAGGACATAGAAAAATACTCACAGGATAAAATTATCATATTTCCAGAAGACATGAAGTGAAGAGAAATAGTAAATATGTTGTATGTCTCCTCCAGTTCGATATATTGTGATTCTTTTGGCTTGAACTTTGTTGTGTCTTTGACATTACAGAGCATTTTCTCCACACTGTCCTCAGTTCCATTTTTATAATTTGTATGTCATTGGCCTACCTGGTCAGTTCTTTTCCCTCACCAAACTGAATCAGCAAACTGAAATCTGTAGTCCTCTAAGATTCATTCATATTATCTTTTTCATATTTTTGATAGCCTGTACTTGCTTCTTCCTTCTTTATCGTGTTATTTTTCTTCTTCCCTTCTTATCAGTAACTTTGGCTAGTCCAACTTTGCTTATATCCTTGTCTTAATAACATACCTCCTGAATTAGCTTTAGACTTTAATTTTTACAGCAGTTTTAGTGTCACAGCAAAACTGAGGTGGTGCAGAGGTTTCCCATGTGCTGTCCCTTTACCCTTATCAGCTTCTCCCACCGGAGTGGTATTTTTGTTACAACTGGTGAACTTAGGTTCAATTAGGTTTTACAATTAGAACCTCAATCATGTGAGACCATCTTCTGAAACCTTTGAGTGCCTGTTTTTTTTTTTTTTATTTTTAGTGCCTAACATATGTACTTTACTGAGCTTTTACTTTCCCAAGCCCTTTTCTCTGTATTGCTTTGAGTAAAGCTTACAACAATTCTGCTTCCTCTGATAGACACTGTGGCACTTAAACAGAGGAGGAAGCTTAATGAATACATGCTCAGCATCCTTTTTTCATTTCATTAACTGTGTACCACCCCAACTCTTCTATACCATATTGACTCATTTTCGTTACTCAGATTATCTCTGTTACCTAGATTGCTGCCTATTTTCGTGTTTTCACCTCTTGAAATAATTTTTAATCATCCTTCAAAATTTTTGAATTTCCTGTATTAGTAAAGATTTTGAGTCGTGGATATGAGGTACCTTACCCAGATCCACTTATGCATGCATTTGTAATAAGATGGAAAATAAGTTACTCCTTTTTTTCTTGTCAGGATAAAAAGGTGTTTGTTTCTTTTTAGCCTGTTTTTATGTCTGTATTTCACTTTCCAAATTCCTAATTTTTTACTGTGTATTTGTGGCTTATACAATAGTTATGTTAATCATTCCTTTACTCTTAATCTAGATTAGTGTTCTGCTAATTTTAAATGTTATAATTTTGGAACTCAATAGGTATTGTCTGTTTAATTTGTCTAAATAGAATATGCACGTGTAAATTCTTAATAATGTTTAATGAAGAGAATGACTGTAAAGAAGCTCATTGATTTTTTTCCTGTATCCCTCAGAACCTTGTACACATATATAATTTGTGTTCACAGTTCACTACTGTTCTACTACATCAGTGGGGGATAAGAATATGAGTATGAATTCTTCTTTTTGGTATATATTAAGTAGTAAATGGAAATGCATGTGAAAAATGAAGATTTCTAAATATTATAAGGAATCATAGAATCAATTATAAGCTAGTTTTGTCCTCTGTTAATAAGGTATATTACTATATAGTCAGCAAAAACAAAACCAGGAGCTGACTGTGGCTCAGATCATGAACTCCTTTTTGCAAAATTCAGACTTAAATTGAAGAACATAGAGAAAACCACTAGGCCATTCAGGTGTGACCAAAATCTGATCCGTTAAAGTCATACAGTGGAGGTTGCAAATAGAGTCAAGGGATTAAATCTGATAGAGTGCCTGAAGAACTATGAATGACGGTTCGTAACACTATACATGAGGCGGTGATCAAAACCATCTCCATGAGAAAGAAATACAAAAAGCCAAATGGTTGTCTGAGGAGGCCTTGCAAATAGCTGAGAAAAAAAGAGAAGTGAAAGGTAAAGGAGAAAAGGAAAGATATATCCATCTGGATGTAGAGGTCCAAAGAATAGGAAGGAGAAATAAGAAAGCCTTCCTCAGTGATCAATGCAAACAAATAGAGGAAAACAATAGAATGGGAAAGACTGGAGATCTCTGCAAGAAAATTAGAGATACCAAGGGGACATTTCATGCAAAGATGGACACAGTAAAGTACAGAAATGGTATGTACCTAACAGAAGCAGAAGATAATAAGAAGAGGTGGCAAGAATACACAGAAGAACTATATAAAAAAGATCTTCATGACCCAGGTTACCACAATGGTGTGATCAATCACCTAGAGCCAGACATCCTGGAAGGCGAAGTCAAGTGGGCCTTAGAAAGCATCACTACGAACAAAGCTAGTGGAGGTGATGGAATTCCAGTTGACCTGTTTCAAATCCTGAAAGATGATGCTGTGAAAGTGCTGGACTCAATATGCCAGCAAATCTGGAAAACTCAGCAGTGGCCACAGGACTGGAAAAGGTCAGTTTTCATTCCAATCCCAAAGAAAGGCAATGCCAAAGAATGCTCAAACTACTGCACAACTGCACTCATCTCACATGCTAGTAAAGTAATGCTCAAAATTCTCCAAGCCAGGCTTCAGCAATACGTGAACTGTGAACTTCCAGATGTTCAAGCTGGTTTTAGAAAAGGCAGAGGAACCAGAGATCAAACTGCCAACATCCGCTGGATCATGGAAAAAGCAAGAGAGTTCCAGAAAAACATCTATTTCTGCTTTATTGACTATGCCAAAGCCTTTGACTGTGTGGATCACAACAAACTATGGAAAATTCTGAGAGAGATGGGAATACCAGACCACCTTACCTGCCTCCTGAGAACCTGTGTGCAGGTCAAGAAGCAGCAGTTAGAACCAGACGTGGAACAATGGACAGGTTCAAAATTGGGAAAGGAGTACATCAAGGCTGTGTATTATCACCCTGCTTATTTAACATATATGCAGAGTACATCGTGCGAAATGCTGGGCTAGTTGAAGCACAGGCTAGGATCAAGATAGCTGAGAGGAATATCAATAACCTCAAATATGCAGATGACACTACCCTTATGGCAGAAAGTGAAGAGGAATTAAAGAGCCTCTTGATGAAGGTGAAAGAGGAGAATGAAAACGCTGGCTAAAAACTCAGCATTCAGAAAACTAAGATCATGGCATCTGGTCCCATCACTTCATGGGAAATAGATGGGGGAACAATGGAAACAGTGACAGACTTTATTTTCTTGGGCTCCAAAATCAGTGCAGAAGGTGACTGCAGCCATGGAATTAAAAGATTTATGCTCCTTAGAAGAAAAGCTATGACTAACCTAGACAGCATATTAAAAATCAGAGACATTACTTTTCTGACAAAGGTCCATCTAGTCAAATCTATGGTTTTTACAGTGGTCATATATGGATATAAGATTTGGAGTGTTAGGAAGGCCGAGCACTGAAGAATTGATGCTTTTGAACTGTCGTGTTGGAGAAGACTCTTGACAACTTGCATTCCTTTGAACTGCGTGGAGATCAAACCAGTCAATCCTAAAGGAAATCAGTTCTGAATATTCATTGGAAGAGCTGATGCTAAAGTTGAAGCTTCAGTACTTTGGCCACCTGATGCAAAGAGCCGACTCATTAGAAAAGACCTTGATGCAGGGAAAGATTGAAGGCAGGAGGAGAAGGGGACGACAGAGGATGAGATGGTTGGATGGCATCACCAACTCAATAGACATGAGTTTGAGCAAGCTCTGGGAGTTGGTGAAGGACAGGGAAGCCTGGCCTGCTGTAGTCTGTGGGATGGCAAAGAGCTAGACACAGCTGAGCGACTGAAAACAACAAAATTGCTTTGATAGATTTTTATATGTTGGACATACCCTGCATTCCTGAACTTCTGTTCTGTACATTTTATACCTTCAGAGACAGATACACTATTGGTAATAGTTGATATTCAATGATAAATAAATGAGAAGAAAAAAGAAATAATAGTAAGCAAAAATCACTACAGGTTTTAAGTTTGTGATTGAAAGCAATGGATTATGTGTACCTGATCATTCAAACTAGTTTAGGAAAAGGCATTCAATAAAGCAGCACTTAAATAGATTACATAAGTAAATAAAATAGATCTGTATGTACATAAGTGGTGTGAACACTCTTCTAATCAAAGCTGTTATGTGCGTGGCCATGTTCTTATTAAAACAATTTGTTTCTGCTAAAGTATTTGAATTATTTGATTCAGTGCATCCGATCAGTCAGTGACTATAAATTATCGTATGTCAGTTGAAGGCCCACACTGACAGACACTGGACATACTATCTTAGGATGGGAAATCAAACATAAATATGCTATCGATGTTTTACTTATGTAAAGGTTAAAAGATGAAGTCAGTTCAATCAGGATACAAAGCAGAGATTCTGTCTAATTGTATGCAGTGGTGTAAGCATCCAGGACTCCTTACGAGAGCCTTATCAGTAGACACAGTTTCAGGTGACATGTCTGTGTATCATACTCTTTGAAAGTTTATCTGCCCTCTTTAGGCCCTGCTGCTGCTGCTAAGTCGCTTTAGTCGTGTCCAACTCTGTGCGACCCCAGAGATGGCAGCCCATGAGGCTCCCCCGTCCCTGGGATTCTCCAGGCAAGAATACTGGAGTGGGTTGCCATTTCCTTCTCCAGTGCATGAAAGTGAAGAGTGAAAGCGAAGTCACTCAGTTATGTCCAACTCCTAGTGACCCCATGGACTGCAACCTACCAGGCTCCTCCGTCCATGGGATTTTCCAGGCAAGAGTACTGGAGTGGAGTGCCATTGCTTTCTCCGGTGTATCATACTCTTTGAAAGTTTATCTGCCCTCTTTAGGCCCAGTCTTATATAAATGGGGCTGTAACAGACCAGAATACAGCCTTGCCTATATATATGAAGGACATTTTCCTAGCCACAGCAATCAGAGAAGAAAAAGAAATAAAAGGAATCCAAATTGGAAGGGAACTAAAGCTGTCAATGTTTATGGATGATGTGGTACTATACATAGAAAGTCCTAAGTGAAGTCCTGTAGTCCACCACGCTTCTCCGTCCATGGGGTTTTCCAGGCAGGAGTAGTGGAGTGGGTTGCCATTTCCTTCTCCAGAGGATCTTCCCGACCCAGGGATCGAACCCAAGTCTCCCTCATTGTAAGCAAGACACTTTACCATCTGAGCCACCAGGGAAGTCCTCAGAAAGTCCTAAAGACACTACCAAAAAACTCCTAGAGTTCATCAGAGAATTTGCTCAAGTTTCAGAATACAATATTAGTAACCAGGAAAGGCTCTTAACCAGATATAGAGATGATCTAATCCTAGAAGATTCCGGTGGTGAAATTTCACAAGAATCTGTTTTAAGCACTACATAAGTTAAGTGAATCTTAGGGCATTATCGTCCATAGCTTTATGATGAGTCATTTAAAATTTTTACAGCTTAATTTCACATTTCAGATTTTTATATATCTCAGTACAGTTGACCCTTGAGCAATATAGGAGTTAATCTGCTTATACTTACAGTCATCCCTCCATTCTGAACCAACTATGAACATGTTGTTTAGTTGCTCAGTCGTGTTAGACTCTTTGCAACCCCATGGACTGCATCACGCCAGGCTTCCCGGTCCTTCACCATCTCCCAGAGTTTGCTCAAACTCATGTGCATTGAGTCGGTGATCGCCATCCAACCACAGGATGCCACATGTAGTCCTGTAGTATTTACTATTGCAAAATACCCATAATAAATGGACCAGCGTGGTTCAAACTTGTGGTGGTCAATGGTCAATTGTAACTTAGCATATAAAAGAAATGACTGGGGTATGAAAATCAGAAATGTTTATTGAAAGAGAGAAGGCATTGTTTCACGTATTTTTCTGAACATAATTATGGTCCTAGACACATGGTCCTACACTATAGGAAGGTGGTACACTTTCATAGCCAATATCCAAGGTGCACAGCCAATAACTTCCTGATCTTTCTTCCTTACTTACAAATTACTGCAGTTGATACTATGCAGTGAGTTCTCTGTTTATGGGGAGTTGGTTTTATTTATTTTGCATCTTTCTTGCTTAGCACATGGTAACAGGCATAATATTTATTAGATGTTCAAAATGTTACTGTTTTTTAAAAAGTACAGTAGATTTACAGGAGACTTGGAAAATACAGAACAAAGTTCCATATGTGTGCGTGCATGCTCAGTTGTTTCTGACTCTTTGTGACCCCAGGGACTATAACCTGCCAGACTCCTCTGTCCATGAGATTTTCCAGGCAAGAATAAGTGAGTTATTATTTCCTTCTCTCGGGGATCTTCCTGACCCAGAGATCAAACCCGCATCTCCTGTGTCTCCTGCATCGCAGGCATGTTCATTACCACTGAGCCATCAGGGAAGCCCCATACAACATAATATGTTTTAACCATATGTAGCTGCACAGTTCTGTGTCACTAAGTACTTTCATGTTGTTGTGCAGGTCTTACCATCATCCATCTCCCTAATTTCTACCTTCCTAAACTGAAAGTCTGTCCCCATTTAACACTAACTCCCGACCCCCAACCCCTGAATGGGGGTTGGGGTACTTTCTGATTCTGTGATTTTGACTATCCTCGGTACCTTGAAATGTTACTGATATTTTTTCATTGTTGTCTAAGCCCAACATGTTTACATTCTTTTGTAGTTGTCAGAGAAAGTTATAGAAACATAATCAGAAAAGATTGAAACAAATAAATGTGCTTTTAGATTTTTCCCCGAATCTGTCCATTTTACTTTTTAATAGTTATGACATACAAGGAATTCAGATTTCACTTTTTACCCTAATTTTTAAAATTCACACAAACTTTTCACTATTTTTGATGACCTTTGAAATTGCTACCTTGCAGCTTTAATCTTACTTTTCTACTGATCAATATATTTGATACAGAGTTCTGAAATAAGCTTAACTACTTGGAAACTATGGAGAGTCTTCTGTAAATATGCTCTGAAATAATTTTATGTGTCTACAAGTAGCGTAGATTAAATAAACACAAAAGAAGACTTTTTAAGATTTGGTATAGTAGGGTAGATTTTTCCCCTTTTAAAAAGACTGATTTAGGTAGTTGATTCTGATATGTGTGTATCTATTGATTCATTAAATAGGAAGACGACTTCATATCAGCCTTCATATTTTGCAGATATTTCTAAAGAAAATATTTCCATGTAATTTTACACTTTTTGTAATATTTGATGTTCAGAATTTTTAGTTTTGCTGTTTGTCCAAATTCCTCAGGCAGAAGGGGCATCCAGCTATGGAAAGAGCAAAACAAGTAGAAGAGTTTCTACAGCGAAGACGGGAAGCAAAGCAGAACAAAGCTCGGGCCGAGGGGCATATGGTAGGATTTTGTTTTTGAGATTTTTGAATATAGTATTCAGAGTGAAGGACTGAAACAAGGTAGGTATAAATGACAGGAATCACCATCCTTTACAAACACTACATCTGAACATTTGCAGAGTATTAAACCTCTCCGTACAATTTCTTTTATGCCAAGTATGAAGTTCTGTTGTTGCCTTAGTTAATTGAAAGTTCATAGTTGCATTCTTCCTTTTAAAAGAGTCATAGTAGATATAGCAACCCAGATATTTAGGTTAAATAAGTTCTTGCATTGGTTTTTTTGGCCCTAGATGCTTTTTGTTTTAAATACTTCAGCAAAGAATTGTAGAAGAAAAATGAGAAATAAACATTTGGATAAATATACATGTAACTATGCATTTACTCAAAAGCAAATTAGGACCAAATGTATTTTAAAGCCTCTAATTATTCAGTCAAGTAACTGAATAAGTCATATATTCAAGAAAATACAAACAGTTTTTAAATGATCATTTTAGTAGATGTTGGTTTTGACATGCAGAGGTACACAATGCCTTTTCACCTTTTGTCCGCAGAACAAATGGTGATTGTTTCTGTCAGCTCAGCACCCCGTGAAGGAGCACGCTTATGTAGGAAATAGGTCAATTGTATAGTTAAATTTTTTTTATACTTACATCTACTATTAGTTCATAAGTAAAATCATTATGAGGTAATATAATTATTCCAATTTAAGATATGTTTTCTTTGAAATAATATTATTGAAAAATAGTAAATTTTTTAATGATTACCCTTTATATTTTTAACACCCATCAGCTTGTTTTTCTAGTATCTGGAATTAATCTGTATTTGTATCCTTTCTGTAGACAGAAGAGAACCTGCTTTATTTTCCCTTGCGCCATTTCTCCCATGTTAACAGCATCTGGAATTTTAGTTACAGATATTAATTAGAAATATTTTCAAACAATTATTAGACTTAGCAAGATGTACACATTTCTTACCTCAGAACTGTTCCTTACATCTACTCTCCTCCCCTGAGTTTATCGTCTTCGTGATGGAGACAACTCTTGGAACGTTTCAGAGAGAAATTGTCCAAGATTTGTTGGAAATGTACTTATTTTGTCTTCACACTTAAATGTTAATTTATAGTAGTGGTCTACTGGTGAATTTGCTTAGCATTTATATGTCTGAAAAAACATTTTGCCTTCTTATTTGAAAAATATTTTTTTCTGAAAACAGTATTATACATTGAGAGTTCTTTCTCTGTCCGTTCTTTGAAATGTTTCTGCACTTACATCCTGGCAGTCCTGTTCTGACCATAAGTCTGCTGGCGTTCTTACGTTTTCCTCAGTGTTTGATGTGTCTTTTCCTCTAATGGCTTTTAACATTTCCTCTTTATCACTGGAAGTGAATTGATTATGATATAGCTTGGTATACTTTTCTTCATGTTTATTTTGTTGGGGGTTCATTGAGCTTCATGGATTTGTAGGTTTATAATATTTATTAGATTTGGAAAAATTCAGCCATTATTTCTTCAAAAAATTTTTTTTTGTTCTCTTCTTTTTCCTCTGGGTGTTCAGCACCTATATGTCAGCTCACTGATGCTCTGTTCATCTCTTTTTGGTCCTTTTCCAATGTTTCATTTTAGGTAGCTTCTGTTGCTAAATCTTCAAGTTCACTAGGCTTTTTGTTTGCTTTTTGCAATCTGCTCTCCTTTTAATCCCATCGAGACATGTATTTTTAAGATACTTTTTTTTCTCTTAAAGTTTATTTGGGTCATTTTTATACTTTCCATGTCTGTCTTTATAATATTTATACTTTTCTTTCCTTTCTTGAATATGTGGAATATAATTATTATAGCTTTCTTAATCACGTTGTCTACTAATTCTGCCCTCTTTGTCATTTCTGAGTCTGTTGGCTATTTTTCTCCTCATTTTGGTCATCTTTTCCTGCTTCTTTACCCACCTGGTAATTTGTGGTTGGATGCCAGGCACTGCATATCTTATCTTGGATTTTTTGTATTTAACTGTGTGGAGACTTTACTGTGGGTGCAATGTTGTTAGTTAAAGATAGTTTGAGTCTTTCAGGGCTTGCCTCTAAGCTTTGCTGGGCAGGTGGAGCACAGCCGTTGATCTAGGACTTACTTGGCTGCACCACTGAGGCAGTGCCCTTGTGCTGTGATACTGTGTTGGTGTCCTCCAATGCTCTGTTGACTTGAAGGCCTTTCCAGTCTGGCTGTTGGAAGCATGGTGTGTTCCCAGCCCTCAGTGAGCCTGAGGAATTGGTGTTTTGCTCAGTCGCTCATTTGTGTCCGACTCTTTGCGACCCCATGGGCTGTAGCCCGCCAGGCTCCCCTGTCCATGGGGATTCTCCAGACAAGAATACTGGAGTGGGTTGCCATGCCCTCCCCCAGGGATCTTCCAAACCCAGGTCCCCTGTGTTGCAGGCCAATTCTTTACCATCTGAGCCACCAGGGAAGCCCAGGAACACTGCAGTGGGTAGCCTATTCTTTCTCCAGGGTCTCTTCCTGACCCAGGATTTGGTGAGGTCAGGCTAATTGTGACTCAGAGGAAACCTCCGCAGCTTCCAGCACTCTCTTCCTGCAATGTTAGTGCTCCTCCGCCTCCCGCACTCTGACGGCCCTCTCCTTGGCTCAGAGACCCCGTCTCCCTGTGCTGCAGCCCGGAAGTGGGCAGTGACTGAGCTTACTTCACTTGTCCTCCTCTCACAAGGACCACTGTCTTGTGCTGCCTGTTTGCCCGTGTTTGAAAATCATTGTTTCATATACTTTGTCCAGTCTTTCCTTGTTGAAGGTGGGAGGGCACATCTGGTCTGTGTTACCGACTGCAGGTGAAGTTTTGGGTGGTGGTTTGCTGGATGAAGAATCCAGGTTGCAGGCTCCCCCCAGACCACATTAAAGCTGCTGCCTTATCCTCATCTCACTGTGACTCGTGAGCATGGTGACGATGTTCTCCGTGCTCCTCTGTAAGGGATTTTCATCTCTGAAAGCATGTTGGACTGTTTGTTTCTACCTTTCATATTCTGAAATAATCACTTGAGTATTTATCAGTTTGGTTTTTTAATTGACCCGACTTGATGCTAATCAGATGCTCTCAGTCTGAACACTCACCTTCAGTTCTGGGACATTCTCAGTTACCATTTCTTCAGGTATTGCTGCTTCTCCTTTTTCTCCTTGACAAAGCACCTATTAAATGAATAGATTGGAACCTCTGCCTCAAATGTCTTTTTTTCTGTTCTTCTGTTTCTTTTTTTAATCCCTTCCTCCCTTCTTACTGTTTTGGAAGGATTCCTAGCCCAAATTTCAGCTCATAACACATTCTTTCATTTTGCCTGCTCTGCTCTTCAGCCTATCCAATGAGATTCTCTTAACTTTAGCAACTTGTATTTTCACGTCCATGAAGCTACTTAGTTTTCCTTGAAAGCTCCCTGATCATGTGCTCATTTCTCTTGTAGTACTCTAGGTATTGTAGGGTCTTGTTCTTGGTGCTCTCTTGGCAGTGTCGGTGTCTTCAGTGTTTAAGTCTGTGTCCTGTTTCATGGTATTGGTGTTCCTTGCACGGTTGGTGTTCTTGCTGGTGTAGTCACATATGGGGCTCTCTGTTTCACTCTTCATTGCCTCTGTTTGGGTAGGCCCCTGGCAAGATAGTACATGCTCCTCCACCCAGTCCTCTGCCCAGTTTTCCGTCAGAGTAGACGCCAGGTGGGACACATTGCTGTTCTGCCAAGCAAATCCCTGGCAGCTTATTTTCTGGGCTTTCCTTCCTGGTGTCACGTCACCTGGAGCACTGGCCTGGCCTTGCCCTCCAACTCTCTTGTCGTTAGTGTCTTCAGGGAGCTGCTGGGGCCAGGCGAGCTCTTCTGGGAGCGTGTCGCTACTGGCCCCTTCGCACCCCCACACCGAGGCCTCGCCCCACATGCTGTGCTCGTGTCGCTTGTCATCATAAACCCATTTGTGTACTTGCCTCACCTCTGGCTTCCTTCCATTCTTGGGACTGCCCAGAGTTTTGCTTGTTTTTGAGTGCTGATATGCATTTACTTAACACAGCAACTTCTCTAATCTATAATTTTGCAGGAAGAGAGGCCATGGTGTCATTCTTCCATATTACAGTCAGAAATTATCATTTTCATTTTGTTGTGTTATTTTTTAAAAATGTGCTTTAGGGACCTGCCTGGCGGTCCAGTGGTTAAGACTTAACGCTATCACTGCAGGGGACGCAGGCTCAGTCCCTGGTCTGGCAGCTAAGACCCCACATGCTACATGGCCAATTAATAAATAAATGCATTCAACTAAATCTTTTAAAAAATTTTGCTTTAGAGATAAGTGATTTTTATATGATGTTTCAAGATTCATTTTTTTAAGCTATTTAGAATTTATTCGTTCCCTAGGTGACAATATATATACATACATAAAACTTTAGAAAAGTGAAGAATTTTTACTTTTTGGTGTATTTGGGTGTGTACATTGTATATTACTTGTTTTATTCACTAATTAAATAACAAAGGCAGTGTGTTAAACATCTTGGGGACAGTAGGTTAATTAACTGATTAAAGACTACTTAATTAAAGCTTAACCAGACATAGTTTGTTTCTGGAGTAGTTCAGAGTCTCGAGTTAGACAAGAATATGTACACTGGAGACCGAGCCAGAGAACTAGAAGCAAGGGCTGAGTGGGGAGAAAAGGTCTCACAGATTTTAAGTTCTAAATTGAAATGTTTTTATGATGAGATAGAGGGCCTGTTTAAAATTGATCTCTCCTTTTGTATGCTTTGTGACAAGTTTTCATAAACCAAGGAGCCTAAGAGCAACAGAGATTTATGACCCACTGTTTCTCCAGGCCAGGACTCTGGCTCATTGTGATCGTCCTCTGCCCCTCGTCTCCTGAAGCCCAGGTAGCAGTGTCAGCGGCTGTGCCTTCATGGTGCCAGCAGGCTGTCCCTCCCTCTGCTGTGGTAATCAGACCTCCGCTGTCGGAGAGATTGAGTGAGACCGTGCTCAGTTGTTTGCCACATAGCCCCTTCATCTCAGCAGCAAAGAACTCCATGTGCATCAACTCCCCGCCTCCTGCTTCTTCAACCAGCCAGGGAAACTCAGCATTTAATGGTCAACCCACTGTTTTAATGCCACTCATCCCATTTAATGTGACTCAGTCCTGGGGGTACACCCGATTGTATTCCCAGCCCTGGGGATCATCTGTGCAGGGCTGGCAATCCTGGGGAGTGGGTGAATGTCAGAAAACCTTGGGAGCCTTCTCCAAGTCCTGCCCTCCATGGTCTCTTTGCCTTTGACTTTAGAGAGTGTGTCAGGGACAGCAGATGAGGTAAAGTGGAGGAGCTGACTTTAGCAACATACTTGAGGGAGAGCACTACCCAGGAGTCCAGACAGAGCTCTGTAAGAAATTGGTTTATTAACATGAAGTTTAAATACAGTGATATTCACCAGTGTTAGGTATGTGTCTGGATGAGTGCTGACAAGAGTATGTAGTCATATAATCCCTGCCACGGTCATGGGATAGTGCTGTTCCATCATTTCTTAAAAGCTTCCTCCTCTTACCATCAGGAAAAAAAAATTGAATGTGATATGATGGATGACAACTAAACTTACCATAGTGATCCTTTCTCAGTGTACGCGTATATTAAATTATTTTGTGCACCTTAAACTGATGATGTTATATGGCAATGGTATCTCAATAAAACCAGGCTTCCCTGATGGCTCAGATGGTAAAGAATCCACTTAGAATGCAGGAGACCTGAGTTCATTCCCTGGGTTGGGAAGTTCCCCTGGAGAAGGAAATGTTATCCTGCTCCAGTATTTTGGCCTGGAGAATCCCATGGACAGAGTAACCTGGCAGACTACAGTCCAGGGGGTTGCAAAGAGTCGGACGCGACTTAGCAACTACACACACATCTCAGCTAAACAGGAGGAGGAAGTTTCCTCCTGCCTCTTTGCAGTCAGTCTGCTGCTCTTGTTTCTTCTAGAATTTCACATAGAAATATCTTACAGTATATAGGGTTTTGGCGTTGTATGTGTCCTTAGTTCTTTTTTATTCCTAAGTCATATTCCATCATGTGAATATACCTCAAATTGTTTATTCAGTCCTCAGTTGAGAGACATTTGTGTGGTTTCTAAAAGAGATGGTTTGAAAACTCTTGGGAGTCACTGAACTGACTAGCCCATGCTCCTGGGAGCCCTTCTTTCTGAGTTGACATATCCCTCTTGATTATGTGTAACTAAGTTAGTAGTTTCTAACTACACTCAGGTTTCTGAACACTGCTGGAGAAAGTGACAGCTGTGATGGCTAGTGTTAGATGGGTTTATGGCCTCTGGTTTCAGCAGAAGTGTGGTCCTTTTCAGCGCTTCGTTAAATCTCCATATTCAGCAGCCTCTCCCCTTATCCATTTGCTCAATGATATCATCCTTCTTCCTTCTCTGTGAGGATAATCATTACATAGAAAGTTGGCTTATGAACCCCACATTTCATCAGATTTTTCTGCCTCCATACTTAAAAGTGAAGTGAAAGTCGCTCAGTTGTGTCCAACTCTTTGCGACCCCATGAACTATTACAACCCATAGAATTATCTAGGCCAAAATACTGGAGTGGGTAGCTTTTCCCTTCTCCAGGGTATCTTCCCAACCCACGGATTGAACCCAGGTCTCCCACATTGCAGGTGGATTCTTTACCAGATGAGCCACAAGGGAAATCCAAGAATACTGGAGTGGGTAGCCTATCGCTTCTCTAGCAGATCTTCCCAACCCAGGAATCGAACCAGGGTCTCCTGTGTTGCAGGCGGATTCTGTACCAACTGAGCTGTCAGAGCTATACTTCCATGCTTATAAATTTATCTACAATTGTACCCAGTATTTCCTTATTTTCTCCAGTCTAAGAGGAGGATATAATTTCTTCTGTTCAAAAGTAATCTTCCCATTCCATCCTACTTGATGATTATAATGCTACTAACTGTTGACATTGGTCAATTTACTGGGTGCGTACTATGCCAAAGAATGCTCAAACGTGAATGTGAAGGCACTCAGTCATGTCCGACTCTTTGTGACCCCATGGTCTGTAGCCATGTACCAGGCTCCTCAGCCCATGGTATTTTCAAGGCAAGAATACTGGAGTGGGTTGCCATTTCCTTCTCCAGAAGAATGCTCAAACTACCACACAGTTGCACTCATCTCACATGCTAGTAAAGTAATGTTGAAAATTCTCCAAGCCAGGTTTCAACAGTACATGAACTGTGAACTTCCAGATACTCAAGCTGGTTTTAGAAAAGGCAGAGGAACCAGAGATCAAATTGCCCACATCTGATGGATCATAGAAAAAGGAAGAGAGTTCTAGAAAAACATCTACTTCTGCTTTGTTGACTATGCCAAAGCCTTTGACTGTGTGGATCATCACAAACTGTGGAAAATTCTGAAAGAGATGGGAATACCAGACCACCTGACCTGCCTCTTGAGAAGTCATGCAGGTCAGGAAGCAACAATTAGAACTGGACATGGAACAACAGACTGGTTCCAAACCAGGGAAGGAGTACATCAAGGCTGTATATTGTCACCCTGCTTATTTAACTTACGTGCAGAGTACATCATGAGAAATGCTGGGCTGGATGAAGCATAAGCTGGAATCAAGATTGCTGGGAGAAATATCAATAACCTCAGATAATACAGATGACACCACCCTTATGGCAGAAAGCGAAGAAGAACTAAAGAGCCTCTTGATGAAAGTGAAAGAGGAGAGTGAAAAACTTGACTTAAAACTCAACATTCAGAAAACTAAAATCATGGCATCTGGTCCCATCACTTCATGGCAAATAGATGAGGAAACAGTGGAAACGGAGAAAGACTTTATTTTTGGGGGCTCCAAAATCACTGCAGATGGTGATTGTAGCCATGAAATTAAAAGACCCTTGCTCCTTGGAAGAAAAGTTATAACCAAGCTAGACAGCATATTAAAAAGCAGAGACATTACTTTGCCAACAAAGGTCTGTCTAGTCAGTGCTATGGTTTTTCCAGTGGTCATGTATGGATGTCAGAGTTGGATTATAAAGAAAGCTGAGCAGCGAAGAATTGATGCTATTGAACTGTGGTATTGGAGAAGACTCTTGAGAGTCCCTTGGACAGCAAGGAGATCCAACCAGTCCATCCTAAAGGAACTCAGTCCCGAATATTCATTGGAAGGACTGATGCTGAAGCTGAAACTCCAATACTTTGGCCACCTGATGTAAAGAACTGACTCACTGGAAAAGACCCTGATGCTGGGAAAGACTAAAGGCGGGAGGAGAAGGGGACAATAGAGGATGAGATGGTTGAATGGCATCACCATCTCAATGGACATGAGTTTGAGTAAGCTCTGGGAGTTAGTGATAGACAGGGAGGCCTGGCATGCTGCAGTCCATGGGGTCGCAAAGAGTAGGACACGACTGAGTGACTGAGCTGAACTGCACTAAACTACTATATGTCAGGCATAGTTTTGAGTTCTCTACCTATATTAACTCACTTCTCACAACAGCGCCCTGAGGTGGGTTCTGTAGTGTTCCCGTCTTACATCTCACTGAGGCAGAAGTAGAGAAGCTAACATGACAGTTTGGGTTTTACAGCGACTGAATGGTAGATTACGTGTTTAAATGGCACAGTCTGACTGTAGAACCCGTGCTTTCATGGCTTTATTTTTCTGTGCCATACTGTCTGTTTACTTGAGGGTCCTCCTTACTCCATCACTTGTTTCCTCTCTCTCCTGATCATTTCTTTCTTCCCTGGTACCCTCCCATAGCGTATAAATAGTCATGTTTCTCACATTCCTGCTCCATCCTGCTCTTCATAGCCGGCCCCTCAAAGGAATGAAGCACTAGTCTTCACTGTTGCTCACCCGATATTCAGAATCCTGTTGATATAGAAGTTATCACTGTCCGTCTTCTCAGATATAATATAGTATTTTCAGTCTTTATCTTACTTGACCTTTCTGTGACATTTGGTCTCATGAGTTACTGCTTCTAAATTTCTTCACTACCTTCTCTGATACCAAATTCATCTTGTTTTTCTTTCTCTGTTTTTTTTTTTTTTAATTTCGTAATATCTTTTCCTACAGTGTTCTTTTCCGCTCACTTTTTAAAGGCTGATATTTTCTGGGGTGTTCTGTCCTTGGTTGTTTTCTCACTATAAATAATACCCTGCGGTGATCTCATTCTACAAGGGACCAGTGACTTCACAGTCTGTCTCAGTTACTCAGACTGCTCTTCTAACTTCTGTCCTGTCTAGCTGCCTTGTGGACATCACTTCCTGGGTGTTTGATTGGCACCTTATTTTTTAAATTTCCTTTTATTATTTAATGTATAATACAATAACTCTCTTATACCACTTTCTTATAACTTTTTTATAATACAATAACTTTCCTTTTATTATTTAAATTATAATACAGTAATGGGTTTGCCTTGTGACTCAGCTGGTAAAGAATCTGTCTGCAATGTGGGAGACCTGGGTTCAATCCCTGGATTGGGAAGATCCCCTGGAGA
Organism: Budorcas taxicolor; assembly: GCF_023091745.1. NCBI lineage: Eukaryota > Metazoa > Chordata > Mammalia > Artiodactyla > Bovidae > Budorcas > Budorcas taxicolor. The sequence continues at coordinate 4,709,341 of NC_068917.1, read as the reverse complement.
AGGGAAAGGCTACCCACTCCAATATTCTGGCCTGGAGAATTCCATGGACTGTATAGTCCATGGGGTCGCAAAGAGCTGGATATGACTGAGCAACTTTCACTTTCGCAATAACTTCAACTTTATTTTTCTTCTCCAGTTCTATGAATTTTAGCACAAGTATAAATTCACATACCCACCACCATAGTCAGGATATAGAAGAGTTCCATCATCCCAAAACTCTTTTGGTGTCTCTCAGCATAGTCACCATCAACAGCCTGGCAGCTACTGTCTGCTCTCCATGACTACAGTGTTGTCTTTTCAAGAATATCTTATGTGGTATATATGTGTGGTATCAGTTCAGCTCAGTTCAGTCACTCAGTTGTGTCCAACTTTGCAACCCTATGGACTGCAGCCAGGCTTCCCTGTCCATCACCAACTGCCGTAGCTTGCTCAAACCCATGGCCATCAAGTCAGTGATGCCATCCAACCATCTCATCCTCTGTCGTCCCCTTCTCCTCCTGCCTTCAGTCTTTCCCAGCAGCAAGGTCTTTTCCATTGAGTTAGTTCTTCACACCAGGTGGCCAAAGTATTGGAGTTTTCAGCTTTAGCATCAGTCCTTCCAATGAATAATCAGGACTGATTTCCTTTAGAATGGACTGGTTGGATCTTGCAGTCCAAGGGACTCTCAACAGTCTTCTCCAACACCACAGTTCAAAAGCATCAACTCTTCGGTGCTCAGCTTTCTTTATAGTCCAACTCTCACATCCATACGTGACTACTGGAAAAACCATAGCTTTGACTAGATGGACCTTTGTTGGCAAAGTAATGTCTCTGCTTTTTAATATGCTGTCTAGGTTGGTCATAACTTTTCTTCCAAGGAGCCAAGCATCTTTTAATTTCATGGCTGTAATCGCCATCTGCAGTGTTTTTGGAGTCCTGGAAAATAAAGTCTGTCACCGTTTCCCTTGTTTGGAAAGTATGAAAAGGCAAAAAGATACGTATGGTATACATAATGATATATAAACCTTACTGGTTGACTTCTTTCACTCACCTTAATCGTTTTCATCCAAGCTGTTGCATTTATCAGTAACTTTTTCTTTTATTTTTGAGTGATTTCCATTGTATGGATGTGCTATGGTTTGTTTATTCCTTCACTCATTGAGGGACATTTGGTTTGTTTCTAGTTTTTGATGCTTGTATCATTCATTTACAAGTTTTTAGACAAGTGTTAAGTTTTTATTGGGTAAGTACCTAGGAGTGGGTTTACTGAATCATATGGTACGTGTATATTTAACTTGGGTTTTCAAAAAAGTCAAACCATTTGCTGGAGTACTTGTACCATTTTACCTTCCTACCAGGAGTAAACAAGAGTTTACTCTTTACAAGAGTAAAGAGTTCCACTTGCTTTGCATCCTCATCAGCATTGGACATTGTCACTATGTTTTTATTTTGGCCATCTAATTATGTATAGGGGTATCTCATTGTGGTTTAATGTGTATTTCTCAAAATGTTAATGATGTTGAATTCCTTTTCATGTTCTTATTTGTGATCCTTATATCCTGTGTAGAGAACTGTCTGAATAATTTGTTGATGTTGATTGATTGTTATTTGTTTAGCTTTGAGTATTCTTTATATTCTGGATAAGTCTTTTATTTGGTAAGTAACTTGCTAGTATTTTCTCCTAAGTGGTAGTTTGCCTTATCATTCTCTTAACAGTATTTTTCACAGAACAAAAAGTATTAACTTTGATAAAGTGTTTTCAGATTTCTGGTTTATGGATCATGCTTTTGCTATTGTGTCTAAAAACTTTCTGCCTATCTAACAGTCGTAAAGATTTGCTCCTACTTTAAAAAAACTTTTTTATAGTTCTGCTTTTAACCTTTAGCTGTATGATCCATGAAGGATGAATGTTTCCATCTAAAAAAAAGAAAATGTTTTTATTATGGTAAAATACCCAAAATATACAATTTTCTGTCTTAATCATTTAAAAATACGCAATTCAGTAGCATGAGGTACATTCGCAGTGTTATCTTCCTTCTGCTTGGTTTCTGTTTATTTTGCTCTTTTCTAATTTTTCAAGGTTATATCTTAAAGCTGAGGATGAGACGTTTCCTCTTTTCTAATATTGGTAGTAGATGCTATAAATTTCCCTCTAAGCACTGCATTAATTTCACCCACAAATTTTGCTGTGTTCTGTTTTCATTTTCATTCAGATCAGAATTCATTCTGATTTCCCTTGAAATTTCTCTTTGGCCTGTGAATAACGTAGAAATGAGTTGTTTAATTTCCATGTGTTTGGACGTTTTCCTACCTTTGCCTGTAACTGTTTCCCAGTTGTATTTTATGATCAGAGGACATACTTTGTCGAACTTCAGTCATTTTACATTTGTTAGGATTCATACTTTGACCTAGGATATGATCTATTTTCATGAGTGTTCCACATACACTTGAAAAAAATATGTACTCTGCTGTTGTTGGGTGGAGTGCTGTGTGTTTCAGTTAGACATTGCTTTCCAGTACTTCTTCATCAGTGCTGACACTATGCCAATATAATGTTTGATACTAAGGTAGGAGAGTTGAAGTCTTCAAATATAATTGTAGATTAATCTGTTTCTCGTTTCAGTTCTGTGAGGTTTTCCTTTCTATTTTTTTTTTTTTAAAGCATGTGCACATTTAGAATTATTGGGATTTTTTGGTGAATTGACTTTTTTTATCAAAATATAATCTTTTTGTTCCTTGTATTAGGCTTTTGTTTTTGTTTTTCTGTGTAACAAATTAGTATAATTTAGTGGCTTTTAACAAAGCAAAATTGAACACAATGCTCATCTGCTTAGAGTTACTCAATGGTTGTCTAGTGTTTATAGGGTAAATTACACCTGGGTAGCTTCCCACGAGGCTTCTATCCTTTGCAAGGCTTCTATCCTTTGTCTTTCTTATTGTTCTTGATTCTCCTGTTCCCTTCTTCATCCCTTACACCTCAGCATTACCAGACTTTGCAGTTCCCTGGTGGCACTGTTTCTAGTTTTTGCCTGAGATTCCATCTCGCTTATCTTCGTGGAGAGAGCTCATGGTTCCTTTCTGTTGCCTTGTTGATTTGTGGGCTGTGGCTGAGGTGTGGTGGAGATTCCAGGGCAAGAGTAAACATGCTTTTACTGCCACTCTGTTGGTTTCCTGCTTAGGAAGGGGTGGTGGTTAACTGTAGAAACAGTTACTGTTACTTTGTGGAGCATCTTAGTTTACCTAAAGTTTTCTGATTCTGTGACCTTTGTGTATCTTCATAGAGTAGACACTCCGTTATTGCTGTGAGAAAACTGGATCCTGTGCTGCAGGTCTGTACTGCACATTTATGTTGCATGGGCTGAAACAGGGAAACATGGTCTCTCTGCAAGTTCATCAGCTCTGATGAAATGAGCTAGGGAGTCTTGAGGAGAGGCATGTGGCAGACATCTCAGGGAGACCTTTGCAAGCTGCTCTGAAAACAGTCAGGAACCTGGGACCTGACTCTCACATGAGGCGCAGTCAGTCAACCCTGCATCTCATGCAAGAAACCCTCCTTAGCCCAGCAGTCTTGATGCTGGAAAGAGCTGCTTAATGTAAATCCCCACATTTTGTAGTAAAGAGAGGAAAAAAAGCTTGTTTGGGATTTTACCTTGAAAAATGCAATTTAAAAAATTATTTTGTCTTATATTTATCAGAATTTTGTATATATTTGCAAGTCTATATTCTGAAAGTAACTTGAGAAGGATTATAATTTTTCAGATAGAATTTTATAATGAGTAATATGTTTTTTATCAAATCCAAGTTACAACTATAAGGCATAGTGTTATACATGATTAAAGGAGAAAAAGTTGCTGATTTAACTTGGTACAGTGGTTTTTATCACTTAAACTTTTTGTTTTATACTTGTTGAAATAATTCTTGGATTTTTTGAAAATTATATTATACTTGAGCATTCGTAAAAAGGAAAATGAATAAAATAAATTGGTAAAGGTGTTCATTCCTAAATCTACTTTACATTCATAATTTGTTTTTCCAGTCATTCCTTTTTAAAATTAGGGTCATTGCTGTTCATGTTTTCCCAAATATTAAACTGTACCACCACGTGCACTGAGATTTCAGCATTTCTTAAGAGGACCCAGATTTTGTTTCTGGTATTTTCTTTCAAGAGTCAGCAAGTTTTGGTGCTGGTGCTTTTGTGCTGCGTCAGAGGGCATCAGTGGAAGGTCTTCAGTAACTACTAGGCTCCTGTTTCCTCTTAGACAAGCCACTAACTGAATTTTTTACTTGAAACCGAGGAACTAAGGTTGCCCAGTTATAACAGTAAGAAAGAAGAAAACTAATAAGGTTCATAGGTTTACACCTATGTTATAACTGCTGCCTGGCCCACAGTTTATAACAGATCATGATATGCCATTGATTATAAGATGCACCTCATTTCAGAGATGTTAAAATGTGAAAATTTTTCATGTTAGGATTGATGAAAAATGGTATACCCTTCACATTTCTGTATGGTTTATTTTATAATTGTATTATGAACGAAGGCGATTTTTTTACAAAAATGGTTGAGATTTTAGCAGTTCTCCAAAGATCACTTCTGAATTTTTTAATTCCAGTAATATTTTGAATGACCAACATCATAATTCCTTACAGTTTTTAAAAATTCACATAACTTATTCAACCACTGAGTATTTGTAGATGGTTTTTCATGTAATTTGAACTATTTTCCAGTGTCTTTATCATTATTTTCATGAAATCCTTTCATCTTTGGCAAGTTTTATAATTTCCTTTGTCAGTCAGTTTGTATTAGACGTGCATTATATTGTCAGATATGAATGGGAAAGACTAGAGAGCTCTTCAAGAAAATTAGTGATACCAAGGGAACATTTCATGAAAAGATGGCCACAATAAAGGACAGAAATGGTATGGACCTAACAGAAGCAGAAGATATTAAGAAGAGGTGACACGAATACACAGAAGAGCTATATGAAAAATATCTGCATGACCCAGATAATCACGATGGTGTGATCACTCACCTAGAGCCAGACATCCTGGAATGTGAAGTCAAGTGGGCCTTAGGAAGCATCACTATGAACAAAGCTAGTGGAGGTGATGGAATTCCAGTTGACCTGTTTCAAATCCTAAAAGATGATGCTGTGAAAGTGCTGCACTCAATATGCCAACAAATCTAGAAAACTCAGCAGTGGCCACAGGACTGGAAAAGGTCAGTTTTCATTCCAATTCCAAAGAAAGGCAATGCCAAAGAATGCTCACACTACCACACAGTTGCACTCATCTCGCACGTTAGTAAAGTAATGCTTAAAATTCTCCAAGCCAGGCTTCAGCAATACGTGAACCATGAACTTCCAGATGTTCAAGCTGGTTTTAGAAAAGGCAGAGGAACCAGATATCAAATTGCCAACATCCGATGGATCGTGGAAAAAGCAAGAGAGTTCCAGAAAAACATCTATTTTTGCTTTATTGACTATGCCAAAGCCTTTGACTGTGTGGATCGCAATAAACAGTGGAAAATTCTGAAAGAGATGGGAATATCAGACCACCTGACATGCCTCTTGAGAAACCGGTATACAGGTCAGGAAGCAACGGTTAGAACTGGACATGGAACAACAGACTGGTTCCAAATAGGAAAAGGAGTACGTCAAGACTGTATATTGTCACCCTGCTTATTTAACTTATATGCAGAGTACATCATGAGAAACACTGGGCTAGAGGAAGCACAAGCTGGAATCAAGATTGCCGGGAGAAATATCAGTAACCTCAGATATGCAGATGACACCACCCTTATGGCAGAAAGTGAAGAACTAAAGAGCCTCTTGATGAAAGTGAAAGAAGGGAGTGAAAAAGTTGGCTTAAAGCTCAACATTCAGAAAACTAAGATATGGCATCCAGCCCCATCACTTCGTGGCAGATAGATGGGGAAACAGTGAAAACAGTGGCTGACTTTATTTTTCTGGGCTCCAAAATCACTGCAGATGGCGATTACAGCCTTGAAATTAAAAGACGCTTACTCCTTTTAAGGAAAGTTATAACCAACCTAGACAGCATATTAAAAAGCAGAGATGTTACTTTGCCAACAAAGGTCCATCTAGTCAAGGCTATGGTTTTTCCAGTGGTCATGTATGGATGTGAGAGTTGGACTATAAAGAAAGCTGAGCGCCAGAGAATTGATGCTTTTGAACTGTGGTGTTGGAGAAGACTCTTGAGAGTCCTTTGGACTGTAAGAAAATCCAACCAGTCCATCCTAAAGGAGATCAGTTCTAGATGTTCATTGGAAGGACTGATGCTAAGGCTGAAACTCCAATACTTTGGCTACCTGATGGAAAGATCTGACCCATTGGAAAAGACCCTGATGCTGGGAAAGATTGAGGGCAGGAGGAGAAGGGGATGACAGAGGATAAGATGGTTGGATGGCATCATTGACTCAATGGACATGGATTTGGGTGGACTCAGGGAATTGGTGATGGACAGGGAGGCCTGGTGTGCTGTGGTTCATGGGGTCGCAAAGAGTCGGACACAATGAGCAACAACTGAACTGACCTGTTGGAGCATCGAAAAAGCAAGAGAGTTCCAGAAAAACATCTATGTCTGCGTTATTGACTATTCCAAAGCCTTTGACTGTGTGGATCACAATAGACTATGGAAAATTCTGAAAGAGATGGGAATACCAGACCACCTGACCTGCCTCTTGAGAAACCTATATGCAGGTCAGGAAGCAACAGTTAGACCTGGACATGGAAGAACAGACTGGTTCCAAATAGGAAAAGAAGTACATCAAGGCTGTATATTATCACTCTGCTTATTTAACTTATATGCAGAGTACATCATGAGAAATGCTGGGCTGGATGAAGCACAAGCTGGACCAAGATTGCCAGGAGAAATATCAATAACCTCAGATAATGCAGATGACACCACCTTTATGGCAGAAAGCGAAGAAGAACTAAAGAGCCTCTTGATGAAAGTGAAAGAGGAGAGTGAAAAAGTTGGCTTAAAACTCAACATTCAGAAAACTAAGATCATGGCATCTGGTCCCATCACTTCATGGCAAATAGATGGGCAAAAAATGGAAACAGTGACAGACTTTATTTTCCTGAGCTCCAAAATCACTACTGATGGTGACTGAGTGACTGAACTGACTGACTGGCTGGCTGATATTGTCAGATGTTTACAACGTTGAACAATCAAGGAGAGACTGATCAAGAGAGACCTCGATGTGATGAATGAGGAGAAACATATTATTTGGGGACTACATTCATAGTGGCCATTACTGCTTATTTTGGGGCTCTGACAGCATTCAGCATTCTAACTGCTGAGGCTTTTACATAACAGCTATACCTACAGAACAGTACAGTGATGGTTATTTACTCTTCAAGAAAAATATATTAATACCACTGATTTAAGGAAGCACATAAATATCTTTCCATTAAGAAATTAATGTTCATGACTTGTTTGTACAGTTTGAAAATGTGTATACATTTACACTTATAGCCAGTTGTAAAATGCCCATTTTGCTGAGAAACAGAAGCAGTTGTAAAGAGGTTGTGACAGATACACATCTGAAACCTAATATGTGTTTTCTCATACTAAAATCAATCAAATCTAAACAGTTAAGTTTTAAGTCTTAAAGATTAACCCTCTGAAGTTGTAAAACTGCTGTAGTTAAATTATTTGATCAGTACATTTTGTTAACTGCTTTATATTGAAATAATCATAATGAATTACAACATTGTTTCTGTGGCAAAATGAAATCAAAATTTCTGCCCTCTGAACAAGCATTTGGAACATAAATAATTTTTAGGTTGAATTGTGATTTAAAGTAACCAGAGTAATTCCATGTGTTTGTATGCGAAATCAAAATTTTCCCTTTTCACGTAATTTTAATAGAAAAAATGCAGGTTAAGGCAACTCTTAACAAGTAGGACCTCAAGCCAAGTGGTTTGTCTTTCTCTGAATAGTATTCATAAAAATTAACTAAAGTTACTTAGAATCTAATCCTGACAGGAATTTTGTGTTGTGGGGATTTTGATTCCCAGGTCACAGGTTTTGAAACTGACTCAGAGTCATGAGTAGTTTGCCCAAGATCACTTTATATGTATGTCTGGAGGCAGTGGGCAAACCCAGTGTGTCTGACTTTTAAAATCATTCTTCCACGTATTTTGCTTTGCTGTTTGTTCCTTTTTAAATACCATGTTAGTGTTTGCTTTACTTGAGGTAAAACTTGTGAACTCGATGATTTTGTAGTGCAGGGACAGCAAACATTTCCTGTAAAAGGGCAGATGGTAAGTGTTCTAGGCTTTGCAGCCCATATGCTGTCCTGAATAACTGCTCAGCTCTGCGTGGCAGAGAAAACTTGAGCGAATGGGCAGAGCTGTGCTGGTGAAACCTTCAGGCAGCTGACTGGATGCGACCTGAGGATTGTAGTTTGCTCATTCTTGTTGTGGACTATCCTAACAGCAAATTAATTCTTCATCACTAAGTTGTTTATTTTGAGAAGATATTTTTTTCAGCTCTTAAAAAAAAATCCTTCATTGTCCTGCTCAAATACAATTTTTGGTACACAGAAAAGAATATATTTAATATATGTATAATTTATCAAAATAATAGACCCAGGAGGGAGAACACTAAGTTCAGTCTGTGTATTGTTCCATACTCTAGGGATTGGCAGGTATTTTTCTGTAAATATCTTAGTCTTTTCAAACCATAATATCTCTTATCATAACTACCAGCTCTGCATTGTCACATAGTAGTAACCATAAGACACTATGTGAATGAATGAGCCTGGCTGAGCTCCAATATAATTTTACTTAGGGACTGAAATTTGGATTTCATATCATTTTCATATGATCATGAAATACTTTTGTTTTTTTGACCATTTAAAAATGTGCAAAACCATTCTTAGTGTATGAAACATAAAAACATAGGTGGCAAGCTGGATTTGACCTGTAAGCTGTAGTTTGACAACCTCTGTTCCAGAGTTTGTCTCTGGGATTGCTGTAAAGACTAAAACATAGTCTTATGGTAATTCTGAAACCTTGGTACACAGTTGAACCTTGAACAACGTGGGGATGAGGGCACTGACTCTCCTTGCAGCTGAAAACCTGCAGGTAACTTAAACCTATGCTCTGTATCCATGATTCCTCCAAATCAGGTCTGCATGATCAGGTCTCCAAATCCATGCATGAACTCAACAACTACAGGTTGTGTGGGACTGTAGTGTGTTTACTATTGAAAAGCATCTTTGTATCAGTGGACCCACCCTCAGTTCACATCCACAGTGGTTAAAGGTCAACTGTACTAGTCTATTTTTTTAATATATTTTTAAAAAATTTATGTACATATTTAACGTTTATATATTTGATGAGTAAATACAAATTTAAAGGCATAACTTAAATATATTTGTGGTTCTAGAGATTTTTAAATTTTATGAATTCATATATTAAAGTACATATATATAATCACATATGAGATAAAACTGGAGAAGGAAATGGCAACCCACTCCAGTGTTCTTGCCTGGAGAATCCCAGGGACGGGGAAGCCTGGAGGGCTGCTGTCTGTGGGGTCGCACAGAGTTGGACATGACTGAAGCGACTTAGCAGTCGCAGTACTAGACTTACCGTGGAGTAAATTGTAGTATCCTCACTACTGAAAAATAACTTCTCCACTCTTGTAGGACCCACTTTTTTCTGCTCTCCCCTCTAAATACAGTAACACTCTGGAAATCACCTCTCCTATATTTCATGAACTGAGTGTTGGACATGCCTGCAGTCCAGATCCACCGTGAAAGTGAAAGTGAAGTCGCTCAGTCATGTCCGACTCTTTGCGACCCCATTTACTATAGCCTACCAGGCTCCTCCGTCCATGGAATTTTCCAGACAAGAATACTGGAGTGGGTTGCCATTTCCTTCTCCAAGAGATCTTCCTGACCAGGGATTGAACCTGGGTCTCCTGCATTGTAGGCAGACGCTTTACCATCTGAGCCACCAGGGAAGTCTCAGATCCACCATACTACTACTACTAAGTCTCTTCAGTCGTGTCCGACTCTGTGCGACCCCATAGACGGCAGCCCACCAGGCTCCCCCGTCCCTGAGATTCTCCAGGCAAGAACAGTGGAGTGGGTTGCCATTTCCTTCTCCAAAGCATGAAAGTGAAAAGTGAAAGTGAAGTCGCTGTCGTGTTCGACTCTTAGCGACCCCATGGACTGCAGCCTACCAGGCGAGATCCACCATAGACACAGATAAAAAACAAAGCTAAGCAAGAAAACAAGGCTGAGTGCCAAAGAATTGATGCTTTCAAACTGTGGTGTTGGAGAAGACTCTTGAGAGTCCCTTGGACTGCAGGGAGATCCAACCAGTCCATCCTAAAGGAAATCAACCCTGAATATTCACTGGAAAGGCTGATGCTGAAGCTCCAGTCCTTTGGCCACCTGATGCAAAGAGCTGACTCATTGGAGAAGACCCTGATGCTGGCAAGTATTGAAGGCAGAAGGAGAAGGGGACGCCAGTGAACAAGATGGTTGAATGGCACCACCAACTCAATGGCGATGAGTTTGAGCAAACTCCAGGAGATTTTGAAGGACAGGAAAGCCTGGCGTGCTTAGTCCATGGGGTCACAAAGAGTTGGACACGACTGAGTGACTGAACCACAGCGAAAAAGAAAATCCTCTCACTCACCAACATACTGGGAAAAAGGAATCCCACTGTCTGCCCCAGGGGGTCCTGGTGGGTGGGTTAAACTGTGGGCAGCAGTGAAGCCCCAGGCTGTCCCAGCCCCATGCCACAACTAGAGCATGAGCAGGTGACTTGGAGGACAGTTTGACCCACCTGTGGCAGCAAAGCCCTGGACTATCCCAGTCCACTTAACAGCTAGTATATGAGCAAATGATCCACCTATCCATAGCAGTTTACACAAAGCTCTGTGTCCCCATGCTCTGCCTAAAGGAGACCAAACCCAGTGGCAACTCCCCCTGCCTCCCATCAGGATATCTTCAGCAGGTGACCTGGGAAGCAGCTTGTCTTCACAGAATACCAGGAGGGCCTGAGCAGGAGCTGCATCAGCACCAGAATAATGAAGCAGACCAGAGTAACATTACAAGAGTTCAGAATACCAGACTTTTATTGAAGAAAAGCCCACAAAAGTAGGCCAGAACCTGAATTTTAGTAAATTGAATCCAACCACAACCAAGTGGGATTTAGTCTGGAAGCCCAAGTCTGTTTTGTTGATAGAAAGTCAATGTGATCCACCCTCTCAACAGGCTAAAGAAAAATCATGTGAGCTTACCAATTGATGCAGAAAATCTTTTGACAGAGATCAATATACATAATATAAACTGTCAGTAACTGAAAATCAGTGGGATTGTCCTCAACCTCATAATACACATCTATAAACAAACTCACACCTAACTTAATACTTACAGGCAGAGGACTGAATGCTCTCCCACTACAGTCTGGAAAAAGACAAGGAAGTTAACTCTCACCACTTTTAATCATCATACTGCTGGCAGTTTTGGTTAGTGCAGTAAGGAATGAAAAAGAGGGTAAAGGCATACAGATTTGAAAAGAAGGAATGAAACTATTACTGTTTCCAGTTGACATGAGTATCTGCATAGAATATCTCAAGGGCTGTATACCAAGGCACTCCTAGAACAAAAAAATGAACTCATTATAGTTACATGATATAAGATCATTTCACAAAACTCAACTGATTTCTGTACATTGACAATGAAGAAATGGAAACTGATATTTAAAAAACAGCAATATACCATATACAGTTGCCCCAAAAAAAAGTTGGGAAAAAAAGTATAATAAGCATGTAAGATTTGTGCAATGAAAATGATAATATCTTGATGAAATTGTTAAATATTTAGAGACACATGCTGTGGTCGTTAATTGGAAGACTCAATGTGTAATAAAAAATGGCAAGTCTTCTTAGCTTAGTAAAGTCTCAGAAACATTTTAAAATAGATTTAGACAAGGGTATTTTGAAATTTATAAATTAGGTTGAAAAAGTAATTGCAGGTATGGACTGTGAATTTTAAATCATTATGACTAGGCTCAAACACATCATTATTAATCAAAGTAGGAACAATTACAGTCAACACAATTTTGCAAATAAGAAATAATTTTGTTTATTCCTGTAGGGTAAAACTCTGTGCTTTGGGATTCAACAAACTCTTGGAAAGCATTTTCTGCCTCTTGCTGATTATGGAAGCATTTTCCCTGCAAAAAGTTGTTGAGACCCTTGAAAAAGTAGTTGGTTAGCAAGGAGTCAGGTGAATATGGCGGATGAGGTAAAGCTTTGTAGCCCAATTCATTCAACTTTTGAAGCCTTGATTGTGCAATGTGCAGTTGTGCATTGTTGTGGGGAAGAATTGGGCTCATTCTGTTGACCAGTGTCAGCTTCAGACATTGCAGTTTTGGGTGCATCTTATCAGTTTGGTTTCACTGGGATTCAGAAAGCCGTAGTGGATCAGACAGGAACCAGACCACCAAACAGTGACCATGACCTTTTCTTGGTGCAAGTTTGGCTTTGAGAAGTGCTTTGGAGCTGCTTCTTGATCCAACCACTGAGCTGCTCATCACTGGTTGTCATGTAAAACCCACTTTTTGTCACATATCACAATCCAGTCAAGAAATGTCTCATTGTTGTTAGACAAAAGTATGAACCTTGCCTTCAGCCACACACTGTATAAAATAGAACAGTTCATGCACTCTAATGTAAAAGAGAAAATTGTGAAACTTACAGGAAAAGAAGTAAATTTAAGACCTAAGACTAGACAAAGAGTTCTTAGACTTGACACCAAAAGCACAATCCATAAAAGAAAAACTTGATAAATTTGATGTCATCAGAATTTAAAACTTTTGCTCTTCGAAAGACCCTGTTAAGAGGAAGAAAATACATGTTATATATTGGAGGAAAATATTTGTAACCTCATGTTTAACAAAGGATTTGTATCTAGAACATATAAAAACTCAACATTAACTGTACAAAGTTATATAAAACTTTGTATGTGTTTGGCACAGTGGTAAAGAGTCTGCCTACCTATGGGCAAAAGACACTCTAAACCTTTCATTGAAGAGGATATGCAGATGGAAGATACACACATGCAAAGATGTTCAGCATTATTAGCCATTTGGGAAATGCAAATTAATTAAAACCACAGTAATGTATCACTGCCTATCCAGTTGTGATAAAACCAAATGCTGGTGAGGATGTGGAAAAAGGGAGTCATCAAATATTGCTGGTAGGGATGTTAAATGATACAGCCTCTTTGCAGAACTGTTTGGCAGTCCCTTTTAAAACTGCAGATGGATCTGTAATACCAAGAGCAGGCAATTCTACTCGTCCCAGAGAAAACTTATTTTCACAAAGAAACATTTTGTCATTAAGTCAGTAAGTCATGTCTGATTCTCTGCAACCCTTTGGACTATAGTGCACCAGGCTTTTCTGTCCCATGGCATTTGCCAGGCAAGAATACTTGAGTAGGTTGCCATTTCCTTCTCCAGGGGATCTTCCCAACCCAGGGATTGAACCTACTTCTCCTGCATTGGTAGGCAGATTCTTTACCACTGTGCCACCAGGAAGCCCAAGAAACTTTTAACATGAGTGTTATTAGCAACTTTTCTCTTAATAGTCAAAAACGTGAAATCCGAGGATCCTTCAGCGGGTGAATGAGTGAATAAAGCATAGCATTTCCATACCACAGTCTACTACTCAGCACTCAGATAGAACAAACCACTGAGTCTTGTGTCCAGTGCCTTGAATGGACTGCAGGGGAGAAAAACCAAGTGGAAACCGTCAACTGGAGGAGGATACATACTGTGTGTATATATACAGAAGTTGTTGAAATATAATTGTAGAGATGAAGACTAGATCAGCAGTTGACAGGCAGGGATAGAGTAGAAAATGTAGCTGTGAAGTGATATAGTAATGGTACAGTTAAGTATCTTGCCTTGATGGTGGTCTAACAAAGCTGTGTGTGTAATAAGATGGTCTGTTGCGTATATAAAAATGTGCATGTGTAGGCAGTGAAATCCTGTGGTTAATGCAGGGCCAGCTTCCTAGTTTGGATAGTGCACTGCAGTAGTACCAGATGATACAGTTCGGAGAGACTGGATGAAGGGTACATGGGACGTCCCTGTACACTCCTTTTCTTCTTTCTGTTGTTAGCTATAATATTTCAAACCAAAATATTTGAATTCCTACATAGGCACATACGGAAATCTGGAGGAAAATACTGTTAAACTGTAAGTTTCTCAGATGGTAGAATTATGAATGTCTTGTCTTTATTTTATATGTTTCCTATGGTGAACTTATATGATTTTTATGAGAGAAAAAGATACTGATATAAATAGATACAATCAAAACTAATTTCCAATGGAAATAGTAATTGCACAATTTTCTCAGAAGGGTACATTTGCACTGTGAACTTGGAGGCCATTGGTAGCCTTGGAAAATCAGAGCCATAGTGGGATCAGAACCCAAAGTGCAGCAGATTAAAACATAAATGGGAAGCAGAAAAATGTAGGTGACAGATACAAAAAGTATACTTTCAGCAAGCTGATAGAGGCGAGATGGGCAGAGGGAAGAGGGCTTTGATTAGTAAGCTGGGAGGCTCTTGGAGCACCACTGCTGCTGCAGGAAGAGAGTGGGGTCCTTACGAGTCCTTTTGGCAAGGAGCTTATTGCACCCGTGGGTTAAACCATGAGATCACGAGTCCCTGTGTGGTTGGGCAGGTCACTTGCAGTCTAGATACGCGGCGCGCCTGCGAGCGGGGAACTAGAGCTCGCACGTTCCCTGTCGTGTGTGTGTTTAGTATGTAAGTGAACATGTAGACATGATGAGCGTTTGTAGAGAGAGATTTTGATTTGGAGTTTAGCTGACCTCCAAAGCAGTTTTAAAACTCTGTTGACTTAAGTGGCTAATGAAAGTGTAGCTGGTCTCTATTAATGTTGACTAAGTTTGGGGTTTAATTGCTTTTTTCTGTTCCATGAATGCACTGGTTAAATTGATCAAGGAAAATGCCCAGGTCTGTTTTCAGTTTATCAGCTAGTCACCTAGATGTGATCAGTACTTGCCAGCAGAAATAGTGGCCCCAGGCTGTTCCTAGGTAAGATGCTGCTGTAGCTGTAGTCATTCTTTAAACTTAGTACATTACGTGACGCACAGGGCATCCTGCACAACCTGGCAGCTCTCTATGGAGGCAGGCCCAGCTCTTCACGAGGAGGGAAGCCGAGAAACAAAGAGGAAGAGGTACGCCTCCCGCATGCTCGCTGCCTGGCACCGTCACTTTGAGTTGATTGCCTTCCTTTCCTGCATGGTTTACGTTCTTCACGGTGATTGGAGGATTTGTAGGTCTGTAGGGACCTGTTAATATATCTTGGCTGACATACTGTGTTTATGATTTTGCTCCATAACTGCTTTTTCGTATTCTGATTTCAATTTCTTTCAATAAAATTAAAAATTTGTCACTGTAATGTATTTGTTTTCATAAATAAATTGATCTAAATTAAACACTTGAAAGCTAATATTACATTTCCATTAACCAGATCTCAAAATTTTATTTCTTATATTCCCATTAACACTTTTCTTTAAATTAAAAACATTTTAGCAATAAAAATATTGGTAGCTTTTTTTATAATTGAAATGTTGCCTTTTTTCTCTTTGTAGGTATATTTGGCAAGACTAAGACAAATAAGATTGCAGAATTTCAATGAACGCCAACAGATTAGAGCCAAGCTTCGTGGTGAAAAGGCAGGTTGAAAATCTGTTTTTCAAAAAGTACTTGAATGACATTATAATATATTGAGATTAAAAATGCTGTGCCACTAACACAAGATAAAATCTCGAGAAGAAAATGAAAGTCAGACTAGAAAAACAATATAGGAATACAGAAAATCATATTAATGTGACTTGAAATTGATAAGACCTGTTGTTCCAGGGGAATTCTGAGAGGAAAGTGTGAGGAGCAGCCATGGACATATAAAAGGGGACATTTTATATGATTCTCTTTTTACCTGTTTCTCCCAGTGTCCATAGGAGTTGATGGTTCTGGAGAGTTCAGTTGTAGCTCTGAATAAGTTACCGTTTTTCATTTTTAGATGTTTATTTCTTCATATAATCTCTGCAGTGAATTTGAGGTTCTATCCTAAGTGCTGCTGTGCTCACTGCTTATTTTATAGAAGGAAACTGACAGCTCTGAAGATCAAGAAGGAAGTGAGGAGGCCGATGTGAGGCGTAAAAAAGTGGAAGCCCTGAAGGTATGTACTGGAGGTGATAAGGGTTTTCTTAGAGAAAAGGGACCCTGAGGTAGAAAATTGTGTTCTTAGGTCTTACATCGTTAAATCACCTTATTCTTTTGCCTTAACTTTTCTTTGTCCTCACTTTGTTTCTGAAAAGTAACATTTCTCTCTCTCTTTATATCTTATTTATGGAGAACAATTTGATGAAAGCATGGGGTAAATACATGGAACTATCACACAAGTAATCTTAAAAAGAGAAAATGGTAACCCTAATAATGAAAAACATAGTGTCCATTTCTGTGAAGACAAGTTTGTGCATAATAGTCATGTTTTAAAACTTCCGTTTTTATTTCCTTTTGAATGTACATTCATTTATTTTCATTCCAGAGATACTTATTGAGCAGCTGCTGTGTTTTGACACCTGCTTTAGGTGCCGGGTTTGCAGCTTATGTTTGTATTCTGGAGGGGCACCCCCCGCCAACACACACACACATACTCGCAGCCACACTGTCTCACACATAGACATGCATTCACATATACTGTTGTTGTTTAGTCACCCAGTCGTGTCTGACTCTTTGTGACTGCATGGACTGTAGCCCCCCGGGCTCCTCTGTCCATGGGATTCTCCAGGCAAGAATACTAGAGTGGGTTGCCATTTCCTTCCCCAGGGGAATCTTCCTGGCCCAGGGATCAAACCCAAATCTCTTGCATATACAACAGTTTCTTTATAACTGAGCCACCTAGGAAGCCTGTACACATATACACTCAACACACAGCTCTAA
Organism: Budorcas taxicolor; assembly: GCF_023091745.1. Classification (NCBI taxonomy): domain Eukaryota; kingdom Metazoa; phylum Chordata; class Mammalia; order Artiodactyla; family Bovidae; genus Budorcas; species Budorcas taxicolor. The sequence continues at coordinate 4,692,327 of NC_068917.1, read as the reverse complement.
CCAAAAAAGAGTAATGTGTATTTGTATGTAAGCATATATGGAAATACTTTTTAGACCAGGAAAGAAAGGCAAACCCCGTGCCTCTCTTTCTGGTGTTAATTTTGTGGATTGTCCTCCTTTCCAGGCCCAGGCAAGTGCCCGTGCAGCCGTCCTGAAGGAGCAGCTTGAGCGCAAGCGGAAGGAGGCATATGAGAGAGAGAAGAAGGTGTGGGAGGAGCATGTAAGCCAAGGCCCCTGTGAGGACCCTGCCTTTGCCACCCTCTCAGCTCTCAAGGGAGCTGTGCCAGCCACAACCCTGTGATTCTGTGTTTTTATCCTCATTCATTTTCCTGCGTCTCTGTCTCTTTGATCATTTAAGTATGATGATCTATGTGGAAGTTATTTTGGTGTTTGATGTGAGGTGAGATAAAATAGCATTTGTATTTATCTATACTTCCAAGAGTAGTTGACAATTTCATATGTTTATAAATCTAGCTTCAGTATTTGGTGACATTTTGAGTTTTGTCATTAGGTGTCACTGTTGATTAATTTTTCAGCAACTAGTGTAACTGACAGATAAAATAGAAACAGTTTTACAGTGATAATTAAAAACCTTTTGTGAAGATATAAGCAATATAGAAAAGTCTTTACTGTATTAACCTGGTGATAAAATAGCTAGCAGAAAAAGCTTCCAAAGCAGTTTGTTTCCTAACCCTCACTTATGAAACTTTCAGATCAGTGTTTTATTCCTTTTGCACATTAAAAAAAAAAAAAACAACTTTGATTGAATTTTTACAAAGCTTGTTAGAATGAAGTAGATATTCTAAAATTAGCCAGGTAATCAATTTGTAACAAATTGGGTTATATCTGTTTTGAAGTTTTATGTTTTTTTCTTCTATGAAACTTTGTTTTTCTTCTTAACTTAGTTCATTTTTATGTTTTTTTTAATGTCAATCATCTTTCTGAATTAAGGACTCTCAATCTAATGTTTTCTGCTTTCACAAATTAAAAAATACATGATGGACTTTTATCTTACAGTCTGGTTAATGTTGAATAGCATTAACATTTCTATCTAAAAATAATATATCCATTGATGTTTACACAGAAGGCCCAAGTTCTCCTGAATTAATAAATGTATTGCTTGGCTTGTAATGCTGTTGCCACATCTCAGTAGTTACTCTGAATTACCCTTAATTTTTTAATAACTGAATTAGTTTTGTTTTAAAGTAATTATGAGAGTTAGGAGGATGTTTTGTTTGTTTTTGTTCTTTGGTTTAGATTTCATTTGCCTTTCTTTACTTGTTTGTTATCTCAGGTTCTTTATGTCTGTTTAGTTGACCCAGGGAGAGACAAGTAGATGTTTGATCATGAAGTATAAGCATTTCCTGGAGGCTGCTCGGGATCCTTCTTATTAGATGCCAGTGACTTTCTTAGACCATGGATCAGATATCTTCAGAGACTCTGTCTGTACTAGTCATTAGCCATATGTGGCAGCCATATAGATTTTAATATAATATGGAGTAGATTTTTAATAATAATGTGTGAAACATTTTCTTCATTAAAATACCTTCTGTTGATTTAAAGAAAAGATTTTTTTCCCCAAGATGAGTAGTGTGAAAAGAATGTAACAGCTCTCCCTCCTGTATCTTGATCCTGCTGGACTGAATTTGGTGGTCTTTGTTCTCATGCCCTGTTTAACTCATAACATTTATCAATAAGTATTGTTATCTATTACTTAAGGTTTCTCTTAAAGTCGAAGTTAATACAGATTGTGCCTTTGGTGTTGTATCTAAAAGTCATTGCCAAACCCAAGGTCATCTGGATTCTCTCCTGTGTTATCTTCTAGGGCTTTTTATAGTTTTGAGTTTTACATTTAAGTCTGTAATCAGTTGTGAGTGAGTACTTGTCGGCGTGTCAGGTTGTTTGTGTGTTTGCCTGTGGGTGTCCAGTAGTTCTAGCATCATTTGTTGATAAGCAGTCTGTGCTTTCTCCAGTGAATTGCCTTTGCTTCTGTGTTAAATGCAGTTGACTGTATTTGTGTGGGTCTGTTTCTGGGCTCTCTGGTCTGTTCCGTTACCTGTTTTCATTATTATTACACTGCCTTGATTACCTCAGCTTTCAGTAAGTCTTGAAGTCAAGTAGTATCATTCCTCCAGCTTAGTTCTTCTCCTTCAGTTTTATGTTGGCTATCTGCATCTCCTTTTGAACAAAGTAGCTGTTGGTATAAAATGGAAGACCAGAGAACTAAATGCTAGAATTGGATTACTATCTTATGCTTAGAACAAGCTCAGTAAATACTAGTTTGAAATATTGACATTGATACTTTCTCATCGGAAATTCTTGTTTACTTGTTTCAAGAAGATATAGAAGTTAGGAGTGACTTGCTGCCGTGTTCCTGTGAGCAGACTGAGAAATGCCATTTCCTTATACTTACTGAAAGTTCAGAACATGATTTCACATTGTTTACAGAGTCTCCATGGCAAGAGAAAAGCAAAAACATGTGAAAATAACAAATGGTATTTTTAGTGAAGTAAATCTTATTACCTGTACTTTTCACGTCTTCCTTTCTTATTTATGTTGACATTTTATAATCAGGGCTCTCATGATGGGTAACTGATGTTCACATGTTAAGATTGTACCAAACTTTAGAATTTGCAGAAGCATCTCTTTTTGAAATATAGGATTAATAAGTAAGCTTTTTTTGTTTTTGCCAGATTTTGTAAGGAGTTGAAATTAGAGCACTAATGTTTAATCTTTTAGAAGGCAATTTGTAAAACATTGTTAATGCAGTGGAAAGGAGTTATTTAGCACCACGGGACACATGGCTGTGTTTACATGTGAAGCCAGAGACATGTCTGTCTATTCACTGATATTTCACCAGCACCTAGTACATTGCCTTGCACAACAAAAGTTGAGGAATGAAAAAACTTCTTGCAGTTAGAGTGTATAGGCAGTGACCTTATATATATACTACTTTGTCTCTTCATGCAAATATAAATTTGCCAATGTGCTTACATTCTTATTACAGTTGGTGGCCAAGGGAATAAAGAACTCTGATGTGTCTCCGCCTTCAGGGCAGCAGGAAATGGGGGGTTCTCCATCAAAGCAGCCGATGAGACCTGTTATTTCTGTGACTTCAGCTTTGAAGGAAGTGTGTATGGTAAGCTTTCTATAATTTAGAACTCCTCAAAGTCAAAGAATACTAAAGGGACTAAATTTAATTAAATTACATTAATTCCTAATGTCTGATTAGGTTTTTCTAGGGAAAAAAATTACTTCTTAAGATTTTCATGTATGGTTTACTTGGAGCCTCACTGCTCTTAGGTTTCACATATAAGACCACCTGATAGATAAAATATATTAAAATGATTCCCTAATACTCTAAAAGACTCTTGAAAAAAAAAATATAGAAATATATGAAAAATAATGCAAAAAACCACTTTTATTCCCTGGCACTCAAAATTAGCAGAAGTTCATTTCTTGGTATAGCAAATGTTAGAGGACTCAGCATAATTGCACTTAATTCATCAGTTATTTCTTTAAGCTTCTACTTTTGAACCTCTATCATGCCATATGGAGTGTAAAACAAAAAAACTGGGCAGGTAAAAAAGTTTAAACTTGGAAGTACATATCAGATATCCATCCCGATGAAATGTGAAGCACTCTATTCTGAGGTTGAGGGAAAGGGACTCCTGATGTGGGATTCTAGCCTGGAACTCAGCAGGCTGAGGAACAGTCTCCTGAGTCGTGTTACACATTAACCTGATTCTTTCCTTTCCTGGTTGTTGAAGTCTGTGCCTATTATTTGTTGAATTTCATTCAGTTTTGGCAGACAGCACTGATATTATTGGCACACCAATTTTCTGCAGCCTCTGTGTTTATCTTGGAAATAAGATTATGTAGGAAGTTCCAGTCTTGGTTAACTCTCAAGAGCTTCCTGTAGGAAAGCACTGTTGCTCAGGCAGGGTTCGTCTCCTCTCCTCTCTGGTAACGACTGTGTGCTGCACTCTTCACTCCACCCCTCAGACGCCATGTGCAGGCCCTGCCCGGGCCCAGTCTCACTCCATGTAGCTGCTCACCTCTCTGGTTGTAGCGACTGCTAATTCCTGCCACTTCACTGGGTAAAATGCTCTTTGTCTGATTTACAGGTATAACTCTGAAACTGACCATTATTTAATAAAATTTGAGGTAATCCATATAACCAAATGCTTTTCCTTTATGGGTTTTCTTGGTAAATATCACTTCCTTAAAACTTTGAGAACTGCTTTTCCTTACCCCGAGTCTTCCAGGTACCTTTGATTTCATGGTTTTTGTAACTACTAATTTCTCTTTTTTTATGTATTTCATATATTAGTTGGTCTAATTACTTTGATTATACTAATCAGAAAACAAAATTTATTTTAGCATTAGCACAAAGTACATAGGACTCTTTACTGTTACTCTTTGCTTAGGGAGAAAAGCCAGTTCTCAATTATGTTTAGTAGGTAGTATGGCTTAATAACAATATATGTACCTGAAACATAAAGACAGCTTATAAACAACACACACTCTCTTTGATTATTCATCTGTCAAAACGTCCCTAATTCTAATTGAGTATAAAAATTAACTTTTTTAAAATTTATGTCATAAATTTATATTGATCAAAAATCAGGTGCCAAAGAGGAAGAGGATATAGTTAAATATCTGATCTAGTAACCCAGAAATGTGACAATAATTGAGAATTGGCCATTCTAGCATATATCACATCTATTAGATGATAATAAGTAATTATTTCTCATTGCTGATAATGAAGGAAGCTATGTTAACATGTTACAGGAATAAAAAAGCAAGGAACATGGAATGCTAATGAAAAACAAAAAAATATCAAAAATTTTAAGGTATCCTTTAAAATAACATTATTTCTTACTCTCTGTGTTTAAAGGACCGAAGTCTAACTGATGCCCAGGAAACCTCAGAAGAAACGCAGAAGAGTAACAGCGCTGTTTCAGTAGGTACAATTTTCAGATTTCCTATCAGTCATTCCACTTAATCATATACCTATTAAAATACAACATTTTAACTGTTTCAGAGTAAACGAGAAATACTACGTAGATTAAATCAAAATCTTAAAGTTCAAGAAGATGAAAAGGGAAGGCAGAGTCGTCCTGAAACGGGTACGGTAGCTGTTCATGAAGATGCCAAAGAGCTGGAAAAAGAAAAGTCAGTTTCATCGGATCGAAAAAAGTGGGAGACAGGAGGCCAGCTTGTGCTTCCCGTGGATGAACTGGCCCTGGACGCTTCCTTCTCTGTGACAGAAAGTGCGTATGAGTGCGCTCAGGTGCCATCTGGTCCGCCTCGGCCCCCGTGTGGCTGTATGGCCGTGTGGCTGAACACTGAGAAAGCCCCACGTAGAGGGGCTGAGAGCCTGGAGGGGGTTCTGTAATAAGTGAGACATGGAGAAAACCATTCAGCTTCAACATGGGAGGGCTTTCACCTTTTTTTTTTTTTTAACACTTTTAAGCTTTCTTTTTTTTTTTTAACATTTTATTTATTTTTGGTTGCACTGGGTCTTTGTTGCTTTGCTTTCTCTAGTTGCAGCAAGCAGAGGCTGCTCTCTTGGTGTGTGCAGGCTTCCCAGTGCAGTGACTTCTCTTGTGGAGCACAGACTCTAGGTGCACAGGCTTACAGGCTGTTGCAATACATGGGCTCTAGAGCGCAGGCTCAGTAGTTGTGGCACACAGGTTTAATTGTTCCAAGACATGTGGAATCTCCTAGGAGACCCATGTCTCCTGCATTGGCAGATGGATTCTTATCCACTGTGTCAGCAGGGAAGTCCCACGAGAGGATTTTTCCCAACGATCTGTGATGTGAGAGCAAGAACAAATGTGTTACTCCAGCCCTTCCTCCCACCTTAGAGTCACCTGTTACCAGGAGTAATTCTTGGTGAGAATCAGAAGAGTGCACTTGGGCAGAACCTGGGAAGGTCAGGGCGGTATTGAGCAGGCCTGTGGAGAGTCTCATAGGCCATCCCTTTGCTCAGCGAGGGTTCCTGAACCCCTGCCCTTGTCTCACGTTGTCCCGGCCCTGGAGTGCAGCAGGGAACTGACAGACACACATGCTGGTGGGGGTTCGCGTTTTAGGCGGCTGATCTGATCACCGCCTAACTGAGTGCTGTTTTATGTGTTTTTTTTTTTGATGGGCCATTTTGGTAGAATTCTTTCTTTTTAATACCTTAAAGCAAAGTTCACAGACTCCACAGCAGGTAGTTATGTATTGAGTCCCACTGTCTCACACAGACACACACACACAGGCTTGTAAGGGCTTCATGGGAAGTCTACGAGTGTGTCAGAGGAATAACTTTGAAAAGCAAATGAGGATGCATCAGAGAAGGAAAATTGAGAGTGTGATATGAATTTAAAAGGAAGAGAGAGGGCAAGATGAGGGGTAGAAAATCTGTACTGTGTTTGTCAGAGGGAGCCTTGTGACCTTGGTGAAAGCAGTGTTGCTAGAGGTCAGGGGGCAGGAGTAGAATCGGGATTAAGGAGTGAGTAAAAGGTGAGGGAGGAGCATCTTCTGGAAGCTGAGCTGTGAGGGCAAGAGAGGGATGTGGTGCCCCCTGGTGGAACCTTAGAGAAAAGAGCCTGAGAGTCAAAAGTCCAGCCTGCCATGCTTCTCAGTACCTGATGGACCTTGGTTGCAGGGAGCATGAAAATCCAGTGTCCCTTCCCATGCCTGAGCCAGGTTTCCTGTGGTTTTCATGCCATTTGCTTTGTCCTGTCTGCCTCCTCACCGCTCACTTTGTGTCACTGGAGTCTAGCCACTTTATTTCACGGCCCTCCTCCCCTCTTTTCTTCTCTAGTCGTTTGCACAGTGGCCTCCTTGTTTCTTTCCTCTGTTCAGCCTTCCCCCATTTCTGAATTCCTGCGTGTAGCAGAGCTTTTCACAGTGTTTTCTGTGTACAACCCTGGTCCTCACCTTCCATCCCTCCCCTGCTTCACCCAACTTCCCAGCTCCTCAGCCCCATTCAGATTGCTTTGTCACCTCTATCAGATACCATGTGGCTGTAAGTTACGGGTCTCTTCAGTGTTCTTTGCTCTTTTTAACCATCCTTTTAAAAATCGTTTCTCACTGGTAATCATTTTGCCTAAACAAAACCGAATATTGTCTGATAAATTGCAGGTATTTACTTTCATGGATGGGTACACAAAAATATGTATCATGTATTTGGTCACTGTTGAAAGTTTGTATGACTTACATACCCTATAATATTTGAGAGTATATCCTATCTATTACTGCTGGGTACCTGTATGCTTCATGTATTAATTATTACCAAATGTTCTGAAGACTCAAACTTCAGTAGGTGATTTTCTCTCTTTTGCTTTGCAAAATTTTATTCAAAAGGTTAACCCCAAATTATTATTGTCAAATAGGAAGTGTCAGTTGCTTACTTAGGATAGAGAAGATAAAACAAATTTTCTTAGAGTACTTTTCTCTACTTTTAATCCATATGCACATTTGTCTTAGGATTTTTTTTCTATTCTCTGCAATTTATAGAAACAAAATATTAACATATTTTATCTATTTTTGTACTATCCCAAATTATTCCTAGTTAAAAATTTTTTTTCTCAAGTAAAAATGTTGTAGAAACAAAACTTACATTTTTTCCATTTTTATATTTCCTAAAACTAGAATCTGCCTTTAATGCAATGTTGTTATTAGATTCTATCACTGAAATTTTTTATATCTTTTTCTTTTAGAACATACAGTGGGAGAGGTTATTAAATTAGATCCTAGTGGATCTCCAAGAAAAGTCTGGGGGAAAAGTCCTACAGATTCTGTTCTGAGGCTACTTGGAGAAGCTGAACTACAACTTCAGACAGAACTATTGGAAAACACAACTATTAGAAGTGGTGAGCAAAGAAGCTATTTTTTTTATATTATAAGTAATGTTAAAAACATACTTAGTTCATTTGTGTATGTGATGCCTGAACACTTAAGATTTACTCTCTTAGCAGCTGTACATTTATTGGTAACTGTAATTAACCACGCTGTGTGTTAGAGCTCTAGAAACTTATGCATAAACATAAATTTAAACAGCTGAAGGCTTGTACCCCTTAGAGACATCTCCCTGTTTCTCCCACCTCCAAGGCCCTGGCAACCGCTGTTCCAGTTTCTGTGAGTTCGGCTTTTTAGATTCCATTTATATATGATATCATACAGTGTTTATCTTTTTGTGTCTGACTTATTTGTAACATTTAGAATGATATCTTCCATGGATTTCCTTCATTCTTAAGGGTGAATACTCTTCTATTGTGTGTGTGTATATATATAGACACACATACCCCCATTTTCTTTATCCATTCATTCGTGTACACTCCATTTCTGTCCATGTCCTGGCTACTGTGAATAGTTCTCCAGTGAATGTAGGAGTGAAGATATCCCTTCAAGATTCTGATTTAATTTTCTTTCAAGAAATACTCGGAAATGGAATTGCTGTATAGTTCTATTTTTCATGTTTTGAAGAACCTCAGTACTGTTCTCCAGAGAGGCTACACCACTTCACGTTCCTGCTAATAGTGCACAAGGGTTCCCATTTCTTCACATCCCCGTCAGTATTTGTCATCTCTCTTTTTTTTCTTTTTTTATAATAACTATGGTAACAAGAATGAAATGATCTCTCATTATGATTTTGATTTGCATTTCCCTGATTATTAGTGATATTGAGCTCCTCTTCATATATCTGTTGGCCATTTGTATGTCTTTGGAGAAATGTCTATTCAGTTCCTTTACTTTTTAAAACAAGTTTTATTTTTATTGAAGTGTAGTAGATTTACAGTGTTGTGGAAGTTTCAGGTGTACAGCAAAGTGCTTCAGTCACATATCTATACAGAAGACCACTCTTCTCTAGATTCCTCTCCCATGTAGATCTTCACAGAATATTGGTAGAGCTCCCTGTGCTACAGAAGGTCCTTGTTAGTTACTCTTTGCCCACTTAAAAATTGCTATCATCAATTAATAATGGCAAAACATTTTTATATGCCAGTTTTTTTTTGCTGTTGAGTTGTATGAGTTCCTTAAATATTTTATGTTAAACTCTTATTGCATATATAGTATACAGATATTTTTTATTATTCTGTAGATTCCCTTTTGTGCAGAAGCTTTTTACTCTTATGTAGTCTCGCTTTTTGTTTTTCTTTTTTCTTTTCTTCTGTTGCTCATGCTTTGGTGTGTTATCCAAAAATTTCTTAGTAAGATGGATACAGTCTTGTTTTGAAGTGCCTAGTCAAGTGTGTTGCTTATTTTCCATTACATTGGTTTTCCTTTGGTTGGTTACATGTGCAGATTATATTGTCAATAGTAAGAATTAGTGTTTTTGTCCAGTATTTATTTGATCATTTCTTTTTCTTCTCACTGTATTTGAGACCCTCTAGACCAGTCTTCAGTCCTCATGGTGCTTGTTCCCGGTTTTAACAGATACTTTTTTATAGCAGAAGAGTCAGACTGAACAGATCGCAGGTGTGACCTCTGCCACTGTCAGACTGTTGATGAGGCTTGGTGAAGGGAACATGTTCCAAAGCGTGAGCAGCACTGTAGTTTTGTTCTTGTTGACTAGGAAGAAGTAAGGTAAAACAGCTCTCAGATACCTGTTCACAACTTTGTTCCCTAAGGGGGTTAACTGAACCAGGCAGTTCCTGCTGGCCCAGGGTTACACATGGACTGTGGGCAGCAAAGAGGGCCCACCTGGCTTTAGTGATGATGAATTAAGCTGAGACAGTGAGCAGGGCTCTCTGCTTTTCCCCACCCACTTCAGTCACGTGTGTTCAGACATGGCAGACAGAAGACGGAATTGTTTGCTGGAAATACACTGTGTTGAGCACCTTTGGAGGAGAATGTTTTTAATGATGGAGTCTCGGATAAATTTTAATGGGGAAGGTGGGGAGAGTATCTGTGGTAGGATCAGTGGGTTGTGCGTCCTGGTCGGGTTTGGGTGGGGTAGCAGAGGGTGATGAGTGGGAACACAGGATGTTAGGGGTTAGGAGGTGGGACAGTTAACTTTGAACATTCTGAGGAGCTGTGTTTATTGACAGGATCTCTAAGATGTGAGCATGGAGTGACTGAGGTGGGGGGAAGAAAGCATCATGGGGATAAATTGACCAGCTCAGATCCAGGAGGCTTGTTCAAGGTATAGACATAAATCTAGCAGGTTAGCTAAGACAGAACTCGGGTAGGGGCTCCCAGCAGTGAACTGGAGAGCAGTATCTCCAAGGAGTGGGTGTCTTCCAGTCACTGCAGTGAGCTGTTCCAGGCAGTTCCACGCTCTCCAGACAGCAGTTAGAAGGATGGAAAGTTTCTGAGCACTTGCCACAAAAACATGAGTTCGTAATTTTAAAAATATCACCCTGATATGTTTATACACATATATGTATGTATGTATGTAATTCTGACATTTCTGTATAGAAGTAAAAGTTTCACCCAAAGGAAGAGGCAAATAAACCATGTTAACCACCTTAGAAATTTATTTTTATTTTTAAATTTTTTCACCACTTGGTATTTGTAGCTTTATTATCAAGTAACTATATTATTTTTAACTATTGTCAAGCTTCAGTATGTTTCAAGTAACTAAATGCTGCAACTGAGACATTAAAAATGCAAACTAACTTACCAAAATAATTGTATTCTGAATATTATATTATACATTTTATATAAAGGGTTTTTATACAAAAAGTTAAGGTTTGTTTATGATCATTGAAAATCTGAAATATATTTGAACAAAGCATTCCTATGCATATATATGTAATCACTCAACAAAACCATATATGAGTGGTTTTGAAAAATAAAATTACATTCATACAACAAAGGTGAAATGTTTTTATTGACAGTATTATTATAAAACTACACCCATATGAACGATATGACTTCATTCTGTATAGTTACAGATTTTATTTTAGAAATAAATTTTAATAAATTTGTATAGTTCATAATCATTAAAATGTCTATCCACAGGCATAATGTAGACCCAGTCCCAGTGAATAGAAGAGTTCTGATGGTCAGTCATATCATCTGTGTATGACACCATTTAGAAAAATATCCTATTCAGTTGTACAGTTTGATACATCTTCATAGCTCTGCTTGTCATCAGTAACTATAGATGAGGTACAGAGCTTAGAGGAGAATGTACAGAGAACTAGGTACTCAAGAAAGAGTATCACTGGCTTCTCAAGTTGAGAACACCATAAACACCCAAACACAGTAAATGAGTCATTAAACTAAGTGTCAGTCCTTTAAAAAGGTTCGTACACTGTTGTGTCATACATAGCTTTGAGGCTGAAATGTCTTAAGTTCAAAATACTTTTAAACTGAATGAGAGCTGTGATTTTTAAGTAAAGTCAAACATTTTTCTAACTGATCTGAAAAGCCTGAAAAACAGTATCTTTATAAAAAAAAATGCCTTTGAATTTAAATTTAATTTGACTATCATGTGCCTTAATCATTTATTAATTTCTAGTACATAACAGAACTTAACTAGTAGTTACCTGCTGTGAGAGTGAACTTTGTTCTAAATGCTTTTGCAAATAAAAGTCAAGTCAGTGTGAGAACATAGCATGATTTTTCATTTTTGTTGTCTCAGAGATTCCTCCTGAAAGCAAGAATTGTAAATCCTTAATTATTGAAGAAGAAAAAGTAAAATGTATTCCACTTGAAATGAACCCATCAGCTACTCTTGATTCTTCTGTTGAGACAGACAGTCCAAACATTAGTGAAGCATCTCCACAGACAGCACTGAAACCAGAAGGAGATTTGGAGGGTATGTTTTCATGGGGCAAAAGGAGATTTATTTGGTTTAATAATACTTCATTGTCTTCCTTATAAACAAACCTTCAAAATATTTGTTTATGTTTGGGTGATTCATCTCAAATTAGGTTCACTATTTTTCCAGTACCAGGTCTTTTTTTATCACCACATTGCAAATCACCCCAAAACTTAGTGTTAGAACAACGTCCATTTTACTCTGTCTCCTCATTTTGTGTGTTGGGAGTTGAGTCAAGCCCTGGCTCACCCCCGTGCTTTTCTAGTGCATGTGCTGTCATCTCTGTGATGACCTGGTCTCATGGGTCCAGGAGGACTTAACTGGTGTCCTGACTGGTACAGCTGAAAGACGGTGAGGCCGGCCCCTTTCTCCTCATACAGCCTCCAGGCCTTTCTCTGTACTCTGTCCAGCAGGGTGGTCTGACGTCTTCCATGGCTCACAGGTACACAGGCAGAAGCTGCTTATACTTGTAGAAGCTAGTCTCCAAACTGGCACAGGGTTGCTTCTGCTGTACTTCATTGGTCAAAGTAGTTACACACAAGCCTGGATTCAGAGGGAGGGGAAACAGACACCTCTCAAGGGTAAAAGGGTTAAATGTTTTGTTATTGTTGTTGTTGAGTCATTTAGTCATATCCAACTCTTTGCGACTCCACGGACTGCAGCACACCAGGCTTCACTGTCCTTCACCATCTCCCAGAGTTTGCTCAAACTTCTGTCAGTTGAGTCAGTGATACTATCTCATCTTCTGTTGTCCCCTTCTCCTGCCTTCAGTCTTTCCCAGCGTCACAGTCTTTTCCAGTGAGTCGGCTCTTCATACCAGCTGGCAAAAGTATTGGAGCTTCAGCATCAGTCCTTCCAATGATTATTCAGGGTTGATTTCCTTTAGGGTTGACTGGTTTGATCTCCTTTCAGTCCAATGGACTGTCAAGAGTCTTTGTTTTTGTAGCCATCTTTAATGTCAACTTCTGCCCTTTTACCAAACTTATTTACATCCCCTCACATGCAGAATACATTGACTCTTCATAGCCACATCTTATTATGACATTGGCTCAGATGTTGTCATCAAGGTCAGATCTGTGTTTGAATGAGGTTCTTTGGGTGCAGTTCTTTGAATACATTTACTTTCAATCTGAAGACCTAGAGAGTTCTTTTCAGTTGCTTTTTCACTCATAAATCTAACAGTAATGAAGAGGATGTGAGACTCCTTGTCAAAAATAGGGAAGGTACAAGATTGTGGGTACATAGAAACGGGATCCCACCAGGAGTAGCTTGGCCAGCTTTCTTCCCTCCCACCAAACATTGGTGCCCTCAAAGGCTCTTCTGTTGGGCTGTATCTTTCCTTTCAGTCATGCTGGGGAGTGCTTCTGCAAGTATTAATGATTTTGGTGAATTTTTTATGAATGTTACTGACATTTAGTGAAAAACCACTGGGGTTTTTGGTTTGGGTTTGTTTTTTGAGACCGTGCCCTCTCTGCCTGCAGTTTCTGTGAGGAAGGCAATTGAGATGCTCAGCAATCTTCTTATCCAACAGCAAGAGTCAGAAAGACAGACCTTTAAATCTTCTGTGCCCTAGCAGGTCTTACGGCCTTCTGTTTTTGACCTCTGTCTTTGCCCTGAGACCATGCCCTGAGACCTCAGGCATACTTTGCCTGAGGTTAGTGTCTATCTGGAAGCATCTTTTCCCTTGAGAAACTTCCTCTTCTGAGTTCTCTTCATGAGCTAAACTGATCTTTCTTCAACTCACCTTTTTCTCCTTGTAGTTTATAAGTGGCTGCCTTAGGAATCTCACTGGCGCTGTAAATGGTCTACTCAGATAGCTCCTTAGCTCAGTCACTGAATCTCTTAGGTGCATTTTCTTTCATCCTTTTTCATGTCACAGGACCACTTTCTGCCACCAGGTCACAAGAAAGCCTTTTTTTCCAGCCTCTAGTAACCGCCCTTCACGGGCCAGGCTCTCACCACAGCCTCCTTGAAACCTTTCAGTATCAGATGCTGGCCTGTCCCCAAACCAGTGCACATATCTAACCTTTGTCCTGTCAACACCCTGTCTTCAGATAGGAAATTCTGTTTCAGTTATCTCTCACTGTAAAGCAGTTTGCTTCCCAGACTTAATGACTTAACAGTCTTGATTTATCTCACATTCTGTGGATTAAGAACTGGGAGATTCCTTCTCCTCCTCATGGCATCAGCTGGCATCGCTCAGTGGTGTTGAGCCATCAGCTGCGCTTACTTGGGTGGGAGATGCTGTCACTCCACACCTGGCATCTCGGCTCAGCTGGGCCTGCGCTGCTGGGTCCCACTCCCGTGCTTTAAGTCACAGGGCCTTGCCATGTTGTCTCTCCAGGGTCCTTAAACCGTTTGGTGGTTTAAGCTTCCAGATTCCAAAGTGGAAACTACCGATTCTCTTAAAAGGCTAGATGTGGGCAGGCCTACAGGACTCCAGCTGTACCCCACAGGTCCAGGCAATCATACTACTGATCCAGACTCAGGGACTTGGGACAACAGAGCCCCCTCTGGATGAGAGGAAGGCTGGACAGCTGCCACATGTGTGACCTTGTAGACTTGTGAATTAGTCTTGTTCACTAGAATCTTAGTTAGTGGGCATCTTATTTCTTTTCTTAAAAAAAAAAAAACTTGTTAGGTGTATATTTAATAATGGTGACTGTATAGCCAACTAGAGCTGGGACACTTTTTCTGCAAGAACCACATAGTAAATATCATTGCCTTTGTGGGCAGTACAGTCACAAATCTAGCTTGTGGAATGAGTCACATTGATGTGGCTTAAGGTGCCAGAGAACAGTTACTCATTTAAAAAATTTTGAGTAGGACACCCCTCCAAGTGCTTACTTGTAAGGGTGACCAAAAAATCATTTGAATAAAAGATGAAAATTTTAAGGATTGGTATAGTACCAATCATCTCTCTAAACAGGACAACTAATTAGAAACTTTTAAAATAGAGAAGGAAGAAAAGGAGTGGCCATGGTGAGTGAAACAAGAAAGTGTTGATAATTTTGATAATTGGACAGGAAAAAGAGAAATTAACAAACAAAGCTCTCATTGCTGTTAACTTTCAGGAAATATCACCCATGTAAAAAATGAGCCACTGCCAGAGAACAGAGATAGTTCCCTGGTTGTTAATTATTTGAGGGTTTAGGAAAATAGGTTTAGCAGTCTAGTTATATTTACCTTTTCACTGTGAAAGTCCAGGTAAGAGGGTTTTTTTAAATTTATTTTTGATGATTGAACTATCCCATCAGTTACTAATCAGTCATATTATATTCTGCTTTCTGTCCATATTTCTGGCCACAGATAGTGTTATTCTATAAGTTTTTATGTCATCTAGAAAGCAATTTTTATATTACTGAAATGTTAATGAAGAAAAACTTTTTGATAATAATGAAAAATACAGAGTACACTATATTTATTCTGGGTATTTTTATTGCAGTGAAAATGCAAAAGCAGAAATCTGTTATCTCAGAAACAACTAGAGTGTAAAGACAGTAAGATTAAGGATCTATAGACAAACTACTGATTTTTTGTTGCAGTTACTGCATTAGCCTGAAAACGAGGTATGATCATCTAGAAGAGATTTATTCTGTTTTCTCTAAGTGGATTTTGCTTTGAGACCTGTTTCTTGCCCTGTTTCTGCCTTGCAGAGCCTGATGACTTGGAGGCAGAAGTGCTGCAGGAGCCAAGTGGAGCAGACAGAGATGGTGGTTTGCCCCAACCCGTCCTCGACATGTGGGTCACTGAGACAGAAGGAGCAGAGGAGGTTGAGTGCGTCACCTCTTCCCTTGCATTTCCCACCTGCTCCCTTCATGTCATGCCTTTCACGGGAATGCTGGAGTAACCCAATATTACATTTAATCGGTTACGAGAACAGTTAATTTGGGAATAAGTATCACATTTGTGAGCTTCAGAAATCAGCAAGTGCATAAAAATATACAGTAAAAGGTCTGTTTCCCACTTTTGTCCCCACCCAGCAAATTCCCACTCTGTCCTCTTTCCAAACATGATTAATATATACAGAAGCAAAAGCGAAGATACAGTCTCCCTCACTTTTAAATGGACTTCCCTTGTGGCTCAGATGGTAAAGATCCCCCTGCAGTGCGAGAGACCTAGGTTCGATCCCTTGGGTTGAGAAGATCCCCTGGAGAAGAGAAAGGCTACCCACTCCAGTATTCTTGCCTGAGAATTCCACAGACAGAGGAGCCTGGAGGGTTACAGTCCATAGGGTCACAAAGAGTCAGGCACGACTGAGCACCTTTCACCTTTACTTTTAAATATAATTGTTATTACAAGGCACAGAGTTTTTCCACCATTTTATGTCAGTTATTGGGGAATTTTTTCATATTAATACACAGAGGGCTTCCTCTTTTTTGCTACTTTAAGGCCACGTAGTGTTCCAGTATATGGATATACCATAGCTCTAATTAGTCTCCTTTACTAGTTGCTATGACAGATGATGCTACAGTGGATAACCTTTAGTGAGGTTAATTTGCATGTATATAAATGTAGTCACCTCCCCTTCCCGCCCAATTCAAGCTTTCATCTAAGCTGTGTGCTGTTATTGGTAAGCTTATTCCTGGCTGTATCATCTTGTGATTATCGTATTAATGATAACTATTCCTCTGTGAGATCGTGGAACTAAAAGGTGGTATATATGAAAGCTTACACTTTCTTTATGTTGGTTTTGTTACCACTCTCTTATTGGTATCCTACTATCGTTCATGTAGACTTTCAGTTGAATCTTTTGTATGTTTCATATACACAATCATATGAAAATAATGGCTTTCTGTCTTTCCAGTTTTTTTCACACTCATTTCTTTCTCTCCAGTTGCATCCCTTAGTACATTTCATACAGTTAAATATTGGAAATAGGGTTCTCTCTCTTGTTCTCAACTTCAGTGAAATGTTTCTAGTGTTAACCATCATTAGGTATGACTATAATTTCTAGCTCAAGCAGTGTCTGCTCATTTTACTGGCTAAAAAGTCTGAAATGTATTATATCAAATGACTTTTTGGCGTCAGTGGAACCATTCATGTAATTGTTTTCCCTCATCTATCAACATAATAAATTAATAGGTTACCTAATATTGAACTATCCTGCATACCTTAGTTTCCCTTTCTGAGGAATCAAGCATTGCATTTTAAATAAAAAAATATATTAATTGTATGATTAAAAATAAATAACTTTTTAAAATAAAAATAAGAGTTACAATTTAAAACTGAAAAAGTAAAAAATTATTTAAATTTGAAATGAACTAAATGAGTTCACATTTATGGGACTTCCCAGGCGGTGCTAGTAGTAAAGAACCCACCTGCCAATGCAAGAGACATAAAAGATGTGGGTTTGATCCCTGAATCGGGAAGATCTCCTTGAGGAGGAAATAGCAACCCATTCCAGTATTCTTGCCCAGAGAATCCCATGAATAGAGGAGTCTTGCAGGCTACAGTCCATGGGATTCCAAAGAATTGGGAGGAGAAGGGGACAACAGAGGATGAGATGGCTGGATGGCATCACCAACTCGATGGACATGAGTTTGAGTGAACTCTGGGAGTTGGTGATGGACAGGGAGGCCTGGCGTGCTGTGATTCATGGGGTCGCAAAGAGTTGGACATGACTGAGCAACTGAACTGAGCTGAACTGAAGTGACTCAGCAGCAGAAAAAGTACTAGCAAAATTAAAATTGCCTTATAATCAAAAAAAGGAAAGCCATCCTCAAGAAAAAGAAATGCAAAAGGCAAAATGGCTGTCTGAGGAGGCCTTACAAATAGCTGAGAAAAGAAGAGAGGCAAAAGGAAAAGGAGAAAAGGACAGATATACCCATTTAAATGCAGAGTTCTAAAGAAAAGCAAGGAGAGAGAAGAAACCTTTCCAAGTGATCAAAGCAAAAAAATAGAGGAAAACAATAGAATGGAAAAGGCTAGAGATCTCTTAAAGAAAATTAGAGATACCAAGGGAACGTTTCATGCAAATGTGGACAGAATAAAGGACAGAAGTGGTATGGACCTACAGAAGCACAAGATATTAAGAAGAGGTGGCAAGAATACACAGAAGAACTGTACAAAAAAGATTTTCATGACCCAGATAACCACATGGTGTTATCACTCACCTAGAGCCAGACATCCTGGAGTGCAAAGTCAAATGGGCCTTAGAAAGAAAGCATCACTACGAACAAAGCTAGTGAAGGTGATGGAATACCAGCTGAGCTATTTCAAAACCTAAAAGATGGTGCTGTGAAAGTGCTGCACTCAATATGCCAGCACATCTGGAAAGCTCAGCAGTGGCCACAGGACTGGAGAAGGTCAGTTTTCATTCCAGTCCCAAAGAAAGGCAATGCCAAAGAATGTTCAAACTACCACAGAATTGCACTCATTTTACATGCTAGCAAAGTAAAGCTGAAAATTCTCCAAGCAAGGCTTCAACAGTACGTGAACCAAGAACGTCAACTGGATTTAGAAAAGGCAGAGGAACCAGAGATCAAATTGTCAACATCTGTTGGATCATAGCAAAAGCAAGAGAATTTCAGAAAAGCATCTACTTCTGCTGTACTGACTACGCCAGAGCCTTCGACTCTGTGGATCACAACAAACTATGGAAAATTCTGAAAGAGATGGGAATACCAGACCACCTGACCTGCCTCCTGAGAAATCTACATGCAGGTTAAGAAGCAAACGGTTAGAACTGGACATAGAACAACTGTCTGGTTCAAAATTGGGAAAGGAATACGTCAAGGCTGTATATTGTCACCCTGCTTATTTAACTTATATGCCTAGTACATCATGCAAAATGCCGGGCTGGATGAAGCACAAGCTGGAATCAAGTTTTCCAGGAGAAATATCAATAACCTCAGATATGCAGATGACACCACCCTTATGGCAGAAAGTGAAGAAGAACTAAAGAGCCTCTTGATGAAAGTGAAAGAGGAGAGTGAAAAGGCTGGCTTAAAACTCAACATTCAGAAAACTAAGATCTTGGCATCTGGTCCCACCACTTCATGGCAAATACATGGGGAAACAATGGAAACAGTGAGGGACTTGGCTCTAAAATCACTGCAGATAGTGACTGCAGCCATTAAATTAAAATATACTTGCTCCTTGGAAGCAAAGCTATGACCAACCTAGACAGCATATTAAAAAGCAGAGACATTGCTTTACCAACAAAGTTCTGCTTAGTCAAAACTGTGGTTTTTCCAGTAGTCAGGTATGTATGTGAGAGTTGGATCATAAAGAAAGCTGCGTGCTGAAGAATTGATGCTTTTGAACTGTGGTGTTGAAGAAGACTCTTGAGAGTCCCTTGGACTGCAAGGAGACCAACCCAGTCAATCCTAAAAGAAATCAGTCCTGAATATTCATTGGAAGGATTGATGCTGAAGCTGAAACTCCAATATTTTGGCCACCTGATGCAAAGAGATGACTCATTGGAAAAGACCCTGATGCTGGGAAAGTTTGAGGGCAGGAGTAGAAGGGGGCGACAGGATGAGATGTTTGGATGGCATCATCAACTCAATGGACATGAGTTTGAGCAAACTCTGGGAGATGCTGAAGGACATGCAAGCGTGGTGTGCTGCAGTCCATGGGGTTACAAAGAGTCGAACATGCCTTAGCAACTGAACTGAACTATAACTAAAAGCCCAGAAATAAATTACTGGTATCTTTTGGAATATACTCTTCTCGTCTTTATAATTTTGTTAAATAGTACATGAATTTAGTTCCCAACATTTATTGAGAGAAAAATTGTGAGTTCTTTACATAAATCAGTTCACTCCCTTTAAGAGTTAAAACATTTGTGTACAAACTATTCTTTTTATTTTACTGTGCTGAACAGCATTGTTTCAAGTCTAACACATTTTATATCATTTGGTCTGAAAGTTACTTTACTTACTTAATAATATATCTTGACCCTTGATGCATATCCAGTTACACAGAGCTGTACTTCATTTTTTAAATAGTTGCAAAGTATTGCATAGTACTTTCACACATTGGAGAAGGAAATGGCAACCCACTCCAGTGTTCTTGCCTGGAGAATCCCAGGGACGGGGGAGCCTGGTGGGCTGCTGTTTATGGGGTTGCACAGAGTCAGACATAACTGAAGTGACTTAGCAGCAGCAGCAACAGTATGTTATAATCGTGTTCTGTTTTCTGCTATTACGAGGCGTTTTGATTGGTTAAAGTGGTAGTTCTTAATCATTATAACATTTTTCTATAATGGGATACATTTTGCTGTAAAGGGATACAGCTTGCTCAGCCATATCCCTCAAAGCTCCTGACACACAGGGCTAGGGCAAGGCCTGAGAATTTGTATTTCAGACAGGTTCCCATTTGTTACTGGCATCTAGGGGCTTCACTCTGGGAACGACTGTGATGAGAATGTTGAGGCTGGTGTCGTGAATGAGCCTGACTGGTGGAGGTTTGAACAACTGAAGGGTAGGATGTGCTTGTGAGGGCCACTGTAAGTGAGAAGAATATTTGGAAGTGGGATCACAGGACGCTGGTGACCTGTGCTCTACTTGTCTCTGAGAGTACCTTTATTGCAGGTAAATTTTGCTTTTGTAACTGATGTATCTATTTATGGCAGATTGGAAGATAGGATCACCATTCAGCAAAATGAACTTTCTGAAGATAAAGCCCCGAGCAGTGTGGATCACCTTAGTGAGGTTCATGTAGGTGAGCATCACAGCATTGGCCTGATTACTTTCTCGAAGGTTGTTAGCACTACCTGTTCCATTTGGACTGTATGTTAATAGAGAGCATTGCTTACCATTCACCTTAATCACTTAAAAAATGTTATAGGCATAGTACACTGGACTCTGTATTTATTTTTTATTATATTTTTGGGGTATAGTTGATTTATAATGCTGTTTCAGCTTCAGGTGCATAGCCTAGTGATTCATTTTTTTAATTTGCAGGTTAGATTCCATTATAGGTTATTACAAGATACTGGGAATTGTTCCTGTGCTAGACAGTAGGTTCTTGTTGTTTATTTTGTGCAGAATATAAAACAAATAATAATAATGGTCAATGATGATAAAATATATCACTATATTAATAACTATATAGTTATTATAATAGTTATATAATTATTACAATTAATAATAATTAATCCCATACTCCTAATTTGCCCCTCCCCATCCCTCTCCTTTTTAGTTTATACATGTTTGTTTTCCGTGTCTGTGAGCCTGTTTCTATTTTGTATATAGATTCATTGGTATTATTTTTTGGATTCCACATATAATGATATCATACAGTATTAATCTTTCTCTGTCTGACTTATTTCACTAAGCACTATATTCTCTTAATCCATCTATGTAGCTGCAAATGACAGAATTTCATTCTTTTCTATGGTTGCTGTACTCTGCATTTGTAAGCCTGTATTGTTTGTCAATGTGGGCAATAAAACCTTTTTGATTAGTTATCTTACTTAATGTTCAAAACAAAAAGAATTGCTTGCCAAAGCTAAGCCATTATCTGAGGACATTAAATAAGTGGTCTTCTTATTTCTAATATTATTAATTAAAATATAAGAAGTACAGTTTTTTAATATCTTACCTATAGGAATGAAGTTGAATTGGAACTATTAAGTATGAATGTTTAAACAGTATTTTCTCACGTGTCTTTGGATTTGTGTCTACATTTTCTAACTTCTGATATAATAGAAGTATTTAACAAATTAAATCTCCTTTCTGATAATAAAACATACCCTGGGGTTGAACATTATTTGTAAGGTAGTGAAATCACATATATATTTTGATTTTGTTTTTCTGATAGACATCGAGTTTCTTGCCTATAATTCATGTTAAATACTGAATTTTTTCATTATCACTTAGAAAGCTGAGTATTGTATAGACTGTTCATGTAATCTTTCCTTTATTCCACAGAACCTGGAGTGGATGATTCTCCACCTTCTAAGCATGATATAGATAAATCTATGCAACCAGAACCATTTTTCCATAAAGTGGTTTATTCTGAGCATCTGAAGGCAGTTTCTCAGGTTCAGTCAGTTCTCTGTTCACCAGAAGAATCCTTTCCACTTCGATCTCACTCTGATTCACCACCAAGAAATAAAAAACAGAATTCCTTGCTGATTGGACTTTCAACTGGTCTATTTGATGCAAACAACCCAAAGGCAAGTATGCTCCTCAAATGGAAAACTATCCATTTAATAGTATTTCACATTTATTATTTTTCTTTGATAAACTGTAATATTGACCGTATTGTTTCTTTTTATCTATTTATTTTTTTACTTTTTGACCCTGCCATGTTGCATGTGGGATCTTAGTTCCCTGATCAGGAATAGAATCTGTGCCCCACTTCAGGGGCGTCAGGGAGCCTTAACCTCTGGACCGCCAGGAAATTTCCCAAAGTTCTTTTTTTTTCACTGTTAAGTCATTCTGTGCTTGTGTCCTTTTTTTCTATTAAAGGAAATTCTTCTTAATCTTTGGAGCCTAACCTCCCTCAGCCTCTCGAGGAAGCTGCCTCTTTTTTCTTCTCTGGCCTGTGTCGTGAACTTCTTTCTCTGAGATGGGCCATTCCATCCGCACCCACACTCTGATGGTTCCCATCATGAACGGTAAACCTCCAGGAGCTCACATCCCCCCTCAGCTCACACCCAACAGCTTTTTGTTGTGTCTTTGCTTTTTCCCCCTCCTCATTTCCCAGTACATCATAGTGTGGCTGTGAGCCACTCCTTCATTGAAGCTGCTGCTGCCAAGATCATCACTTACCAGCAGATCTCCTATGCCCTTTTCTTTCAACAGTTGAAATACATTCTTCTTTTATAATTATTTTATCTGTTGTCTTCTGGCATATCTTGTGTCACTCTCCAGTTTCCTTTGCTGCAGTAACTGCTACTAACAGATCTCCTTAAGAAGGTGTGGATTCTTCTGCTGTTGGATGAATTGTTCTGTCAATGTCAAGAATTAAGTCCAGTGTCGGTGTTCATGCTTTCTTTGTCTTTACTGAATTTTTTTTTTTTTTTTTTTTTGGTCTTTAATACTTTCACATTAACTCTTAGTTGCTGAGAATAGAATATTGAAATTTTTAACTATATTTGTATAATTATACGTTTCTTCTTTCAGTTCTGTCAGCTTTTGCTCTATGTATTTTGAAGCTCTGTTATTGAGTAAGAATTTAGTTTTGTTCTGTTTTCTGGATGAATTGTTTTATTTATTGTTAGGAAGTCTCTGTGGGATAGTGTGGTTCAAGTCTTCTATATCCTTTCTTTCCTTTCTGCTTGTTTATCAATTACTGGGAAAGCACTGTTGAAATTTCCAGTCAATTGAATATAAATTAATAATATCTTCTTAATAAATTGACCCCTTTATCATTATGAAATAACTCACTCTATCCCTAGACCTACCCCTTTGTTCTGAAATGTACTTTGCCTCCTGGTTTTAATATATAGTCATTCTAGCTTATGCTTAGTGTTTACAAGGAATAGATTTTTACATCCTTTATTTTTTAACTTCTATTTTTGTGTAAGGGTATTTCTTTACTTATTGGGTGATCTGGGCTTTGTTGGTACACACAGGCTTTCTCTAGATGTGGTAAGTGGGGACACTCTTCTTGCAGTTCATAGACTTCTTATTACAGTGGCCTCTCTTGTTGCACAGCATGGGCTCCTGGCAGGCAGGCTTCAGTATCTGTGGCACACAGGCTGAGTTGTTCCGCATCATGTGGAATCCACCCAGACCGGAATCAAACCTGTGTCCCTTGCATTGGCAGGTGGATTCCTGACCACCGGACCACCATGGAAGTCCCTACCTCCTTTCCTTTTAATCAGACTTATTTCATATAGACTTTCTGTACTTGTCATGTGGTTGGGTCTTGCTTATTAACCATATGACAGTCATTTAATCAAAGTGGTTGGGTCATTTATATTTAATGTAATTTTTTACATTATCAATATGACTGGATTAAACTTATCATTTTGCTATTTGTTTTCTATTTGTCTCATTTCTTTTTGGTTCCTTTTTTGCTTTTATTCTCCCTTTTTGATTGAGTTTTTTAGTGTTTTATCTCTACTGTTTGCTTTTGGTAGACTTCTCAGTTTTCAGTATACATCTTTAGATTATCATGGTCTCTATTCAAATAATATTATGCCACTTCATTTATAGCATCAGAACCTTACAACAGTACATTTCCATTTCCAGTCTCTTGCCTGTCCTTTGTGGAATTGTCATGTATTTTATTTCTTCATGTATGATAAATTCCATAATACATTTCTATATTTTTGCTTTAAGCATTCTATTATCTTTTAGAGAAAGTGAAAATTATGACAGGAAGTCTTTTATATTTACCTGTTAACCATTCTTCATCACTTACTGTAGAATTTGAAGATATGTGGGTTCAATACATGGGTCAGGAGAATCCCCTGGAGGAGGAAATGGCAACCCACTCCAGTATTCTTGCCTGGGAAATCCCATGAACAGAGGAGTCTGGCGGGCTACAGTCCATGGGGCTTCAAAGAGTCAGACACAGCTGAGCAACTGAGCACATACACATTATTTTTCTATCACTTTAGGAAGTTCGTTAACACCTCTTAGGTAGCCCCGTTGGTAATGAATTTTTTTCAACTTTTGTTTTAAAACATTTTAATTTCACTTTTACTTTTAGGAGCATTTCCGCTAGATCTAGACTTACACTCTCTTCTTGGCTGCATTGTTTCTGATAGGAAACACCATAAATAAAGTGGCGGCTTTCATAAGACAATCGTAACAGAGTATCACTAGAATTGAAAGTGTAACGCGTAAATGATTATTGAAGGTAAATTTGTAATGGGTCAAGATAAAGTAGTTTAAAGATGAGATCTCACAATCTGAGGTACATAAGGATAGACACTAGGTTGCCCAATGGAAAACCTGCTTGTCCTTCCCTCTAGACCTTACTTATCTAATGGGATAGTGAATAAGGGCTTGAGAGAGACCAGATGTGTTCCACTGATACTTTCTCAAATGGGGAGTAGAGTGGAAGACTGATCTCTATAAAAACTTGAGAATTTCTTGCCTTGGTACAGCAAATACAGAGTCAGGGGAAGTATTAATGTACAGTTCACAAAGAGCACAAGTCCTTAAATGTCTTCTTTTGATTTGCTAAACTATCAGTTCTTAGATAATGTCCATAATTTTTGCCTTTGTTAAGTGTTCATGATGTTTTAATGTTTTAATTCCATTTTTAGCCTTGTTTATGGGTTGAAGTGAGCAAATATTTGTAGAAGCTATTTTGAGGGTTTAGTGTTATAGTTGAATTGCAATAGGTAGACGTTAAACAAATGTGCTCATCATGAACAATTTTGTAGTATACTTGGAGAATAATACATAATTTTATATGAAAAATACTACAGATGAAAAACTGAGTTGATAGAATTAAGTAGCATTTCATGTGAAGTTCTAATTAGTGCAGCTAGTACTTAATTCATTCACTTTTTGCATGGTTGTCTTCATTGTCAAGAAAAAATAGAACCAAGGATGAGAAATCTAAAAGAACTGTATTTTTAAAAATGTTTTGAGGTCTTCTAAAACTTTGCTTTCCATAAAAATGAGATCTTCTCACAATCTAAGAGGATTTATAATGGTACCAAATGTTTGCTGCATACATTATGCTACAAAAAATTATGGAAAAAATTAGTCTAACTAGAAATGAAGTAAGATTTCAGGCAACATGTTCTGGATTAGTAGCTATTTTCAGGAGGATTTCTTTCTGTGAATGTCAGAACTATAAAATATTATTGAAACAGTATGAAAAAGATCTAGGAGACTCAGAATTACAGAACTGAAAGTGTTCCTATATAAATTTCTTCTGTATGAAGATGAATATCCTATCTGAAACATTGATAGGCTGTCAGAAAAGACTGTGAATATTAGGATTTTAAATACAGGACCTGTAGGAACTGTTGGATTGATGAGTGTGTAAACCTGTTCCGAGAGGTACATACCACTTGAAATTTCTTTCTAATTCTCTTATTTTGTGTTGGGCTATTAAGTTTATTTTAATGAAGGAAACTAGAATTGAGGTGATTTTACCAGGGCTAAAATTTATATCAGCTTAAAAAATACTGTATCCCTTTGTGTGGTCCCCTTGTATTTAAATATATGATGCATACATGCTGTTTGTTTTTATTGATCAGCATGTATCTGGGTAAACTGTTACTGGCTGCATGTTTTGCAGC
Organism: Budorcas taxicolor; assembly: GCF_023091745.1. Taxonomy (NCBI): domain Eukaryota; kingdom Metazoa; phylum Chordata; class Mammalia; order Artiodactyla; family Bovidae; genus Budorcas; species Budorcas taxicolor. Next base: position 4,666,390 of record NC_068917.1, on the reverse strand, counting down.
CTCTGGGTTTCTAATATACATGGCTCAAACCATTAGAACAACAAAGAAGTCAAGTGTAAATTCTGCTGACAGTACCATTGTTAAATACTTTAACCAGGCAGTATGTATCTGTACCATATTGTACCACATAACCATTTTTTTCCCTCTTGTGTGCTGTAATGTGTAAATTATCTTCAAATAATAGAAATCTATTCTTTTTTATTCTCAAAAGTAGTTTGTACCAGTAGATTTGGCCAAGTACGTACCTTTTCTTACCCAGTTAACATTGTGTGTGCTGCACAGTCTCCCATCTAGTGTTTGGATCTTACCTGGGCCTTAACAGTCATGTTTCAGGTCTTACAGATTCCTGTAGGGTTGACCCAGCCCTGAGACTGACTTCTCTAGATGTGTGTATCATAGCCCTGTCTGTCCTTCACTCTGATCACTCTGAGAGTGCTGGACAGGGGCTATTCCTATTATTCTGGCCGTGTGCAGTACTAATTCACATTTTAAGTACCTCCACTGTGCTGTTCTTTCTCATCTCAGTGTGCTCAGTTCCTCTTCACTCCATTGTTCCTGGTGCTTCTCAGCATGAACATCGAGTGCCTGTCTTTCCAGCCGTCTTTTCTGGTGGGAAGGGTACCACTCGCAGTCCATTGCTCAGGGAGGCAATAGTGGGAACGTCTTTGCTCTAATTGAAGGCCTCTAATTTAATCAGTGTTGACCAGTAAGATAAAGTAATAGAAAGGGCAACCAGTTTGTGTGGGATGGTACTTAGCCAGTTTGGACAAAAGCACACAAAGCATCTTGGACAGTGTACTTTTCAGAAAGTGAAAGGAAGAATCAGCAGACATGCTGTGGCAGAGGGATGGAGAGCTGTGAGTGAGAAAGTCCTGACTCAGCTCCAGCTCCGCTCCCCAGATAAAGACCCTCTGTGACTTGTAAAGGCCACTTCTCAGAGAAACCCAAGCAGAACTCACTCACAGGCTTAGTTTCATCCTTGATAAAATACTGAGCTAAAGTTTAAGAGAAGTAGATTCTCAGCTTAGATTGAGACGCTTTTAGCTCTAAATGGGTGATTGATGCATATATATATATTTAACAAAATTATTACTAGCTCCCATTTTCTAATATTTTCCTCTCATTTTAATTTTCTCACTGTCTCACTCCTAATAAGAAATCTGTTGCTTTTTTTCAGATGTTGCGGACATGTTCACTTCCAGACCTCTCCAGACTGTTCAGAACACTGATGGATGTTCCCACCGTGGGAGATGGACGTCAGGACAATCTTGAAATGGAAGATGAGCATGTTAAGGAAGGACCGTCAGACTCTGAGGACATGTGAGCACAATTACCTTTAGATACCGACTCTAACAGGATTTCTGAGTGTACACATGTTCTAGAGAGGGTGACTCCCCCATACTTTTCAAGCATAATCTGTAGCTGACCTTTCACTACTCCTGTAACTTTTTACAATGTATTTAAAGTACAGTGAAGTAAACTTTGGTATGTGTGTCTGCCTCTAAATGCTGTAACTTAACTTCACTTGAGGAATGTAAGGACATGGTTACCATTGTGTTCTCTGCCATTTTTATTCTTTTTAGTTTTAATTTTTATTTATTAATTTTAATCATTAATTTTAATTTTATTGATTTATTTTTGTCTCTGCTGGATCTTTGTTGCTACACATGGGCTTTCTTTAGTTGTAACAAGCAGGGGCTACTCGTCATTGAGGTGTGAGTACTTCTCATTTTAGTGGCTTCTCTTATTATGGAAATGGCCTCTGCTGCTGCTGCTGCTGCTGCTGCTGCTGCTAAGTCGCTTCAGTCATGTCCGACTCTGTGCAACCCCATGGACGGCAGCCCACCAGGCTCCCCCGTCCCTGGGATTCTCCAGGCAAGAACACTGGAGTGGGTTGCCAGTTTTTTCTCCAATGCATGAAAGTGAAAAGTGAAAGTGAAGTCGCTCAATCGTATCCGACTGTTCGTGACCCCATGGACTGCAGCCTACCAGGCTTCTCCGTCTGTGGAAGTTTCCTGGCAAGAGTACTGGAGTGGGGTGCATTGCCTTCTCCGGGAAATGGCCTCTAGGGACATGGTTTCATTAGTTGTGACTCACAGGCTGAGTTGCTCCACAGCATATGGGATCTTCTTGGTCCAGGGATTGAACCCATGTCACCTACATTGGCAGTGGATTCTTAGCCACTAGACCACCAGGAAGTTCTCTGTGTTATTGGCCCCTGAGCACCCATCACAATGCTTGACATGGCTGGTGCTTCACTGAGTGAATGTCAGCAAGGTGATGACTGTTTGTAGTGTGAGGCCACATGGTGCAGAGACTGCAGTAGGAAACTGGAAAGCACTCACTGCTCTTCCACAGGGAGATGCCAGAAAGCTCTGTCCACACACCTCTGCTGGGTGTGACTCCAAACCACAGCAATGGGGAGTTACCAGGTGGAATAGGGGTGTGTGTATGTGTGTGTGTGTGTGTATATGTATGCATGTATGTATGTATGCACATACTCCCATGTGAGTTCTACATGTAACTTAATTGTTTTCACAAAATTCCCTCCTTATTGATTCCTGATGAATCTTACTTAAGCCTGGAGGAAAATTTAACCAACACTTCTAAAAGCGGCAGGAACTGGCAGTGCTTAGACAATAACACCCTTCACCTCCCCTGATGCCAGTCAGCCTGCTCAGCATCTGACACATGCTGCTGACCTTTTGGGGAAATAAAACCAGAGAGGTTGAGAAGTGTTTTCAAGTCACCAGAAAAGTAGGTTGCCAAATGTTATTGTTTTTATGATTTATTTTTTGATCTTTTGAAATTTCAGTCCAGTTCAGTTCAGTCGCTCACTTGTGTCCGACTCTTTGCAACCCCATGGAATTTAAGTTTCTCCTTTTTACCTCTGCCTTTCCATAGAAAGAATGTATGTTTTGATCTGATTGAAAGCTTGGTACCAGTCTCACAATTTTTCTCCCTATAATTCTTGAGCCAAGAACACTGTATCTGATGCATTTTGGTTTCTGTTTTTGTTTTTCTTAAGGCTTGCCTGTTAGTTTTTTTTTGTCTATTTCTCCCTTATTGCTATTAATATTTTTTATTTATTAATTACAATATTGTGATGGTTTTTGCCATACATCAACATGAGTTGGCCATAAACGTACATGCATCCCCTCCCTTCTGAACGTCCCTCCCCCTACTTCCCCCACTCCTCTAGGTTGTCACAGGGCACCAGTTTTGGGTGCCCTGTGTCATATATCAAACTCCCACTGGCTATCTATTTTACATACGGAAGTGTATATGCTTCAATGCTATTCTTTCAAATCATCCCACCCTGTCCTTGTCCCACTGAGTCCAAAAGTCTGTTTATTATGTCTCAGTGTTCCCACGTTAGATGCATGAAGATTTATAAAGGTTACATCCTTTTGTTGGACTGACCTCTTTATCATCATGTAATGCCCTTTCTTGTTCCTATTACAGTCTTGTTTGAAAGTCTGTTTCATTTAACTCGAGTATTGCTATCCCAGTTTCCTTTTATTTTCCGTATACGTAGAGTATCTTTTTCCATATCTTCACTTTCAGTCTATGCGTATTTTTATATCTGAGAGGTGAGGTTCTCATAGGCAGTATATACATGGCTCTTGTGTTTTGTTTTTGTTTTGTTTTTAATATCCTTCCAGCTACCCTATGTCTTTTTTTTTTTTTTTTTTTTTTTGACCTATCTCATGCATTGGAATTGAGGATGCTGGTTACTCTTTGAAGGGAAGTAACTGGAGGTCTTCTTTAGGGTAGGAATAACATATTGATTGATTGATTGGGGTGTTGCTAACATGGATTGTTCAACTTCTGAAAGTTCATAGATTTTTTAATTTTATTTTTATTTATTTTATTTATTTATTATTTTTTTATTTTAAATTTTTATTTTTACTTTATTTTACTTTACAATACTGTATTGGTTTTGCCATACATTGACATGAATCCACCACGGGTGTACATGAGTTCCCCATCATGAACCCCCCTCCCACCTCCCACCCCATATCAGCTCTCTGGATCATCCCTGTGCGCCAGCCCCAAGCATCCTGTATCCTGTATCGAACATAGACTGGCGATTCATTTCTTACATGATAGTATACATGTTTCAATGCCATTCTCCCAAATCATCCCACCCTCACCCTCTCCCTCAGAGTCCAAAAGTCTAAATTTCTAACCAGAGTTTATCTTTTCAAGGTTGACTTTTGAATTCCTTGGTGGTCCAGTGGTTAGGACTCCACGTTTTTACTGCCAGGGGCCCAAGTTTAATCCCTGGTTGGAAACTAAGATCCCACAAGCCATGCAACATAGCAAGCAAAAAATAAAAGTTGACTTTTTTTCACATAGAGTTCTGTAGATTTTAGCTGGTACCCTCAAAATTTGGAGGAAAAGTCACCTTTTTATCTTTGCTTCAGCTTGGCTATGGTTGCTCTTTAAGCACTTTATGTTGTATTTTTATTAAGCCAGTTGAAAAATAGGGCAACATTTCAGCACTTCTGTGGTTGACAAAATCCTGGGTAACAGTATTTTTCCAAAAAATTTTTGTAAGTAATGAATTTCTATCTGAGTAGCTATAGCTTATTTGTAGATATTCTTTTAATTACTAGTTGATAACAATTTTATTTTCAAATTAAAGTTAGAAGCTTTTAATATTATTTTGAAAATTTGAAAACTAAGTTTTTTCCAAGAAAGCTACTCCATATGCATATAGGGAAATTTCACTTGACATTTTTCTTTGGGAAACAGATTTCTTGATCCAAACTTTATATGGTCATTTATCCAAAAAATCTACTAAAAAGAAAATTCAGGACCAGATGTTAAAGTCCCCAAGACAGTTTTTTCACTGCTCATTTCATAAAAGATCTTAATCTTATTAAAAGGAAAAAGTTGGCTTAAAATTCAGCATTCAAAACACTAAGATCATGGCATCCGGTCCCATCACTTCATGGCAAATAGATGGGGAAACAATGCAAACAGTAACAAACTCTATTTTGCTGGGCTCCAGAATCACTGCAGATGGTGACTGCAGCCATGAAATGAAAAGATACTTGCTCCTTGGAAGAAAAGCTATGACCAACCTAGTTCAGTTCAGAGAGTCGCTCAGTCATGTCCAACTCTTTGCAACCCCGTGAATTGCAGCATGCCAGGCCTCCCTGTCCATCACCAGCTCCTGAAGTTCACTCAAACTCACGTCCATCAAGTCAGTGATGCCATCCAGCCATCTCATCCTCTGTTATCCCCTTCTCCTCCTGCCCCCAATCCCTCCCAGCATCAGAGTCTTTTCTAATGAGTCAACTCTTTGCATGAGGTGGCCAAACTACTGGAGTTTCAGCTTTAGCATCATTCCTTCCAAAGAACACCCAGGGCTGATCCCCTTTAGAATGGACTGGTTGGATCTCCTTGCAGTCCAAGGGACTCTCAAGAGTCTTCTCCAACACCACAGTTCAAAAGCATCAATTCTTTGATGCTCAGCTTTCTTTACAGTCCAAGTCTCACATCCATACATGACCACTGGAAAAACCATACCTTTGACTAGACAGACCTTCGTTGGCAAAGCAATGTCTCTGCTTTTTAATATGCTGTCTAGGTTGGTCATAACTTTCCTTCCAAGGAGTAAGTGTCTTTTGATTTCATGGCTGCAGTCACCATCTGCAGTGATTTTGGAGCCCAAAAAAACGAAGTCTGACACTGTTTCTACTGTTTCCCCATCTATTTCCCATGAAGTGATGGGACCAGATGCCATGATCTTAGTTTTCCGAATGTTGAGCTTTAAGCCAGCTTTTTCACTCTCCTCTTTCACCTTCATCAAGAGGATCTTCAGCTCCTCTTCACTTTCTGTCATAAAGCTGGTGTCGTCTGCATATCTGAGGTTACTGATATTTTTCCCAGCAATCTTGATTCCAGCTTGTGCTTCTTCCACCCCAGCATTTCTCATGATGTACTCTGCATAGAAGTTAAATAAGCAGGGTGACAATATACAGCCTTGACGTACTCCTTTTCCTATTTGGAACCAGTCTGTTGTTCCATGTCCAGTTCTAACTGTTGCTTCCTGACCTGCATATAGGTTTCTCAAGAGGCAGGTCAGGTGGTCTGGTATTCCCATCTCTTTCAGAATTTTCCACAGTTGATTGTGATCCACACAGTCAAAGGCTTTGGCATTGTCAATAAAGCAGAAATAGATGTTTTCCTGGAACTCTCTTCCTTTTTCCATGATCCAGCAGATGTTGGCAATTTGATCTCTGGTTCCTCTGCCTTTTCTAAAACCAGCGTGAACATCTGGAAGTTCACGGTTCACATATTGCTGAAGCCTGGCTTGGAGAATTTTGAGTGTTACTTTACTAGTGTGTGAGATAAGTGCAATTGTGTGATGGTTTAAGCATTCTTTGGCATTGCCTTTCTTTGGGATTGGAATGAAAACTAATGTTTTCCAGTCCTGTGACCACTGCTGAGTTATCCAAATTTGCTAGCATATTGAGTGCAGCACTTTCATAGCATCATCTTTCAGGATTTGAAATAGTTCAACTGGAATTCCATCACTTCCACTAGCTTTGTTCGTAGTGATGCTTTCTAAGGCCCACCTAGACAGCATATTAAAAAGCAGTCTAGTCAAAGGTATGGTTTTTCCAGTAGTCACGTATGGGTGTGAGAGTTGGACCATAAATAAAGCTGAGTGCTGAAGATTTGATGCTTTTGAACTGTGGTGTTGGAGAAGACTCTTGACAGTCCCTTGGAGTGCAGTGGTACCTAGCAAATGTGCATGGTATGTTAGTATGATAATGAAATGGTAAGCTAAATGCTCAGAGAAGGATGATCCAAACGATTAGACACTCTGATGAGATCATGACGTTTGCTTTTCTGTAGCTGCTGCAATGTCACAGTGTAGGTGTTTGTACACATAAGTACAAAATAAAGATATTTCTGCATTAAAAATTATTTTTCTGTTAATGAAAGTTTTATATAAAGTCTGATAATAATATTATTTTAGTTCTTCAGTAAATACTTGTTTGTTTCATTAGAGTCTAAACTTTAAGAAAGGCCTTCATCAGTCTTGTGTTCTGCTTGACATTACTTTTCTGCAAGTTGAAATCCTCAATATGGGTCCCTCATCTTTCAGAGGACTTCGTGCATCTAGCACTCGAATTAACTCTTAGCCTACAGGTTTTTCCATTTACTTGCCTCAAGGAGAGAGAGCAGCTCCTCAGGAATGGAGCTGCTGAGTGCTTCTAGGATCTTGTAGAAGTGAGCAGAAGGCCTAGCACTAAGTCTCGTATTTGTCATTTATTGACTGTGTGGCTTTGACAAGTCACTTGAGCACTTTGATTCATAGTTCTCATGTTTCTAAAGTGAGTTTTGTGTGGATAAAATTTAAATAATAGGATAAACCGCTTTAGAAATTAAGGTATTATATGAATGTAAGATCTTACTTGTGTAAATCAGTTCATTTCCACATTTGTAATTGAATGAAAGTAGAAGGCGGCACAATCCCCTCATCTCCACCCCAGTGAGGTTGGTGCATAGCTCTCATACATCCACACCAAGATTTTACTGAACCTTTAAAACTATATGAAAATAGAATATTTAGTCTGGCCCTTAAATGTTGAAACATTTTTTAAAACTTAAGGAATTAATAATGTTGATAGTTACATGATTCTCTTTGACAAATCAGGACAGCTTTATATAAGCCATCTTTTGGACTTCCCTGGTGGCTTAGACGGTAAAGCATCTATCTACAATGCAGGAGACCTGGGTTCGATCCCTGGGTCAGGAAGATCCCCTGCAGAAGGAAATGGCAATCCACTCCAGTACTATTGCCTGGAAAATCCCATGGACAGAGGAGCCTGGTACGCTATAGTCTATGGGGTCGCAAAGAGTCGGACACGACTGAGCGACTTCACTTCACTTGGCTTATGTATTTCTAGAACATGTGTTGTATACTTTATTTATCAGTTGTGTGAATACTTATTTCCTTTGTTAAATACTACTAATAGGTGTTTTTCAGATCACAACGAGTACTTTTAAGTGGAAAGGAGTGTGTGCATATTGAGTTGAAGTAAAATTTCAGAACAAAGAAAAGTTTTGGTGATATTGTAATTTTTAAATTTCAGTGTGTTTGAAGAGGCTGACACAGACTTACAGGAGCTCCAAGCCTCCATGGAGCAGCTGCTGCGGGAGCAGCCAGGGGAGGACTACAGCGAAGAGGAGGAGTCGGGCTTGAAGACCAGTGATGACGCCGAGCAGGCTGCCAACGGCACGGACGCGGGCGAGGAGGATGACAACCCCAGCAGCGAGAGCGCCCTCAATGAGGAGTGGCACTCGGGTGCGTGGTGGCCCTGACATCGAACAGAGTGTCTCTCTCTGACCTCTGACACGAGCCACTTCCATCCTTGAATAAGGCTGACCCTGCTCTGCATCCCTGACTTTCGTTCACTCTCTTTCTCACAGTGTGCATGCATCATTGCTCCATTTCTTTTCCACTAAAATAAGGCTCAGTGGTAAAGAACCCACCTGCCAGTGGAGGAGACGTGGGTTCCAGCCCTGGGTCAGGAAGATTCCCTGGAGAGGGAAATAGTAACCCACTCCAGTATTCTTGCCTGAGAAACCCCATGGACAGAGGAGACTGGTGGGCTATTATAGTCCATGGGGTCACAAAAAACTGGACATGGGTTAGTGACTAAACAATAACAACAACAAAGTATGGAAATGCTTTTTTGAAGCATTTTTATTCTGTTATCCTTCACTTCTTGACTTATTTTCCTGGTAATAACGATGGTAACTTAATTTTCTTAGCTGTTTGTGTTTTACAAAGGGCTTCCACATATAGTGCTCAACCAGCAGGGTTAAACTAAAAGCAGTTTTTAAAACCTTGATACTTTGTTTTTGATTTGAAAACAGTTCCTTATTCATATCGTTGACCCTAAGATGCACAGAAAAATTGTGTATTTAAACAATGATTTATTTGGGAAGAAGAGAGAATATGAAAAGGAATAATATTTAATTAATTTTTCTTTTATTAGAATTTTTCAAATTACTTTGGTTGAGCATGTACATGACATAAAACTTATAAAGCATTTATAATCCTTTTTAGATGCCTTCCAAGTTTTATGATACGTATCTTAGGTCAGCTGCATGCTCTTTCATGTTTTGCCCCATATTTAATATCAAGTTTTTAAAAGTAGTAGTTAGGATTGGTTGCCTCAGTATAGAATATATGGGTATGCTTTTTCCTTTTTTTTTTTAATTTTATTTTTTTACTTTACAATACTATATTGGTTTTGCCATTCATTGACATGAATCCGCCACAGGTGTACATGAGTGGCTGATATCTCTTAGAATGTTTTTATTCTTAACCTGATTCACTGCTAATGTCTGTGAAAGAAAACATTTCTAAAGTATCATTGTTATTAAAGACATTTATATATACATACGTTGGTTAACTAAATACACAAGTATTATAATGACAGAAACTTTATATTGAAAGTACAAGTAGTCTATCCCAATGACAGTATTCCCTTATCACGGGAGTAGAATCAGTTATGGCAAGAATTATTTTATTCAGTCTTTTAAATCATGAAATGTCTTCTTTTTATTTATGTGTTTTAGATAACAGTGATGGGGAGATAACTAGTGAATGTGAATACGATAGTGTCTTTAATCATTTAGAGGAACTGAGGCTTCACCTGGAACAGGAAATAGGCTTCGAAAAGTTCTTTGAGGTTTATGAAAAAATAAAGGCAAGTAAAATGTCAGCTAAAACATTTCATTTAATTTTGAAATATTCTGTGTTTGAATTAGTAGTGAAATGGCAGTGGTTTTTCTTGATCAGTAGACTTACTGGAAATAATAAAGCCTCCAATTAGAGAAGGTTAACATTCAAATATTTATATTTGGAAATTTGGTATAGGCTGTTCATGAAGACGAAGATGAAAATATTGAGATTTGTTCAACAATAGTTCAGAATATTTTGGGAAATGAACATCAGCATCTTTATGCCAAGATTCTTCATTTAGTCATGGCAGATGGAGCCTATCAAGAAGGTAAGATTTCCTCACATCCTTATATTTTAAATAAATGTGCAAAAAGGAAATGACAAATGTAAATTGATTAGGTTATATCACATGCATTTTGTGAAATCTGTATTGGAATTAATATCTAGTACTTTTAAGCAATTAACTGTATAAGGATACAGTTACTTGGATTCTGGGATAAACTTTTATTGGCTTGTTTTTTAAGTCAGTAATTTAATTTGCAAGTAACATTTGAATTGAGATTTTTTAAAAGTCTCCTTTTTGGACAGCTCTAGAAATGAGAATACTTTCTTATCAAGGAGGTGGAATTAAATTTTTAGACACATATGTAAAATTTCTTCTAAATAGTACCAAATGTAATGTCTTCTGTTGACAGTAAGTGCAGTTCATCTATCATGATTTGAGTGTAAACCATTTTTATATTTCAAAAATATTTACTTGTAGAATCACTCAGAATGTGTTGGCTTTATTAAAAGTTATTAAAGAATATTTTTTCTCATTCACTTGGTCATGGCAGAACACTAAGCATTGAATCTAGAGACCAGAGTTATAGTCCTGATTCTATGACAAGCTGGTCATGTAACAGGAAGTGATTTATTTTGTCTCACGTTTGTTTCATTTGCTCTCAGATGGAGTGTGACCTCCCGTCTCATGCACTGTGGTGGCTTTTCAGAGTGTTTTTGGAGGCTCCTGGGTGCCTGGCACTCTATTTTTGTGGCCAGTGAAGGGCATGACATGTTGCATACCATGTCCTTAGGAAAAAGACATAGGAAAGAAGGTGTAAAGCCATACATAAAATGCTCATCCTGAAATGTTTTCAGTGCAGTAGGGGCTAGAGAAGGGAGGTTGGATTGGGAGAAATGAAAAGAGACGTAGAGGATGTGACTTGTGGGGAAAAGAACAGAACAGCAATTACTGTGTTAGGATAGACTGGCCATACTAGGAGCTTCCTGTAGAAGATTTGTCTTTGTGATGAGACACTGTGACATGTTTAAGACACATGGATGAAACCAGTGAAGGATTTAGAAGTGAAAGGACAGTGTAGTGGAAGAAGCACTTTGTGGTGAGAAGTCTGGCCATGGTGCCATGTGTTGCAGCCGTAGCGAGATGGGAAGGAGCACTTGATGGAAACGGTAGAGGTATTTGGGCATGAGGAGGTGAGAACCTGGACTTCATGTTCAGAGGTGCTCAGATGACCTATTTCAGAGGCAGGATTTTATTAAAATATGTGGTATTTGGACTCATGAAAAATTAAGTTTGCTAAAATCAGAATTCAAGAGTATTTTATTTGGGGAGAGACTTTATAATTATGTAGACTTATTTACATTGACTGTAAGCTCAGCAAAAAATCTTTCTTGAATTGCTTTAATGGAGGTAAAAGTCTTGTTAAAATTCTAATAGTCATTGTTAAATCAAAACTAGAAAATCTTTCAGGTACAGTAAGTACTCTTACAGCTTTAAAACCTACTGCGTTTTCATTACTTTTCTTCATAAGCCCACAGAGTAACTGCCAGGCCATTAGCGGCAAGGAACCAATTGAATGTAAACCAACTTCCTTTATAACAGTCCGTGCTACCTGTGTGCCTGATTATGTAGTAGTTAAGAATTATCACAGATAGACAGGCACAAACAGAATCATGTTTCATACTCACAGTGGTTGCTATGGAACCTGTCAATAGAAATTTAAGGGATCTCTTCTTTATTAAAAAAAAAAGAAGTCAATGGACAATAATACCACTTTGGGGAAAAAACACAAGAACGTACTTATCCAAATAAATGTTTACTGTCTTCGAAGCAGAGATACAGACTTATTCTAATGAAGATACTCCGTTACACAAAATGTCTTGAAACTTCTCTTTCACAAATTCCCTAACATCTTATATACCATATTCTTTTGATTGTCTTTCTTGATACACATCCATTCTGAGAGCTTTCAATTTTTTTGGGAAAAGCTTAAAGTTACTTGCAATCAAGTTTAGTAAATAAAGTAGGTAATCAAGATAAATAATATGTGGTCTTTTTAAGTATCTTCCCATGCAGTAATGAGCCTAATTGTTACAGTGCATTTATAAACTGATTCTGAATATTTTGAACGTGAAAGTGAAAGTAGCTCAGTCGTGTCCAGCTCTCTGCGACCCCATGTGCTATACAGTGGGTAGCCTTTCCCTTCCCCAGGGGATCTTCCTAACCCAGGTTTCCTGCATTGTGGGCAGACTCTTTACCAGCTGAGCCACAAGGGAAGCCCGTTTTGGACAAGAATTCATTTCTAAAAATATTTGTCAAAATTAATATTATTACTTTAACAGTATGATTTGTAGACAGAAGTTGAGGATTTAAAATGTTGATGCTTAATTTGGCCACAGAAATTTTCATAAGATTTATTTATATTCCATCTTGCTCAGCCAAAAAGATTTGACTGCATTATATATAGTACACTGTGTGTACATACATATATATACATACATACATAGAGAAGATGAAATTAAGTTAAAAACAAGTGTTTGGAAAAGTCAACATATTAGGCAAATGAGTGCAAGCAATATATTAAGCCAAGTTGAAGTAGAAACACAAGCTCATAGTCAAAGAATCTCTACAATTTGGGAAAATAATAATCAGCACCAGTTTGGTGCTGATCTTGGTAGCAAAGCAGGAAACCTAATTAATTAGCCTAATTAATTACTTGAGACAAAATGTGTCAGTTACTCAGAGGACAGCATTTCTTGGAATTGAAACAAGGAAAAATGTCCACCGATTCTTAAAAAGAACAAACTATGATAGTGTTCCTCCAACTGAAATAACATGTGAATTCCTCTAAAAAGGAAAATACTTTTTCAGACTCCAAGAATCTAAGTCCGTAGACCTCAGTGAAAAACTCATCTTAGTCTTTGAAAATGTCTGTCCATTGTGAATTACTGTTATGGAACATGTGGTTTTTTTCTATATATAAATAATTATTTTTATCAAAATGAAAATATAAACATTATCTGACACTTGTATATTCTTGACTTATTTGAGATCGTGAACTCCATTTTATGAAACAGTCCTATAATAGACTGAAAGCATGCTGAGTAACTTTTACAATATTTGGATCTCATGGGGCCCTTTCCATATGGCATGTGGAAGTTAATGGCATGAGGCCAGAAAAATGATCACATTTGAGTGAGTCTGTGGAGACTATCAAACTAGTTCTGTTCATATTCAGACTCTTCATCCTTCAGGTTAAATTTAAATAGTCTGTTTAATTTATTCCTTCATGGTTTTTAGGCTAATGAAAAATTGGAGATAACCACAATGTCTTTAAACACAAATGGTTAATTTAAATACACTATATCCAAAAAGTACTACATTGAAACTGTCATAAAACTTACCCATAATTTATTCTTTTTCAGTGCTCTATTGTAAAATTTTTATGATACAAAAACGTTGAAACAGTTTTACAGTTACCTCACATATGTCCACCACCTAGATTCTGCCATTAGCATTTTATAATCTTCCTTTATCACTTATTTATCCATCTTTTCATCTGTTATGTGTTTTAAAGGCAAAAAGTTGTGTCTCACAACTGCATTGTTGTAATTTTTTAAAGCATATTTGTGTATGCAGAGTAAAGCAGTCTGGATAGTTTTATATAAAATTATTAGCCTTGGTTGTCTTTGGCTTATAGGTGATTTTTGCTTCCCACTTAATTCTTTATTGTATTGTTTGCATGTTTTATAAGGAGTGTGTGATATTATAATAAAAACTCCATACATTAAGGCTCTTTTTCTTTAGCGTGACCAAAAAATGACTTTTTTATCAAGTAAATACACAGAGCTTGATTTTCAGCGAGTGAGTTAATTTTTTTCCTTTTTCTACAGATAATGATGAATAATCTTCAGAACTTTCATTAACCATCAACTGAATGAAAGCATTTAAATTTTGGTTCATCAGAATAACAGGCTTCAGTGGGAAATGTAGCAGTGTTTACAAATGAAATCTTACATTTCAGATGGGCATGCTGACTATATGAAAATGATGGAGAAACATGCCATTTTTCAATTAAGATCCTAGTTTTATATCTATTTTGTTTGTTGAGTTATAGTTACTTCTTACAGAATGTGTAAGTCATCCAACCAAAGTTTTAAGACAGAGTGATTCTGACTTGACTCAATGGCTTTGAAGAAGATGAATCATGTGGCAGGGTAACTTTGACTTTCAGCAGATGTCTTTGAGTTGGAAGAATTACTTCTGTTTTGAAAAAGCTACCAACAGTTTTTCATTTATGCATTTAAACATGATTCTTTTTTTCTGTCTACTTGTCATATCCAGCAATTCTGGGTTAAATAACCTTTCAAGGGCTATATTTAAATCTTTATTTTTCAAAGATGAACCTTCCAACCTTAAAACATGTTTTCTCAATCCTTTTTCAACCAGTGTGTCTCCTGAACTAGCTCAACCAAAACAGGATACCGAAAGAGTCTTAGAAATCATTGAAAGATTTGATTATGAAAGAATAGCTAATATGTATTTCCTGATAATTACGAAGTTGGTTCATTAGTTCCATTTTTACTTGAGGACCAGAACCAGGAAGTTTACCTTTAAACTTAGTCTGTGGACTTGAGCACTGACCTAGCATATAGCATAAAGTTGCCCTTTTTGTTTTCAACTTTCTCTCATGCATGTGCTTTTTAATTGAAATGCAAAAGGAGAAAGGCATCATTTTTATTTTGACACTGTGACAGTTTTGGTAACTAGTATTCCAAAGTGGGGAAATGTTCACCTCTTTTAATTACATTATGAGAAGATTTAGTTAGATCATTAAGACAGTGGTCACATAACTTCAGTGGCAGTATGCCAGGTAATATAGAGATGTCTGAAGTTCAGATGCTTTTTGTAATAAAAGCAGAATATTGGAAACCCTGAGAACAAAACAGTCTGATTGATATATAATTTGAACCATAAAATCTTATCTTGCAGCACTATCAGTACTCTGCTGAATTTATTATGTATATTATTTCTAACATCCAGAACTAAATATTTGATTTTTATATGTTTGTTTATTTTATGATGTTACTATTAAATTTTTATTATCGACCTGAAGTACACTGTTGGTTATCTTTTATTTATTAGCACTATATTCAATAAGGTGCTTTTACAAAGAACTTACAATACTCTTAATCATTTTACCTGAAGATTTCCTTTTTTTTTTCAATAGAAGAATATCTGAATTCTGTACTTAATTCTCTACAATCATGAATGATGAGAATGATTTGTGTGTGAGCAGTCTTAAATTCTTAACCTAGCCTCAGAAAGCAAGTGGCAGTATAACACAGCAGGAAGAGCTGCTTAGTCATGTTTCAAAAGGTGCCATCTATGGGGATAATGAATAGGGTATGTGGCATCTTCAGCCAGTCGGTAGTGAGTGGATATAGGCTGTTATTGCAGAAATCTCTGTACCAGTGGGAAAGAGGGTTTTTATTGTTAAGTATGGTCTGCTGTAGGTGTTACAGAAGTGTTGAAGCATCTGTAGATTCATAGAATGATAGAGCAAGCAATAGCTGTCAGAATAATGTACTGTTACCTACATTTCACATCCAAAGGCACTGCATTGTCACATGAATAAATTCACTTATATAGATGACTACAGTCAGATCATTTCCTGTCTTTACCCTGTGCTGTTAGTTACACATTCTTTTAAAATTTATCTCCTCTAAAGAGTAAAAAGAAATAGATTCAATAAGAAGCAGTATACTTAGCATCAATACATAAAAGAAGTCTATGGAAATGTCCTGTTTCTGGGAATACCACACTATTCTAATTTACCTGTCTGTTTAAAAAAATCACATGCATGCATCTCAGTTCAGTTCAGTTGCTCAGTCATGTCCGACTCTTTGTGACCGCATGAATTGCAGCATGCCAGGCCTCCCTATCCATCACCGACTCCCAGAGTTCACCCAAACTCATGTCCATCGAGTTGGTGATACCATCCAGCCATCTCATCCTCTGTCGTCCCCTTCTCCTCCTGCCCCCAATCCCTCCCAGCATCAGAGTCTTTTCCAGTGAGTCAACTCTTCACGTGAGGTGGCCAAAGTATTGGAGTTTCAGCTTTAGCATCATTCCTTCCAAAGAACATCCAGGACTGATCTTCAGAATGGACTGGTTGGATCTCCTTGCAGTCCAAGGGACTCTCAAGAGTCTTCTCCAACACCACAGTTCAAAAGCATCAATTCTTCGGCGCTCAGCTTTCTTCTTCACAGTCCAAGTCTCACATCCATACACGATCACTGGAAAAACCATAGCCTTGTCTAGACGGACCTTTGTTGGCAAAGTAATGTCTCTGCTTTTGAATATGCTATCTAGGTTGGTCATAACTTTCCTTCCAAGGAGTGTCTTTTAATTTCATGGCTGCAATCACCATCTGCAGTGATTTTGGAGCCCAAAAAAATAGTCTGACACTGTTTCCACTGTTTCCCCATCTCACACACTAGCAAAGTAATGCTCAAAATTCTCCAAGCCAGGCTTCAACAGTATGTGAGCCGAGAACTCCAGATGTTCAAGCTGGGTTTAGAAAAGGCAGAGGAACCAGAGATCAAAATGCCAATATCCATTGGATCATAGAAAAAGCAAGAGAATGCCAGAAAAACATCTGCCGCATTGACTATGCTAAAGCCTTTGACTTGTGGATGACAACAAACTGGAAAGTTTTTAAAGAGATAGGAATTCAGACTACCTTACCTGCCTCCTGCGAAACCTGTATTCAGGTCAAGAAGCAATGGTTAGAACTTGACGTGGAACAACGGACTGGTTCCAAATTGGGAAAGGAGTACATCAAGGCTGTATATTGTCACCTTGCTTATTTAACTTAAATGCAGAATACCTCATGTGAAATGCCAGGGTGGATGAAGCAGAAGCTGGAATCAAGAATGCCAGGAAAAATAATCAATAACCTCAGATATGCAGATGACACTACCTATATGGCATAAAGTGAAGAGAAAGTAAAGAACCTCTTAAGGAAAGTAAAAGAGGAAAGTGAAAAAGTTGGCTTAAAATTCAACATTCAGAAAATGAAGATCATAGCATCCAGTCCCATCACTTCATGGCAAATAGATGGGAAAACAATGGAAACAGTGATAAACTTTATTTTCTTGGGCTTCACAATCACTGCAGACGGTGACTGCAACCATGAAATGAAAAGATGCTTGCTCCTTGGAAGAAAAGCTATGACCAACCTAGACAGCAAAGGTCTGTATAGTCAAAACCATGGTTTTTCCAGTAGTCCTGTATAGATGTGAGAGTTGTACCATAAAGAAAACTGAGTGCTGAAGAATTGATGCTTTTGAACTGTGTGTTGGAAAAGACTCTTGAGAGTCCCTTGGACTGCAAGGAGATCCAACCAGTCTGTCCTCAAGGAAATCAGTCCTGAATATTCATTGGAAGGGCTGATGGTGAAGCTGAAGCTGCAGTACTTTGCCTACCTGATGGGAAGAACTGACTCATTGGAAAAGACCCTGATGCTGGGAAAGATTGAAGGCAGGAGGAGACGGGGATGACAGAGGATGAGATGGTTGGATGGCATCATCTACTTAATGAACATGAGTTTGACCAAACTCTGGGAGTTGGTGATGGACAAGGAAGCCTCGCATGCTGCAGTCCATGGGGTCGCAAAGAGTCAGACACAGCTGAGCAACTAAACTGAACTGATTCAAAAAAACTTTTAAATGCTATATAAAGTTGGCTTTTTATCCATAAATTAGCATGTACTCTACCCTTTATAACTTTATTGATGGATCTTTCAAGACTGCTTGTATATGTGTGTGTTTCATATACACATGAAACCAAGTGAGGTAGAATGATGAATTGAAAGGCCAGCACTTTGGAGAAAGCCTCAACCCCAGAGATGAGTACAATGTTTAAGAGAAAGTGGGCACTGGAGTATATGTCCAGTGCCTTACTCTTGGGTAGATCAGACTCATAGATTAAAGGGGCAAAAGTTAGGCCAAGTATCCATCATGTTGGAGGATCCTGTAGAAAATTCCATGTCAAGGTGAGGCTCCAAAAAGCTCAAGGAGACCCCCAAACTCAGGGACTGTCAGAAGAGAAGAGAAAAGGACCAGAGTTCCTGGAGAAAAGGACCAGAGATCCTTAAAGTTATAGCCACAGACTAGCCCTCGATTGCTTTTCTATCTTGAGCACCAAAATTTGGGTGGATTGGGGAATTTAGACTCAAACGTATAGTTTGAGGTGGTTCCCAACTGGTAGTGGTCCATGGACCTAGCAGAAGCCATTCCAGTGGCTCTCTGAAGGAAGGCATATTTACTTTGTGTCTTATAAAACAAATAAAAATGTAAGAGCAGTGAATACAGAGTTAAGGATATAACGGTAAAGAAATTAAGGCAATGTAAGTGGGAAATTACAGGAACAGGATATGCACAGACTTTAGATTTGGAATTATCAGAGATGTGTTGTAAAACAACTATACTTACTGTGTTTAAAAAGTGATGTAGATTTGAAGCACCAAATAGAATTCATTTAAATGAAAAATACAATAATCAAAGTTTTGAAAGTGAGTGAACATGCTTAGCAGCACAGTATACATGACAGGAAAGAGAATTAACAAATTGGAAGCAATTATCCATAATAAAGCACACATAGAAAAAGACGGAATGTATACGAGAGAAGGAAAGAAATTCAGTGAGAATGTTTAATGTATGTTTGATTAGAGTCCTAGAAAAAACAAAGGGGTAAAGTTATTCATAGAGAGAAAGGCTGAGCATTTTTCTGAACTATTGGAAAACTCTGATCCACAGATTGCAGATGAATAGTGAATTTCAAGGAGGATAGGGTAAGGATGGTGTCTTCAAAGTAAACGTGTAAAATAGAAGACAAGAAGAATCAAAAGAAGTTGAAAATAAAAAGACATACTACACTTCAAAGGAATGTTAAAGACCAACTCTTGGCTTTTCAACAGTAGCAGTGAAACAGTGAAATGGTACCTTCAGTGGGCTAAAAGAAAATAATTGTCATTCCAAATTATGTAAATAATAAGGATGTCTGATGAATGGATAAAAATTAATTTTGACTCTACTGCTGGCCATAAGTAAAAGACAGGAGATTTACCTTGCCACCTTTAATAAACACTGGACAAAAGCTGTGAAGCAGTGCTTCTCAGACAGTGGGTAACAGACAACAAAAGGAAACAAATGATTAAACCCTGTGATTGCCCAAAGTTACTGTATAAAAATAGGATGGAGGTCATACAAATAACTCATTAAAGGGGACTCATAAAAATAACTCTGGAATCTCCCTAAATTGAAAGTGTAGAAGTTAGAATTTAGAGAGAGGAAGCAGCCAGAATTTGCAATACAGAGTTTCAGAATGAAGAGAGTCACACAGAGAAGCAGTGAGAAGCAGTAAAATCCCCCAGTATTTGCAAAGTAAACATATTTGTTTTTTAACATTGAAATATTGTTGATTTACAATATTGTGTTTCTGGTGTACAGCAAGCTGCATCAGATATAAATCATGGGATGGAAATGATATTTCTTGCAAATGGAAATGACATGAAAGTGAGAGTGGCAATAATCATGTCAGAGAAAGCAGAATTTAAAGGTCATAAAGATAAAGGACACTATATAATCCTAAGCTAATCAATACACGAAGATATTACATTATTTAACATACATGCCCCTCTCCCATAGGAGAGCCTAAGTACATAAAACCAGTATCAAGGGACTTAAAGGGAAAAATTGACAAGACTACAATAACAGTAGGTGATGTTAACACTCCACTGACATTCAACAGACAGAACTTCCAAGCAGAAAATAAAACAGAGATTCTAAATGAAACAACAGCACAGTTAGACTTTAAAGGAGATTACATCCCCAAGCAACAGAACCCATGTTTTTTCAAGTGCACATGGAACAGTTGTCTAGGATAGACAACATACCGGGGCATAAAAGAAGCCTGAACAAATTAAAGAGGATAGAAGTCATTTCAGTAAGCTTTTCTGAACACAACAGCACAAAAACAGAAATCACAGAAAGAGAAACAAGAAGAAATGATTACATGAAGAATAACCAACATGTTAATAAGAAACCCAGTGGTTGAATAGTGAAGTTGGGAAACTTAATAACACCTTGAGACAGTGATAGCCATATAAATATCTTTGGGATGAAACAAAAGCAGTCTTAAGAGGGAAGTTCATAGCAATAGAGGCCTTCATCAACAAGTAAGAAAAATCCCAAGTAAACAACCTAACCTACCACCTAAAAGAATTAGAAAAAGAATAACAAAACCTAAAATCATCAGAAGGAAGGAAATAATAAAGATCAGAGAGTAAATACAAAATACAAAACAAATAATAGAAGAATTCAATAAAACCAAGAGCTGGTTTGTTTTTTTTTTTTTGAAAGAATAAAATTAACAAACCTCTGGCCAGACTCACCAAGGATAAGAGAGGACCCAAAAAAGAAGTGAAAGAGAAGAAGTAGTAACTGATACCACAGAGACACAAAAAATCATGAGGGACTCCTTGTAAGCAGTTAGATGCCAAAAAGTTGACCTAGAAGTGGACTAATTTCTAGAAAAAAGCAACCAACCAACAACAAATCAAGAAGAAAGACAGCAGAAGAGAGCAGTCACTAGGAGTAAAGCTGAGTTCATCACTTTAAAAGCTGCCAGCAAACAAGTTGAGAACCATGCGGTGTCACAGAGAACTGTAGCAAACATCTAAAGGAGATCTAATTATTTTGAATTATTCCAGAAAGTTGAAGAGGACAGAATGCTCCCAAATCAATTTACAAAGCTACCATTATCCTGGTACTAAAACCAGACAAAGACACTGCAAGAAAACCATAGTCCAACAGAGGACTAAAATTTAGAATATACAAAGAACTCTCCAAACTCAACAGTAAAATCAGTCTAATTAGAAGTAGGTAGAAGACATGATAGATACTTCACCAGAGAGAATACACAAATATCAAATATATGCATGAAAAGGGGCTTAAAATCCTTAGCTGTTGGAAGTGCAAATTGTCAATGAGATGTCACCACACACCTATCAGAAGCAAATAAATAAAAAGTAGAGACACCAGCAAATGCTGATGAGGGTGCACAGAAACCAGACTGTAGATACCCTGTTGAAGGAATGTAAATTTGTCAGTTTCTTATGAAGCTACATCTACCTCCTATGCAACCGACCCAGATATATCAGGCATTTATCTAAGGAACCATAAAAACATACATTTTATCAAAAACTGCTCATAGCAGATTTATTTGCTATAGCCAAAATCTGTAAACAACCCAGAGTTTCTTCAGCAGGTGAGTGTTTAAATAAAATTGTACATCTACCTCATGGGAATACTACTCAGCAATGATAGGAACACTATTGATATACGGAACAACTTGGATGACTCTTCAGAGAATTATGTCAATTTTTTTAAAAAGCCAATTTCAAAATGTTAGTTACTATATGATTCCATTTGCCTAATATTTCCAAAGGAACAAAAACTTAGAGAAGATCATCAGTGTTTGTCAGGGAGTAGGAATGAGTGTGTTTACAAAAAGGCAAGTTGGTGGATGCTTGTGGTGATGGGACTGTTATTTATTTTGACTCTGGTGATGAATACATGAACATATATGTGATGAAATTGGAGAACTAGGTACACAGATATACACAGTTGGTAGATGAGAAATTTGGGGAAATTTGAAAAAGAGATGGATTATGTCAATGCCAATATTCCTGGTTGTGATATCGATTGTACCATAGTTTTACCAAATGCTAACATTTGGTGTAACTGAATAAAATGTACCTAGGATCTCTACTTCTTTAAACTGCATGTAAACTATAGTTACTTCAGAGATTTCAATTAGAACATAGTTATTGGGCTTTCCTGGTGGTCCAGTGGTCGGATGTCCACCTGCCAGTGCAGGAGGCATGGCTTCAATCCTGGTCTTGGAAGACGGGCACCTGGAACTGTGCGCCACAGCTCCTGAGCCCACACTCCAGAGCCCGCAAGCCGCAGCTGCTGAAGCCCATGTGCCCTAGAGCCTGTGCTCCACAGGAGGAGCCGCTGCGATTGGAACCCGCACACCACAGCCAGAGGGGAGGCCCCACGCGCTGCAACTTGAGATAGCCTGTGTACAGCAACGAAGACCACCACAGCCAAAATTAAATAAATAAGACTTTAAAAAAGAGAATAGTTATTATGACTCTATTACATGTGTTCAAAAGTAGATCTGGAAGAAATAAAAGACCCAATGAAAACCTTAAAGATGAAACCTACCACTTGTCACATGAAAAATACCCTGAAGAGAACAAATGGCAGATTAGATATTGCAAAGGAAGAAAAACACGGCAGTAGAAGCTAGGTTTCTAGTAATAAAACCAAGAAAATAATAGTAGTAATGGTAAGAGCAGCAGGGAGCCTTGGAACAAATCCAAGTGGCCTAACTATGTCTAATTGGAATCTCTGGAGAAGAGAAAAGGAGGAGATACTAAAAAACATTAGAAGAGAGGCTGAAAATTTTCCAAGTTTGATTAAAACTGTAGAGAGAGAGATTCAAAAAACTCAACAAACCTCATGCAGAAAAACTATGAAGAAAACACACCATGGAACATATAAAGACACAAAATTTTAAAAGTGCATTGAATGGTTATCTGAATAGTCTCAGAAAAAGTATTTGAGAAAATGCACCAGCTATTCTTAATAAGAAATCTAAGCATCTAGAAATACAAGGGAATTTTCTTGACTCGATAAAGGAAATCTATGAAAAAGGCCACAGCTAACATGATATGTGATGAAAATTGTCATGCTTGTTTCCATTTGACATTGTGCTGCAAGTTTTAGTTAGTACAATAAGACACTAGAGAAAATAGCAATAATCCAGATTGCAAGGAAGAAATATAACTATTTTTTTGACAAGTAGCAAGATTCTCCGTGTAGAGAACATGATGGGATCTACAAAGCAGTTGCTAGAACTAATACATGAATTGGGAAAGAGCAGGATCTGAGCCCAATAAACCAAAACTGACTGGTTTCCAATATGCTAGCAACAGTCAGAAACTGAATTTTTAAATCGCCCATTTAAACTGCATAAATTATTTTAAATACTTTAGAGATACATCTGACAAAGTATGTAAACAGCTTTATACCCTGAGAAGTACAAAATATCACAGAGAAATTTTAAAAGACATAAATCAATGGAGAGACAAACTGGATGCCAGCTATTCTCGTTTCTCTTCAGAATTTTACTGGGTGGGGGGTCTTGGTGCAATAATATAAGAAAATTGGAAGTTTTGAAAAGAAGGAAAGTCATTTTTCACAGATAGAACCCTTATGTGCATAGGAAACCCCCCACAACTGAAGTTTTTAGAATAAATGATCTTAGGCTCCTAGGTAAAAAAAAAAATAGTAAATTATATTTCTGTGTATCATCAAGAAAAATATAGAAAATAAAAGGTTCTATTTATAATAGCATTAAAAATATTAAGCAACAAAAGATATGTAATCCTCCAAGGGGGAAATTGTAAAATATTATCAAGAGTCAGAAAAATGAAAGTAATAGAGTACCACATTCATGAATTAGACTCAACAGGATAAAAATGTCAGTTCCTACCTAACTGATATATCTATCGATTTAGTGCAATCACAGTCTAAATCTGAATTTGATAAGGTCATTGTTGAACTTATATAAAAATAGAAAAGGCCGGATATAGTGAAGAGACTTTTAGAAATAAAAAGAGAGGCTAGTTGTTTCAGATGTCAAGATTTATTATAAAATTATAGTGATTAAAATATGAGGTTATAGCACAGAGAAAAATCAGTAGGCCAATGAAACAGGACAGATATCCCAGAAACAGATTCATCTGTATATGGATATTTGAAATTCATAGAAGTGTCACTTCTGGGTTGTAGAGAAGAGTCTCTTAAATAATTGGTGCTGGGACAGCGTATCTAATACAGCAAAGAAGAGAGGAAGGGGCAAAAGGGAGGGAGGGAAGGAAATAAGGACGAGCGAGATGGAGGGAGGAAGGACATTGGACCCTGATTTACTCCATGCAAAGATCAATTCCAGGCAAAATATTAACATGAAAAATAAAAAGTTTTCAGAAGCAAACTCACGGTAGGGAGGAATTGTTAAGCAACTGTTAAAGTACTCATTATAAAGGAAAGATTGATAAATGCAAGTATATCAAAGTTAAGATTTTTCCATTACTCAAGTGTTCTTCACAGCAATCATAAGAAAAAGGAATGAAAGGTCTCCAGATTGAAAGGGAGGAGGTAAACAGTCATTATATGCAGAAGACATGATGTTGTAGGTAGAAAACCCTAAAAACTCCACACAAAAACTAATAGGACTGATAAATGAATTCAGCAGGGTAGCAGACAGCAAGGTAGCAGGATATGATTAACATGCAGAAATTGGTTGCATTTCTTTAAACTAACAATGAGCTATCAGAAAGTTTAAAAAAAAATCCTTTTAAAATCACATTTAAAAAGTTAATACTTAAGAATAAACAAGACCAAATAGGTAAAAGGCATATGCTCAGAACTATAAAACAATGGTAAAGGACTGAAGATGATTCAAAGAAATGGAAAGATAGCGCATACTCTTGGATTGGAAGAATTAATATTGTTAAAATGGCAAGACTAACCACAGCAATTTACCAACTTAATGTGATTCCTGTCAAATTATCTATGACATATTCCACAGAACTAGAACAAATAAGACTCAAAATGGCTTAAAGACTTATAAGACATGATACCATAAAACTCCTAGAACAGAACATAGGCGAAACATTCTGGCATAAATCACACCAATGTTTTCTTAGGCCAGTCTCCCAAGGCAATAGAAATAAAAGCAAAAGTAAATGGGACCTAATCAAATTTACAAGCTTTTGCACAGCAAAGGAAACCATAAACAAAATGAAAAGACAGTCTACAAAATGGGACAAAATATTTGCAAACATTGCAACCACAAGGGCTTAATTTGCAAAACATACAAACCGCTCATGCACTCAATAACAACAACAGAAACAACCCAATGGAAAAATGAACAGAAGACCTAAGGAGACATTTCTCCAAAGAACACAGACAGATGGCCAAGAAGCACATGAAAAGATGTTTATCATCATTAATTATCAGAGAAAGGGAAATAAAAACTGCAATGCAATAACACCTCAGACCAGTGAGAATGGCTATCAAAAAGTCTACAAATAATATGTGTTCGTGAGGGTGTGGAAAAAAAGGAAGCCTCCTACACTGTTAGTGGGAATGTAAATTGGTACAATCAAGAGGGAAAGCAGTATGGAGTTTCTCAAAAAGCTAAAAATAGAGCTACCACATAATCCTGCAATCCCACTCCTGGGCATATATCCAGGCAGATCTGTAATTCAAGAAGATACAGGTCAGCTCAATGTTCATAGCAGCACTATTCACAATACCCAAGACATGGGAAACCTTAAATGTCCATCAACAGATGAATGGATAAAGAAGATGCAGTGTGTATGTTTGTGTGTTCGTGTGTGTATCAGTTCATTTCAGCTCAGTTGCTCAGTCGTGTCTGACTCTTTGCGACCCCATGGACTGCAGCACGCCAGGCCTCCCTGTCCACCACCAACTTCCGGAGTTTACCCAAACTCATGTCCATCGAGTCGGTGATGCCATCCAACCATCTCATCCTCTGTTGTCCCCTTCTCGTCCCACCTTCAATCTTCCCCAACATCAGGATCTTTTCACACGAGTCAGTTCTTCACATCAGGTGGCCAAGGTATTGGAGTTTCAGCTTCAGCATCTGTCCTTCCAATGAACGTTCAGGACTGATTTCCTTTAGGATGGACTGGTTGGATCTCCTTGCAGTCCAAGGGACTCTCAGGAGTCTTCTCCAACACCACAGTTCAAAAGCATCAATTCTTTGGCGCTCAGCTTTCTTTATAGTCCAACCCTCACATCCATACATGACCACTGGAAAAACCATACCTTTGACTAGATGGACCTTTGTTGGCAAAGTAATGTCTCAGCTTTTTAATATGCTGTCTAGGTTGGTCATAGCTTTTCTTCCAAGGAGCAAGTGTCTTTTAATTTCATGGCTGCAGTCACCATCTGCAGTGATTTTGGAGCCCAAGAAAATCAAGTCTGTCACTGTTTTCATTGTTTCCCCATCTATTTCCCATGAAGCGATGGGACCGGATGCCATGATCTTAGTTTTCTGAATGTTGAGCTTTAAGCATTCTTTTTTACTCTCCTCTTTCACTTTCATCAAGAAGGTCTTTAGTTATTTACTTTCTGCCATAATGGTGGTGTCATCTGCGTATCTGAGGTTATTGATATTTCTCCTGGCAATCTTCATTCCAGTTTGTGCTTCCTCCAGCCCAGCATTTCTCATGATGTACTCTGTATATAAGTTAATTAAGCAGGGTGAAAATATACAGCCTTGATGTACTCCTTTCCCTCTTTGGAACCAGTCTTTTGTTCCATGTCCAGTTCTAACTGTTGCTTCCTGACCTGCGTACAGATTTCTCAGGAGGCAGGTCAGGTGGTCTGGTATTCCCATCTCTTGAAGAATTTTCCACAGTTTGTTGTGATCCACGTAGTCAAAGGCTTTGGCCTAGTCAGTAAACCAGAATTCGATGTTTTTCTCAAACCCACTTGCTTTTTCAATGATCCAATGGATGTTGACAATTTGATCTCTGGTTCCTCTGCCTTTTCTAAATCCAGCTTGAACATCTGGAAGTTCACGTATTCTTAAAGTCTGGCTTGGAGAATTTTGAACATTACTTTGCTAGTGTGTGAGATGAGTGCAATTTGCCTTTGTTAGGGATTGGAGTGAAAACTGACATTTTCCAGTCCTGTGGCCACTGCTGAGTTATCCAAATTTGCTGGCATATTGAGTGCAGCACTTTCACAGCATCATCTTTCAGGATTTGAAATAGCTCAACTGGAATTCCATCATCACCTCCACTAGCTTTGTTCATAGTGATGTTTCCTAAAGCCCACCTGACTTTGCATTCCAGGATGTCTGACTCTAGGTGAGTGATCACACCATCATGGTTATGTTATCCAGGTCATTAAGATCTTTATCTGGGTCAGGCTGGAGTCTGGGCAGTGTAGACCCCGAAGGCATACACTGCAGTGAGCGGGGGCAAACCCCGTGGTGCATACACTGCGAGCACTCCCCACACACGCCAGTGGTGTTTGTTTGCAGTGTCCCTCCCTCCCCACAACACAACTGAGCAAGTGAGCCTAAGTAAGTGACAACCTTCGCCTCTTGTGTCAGGGTGGGAATTAGACACCGAAGAAGAGAGTTGCAAATAGAGGAAGCCAAAATAGAGAAGACAGAACTGCTCTGGATGTGACGGGTGCACCAGGTGAAAGCCCTGCCGTTAGCACCGACTGAGCATTGGAGGGGCCCACAGAGAACAAGCACAGGCTGGAACAAGGGACCACCTGAAACTGAACTGACCCCACAGCACCCACAGCAGCTCCAGAGAAATTCCTAGACATACTTTGACTATTGTCACTTTTAAAGGTTTTTGAATTTAAGTTTTTATTACACCTTTAATTTTCATTTTTATAACCTACTGTTATGAGACAAATTCCACCATGGATAGTTTGTTGTTTTGAATCAAGTATTTTGCCCAGGGTTCTTTAACCTACACCAGCATTTCCAGTTATTTTCCAAATTTGGTTTCTGATAACCTAGTGAAAGATGACTGTGTGCTCAGCAAGAGCAGGAACCTTGTCTTATCCAACTTTCATCTTGGGGCCTATTTAGGTTCTGATAGGAGTAAACAGGAGAATGTTGGATTCCACGTCCAAGGGCAAAGGAGAAGCCCCAGCAAGATGGTAGGAGGGGCAAAATCACGTTTAGAATCAAACCCCATACCCTCCAGAGACACTTAGAGGGTTCAAACAAAACCTTGTGTGCACCAGGACCCAGAAACCCACAGAGATTGAGCCAGAACTGTGTCTGAGCATCTCCGGTGGAGGTCCGGGTCAGCAGCGGCCTGCCGCAGGGGCTCTGGGTGCAGCAGACCTGGGTATGGCATAAGCCCTCTTGGAGGAGGTCACCATTAACCCCACCGTAGAGCCACCAGAACTTACACAGGACTGGGGAAACAGACTCTTGGGTCCAGAAGGTGCAAATTATCATATTCAGGTCTCTAAAAAAGGAGATCATATTGTATAGCACAAGGAAGTATATCTGATATCCTGTAATAAACCATAATAGAAAAGAAAAGCAACAGATTTCCATTCCACAAGAGACGCCAGAATGGAAAAGAGAAGCCACAAAGTAAAAAATTTGACCAGTATTTAGAATATATGAAAAGTCTTCATGATCAATAGAGTTGATAAGATGATTGATCTCATTGATACATAAGGAAATGCAACTTAACCACAACACAAAGCCATTGTACCTTCATTAGATTAGCGAGAATTAGATGAATCCAATACTTGGTAATTTTGTGGAGCAAAATGCACTCATATGTTGTGATGGGAGTATTAATTGGTACAACTATTTTGGAAACAATTTGATATTGTCTTGTAGAAGGTTGAAGATACGCAAATCTGATGATTAGTATTCCAGTCCTGGGTGTATAACCAACAGGAATGTGTGCACGTGTTCATGAGGATTCATGCCAAAAATGCTCAATAAAACATCATTTTTAGCAGCTCCAACCTGGAAGAATCCCAAATGTCCATCAACATTAAAAAAAAAAGGTATAGCTAAACTGTACTATGTTTGTATGAAGGAATATTCTACCACATTCAAAAACATGAGTGAACCTTAAAAATTTTGAGTGAATTAATCAAGATAACAAAGAACATATCCAACAAGATTCCACTTACTCAAAGCCTCAAAGAAATAGGCTTAGGGAAACAATCATAGAGGGTAAAATTATAGAAAAGAACAAGGAAGTAAATTATCATAAAAGGGAGAAGGGGTTGTAGTTAGGAGACACAGGACCAGCCATTCTAACAAGTGACCTGGGATATATATTTATTTCCATGATTGTAACACGCCAAAATACAAAAGGAGTGCCTGCAAATGTGTATTTAATTTTCTTGCTGGGCATGTAGTAAGAAGACCCAATTCCCAGGCTTGGTTAGCTGCCTGGTTAACTCAGTTGACCTAAGGCTGTTACTTATCTGCCAGTTGACCTGAGGTCTCCCTGAGGAGACCAGTGCTCCAGATCCTGAGCTCTCAACTGCAAAGTGAGTGGTTTCATCAAAGGAGAAATTCTCTGCAGGAATGTTTCATAAACTGTAGCTCACTGAAAATGTTAGCAAATTCATCCCTCTTTCAAAACTGTTAAAAATTTGCTAAAGACCTTTGCCTTGTTCTTGTTTGAATTTGTTTTTAACATGTAAAACTGAAATTTTGAGGGTATAGTGAAACACAGTCCTCTCAACCAGGAACCACGAGGAATGATGTCTCTAAAAATGTTCTACTAAGAATTGGTGTCCCACACTGAGACAGATTCCTTGGAGCATTAACTGCACTTTCATAATTGTTTACTAGTTGTAAGAATAGAAAAAATCCATCTCTGGGAGGGAGTTATAGGTTCTATTAACATAGTGTGTGTGTGTGTGTGTGCACTTAGTCACTCAGTCGTGTCTGACTCTTTGTGACCCCATGGACTGTAGCCCGCCAGACTCCTCTGTCCATGGGGATTCTCCAGGCAAGAACACTGGAGTGGGTTGCCATGCCCTCCTCCAGGGGATCTTCCCAACCCAGGGATCAAACCCAGGTCTCCCCCATTGTAGGTGGATTCTTTACCATCTGAGCCAGCAGAGAAGCTCAAGAATACTGGAGTGGGTAGCCTATCTCTTCTCCAGGGGACCTTCCTGACTGGAAGATCCTGATTCCCACCAGGAATCGTACCAGGGTCTCCTGCATTGCAGGGAGATTCTTTACCAGCTGAGCTACCAGGGAAGCCCTATTAACATTATAAAAAGGTTCAAAATTGGGAAAAAGAATACAAGTCTATATATTGTCACCCTGCTTATTTTACTTACATGCAGAGTATATCATGTGAAATACCAGAATGGATGAATCACAAGGTGGAATCAAGACTGGAGGGAGAAATATCAACAACCTCAGATATGCAGATATCTCTAATGGCAGAAAGTAAAGAGGAATTATTTAACTTATATGCAGAGTACATCATGAGAAACGCTGGGCTGGAAGAAGCACAAGCTGGAATCAAGATTGCCGGGAGAAATATCAATAACCTCAGATATGCAGATGACACCACCCTTACGGCAGAAAGTGAAGAGGAACTAAAAAGCCTCTTGATGAAAGTGAAAGAGGAGAGTGAAAAAGTTGGCCTAAAGCTCAACATTCAGAAAACGAAGATCATGTCATCCGGTCCCATCACTTCATGGGAAATAGATGGGGAAACAGTGGAAACAGTGGCAGACTTAATTTTGTTGGGCTCCAAAATCACTGCAGATGGTGACTGTAGCCATGAAATTAAAAGACACTTACTCCTTGGAAGGAAAGTTATGACCAACCTAGATAGCATATTGAAAAGCAGAGATATTACTTTGCCAACAAAGATTCATCTAGTCAAGGCTATGGTTTTTCCAGTGGTCATGTATGGATGTGAGAGTTCGACTGTGAAGAAAGCTGAGCACCGAAGAACTGATGGTATTGAACTGTGGTGTTGGAGAAGACTCTTGAGAGTCCCTTGGACTGCAAGAAGATCCAACCATTCCATCCTAAAGGAGATCAGTCCTAGGTGTTCATTGGAAGGACTGATGCTGAAGCTGAAACTCCAATACTTTGGCCACCTCATGCAAAGAGTTGACTCTTTGGAAAAGACTCTGATGCTGGGAGGGATTGAGGGGAGGAGGAGAAGGGGACGACAGAAGATGAGATGGCTGGATGGCATCACCGACTCGATGGACTTGAGTCTGAGTGAACTCCGGGAGTTGGTGATGGACAGGGAGGCCTGCTATGATTCATGGGGTCGCAAAGAGTCGGACACAACTGAGCGACTGAGCTGAACTGAAAGAGGAATTAAAATGCCACTTGATAAAGGTGAAAGGGGAGAGTGAAAAAGCTGGCTTCAAACTCAAATTCTAAAAACTAAGATCATGGCATCTGGCCCCATCATTATGTGGCAAATAGAAGGGGGAAAAGTAGAAGCAGTAACAGATCTTATTTTCTTGGGCTCCAAAATCACTATGGACAGTGACTGAAGCCTCAATAAGACACTTTCCCCTTGGAAGCTAAGACAAACCTAGACAGCCTATTAAAAAGCAGAGACATCACTTTGTTGTGATGTACGTATACCAAGTATGTATGGTCAAAGCTACAGTTTTTCCAGTAGTCATATACAGATGTGATAGCTGGACCATAAAGAAGGCTGAGCACTGGAGAATTGATGCTTTTGAACTGTGGTGTTGAAGAATTCTCTTGAGAGTCCCTTGGACTACAAGGAAATGAAACCAGTCAATCCTAAAGGAAATCAATCCTGAATATTCACTGGAAGGACTGATGCCGAAGCTGAAGCTCCAATTCTTAGCCACCTAATGGGAAGAGCCGACTCATTGGAAAAGACCATGATGCTGGGAAAGATTGAGGGCAGGAGGAGAAAGGGGCAGCAGAGGATGAGACGGTTGGAAGGTATCACTGACTCAGTGAACATGAATTTGAGCAAACTCAAGGAGATAATGAAGGATAGGGAAGCCTGCCTGCTGCAGTCCATGGGGTCACAAAGAGTCAGACAGGTTTAGTGACTGAACAACAACAAATTTACAAGGCAAAAATAAAGGTAATGCAAGACACAGTTTTTAAAAAATTGTATCTAATATTTATCAAGATTTTATAATGTGCATTTATTGTTAAAAACACTAAGTTATAATTATTTAATTATACTTAAATCAGTGTCCCCAGTGATTAGAAAGGAAATCAAGCATAAGAAGACTGCGTTTTATGATAATTATAGCAATTTTGTAAATTATTCAACAGAAAACATTCTAGAGAATTAATATGAAAATGTTGGTTCTCTGTGCTTCTCAGCAGAGTCAGGACTCAAGAAGATTACAGGCATGTCCATTATTTCTTTGCAAAGCATAAATGCCAAACTGTCTTAATTATCATAGCTTTAGAATGTATCATGAGCGTCTGTTCAAGTCATGATGGAATAACAAGGAACAGATTTACCCTCTGTAAATTTCAGGGCTCTCCAGAGAATCAGAAGAGATAGGAAGCATGTTTATTATAAGAAATTGGCTCACATGAGTATGGGGGCAGGAAATACAAAATCTGCAGTGTGACCCAGGCTCAAGCTTCAGGCAAGGCGGTGGTGCAGGTCTCGTTCTAAGGCCATTAGCCTGGAGACTGGGGAGAGTCGATGGTGCAAAGACTGGTAGGCAGACACCCAGAAAAGCTGGTGATGCAGGCGGAATCTCAAGTCTGTCTGCTGGAAGAGTTTTCTCATGGTTGGCGGGGCCAGTCTCTGTTCTCCTCAGGCCTCCAGCCCATTGGAGGAGGCCCAGCATGTTTATGGAGGGCACTATGTTACACTCAATGTCCACCGGGTTTAACCTTAATCTCACACAGAAGCACTTTTCAAGTAAATACATAAAATTAACCTTCACACCCTCCTTCCTTAAATGACTTCAAAAACAGACAAAGTACAGTGTTCAGACACTGGCCACAAAACCCTACAGAACGATGCTCTCTAAGTGAAAGGCAGCAGAGGAAGTGAGCCTTGTGGTCGCCCAGCTTACTGCCTGGGAAAAGCGGTGGGGATGTAGTACAGAGAGGGAGTCAGACAAACTGTGTTGGTCTCCCCCGGATGAGGAGACAGAGTGGAGAATTTGAGGACATCAAGGTGGCTGAAACTTGCAGAATAAAGCCGTGGGTGGGAAAGAGCTGCATGTGAAGAGTTGAAATGAATGGAAGTCTTGCCTCAAGTCCCCACCTTAGTTCTGATTTGTGTGTGTCTGCGTGTGTGCGTGAGTTTGTGTAGACTCCGGGGAAGGTACTACTGGAATGGAACAGGTGGAACAATCTGTGGAGCAAAGAGATGGCCAGGAAGCATTTGTGTCCCCACCTTCTGGAGTAGAAAAATCTGGCAGTACATGGGGCATTGGGTAGACGACTCAGAAAAAGATCACCTCAGTTGTTGGGTTGCTAAGTCACATCCAGCTCTTCGTGATCCCATGGACTGCAGCAGGTCAGGCTCCCTTGTCCTGCACTGTCTCCCCGAATTTGCTCAAACTCATGTCCATTGAGTCAGTGATGTTATACAGCCATCTCATCCTCTGCCTCCCCCTTCTCCTGCCCTCAATCTTTCCCAGCATCAGGGTCTTTTCCAGTGAGTCAGCTCTTCACATCAGGTGGCCAAAGTGTTGGAACTTCAGCTTCAGCATCAGTCATTCCAATGAGTTATCAGGGTTGATTTCCTTTAGAATTGACTGGTTTAATCTCCTTGCAGTCCAAGGGACTCTCAAGAGTCTTCTCCAGCACCACAGTTTGAAAGCATCAATTCTTCAGCACTCACCCTTCTTTATGGACCAACTCTAACAACCATACACCACCTCAGTAGCAGTGCAGAATTCTTCCTAGACCCAAAACTGTTCTGACCCTAACTGGATCAACTTGAAGGTAAGCCTCAAAAGGATCAAACTGTCTGCGAGAGTGAGAGCTTAGCGCCTTCTCAGATCTTTCCTGAGATTGTTCACAGCCCCGTGGCAGGCACACAGCCCAGGAATATGTCAGAGCATTCGGAGGCCCTGTGGACTGTCCTTCCACAGACATTCCTTTTAAGTTTTCAATTGTGTGCTAGATTGCTTTTGTCATGTCCGACTCTTTGCGACCCATGGACTGTAGCCCGTCAGGCTCCTCTGCCCACGGCATCCTCCAGGGGATCTTCCCAACCCAGGGCTCGAACCTTGTCTTCTGTCTCCTGCATTGGCAGGCAGGTTCTCACCACTGGTGCCACCTTTTGTCCCCAGCTGTTGGCTACTGCCTGAGGCAGACACGATATTCAGCAAGTGCCTCTGGTTCTTTTCCACAGATGGCTTTTGGAGAAAAGACCTTTGCACTTAGTGAGCTCTAAGTCAGGTTGAATAGAACAGCCCTGCCGGTGGGGTCTTCCAGGGAACAACCAAACCAGTTATATAATCACAGTTCTCTGGGAATGAGGCTTTGAAGGAGTTGCAATCTGGATTTGCCCCCTCTAGTGGGTGCTAGAGTGCTGTTTTTCATTGGGATTATAAGCTGCTGGTTCTCCAAGCTACTGCAGAATCTGAGAAAGGGAGATGAGAGTAAGGCAAGTTAAAATACCACCCATCTCACTGCTCTTGCTGAGACTGTCATTTTTTAAAAAATAAATGCTTCCCGGATTGCTAAAACCTCTGTTTAATTTCCAGAGCTCTAAAGAAGTTAAACTTGAGCACTTATGCCAATTTTATCATTGCTTTTATGGAGGAGAAAGTTTTCAGTAGTTCTCCATTTTTACTTATATTAGACAGTAAAAATTTATAGTATAAATTTTATATAGTATATAGCAAAGATGTATATTATAAACTCTAAAACATCCACTAAAAGACAAAAACAGCTATGCTATGTATAATAAACCTAAACCAACCAGAGGTGAAGTGGACTTATAATGATTATTCAATTAACAACAAAAATAGAGAATAAGGGAAACATACGAGAAATGGGACAAGTCAAGAACAAATATGGAGATGACAGATTTAAACCCAGCCATATCCATATCAATAATCACATTTTATGTCAATGGCTTAAACATCCAAATTGAAAAGCAGAAGTTGTCAGTTTGGATGAAAGAAAAATAAGACCCAAGTCTATGCCTGTCTAAGAGAAACACAGTTTAAATGCATATTGAATAGATAAAAGAAGCTCCTGGGTGCCAATGGTCTAAGGGCAGCTGGTCAAGAAAAGTCCCAGGTGGTGACTGTCAGGGACAGAAGCACATGAGGCCTTGTGACCCACAAGGTGGTGGACGGTGACCAAGGTCAGCACTACAAACGCAGTTAGACAAATGTCAGAGCACACCCAGACTCTGAATCTTCAAAGTGAGTCATTTAAGAGAACATGGCATACGTGATACTCAAGGTAAAAGCGACTAGGTTGGCATGAAGATTGTTGAAGGGGCCATGCTGGTCCAGGGCCTGTTCTCACAGTCTCCACCAGGAGCCGAGGTGACATCTGGGGGTGGCCTCTGCGGTCTTCTCTGACGTTCTACTGTCCCAGACATTGCTAATTCCTCTTCCTCTGTGAACACTTCAACACACAAAGCTCTGTGCCCCCTACACTGCAGAAAAATGATTGGTTGAGTTTTTCTTCCCAAAGGGCTCCACAATGCTCTTACAGCAGCGACTGTCTTATTCATCTTTGCATTTCTGACATCCGGCCCCGTGGCTGGCTTAAACTAGGGATTCAATACATGTTCGTTGAATAAATGAATACAGAAACCCTTTACAGCCTGTGGAAATTCTAGAAAATAAATTTTATCTTCAGTATCAAGTTTGAGTCTTGTATTGATTAGACAAAAGCAATGGAAATGACAAACTCCTTGTAGCTGGCCAATAAAAGTGACGGAGGCGCAGCAGATAACTCTTACATTTGGCTCAGAAAGCTTCTTACTGAAAACAGAAACTCAAGACTTCAGTTGAACAAAGTATTCCTGATGGAGAGCACTTGATTAAAAAGAGTTCATTACCAAAAAACAATACTGTTTTTATAAGGACTAAGCTCCTTTCATCCTGCCCTGGTTTGGTCTCACGCCTGCCCCGCCACAGGCCGTGTTTGCAGAGGCTCAGGCCCTTCCCTGACATCACTCTGGAAGAGATTACCAGCTAATTAGCTGGTCACCATTATTGCTTCCGAGCTCCAAGGGGAGCCGTCTGGTGAGATCACAAGGACTTCA
Organism: Budorcas taxicolor; assembly: GCF_023091745.1. NCBI lineage: Eukaryota > Metazoa > Chordata > Mammalia > Artiodactyla > Bovidae > Budorcas > Budorcas taxicolor. The sequence continues at coordinate 4,630,456 of NC_068917.1, read as the reverse complement.
ACAAAATGAGCTATTTCATTTTTGTTTTTTCTTGATGACACAAAAATGCTTCTCAGAACACTAAAACTTTGGATACTTGGAATGGAATGTACCTGAAGAAAGGTGACCTGTAGATATTCCGAAGAGCAGAAAAAAAAAAAAATCTCTGGGATGGGATGAATACTTTTGACTTTGTCTTCAGCTTTGACATGGGGAAAAAAAAAATCTGTTTCTCAGATTTTAGTTTCTCTCTCTTGAATTCCTCTTTCCCAGCAATACATCAGCCATTCTGCCCATTGTATCTTCTCTGAGAATCTGTCTTCAGATTGTTTTTCTCTAAATTGGCAACAGCTTTTCCCTGGCTCATGTCCACTAGAGCCGCCACCCCACCCTACAGAGGTTCTGGGAGTCCGGTCTCTGCTTCCAAAGACCATTCTTGCATTTTCCAAGGGAATTTGGAATTTGTCACTTGTTTCTATGTAAATCTATCAGTGGTGACTCTTTATTAAGTTAAAAATGCTCTGTGTGGATTTTCTGCCCCATGGGGGACTGGAAAGGCAGAGGGGTGGGTCATGGGAGAGGGACGGTGTGTTCTGAAGTGGTTCCCTGAATTGTAGCGCGACTGTTTTAGTTCTTGTTGCCAATTCATGAGTTTAGCCAAAGGCCATTACAAAATACAGCAAGTATCATGTTTAAGTTGAAAACCTTCACTTCTGGCCACAGAAATTTGTACAAAATTTTCACGTTTCTTTGAGATATGTACTCACCTAACCAGAGTGTGTCACCGGGAACAACTCGCTTGCTTGTCCCATAGCTGTGAGCTCCGCAGTTGGGAAAGTGACTCTAGTTCTGCCTGGCTTCCCGGGGGTGTCCAGAATAGAAGTTCAGGAGTTCACTGGATGGATGTTTTATGATATACTTGGGGCATTTAATACAAATGAGAGGCTTCTTTAGGTCACAAACATGAAACAGTAATCGACTCTGAGGAAGTCACTTGGACTGATGGAACTTGCTCCAGAAAGAAGTGATTTCTAGCCTGGGGACCTCGGTCAGGCCACTTCAGGCTGCACATCTGTTAAACAGGGCTGCCTCAAAGTCCCGCTGAGTGAGATGTCATATAAATGCCTTGTTGAGTGAGACAGCATGTAGCATGCATCTGGCCCTCAGTGAGCACACAATAAACACGTGCAGGCACCCTTTTCCCTTTCGCTCTCTGTTTTGAACAGTTCCAAAGTCAGTGTGATGTGGCTGCCGATGCATGGACAAAACAGAACAGGCTGAGAGATTTTCCTCATCCAGCACTGCCCTAAAAATTTCCTACAGCCCCTTTTTGCTGAGATTTGTGCTCATTTAATTACATTATACCCGATTAAAGACCCTTGGGCAAGTTTATGATCCAGGCTTAATATTTTTTTTTTCCTTTTATTTTTTTACTTTACAATGCTGTATTGGTTTTGCCATACATTGACATGAATCCACCACAGGTGTACATGAGTTCCTAATATTTTAAAAAATGGTTTTGTTTATTTTTGGCTGTGCGGAGTCTCCGTTGCTGTGCTTGGGCTTTCTCTAGTTACGGCAAGTGGGGCTCCTCTCCATTGCAGTGCACCAGCTTCTCACTGGGTGGCTTCTCTTGCTGCAGCTCCTGGGCTCCAGAGCACAGGTTCAGTAGTTGCGGCATAGGCTTAGTTGCTCTGCGGCATGTGGAATCTTCCCAGATCGAGGCTCGAACCCATGTCCCCTGTTTTGGCAGGCAGGTTCCTAACCTCTGCTCCACCAAGGTAGCCCCACAAGTGAAACCGTGTACTTGTTAACCAAATCCATTTCACCTACCACCGGTAATCAAGGCCATAATCCAGTCTTTCAGTTCCTCTGAGCATGGAGCCTAAACAATAAGGTGTTTGCCTGAATTGTTTCCCAGGAGCAGGGAGTCAGCTGTGTCTAGTTCAAGCTGAGCTGGTTGAGACTGGATGGGACCCCAGACCCTACAACTGGGTCTGTACCAGTGTCCACTTCGTGACCTCTAGACCGTGCAGAGGCCTGTAGACCAGGTATACTTCCCTGAATGTTGATTATGCACCTGTTTCCAATCCCCTTTCCCACACTCTCCATGCCTCAGACTGCCCAGCTTCTTTGCTGGTTATTCTATAAATATCACGAGCCTCTTGCCTTCAGGGAGCAGATTTGAGGCCTCGTATTCCATGTCCTCCCTTGGCTGCTTCTCAAATAAACTCTCTGCTTCAAATCTCGGCTCTGCTTTGGGCAAAATGAATCTGATTCAGTAACACAAGCACCTAGTTTGTTGTTGTTGTTTTTGAACTATAAAGTGTGTAATTGATCTCATTTGTCTCTTTCCATTGGCTAGTAGAAAACTTAGAATCAAATTTGTCACTTAATCTTTAGAAATATATGCCCTTTTGTTAGCTTCCTTCCTAGTTCTATTTTGTCTATCCATTTTTTCATGTTACAGCATATTTTTACCGACATGTAATTACTGTGATCTTGATGTATATCTTATAAGCTGTCTGTAATCCTGGGAAGCATATAGGAGACACAGAGAAATATGTATGACTTGTCATCTTCCATGGCAACAAACATCAGTTGGAAAGGGGAAGTAAAAACAGACCGAAGCACCTTGTTCATTTCCTTTGACAAACCTAATAATGGAGGATTTCCCTGTTCTCTGTGCTATTTTCCCCTCAAAAGTCTGCTCATCAAAACTTATTTAGCCTTGAAGGTGAAGTCGCTCAGTCGTGTCTGACTCTTTGCGACCCCACGGACTGTAACCAACTAGGCTTCTCCATCCATGGGATTCTCCAGGCAAGAATACTGGAGTGGATTGCCATTTCCTTCTCCAGGGGATCTTCCCGACCCAGGGATAGAACCTGGATCTCCTGCATTGGAGGCAGACGCTTTAACCTCTGAGCCACCAGGGAAGCCGTATTTAGCCTTATTGTCCTGTTTTTTTTTTTTTTTAATTATTATTACAAATAGAAAAGGAATTGATTTCAAGGGTATGGGGTAGGTCAGGAAATCACCAGGAGTGCTGGAGAACCATGCCTAAGAAATCACCAGGCTCAAGGGGGTCACAGTGCAAAGGCCGTCAGACCAGTGATTCTGTGGTTCTGAGCTGCGGCCCCTGCCTGCACCATCCCCTCCATCACACAGCTACTCTGTGGCCCCTTGGCCAGCTTTTAGCCTTCTTTCCTCAGCATAGCTGCTCCTGATTCAAAGTCATGGGTGGAGCCGCTCACTGGCTGAGGCTCATCACATGACCCTTGTCTAGTTGCAAAGGCACCTGGGAAATGAGTTCTGGTTTTTAAGCATCTTCTTTCTGATATGATCTTTTTAATCTTTACAGTGAAAAGAGGGTTCTTTTCACACTCACCCAATAGAGAATGGCCCCAAAATAAGAACGTTCATACCGTAGCAAAATGACAACTGTCGACTCCAGTGCACCCCCATTTGCCTGCCTTACAGCCTGCACATGCTTTTTGCCCCCATACCTACATTTTTTTTAAAAGGATATTATCTAACCAAAATATGCAACAGCAACCAAAAAAAAAGCACATTTCTATCACATCCTCTTCCTAATGGTACACAACCCAAAGCCTTGTCAGTTACTGCAGAGAACTTCCTCCTCCTCTGGTTTGGCACAACTTGGTCCCAATAGTTCTATATTCTACTTAAGTTCCACTACTAATAACACACCCTATATAAAATACTGTGGAAAAGGGAGAAAGAAGCTGAGAAGGTAGCTTGTAGGGTGGTGATGCTTTAGTTGCTCAGTCGTGTCTGACTCTTGTGACCCCGTGGACTGCAGCCCACCAGGCTCCTCTGTCCATGGGATTTCACAGGCAAGAATACTGGAGTGGGTTGCCATTTCCTTCTCCAGGGGATTTTCCCACCTGGGGGATTGAACCCACATCCCTTGTGTCTCCTGCATTGGCAGGCAGATTCTTTATCACTGTGGCACCTAGAAAGCTCTTGGTCAAACCCAGAGACGAGTGGGCTTGTCTTCTTCATAGCCCCTCCAGAAGCTCCTGGACCTCTGACCACGTGGAAGGTAGGGGTGGTGGGTTGGGGTCCTAGAGATCTGACACCCCATCCTTTGTCTTTATACCAAAGGAGAGAGGAAAGGGTGTAAGGATTGTCTGTCTTTTTCCCTGATATTGATTTCCAGAACATAACAAATGTGTTTGCTCACAGGTATGTAGATAGAAAGAGTCTCTTCTCTCTGCATCCATGTATGCATCTCCTTCTCTGAGGAAATAAAAACGATTGAAAGAAAATATACCAAATTGGTAAACAGTCACTGTCTCTAAGAAAGAGTTGACCTTTTCTACTTCCTTGTGACTGTGCTTTCTAAATGTTCTATAATGAGCTGCTTTATTTATATCTGCAAAGACATATAGAAAATATTTCTCTATTAAGTGTGAACCACCTTATCTCTTTGCTCTGTGGCAAACAATTAGCTAAAGCACTGATTTAACATAAAACCAAGAAGATGGATTACTTAAGGGCTTCCCAGCTGGCACTAGTGGTAAAGAACCTGCATGCCAGCGCAGGAGATAGAAGAGACGCTGGTTTGATCTCTGGGTCTGGAAGACCCCCTCAGGGAGGGCATGGCAACCCACTCCAGTATTCTTGCCTGGAGAATCTCATGGACAGAGAAACCTGGTGGGCTACAGTCCATAGGGTCACAAAGAGTTGGACACGACTGAAGTGACTTGATGCAACACTTAAGTTACTTAAAACTCTATTTCTTTAGAGATAAAATGGCTTGTGTTAGCTAAGAAAGTATACTGCTGGCTATAAATGTCAACTCCATGGTCCTGGTGATGGTGGAATGTTGTGTCTTGACTGTGTTGCTGTCAGCATCCTAGCTGTGATATTGTCCTTTGGTTTTACAAGATGTTATCACTGAGAAAAATTGAGGAAAGGGTATGTAGGATCCCTCTGTATTATTTTTTACTACTACATGTGAATGTACAATTATCTCAAAATAAAAGATTCAATTTTTAAAAAGCCCCTGAAAGGTACCACTCTGCTATTTCTTAGGTACATTAAAGGCCGAAAGTCTCCATTGTTACTGTGGAGGTGATTCTGGAGGTGGATATTTAATATCCTGTCTTCATGATGTTGATAAAAATTTTGTTGCCTTGTCTTGTAATACTTTAGGCCACAGAACTACATATCCAAATCTTCATGGCCAAGTGGAAGAGCATTCTGTCAAATAAGAACATGTATTGTTGAGGGTCAACTAACTCTCCTCAGGTCTCCTGCGTTTCTGCACTGATTGCTCTCTGCTCTGATCGATCCCTGAGGGAGGTGTGTTTTGTGAACAGCCTTGGAAAATAGTGCCTCCGTTCAAAGCAAAGGACAGGCATGTGTACTTCCCGTTAAAAAATGTGTGGGTTCCCCGGGCTCAGAGTCCCATCTGGAACACATCCACTACATGTGGAGGCGTCATCTGATCCCTTTTGGTCACCCGAAGGAGAGCTGGGGTTCAGGGAATCAGTGACAATGTGGAAAGCCCGCTGGTCCTCAAGCGACTGCACTGCTGTAAGTTCCGCACGGTCCTCTGTCTCTGACCCAAGAGTCCCCCATCTTCTAGCAGCATCCATGAGACTGGACTGGGCTGACTTAGGCTGCATGTGGGGTAAACCCAGACCCTTGGGAGCTCCTGACAGTTCTGGTGATTAGGCTGGGTGCTGATAGAGATGTGACCTCTGGGATAGGAAGGATGAGCGCCTTGTGGACTAGCTAATGGGATTTGAGGAAAATCCATGGGAACTGACAGGAGGCATGCTGATGAAAATTTGTAGTCAACAAAGTAATACGTGGTCTTTCCCTTTATTTGCTCTTAAGGAGAAATTGGGGAGAAGTTTGCAGATGGGGGTAGGTTTAAAGACAGCTGCACCAAAGGTTCCTTAGTGGCTGCTCTGGGTGCTCACATGGAGGAATTCCTTCCAATCTGGTCCACCCATTGTGAAACCAGCACCTAGATTTGCCCTGGGTAGGCAGAAGAGTCTCCCCCCTTCAAACAAAAGTTACTGAGAGCTGCACCTACACAGTGTATGAAAGGAAGGAAACTCATGACTGCTGCAGGCAGAAACCAAGTAGGTCATCAGAACAGGGCTGCTTTGTGTGGGAGACGAAGCAGCTTTACTAAGAAAGCCTGGCCACAGTCATGTACCTTGTGGCTCAGCCCCTCTCACAGCCCCTCAGAACACCCCCAGGTCCATTTGGAGATGAGAGAACATTTGCATAGGATCATGGCTGCTGGAGAAAAATTCTGACTGTTCTGGGAGGTTCTCAGAGGAACCCATCAGTGAGGCACTGACTAGTACTGGGGCTGTTACTGCACTGGTTTGGGTTTAAAATGCTGGTGGAGGTGACCAGTAGGGTGAGAACCTGCCGGCAGGTGAAGCTGATGAACCCCGAGGAAGTGAAGTGTGGGGACAAAGCAGGGCTGCTGGTGGCTCCATCTGGGCCACTCCTGCAGAAGCCCATCCCACGGTGCCGGTCTTGAATGAGCCCAGCTGGGTGCATCCTCTTACTGGACAAGGCTGCACATCTCCATCAGGGATTCTGCACCAAGCAGAGGATTCTTGGGTCTGCAGCTGAGGCCATGGCTGCAGCTGAACCTGGGATTCCTGCCGCGAGCTGCCCTTGGTTGTGTAGGGTGAGAGGCCACCGTGCCTGGGGTATTACCTCTGTGAGGACCTGGCAGATTAAATTCATCAAAGCTTGGATCCTTCTAGAGGCCGTTGGGGATGCCTCATCACTGTTGACACTTTTCTAGGTTGCAGCGTGGTTGCTGTTGTCTGAGCAGCTGGGACTGCCCACAGCCCTGTGGCCCTGGGGCTTCGTGGCAGGCTTTTGTCTTTCAGGATGGCTCATCTGAGGATGGTGCACTTTCGTCACAGGAGCTATTCACCACGGTGCTGAAGGTCAAGGCACGCAGTAGACCTGTCCCGCCCCCGGCACCCACAGGCCCGGGATACTGCTGAGCATTTGAAAGGCCCCAGGCAGTGTGGCCGCAGAGTCGGCCCCAGAGAGCCGCCAGCGCCTCTCGACTGCCCCTAGATAGTGTCTGCACAGAAGCGGTGTGGAGCTCTCTTTGGGACATTCAGGATTCTGTCCCAGGAGGCCTGGGCAGGCTGTCTTTCTTTCCCCTGGGAGCAACCCCAATCTGGCCCGGTTTGTTCACAGTCTGGGAGGCAGCCTGTCCAGAACAGGGCCTGAGGAACCAGGCTGAGTTCTGGTTCTGATGTGGGGCCTGTCTGGCTGGGGGGCTATCCTGGGTCGTAAGCACAGTGGCGAGGGCATGCTCACCCAGCCTTCCTGCCATGACCCCAGGAGCTGATATGAGGGTGTAGCGGGCCTCTCTAGGTCTCATAAAAAACACCCTCATCTCTCTTGCGTCTAACCTGTCCAGACGAGAGGTCTGCATGCAAGTAGGAAATTATTAGAAAAATAACTGCTGAGATGGGCCATGATCTTGGGGTGCTAGAACAGGGGGAAGGGGATACCCAGGCCCTGGGAAGTACAGGTTTGAGGGAGGGAAAACCCTGACCCCCTTCATCTTTCCAAATTGCCCTGACACCCTCCGCAGGAATGGGAGTACACAGGGACATTAGGTGCCTTGCTCTTACCTGGTCCTGGGTCTCCAGCCCCTTCCAGACAACTCCACCCAGGATCTGATCTCCACCCCCCTTAACCTGACATGAGTGCAGTTCCTGTAACAACTCTGGGGTCTGCCGGTGGCCTGGACGAAAGGACAGGTTGGGCTGACAACCATCAGACAGTCCCACTGAAAGCGCAGATTAGACCCAGCTCTTCCGCTACACTGGCAGCCCCAGGGCTTGCAGCCAGCTGGAGATGGTGTCTGAGGCTCTGCCAGCCATAGTTCCCAGTGAATGTGGTACCAATGCTTGTAAACAGCGTTGTCTTTTCAGCTGCTTCCTGGAGACTGTAACTTTTTCATCGGTGCCGGGTGTTCACTCACCTGCCTCCTGGAGACGTACTGACGTGCACGTTAGGAGTCGTCTTCAAGATCTGCAAGTGTTTGTGGGAACACACCTCTGCCCTGCAAGGTGTCCAGGTAACTTCACCCCTGCCAAGACTGTTCTGGAAGGTAGAATGGCCCATGATTTCCGCCTCATGCGATTGCTAGTCACCCTGCTGTATGTGGAGCAAGGCCTCCAGCCAGGAGGATTTCTGAGGTAGACTCTCAGGGTTCATAGCATTTCTTAAAGTTGGAGTGGGGCCTCTGGGGGCACGGTCAGGGTTCCCTGTATGGTTTGGCCTTATCCTGGTGCTCAAGGGTCCTGTGGCTAGGACCTCTAGAGAGAGGCTGTCTGAGAAAGCTTGAGTAGATTTGGTCTTAGCCTCTGTCAGATTAATCAGCTTGGCTGATGAAGGACAAGTTCATGGAAAAATGTACCAGAAGCTGAGATGTTTGGGTTGGATGGTGGCCCCCTTCCAACCCCCTGCCCACCACAGAGATACCCGGAACCTGTAAATGTGACCGTATTTCATATTTGTTTGGTTCATCTGGCTGCTCCACGTCTTATTGGTACATGTGGGATCTTTACTGGGGCAGGTGGGATCCAGTTCCCTGACCAGAGATCAAACCTGGGCCCCCGCGTGGGAAGCTCAGGATCTTAGACACGGCACCACCAGGCAAGTCTAAATGTGACCTGGTCTAGAAAAAGGTCTTTTCAGAGTAATTAAGTTGAGAATCTTGAGATGAAATCCCAGCTTATCCAGATGGGCCCTCATTCCAGTGACAAGGCCTGGTAAGGGGCAAAGAGAGGAGAGACAGAGGAGGACGCAAGAAGAAGGCAGAGGCTGAAGTGCCACGGCTCAGGTGCATCTGCCCGGAGCCACTGGAGCTGAATGGAGGGAGGCCAAGAGCCTTTGGAGGGGACAGGCGTGGGCCACCAGCTTGATTCCAGACCCCGGGACTCTGTGCAGGAACAAGTTATGCTGTTTTGAGGCACCTAATTTATGGTCATTTACTGGGGGTTTCAGGAAATGAATACAACCATGTTAAGATGAAGTTTAGTTATTGGTGGGGGAAAATTTTCCATGAGTGTCTCATTTTTTAAGTAAAATATAGTTGATTTATGGAGAAGGCAATGGCACCCCACTCCAGTCCTCTTGCCTGGAAAATCCCACAGATGGAGGAGCCTGGCAGGCTGCAGTCCATGGGGTAGCGAAGAGTCAGACACGACTGAGCGACTTCACTTTCACTTTTCACTTTCATGCATTGGAGAAGGAAATGGCAACCCACTCCAGTGTTCTTGCCTAGAGAATCCCAGGGATGGGGGAGCCTGGTGGGCTGCCGTCTATGGGGTCGCACAGAGTCGGACACGACTGAAGCGACTTAGCAGCAGCAGCAGCATAGTTGATTTATAGTTGTAATAGTTTCAGGAGTATAGTAAAGTGATTATATATATATATATACTCTTTTCCATTATGGTTTATTGTAAGATATAGTTCCCTGTGCTGTACATTAGGACCTTAACTATCTGCTAATCCCAAACTTCTCTTTGGTAATCATGTCTGTTTTCTGTATCTGTGACTCTATTTGTTTTGTAAATTAGTTCATTTTTATCATTTTTTAAATTCTATATATACGCAATACCATCTGATATTTGTCTTTATCTGACTTACTTCCATCAGTAAGATCATCTCTAGGTCCATCCATGTTGCTGCATATGGCATAATTTTGTTCTTTTTTATGGCTGAGTCATATTCCATATATTCACATATATACCACATCTTTATCCATTCATCTGTCAATGGACATTCAGATTGCTTCCGTGGTGAGTGCCTCATTTTTCTGTGTCTTAAAGAGAAGGCAGTGAGTGCCGTTTGTCCCGAATTTTCTTTTTGAGGGACAACCTTGGATACAGTTGTTGTTCTGACTGTGGGTTAAATCTCAGCCTCTTTCCAGTTACTAACAGCCGCTTTTCTGTAATCAGGCTGTGACTTCCACTCTAGCTCTGCTGCCACCCTCTGCAGATGCCTAGCTTAATTCCATCCCCTCCTTTGAGACTTTCTAAAATATGTGAGCACCACTTATCACAGAGGCAGATCAGTTGTAAAGAGATTAATTTGTTATAACATTTTGTATTTGTGTCTGTGAGGAATGGGGAGTAGAGAAGAGAGAAGTTTTTGCTTTTAAAAATGTGCTGAGTGTGGGAGTGGAGACAAGGCAAGTAGAAACATGAACACGTATTGTTATCTCTGCAAAGTCCTGTGGAGTCACAAGTGCTCTCATGAAAACAAATCACCCCTTTTTGTCCCCTCAATTAGACGAGGAGCTGATTTGTCAACAACTCTTCTGCAGGCAAGAGGCATGCATTCCTCTCCTGGTGCCCTGCCAGCCTGGAGAGCTGAGATAGAAGTCATCCTGGCGTGTGTCGAACATCGTGAGATGATTACTGGGGCTCTCTGTGCTTAAATGTCTTCAGCCCATCCTGTCAGCAGTGCGGTCGGCACAGCTCTGAGCAGGTGGAAGGATGAGGACGATGGGGTTGTTGATGAGGGCTGGCTGCAGGCAGTGTGGACCAGAGGCAACTCCGCATGCGATTCTCCCTGCCCAGCGCCTCAGTCAGCTTTCGGGCTGGGGGCGGAGCCGGGGCTGCACACTGCTTCCACGTCAGGACCCTCCTCCCTGCCACATCCCCTGAACCTGCAGGACCTGGTCACCCAGAGACCCACAGCCCTGTGCGTGCTGCAGCTGAAAGGTGTATTCAGTCCAGAAATTCACAGGATTTAACTGAAGTAAAAGGCCAAATCCCTTATGATTGTACAGTAGAAGTGACAGATATATTCAAGGGGGTAGAGCCGATAGACAGAGTGCCTGAAGAACCGTGGGCAGGGGTTCATGACATTGTACAGGAGTTGGAGATCTTACCCATCCCCAAGAAAAAGAAATGCAGCAAGACAAAACGGTTGTCTGAGGAGGCCTTACAAATAGCTGAGAAAAGAAGGGAAGAGAAGGGCAAAGGAGAAAGGAAAAGATATACCCAACTGAATGCAGGGTTCCAAAGAATAGCATGGAGGGATAAGAAAGCCTTGCTAAGTGAACAAGACAAAGAAATAGAGGAAAACAATAGAATGGGAAAGACTAGAGATCTCTTCAAGAAAATCAGAGATACCAAGGGAACATTTCGTGCAAAGATGAGCACAATAAAGGACAGAAACAAGCAAAAAATATTAAGAAGAGGTGGCAAGAATACCCAGAAGAACTGTACAAAAAAGATCTTAATTGCCTGGAAAACCATGATGGTGTGATCACTCACCTAGAGCCAGACATCCTGGAGTGTGAAGTCAGGTGGGCCTTAGAAAGCATCAACATGAACAAAGCTAGTGGAGGTGACAGAATTCCAGCTGAGCTATTTCAAATCATAAAAGCTGATGCTGTTAAAGTGCTGCACTCAATATGCCAGCAAACCTGGAAAACTCACCAGTGGCCCCAGGACTGGAAAAGGTCAGTTTTCATCCCAATCCCAAAAAAAAGCAATACTAAAAAATGTTCATACTACTGTCCAATTGTTCTCATTTCACATGCTAGTGAGGTAATGCTCAAAATCCTTCAAGCTATACTTCAGTAGTATGTGAACAAGAAACTTCGAGATGTACGAGCTGTATTTAGAAAAGGCACAGACACCAGAGATCAAATTACCAACATCTGTTGGATCATAGAAAAAGCAAGAGAATTCCAGAAAAAAACATCTATTTCTGCTTCATTGACTACACTAAATCCTTAGACTCTGTGGACCACAACAAACTGTGGAAAATTCTTAAAAAGATGGGAATATAGACCACCTTACCTGCCTCCTGTGAAAACTGTATGCAGGCTAAGAAACAACAGAACCAGACATGGAACAACGGATTGGACAAAACTGGGAAAGCCGTACGTCAAGGTTGTATATTGTCACCCTGCTTATTTAACTTATATGCAGAGTACATCACATGAAATGCCAGGTTGGATGAATCACAAGTTGGAATCAAGATTGCCAGGAGAAATTATCAACAACCTCAGATATGCAGATGATACCACTCTAACGGCAGAAAGCAAAGAGGAACTAAAGAGCCTCCTGATGAAGGTAAAGGAGGAGAATAAAAAAGCTGACTTAAAACTCAACCTTCAGGACTTCCCTGGTGGTCCAGTGGTTAAAACTGGGAGCTCCCAATACAGGTTCAATCCCTGGTCAGGGAACTAGATCTCACATGGTGCAACTAAGACCCAGAGCAATCAAATAAATACATTTTTTTAAAAGCTCAACATTCAAAAAACTAAGATCATGCATGGCATCTGGTTCCATCACTTCATGGCAAATAATTGGGGAAAAATTGAAATAGTGACAGATTTTGTTTTCTTGGGTTTCAAAATCACTGCAGATGGTGACTGCACCCATGAAATTAAAAGACACTTGCTCCTTGGAAGAAAAGCTATGACAAACCTAGACAGCGTATTAAAAAGCAGAGACATCACTTTGCCAAAGGTCCGTATGGGTGAAGCCATAGTTTTCCAGGAGTCACGTACAAATGTGAGAGGTGGCCCATGAAGAAGGCTGAGCCCTGAAGAATCGATGTTTTGAACTGTGATGCTGAAGAACACTCTTGAGAGTCCTTTGGACAGCAAAGAGATCAAACCAGTCAATCCTAAAGGAAATCAGTCCTGACTATTCACTGGAAGGACTGATGCTGAAGCTCCAATACTTTGGCCACCTGATGCAAAGAACTGACTCAATGGAAAAGACCATGATGCTGGGAAACATTGAAGGCAAAAGGAAAAGGGGGTAACAGAGGATAAGATGCTTGGCTATCATCAGACTCGATGCACATGAGTTTGAGCAAACTCCAGGAGACAGTGCAGGACAGGGAAGCACAGTGCGCTGCAGTCCATAGGGAAGGTTTCACGCTTTCAAACATACAGACTCTGAGGGGTCTCAGAAGCTGCAGAAGCCACTTCCCACCATGATATAAAAAAGCATCAGCACCAGCAGCTGTCAGTTTCTTCTGAGGCCCAGCGATGCCCAGCCATGGAGGGGGACAGGGGCCAGGAGCACAGGGGGAAGAGCCAGGCTGCACTTCATTTTTCAATTGGCCTTTGGGATAAGCTGACATTTCTTTGCCTTTTTCTGAGACCAGAGAGGCAAAATTCCAATGTAACATCTTCTCTAGAATTCTGGCAAGAGTGGTGTCCTGAGGGCATTCATTGGCTTGCCTTGACGTGCCGCACAGGACAGAACCACACGCATGCACCAGCTGTGTGAGAAAACCCCAACAGCATGGTCTTTCCTGCAGAAGCAGCCATCTTTCTGGGGATCCTCTCCCAGAGATGACTTAGCCTCATCTCATGGCAAAATGATTCCTTTTTCTCACTCTGCTTGCGTAGCCGTGTGAAAATAAGGCAATCTACTGACCTGGCATCTCACTCTCATTTTTCCTGAGACCTATGGGTTGTCTCACCCATAATCTATTTGGGTAATTTCAAGACATCATTCCACTTTTAATTACTTTCCTACATTCTGATGTCTTCCTTTGACGTTTAAGAAAATAATTCACTTACAAACAAAAATGGTTTGCCGATGGCTTTTATCCCAAAAAGAGAAATTTCCGGAATAGGCTATAAATTAAGATAATCAGGTGTAATGTTACCTGGAGATGAATCTCAGGATTTGACATGTTTGGGGGACTTTATAGAGAGCTTTTAAGACCCTCCAAACTATGATTCCTATTTTTCATCTCACTTCTATTTTTAGGTCTAGAAGGGTGAAGACACTTGTCTGTAGAAATGAAATTGGATCCCTGAGAACTGGGTGTCGGCAGGGCTCCAGGCAGGCACTCTGGCAGGAACACACAGATCACACACTCGGCAGAGAGTCCGAGGCCTTTGGCTACAGGTCCCCGGAGCACGCTGCTGGTCTGCAGCCAGAACCATGAGCTGTTGGAGCCCTGTGTGCTTTGGACCCCTCCTCCAGGAATACTGCTGAAGTTCAAGGTGGGTCCATGAGGGAGCCCCTCCAGGACTCATGTGCTCCCTGCTCAAACTCCAGAAACTCAGGCTCCATCTTCTCCTACTCAGTGAATTTCTGCTTATTCCCGTCTTTGGCTTCAGTTTTTAACTGAAGAGTTGGTGCAATAGGAACGTTCCTGTACGTCACTGCGAGAGAAGCGTTTGCACAGGCTTACTGCATTTATGAGCACAAAGGCGTGTAAACTGTTTATACCTCTTGGGTGAGATGTGAAGTCTGGAGGTGACATGTGTGTGTGTGTGTCAGAGGCCCCAGGGGAGGGTCTTTCCACTTTGATGTCTCTTTGTTTTACCACGCCATGAAGGGACAAAGGGGCAGATGTTTAAAAAGCACAGGCTTTGGACGCAGAAGCAGCTCTACTGCTAATCAGCTGTGCGATGTCTGGGAAGTAATTTCCTTGGGCCCACCGTTTCTCGGGAATAGTGACATGGAATTTCCTTAGGTTGCTATGAGAGTCGCCTGGGGACAATACCAGCCTCGGCGGGCAGTCAGTGAAAACCGTGACGCAACAGCTCTGCAAGATGTTATTCCAGTCTGCTCGTGCAGCGAAAAATGAAAACCACATGACCCTTTCTGAACAGCAGCGATGCACAAGAGACACGCACGCTCCGCGTGCTGCGCTCAGCAGCGAGGAGTAGCTGAACACTGTGTGTGTGCGTGCTCAGTTGTGTCTGACTCTTCGCGACCCCATGGGCTCTAGCCTGCCAGGCTCTTCTGTCCAGAGGATTTCCCAGGCAAGAATACTGGGATGGGTTGCCATTTCCTAATTCAAGGGATCTTCCTTACCCAGAGATGGAACCCACATCTCTCGTCTCCTGCGTTGGCAGGCAGATTCTTTACCACTAGCTCTACTAGCATCACCTGGGAAGCTGAACACTATAAAATATACAAAATACACAACTCAATAAGCAAAAGACACCCCACTTATCTAGCATATGTAAAGAACTCCTACAACTCAGCAACAAAGACAACCCAGTTTTTAAAATTGGGCAAGAGATGGTACTTCCTTGGTGATCCAGTGGCTAAAGATTCTGTGCTTCCAATTCAGGGGCCATGGCAATGGTTTCAATCCCTCTTCTGAGAACTAGATCCCACATGCCACAACTAAGACCCAGTGCAGCCAAATAAATAATTTTTTTTTAATGGGCAAGAGATCTGAATAGACATTTCTCCAAATAAGTTATGAATAAGCACATGAAAAGATGCTCGACTTCACTTGCCATCAGGAAGATGCAAGCAAAAGTCACAGTGAGATGCCCTTCACATCCCTGAGGATGGCTGTGATTACAAGACAGAAAATAACATGTGTCAGAAAAGATGTGGGTAAATTGGTATCCTCAGACACCGCTGATGGGGAGCGTAACATGGTGCAGCAACTTTGGAAAACAGCATGGCATTTCCTGGAAAGGTTAAATATAGAGTCACCCTATGACTCAATAGTCCCACTCCTAGGTATATACTCAGTTCAGTTCAGTTCAGTCCAGTCGCTCAGTCGTGTCTGACTCTTTGTGACCTCATGAACCACAGCACACCAGGCCTCCTGTCCGTCACCAACTCTTGGAGTTTACCCAAACTCATGTCCATTGAGTTGGTGATACCACCCAACCATCTCATCCTCTGTTGAACCTTTCTCCTGCCCTCAATCTTTCCCAGCATCAGGGTCTTTTCAAATGAGTCAGCCCTTTGCATCAGGTGGCCAAACTATTGGAGTTTCAGCTTCAGCATCACTCCTTCCAATGAACACCCAGGACTGATCTCCTTTAGGATGGACTGGTTGGATCTCCTTGCAGTCCAAGGGACTCTCAAGAGTCTTCTCCAACACCACAGTTCAAAAGCATCAATTCTTCGGTGCTCAGCTTTCTTCATAGTCCAACTCTCACATCCATACATGACTACTGGAAAAACCATAGCCTTGACTAGACGGAACTTTGTTGGTAAAGTAATGTCTCTGCTTTTTAATATGCTATCTAGGTTGGTCATAACTTTCCTTCCAAGGAGTATCTTTTAATTTCATGGCTATAATCACCATCTGCAGTGATTTTGGAGCCCCGAAAAATAAAGTCTGCCACTGTTTCCACTGTTTCCCCATCTATTTCCCATGAAGTGATGGGACCAGATGACATGATCTTCATTTTCTGAATGTTGAGCTTTGAGCCAACTTTTTCACTCCCCTCTTTCACTTTCATCAAGAGGCTCTTCAGTTCTTCTTCACTTTCTTCCATAAGGGTGCTGTCATCTGTATATCTGAGGTTATTGATATACTTCTCCTGGCAATCTTGATTCCAGTTTGTGGCTTCTTCCAGCCCAGCATTTCTCATGATGTACTCTGCATATAAGTTAAATAATCAGGGTGACAATATACAGCCTTGACGTACTCCTTTTCCTATTTGGAACCAGTCTGTTGTTCCATGTCCAGTTCTAACTGTTGCTTCCTGACCTGCATATAGATTTCTCAAGAGGCAGGTCAGGTGGTCTGGCATTCCCATCTTTTTCAGAATTTTCCAGTTTGTAGTGATCCATGCAGTCAAAGTCTTTGGCGTAGTCAATAAAGCAGAAGTAGATGTTTTTCTGGAACTGTCTTGCTTTATTGATGATCCAGCGGATGTTGATGATTTCATATCTGGCTCTTCTGCCTTTTCTAAAACCAACTTGAACATCTGGAAGTTCACAGTTCACGTATTGCTGAAGCCTGGCTTGGAGAATTTTGAGCGTTACTTTACTAGCATGTGAGATGAGTGCAATTGTGTGGTAGTTTGAGCACTCTTTGGCATTGCCTTTCTTTGGGATTGGAATGAAAACTGACCTTTTCCAGTCCCATGGCCACTGCTGAGTTTTCCAAATTTGCTGACATATTGAGTGCAGCACTTTCACAGCATCATCTTTTAGGATTTGAAATAGCTCAGGTGGAATTCCATCACCTCTACTAGCTTTGTTCATAGTGATGCTTCCTAAGGCCCACTTGACTTCACATTCCAGGATGTCTGGCTCTAGATGAATGATTACACCATTGTGATTATCTGGGTCATGAAGATCTTTTTTGTACAGTTCTTCTGTGTATTCTTGCCACCTCTTCTTAATATCTTCTGCTTCTGTTAGGTCCATACCATTTCTGTCCTTTATTGAGCTCATCTTGAGAAACCTATATGCAGGTAGGGAAGTAACAGTTAAAACTGGACATGGAACAACAAACTGGTTCCAAATAGGAAAAGGAGTATGTCAAGACTGTATATTGTCACCCTGATTATTTAACTTATACGCAGAGTACATCATGAGAAACGCTGGACTGGAAGAAGCACAAGCTGGAATCAAGATTGCTGGGAGAAATAACAATAACCTCAGATATGCAGATGACACCACCCTTATGGCAGAAAGTGAAGAACTAAAGAGCCTTATGATGAAGGTGAAAGTGGAGAGTGAAAAAGTTGGCTCAAAGCTCAACATTCAGAAAACGAAGATCCTGTCATCTGGTCCCATCACTTCATGGGAAATAGATGGGGAAACAGTGGAAACAGTGTCAGACTTTATTTTGTTGGGCTCTAAAATCACTGCAGATGGTGATTGCAGCCATGAAATTAAAAGACACTTACTCCTTGGAAGAAAAGTTATGACCAACCAAGATAGTATATTCATAAGCAGAGATATTACTTTGCCAACAGAGGTCCGTCTAGTCAAGGCTATGGTTTTTCCAGTAGTCATGTATGGATGCGAGAGTTGGACTGTGAAGAAGGCTGAGTGCTGAAGAATTGATGCTTTTGAACTGTGGTGTTGGAGAAGACTCTTGAGAGGCCCTTGGACTGCAAAAAGATCTAATCACTCCATCCTAAAGGAGATCAGTCCTGGGTGTTCATTGGAAGGACTGATGCTGATGCTGAAACTCCAGTACTTTGGCCACCTCATGCGAAGAGTTGACTCTTTGGAAAAGACTCTGATGCTGGGAGGGACTGGGGACAAGAGGAGACGGGGACAACAGAGGATGAGATGGTTGGATGGCATCACCAACTCGATGGACATGAGTCTGAGTGAACTCCGGGAGTTGGTGATGGACAGGGAGGCCTGGAGTGCTGTTATTCATGGGGTCGCAAAGAGTCTGACTCGACTGAGCAGCTGAACTGAACTGAACTTGCATGAAACAGTCCCTTGGTATGAAATGAAAACACATCCATGGGAAAATGTGCATGCGAATCTTTGTAGCAGCAATATTCAAAAGAACTGATAGTGGAGTCACCCAAACGTCCCTCAACTGATGAATGGATGAAGATGAGGTCACGCATCTAATGGAATGTCATTTAGCAGGAAAAGGAAATGAAGTGCTGTAGTAACATGCTACAACCTGGATGAGCCTTGTACTAAGTGAAAAGGAAGAGCACATATCGTGTAATGCTTTTTATGTATAGTGTCCAGAATACACTGATCTATAGAGACAGGAAGTAGATTACGGTTGCCTAGGGCAAGGTTGAGTGGATTTTGGGGAGGGAAGTGTGTCGCTTCCCCAGGCTGCCATAACTGGGTGGCTTCGAGATGTATCCTCTCACATTTTTGGAGGCAACAAGTCTTCAGTTCCCGCTGGCTGGGCCCTGCTTCCCAAGAGGGCCTAGAGAGGAAGGTCCCAGGGACCTGGGGAAGAAGCCTTCCTTACCTCATCTAGTGTCTGGTTGGTTGCTGTCCATGACTTTCCTGGGTTTGTAGAAGCATCGTGCTGGCCTCTCTCCCCATCTTTGCGTGGCTTTCACTCCGTATGTCTCTGGGGTGTCTATGTCTGTATGTGCAGACTAAGGACGCCAGTCACATTGGACTTCAGGCCACTTGAATCTAGTGTGACTGTACCTTAACTTGATGGTGTCTACAATGACCCTGTTTCCATACTAGGTCACCCCTTCAAGTTCCAGGGATTAGGACTTGAACACATTATCTCTCAGGGGACACGATTCAGTCCATGACGTGGAGAACTAGGGGGATGCTGCTCATGGGCCCAGCGTTTCTTCAGGGGGAGAGAAGATGTTCTAGAATTGTGATGGTGGTTGCCCAACTCTACAAATATGCAAAAAACTATGGAATTGCACTCTTTAAACAGACGCATCATATGGTCTGTGAATTGTATCCTGATGAAGCTGTTATTAAAAGCACAACCTTAAGGCCTGGCTCCTGCCCTGGTTTGCAGTCCAGTTAAGGTCACCAGTTTGTTCATGTGGAACAAGAAAGCAGCAGAAATCACTGTGGAATGAGGTCCAGTCACCAGGATGCTGCTGATGTTGTAGGTGCTTAGAAACAGGGGATACACGAGGGCAGCATGGCCCAGAAAACTCCCAGACAAGGTGTGAGTCAGACACAACCTGAAAAGGTGACTCAGATTTCTATTCTTTCTCTGGGGATCTAGAATGACTTGGAGTCCCCTCTACGTGTGCAGGGTCTAGAGGGCCCTTCTGGCTTGACTACTCCTTCCTCTCACAGGGGCGCCTTGGGTCCTGGTCAGAGGCCAGTTCTAGGAAGTCGCATTTGCACGTTGCAGGAGTCGGGAGGGCAGAGCAGACCTAGGGGTCCTGAAGAACTCTGGTGTCTCCTGTGAGGCTAGAAAGGAGTTCATTTGCCTGGTTTTGAATAACCAGGGGAGAACTGGTTTTGCATTGATTTCTGAGCTTTGTGTGACTCACTGATGACTTTCTTCCCAGTGTGGTACCCTCAGGCCCCTCCAGATGCTGTGGGCACACCTGAGAGGTTTTCTGTACCTGTCTGTCTGCAGTTGCACAGGCCTCGGCAAGCTGAGGGCAGAAGGAAGTCCCATTTGTTACAGCATCTCCTTGACAAGAGCCAGCTCAGGGGCACAGTGGCCCCCAGGAAAGGTTTTCTTACGTGAATATGTTATTCAGTTTATGTCTAGCTCTTAGGCACTGGTTTTTGTTTTGCTTACACCTGCTTAATGCTTGTCTTAATTTCCAGAGAAATTATTGTGGAACATTGTGGACATAAATCTTAATAGAGAACAGTTTTCATTCACTATGCAAAGGTCAAGTACAGTGAAGATAATAATTAATCATTACTGAAAGTAATGCTGTTACCACTACCTAAGACCATCATCATTGTATTACAGAGGACACTTTTATATCACAAATTCCTTTTCCTTTCAAGAAGAATGTCGGGGTATTTTTATAGCAGATAGCATATATAAATGGGCCAGGGGCTCTCAAATTTAGTTGAGCCATCACATTCCTGGGGTGTCTGTGTATAAAGCGCATTCCTGAGCCCCACTCCTGGTGACTCTGTGGAGGGTCCAGGAATCAGTGTCACTCACAGACAAGGATTGACCCAAGAGGCTCCTTGATCACACTCGGGGAAAACCTAACACAGCAGTCAAAGCTGAAGATCAAGGTCCAAGAGAAGAAAGCATATAGAAATGGCCAAGGTCAATGTCTGTAATTATTTTTTAAGTTTTATTGAAGTGTAGTTGATTCACAATGTTGTGTTAGTTTCTGCTGTTCAACGCAAAGTGACTCAGTTATATGTATTTATATATTCTTTGTTATTTCTTTCTCATTATCATTTATTACAGGGTATTGAATATAGTTCTCTGTGCTATACACAATAGGACCTTGTTTATCCATTCCGTACACGAGTTTGCATCTGCTAATCCCAGTTAATCAATCCTACTTTCCACCTGCTAAACTCCCAGTCCTTGCCTCCCCCACCTCCCTCCTCCGAGGCAGCCCCAAGTCTGTTCTCTAAGCCTATGAGTCTATTTCTGTTTCATAGATAAGTTCATTTGTGTCTTATCTTAGATTCCACGTACAAATAATATCATATGATATTTGTCTTTCTCTGTCTGACTTACTTCACCTAGTATGATAATTCTCAGTCCATCCGTGTTGCTGAAAATGGCATTATTTCATCATTTTTTGTAGCCGAGTAATATCCCACTGTGGATGTGTTCCACATCTTCTTTATCCAGTCATCTATTGATGGATATTTAGGCTGTTTCCATGTCTTGGCTATTGTGAATAGTGCTGCTGTGGACACTGGGCTGCATGTGTCTTTTCAAATTGTAGTTTCATCTGGATATGTGAGTGGCTGTAATATACCTTACATTTATTTTGAGACTTGGCAACTGTTACCAAAAAAAAAGACAAAGATAAAAATTTACAGAGCTCTTACTATTACAAAAGTGAAAGTGTACTATTTGTTAGGAGAAAAGTGTTCTCCTGACCCTACACACTGTAGAATATTTTTGTAAGTGGGCTTCACAGAGGAGATGCTCAGATTCACTGGATGGGGGTCTGGGAGGCTGCTGGCTGAGTGCGAGGCTGTCACCCATGGCTCCATCTCAGGGACGCAGCAGCAGGAGCAACAGAGGAGCCACGTGCAGATATGTTCTGTGCAAGAGATATTCACCTGCCATTTCCTATGTGTCAGACAGTCCACCGAATGCTGGAGGAGCAGGGAGGAGGAGGCTAATGGCCCGGTGACACTGGAGCTGGAGGGAGAGGCAAAGGCAGTAACCTGAGCTGGCAGCTTGTGGATGGCTGGGCAGAGTCCAGGTGTAGGGTAGCAGAGCAGAGGGCGGGCCCTGACACCGCGGGGTGAGCCGTGTGCATGGGTCTGCTCAGCTCACAGAGTCGGGCGCCAGAGAGGGGCTCCCTCATGCTGATGTCAGCAGGACTGGCCTTCCACACAAGCTCAGTTTCAGATCAGGGCATGAGAAAACATGACATTGAGTCAAAATTACTCTTGCAAAATTCCTTATATCATTCATAAAGTAAAGCATAAATACATCCAACAGAGGAAGAACTGTGCAGTATGTGGTACCTAGAACACATGCAAAATGCGATTTTCACTCTACATTGTATAATTTCAATCCTTTCCCTCTTCCTACCCACTGTCCCTTAAATTGCTTCACATAAATTAAAATCACGGGTGATGAGATGGTACTGAAACGGGTGATGCCCTCAATAGAATTCCTCCTTTTTGCAACAAATGCAAAACCAGGGTTCCAGTGAGTGGTACACTGAATGCTTTTCAATGAAATCTGAACTCTGCCTTACTTTACTCAATATGACAATCTTCAGGTCCATCCATGTTGCTGCACATGGTATCATTTTGTCCTTTTTTAATGACTGAGTGATATTCCATTCTATGTATGTACCTTGCCTTCTTTATCCATTCTTCTGTGGATGGACATTTAGGTTGCTTCCATGATCTGGCTATTGTGAATAGCATTGCAATGAATATTAAGGTGCATGTATCTTTTCAAATTATGGTTTTCTCCACGTGTATGCCCAGAGTGGGATTGCTGTGTAATATGGTAGTTCTACTTTTAGTTTTTTAAGGAACATCCATCTGTTTGCCAAAGTAGCTATATCAATTTACATTCCCACCAATAGTGCAAGAGGGTTTCCTTTCCTCTACACCCTCTCCAGCACTTCTTGTCTGTAAATTTTTTGATAGTAGCCCAGCTCCAGAAGGAATGAAGAGGCTGAGCCAAAGTGGAAACAACACCCAGTTGTAGATGCGTCTGGTGGTGAAAGTAAAGTCCGATGCTATAAAGAACAACACTGCATAGGAACCTGAAATGTTAGGTCCATGAATCAAGGTAAATTGGAAGTGGTCAAACAGGAGATGGTGAAGTGAACATTGACATTTCAGGAATCAGTGAACTAAAATAGACCAGAATGGGCAACTTTAATTCAGATGACCATTTATCTACTATTGTGGGCAAGAATCCCTTAGAACAAATGGAGTAGCCCTCATAGTCAACAAGACTTTGAAATGCAGTACTTGGGTGCAATCTCAAAAATGACAGAATGATCTCTGTTCATTTACAAGGCAAACCATTCAACATCACAATAATCCAATTCTATGCCCCAGCCCCTACTGCCAAAGAAGCTGAAGTTGAATGGTTCTGTACAGACCTACAAGACCTTATAGAACTAACACCATAAAAAGATGTCCTTTTCATCACAGGGGACTGGAGTGCAAAAGTAGCAAGTCAAGAGTGACCTGGAGTAACAGGCAAATTTGGCCTTGGAGTACAGAATGAAGCAGGGCAAACCTAACAAGAACTCTGCCGAGAGAACACACTGGTCATAGCAAACACAAACACCCTCTTCCAACAACACAAGAGATGACTCTACACATGGACATCACCGGATGGTCAATACCAAAATTAGATGGATTATATTCTTTGCAGCTAAAGATGGAGAAGTTCTATACAGTCAGCAAAAACAAGACTGGGAGCTGACAGCAGCTCAGATCATGAACTCCGTATTGCCAAATTCAGACTTAAATTGAAGAAAGTGGGGAAAACCATTAGGCCATTCAGGTATGATCTAAATCAAATCCCTTACAATTATGCAGTGAAAGTACCAAATAGATTCAAGGGATTAGATCTGATAGGCAGAGTGCTTGAAGAACTATGAGACAGAGGTTCATCACATTATACATAAGGCAGTGATCAAAACCATCCCCAAGAAAAAGAAATGCAACAAAGCAAAATGATTGTCTGAGGAGGACTTACAAGTAGCTGAGAAAAGAAGAGAAGTGAAAGGCAAAGAGAAAGGAAAGATATACCCATCTGAATGCAGAATTCCAAAGAATGCCAAGGAAAGAAAAGAAAGCCTTTCTAAGTAAACAAGGAAAAGAAATAGAGGAAAATGACAGAATGGGAAAGACTAGAGATCTCTTCAAGAAAATTAGAAATATGAAGGGAACATTTCATGTAAAGATAGGCACAGTTCAATTGAGTTCAGTCGCTCAGTCGTGTCCAACTCTGCGACCCCATGGACTGCAGCACGGCAGGCCTCCCTGTCCATCACCAGCTCCCGGAGTTTACTCAAACTCATGTCCATCAAGTCGGTGATACCATCCAACCATCTCACCCTCTGTCATCCCCTTCTCCTCCCACCTTCAATCTTTCCTAGCATCAGGGTGTTTTCAAATGAGTCAGCTCTTTGCATCAGGTGGTCAAAGTATCAGAGTTTCAGCTTCAGCATCAGTCCTTTCAATGAATAGTCAGGACTGATTTCCTTTAGGATGGACTGGTTGAATCTCCTTGTAGTCCAAGGGACTCTCAAGAGTCTTCTCCAACACCACAGTTCAAAAGCATCAGTTCTTTGGCACTCAATTTTCTTTATGGTCCAATTCACATCCATACATGACTACTGGAAAAACCATAGCTTTGACTAGATGGACCTTTGTTGGTAAAGTAATGTCTCTGCTTTTTAATATGCCGTCTAGGTTGGTCAAAGCTTTTCTTCCAAGGAGCAAGCATCTTTTAATTTCATGGCTGAGGTCACCATCTGCAGTGATTTTGGAGCTCAAAATAATGAAGTCTGTCACTGTTTCCACTGTTTCCCCATCTATTTCCCATGAAGAGATGGGACTGTATGCCATGATCTTTGTTTTCTGAATGTTGAGTTTTAAGCCAACTTCTTCACTCTCCTCTTTCACTTTCATTAAGAGGATCTTTAGTTCTTCACTTTCTGCCATAAGGGTGGTGTCACCTGCATATCTGAGGTTATTGATATGGCAATCTTGATTCCAGCTTGTGCTTCATCCAGCCCAGCGTTTCTCATGATGTATTTTGCATAAAAGTTAAATAAGCAGGGTGACAATATACAGCCTTGACATACTCCTTTTACTATTTGGAACCAGTCTGTTGTTCCATGTCCAGTTCTAACTGTTGCTTCTTGACCTGCATACAGATTTCTTAGGAGGCAGGTCAGGTGGTCTGGTATTCCTATCTCTTTAAGAATTTTCCACAGTTTGTTGTGCAGATAAAGGAAAGAAATGGCAAGTTCCTAACAGAAGCAAAAGATATTAAGAAGAGGTAGCAAGAGTACATAGAAAAACTATACAAAAAATATCTTAATTGCCTGGGTAACCACAATGGTGTGATCACTCACCTAGAGCCAGACATCCTGGAGTGTGAAGTCAAGTGGGCTTTAGAAAGCATCACTATGAACAAAGCTAGTGGAGGTGACAGAATTCCAGCTGAGCTATTTCAAATCATAAAAGCTAATGCTGTTAAAGTGCTGCACTCAATATGCCAGCAAATCTGGGAAACTTACCAGTGGCCACAGGACTGTAAAAAGTCTGTTTCATTCCAATCCCAAAGAAAGATAATGTCCAAGAATGTTCAGCCTACCACACAATTGCACTCATTTCATATACTAGCACACTAATGCTCAAAATTCTCCAAGCAAGGCTTCAATAGTACATGAACCAAGAACTTCCAGGTATACAAGCTTGGTTTAGGAAAGGCAGAGGAACCAGAGATCAAATTGCCAACATTCGTTGGATCATAGAAAAAGCAAGAGAGTTCCAGAAAAACATCTACCTCTGCTTCATTGACTATGCTAAATCCTTAGACTGGGTGGATCACAACAAGCTACAGCAAATTCTTAAAAAGATGGGAATCACTTTATGTGCCTCCTGTGAAACCTATATGCAGGTCAAGAAGCAACAGTTAAAACTGGACATGGAACAACAGACTGGTTCAAAATGGGGAAAAGAGTACGTCAAAGCTGTATATTGTCACCCTGCTTACTTAATTTCTATGCAGAGTACATCATGTGACGTGCCGGGCTGGATGAAGCACAAGCTGGAATCAAGATTGCTGGGAGAAATATCAATAACCTCAGATATGCAGATGACACCACCCTTATGGCAGAAAGTGAAGAGGAACTAAAAAGCCTGTTGATGAAAGTGAAAGAGGAGACTGAAAAAGCTGTCTTAAAACTCAACATTCAAAAAATGAAGATCATGGCATCTGGTCCCATCACTTCATGGCAAGTAGATGGGGAGACAATGAAAACAGTGACTTACTTTATCTTCTTGGGTTTCAAAATCACAGCAGATGGTGACTGCAGCCATGATATAAAAAGATCCTTGCTCCTTGGAAGAAAAACTATGACAAACCTAGAGAGCATATTAAAAAGCAGAGTCAAAGCTATGGTTTTTCCAATAGTCATGTGTGGATGTGAGAACTGGACCATAAAGAAGCTGAGCACTGAAGAATTGGTGCTTTTGCACTGTGGTGTTGGAGAAGACTCTTAAGTGTCCCTTGGACTGGAAGGAGATTGAACCAGTCAATCCTAAAGGAAAGTGAAAGTTGCTCTGTCGTGTCTAACTCTGCAACCCCATGGACTGAAATACAGGGAATTCTCCAGGCCAGCATACTGGAGTGGGTAACGTTTCTCTTCTCCAGGGAATCTTCCCAACCCAGGTCTCCTGCATTGCAGATGGATTCTTTATCAGCTGAGCCACAAGGGGAGCCCAAGAGTACTGAACTGGGTAGCCTATCCCTTCTCCATCAGATCTTCCCAACCCAGGAATCGAACCGGGGGTCTCCTGAATTGCAGGTGGATTCTTTACCAACTGAGCTATCAGGGATCCTAGAGGAAATCAACCCTGTATATCCATTGGAAGTGCTGATGCTGATGCTGAAGCTGAAGTGCCAGCTGATGCTAAGGGCCCACTCATTGGGAAAGACCCTGATGCTGGGAAAGATTGAAGGCAGGAAGAGAAGGGGATAACAGAGGATGAGATCGTTGGATGGTGTCACTGACTCAGTGGACATGAGTTTGAGCAATCTCCAGGAAATGATGAAGGACAGGGAAACCTGGCATGCTGCAGTCCATGGGGTTGCAATGAGTCAGTTGTGACTGAGTGAACAGCAACGGTAAGAAAGCCATTCTGACCATTGTGAGGTGATGCCTCTTTGTAGTTTTGAGTTGCATTCCCTAATAATTGGTGATACTGAGCATCTTTTCATGTGTTTGTTGGTCATCTGTTTGTCTTATTTGAAGAAATGTCTATTTAGGTCTTCTACCGATTTTTTTGATTAGGTTATTTGGTTTTGGTTTGTTTTTGATATTGAGCTGCATGAGCTGTTTGTATATTTTGGAGATGAATCCATTGACAGTTGCTTCATTTGCAAATATTTTCTTCCATTCTAAGGGTTGTCTTTTTGTTTTGTTTATGGTTTCCTTCGCTGTGCAAAAGCTTTTAAATTTAATTAGATCCCTTCGTTGTGCAAAAGCTTTCAAGTTTAATTGGGTACCATTTGTTTATTTTTGCTTTTATTTCTATTACTCTGGGAGGTGGGTCATAGAGGATCCTGCTGTGATTTATGTTGGAGAATGTTTTGTCTATGTTTTCCTCTAGGAGTTTTATAGTTTCTGGTCTTACATTTAGATCTTTAATCCATTTTGAGTTTATTTTTGTGTATGGTGTTACAAAGTGTTCTAGTTTCATTCTTTTACAAGTGGTTGACCAGTTTTCCCAGCTGCTGCTGCTGCCAAGTCACTTCAGTCGTGTCTGACTCTGTGTGACCCCATAGATGGCAGCCCACCAGGCTCCCCTGTCCCTGGGATTCTCCAGACAAGAACACTGGAGTGGGTTGCCATTTCCTTCTCCAATGTGTGAAAGTGAAAAGTGAAAGTAAAGTCGCTCAGTCGTGTCCAACTCGTAGCTACCCCATGGACTGCAGCCTACCAGGCTCCTCCGTCCATGGGATTTTCTAGGCAAGAGGACTGGAGTGGCTTGCCCAGCACCGCTTGTTAAAAAGAGACTGTGTTTTCTCCGTTGTATATTCTTGCCTCCTTTGTCAAAGATAAGGTGTCCATAGGTGCGTGGATTTATCTCTGGGCTTTCTATTTTGTTCCATTGATCTATATTTCTCTCTTTGTGCCAGTACCATACTGTCTTGATGACTTGACTGTAGCTGTGTAGTATAGTCTGAAGTCAGGCAGGTTGATTCCTCCAGTTCCATTCTTCTTTCTCAAGATTGCTTTGGCTATTTGAGTTTTTTTTTTTTTTTTTTTTTTGTATTTCCATACAAATTGTGAAATTATTTGTTCTAGTTCTCTGAAAAATACTATTGATAGTTTGATAGGGATTGCATTGAATCTATAGGTTGCTTTGGGTAGTATACTCATTTTCACTCTATTGATTCTTCCAATGCATGAACATGATATATTTCTCCATCTGTTTGTGTCATCTTTGATTTCTTTCATCAGTGTTTTATAGTTTTCTATACATAGGTATTTTGTTTCTTTAGGTAGATTTATTCCTAAGTATTTTATTCTTTTCATTGTAATGGTGAATGGAATTGTTTCCCTAATTTCTCTATTTTCTCATTGTTAGTGTACAATGGTGAATGAAATTGTTTCCTTAATTTCTCTATTTTCTCATTGTTAGTGTATAGAATGCAAAGGATTTCTGTGTGTTAATTTTATACTCTGCAACTTTACTATATTCATTGATTAGCTCTAGTAATTTTCTGGTGTAGTCTCTGCAACTCCATCCCAGGAAAATAAATGACCCAAAAAAAAAAAAAATGGGCCAAAGAACTAAACAGACATTTCTCCAAAGAAGACATACAGATGGCTAATAAACACATGAAAAGATGCTCAACATCACTCATTATCAGTTCAGTTCAGTTCAGTCTCTCAGTTGTGTCCAACTCTTTGTGACCCCATGAATGGCAGCACACCAGGCCTCCCTGTCCATCACCATCTCCCGGAGTTCACTCAGACTCACGTCCATCGACTCAGTGATGCCATCCAGCCATCTCATCCTCTGTCATTCCCTTCTCCTCCTGCCCCCAACCCCTCCCAGCATCAGAGTCTTTTCCAATGAGTCAACTCTTCACATGAGGTGGCCAAAGTACTGGACTTTCAGCTTTAGCATCATTCCTTCCAAAGAAATCCCAGAGTTGATCTCCTTCAGAATGGACTGGATGGATCTCCTTGCAGTCCAAGGGACTCTCAAGAGTCTTCTCCAACACCACAGTTCAAAAACATCAATTCTTCAGCACTCAGCCTTCTTCACAGTCCAACTCTCACATCCATACATGACTACTGGAAAAACCATACCCTTGACTAGATGGACCTTAGTCAGCAAAGTAATGTCTCTGCTTTTGAATATACTATCTAGGTTGGTCATAACTTTTCTTCCAAGGAGTAAGCATCTTTTAATTTCATGGCTGCAGTCACCACTCATTATCAGAGAAATGCAAATCAAAACCACAATGAGGTATTATCTCACGCTGGTCAGAAAGGCTGTTATCAAAAAGTCTACGAACAATAAATGCTGGAGAGGGTGTGGAGAAAAGGGAACCCTCTTACACTGTTGGTGGGAATGCAAACTAATACAGCCACTATGGAGAACAGTGTGGAGATTCCTTAAAAAATTGCAAATAGAACTGCCATATGACCCAATAATCCCACTGCTGGGCATACACACCAAGGAAACCAGAATTGAAAGAAACATGTGTACCCCAATGTTCATCGCAGCACTGTTTATGATAGGCAGGACATGGAAGCAACCTAGATGTCCATCAGCAGATGAATGGATAAGAAAGTCGTGGTACATAGACACAATGGAATATTACTCAGCTGTTAAAAAGAATGCATTTGAATCCATTCTAATGAGGTGGATGAAACTGGAGCCTATTATACAGAGTGAAGTAAGTCAGAAAGAGAAACACAAATATAGTATATTAACGCATATATATGGAATTTAGAAAGATGGTAACAATGACCCTATATTCAAGACAGCAAAAGAGACATGGATGTAAAGAAGTCTTTTGGACTCTGTGGGAGAAGGTGAGGGTGGGATGATTTGAGAGAATAGTATTGAAACATGTATATTATATGTGAAATAGATCACCAGTCCAGGTTCGATGCATGAGACATGGTGCTCAGGGCTGGTGCACTGGGATGACCCTGAGGGATGGGATGGGGAGGGAGGTGGGAGGGGGGTTGAGAATGGGGAACACATTTACACCCATGGCTGATTCATGTCAATGTATGGCAAAAACCACTACAATACTGTAAAGTAATTAGCCTCCAATTAAGATGAATAAATTAATTTAAAAAATAATAAATTTAATTAGATCCCATTTGTTTATTTTGTTTTTATTTCCATCATTTTCAGTTACCACTGGGAAAAATTTAAAGCCTATGTCTAGATAACGTCTTTGCTGGTTAATGTTCAGTTTTCCTAACATTGTTTGTTGAAGAGACTATCTTGGCCCTATTGCACTGTCTTTGCTCCTTTGTCAAAGATCAGTTGACTCTATTTATGGGCTTTTCTCTATTCTATTCCATTGATCCATTTTTCTGTTCTTCTACCAATACCTCACTGTCTTAATTACTATAGCTGTACCATAAGTTTTGAAGTTAAATAATATCTTTTCCTCCATATTTTATTTGTTGTTCTGGGTCTTTTGCCTCTGCATGTAAATTTTAGAATCAGTTTGTCAATATCCACAAAAAACTTGCTGGAAGTTTAATTGGGATTGCATTAAATCTACAGGTCAAGTTGGCAATAACTGACATCTTTACCATATTGAGTCTTCCTATCTATGAACATGAATATCTATTCATTTCTTTAGTTCTTCTTGATTTCCTTCATCAGAGTTTTGAAGTATTCCTCATGACTTGGGACATATTTTTTTAAGATTTATATTCAAGTATTCCATATTATGGGTTGCTGATATCAATTATATTGTGTTTTTAATTTCAAATTATTCTTGTTTATTGCTAGTATATAGGAGAACACAATTGTATATTAACTGTGTATCTTGCAACCTTATTACAATAACTGATTAGTTTCAGGAGTTCTGCATAGACAATCAGGTCAGCTGCAAACAAAGACAGTTTTATTTCTTCCTTCTCAGTCTGTATGCTTTCTATTTCCTTTTATTGTTTTTATTGCATTAGCTAGGACTTCTAGTATGATGTTGAAAATGGTGAGAGGGTGCATCCTTTCTTTTACCTTTATTGTCTTAATAATTATTATTTCTTAATAATGTTTTTACATGGTTTTTGTATTAGGAGAAGGCAATGGCAACCCACTCCAGTACTCTTGCCTGGAAAATCCCATGGACAGAGGAGCCTGGTGGGCTGCAGTCCATGGGGTCGCTAAGAATTGGATATGACTGAGCATCTTCACTTTCACTTTTCACTTTCATGCATTGGAGAAGGAAGTGGCAACCCACTCCAGTGTTCTTGCCTGGAGAATCCCAGGAACGGGGGAGCCTCGTGGGCTGCCGTCTATGAGGTCGCACAGAGTCGGACACGACTGAAGAGACTTAGCAGCAGCAACAGCAGCAGTGGTGATTTCATTGAATGAGTTAGGAAATATTCACTCTGCTTCCAACCTCTGAAGGAGATTGTAGATAATTAATATTTCTTTCTTAAATATTTGGAAGAATTCACCAGTGAGCCCACCAGGTTCCTCTGTCTATGGGGTTTCCCAGGCAAGAAAACTGGAGTGGGTGGCCATTTCCTTCTCCAGGGCAGTCTTCCTGACCGAGGGACTGAACCTGCATCTTTTGCATCTCCTGCATTGGCAGGAGGATTCTTTACCACTAGCACCACCTTGGAGAAGGCAGTGGCACCCCACTCCAGTACTCTTGCCTGGAAAATCCCATGGACGGAGGAGCCTGGTGGGCTGCAGTCCATGGGGTCGCTGAGAGTCGGACACGACTGAGCGACTTTCATGCCTTGGAGAAGGAAATGGCAACCCACTCCAGTGTTCTTGCCTGGAGAATCCCAGGGATGGCAGAGCCTGGTGGGCTGCCGTCTATGGGGTCGCACAGAGTCAGACATGACTGAAGCAACTTAGCAGCAGCAGCACCACCACCACCACCACCACCATCACTACCACCTTGGAAGTTGAGAAGAAAATAGGATCATAAGAATTGCTTAATTAGAATCACAAAAGGCAAAAAAGAAAAAGACTAGAAGATGAAAAAAAGGAACATAGAACAAGGATATAAGTAGAAAATAGTAACAGCTATGATGCACATTAATTCAACCAATCAATAACCATTTTGAGTGTCAGTGGGCCAAAATACACCAAACAAAAGACAGAGACTGTCAAAGTGGATCAAATGAGACCCAACTATATGTTGTCTACAAGAAACCAACTTTAAATATAAAGACATGTAATTAGAAGTAAAAGGATAGAGGAAGGTAAACCATGTAAACACAAACAAAAAGCAATCAGGAATAACTATATTAATTTCAGACTGAGTAGAATTCAGACTAAAGAAAGTTATCAGAGATTTGTTTATTTATTTATTTTAGTATGATTATATTTTAATACACACCAAAATACAAAACACCACAGTAAATTGACAGCAATAAAATATGGTATTTCATTTGCACTACACTAAGACATTGATATACCAAGGAAAATGAAAGGAAGGGCATTACGTGATGATAAAGGGATCTGTTCTCTAAATCTCATACCAGTCCATAATGTGTATGCACTTAACAACCATTTCAAAATATGAGGCAAAAACTTACCAGATGAATCTGTTATTATAGTTGGAGACTTCATTTCTATGAGAAATGTACAGCTCTAACAGGCAGAAAGTCAGTAAGGACATAGTTGAAATCAAGAACATCAATCATCTAGATTTACTGGACACATGTACTATTTCATCCAGTCACGGCAGGATACACATTCTTTTCAAGCTCACCTGAATTTATTTATTTTTTTTAAAT
This sequence comes from Budorcas taxicolor, assembly GCF_023091745.1. Classification (NCBI taxonomy): domain Eukaryota; kingdom Metazoa; phylum Chordata; class Mammalia; order Artiodactyla; family Bovidae; genus Budorcas; species Budorcas taxicolor. Next base: position 4,597,902 of record NC_068917.1, on the reverse strand, counting down.
TTTTGGCCACGCCACGTATCTTGTGGGATCTTTGTTCCCTGACCTGGGTTTGAACCCAGACCTTTGGCAATGAAAGTGCCAAGTCTTAACCACTGAACTACCAAGCAAACTCCCAAGCTCACCTGGAACATTTACAAAGAGACCACATTCTCAACCATAAAACACACCTTCACAAATTTAAAAGAAAAGAAAGCATATAATGTCTATTCCCAGAACACAATGGAAATAAGCTAGAAATAAAAAAAATGAAAGATAGGTGGAAAATCCCCAAATACTGAATGAGGGACAACAAACTCTTAAATAACACATGGATTAAAAAAGAAATTTCAGCCTGCCAGGTTCTTCTGTCCATGGGGTCGCACAGAGTCGGACATGACTGAGCACACATGCACTCCTATTTTCTCCCCCTCTCAGCACATCAGGTATGCTTCTTCTTTCTTTTTTAGTTGTTGCCCTAGATGTAATGCTTCTCAGGTGGTTCAGTGGTAAAGAATCCACCTACCAATGCAGAAGACACAGGTTTGATCCCTGGGTCAGGAAGACCCTCTGGAGAAGGAAATGGCAACCCACTCCAGAATTCTTGCCTGGAGAATTCCATGGACAGAGGAGCCTGGTGGGCTGCAGTCCATGGGATCCCACAGAGTTGGACATGTCTGAGCAACTAACATTTTCCATGTATTATTGCTGTCATTCAGTTCCAGATGTTCAAGCTGAATTTAGAGAAGACAGAAGGGCCAGAGGTCAAATTGCCAACATCCGTTTGGGATCATCGAAAAAGCATGAGAGTTCCAGAAAAACATCTACTTCTGCTTTACTGGCTATGCCAAAGCCTTTGTATGGATCACAACAAACTGTGGAAAATTCTTAAAGAGTTGGGAATACCAGACCACCGGACCTGCCTCCTGAGAAATATGTATGCAGGTCAAGAAGCAACAGTTAGAACTGGACATGGAACAACAGACTGGTCCCAAATCAGGAAAGGAGTACATCAGGGCTGTATATTGTCACCCTGCTTATTTAACTTATAAGCAGAGTACATCATAAGAAATGCTGGGCTGGATGAAGCACAAGCTGGAATCAAGATTGCCAGGAGAAATTTCAATAACTTCAGATATGCAGGTGACACCACCCTTATGGCAGAATGTGAAGAAGAACTAAAGAGCCTCTTGATGAAAATGAAAGAGGAGAGTGAAAAAGCTGGCTTAAAACCCAACATTCAGGAGCGGTCCTAAGATGGCAGAGGAATAGGACGGGGACACCACTTTCTCTCCCACAAATTCATCAAAAGAACATTTAAACGCTGAGTAAATTCCACAAAACAACTTCTGAATGCCAGCAGAGGACATCAGGCACCCAGAAAAGCAGCCCATTGTCTTCGAAAGGAGGTAGGGAAAAGTATAAAAGACAAAAAAAGGGAAAAAAGAGGTAGAGACAGAGCTCTGTCCCAGGAAGGGAGTCTTAAAAAGAGAGGTTTCCAAACACCAAGAAACACTCTCACTGCCGAGTCTGTGGCGAGCCTTGGAAGCACAGAGGGCAACAGAACAGGGAGGAAAAATTAATAAATAATTAAAACCCACAGATTATGAGCCCAATGGTAACTCCCCCAGCAGAGAAGCAGCACAGATGCCTGCATCTGCCACTAGCAAGCGGGGGCTGGGCAGGAAGATGTGGGCTGCATTGCTTAGAGTAAGGATCTGGCCTGAATGCCTGAGAACAATCTGAGCGAACTAACTTGGGCTAGCAAACCAGACTGTGGGATAACTACCACGTGAAAAACCAGCCCTAACCTAAGATATCACCAGGCCCACGCACAGAACAAAGGACTGAACAGAGCTAGCCAGCTGCAGACCATCCCCCTCCAGTGACAGGCAGCCAGAGTCGGAAGGGGGCAATCGCAGCCACAGAGAGACATTATCTACAAAACTGTAAGTAGGCTTCTTTGCTAACTAAGATTTCTTGGGGTTCTGGACAGTCAACATCCACCTGAGAAGGTGTGCCAGTTGTACCCCCAGAAAACCGAGTGGCAGGGACGGGGGAGGCGATAAGTAGCAGCGACCGCGCTCGCCAAACACCTCATCACCTGAGCTGTTCGGACCTGGGAAGGGCACAAAACGCAGGCCCAACCAAGTCTGAGCCTCTGAGGACTATCCGAGTGTCTGTACCTGAGCGGTTTAGACCTGGGAGGTGCATGCAGCCCAGGGCCAGCCTCAAAGGATTCCCGGCAGAGCAACCTAGAGCCTGAGCAGTGTGGGCAGGGAGGGCACATACACCGTGAGCCGGGGGGAAAGGCCCAGTGTGGCTGAGGCACTGCGAGCACATGCCAGTGTTATTTTTTTGCAGCGTACCTCCCTCCCCACAGCACGACTGAACAAGGGAGCCTTAAAAAAGTGTCCACCACTGCCCCATTTGTGTCAGGGCAGAAATCAGACACTGAAGAGACCAGCAAACAGAAGAAGCTAAAACAGAGGGAACCGCCTTGGAAGTGACAGGTGTAATAGATTAAAACCCGGTCATTGGTACTGACTACATAGGAAGGGGCCTATAGATCTTGAGAAATATAAGCTGGACCAAGGAACTATCTGAAAATGAACTGACCCCACAATACCCACAACAACATGAGAGAAAATCCTAGATATATTTTTACTATTATTATGATCATTCTCTTTTTTTAATTTTAAGTCCTCTATTACTCCTTTAATTTTCACTTTCATAACCTACTATTATTTTGCAAAAAAAGACCCTATTTTTTAAAAGCAAACTTCATATATATCTTATAATTTTTGTGACTTTGTTTTTTTATTTTTTCTCTTTTTTTCTTCTTTTCTTTAATATTGTATTTTTGAAATTTCAAACTCTACTCTAGATTTTTGATCTTTGCTTTTTGGTATTTGTTATCAATTTTGTACCTTTAAGAACCCAGTCTTCAGTACCCATTTTTACTTGGAAGCAAGATTACTGGCTTGACTGCTCTCTCCCCCTTTGGACTCTCCTTTTTCTCTACCAGGTCGCCTCTGTCTCCTCCCTCCCTCGTCTCCTCCCTCCCTCTGTCTCCTCCCTCTTGTCTCTACCCAACTCTGTGAATCTGTGTGTGTTCCAGACGGTGGAGAACACTTAGGGAACGGATTGCTGGCTGGATCTGTCTCTCTCCTTTTGATTCCCCCCTTTTATCCTCCTGGCCACCTCTGTCTCCTTCCTCCCTCTTCTCTTCTCTGTATAACTCTGTGAACATCTCTGAGCGGTCCAGTTATGGAGTGCACATAAGGAAGTGATTACTGGCTAGCTTGCTTTCTCCTCTATTGATTCCACCTCATCTCATTCAGGTCACCTCTAACTCCCACCTCCCTCTTCTCTTCTCCATGTAACTCTGTGAACCTCTCTGGGTGTCCCTCACTGTGGAGAAACTTTTCATCTTTAACCTACATGTTTTATCAATGGTGTTGTACAGAAGGAGAAGCCTTGAGACTACTGTAAAAATAAGACTGAAAACCAGAAGCAGGAGGCTTAAGTCCAAACCCTGAGAACACCAGAGAACTCCTGACTCCAGGGAACATTAACTGACAGGAGCTCATCAAACGCCTCCATACCTACACTGAAACCAAGCACCACCCAAGGGCCAACAAATTCCAGAGCAAGACATACCACACAAATTCTCCAGCAACACAGGAACACAGCCCTGAGCTCCAATATACAGGCTGCCCAAAGTTATTTCAAAACCATTGACATCTCATAACTCATTACTGGACACTTCATTGCACTCCAGAGAGAAGAAATCCAGCTCCACCCACCAGAACACCGACACATGCTTCCCTAACCAAGAAACCTTGACAAGCCACCCGTCCAACCCCACCCACAGTGAGGAAACTCCACAAGAAAGAGAACTCCACAAACTTCCAGAATACAGAAAGGACACCCCAAACTCAGCAATATAAACAAGATGAAGAGATAGAGGAATACCCAGCAGGTAAAGGAACAGGATAAATGCCCACCAAACCAAACAAAAGAGGAAGAGATAGGGAATCTACCTGATAAAGAATTCCAAATAATGATAGTGAAAATGATCCAAAATCTTGAAATCAAAATGGAGTCACAGATAAATAGCCTGGAGACAAGGATTGAGAAGATGCAAGAAAGGTTTAACAAGGACCTAGAAGAAATAAAAAAGAGTCAGTATATAATGAATAATGCAATAAATGAGATCAGAAACACTCTGGAGGCAACAAATAGTAGAATAACAGAGGCAGAAGATAGGATTAGTGAAGTAGAAGATAGAATGGTAGAAATAAATGAATCAGAGAGGAAAAAAGAAAAACGAATTAAAAGAAATGAGGACAATCTCAAAGACAATATTAAACGCTTCAACGTTTAATCATAGGAGTCTCAGAAGAAGAAGACAAAAAGAAAGACCATGAGAAAATACTTGAGGAGATAATAGTTGAAAACGTCCCTAAAATGGGGAAGGAAATAATCACCCAAGTCCAAGAAACCCAGACAGTCCCAAACAGGATAAACCCAAGGCAAAACACCCCAAAACACATATTAATCAAATTAACAAAGATCAAACACAAACAGCAAATATTAAAAGCAGCAAGGGAAAAACAACAAATAACACACAAGGGGATTCCCACAAGGATAACAGCTGATCTTTCAATAGAAACTCTTCAGGCCAGGAGGGAATGGCAAGACATACTTAAAGTGATGAAAAAAAATAACCTACAGCCCAGATTACTGTACCCAGCAAGGATCTCATTCAAATATGAAGGAGAAATCAAAAGCTTTACAGACAAGCAAAAGCTGAGAGAATTCAGCACCACCAAACCAGCTCTCCAACAGATGCTAAAGGATATTCTCTAGACAGGAAACACAAAAAGGGTATATAAATCAGAACCCAAAACAATAAAGTAAATGGCAATGGGATCATACTTATCAATAATTACCTTAAACATAAATGGGTTGAATGCCCCAACCAAAAGACAAAGACTGGCTGAATGGATACAAAAACAAGACCCCTCTATATGCTGCTTACAAGAGACCCACCTCAAAACAAGGGACACATACAGACTGAAAGTGAAGGGCTGGAAAAAGATATTCCATGCAAATAGAGACAAAAAGAAAGCAGGAGTGGCAATACTCATATCAGATAAAATAGACTTTGAAACAAAGGCTGTGAAAAGAGACAAAGAAGGCCACTACATAATGATCAAAGGATCAATCCAAGAAGAAGATATAACAATTATAAATATATATGCACCCAATATAGGAGCACTGCAATATGTAAGACAAATGCTAACAAGCATGAAAGGGGAAAGCAACAATAACACAATAATAGTGGGAGACTTTAATACCTCACTCACACCTATGGACAGATCAACTAAACAGAAAATTAACAAGGAAATGCAAACTTTAAATGATACAATAGACCAGTAGACCTAATTGATATCTATAGGACATTTCACCCCAAAACAATGAATTTCACCTTTTTGTCAAGCACACACGGAACCTTCTCCAGGACAGATCACATCCTGGGCCATAAATCTAGCCTTGGTAAATTCAAAAAAATTGAAATCATTCCAAGCATCTTTTCTGACCACAATGCAGTAAGATTAGATCTCAATTACAGGAGAAAATCTATTAAAAATTCCAACATATGGAGGCTGAACAACATGCTGCTGAATAACCAACAAATCACAGAAGAAATCAAAAAAGAAATCAAAATATGCCTAGAAATGAATGAAAATGAAAACACAACAACCCAAAACCTGTGGGACACTGTAAAAGCAGTGCTAAGAGGAAAGTTCATAGCAATACAGGCATACCTCAAGAAACAAGAAAAAAGTCAAATAAATAACCTAACTCTACACCTAAAGTAACTAGAAAAGGAAGAAATGAAGAACCCCAGGCTTGGTAGAAGGAAAGAAATCTTAAAAATTAGGGCAGAAATAAATGCAAAAGAAACAAAAGAGACCATAGCAAAAATCAACAAAGCCAAAAGCTGGTTCTTTGAAAGGATAAATAAAATTGACAAACCATTAGCCAGACTCATCAAGAAACAAAGGGAGAAAAATCAAATCAATAAAATTAGAAATGAAAATGGAGAGATCACAACAGACAACACAGAAATACAAAGGATCATAAGAGATTACTATCAGAAATTATATGCCAATAAAATGGACAACGTGGAAGAAATGGACAAATTCTTAGAAAAGTACAACTTTCCAAAACTGAACCAGGAAGAAATAGAAAATCTTAAAATACCCATCACAAGCACGGAAATTGAAGCTGTAATCAGAAATCTTCCAGCAAACAAAAGCCCAGGTCCAGACGGCTTCACAGCTGAATTCTACCAAAAATTTAGAGAGGAGGTAACACCTATCTTACTCAAACTCTTCCAGAAAATTGCAAAGGTAAACTTCCAAACTCATTCTATGAGGCCACTATCACTCTAACACCAAAATCTGACAAAGATGCCACAAAAAAAGAAAACTACAGGTCAATATCACTGATGAACATAGATGCAACAATCCTTGACAAAATTCTAGCAATCAGAATCCAAGAACACATTAAAAACATCATACACCATGACCAAGTGGACTTTATCCCAGGGATGCAAGGATTCTTCAATATCCGCAAATCAATCAATGTAACTCACCACACTAACAAATTGAAAAATAAAAGCCATATGATTATCTCAATAGATTCAGAGAAAGTCTTTGACAAAATTCAACATCCATTCATGATAAAAACTCTCCAGAAAGCAGGAATAGAAGGAACATACCTCAACATAATAAAAGCTATATATGAGAAACCCACAGCAAACATTATCCTCAATGGTGAAAAATGAAAGCATTTCCCCTAAAGTCAGGAACAAGACAAGGGTGCACACTTTCACCACTACTATTCAACATAGTTTTGGAAGTTTTGCCTACAGCAATCAGAGCAGAAAAAGAAATAAAAGGAATCCAAATTGGAAAAGAAGAAGTAAAACTCTCACTGTTTGCAGATGACATGATTCTCTACATAGAAAACCCTAAAGACTCCACCAGAAAATTACTAGAGCTAATCAATGAATATAGTAAAGTTGCAGGATATAAAATCAACACACAGAAATCCTTTGCATTCCTATACACTAACAATGAAAAAAACAGAAAGAGAAATTAAGGGAACAATTGCATTCACCATTGCAACGAAAAGAATAAAATACTTAGGAATATATCTACCTAAAGAAACTAAAGACATATATACATAGAAAACTATAAAACACTGGTGAAAGAAATCAAAGGGGACACTAATAGATGGATAAATATACCATGTCCATGGATTGGAAGAATCAATATAGTGAACATGGGTATACTACCCAAAGCAATCTATACATTCAATGCAATCCCTATCAAGCTACCAACGGTATTTTTCACAGAGCTAGAACAAATAATTTCACAATTTGTATGGAAATACAAAAAACCTCGAATAGCCAAAGCAATCTTGAGAAAGAAGAATGGAACTGGAGGAATCAACCTGCCTGACTTCAGGCTCTACTACAAAGCCACAGTCATCAAGACAGTATGGTACTGGCACAAAGACAGAAATATAGATCAGTGGAAAAAATAGAAAGCCCAGTAATAAATCCATGCACCTATGGTCACCTTATCTTTGACAAAGGAGGCAAGAATATACAATGGAGTAAAGACAATCTCTTTAACAAGTGGTGCTGGGAAAACTGGTCAACCACTTGTAAAAGAATGAAGCTAGAACACTTTCTAACACCATACACAAAAATAAACTCAAAATGGATTAAAGATCTAAATGTAAGACTAGAAACTATAAAACTCCTAGAAAACATAGGCAAAACACTCTCCGAGATAAATCACAGCAAGATCCTCTATGACCCATCTCCCAGAATATTGGAAATAAAAGCATAAATAAGCAAATGGGAACTAATTAAACTTAAAAGCTTCTGCACAACAAAGGAAGCTATAAGCAAGGTGAAAAGACAGCCTTCAGAATGGGAGAAAATAATAGCAAATGAAGCAACTGACAAACAACTAATCTCAAAAATATACAAGCAACTTCTGCAGCTCAATTCCAGAAAAATAAACGACCAATCAAAAAACGGGCCAAAGAACTAAACAGACATTTCTCCAAAGAAAACATACAGATGGCTAACAAACACATGAAAAGATGCTCAACATCACTCAGAGAAATGCAAATCAAGACCACAATGAGGTACCATTTCACGCCAGTCAGAATGGCTGTGATCCAAAAGTCTACAAGCAATAAATGCTGGAGAGGGTGTGGAGAAAAGGGAAACCTCTTACACTGTTGGTGGGAATGCAAACTAGTAGAGCCACTATGGAGAACAGTGTGGAGATTCCTTAAAAACCTGGAAATAGAACTGCCTTATGACCCAGCAAGCCCACTGCTGGGCATACACATCGAGGACACGAGAATTGAAAGAGACACGTGTACCCCAATGTTCATCACAGCACTGTTTATAATAGCCAGGACATGGAAGCAACCTAGATGTCCATGAGCAGATGAATGGATAAGAAAGGAAAGTGAAAGGAAAGTGAAGTCGCTCAGTCGTGTCCGACCCTTTGCGACCCCATGCACCAAGCTCCTCTGTCCATGGGATTTTCCAGGCAATAGCACTGGAGTGGATTGCCATTTCCTTCTCCAGGGGATCTTCCTGACCCAAGGATCGAACCCAGGTCTCCCACATTGTAGACAGACGCTTTACCGTCTGAGCCACCAGGGAAGCTGTGGTACATATACACAATGGAGTATTACTCAGCCATTAAAAAGAATTCTTTTGAATCGGTTCTAATGAGGTGGATGAAACTGGAGCCTGTTATACAGAGTGAAGTAAGCCAGAAAGAAAAACACCAATACAGTATACTAATACATATATATGGAATTTAGAAAGATGGTAACAATGCCCCTGTATGAGAGACAGCAAAAGAGACACAGATGTATAGAACAGACTTTTGGACTCTGTGGGAGAGGGAGAGGGTGGGATGATTTGGGAGAATGGCATTGAAACATGTATAATATCATATATGAAATGAATAACCAGTCACCAGGTTCAATGCATGATACTGGATGCTTGGGGCTGGTGCACTGGGATGACCCAGAGGGATGGTACGGGGAGGGAGGAGGGAGGGGGGTTCAGGATGGGGAACACGTGTATACCTGTGACAGATTCATGTTGATGTATGGCAAAACCAATACAATATTGTAAAGTAATTAACCTCCAATTAAAATAAATAAATTTATATTAAAAAAACTCAACATTCAGAAAACTAAGATCATGGCATCCAGTCCCATCACTTGATGGCAAAAACATGGGGAAATAATGGAAACAGTGAGAGACTTTATTTTGGGGGCCTCCAAAATCACTGCCGATGGTGACTGCAGCCATGAAATTAAAAGACGCTTGCTCCTTGGAAGCAAAGCTATGACCAACCTAGACAACATATTAAAAAGCTGAGACATTATTTTACCAACAAAGGTCCATCTAGTCAAAGCTATGGTTTTTCCAGTAGTCAGGTATGGATGTGAGAGTTGGACTATAGAGAAAGCTGAGCACTGAAGAATTGATGCTTTTGAACTGTGGTATTGGAGAAGACTCTTGAGAGTCCCTTGGACTGCAAGGAGATCCAACCAGTCCATCCTAAAGGAGATCAGTCCTGAATATTCATTGAAAGGACTGATGCTGAAGCTGAAACTCCAATACCTTGGCCACCTGATGCAAAGAGCTGACTCATTTGAAAAGACCCTGATGCTAGGAAAGATTGAAGGTGGGAGGAGAAGGGAGCGACAGAGGATGACATGGTTGGATGGTATCACTGACTTGATGGACATGAGTTTGAGTAAGCTCTGGGAGTTACTGATGGACAGGGAAGCCTGTCATGCTGCGGTGCATGGGGTTGCAAAGAGTCGGACACAGCTGAGTGACTGAACGGAACTGAACTCAGTCCACTTACACATTAGCACACATCACCTGTTTATATATGCAAACACAGTGGCTGACTGCTACATGGGCTTGGCAGTGAACAGCCTGTCTATCTGATTCCTGAGGCCCCTCAGTGCTCACCATCCTTTTGACTTTAATGTAAGAGCTAGACGGCTATAGCATCCTTTGTTGATAGATATGGCAGCAACAATATAGTTCTCAAGTGTGCTCAGCTTTTCACCCTGTTAGCATGGAGTGGCAACTTGCAACTCCTAACATGTCAGACCAGAACCAAAAAGTGCTTTTTCAGTCTGTTTTTCTTTAGCTAAAGTGGGTGGAGGCAGGACAAACAGTGGGAACTCAAAATTTGAAATGAATTATTTTGAAATCTCAGAAATCTGATTTTGAGCAGGTTTGATTGCATCGACTAGTTTTGAACAAGCATCCTATCTCATCCTTCAGATCCTGGTTGGATTGCAACTGACACCTGGGGATGGGAATCTATAGGATCAACTCTGGGAGAACAGTGCGGAATAATCTAATCACATCTCAAATCAAAGTTGGCTGGGGTGTGGCATGTGGGTCGACTACCTCCCATTACATGCTCAGTCTCTCTGCCCTCTCCACACTGTTACCTGCACTGATGTCCCTTCTTTAGCCCTAGTTCTGCCTCCCTTCGGCGGGGCTCGGCTCCAGGCCCACTGCTCGGCCAGCAGTCAGGAACTTCCCTTCCTGGATCTGCTCTTTTTCAGATCCCATAGTTCCTTCTCTCCTGTTTTAATTCCTTGTTTGCTTGAGCATGCCTTCACACAACTTCTTCTGAAAAATACGTGAGGTATAGGCTTGCTGACTGTTTGTGGGTCTGAAAATAGTTTGTGCATGTTCTGCGTGATTGATAGACTGGCTGACCACAGAGCTCAAGGAGAAGAGCTTTCCACACGTATTCCGTGAGAGAGAGAGTGTAGGGCCTTCAGTGCTGTGGGGTCCAGCGTAGACAGTGCCTTCACTAGGCCACAGAGCTAGAGGCCTCAGAAAGCGGTCAGGAGGGCAAGGGTCAGAGCCTCCAAGTTGGAGACAGCATGGCACACAGAATCCATAGATAAGGGGAAGAACTAGGGGAGACCCACCTAGGTGACTAGAAAGGCCAGATTTAGCCAGGGAGAGAAATACAGGCTATCCAGTTAAATTTAAATTTCAGATAAATAATGAATCATTCTTCCAGTGTAAATGTGTCCCATGGAGTCTATTTTATCTGGTGACCCTACAGATAAAATACACACACCCATCTGGCCCTCATAGAGTGGCAGGGAATTAACAGTTGAGCTGAAGCCTATATTATCTTCAAGGCTATGAGAAAACGAACCTTTGTAGCTGAGGAACCTGGGTGGGGCTTGAGGGGGCAGGGCAGAGAAGCTGGGATGAGAAGTTGAGAATTTTCCAACGGATAACTTTGTCTTTCTACAGGGCCTCCTATAGCTCATGGAATTGCTGCTATGTAAGAGGTCTCTGCAGGGTGGTCAGCACTGCAGGTAGGGAAGGATGAGCCCAGTACGCTATGTGTGTGTGTGTGTGTGTGTGTGTGTGTGTGTGTGTGGAGGGGAGGAGGCAGGCAGCCACCAGCAACACAGGCTGGAGGAGGGCACTGGGTTCCACGGAGAGCTGGGCTGCCATAGCCCAGACTCAGGAACACGAGCTTCATCTTAAAGAGCACAGCAAGCATGCTGAAAAAGAGGATGGCACTGTTGAGAAGTAAAGAGAGGCCTGAAAAAACAAGTGGAGAAAAATCTCTCGAAGCAGTAGAAATGCAAGGACAGAAACCACAGAGCAAATATAAGAGGACCAGAGGTAAATGCAGAAGCTGTAATGTACACATAAGCGGGCATTTGAGAAAGAGAGAAAGCAATCAATCAAGGGAGGAGAGCTGATATTTAAGCAAATAAGTGAAGAAAATCTTAACAAAGCTAAAAAAATTCTTGAATCTTCAGACAGAAAGGATTCTTTGCGTGCCAAGGAAGAAGCATCAAAAAAAAAAAAAAAGAACACACAAGACAGATTGCGGTAAAATGTCGTCATTCCAAGGATAATGATAAAGTTTCACAGTCTCCCAGACAGGAAAAACAAGTCATTGACACAGAAAGAAAGTCAGGCTGGCTGTAGATTTCTATCTGCAACTCTGAAATCAGAAGTCAGCAGGATGGTATCTACTGATAACTGTCAGCGTTGGTATAAAGCAAAACCCAACTGCGTGTTACCTAAGAAACCCACTTTAAACAAAATGAGAGAGGTTGAAATTCAGAGGATGTAAGAGAGGCCATTAGATAAATATAAACCAAACGAAGCCAATTCTGGCCTTTAATACAGGAACAAGCAGGATTCATATTATGTAATGGTAAAAGGCAAATTTATAAACTAGGTGTAACAGCCATAAACCATGTTCATCAATCAATATAGTAGTTAAATATATAAAGCAAGAACTATTAACACAATGTAGTAAACATGCAATTATAATAGAGGATTTTAGTACATATTTTTTCAGGGTCAGACAAATCTAGACAAAAAATAAGAAAAAGAGCAATAGAATGAAAGGACCAACAAATTTGACGTGCAAGATGTATGGAACTTGTAGAGTTTATTTATAATACGAGCTTCCCTGATCGCTCAGTTGGTAAAGAATCTGCGTGCAATGCAGGAGACCCCGGTTTCATTCCTGAGTTGGGAAGATCCACTGGAGAAGGGATAGGCTACCCACTCCAGTATTCTTGAGTTTCCCTGGTGGCTCAGCTGGTTAAAGAATCCACCTACAATGCGCGAGATCTGGGTTCGATCCCCGGGTTGGGAAGATCCCCTGGAGAAGGGAAAAGCTACCCGCTCCAGTATTCTGGCCTGGAGAAACCCATGGGCTTCAGTCCATGGGGTTGCAAAGAGTTGGACACGAGTGAGCGACTTTCCCTTTTTCTATACGATTAAGATAGTGATAGGTGTATAACATAGTGATATGACGTTTTTGTAGACTATGCGTCATGCATGGTTATTACACTATTATCGACTCTATTCCCTGCGCTCTATGTTACTCATTTGGAAACAGAACTTGGTGCTCTTAATCCCTTTCACATACTGTATTCATCCCCTACCTTCTGTCCTTGGCAACCATCAGTTTGTCTTCTGCATCTAGGTGTGGTTCAGTTCTGTGAAGTCTATTCTTTGTTTTGTTTTTCAGAGTCCACATTTTTGCGTGGAATCATATTGTACAATGAAAACATATAGTATAGTTGACCCTTAGAAATCATGGGCTTGATGGGCTTGAACTGTACTTAATCCACTTATATGAGGATTTTTTCTTTTTTCTTTTTTTAGGATTTTTCAATAAAATATTGGAAAAAAGTTTGGAGATTTATACAATTGGGAAAAGGAGTCATGGATGAACCAAATAGACTAGAAATATCAAAAGAATTAAGAAAAATATATGTCGTGAATGCTTAAAGTATATGTAGATACTAGTCTATCCTTACTCAGGCATAGGTTATATTTAATATAAAATTAATAATATATTAGTTTTTTTACTGTTTTGTAACTTTGCTTTCAAAGAATTACCTTATTGTAAAGTATGTCTCTGTATCTCTCATAACAGAAGAAACTGTATATAAGCCTCATATATGCAGAAGAAACTGCATATTTCTAATACTATGTCATAAATAGGACTGCATGTCATAAAATTACTACAATTGATTCATTAGTGTATAGTTAGGCTACCATAAAAACATTACTACATATTTGTTTTTCACCTTATCTTTTCATTTTTGATGTTTAGTGTTAGTTGTAAAAATGACATCTACAGTGTAGTATTGTATCAGACAATATTGATACTGGTAGTGCAAGGCAGATGATTCATCATGCAGACAGGCAAGGTGAACTTAACAGTATTGACAACACAGTACCAGTGGTGTAAATGGATTTTCTCTCCCTTATGATTTCCTTAATAACATTTCCTTTTTTCCAGCTTACTTTATTGTAAGAATACTGTGTCTAAAGCATATAATGTACAAGTATGCATTAATTGTCCATTTATGTTATTGGTGAGGCTTCTGGTCAAAGTAGGCTATTTGTAATTAAGGTTTTGGGGCATCAAAAGTTTTACGTGAGTTTTCTATTGCCAGAAGGTTGGTACATTTTACCTGTGTGTTATTCAAGTTTCAACTTGTATTTGTCTTTTGCTGTCTGATTTATTTTCCTAAGCATAATATTCTCTAGGTTGATCCATGTTGTCCCAAATGACAAGATCTTATTCTTTTTTTGTGGCTAAGTAGTACTCCACTGTATAGTTATAGACCACTTCTTTATCTGCTCATCTGTTGGTGGACATTTATGGTGCTTCCGTATCTTGATTACTGTGAATAACGCTCCATGAACATAGGGGAACATATATCTTTTTGAATTAATATTTTCCTTTTCTTCAGATAAAAACCAGAAAAGAAATTGCTAGATCACATGGTAGTTCTGTTTTTAATTTTTTGAGGAACCACGTTACTGATTTCCACACTGGCTGCACCAATATACATTCTCACCAACAGTGAACATGGGCTCCCTTCTCTCTCCATCCCTGACAACACTTTTTATTTCTCGTCTTTCTGAGGATAGCTATTCTGATAGCTGTGAGGTGATGGTTCATTATGGATTTGACTTACATTTCATTGATGATTAGTGATGTACAGCATCCTTCCATGTGTCTGTGGCCATCAGGATGTCTTCTTCAGAAAAGTACCTATTCAGATCCTCAGTTCATTTTTTAAGCTGGTTTATATGAGCTCTTTATGTATTTAGGGTATTTACCCTTATCATGTTAGTCACTCCGTCATGTCCATCTCTTTGTGACCCTGTGGAATTCAGTAGTTGCCTTATTGTTTTGTTAATGGTTTCCTTTGTTGCATGAAAGCTTTTCAGTCCTATTTGTTTATTTTTGCTTTGGTTTCCCTCACCTGAGGAGACAGATCTGAAAAAAAATATTGCTACCACCAATGTCAATGTTTTTTTTCTTGGAGTTTTGTGCTTCTAGATCTTACAGTTAGGTCTTCAAACCATTTTGAGTTTATTTCTGTATGTGGTGTTAGGGAGCGTTTTAATCATTCTTTTACAAGTAGCTGTCCAGTTTTTCCCACAGCATTTATTTTAAAAAGTGTCTTTTCCCTGTTGTATATTCTTGTCATCTTTTTTGTTGATTAACTGACCATGAGTGTATATATTTCTGGGCTCTTTTCTGCTCCATTGATGTATATTTCTGGTTTTGTGCCAGTAACATACTGTTTTGATCATTGTAGCTTTGTAGCGTAGTCTGAATTCAGGGAGTCTGATTCCTCACTTAAGCGTGCTTTGGCTATTTGGGATCTTTTGTGGTTCCATATATATTTTAGGATTATTATATTTGTTTTAGTCTGATAGTCATTTGAGTTCAAACACATTTGAAAAGCTGAATGTTTTTAATTCTCCCCCATCACTTTATGTTTTGAACAATGTATTTTACATATTCTTGTGTATCCTTTTATTACCTATTATGGTTGATCATACAACTTTTGATTATGGCTTTTTAAGTGGTTGATCAGTTGCCTTTCCCAGTGAGATTTTTCCTTCATATATTTTCGTATTTCTTAATTTGGCCTTTGCTTAAACATGATCCTTTAAAGTTTCTTTGAAGGCGGGTTCAGTGGTGATAAACTATTTTAGTATTTGCTTTTCTGGAAAACTCTATCTCCTTCAATTCTGAATGATAACTTTGCCAAGTAAAGTATCCTTGATTGTAGGTTTTTTCCCTTTCAGCATTTTAAATATATCATGCCACTCCCTTCTGGCCCGCTAAGTTACTGCTGGAAAATCAGCTGATGGACTTACAGGGGATTCTGCTGTAAGTGATTCTTTGCTTTTCTCTCGCTGCCTTTAAAATTCTCTCTTTGACTTTTTTTCATTTTAATTGTAACATATCTTTGTGTGGATCTCTTTGGTCCATCTTGTTTGAGACTCTGCTTTCTGGACCTTAATATCTGTTTCCTTCCCCAGGTTAGGGAAAATTTCTGTCATTATTTTATCAAATACATTTTGTATAGTCTTCTCTCTCTTCTCCTTTTGGGACCCCTATAATGTGAATGTTGTGCATTTAATGTTGTCTCAAAGGTCACGTAAACTTTCCTCATTTTTTAAACTTTGTTTTCCTCTTCACTGTTCTGATTGGGTGGTTCCCACTATGCTGTCTTCCAGGTCACTTAAGCATTCTTCTGTATCATCTGAGCTGCTGTTGTTTCCCCTAGTATAGTTTCCATTTCAGTTAGTTTATTCTTCAGCTCTGACTGATTCTTCTTTCATATTTTCTAATTCCTTATCCAGGTTCTCACCATGACCTGTATTTTGTTCCCAAGGTGCATGAGACTAGAGCTGAAGGTGAAACTGGCAGGTTAGCTGGAGCATGGGTGCATCTGTCTGCTGCCCCTGTCCTGGGACTCAGAGGGGGTTAGCATTCACACTGTGTAAGAGTTGGATCTTGGCTTCTCACAGCCCTCTGGTTCTCCCGGTTGTAAGCTCCTTTGGTTTTCAAAACCCATTAAGCGGGCTCACCTTCCCAGTGCCGGTCGCCAGGGCGAGGGTGCCCAGTGTGCAGCTTGCAGCCTCTTTCCTTAGCGAACCTCGGAGTTTGTGGTGTCCCATACTGCTTCGGGAGCCCTGTGCAGGGTGTGAGTCCTCCCTGGACCGTGGCTCCAACCTGCCACCTCTCTTGACCTTTCTTCACATCCTCGGCTGTAGGAAAACTGTTCTGCTCATCATTATGTCATTCTCAGAGCTGTTTCATACATAGCTGTAGCTTTGGTGCATCTGTGGGATGAGGTGAGCTCAAGGTCTTTCTACTTTGCCTTCTTACTTCTTCTTACTTTGCCTCTCTTTTGTATTTTAATGGAACATCTATAAAAGTTAATTTCATCTTTGCTCCCAAATAATATCTAAGATATCTGAGCTGATTCACGAAAGTAGAGATTTTATAACCCGCATTCTCTGATTGTTATTTTAAAGGAACTCCTGTCCACTCCAAAACCCTCCTGTTATTGGAAATTAAGATCCAATATCCTAAATAAACTTTTGTCAAAATGTAAATAAAACTGAAATTATAAACCACCTACAAAGTAATGATGGAGGAAGCTTCATACCCAAACATACATGACACAGTTCAAACTATTCCAACTGGCAATTTATAGCCTTAAATGCTTTATTATTAAATAAAAACTAGAAAAATAAATTTAGAGCTCAGTCTAAGAAATAAGAACAGCAAGATGAACCAAAGGAAAAAAAGTTGAAAAAATGAATAAAGATAGAAATTAAAGAATAGAAAGCAACAGTAGTAGAAAGGATGCATGCTGAGTCATTTCAGTCGTGTCTGACTCTTTGTGATCCCATGGACTGACGCCCACCAGGCTTCTCTGTCCCTGGGATCTCCCAGGCAAGAATACTGGAGTGGGTAGCCATTCCCTCCTCCAGGGGATCTTCCCAACCCAGGGATTGAACATGTGTCTCCTGCGTCTCCTGCATTGTTGGTGGATTCTTCACCCACTGAGCCACCAGATAAGTCCATCTTAAAGCTGATTTCTTGAGAAAGGCCCCATGAGTAGACAAGCTCCTGGCCTGATGAGGAAAATGAGAGGGAAGTCATGAAAACCAGGGCAAGTAGTTGGCCCAGTGGGCACAGTCAGGAGGTGCTTCACTCTGTCCCACCACTGCCTTGTACCATTTTGTCAGGAACATTTTCTTGCTCTTGGTGACATTTTTGGTAGCACCCATGGCTTTTCACCCACTTTGGTCCTAACAGTCGCTCAGTCATGTCCAACTCTTTGTGACCCCATGGACTGTAGCCCTCCAGGCTCCTCTGTCCTTGGGATCCTCCAGGCAAGAATACTGGATTGGGTTGCCATTCCCTTCTCCAGGGCATCTTCCCGACGCAGGGATTTAACCTGGTCTTCTGCGTTGCAGACAGATTCTTTACCATCTGAACCACCAGTGAAGCCCTTGGTTCTAACAACAGTCCCATTTTTAGGGACCTTGTGGTTTGATCACATTTAGGTGAAAGCTCTGCCTCATCAGGTCCATGCTTCAACTCTTCACAGCACAGGCCCTTCACTGCCCCTCAAGACCAGCACTGAAGAAGGGGCCGGACTGCCCACTGCACATGTGCCCCCACCCCCAGGCCCCCCAGAACCTCTGGCGGTCTCTCCCGCCATGCTTTCACTGTCTGCTTCTCTTGATGTTGGCGTCTGTCCTGGGAGATGACTGTGGAGGCCACCACACCACGCCTTTCCCTGGAGCAGTGGGTAAATTCGCCAGCCTCTGAGATGCTCTGGCCACCATACTCCTTGCCTGCTGCTGTTTGTATGTGGAGTTTTGTTCATGTTTGTTTTCTTTTTTAGAATTCAGGTCACCCTGACAGGTAGCCCTCTCTCAAGGAATAATTTCAAGATGACCCTCACCCTGCTACCTAATGGTGCTATTGGAGAAACAGAAGCTGTCAGATGCTGGAAACACTCCTCAATCTGCCGCCAGCCTGTTTTGCTGCCCGTGGAAGGTCTGCTCCAGACCACCTGCCCCCTGCAGACTTGGGAGGGGGAGACCCGCTGTCATGCTGTAGTCACAGGTGACCCTCAACTTCAGGACACTTGCCTGCTTCCACAGCCAAGGGAATAATGCCAGGATCCTTCTGTATCACACGTCTATGTGGGCGAGTGTACTTGATGCTCGCTTCACCCAGTTTGCTGGGGCAGTGGGGGACCCAGCACATCCCACACTCCCACCTGGCTTGGCAGCTCTAGGCCAACTCTCTCTAGTCCCATGTTGGAAGCCTAATTCTCTTCTTTCTCCTTTCTCAGCTGGAGGAGTCGTAGCTAGAGGGCTAAGGTGGGGGTAGGGGAGACCAGGGCAGAGCAGGTGTCCATGGGGATGGATGGTGGGAGCAGGTGTGACTGTCAGAGATGAGTGGGAAAAGTGTCTGGATGAGGGGTTTGCACTGGAAGCCAGCATGAAGGATGCCCACAAATCGGGGGCAAATCAAGCCTCAAAAGGACTAATGAGAGAAACACCTAACCCTCTGGATACAGCTGAAACCCATGAGAGTGTATATATATGTATATATGTATATAGATAAATTGAAAGTTTGAGAAGTAAGAGCATATTTTTGTCTCAACATACTTCCTAAGAAAATAGTTGAGAGAGGAAAACGTAACTCTGCAGTGGAGATACCATCTGAAACAAGCTGTCTAACTGCCCATCACCAAATCCACATCATGTGCCCCTGGTGGACCCCAGGACAGGAACACAGCATTGCTTCTGTGAATTTTCTTCTGAAGGAAAATAACCCAAATAATGAGGACTCGTTTCAGACGCAAGTTTTTCAAAATATCTGGCCTACAACTTTCAAGAAAATTCAAGAATGAACAGTATTCCAAGTTGAAGAAAAGGGACTTGCTAGCTGTGTGCAAGGTATGATTCTGAACTGAATGAATTTTTGCTCCAAAGGACATTGCTGAGGCAGCTCCTCCTCCTCCTCCTTGTTCTTGTTCTTGTTATTAATTATTGATCAGACTCCCTGGTGGTGAGTCTGAAGGCCAGTGTACCAATCCTAGTGGTGGTGCTGAGGTTCGTAGGAGAAAGTCTGTGAGGTGACCTGGCATCATCTTTGGCAGCTCACTGTCAGATGGTTCAGGAGAATGAAAGTTCCTTATCTTGTATTCGCAACTTTTGTTTCAAAATTAAACAAAATTTAAAAGTTTATGTATAGAAAATGAACAGACTAACAATTGGGAGAACTCTGAGCAATGCCTATATCATAGAAGCACTAATATTTTAACATATGAGGGGTTCTGATTAAGATAAAGAGAAAATAAGACAAAACCCACATGGCAAGGGAACGATAAACAGAGATTACCTCATTGTTGTCAGGGACGAGCAATTAAATATTAGCAACCTAACATAAGGTACCGGTCAAATTGATAAGAATTTTAAAGAATGGCAGCCAGAAAGGGTGACTTGGGATGTGGAGTGAGTATTTTCATCCTATGAATGGTAGAAATGTAAATTGTTTAGTTTTTGTGGAGTGAAATCTACCTATATCTGTTAAAAATGGATATTACATCACAACTAGTAGAGAGATAAGTTCTGGAGATTGAATACGCAAACTGTGATACTAGTCAATCCTAGTCACTGTATTATAAACCTCAAAGAAACCGAGACTAGCTCTTAACTGCTCTCAACACAAAACAGAAACGTTCACTGGGTGACATAATACAAGGGTTAGCTAACGCCAAGGTGGGATCACCTTGTGATGCTCACATGTATGCATCAACATGTGGTATACCTCACACTCACACAGTGCTATATGCCAGTTATATCTCAGTTTAAAAAATTCTTTAATGCATTTCCCTTGATGCAGAAATTCCATCCTGGAAAGCCTATGCTGTAGAGATAAGAATCTTCATTGTGATTTTGTTTTTATTTTATTTTTTTTAAATTTATTGAAATGTAGTTGATTTACAATGTGTTATTTTCTGCTGTACAGCAAAGTGAATCTGTTATATATATACATATATCCCCTCTTTTTTAGATTTTTTTTCCCATATAGGTCGTTACAGAGTATTCAGTAGAGTTGCCTGTGCTATACAGTAGGTTCTCATTAGTTATCTGTTTTATATATAGTGGTATGTGTATGTCAGTCCTCTGCTAAGTCACTTCAGTCGTGTCCGACTCTGTGTAACCCCATAGACAACAGCCCACCAGGCTCCCCCGTCCCTGGGATTCTCCAGGCAAGAACACTGGAGTGGGTTGCCATTTCCTCATCTCCCAGTTTATCCTTTCCCTTGTAGCTTTATTTTTAGTAACAAAAAGCAGAACAGTAAATGACTATTAATAGGGAAATGATTGGGATACAAACATCCCATGGAGAACTATGCAACCATGATAAATAAGGAAAGCTCTTTGCCAGTTGACTAAAAGGGCTTCCTACAATATATTTGTAGCAGGGGAGAAAGGCAAGATGCAGAGAAATATATAAGATATATTCCTATTTTTCAGCGCAGTTAATTTCCCAATGCATATAACCATTTATTTTATGTTTGGTTATAGGAGCAGGTTACAGAATGCTCACCCTCATGGTTACTGCACCATACATTGGTTTGGGGTAAGGGGTGGACACAGATAAGAAGGAGAAGATGGATTTTGATGGTATCACTCCATTTTGACTAATTTCTATTGCTCTACACACAGTCCTTACAATCTGGATTAACTGATCACTGAGACACCAGCAGTTTGGATGAATTAATAGAGAAAGATGGCTACCGTGAAACAGTGACAAGTAAGTCTGTAGATCCACTGCCCAGCAGAGGAGGCTGGAGCCAGAACCAGCAGCTGGAGGCAGGATGAGTGATGAACACTCTCAGGAAAAAGTCTGTGAAGACAGAGGTCCCAGGGAGGTTTAGGAGAAGATTCACAGCTGATGCTTATTTTATTCACCAAAGGAGAGTGAGGGGCTGGTGAGCAGGGGAGGAAGACAGTGAGCACGAGCGGTGAGCGTCAGAGGCCAAGGGCATGTGGGCTCAGGGCTGGCGCTCAGGAGAGAATCGGCCCGTGGGAGGGGGGTCTGCAGCTCAGGGCAGGAAAGGTGTGGGCAGAGCAGGGCTGTGGGGGGTCCTCCCCTCCCCATCCTCCCACCTGCAGCTCTTCCAACCCTCACCATTAGACGTTTGGGCAGCTTCTGGTCAGGAGGAAGGGGAGAAAGACAAAAACAAAAGACTAAGCACAAGATTTAAAAACCTAACATTTTTATACTTTTAGGGAAAAAAGTTCCTTAATTTTGTTGTTGCTCATTTGCTAAGTCTAAGTGGTGTCCAACTCTTGTGACCCCATGGACTGTAGTATGCCAGGCTTCTCTGTCCACCACTATTTCTGTGTTTGCTCAAATTCATGTCCATTGTGTTGGTGATGCTATCTAACATCTCATCCCTTTGCCTTCAGTCTTTCCCAGCATCGGGGGCTTTTCCAGTGAGTTGGCTCTTCATATCAGATGGGTAAAGTATTGGAGTTTCAGCATCAGTCCTTCCAATGAATATTCAGGGTTGATTTCTTTTAGGATTGACTGGTTTTGTCTTCTTGCAGTTCAAGGGACTCTCAAGACTCTTATCCAAAAGAAAGTTGTGGTACATATACACAATGGAATATTATTCAGCCATTAAAAAGAACACATTTGAATCAGTTCTAATGAGGTAGATGAAACTGGGGCCTATTATACAGAGTAAAGTAAGGCAGAAAGAAAAACACCAGTACACTATTAATGCATGTATGTGGAATTTAGAAAGATGGTAAAGCTGACTCTATATGTGAGACAGCAGAGACACAGATATAAAGAACAGACTTTTGGACTCTGTGGGAGAAGGCGAGGGTGGGATGATTTGAGAGAAGAGCATTGAAATATGTATATCACCATATGTGAAAGAGATCGCCAGTTCAAGTTCGAGGCATGAAACAGGGCACTCAGAGCCGGTGTACTGGGATGACCCAGAGGGATATGGGGAGGGAGGTGTTGTGGGGGTTTCGGGATGGGGGACACATGTTCACCCGTGGCCGATTCATGTCAATGTATGGCAAAAACCACCACAATATTGTAAAGTAATTAGCTTCCAATTAAAATAAATAAATAAAAATTTTAAAAAAGAGTCTTATCCTAAATACCTCAGTGTAAAATACTCATGTCAAAACTAAAAACAGAGCTACCGTATGATCCAACAATCCCATTCCTGGGCAAGTAGCTGGGTAAAAACATGATCTGAAAGGATGCGTGCATCCCAGTGCTCACTGCAGTGCTGTTTACAGTAGCCAGGGCATGGAAGCAACCTGAGTATCCACCGACAGGGGAATGGGCAAAGAAGACGTGATCCATATATGCAGTGGGATATTGTGCGCGCTAAGTTGCTTCAGTTGTGTCAGTGACTCTTTGTGACACTGTGGGCTGTAGCCCACCAGGCTTCTCTGTCCATGGGATTCTCCAGACAAGAATACTGGAGTGAGTTGTCATTCCCTTCTCCAGGGGATCTTCCTGACCCAGGGATCAAACTTGAATCTCTTACATTTCCTGAATTGGCAGGTAGGTTCTTTACCTCTAGCACCACCTGGGAAGAAAAAGAATGAAAGAATGCCATTTGCAGCAACATGGGTGGACCTGGAGATTATCATACTAAGTGAAGTCAGAGACACAGAGAAAGACAAACATCATATGATATCACACATGTGAAATCTAAAAAAAATGACACAAAGGAACTCAATTACAAAACAGAAATAGTCTCTAAAATACAAAACTGTGGTTACCAAAGGGAAAAGGTGGGGAGGGATAAATTAGGAGTTTGAGATTAACATATACACACTGCTGGACATAACACAGATAAACAGCAAGGGCAAGAACTATCTTCAATACTTTGTAATAAACTGTAATGGAAAATAATCTGAAAAGGCATGTATATATACACACTATATACATCTGAAAAAGCATGTGTATATACACTATAAGGGGCTTTGCTCATAGCTTAGTTGGTAAAGAATCCGCCTGCAATGCAGGAGATCCCAGTTCGATTCCTGGGTCAGGAAGATCCGTTGGGGAAGGGAAAGGCTACCCACTCGGTATTCTAGCCTAGAGAATTCCATGGATTGTATAGTCCATGGGATCACAAGGAGTTGGACACGACTGAGAGACTTTCACTATACACACACTATATGTGTGTATGTATGTATACACGCATATATACATACACTCACACACACACACATATATATGGTGTGTGCTAAGTCACTTCAGTCATGTCCAACTCTTTGTGACCCCATGGCCTGTAGACCACCAAGCTCCTCCCTCCATGGGATTCTCCAGGCAAGAATACTGGAGTGGGTAGCCATGCCCTTCTCCAGGGATCTTCCTGACCCAAAGATCAGCCCTGCATATCCTGTGACTCCTGCATTGCAAGCAGGTTCTTTACCGCTGGGCCACTGGAGAAGCCAATGTATCTGTGTGTGTGTGTGTGTGTATACATCTAAATTACCTTGCTGTACACCAGAAACTAACAACATTGTAAATCTACTACAATAATAAAATAATGAAACACATGAATAAAATAATCATACTCTTACTATTACTAACACTAGTGAAGTTTTACTAAGCTCTTCAGTTCAGTTCAGTTGTTCAGTCGTGTCCGACTCTGCGACCCCATGAATCGCAGCACGCCAGGCCTCCCTGTCCATCACCAACTCCCGGAGTTCACTCAAACTTACATCCATCGAGTCAGTGATGCCATCCAGCCATCTCATCCTCTGTCGTCCCCTTTTCCTCCTGCCCCCCAATCCTTAGTTCCATATAGATACACCAAGTGCTTCAAACGTCTTCTCTCTTTTAAATTTCACCACAACCTGTGAGGTTGGTACATTGTCTCCATTTTCCAGATGATGAAACTAAGGCTGACAGAGATTAAATAACTGTCTTAAAGTCATGTAAGCAAACTTTCTACAACCCTTCTATTCAAATCTGAGTCCACAGTCCTATTTATTCTGTTTTTACAATAATCGATATTTGCAATTATGGCCTGGAGTCATCTGTAAATGTTAACCTCTTGTGTTTTTTATTTCAAAAAATCAGGGAAAGGTATACTATCTCTCTGATACTTTCATCCAAATAAAAATTGGTTTTCCAGAGTGACCCATATTTCAGGAATTCTGGATAGCTGAAGCTTTAACTGTATTCTGCAGCTTCTTACTAAATTTCAGTAATTAGAGTTCTATAAATTGCTTGCAATTGAGTTGCAAGTAAAATTTTTATGAAATGCTATAAAATATAGCGGTTATAAATTCTGAGTGCTACATAAATTCTATCTATTGCCATTTCCTCGCAAACATCAATTTTAAAAAGGTGTTTAAACGTTTTTGGCAGAATTTTTTTTTCGATGTAATACTTCAATATGTACTTTCTTGGCAGCCCATGAGATTTCCTGGAAGTTCCTGCTGCAAATACACTTACTATGTAAACATAAAGCTTGACTCCCCAGTATAAGCATCAACCATTTGCAAATGCCAGCAGGCTTTATAAGCAATTTGCCGTCTATACGGTCATCATCTTTTCTTCATATTTTTTTCTAATGCTTGGAGTTTGGGCCACAGAACTCTTAGAAAGACTATTTTCAATTTCCTTTTGCTTTAAGATCTCCCCATCTTTTGACTAAACATTCCTTCATCTTCCTGGAGAAAATCTGATTTAAAATGTCTAGTCAGCTTACTTGATCCCATTTCCTCCAATATGTCAACATAGCCATAACTGCTTTGAACATTTAACCTTTCCTGAACCTCCAGCACAATTGTACAACCACACATAACAGTGTATACAGTTCCTTTTCATTTATCAAAGGAAAGAATCCTTGGGGAATAAAGATTTGACAGCTCCAGTTACAAGATAATTGTAATACTTTAAAAAAAAGAGAAAAAGAGATGAGACAGATGGTGTACGCTGGAGACGTGGAAGTTTGCTTGAAAAAACCTTCAGAAATTCAATTGACACTGAGAAGAAATTATGCAAATCATCATTTTTGCATAAAAACACCATGGAAAACAAGCAAATTATCTTAATCTGTAGTCTTCCACAATCTTGTCTAAGAGAGAGAATATCAAGTGGACTGATACTCTCCTGGTGCCCTATGTTTTAAAAAGCTCTGTAGCCCACTCATTTTTCATATTTATTTATTTACTTTAATTTTTTTTTTTACTTTACAATATTGTATTGGTTTTGCCATACATCAACATGAATCCACCATGGGTGTACACATGTTTTATCTATTTATCTCATTTTAAATCACAAGGAAAAGAGATTAAATTGAGTGGGATGGTTAAGAACATCTTCTATTTTGCCATGCTTAGGTCTAAGCCATTAATATAAACCACTGATACATTTTTTGATGAGTTATTAAGTGCTTTTATCATATATTATGGAATTTATATAGGGGAGTGCTTTATAATAAATTTACTAGCTATTTCATCAAATTAATTTATGTGGAATTAAAGGATGATGGAAATTTAATTTTAAATATTATGCTTGTTACTTTAAAGCAAGATTTTCACATTGCACCTTTAAACTTTATATGCTTGCCTGATTTACACATTACCCAAAATTTACAAAAAAAAGAAAATAAGCTCTGAGGCTGAAGAAGCGATGAGGACAGGAATTCTAAGAAAGAATGTGAATGTTGGGGTGAAAATTCTGGCAGTGCAGGTTGAGGGGACCGAAGGACAGAAAATCAGTGAGCAATCTGATTTCAGTAAAAGGTGAACAATCACATCCTGAATTCAGGCAAGTGTTGGAAGAACAGGTTTGGAGTGTAACACCATCAGTATCTAGTGTGAGGATAACTGTGCTTTTAAGAACATGAATAAATAGGTTTATTTGGGGGCAAGAAGGAGCAAAGGTGACCTGTTAGCTGTAGACAAAAGAAAATGTTATGATGGGATCATTTCAACTCATTTTGAGATCATGGAATCCAGGCTTGTGTCTGAGTGTACGTATGAATCAGGGAGAGTAAATGGAGAAAGGCCCACTTTTTTGACCCAGTATTATAACGAAAACAGAAACCTGGGGCTTACATTATGAGTGTCCCATGAATGTGAGTGTGTATTTAAACTGGCCCATTTAAATGCCATTAGAAAAGTCAACCTTTATATTTAATTTGAACAGAGAAAGAGAAGTCTGAAATTTGATAAACAACAACCTCAAAGATATAAGGCACTCCCCTTATATTTCAACCTCAAATATATAAGGTTCAGACGGTAAAGAATCTGCCTGCAATATGAGAAATACAGGTTTGATCCCTGGGTCGGGAAGATCCCCTGGAGAAGAAACTGGCTACCCACTCCAGTATTCTTGCCTGGAGAATTCCATGGACAGAGGAGCCTGGCGGGCTACAGATGGGTTACCAAGGAAGACGATGGAATTTCATTTCCTGAAGATGGTTAGATAACGTGATAGATATTCAGGAAGACTGCTTTAGAAGCAAAAAGATCACTTCAAGGTTTAAACTTTCGAAGTGGAAAATGGAGTTTGACAAGAGAAAGTATTTTTCACAGAAAGGAACACATCTTAGTACATTTTCTTCAGATAAGTTACATTTATGCTTGAGCTCGGGTCAGCGGTCTCTTTGGCATTCTTCCAGTGACATTTCACAGTATAAGCTGCTGGGCCTTCTGAGGCTTGATGTGGATCACCTTGGACCACATCTGGGTCCTGAGTTAACTCAGGGCAGCCATGCGTGTTTCTCTGGGAAAGCTAATATTTTGGCTCCCTTATTAACTGATATCCTTTATATAAAAATCTGTGCAGCTTTTATTAAGATGAGAGGCCGAGCCCTGGACAGTGGGGTGGATAGGAAGAGGGGAGACCAGAATGAGAGTAGGTTGCAACACGCAGGTCCTTTCTGTTGCCGCAGCAAACCAGCCCTGGCTGGAGCTCCTGTACGTTTGTTTGGCCTTATTAACCAAAGCCCAGGGGGCCCTTGATGGACTAGCTTCCCTGCTCAGCTCTGGGTGACTAGGTTGGTCCTTTCTTAACTGCGGTCCTAGTGTCATTTTGTTAGAACAGCGTGATTCCCAAACCCATGCTGGTCCTGGTAAGAGAGCATCCCTAGGGACGGGCTGGAAGCCTGTATTTTGAAGGAGCTCTTCAAAGAATCAGAAGGTGATTCTGGCTGTACTGAATCTCAGGACCCATCCCTGAAGCCTGGGTTAGGATTAGAGGCACTTAGAGAGCCCTGGCTCCTCCCCAGTCAAGCAGCTCCTCAGACGTCCTAGGGAGACTGGAGGAAGGTGCCATTTGCCACCCACTCCTTGCCCTTGCTCTCCAGCATCCATCCTGATTGAGCTGAAGTCCCCAGGGAGGGGCCTATAAATATTCCATCTGCTTGGGGATTTTTGCCAGACAGTGGAGTTTGCAGCATCTTCCCACTCCTGAGACCAAAATAGCCCCTCTGGGTTTGCCTTCTCTGAGCTGCTAAGAGCCCTGTTTCCTGACAACCATGGTGCCTCAGGACTCCTGTCTTTCTGCATGGTGATTCCATTACCCTTAGATGTCCTTTATGCAGTTAGGATGGAGATAAATATTTAATTGGGGCTTCCCAGGTGGTACAGTTGGTAAAGAGTCCACCTGCCAACGCAGGAGACACAGATTCAATTCCTGGGTTGGGAAGATCCCCTGGAGGAAAGCAGTGGCAACCCACTCCAATATTCTTGCCTGGAGAGTCTCATGGACTGAGGAGCCTGGCAGGCTACAGTCCATGGGATCACAAAGAGCTGGACACGACTGAGCAGCTAAGTAAATGCGCACAGGTACATTTGTTGCCACTTGCTCAGAATGTCACTACTACGTCCAGGGCAGACCATGGAGACGTGAGCAGAGGCAGGGAGGCTGATGAGGAGGGCCAGGGGCCAAGATCCATGATGCTTGAAATAAAGGTGCAAAGAAGATGAAGGAAAGTAGGTAGAAACTGAAATATATTTGGGGGCGGGTAGCTGGCAGACTTGTCAATGGAGAGGAAACGGGAAGAATCACCATGACCCATGGGTTCCTGGTTTAAACACTGGATACATCATGCTGATATTCACCAATATCATGACAACTGGAGGAGGAATTAGTTTTTTCTCCCCTGTAATAAATATTTATTATAAGTCAAAGGAATATAGTCATTCATAATTTTTAAAGGTTATAGGGGCTTCCCTGGTGGCTCAGATGGTAAAGAATCTGCCTGCAATGAGGCAGACCTGAGTTTGATCTGTGGGTTGGCCAGGTCCCCTGGAAAAAGGAATGGCAACCCACCCCAGTATTCTTGCCTGGAGAATCCCACGGACAGAGGAGCTTTTCAGGCTACAGTCCATGGGATCACAAGAGCTGGACACAACTGAGGAGCTAACATTCTAGTTATAGCTATTATAAGATTCTGGCTATATTCCCTGTGTTGTACAATATACCCCTATAGCTTATTTCATACTGAAGAGTTTGACCTCTTAATCTTCTCTACCTATATTGCCTCTGCCCCCTTCCCTTGCCCAACTGGTAGCCACTAGTTTGTTCTTTGTATCTGTGAGCCTGTTTCTTTTTTATGGTATCTTCAGTAGTTTGTGTGTATTTTAGGTTCTATATATAAGTGATATCATACAGTATGTGTCCTCTGACTTATTTCACCTAGCATAATGCCCTCCAAGTCCATCCGCATTTTGTGAATGGCAAAACTTTTCTCTTTTCACGGCTTTACCCATTCATCTGTCAATGGACACTTATGCTGCTCCACATCTTGGCTATTGTAAACAGTGCAGCTGTGAACACTGGGGTGCGTGTATCTTTTCTAATCGGGGTTCTCCATTTTTTTCAGGTAAATACCCAGGAGTGGTGTTGCTGGTTCTTATGGTAATTCTATTTCTAGTGTTTTGAGAAACCTCCCATTGTTTTCCACAGTGGCCACACCATTGTACATCCCACTGACTGTGTAGGAGGGTTGGAGGAGGAATTAGTTTTGAAGGAAGTTGGTGAGCAGACACACATGTTTCTGTATGTGAAAGCATGTGTACCAGAGCTCAACAAAGAGCACACTGGACTGGGAATGGAAGAGTCTGACTTGTGTCAAAGCATCATCACTGCCAGCAGGAGCTGCTTGACACCTCATCTTTCCCTGTCTGCAACTGGGCAATGATTATATCTGTCTTCACCACTTCAGAGGGATGCTGAGAAGACGAATGAGATAGCGTTTGGGATAGCACTTTGAAGTCGTGGTTGGATGAGAACTGTATGAATCCAAGCTATCATTATCATGTCAGGGCGTGTTTATTCTCATGTATCTGCTCAGAGTCACAGAGGCCATGCATATATCATGTGTACATCCTCCACTTCAGGTTCAGTTCCCAGAAATGGTCAGATGAATGTGTTTTTCTTTCTCTAACCCCCCTTTCACGTATATTATTCTCTTGACAGAATTTTGCAGTTATTAACATTGCTGCAGACTTCTTAAAGACCCTATAAAGAAAGGACTTTGCCCTGGATAACTTTCCCAGGTAATTATAAAGATAATGATGATACCTTACTATAAAAGAGATGTACAGGTTATAGAGAAACCAGGGCTCTGCCTCACAGAATGCTCAACAACACTCCAGGAAAGGTATGATCCCTGCCCTGCCCCCCATTTGACAGAGGGACAATGGCTCAAGAAGTTCAAATAATTGACCTAAAACTTCATTGTACAAGTTGGAGTAATTGAAACTAACGAAAGAATTGTGTTCTAAACAACAGAGTGAATGAGCAGCAGGGGTATTGAAAGAGCTGAGCCGTGTCCCAGGCGACACTGGAATCGTGTGAGCTTCTTTCATCCCTTGTATCCCAGACAGTCTCCAGGTCGTTGATAACCGGTTGCTGTTTTCCAGTCACTAAGTCTTGTCCGCCCCTTTGAGACCCCATGGACAGAGGAGCCTGGCAGTCCATGGGATTTCCCAGGCAGGAATACTGGAGTGGGTTGCCATTTCCTTCTCCGGGGATCTTCCTGACCCAGGGATTGAACAGGAGTCTTCTGCCCTGGCAGGCGGGTTCTTTACCACTGAGCTGCCAGGGAAGCCCTTGATAAGGGGTGCAGCTAGGCACTAGAGTTTCAAAAGCTGGACCATTCCACTCAGGGCCTTGTGTGAGTGCATGCATGCATGCATGCTAAGTTGCTTCAGTCACGTCCGACTGTGTGACCCTATGGACTGTGGCCCATCAGGCTTCTCTGTCCATGGGAGTCTCTAGCCAAGAACACTGGAGTGGGTTGCCATGCCCTCTTCCCAGACCTTGTGAACTGTTCTCTAAATACAAACAGTAACTAAAATAAGAATAAAATAAAACGTAATTGTCCCTTGGTCTCCAGTGTCATTATCTGGTTAAGTGCCAGCTTTCCCTTGCAGGTCACACAGCACACTCAGGGGTGCCTGAGGTGACCTGTGAAAGACACCCTTGGGACAGCAGGAAGAAACCGGTCTTGGAATCCAGACATGAAGTTGAGTCTTGGTCCAAAGTGGCTAGTTGTGGCGAGTGAACCTGTTTGAGTTTTGGTTTTAATAACCATAAATGACACATAATATTTACCTATTGACTGACTGTAACTGTCCGATCAGCCTTCCCTTCACCCATCTTGTTGCAGATGCAGAAGTTCATAGACTAAGTAGTCACTTTCAAGGTGACTTGGTGGATTAGTGGTTTAAAACTGCTCTGTTCTGATCATGTTCCCCCTTGTCTTTCTCAACTCAAATGCATGTATGTATTTGTTCACTTCATTTTTTATTACATGCAGATGCTTTTACTGTTCCAAACTTGGTAGTTATTTTCTTTTTCTTTTTAAGGTTTACATTTATTTGTCAGATAAACAGACATTTTAGCAGCTAAAAATGAAACATTTTCAAATAGTGTCTACATTTTACAATTCAGTGTGTTATGGAAAACTTGCAATAAGTTACTTTGCTTTGAAATCAGCAATGCTCAAAACCAAATCATTTCCATAGCCCCCTC
The DNA here is from genome assembly GCF_023091745.1 of Budorcas taxicolor. Lineage (NCBI taxonomy): Eukaryota > Metazoa > Chordata > Mammalia > Artiodactyla > Bovidae > Budorcas > Budorcas taxicolor. Next base: position 4,566,355 of record NC_068917.1, on the reverse strand, counting down.
ATTCTGCTGCTTGATTTTGCCTCTCTGTGCATCTTCCATCTCCTTTATACCATTGCTCACTTTTTGTTTTAATCAATAGTTTAAAACTTAACTATGGGTGGTTTACAATGGTGTGTTAATTCCTGCTGTACAGCAAAGTGATTCTATTATACATACACATACATCCTTTTTTAAATCCTCTTTTCCATTGTGGTTTATCGCAGAATACCGAATACAGTTCTCTGTGCTGTACAGCAGGACTTTGTTTATCCATCTTCTGTATACATATTCATTCCCTTCTAATGGAGGGCAAGTGGGCTGTTCTTCCTGGCATTCAGGCAGTAGACTGTCCGCATATTCAACCATTAGCGCGAAGCTAATGAGAGAAGGGGCTTCCCTGGTGGCTCAGATGGTAAAAAATCTGCCTGCAATGTAGGAGAAGTGGGTTGCATCCCTGGGTTCCATCCATGGCTACCCACTCCAGTATTCTTGCCTGGAAAATCCTATGGACACAGTCTCTGGGATCGCAGAGTCAGGCACGACTGAGCGACTAACACACACATGGAGGGAAGATGGACGGCTGCAGTGAGGACTTGACCACCTCTCAAACGTCGAGCAGGAGGCTGCAGCCAGTGAGGGAGCGGTGACTGCAGGGTCACAGCGTGTCCTGACTCGGGTGGTTCTCATTTGTCTGCAGTGGTTTTGCCGTGGCCCCAGCCGGACCTTAGAGGAACATCCACTCCCTTCAAAGGGCTGGGCTGGGTGAAGAGCAGGCAGCGGTTTCCCGCAAAGGAGTATGTGTCCCCGCTTCTCCTTATTTTCTGCACACCTCTGAGGAAGGGTAGTTGGGAAAAATGTTTGTTGAGCGGACGGTAAATGCAAATAAAATGACAATTTTGCGATCAATCACAAAATTTTAACTTGTCTTCCCTCTAAACTGAGTATGAGAAACAACCTGTGGACGACGTTTTCCCAAAGGACCTTTCGGTTAACAGGTGTGTGTCTGGCGTTACAGGTGTGTGCGGGGGGTGGGGGGAGCGAGGGCAGGCAGAGGCCACGGCGCTGGTTCCGGCCAGGCTGACCCCGGGTCCGGGGCTGGGCCGGGCTTCTCGCCCGCCCCACTTGCCGGGTCCTGGCCCGGTCCCAAGGCTCGCGGCAGGGTCTGTGTCCAGGTACCCGGCGGCGCCCGCGCCTCCTCTGCGGCCAGCGCGTCCCCCCTAGACCTCCCTCCCAGCCTCTGCGGCGGCCGCTCGGGTCCTCTCCCCGTCCCCTCCCGGGATCCGCCCCGACCCCGGCCCCCGGCAGGGCCCACACGCCGGAGGAGGGCGGGCGGCGCTCCCTGCTCCTCCTCCCTCTCCCTGCTCCTTTCCCGCCCCTCCCCGCCTCTCCCCTCCCACTCCTCCTTCCCGGCCCCGCCCCCTTCCCCGCGCTCCTCCCCTTCCCGCCCGGCCCCGCATACCCGCCTCCTCCTTCCCGGCCCCGCCCCTCCTCTCCCCCTCCCGCCCGGCCCCTCCCCTCCCCGCCTCCTCCCTGGCCCCGCCCCTCATCTTCCGCGCTCCTCCCCCTCCCGCCCAGCCCCGCCCCCTCCCCTCCCCTCCCCTCCCCCTCCCCGGGCCCGGCAGGCGGCGGCGGCGGGAGCGCGCGGGCGACGAGCGGAGTCCAAAGCTGCCCGGCGTCCGAGGCTGGCGAGCGGGGGAGCGCGGGGCGTGCGGACAAAGAGGGCGCCGCGCTGAGGTAGGACCCCCCCCGCCCCGAGCCCCCGGCCCCGAGCCCCGCGCCCCCCGGGCTGGGTTGGAGAGGGTCGGCCGTCCGGCCCCAGGCACTGCGGCGGCGGGCGCCCGAACGCCCGGCGGGCGGACCTGGCGACGCGGCTCTGCGGGCGCTCCTGAGCCCCGAAACTTCCCGAGGGCGCGGGGCTCCTGTCCGGCCAGGCCCGGGGCGGCGGCCAGGCGGCGGGTGGACCCACCCGGCCCGGCCCTGCCTTCCCGGCGCTGGCCGGGGCGCGAGGTCTAAGCGGGCGGCCCCCTGCAGCAGCCCCGCGGCGCGTCTACACGGGCGGCTCCCGGCACCTGGCCCCGGGATGTCTACGCCGGCGGCCCTAGCAGCAGCCCCAGGGCGCGTCTACGCGGGCGGCTCTAGCACCTGGCCCTGCGGCGTCGACGAGGGCCGCCCTGGGCACCTGGCCCCAGCGTCTGCAAGGGCGGCCCCCTGCCTCTGGCCGCGGGAACGTCTTCATTGGCGGCGCGGGCACCTGGCCCGGCGTCCACGCGGGCCCGCAGTACCTGTGGCGAGCAGAGCGACGGCCAGGCCCCTGCCCGCGTCCACACCGCCACCTGGCTCTCGTCGAGGAGAGCGGTGGAGGCTCTGGTCTGAATGCTTTTTCCTGAATGGCCCCATTTTCATATTCTGCTGGCGATTCCCAGTCCAGCATTCCATTCTCAGATTCTTTGGGTGATAATTTTGCCAGATTTTCTGAATGGGATTAGCACAGGCCGTTCAGAAATCGCTTCCGAGTTTGTCAGCCGCTGCCCTGAAGGGTGGTACGTTTATATTTAAGCTGCTTTCGGGCCCATCTTCAGTGTGTCCTTTAGAATTGTCAACCTTCATCTCGTTTTCTTGGGTAAGATTAAACAATTCTATTTTTAAGACCAGCGAAGAAACATGTCTTTAATACTGGGGTCATTTACCACCAAAGTGGCTTGAATGGTGGGGAACTTGGTTGTATTTAAAAGGAATCTCAGGTGGAGGAAACAGTTCATTTGCCACTTTCACCTTCTCAGATAAGTTGAGGACTTAGTTAAGGCCTCAGGTTTCACTTTAAAAGCCAGAGAAATTATGTTTCTATTGCATTTCATAAATCCTGTTTATGGCCAGAGTCCCCTGTGGTACTTGGTAGCTGTTCCTGCACAGTGAACTAGGTGTCTTCACGGATTTATTGTGAACTGCTTAAAAAGCCTATTTTGTTTTCAGTTGTTGACTCTGGAGTTCAGGCACCATGTATTCCAAAGCGAAGCTCCATTCTCTCAGGAAGCACTTCTGTGTGCTGTTGGGTTCCTGGCTCTTCTTTGTACCTTTACCCGCCAGTGATGGTCCTCCTTCTCTGTCTTTCCCTCCTCTTCCCCGGGGGCCCCAGAGCAGCGTCTGACATGGATGTTACATGAGCCACTTTGAGAGCTGCACACAAGTATGCGTGTCACTGCTGCATTTCCTTTGGTGAACTAGAGGAAGATGGATGAGTCGGCCCTGCTGGATCTGCTGGAGTGCCCTGTGTGCCTGGAGCGGCTGGATGCCTCTGCCAAGGTCTTACCTTGCCAGCACACGTTCTGTAAACGCTGTTTGCTGGGCATCGTCGGTTCCCGGAATGAACTCAGATGTCCCGAGTGCCGGACTCTGGTTGGCTCGGGTGTGGAGCAGCTTCCGAGCAACATCCTGCTGGTCAGACTTCTGGACGGCATCAAGCAGCGGCCGTGGAAGCCCGGCCCCGTGGGGGGCAGTGGCACCAACTGCACCAGCGCCTTGAGGGCTCAGAGTAGTGCTGTGGTCACCTGCAGCCCTAAAGATGGCCCGAGCTCGCAGGGTGGACCCCAGCCGCGGGCGCAAGCCTGGAGCCCCCCGGTGAGGGTGAGTAGCCCACGGAGGCAGATGTTCGCATGTCTTCTTTATTCTTTGGGTGTTTTCTACATCAACTCATGGCTGAAAGGAGCCACATCATTGGAACAGACAGGAAATTATGAGTCAGGAATTGTTTTTTTCTTTTTTGGAATGAGATTGGATGTAAATAATAAATGGTTTTGTTTTTAGAATTCTCTCCTGGATGGTGGGCCTCTATTGCCTTTTAAGATAAATTTTGAAAAACAGTAGCAATTATTCAATGAAATCTAAAACACAGCAGTTTTTTATGCGGAATGTAAAATGGAAATTTGTTGTGGTTTTACCTTTTTGATGGCATTGAAAGAGTCATAATTATGCATGTATGTGTGCATATATGTTTGTATATTATAAATAGGTGTGTGGGTAGGTCGTAAGTGGGAAATTGAGCTTTAATTTTATGTGGCTTGGAGCCATTCTATGGGTTTTATGAATGCACAGCACAGAATTTTCTGGTTGGAGGAATTTTTAACAAATCATGGCCACAGGTAGCAGAGTTTTGTTGCTGTAGCAACAGATTGTCATTGAGAGCCATGCTAAGACAGCAGAGAATCTAGCTTTATGTTGACTTTTACAGGGATTGAAACAAAATGTTTCCATCAGAAAGATTTTTCTGTGGTTTTGGGTTTGGGCTGAAGTAATTTCAAGTGTGGCTAAATATCTCGACAGTTACCACAACAGAAATTTCTAGAAGGAAGGTAAGAGATTTTGAAGAAATCTGAATTATGTTGCAGTTGACGACATCCTAATGAAACATGCTTTTCTCATTTTTGTAAACCTCAAAAGTAGTTCTGGACATTTAAAGCAATTCTGTTTGTTTTTTTTTTATCCTGGAAGAAATGATTTTGGTGATTGGCCAAATTGAGAAAATGCAGTTTTAAAGAACAGTTAATCTGAATGAGAATATTTTTGTCACATACTCATAGTAAATACACAGAACTGACTTTTTCATGTAATGTAGGAGTGACCTTTGGGATGGTGTTGAATAGTGTCAGCTTCACAGGTGTGGCTCCATTGGAGACGTAACAGGCGGGCTGCTTTCTACCATTCTCCTTCCTTCTCAAGCCTGTCTCTTACTAATTGTGTGTTTGCATCACTAGATGGTAAGTACAGAAAATGTGTTAATCGCTGGAAAACAGTTTTATCCTCAGGCTATCAGATTTCTCTTAAGTCACATTTACTGTTTTTTTTTTAAGACAGTGAGAACTTTGTGTTTTGGAGGTTTTCTTTGCATATTTGAAGCCCCCTACTTATGAAATTGCTTATAGGGTTTTCTTAGATTTTTTTTTTTTTTAAATGGAGTTTACACGATTAGCATTCATGGACTCATGAATATTTCAAACTGAGAACCTCTGATCAAGTTGGTCGTTTCTGAGACACCTGACCCAGGTCTGCTTCACTTAATTAGGGATTGGATTTGCTTCTTGGAAGGATTTTGTTTCCTTGTTAATTATGCTGGAGAGTCATAGCTTCTGGCTGTGAATAGAAGCGTCTCATCAGTTGACAGGTTGCCTTACCTGTTGTGAGGAATGTGGTGAATGTTTGATTACTGATAAAAAGAAATTTAAGACGAGGGCTCAGCATTCAACTTGGTGTCCTTTGAATTCTAAGGTTTTGTTTCTTACGTAGAAACTGACAGTGTGATGCTGGAATGTTCATTTATTTGAGCTGCTAATCTCCCAAAATTGACTGACACTTTTCTTAGATACATTATTTTGAGGTTTTGATGATGTCAGTATTATTATTCTGACTCATTATGATTTTCTTAGTTTACTTTGTGTTTCTTCTTTAGCATAAGAAAAATTACTTGCCAAGAAGCTCAACTGAGCTTGAGCCTTATAACTTAGATAAGGCAGTTGAGGCCATTAAAAATAGGAGATGATGTCTGTTACTTGGGCTGGGGCGGCGGGGGAATGACACTGAGAGTGGAGGAAAAAATAACAAACAAACTGAAATTATTTGGTAATGTGGGTGGATGCAGATGCTGCAATTCGTATAAAAAGAACTTCTTCCCCACCTAGTCTAAAATAATTTCTCATTAGCAGTTACTGGTACCTTTTACTTTGACATATTCAAAATAACCAGGTATACAGAAACAGCACCAGCACCTAAAAGATAAATACATTTCAGAAAATGTTCCTTTATTTCTTATTTCTTTTTAAAAATTTATTTAACAAAGTGATTCAGTTATACATACCTTCTTTTCATAATCTTTTCCATGATGGTTTATCCCAGCTTCTTGACTGTATTTCCCGGTGCTCTTCAGTAGGACCTATTGTTTATCCATCCTGTATATTGCTAGTTTGCATCTGCTAATCCCAAACTATGAAATGCTGCTTTTGAAAGTGAGAGCCCCGGGAGTTGTCCTCCTGCCCCTGGGGTGTCCCCTGAGGTGAGGGAATCCCAGATCCTTAACTGTTTCGACACCAGCCAGGGGATGTGAGAGCCTGTACCCACCGTGGCAGAAGCTGGTGCTGGTAGCACGTGTTATGCTGTTTGGTAATTGGTTATGATCCTGTGAAGAGCTGACTCATTGGAAAAGACCCTGATGCTGGGAAAGATTGAGGGCGGGAAGAAGAGGGGGCAACATTGGATGAGATGGTTGGGTGGCATCACCGACTCAAGGGACATGGGTTTGAGCAAACTCCAGGAGATGCTGAAGGAAGTCTTCACTCCAGGGAAGTGTGGCTTGCTGCAGTCCACACAGTTGCAAAGAGTCGAGCAAGACTGAGGGACTGAACAACAGCAAATATGTTCCTTGTTCCGTTAGATCGTGGCCATGTGGCCTCCTCACGAGAGTGTCTCAGGGAGACTGGGTGTTATCAGCAGATACGAATATTTCTGACGTATGACACACATCCTGTTCCCAGAATTTTAGTGATTTCTGCCTCGTGTGCGTGCGTGCGGTCACTTCAGTTGTGTCCAACTCTTTGCGACCTGCTAGGCACCCCACTCCAGTACTCTTGCCTGGAAAATCCCATGGACGGAGGAGCCTGGTGGGCTGCAGTCCATGGGGTCGCTGAGAGTTGGACACAACTGAGCGACTTCACTTTCACTTTTCACTTTCATGCATTGGAGAAGGAAATGGCAACCCACTCCAGTGTTCTTGCCTGGAGAATCCCAGGGACAGCGGAGCCTGGTGGGCTGCTGTCTGTGGGGTCGCACAGAGTTGGACATGACTGAAGCGACTTAGCAGTAGCAGCAGCAGCAGGCTCCTCTCTCCATGGAATTCTCCAGGCAGAAATACTGGAGTGGGTTGCTGTGCCCTCCTCCAGGGGGTCTTCCTGACCGGGGATTGAACCCAGCTGTCCTGTTTCTCCTGCATTGGCAGGCAGGTTCTTTACCCACTGGGGGCACCTGCGAAGCCCTTCTTGCCACATTTTGTTATCATTCAGTCACTGAGTTGTGTCCAGCTCTTTGTGACCTGATGGACTGCAGCACACCAGGCTTCCCTGTCCTCCACTGTCTTCCGGAGTTTGCTCAAACTCATGTCCATTGAGTCGGTGATGCTATCTAATCTAACCACCTCATCCTTTGTTGCCCCCTCCTCCTCCTGCCTTCAATCTTTCCCCGCATCATCATCTTTTCCAGTGAGTCGGCTCTTTGCCTCAGGTATTGGAGCTTCAATTCGGCATTTGCCCTTCCAATGAATATTCATTGTTGATTTCCTTAGGATTGACTGTTTTGATCTCCTTGGAGTCCAAGGGACTCTCAAGAGTCTTCTCCAGCACCGCTGTTCGAAAGCACCAATTCTTTGGTGCTCAGCCTTCTTTATGGTCCAACTCTCACATCCATACATGACTACTGGAAAAACCATAGTTTTGACTAGATGGACCTTTGTCTCATATGAAGGATCAAATGGAAAAGTGTTGGGTCGACGTCACCACAGGGAGCTGGCAGCTCTTTACTTCAAGTAAAGAATTCCTGTGATCCAAGGGCCAAAGGTGACCAGGGGAATGAGGTGCAGGGCGGGGGTGGCTGTAGATAACTGTTTCTATGGACTGGAGAATGCCTACTGAAGATGGGTTTTACATATATAGGTATATCCACAGTGAGACATGGACAGCATGTTTGAGTGGTTCCTGTAGAATTATGACTAATGGAATCGATTTCTGCTTTCTGAGTGTGATTCTGCTGGTTCCATAGCTGATGCCTGTGCCTGTCTGTCTAGGTGTTGTTACATAACAACCTCACACTGCTGCTTCCTCAGAGTGAGCATATTCAGCAACCATTGATCACATGACCCCTGGTTGACACTGACTTGTATTTCATGTAGTCTTTCCTTTATCTGGCAAATATTGATCAAGCACTTAACTAGGTGCCAAGTACTGCCCTAGCTGCTGAATAGATAGAACTGGGCAAACCAGATGCAGATTCTGCTTAGGAACTTGTGTGTCAATCTGGTGGGGAGACACACTTTTGATAGAGTGTTAACAGTGCAGGTAGGTCATTCCAGGTGCTCAGTGTTAGGCAGGGAGCTGGGTAGAGGATGGATAAGGGGCAGGTTTAGCATGAGGGTGTATGTGTGAGAGAGAAAGAGAGTAGAAGAGAGGATGGGCAGGGGCCTGGTTTAGGGTGAGGGGTGTGTGTGTGTGTATGTGTTCATATTCACAAGCTTCCCAGGGTGTGTGTGTGGGGGGGGGCCTCTGGGCCTGAGATAACCGTCAGGCTCAGGCAGAAAAGGTCGGAGCTTGGTGTCCGGGGACCGGTAGACGGGGAAGGCGAGGAGTTCTAGAAACCAGGGCGCAGGTAAATTCCTTTCTCCTGTTTTCATTTCTCCCTGGTACACTTCCCTCACTCCCTGGAGCTGACTGTGAGGGGCTGAGTTGTGTCCTCCCAGACACAGAAGTTGAAGTCCTCTCCCCTAGTTCCTGGGACTTCCCAGATGGTTCCACTGAGAAGAACCTGCCTGCAATGCAGGAGACATGAGTTGGACTCCCTGGGTTGGGAAGATCCCCTGGAGAAAGGAATGGCAACCCACTCTAGTATGCTTGCCTGGAGAATGCGATGGACAGAGCAGCCTGGAGGGCTCCAGGCCCCGGGGTCACAGAGTCAGACCTGACCGAGCACACACGCACAGGGAGGCAGCAGGTGGGGGGCCACAGAGCGCGAGGTGAGGGCGGTGACTCTGGAGTGAGCATCTGGTCGGGGGGAGGAGGTTCGTGAGAGTGGGCATGCAGGACCAGCTCCCTTTGCAGCTTATGGGGGAGCATCCCTCCTGGAGAAACTTGGGTGTTCAGGCGGTGGTTTGGACAGGGGATGGTGAGGTCAGGAGGTTTTGATGTTTCCAAGTGGCTGAGTCAAAATAAACAAAGGTGTTGCTGGTTTTGGCCGAACACTGTCGCGGACATTCTTGACCTCTCCTATTTACTGATTTATCTTCTCCTTGACCCCTGTTCTGTCCTTGTGTCCACCCTAACCCTGGCCGCTGCCTTGTTCCTGAGTCAGGAGGGCAGTGAGGCTCAGGGCTGGACTGGGCAGGAAGCCTGCATGCAGCAGAGAAACGCCGAATGACTCTTGTTTTGTACCACAAATGGATCGTGGATCTTACCGTGTAAATCTCAACCAGCCCTTTGCAGTTAAGGACTATTGTTATTGGAACAGTATTGTTATTTTTAAAATGTAAATTTCAAAATGAGTTCCTGAAAACATCCTGGCTGTCAAAAAAAATTCTTCACTTTGGAAGTATAATGTGTGTGTTTCTTTATCTCTTTGTATACGTTTATATGTGTATGCATCTGGTTGTTTTGGTTCTTTACATAAGTGGAATTCCATACTCTGCGTATCTGATGACTAGAATATGTCTGGGAAATCTCGTCTTGTCTGAGCACGTATGCATCTACCTTCTTTAAAAGAAGACACCTTTTTTATTGAGCTGTACTATACACACAGAAGAGCGCATGAATTGTGAGCCTGCAAGTCCGTGAATTAACATGCTTCCTTCTTTTTAAATGACCACATAGTGTTTTTCTCCCCATTAAAAAAATTAAAGGTAGTAAGTACTCATCCTAAGAAATTTGTGGTAGAGAGGATGTACAGGGGAGATGACGGCTTCTCCTCTCTCTGATCCTGATCTCCAGAGGTGACCACTGTGAGGGGTTTTTGGTATGTTTCTTCCCTAAGGAAGCAGCTGCGTAGAGACAGGATCCTATTATACGTGCTATCAGCAACGTGCAGTTTTCCACAAAGTGCCGTCACTGTCAGCGTGTCCGTGCTCTCACTGCTGCACAGGAAGAAATCCGCATTTTGTGGACGTGGGGAGGGCGGCTGGAGAGGCCCAGGAGCTGGTGCAGGGCCCCCGGCCGCCACCGCAGGTGCCTCAGCGCTGCAGCCAGCGGGGTTCTGTCCACCTCGCTGTCCCTGGCTCATGCTTCGTCCTGATAGAAAAGGATCCCTGCGTGGCAGCAGGCAGGCCCTGTGTCCCTCTCCTGCGGCCGTTGTGACAGAGTGTCCCGAGCACTCTGGGTGGTGGAGAACAACGGCGGTCCTGGGGCCGGATCCGACACCGGGTGTCCTGCTCGCCCCGCACCTGCGGGCCTCTCCCAGCACCGGGCTCTCGCAGCAGACCCTGCTGTGGTCGCCTGCTGCCCACATGCCTCCCGTCCCCGTCCCCCTGCACGGGGCCCCGCGTGTCTGTGACCTGGTCTCCCTCCTGCAGCCTGGTGGGCATGGGGTGCTCGGCCTCCAGGGTCCCGCCTGGCCACGGTGGAGACACTGCTCGCCTCTGCGAGGCGCGAGGGCCTGAGCACCACTTGGTGTGAGTCAGCCAGCCTCTCCGCAGCTGTGTGGTGTCCGACTGTGGGGCTCCTTCACTGTGGAACCCAGCCTCAGCCTCCCAAAGCTTTTGTCATAGTGTGTATTGTTGTTTGGTCGCCGAGTCGCGTCTGACTCTTTGCGACCCCATGGGCTGTAGCCCCCCAGGCTCCTCTGTCCATGGGATTCTCCGGGCAAGAATACTGAGTGGGTTGCCATGCCCTTCTCCAGGGGATCTTCCTGACCCAGGGGCAAACCTGTGTCTCCTGCATTGACAGGCAGATTCTTTACCACTGTGCCACCTGGGAAGCTGTCATACTGTGTATGCCCCCTCACTTTTTCCCCTCAACTTCAAAGACTTCTGAGAGTCGTGACCATAAAAAGAGAACTTGCGAGCTCCATGCACGCTGTGTGTGGGGCCGTCCTTGCCCTGGGCGTCTCTGTGCCCATAGCCCATCCAGAGGATGGAGCACTGGCCTCCGGGAGGTTGGCGGACCTGTCACTGCAAAGGCAGCCAGCCTACCAGTGGGCTCCTGGGACAGCAGGACGGGGAGGAAGGCCGTTGAGCGGTAGATTATTTGAGTTGTGAAACATGGGAAAAGGCAGCAATAAGCAGCGTGCACGTGAAATGATAAGTTGCAGTTAGTAGAGTGCCGAAAGGCTTGGTCTGTCAAGTTTCAACTTTCTTCTGTTCAACTAAGGAATTAAAAATTTCCCCAAATATTTTTTAACAAGGACAAAAGTTTAGAACACTGTATGTTCACTGTTTATGTAACTCAGCAACGGATGAACAGGGGTGACTTTTCATTCAATTCAGCTCAGTCGCTCAGTCATGTCTGACTCTTTGCGACCCCATGAATTGCAGCACGCCAGGCTTCCCTGTCCATCACCATCTCCCAGAGTTCACTCAGACTCACGTCCATCGAGTCTGTGATGCCATCCAGCCATCTCATCCTCTGTCGTCCCCTTCTCCTCCTGCCCCCAATCCCTCCCAGCATCAGAGTCTTTTCCAATGAGTCAACTCTTCGCATGAGGTGGCCAAAGTACTGGAGTTTCAGCTTTAGCATCATTCCTTCCAAATAAATCCCAGGGCTGATCTCCTTCAGAATGGACTGGTTGGACTTCCTTGCAGTCCAAGGGGCTCTCAAGAGTCTTCTCCAACACCACAGTTCAAAAGCATCAATTCTTCGGCTCTCAGCCTTCTTCACAGTCCAACTGTCACATCCATACATGACCACAGGAAAACCATAGCCTTGACTAGATGGACCTTAGTTGGCAAAGTAATGTCTCTGCTTTTGAATATACTATCTAGGTTGGTCATAACTTTTCTTCCAAGGAGTAAGCATCTTTTAATTTCATGGCTGCAGTCACCATCTGAAGTGATTTTGGAGCCCCCCAAAATAAAGTCTGACACTGTTTCCACTGTTTCCCCCTCTATTTCCCATGAAGTGATGGGACCAGATTCCATGATCTTCGTTTTCTGAATGTTGAGCTTTAAGCCAACATTTTCGCTCTCCTCTTTCATCTTCTTCAAGAGGCTTTTTAGCTCCCCTTCGCTTTCTACCATAACGGTGGTGTCATCTGCATATCTGAGGTTATTGATATTTCTCCCGGCAATCTTGATTCCAGCTTGTGTTTCTTCCAGTCCAGCGTTTCTCATGATGTACTCTGCAGATAAGTTAAATAATCAGGGTGACAATATACAGCCTTGACGTACTCCTTTTCCTATTTGGAACCAGTCTGTTGTTCCATGTCCAGTTCTAACTGTTCCTTCCTGACCTGCATACAGATTTCTCAAGAGGCAGGTCATGTGGTCTGGTATTCCCATCTCTTTCAGAATTTCCCACAGTTTATTGTGATCCACACAGTCAAAGGCTTTGGCATAGTCAATAAAGCAGAAATAGATGTTTTTCTGGAACTCTCTTGCCTTTTCCATGATCCAGCGGATGTTGGCAGTTTGATCTCTGGTTCCTCTGGCTTTTCTAAAACCAGCTTGAACATCTGGAAGTTCATGGGTAACGTATTGCTGAAGCCTGGCTTGGAGAATTTTGAGCATTACTTTACTAGCATGTGAGATGCGTGCAGTTGTGCGGTAGTTTGAGCATTCTTTGGCATTGCCTTTCTTTGGAATTGGAATGAAAACTGACCTTTTGCAGTCCTGTGGCCACTGCTGAGTTTTCCAAATTTGCTGGCATATTGCGTGCAGCACTTTCACAGCATCATCTTTCAGGATTTGAAACAGCTCAACTGGAATTCCATCACCTCCACATGCTTTGTTCGTAGTGATGCTTTCTAAGGCCCACTTGACTTCACGTTCCAGGATGTCTGGCTCTAGGTGAGTGATCACACCATCGTGATTATCTGGGTCGTGAAGATCTTTTTTGTACAGTTCTTCTGTGTATTCTTGCCACCTCTTCTTATTATCTTCTGCTTCTGTTAGGTCCATACCATTTCTGTCCTTTATCAAGCCCATCTTTGCATGAAATGTTCCTTTGGTATCTCTAATTTTCTTGAAGAGATGTCTAGTCTTTCCCATTCTCTTGTTTTCCTCTATTTCTTTGCATTGATCGCTGAAGAAGGCTTTCTTATCTCTTCTTGCTATTCTTTGGAACTCTGCATTCAGATGCTTATATCTTTCCTTTTCTCCTTTGCTTTTCACCTCTCTTCTTTTCACAGCTATTTGTGTTTGAAATGTACTGAGTGTTCCTGGACAGCAGAGAACTGCCAGGATGAAATGTGAATTTGCTGGAGGGGTTCCACGCATGCTACGGCGTCATGTCCTACATTATGTCTGACTCCACAGACAGTAGCCCGCCAGGCTCCTCTGTCCGTGAAATTCTGCAGGCAAGAATTCTGGAGTGGGTTGCCATTCCCTTCTCCAGAGGATCTTCCCGACCCAGGGATCGAACATGGGTCTCCTGCATTGGCAGGTGGATTCTTTAGCACTGTGCCACCTGGAATGCCCAGAGCGCTCCCTGCTGCTGCTGCTGCTGCTAAGTCACTTCAGTCGTGTCCAACTCTGTGCGACCCCATAGACGGCAGCCCACCAGGCTCCCCCGTCCCTGGGATTCTCCAGGCAAGAACATTGGAGTGGGTTGCCATTTTCTTCTCTAATGCATGAAAGTGAAAAGTGAAAGTGAAGATGCTCAGTCGTGTCCGACTCTTAGTGACCCCATGGACTGCAGCCCACCAGGCTCCTCCGTCCATGGGATTTTCCAGGCAAGAGTACTGGAGTGGGGTGCCATTGCCTTCTCCCTACCTGGTTGTAAGTCATAGGAAGGAAGCTTGTCCGCCTCCACAAATAATGCAACAGCAACGGGGCAGAACCTCATGTTGGGAGCCAGCAGTTTGGTATTTGTAAAGTTCCTGGAAGGTGTTTGGACACTAAGGGTGAAAGCTGAATGTTAGATTTCTTAGGAGGAGATTATGTTTCCATAGAGCTGAAAATCTTCTGACACTGCTGATTAAATAACTGCTTAGCTGTTAAACATGTATCTTTATAGAACTTTAAAAATTCTTTTAACGCATTGACCACATAGAGGAAACAATGTCAGGAATAAGTTAAACCTCAGACCTTAGATTTTTATTTGCTCAGCTCATTCAAAAGGGTATTTAGTTACCAAATGTCTCTCTTTTCTTTTTTTTTTTCTTTTTTTGTTTTTTTGTTTCCCATGGTTGAGTGTGTCTTTTAAACACACAGATATATTATTTCCAGCATTTCATATGTTTTTACTTTTTCTTCCATTTTTGGTCAGTCTAATTACTTTCATTCAGTATTATGTATTTCATTGTATGTAATACTATTAGCACTTTCGTGTTTCTATTTTCTACCTATTCTTAGGACAAGTCCAAAATATTAGAAGATCTTGAAAGCCCAGACTCTCTTGTACCAGGGTAGTGATTTTGCTGAAAGTGAAATGTTAGGTGAAGGTCATCAGTAGGAGACCGTGTGGCATTTACAGAGTCCAGGAAAGTACAGCTGTGGCGTGAGGCACTCTGGTTGTGCTGCTAGCGCTGGGAGGATGTCAGGAGATGGGATGTGAGGACCACCTGTGCGGTGCCAAGTGATGGGGCTGTGGCATCAGTCCCGGCTTGGTGACTTGCCACCAGTGATTTCTTTTCCACAGGCCAGGGTTTCCTCTCTGCTAAAACTAGAGGTTTGTGTATCTGAGTTCCAATGCAGCCCTGAGAATTCTGACCTGATTGCCCATGCCAAGACCAGCTTCGACAGTGAGCGTTTAGGACAGACTGAGGCTAGTGTCTGGACACCATCTGGGTGAGATGGCAGGAGACGTGCCTCAGCGTCACCTGGGCCCGCAGCTCCTGAGTGTCCCTGGAGGTGTGTCTGTGTCTTCAGACGGGTGGGAGGTGTGCTGGGCGTGGAGCAGGGGGACGCACAGGAAGGCGAGGGCAGCTGGGGAGCCCAGCTGGGGGCTGGGGTGCTTGCCGGGCCGCCTCTGTTCTGCCTGCTGGGGTCCCCAGGGCTGAGACTGGAGTGTACCCAGCCAGGTGTGCTGCCCTGCAGGGGTCTGGGCTCCCCGCATCTGTCTTTCCCACTCTGACCGGCTGTCCCGGCAGTGTGTTGATGCTGGCAGTGGGGGGCGGGGGAGTGGCTGAGCTTCTCTGGGGGCAGATGAGCCTTGAGGGGCGCAGCAAGGGCAGCCACGTACCTGCTCCTCCTCGTGGGCACACTTGGCTTTGGGAGTGAGGATGGAGGTGGTGGGTCGTTTGGCAAAGTGGTCAGGAGACATCGGGAGGTCATGTGGGCGGTGAGCTGAGGGCAGTGGGAGCAGCTGGGTGGAGGGGCTTCATTCAGGGCAAGGGAGGTGCCAGAGAAACGAGGCTGCTTCACATGGTTCAGGGGACGGGGCGCGGCTGCTCTCTGTGTCCTGGGAGGACGCGATGGCGGGGGATTGCGCCCCTCGTTTCCCGTGCAGCTCTGGGCACCTTCTCTCCTCACCCTGACGTCTCCCTTGGTCTGCGGCCCAGTGCCTGGGAACTGGTGGACGCTCAGCACCGTGAGTGCCTTCTGGTCCTCTTCCCAGAACGCGAGCTTTGCATGGCCCGTGTCAGTTACGTTGCGAAGTAAGCTGTGTGTGTATGTGCACGCCCTAGTGCACGCAGGCTTGTGTAGTCTGGTGATTTCCTTAATTGACACTTGTCGGGTTCATGTCGTCGGACATTTTGTTCTGTTTTAAGCAGGCAGCTTAAACTTGAGGTTCCTGAGCAGTTCGTGAGTTAGTGACGGTTGTCACCTGGTTTTGCCCTGGCTCTGCCACCCCCTCGGGCTGACCCTGGGCTGGGAGGGGAGCCTGGGGCCTTGTGTCTCTCCCTCCTCCTCCTGGGGCCCTAGCGGCCATGGAATTCCTGACATGCTGACCATCCATGACTGTTTCTTCTTCTTCTCTCCCTGCCTCCCTATTTCTCTCTCTCTTTTGATGACATGGGGAGAATAATAGCTGAAATAATTAAAAATGCTTGTCTTTTGATTCGGTTCTTTGGCAGAATTTTGAAAAATCTTAGATTCCCAAACGTCTGTCAGGGAGACTAGATGAGCTTTGTAGCTTGGTTCTGATTTTTAAGAGTTAGTGTTAGGGAAGATTATGATGTCCCTACCTGGGTCCCTTAATGGATGTTGGATGTAGAATGTGTGCTTTATTCCTTGAAGCTGATTTTTGTTTACGCCGCTCACCCTTCCCCGCCCCTCCTTTGAGAGTGCCCACATCATGTTTTTAGATAGATACTCTGCTCAGTTTATCTGTGTTTTGATTATTTTTTATCTCCTATCTAGAGTAGCTGATGGCTTTTTAAAATGTGACTAGGCCCATCTCTTTTAATTAAAAGACGTTTGCTCCTTGGAAGAAAAGCTATGACCAACTTAGCGTATTAAAAAGCAGAGACATCGCTTTGCTAACAAAGGTCCATCTAGTCAAAGCTATGGTTTTTCCAGTGCTCATGTATGGATGTGAGAGTTGGACTATAAAGAAAGCTGAGTGCAGAAGAATTGATGCTTTTGACCTGTGGTGTTGGAGAAGACTCGTGAGAGTCCCTTGGACTGCAAGGAGATCCAACCAGTCCATTCTAAAGGAAATCAGTCCTGGGTGTTCACTGGAAGGACTGATGCTGAAGCTGAAACTCCAATACTTTGGCCACCTGATGCAAAGGACTGACTCACTGAAAATACCCCGATGCTTGGAAAGATTGAAGGCGGGAGGAGAAGGGGACAACAGAGGATGAGATGGTTGGATGGCATCACTGACTTGATGGATGGTGAGCAAGCTCTGGGAGTTTGAGCAAGCTCTGGGAGTTGGTGATGGATAGGGAAGCCTGGCATGCTGCAGTCCGTGGGGTCAGACACGACTGAGTGACTTGACTGACTGACTGGGAACCATCTCTGACTAAATAAGTGCATTTATGTAGCTGATAACTTTCTGTGAATTTTGAAAATGAAGCAACAGTGAAGAGCTTTGCTCTGCTTGAACTTTTAATAAGTTTGGGGTTGTTTTTTTTTGTTTGTTTTTTTTAATGGAGCTTCTATTTTTAGTTAAAATATTCACTTCCTGTCTTTGTAGGGGAAGAAAGGACACTGAGTGGACATTTTAGGAGGATGGCCATCTACTGCACTGTAAAATGTCTTTTGGAAAGGACATTTCAGAAGCTTGTTGGTGGCTTAGTCCAGAGCCTCACGGAATCGGAGCCAGGGAGTTCCAGTTCTGTTTTGTTGTTGTATCACATCCAGCTCCACGTCCTTGCAGGTTCATCACATTCCTCTCGTCCTGTCCCTCATGGGAAAGAAGCGCTCCCTTGTACCCTCCCAGCCGCCTCCCGGGCCATCCCTTATCTGGCCTAAACACGGCACTTCCTTTATGTGTCCCCAGAGGAACCATTTCCTGACAGTTTAGTCATTTTAGTTGCTCTCCTTTGGAAGCCCGCCAGCTTCTCCCCTTGCCTGGGTTCCTGTCCAGGGGTGCCCTGAGCCTGCTCACAGAGTTCTGGGAAGAAGAGAGCCTTGCCCTGGGGAAGGGCTGTCACGTGACCCTCCTGAGTGCGATGCTCCTTCTGTCTCTTTAAAAATAACTCCCTGTGTGGCTGACTCATGCTTGCATAGGCGCTCAGATTTTCTCTTCTTTTAAGTTTGGTTGTCTCCCATCTCTTATGTGAGCCTTTGGTTTTTGCTTCCTAATTAAACCACCTCCTGTCTCTGTCATCCTCACAGTGGTCAGTAGCTCTCCATGGGAAAATGCAGCTTCTGTAACAGTAATTGCTTCTGTAATAGTAATAGTAATTGTGTGGACCCTTGATCTTAAAAACATACTTAATTTGTTATTATATTTATTTAGAGTATTGTATTTATTGTATTGAACCAGAAGCCTTGAAAGTTCAAATGTTTACTAAATACCTACACTGGGTACTTTTTCTTGCTCAGTCGCTCGGTTGTGTCCAGCTCTTTTTGACCCCATGGACTGCAGCATGCCAGGCTTCCCTGTGACTCATGTCCATTGAGTTGGTGATGCCACCCAACCATCTCATCCTCTGTTGTCCCCTCCTCCTACCCTCAGTCTTTCTCAGCAGCAGAGACTTTTCTCTTCGCATCAAGTGGCCAAAGTATTGGAGCTTCAGCTTCAGCATCACTCCTTCCAATGAATATTCAGGGTTGATTTGGTATTTGACTGTTTTCTTTTTTTTAATTTAATTTTTAATATAAATTTATTTATTTTAATTGGAGGTTAATTACTTTACCATATTGTATTGGGGTGTTTCAGTGTTGTCTCCTGTACCAAGTTATATGTTACTTGGGAGCAGGAATCTTGTGTTTTATGTCTCTTTTCTGACTTCTCCTGAGAAGGTAGTGGGTGTTTTGCTTCAGGGACTACATCTTGATGGGCTTGAAAGTTCATATCCCAGAATCCCACGTCCACTTGGACCCTTTTGCCTTCTTCCCACACGTGTACTTTTGACACCTGTAACCATATTTGTTCTCCACGGTCTGAGTCAGCTACGAAGGTATTACCAGAGGCTATGGAAACTTGACTGGCATCAGACCCTCTCTGGGGGGTGGCCCTCAAAACATTTGTGTGACCCCCACCACGGTGGTCTGGTAGTCATGTTTTCCTAGTTTATTAGAAAGAATGTTCTGCTGAATTGAACCAGAAGCCTTGTTAAAGTATGTGATCTGTTATTTCCTGTCCCCCCACACAGATTGTCACTCTGACACAACGAATATAAAGTGGATCTAATAGGAGCTAGCTCCCAAGGATGACATTGATCTTTACTGAATACTTGCTTAATTTTGAAAAAATTTACTGAAGTATAGTTGATTTTTTAGCTCAGTTGCTAAAGAATCTACCAGCAATGCAGGCGACCCTGGTTCAATTCCTGGGTCTGGAAGATCCGCTGGAGAAGGGATAGGCTGCCCACTCCAGTATCCTTGGGCTTCTCTATGGCTCAGCTGCTAAGGAATCCGCCTGCAATGTGGGAGACCTGGGCTCGATCCCTGGGTTGGGAAGATGCCCTGGAGAAGGGAAAGGCTACCCACTCCAGTATTCTGGCCTGGAGAATTCCATGGACTGTATAGTTCATGGAGTCCCAAAGAGTCAGACATGGCTGAGCGGCTTTCATCTCACCTTACATAGTTGATTTACAGTGTTGGGTTAACGTCTGCTGTATAGTGAGGGATTCAGTTATGTGTATATATTCTTTTCCATTGTGGTTTGTCATAGGATATTGAATACAGCTGCCTGTGTTGTGCAGTAGGACCTTGTTGTCTATCCATCCTATGTATATGGGCTTGCATCTCCTAATCCCAAACTCCCAGTCTGTCCCTCCCCAGCCCCTCTCCCACTTGGCACCCAGAAATCTATTCTGTGTGTCTGTGAATCTCTTTCTTTTTTGTGGATAAATACATTTGTGTTGTATTTAAGGTTCCACTTATAAATGTTGTCCCGTGGTATTTGTCTTTCTGTTTCTGCCTTATAATACTTTGCTGAGTATGCTAATCTCTGGGTCCCTTCACGTTGCTGCAGACGGCATTGTTTCACTCTTTTTATGAACGAGTAGTATTCCATTGTATATATACACACCACATCTTTTTTATCCTTTCCTCTGTTGATTGATATTTAGCTTGTTTCCATGTCTTGGCTATTGTAAATAGTGCTGCTTTGAACAAAGCGGTACATGTATCTTTTCAAATTACAGTTTTTTTTCTGGATATATGCCCATGAGTAGGATTGCTGGATCATGTGGCCACGCTATTTTTGGTTTTTGAAGAACCTTCATACTGTTCTCCGTAGTGACTGTATCAATTTACATTCTCACCTACAGTCTAGGAGGGTTCCATTGTCTCCACACCCTCTCCAGCATACATTGTTTGTAGACTTTTTAAGGATGGCCATTTTTACTGGTGTGAGGTGATATTTCATTGTAGTTTTAACCTGCATTTCTCTAATAATTAGCAATGTTGAGCATCTTTTCATGTGCCTGTTGGCCATCAGTGTCTTCTTGGAAGGAATGTCTGTTTAGTTCTTCTGTCCATTTTTTGATTTTTTTTTTTTTTGTTGTTGTTTTGTTTTGTTATTGAATTGTATAAGCTGTTTGTATATTTTGAAAATTAAGCCCTTGTTGGTTGCATCATTTGCAAATATTTTCTCCCAGTCCATAGACTGTCTTCCTTTAGTTGATGGTTTCCTTTGCTGTATAAAAGCTTGTACATTTGATTACATCCCATTTGTTTATTTTTGCTTTAATTTCTGTTGCCTTGGGAGACTGACCTAAGAAAACATTGGTACGGTTTATGTCCGGAAACGTTTAGTCTGTGTTCTCTTCTAAGAGTTCTGTGGTGTCGTGTCTCATACTTAAGTCTGTAAGCCATTTTGAGCTTATGTTTGCATGTGGTGTGGGGATGTGTTGACTTCGTCAGTTGACATGTGGCTGACAGCATGGGCTGAAGCACTGAACCCCTTCCGGTCGCTCTGCCTGCACCTCTGCTCTAGGGGTGGAAGTGTTACCTGTAATAAGGCTTGATGTTGGTGTAGATGATGGAGATACTGGGTAGCCCCTGTGGTTGGCAAGAAGCACAGGTGATGATGTGATTAGCAGTGAATGGCACCTCCACACCCTAAATCCTGCAAGAGGCAACACACAGGGTCAGAATTAAATTAAAATTCCTAATCTTGAAGCAGAAAGGGGGCAGTTAGAAGAAAAAATAAGCTCCAAGGGACTCTGTAGTTCTCGAATCCTGACCAGCTATGGGGAGAACATGATCCTGGTTTCTCTGGTGAAGACACCTGGAAGACTGATGCCTTGTGGTGGTTAGTGTGTCAGGTGTTTAACTGTAATGTGTGGAAATACCTGAGTCATCATGGCCTCTGTCAGGAGGCTGAGCTGTGGGATCAAAGATAAGTAGCACTAGCTCGACCCAGTGTTTCTTGACAGATGAGGGCATGGTCCGTCCTGAGGAACAGCCCATCAGCAAGGCCTGGGGACCCGAGGGCTGCCTCATCTGCAAGGCCTGGGGACCCGAGGGCTGCCTCACCAGCAAGGCCTGGGGACCCGAGGGCTGCCTCACCAGCAAGGCCTGGGGACCCGAGGGCTGCCTCACCAGCAAGGCCTGGGGACCCGAGGGCTGCCTCACCAGCAAGGCCTGGGGACCCGAGGGCTGCCTCACCAGCAAGGCCTGGGGACCCGAGGGCTGCCTCACCAGCAAGGCCTGGGGACCCGAGGGCTGCCTCACCAACAAGGCCTGGGGACCCGAGGGCTGCCTCACCAGCAAGGCCTGGGGACCCTGAGGGCTGCCTCACCAACAAGGCCTGGGGCCCCTGAGGGCTGCCTCACCAACAAGGCCTGGGGCCCCTGAGGGCTGCCTCACCAGCAAGGCCTGGCGGCCCGAGGGCTGCCTCATCTGCAAGGCCTGGGCCCCTGAGGGCTGCCTCACCAACAAGGCCTGGCGGCCCGAGGGCTGCCTCACCAGCAAGGCCTGGGGCCCCGAGGGCTGCCTCACCAGCAAGGCCTGGGGCCCCGAGGGCTGCCTCACCAGCAAGGCCTGGCGGCCCGAGGGCTGCCTCATCTGCAAGGCCTGGGCCCCTGAGGGCTGCCTCACCAACAAGGCCTGGCGGCCCGAGGTCTGCCTCACCAGCAAGGCCTGGGCCCCTGAGGGCTGCCTCACCAGCAAGGCCTGGCGGCCCGAGGGCTGCCTCACCAGCAAGGCCTGGGCCCCTGAGGGCTGCCTCACCAGCAAGGCCTGGGGACCCGAGGGCTGCCTCACCAGCAAGGCCTGGGGACCCGAGGGCTGCCTCATGCTGGGTTTCTGGGCGTTCTGTAGGTGTAGGTCCCTGTCAAAGGAGCGGGATGCTTCGTGAATATTTATTTTGCAAATTCTTGTGTGTTGCTAGGTTTATTTAAGTTTCTCTTTGTGATCCCACTTTCTTTACTTCTGGACTGAGAGGCAAGTTTGTTTTTCATGTTAAACTGATACATAAATTCCTCAAGCCCCTCTAGGGACTTTGTTCTTCTAGTGGCGGCGTCAGGTCAAGGTCTGGATAGGGAGTCCAGGCATTAACTGCTGGCTGGTGTCTGATGTCTGTGCAGCTGCAGTCCTGCTGCCATCCACCCATCCCCTCTGTGACTGGGGGGTGTTGGCCAGGGTGGGCTTTATTCAACATACCTTATGTTCACGTGGCTCAGCGATCAAAAATCCGCCTGCAGTGCAGGAGACTCAGGAGGCCTGGGTTCGATCCCTGGATCTGGGTGATCCCCTGGAGGAGGGCATGGCAGCCCACTCCAGGTTGCCCTGAAGAATCCCATGGACAGAGGAGCCTGGCGGGTTATAGTCCATAGGGTTGCAAAGAGTCGGACTTGAGTGAAGCGATTGAGCATGCGTGTTCAGTGATAAATGTTGAAATTTAGAAGGTATGAAAACAGGTATTTTGCTCCTTCAGTACACATTTTTTTTCCTCTGTGACTGGATTGAAAGGTCACCATTTCTTGGAAGTTACCAGACACACTGGTAAGTTAAACCAAAGAATAGAATGGGGAAGTTAAAGATAGAGCAAGGCCAAGATTGATTTTAAATTTGATACCTCATATCAATTTTCTTAGTTGTGTGTAATCTGACAAGTGTGCAGAGTTGCCAGTAATTGTAGCAGTCACGTCCTGGATAAGCCGTCCACCAGGCTGGGGAGGAATTAGATCACAACTGTCTATTGGCAGCTTTAGAATGAAGATAGTAGCAGTTTTAATGACAGCAAATCCATTGTAAATGGTGCAGAATGATATTCAGAGCTGATCCTTTGGGATTCAGGAAGGTAAACTCTTGACTACCTGACCTTGGGGAAAAATTTGTAGCAAGATGTTGTGTGATCTTGAAAGAGTGAAGTCATATTTTAGCAACTTTGTGCTCTGTTGGTTGCGTCCAGGCAAGCGGTGGAAGAATGTCCCCAGTGCTCTTTTGCATTGATACCACTATCTCAAAAACAACACAGTGGTGCACTTCATAAGCCGGAAAACACAGCACGCCCTAAAATGTGAAAAGGCAGTGTTGCTTTTTATATACTAAGTAACAGTCTCAAGCATCAGGTTACTTGCCTTCCTGTTACATTTCACACAGACCGGACACTAGAGTCCTAACCCTGTAGACCTGCAATCTTTCGATTACCGTTTCCGACCGATAAGTACACTTATTTGGCACAAACACACATGAGTAAAGGTGACCTGAACAATACATAGTTTTGATTAGTGAATATGCTGGGCTTTTCCTTAAGGTTTGACCAAAGAAGGATAGCACCCACAGTAGCACAGAGTTTTGTTTAATAAAAACAAAGGGTAAAGATGGGAACTGTTTCTCGTGAGCTGTGCGGCGCTAAGTCATTCAAGAGTAAGGCAGCAGTTTTCTGGACAGGTTGTGCTTTCCTTGCAGAGGAAGGAAGCCACCTTTGTTCCGTGGCCCTGCCGCATACCCGACAGGTGAGGTCACCCGTGTAGCTGATACGCCTTTCCTTTCACGCAGGGCGGCCCCGGGTCCTCCCTGCACCTCTGAGCTCCCACAGACCTCGGAGCCGGGCTTACATGTACCTGTCCGTGAAAAGCTTCTGAAGGACAAAAGCCAACCCCAGAGGCTTTGTGAGCCGTGAATGGACGATAAAAGACAGTGTGCTTCTGTTTCTCAGATAGCCTGTTGAAGAACAAAGGAGCTATTCACTCCTGTGTGACTTTCATGTAGTTACAATGAAGGAGGGAAGGACGGTCGGCCTTGTTTCGTGCTTGATCTTAAGCCTGCTCAACTGAGATCTTTGGAAATGATCGTTTTCAGTTATTCAGACTGATGAAGTCACCCAGGGATGTGTGCTGCTATGTCTTCTTACGTCTCGTTCCTTTAGAAGAGGTGAATTTAAGACGTAGGTCCCCACCCCCTGCAGGTGCAAGGTGAAAGCATTTAGAGTCAGATGAAACTCTAACTGTTGAAATTGTCTCCTAACTAGTCCCCTAACTCGTCCTCTTGCCCCTGGCGTGTCTCTCAGGGTCCCTGGCATTTGCATCGGTGTGACAGGACACCTCTTGTTCAAAGGTGCACAAGCAGAGTACCCGAGCCCTGCCCTTTCCTCCACCTTATCTTTGATGCCTGCATTGTTGGCTCCAGTCACACGAGTCTGCTTGTCATTTGTTAAATCACCAAGGCCTGGGGCCTTGGCACCTGCTCTTTGCCCTGCCTGGCGGGAAGGGCTGCCTTTACACACATCTCAACACGGCTCACTCCCCTGCTCCAGCCTGCCCTCTTCCTCAGAAGGCCTTCTCTGACCACCGTATCCAATAACGTGCCTCGTCTCCTGTCGCCGCCCTGGCCTCGCCCTGCTCATTCTTCTTCTTGGTACTTTGTTCTTGTTCAGTCGCCCAGTCATGTCTCACTCTCTGTGACCTCATGGACTGCAGCTCAACAGGCTGCCCTGTCCTTCACCATCTCCCAGAGTTTGCTCAAACTCATGTCCATTGAATCAGTGATGCCATCCAACCATCTCATCCTCTGTTGACCCTTCTCCTGCCCTCAGTCTTTCCCAGCGTCAGGGTCTTTTCCAATGAGTTGACCCTTCACATCAGGTGGCCAAAGTATTGGAGTTTCAGCTTCAGCATCAGTCCTTCCAGTGAATATTCAGCGTTGGTTTCCTTTAGGATTAACTGGTTTGACCTCTCAAGAGTCTTCTTCAACACCACAGTTCAAAAGCATCAGTTTTTCGGCATTAAGGCTTCTTTAAGGCCCATGGAAAAGAAATGCAAAAAAGCAAAATGGCTGTCTGAGGAGGCCTTACAAATAGCTGTGAAAAGAAGAGAAGCAAAAAGCAAAGGAGAAAAGGAAAGATATAAGCATCTGAATGCAGAGTTCTAAGGAATAGCAAGAAGAGATAAAAAAGCCTTCTTCAGCAATCAATGCAAAGAAATAGAGGAAAACAACAGAATCGGAAACACTAGACATCTCTTCAAGAAAATTAGAGACACCAAGGGAATATTTCATGCAAAGATGGGCTCGATAAAGGACAGAAATGGTATGGACCTGACAGAAGCAGAAGATATTAAGAAGAGGTGGCAAGAATACACAGAAAAACTGTACAAAAAAGATCTTCATGACCAAGATAATCATGATGGTGTGATCACTCACCTAGAGCCAGACATCCTGGAATGTGAAGTCAAGTGGGCCTTAGAAAGCACCACTATGAACAAAGCTAGTGGAGGTGATGGAATTCCAGTTGAGCTGTTTCAAATCCTGAAAGATGATGGTGTGAAAGTGCTGCACTCAATATGCCAGCAAATTTGGAAAACTCAGCAGTGGCCACAGGACTGGGAAAGGTCAGTTTTCATTCCAATTCCAAAGAAAGGCAATGCCAAAGAATGCTCAAACTACTGCACAATTGCACTCATCTCACATGCTAGTAAAGTAATGCTCAAAATTCTCCAAGCCAGGCTTCAGCAATACGTTACCCATGAACTTCCAGATGTTCAAGCTGGTTTTAGAAAAGGCAGAGGAACCAGAGACAAAATTGCCAACATCCGCTGGATCATGGAAAAAGGAAGAGAGTTCCAGAAAAACATCTATTTCTGCTTTATTGACTATGCCAAAGCCTTTGACTGTGTGGATCACAATAAACTGTGGGAAATTCTGAAAGAGATGGGAATACCAGACCACATGACCTGCCTCTTGAGAAATCTGTATGCAGGTCAGGAAGCAACAGTTAGAACTGGACATGGAACAACAGACTGGTTCCAAACAGGAAAAGGAGTCCATCAAGGCTGTATATTGTCACCCTGATTATTTAACTTATATGCAGAGTACATCATGAGAAACGCTGGACTGGAAGAAGCACAAGCTGGAATCAAGATTGCCGGGAGAAATATCAATAACCTCAGATATGCAGATGACACCACCCTTATGACAGAAAGTGAAGAGGAGTAAAAAGCCTCTTGATGAGAGTGAAAGTGGAGAGTGAAAAAGTTGGGTCAAAGCTCAACATTCAGAAAACGAAGATCATGGAATCTGGTCCCATCACTTCATGGGAAATAGATGGGGGAATAGTGGAAACAGTTTCAGACTTTATTTTTTTGGGCTCCAGAATCACTGCAGATGGTGATTGCAGCCATGAAATTAAAAGATGCTTACTCCTTGGAAGGAAAGTTATAACCAACCTAGATAGCATATTGAAAAGCAGAGATATTACTTTGCCAACAAAGGTCTGTCTAATCAAGGCTATGGTTTTTCCAGTGGTCATGTATGGATGTGAGAAAGCTGAGCACCGAAGAATTGATGGTATTGAATGGTGGTGTTGGAGAAGACTCTTGAGAGTCCCTTGGACTGCAAGGAGATCCATCCAGTCCATTCTGAAGGAGACCAGCCCTGGGATTTCTCTGGAGGGAATGATGCTGAAGCTGAAACTCCAGTACTTTGGGCACCTCATGCGAAGAGTTGACTCATTGGAAAAGACTCTGATGCTGGGAGGGATTAGGGGCAGGAGGAGAAGGGGACGACAGAGGATGAGATGGCTGGATGGCATCACTGAGTCGATGGACATGAGTCTGAGTGAACTCCGGGAGTTGGTGATGGACAGGGAGGCCTGGCGTGCTGCGATTCATGGGGTCACAAAGAATCGGACATGACTGAGTGACTGAACTGAACTGAAGGCCCAACTCTCATATCTGTACATGACTGCTGGAAAAACCATAGCTTTGACTATCTGGATCTTTGTCGGCAAGATGATGCGTTTTAATCCACTGTGTAGGTCTGTCATAGCTTTTCTTCCAAGGAGAAGAAAAACTTTAAGCTTCTTTTAATTTCTTGGTTGTAGTCAATGTCCTCAGTGGTTTTGGAGCCCAAGAAAATAAAGTCTGTCTCCGTTTCCATTGTTTCCACATATGTTTGCCATGATCTTAGTTTCTGAATGTTGAATTTTAAGCCATCTTTTTCACTTTCCTCATTCACCTTCATCAAGAGGCTCTTTAGTTCCTGTTTACTTTCTGCCATTAGGGTGGTGTCATCTGCATATCGGGGACTCCTGACTTGTTCTTTCCTTTAAACAGACGGTAAGCTCTTTGAAGGCCAGGACTTACACTTTTTTCCTTTCTGTCATCCCAACAGCTGGAGCAGACCCTCAGTAAAGAATCTGTTACTTGAACAAATCAGTGAATGAGTTTTACTTGGGCTCCAGAACTCTGCACACCTCATGCTGAAAAAATGTGGCCAATGGGAAAATGATCGTGAATCATTCAGATGTTTAAGTTGGAACAGAGAACTTTTGTAGATGAGCACATTCAAGTGTCATATTTGCTTGTTTGGCTATTCATTTGGTATTATTTTGTTTTATGGGGATAAATGTAGAACAGTTTTAAAAATTATCTTGCTGCAAGCCCTTTTGTTCAAACCAGGAGATGAGCGGCGTGACTTGGGGCTGTAGCGGCACCTCTGTTTTTAACTTTCAGAAATGATACACACCGTTTATGACTGATGGAGCGCTTTGTCAGGCCTCCTCCTGTTGAGGCTACCAGGATAAAGAGACCACGGAGAGGAACATGGTGCTTTTCATGTGTTTCTGAAAATGCCATGCTTCACTCACTGCTGGAGGAGGAGGGGTGTTGCTTTGTGTGCCCACGGCTGCTGGAGGAGGGGGTGGAGATGCCGTGTCATCGCAGCTGTGTCGTGACTCCCGAATACTCCTGCCGAGGTTTGTGGGGGATGCGAATCAACCCTAAGATCCTGTGCTTTTAGCCCAGCCGAAGGGTGGGTTGGTTCTTGTTGGTTCGTGTCAGAAGCGAGTTTCCTTTTCCAAGGCTGGTTGCGGCTGTGTTCCTTACACGCTGGACTCACCGGAGCATCCCCTGGGGGCCCTCGTGTGTCACCAGGGACCACACCACACCCCACAGGCCCCTCTGCAGGGTGGCCACCGGCCTGTGTCTGGCAGGGGGTCTTGTGTTTCTCACTCCCAGAAAATTCTGTGCCTCCCTCTCGTTGGCACTCGGTCTGTTTCCACGTAGATTTAGAGGCGGTCCCTCCTGCTGGAGAGGGACCAGAAAAGGCTCTGAGTGGTTCTCTGAGGTCACTGTGAGTGTCATGGAGGTCATGCTGGAGGGACCCTCGGTCCCCTCTGGGGGTGTTGCAGCCCCCCGCCCCAGCCCTGCTCTGGTGACACTGCGTGGCTGGCTCCCTCTCCCCATTCCGTTCCCGTGCTCAGCTCCGGGGTTTGCGGTGCTGCAGGAGGGGTGTGCCACCTTCTCAGACTCCAGTGCCTGGTCAGCAGCCCCTCCGTAGTCTCAAAACAGTGAGCCTGTTCTCTGTGCCCCCTTTCGTCGTGGGGCCTCCTCCACCCCTGTGGGTTGCAGCTATCCTCAGGAGGTTGGACCCCAGCACACACCAGGGGAGCTGGGTCCGCCTTCCCCCTTTAGGCCTGCCCTGTGAGACTGGTCACTGTCTCCAGCTGGGCTCACCTCCGGCACTGCTCTGGACACTGCCCACCCTCCGTTCGCTCCTTCCGTTGACATTGATTCAGGAGGAAATCTGCCAGCTGGCCCCACCACATCTCCTAGCCACCTCCCGGCTGCAGGCCATCAAGCGTCGCTTTCTCTTTTCCATCTTCTCACTTCTTGTTTCCTCTTCCTGCCCCTCCTGGCCCGTGTCTGATTCCAGTATCCGACCTTTGTCCTCAGACTTTACCTTTTCCCATTTTCCCCAATCACCACATTGTGCTTTACTCTGTTAAAGAGCTGTTAGTGTCCTTTTTCTTTTAAAATGTAAAAAAAAAAAGATACATCTTCTAAAGGTTGCTTTCAGTTTGTAGTAATCACAGGGTATTGACTAAATTCCCCCTGTAGTACAGTACATCCTTGAACCTGCCTTAGCCTTTCCCCATCCTTACTGCTGGGCTTTCCAGGCGGCTCAGTGATAAAGAAGCCGCCTGCCAATGCAGGAGACACAGGATTGATCCCAGAGTTGGGAAGATCCCCCGGAGGAGGCAATGACAACCCACTCCAGTATTCTTGCCTGGGAAATCCCATGGACAGAGGAGCCTGGAGGGCTACAGTCCATGAGATAACAGAAGAGTCAGACACAGCTGAGTGACTGAAACAACAACAGCATCGTCACTGGTAACCACGAGTTTGTTCCCTAAATCTGTCAGTCTGCTTCTTTTGTGTTATAGTCACTACTTTGTTCTGTTTCCTTAGTTCCTTTTCAGCGCTAAACGTGTTTGATTTGGGGTAGAAAAACCAGTGGAGCATAAAGCCTGTGGTAAGAGACAGCTTGCCCGATACTTTCTCTAATTTTCCTGCGAAATGGAACTTTGTCTTCTCCCACCTTCCTTTCTGGATGGAGAGCCATGAGATTTTTCACATTTTTCACCAGCAGTCTTGCAGGATGGTCATATTTCCCAGGGAATTATTTTATAGGTGAAAACACTTCAGTTGGCTTATAGTTTCGGAGTGAAGTAATTGCTGGTTAAGTGACTTGCATCACTGGATCAGGCCCAGCTAATATACATGTGTGCCTCTCTGAAAATGAAAGTTGAAAAATTGAATTTGTTCCTTGGCAATTTGATTTGTAGGAAGTGGGGAACAAAGGATTCCAAACAGGGCTTTTAAAATCAGTTCTAATTAATTGTGTGTGCAGAGGCATCGGCGGAGATGGGGAGGCAATTAGTCTAATTATGTTTAAAATGCACTTGCGTGCCTCAAGACCCTCAGCTTTGTGGGCCTATCTTTCTCTGATTTCTGTTTTAGGCAGTCAGTGGATTTTTTGGCCATTAAGCATGACCTGGTCAGAGTCTGTGGAGCAGAAGAGAGACGGGCTGCAGAGGGGAAGGGCTCGTGCCCTCCTGCTCTGTGATCACGAGTCCCCAGCACACCCAGGGGATGATTGAGGTGTGCTGGGGACCATTTTTGTTTTCTAACTACTCACCTCCATCCCATACCCCCCAACCCATCCCCCCCGCCCCCCTCGCCAAATCTTATTTTTGAAAAGCTAAGCTCTCTCTGAAATATTTTTCTCATGCTCCAGTCTGGAGTAAACTGGAAGTGAGTCCGGATCTTCCCTGGTAGTTCAGTCGGTAAACGATCTGCCTGCAGTGCAGAAGGCCTGGGTTCGATCCCTGGGTCGGGAAGATCTCCTGGAGAAGGAAATGGCAACCCACTCCAGTATTCTTGCCTGGACACTCCCATGGACAGAGGAGCCTGGTGGGCTACAGTCCACGGGGTCGCAAAGGGTCAGACATGACTGAGTGACTAAACCACCCAGAAGTGGGTCCTCTTCTGCACGTTATGAACCGATTTGAGTTTCAGAGCAAAACTTGAGGAAGTAGGCGCTTGCCTGACAACTGACTCTTAGCTGGAAGACTCAGCTGCTGGCCAGGAGGAGAGGCTGGGGCCGCCTGGACTTCTGAAGGCCTTTCACACCCACCAGGCCTTCAACCGCTGCAGTCGCAGTACATCTGACACCCCTGACAAAACTGTGGGTTTTTTTTAATCTTTTGGATGTAAGCAGTTGGTGTTTGCACAGGAGAAGGAACCAGAGACATTTTCTGCCTTTTCATTAAAAACTAACCGCCCACTTTTCTCTTCCATGCTTTGGGTTTTATGGGAAGAACTATGCTAGGTGGTCTTCTGCAAATACCCCCCTGCCGCCCTCCCTTTGGTTTCTGGCAGCATTAAAAATGATTTATGAATTACATTTGTGTTTTATAGGATATCCTGCCATTACAAAATGACAGTCTTTATTACTGACCTACCACAGCCATTTTACTTTTTCTTTCAGCCGCATTTGCTGTATTTCTGACCATATTATTTGTAGCAGAAACTGAGGTTGACTGTCATTGCCGTATTGAGAGCTGGACCGTGTGGTTTGCTCCTTGCAGGCTTTCTCCCACAAGAGTGGGATGTTGAGGGTAGATGACTGGTGGCGTTAGGCCAGTTGGACCTTTGTTTTCTAACTGCTTTGGTCTTCCTGCTGTGAAGAACATAAGCTTATTGTACTGTTGTCAATACAGTGGATGGAGGTGTGTGCTTGTTCAGTTGCTCAGTCACGTCCAGCAGTTCTTTGCAAACCCGTGGACTGCAGCACGCCAAGCTTCCCTGTCCTTCACTGTCCCCTGGAACTTGCTCAAACTCATGTCCACTGAGTTAGTGATGCCGTCCAACCGTCTTGTCCTCTGTCGCCCCCTTCTCCTCCTGACCTCAGTCTTTCCATCATCAGGGTCTTTTCCAATGAGTCGGCTCTTCACATCAGGTGACCAAAGTATTGGAGCTTCAACTTCAGCATCAGCCCTTCCAATGAATATTCAGGAATGATTTCCTTTAGGATTGACTGAGCAATACACAGCTTTTGACAGAGATACCCAACATGGACATTTGAATACGTCACTTCTTGGGCAGTGAGGCTTGTGTACCAGCACGGGAGCCTCTGTTCATGCTTCATCCACAGACACAGGCTTAACAGAGTGGATCTGTTCAGAGGTGACAGTTTCATCTTCCTCCCTTCTTGGAGGTTACTCTGTTGAACAGTTGGAGTTTGAGAAGTTTATTCTTTAATCTTGGAGACAAAACCACTCTTTTTGTCATGGTAAACGTAAGGAATTCTTTTAACATCTAGCGCAATCTAGGAATTTGGTTTGTAATAAAGCAGAATGTAAATGTATTATTTTAATTCTTTTAAATAGATGTTTGTGTTTATAGTATCGTGTTCACCTCGTGTGTTGAGTCATCTTTACACATGTGGAACCTGCGTTTTGCATCACCTTTACTAAAAACCAGGAAACACACATTTTTGCTTTGTTATAGTTTCAGTACCATTTTCACACAGAGCCTTATTTACCGTCCTTTTTGTTTCTAATTAATAAACTGTTCAATAATAGTACTATTTAAAGACATTACAGGAATTAACAGGTTATTTCTAACAAACGTCCATCTAGTCAAGGCTATGGTTTTTCCAGTGGTCATGTATGGATGTGAGAATTGGATTGTAAAGACAGCTTAGCGCCAAAGAATTGATGCTTTTGAACTGTGGTGTTGGAGAAGACTCCTGAGAGTCCCTTGGACAGCAAGGAGATCCAACCAGTCCATCCTAAAGGAGATCAGTCCTGGGTGTTCATTGGAAGGACTGATGCTGAAGCGGAAACTCCAATAGTTTGGCCACCTGATGCAAAGAGCTTACTCATTTGAAAAGACCCTGATGCTGGGAAAGATTGAAGGCAGGAGGAGAAGGGGATGACAGAGGATGAGATGATTGGATGGCATCACTGACCCAATGGGGATGAGTTTGGGTAAACTCCAGGAATTGGTGATGGACAGGGAGGCTTGGCGTGCTGCAGTCCGTGGGGCCGCAAAGAGTCGGACATGACTGAGCAACTGAACTGAACTGATCACTGAAAGTCACTGATTAATTTTAGAAAAGCTTAGCATTGGGGTGGCCATTGTGTCTTGGTTAAATATGTGCAATGTAAAAAAAAAATCATTTTGTCCTATGTCTTATTTTATTAGACAGCCTTCCCATATTCTGTCTTAAGTATTGTCTTAAATATTCCTATTTGCATTTTGGTTTAGTTAGGGCACGAGGTATTGTTTGTCTTTCCCCTTCAAGTAATTCTGGTTATCGTCAGATGAATTTAAATTATTAACTTGTGGTGGGGAGAATTTAGGTTGATTGACATCCTGCCATTGGGACTATAGTGAATTCTTGAGTCCACAGGCAAAAAACAACAACAAAAAACAATGTATTGTGAAACTCCAGAATTGGGTAGAAAGAGATTGTCTGTATAGTGGCTTAAAAAAAAAAAAAAAAAAAACTGGGAAGAGCTTTTACAAAAGCAGCAGGAAGTTCTTACTGAATCAGCACTAGGCCATTGTGTGGAGGGTTTGCAGATTTCTAATTAAGCCAGTGGATACTTACAGTCGTCAGTTCACATGGAAAAATGTGAAAGTGGCGGTGAGGCTGCTGTCCAGTGTGTGTGTGTGTCCGTGTGTGTGTGTGTGTGGATGTCTGCATGTAATGACTCAATAGCGAACATTAGACAAAAAAAAGTGTCATGCATGAAAGCAACAAGAAGAATCCAAATAGGGTGGCCTGAAAAAACAGTAGGACAGCCACTGAAACGTCATTCCATGTAATTTTGAGATCAGACACAGCACTGGCCCCAGCATAAGGAGGCCTGTTACTGAGTCAGAAACGGGTGGCAGCGCAGCTCGGAAGCCCGCTTGCTGCTCTTTAGTCGGTCGCCCTAGAGATAGACTTTGCACACTGACTGTCATCGCCAGGGTAGCTCAGCCATCTGAGTGAGAACCTGAATGTGAGATTTGAAAATGAGAGCTGACCATAGTCCATACAGCGCATTACATTTGCGGTTGGGTGGGAATTTCTAGACTTGCAGTCATCTTTTGGAAAACAGTGGCATAAAAGGTCAGAAATAAATTCTGATTCTAAAATGTTCAAATAGGAAAAGCTCAGGACAAGAAAGCAAGACTTTCTGAAATCCCTGGGCCTGGGCTGCCAAGGCTGATTTGAATGTCAGGCACCCTCTCAGTTTGCAGCTGAACGAGGTAACTGGAGAACGTAGATAACAAGATCAATAGTTAGGGGAGTGCTGGAGATATTGCTTAAAGACTGAAACGATAGAATCAGCCTAGAATGACCGAAATCCCGTGCAGCTCTAACTTGAAATGATTACTGAGAACATGTGAGCTTTCGCCCTTTCGCTTGCTCCATCTGCTGCGTTTTGCCTTCTGGTGTCGGTCTGTGGTTCCGTTGAAAATGACATCTCAGAGATTCTCCTTGAAAAACGCTAATTCAACTAGGGATTGTTCAAAAAGTGTCAAATAGCAAGTGGAGTTGAAGCCTGGACAGACTGCTCTGATGGAAATGAATACTCTTCCCCGTGGTGCTATTTTTCTAGACCACCTGGATCAGAAACACCAGGGTGCTTATTAAAAACGCAGATTTCTGCTCCCTCCCTCCCCCCGCCCTCAGACCCACTGGTTTTGGTTTCCTGGGGCTGGCACTCCGAAATCTGTATTTTGAACAAGTTCTTGGGCCAGTGTGTAAGGAAAAACACTTCCAAAATATAAATGCACATCTTTGCTCATAAGACACAGTGATTGAAGGTTTCAAATCTGTCTTAACTTTGGAAACGAGGAACATTCTGGAAGTGGTATTTTACCCTAAAATTACTGCTTGATAGAAATGATTATGCAGATGCTAGAACTTGGGCCACTGCACCAGCGAGGTGTCTGTGTGAGGCGGAAAGTTTTCATAGAAAGCTTCTGCATGTTTGTGATCAAATTATCCCTTGGTTTAATGATCGCAATGGCTTTAGGCAGAGTATTTCCCTTTTGGAGAGAGTAACTAGAGAGTCACTTACCATAATTTTTACTCCTGTGTTAGAAAAAGTTTTCTAATTCAACCAGAGAAACATTTGATCCCATTCCTCCTTTGCCACTAAAGGGGACCCTATTTATAATATTTTATTTATAATATTTGGAGCCTGTAAATAGTATTACCAGGCTTCCCTGGTGGCTCAGTGGTAAAGAATCCACCTGCCAATGCAGGAGACTTGGGTTCGATCCCCTTGAGGAGGGCATGACAACCCACTCTAGTATTCTTGTCTGGAGAATCCCATGGACAGAGGAGCCTGGTGGGCTATAGTCCATGGGTCACAAAGAGTAGGACATGACTTAGTGACTAAACAACAACAATAAATATTATTGTTTATATCTGACATCTTTAGGTTTTATTGGAGATGTGATTGAAGTGAAGCTTCATGTCTTATTTTTCCAAATCAATTTTTGATGTTATGCTTTCTGCTGTTTTAACTACTTGGTTGCAAATTTAGGCACTGGCCGTAAGGGCAAAGAACAGGTTGGCTTCATGGGCATGGAGGGCTGTGGAAGGAGCTGGCCTCCCAGCCCCAGCCCGGGTGCTCGAATGACTTTCCCGTGGGCTCTCAGCCCCAGCTTTTGAGTTTTCCTCTTGGAAAAAACCCAAGTTCTCCTTTTAGTTTGGATGTGTTTCTGGAACCGCTGACCTTGGGCCGCAGCTCAGGGTGTCTGGCCTGCTCCGTGTTGTGCATGGAGCTCAGGTGCCCGTGTGGGCAGTGGGCCTGTGCTCAGCCCTCCTGCACCTCCTTACACAGACAGCACCCCCACGAGATAAGGCCAGACAGTCCTAGCTAGAAGTGGGGCTGAAGTTCACAACCTGTGTCCAATAGTGTGTTTGTTGAAGAAAATCTATGTAAGCTCCTCCTACGTGTTATCCAGCCTGCATTTCCTGTATTAATTTGAAGGTTGAAACTTGGGTCCATTTTACATAGACTTGAGCCATTGGTATAGCTTTAAATTTGTTGTTTTGTTTAGTCACTCAGTCGTGTCCAACTGTTTGTGACCTCATGGACTACAGCATGCCACTTCCCTGTCCTTCACCATCTCCTGGAGCTTGCTCAAACTCATGTCTATTGAGTCGGTGATGCCATCCAACCATCTCATCCTTTGTCGTCCCCTTCTCCTCCTGCCCTCAATCTTTCCCAGCATCAGGATCTTCTCCAGTGAGTTAGCTCTTTGCATCAAGTGGCCAAAGTATTGGAGTTTCAGCTTCAGCATCAGTCCTTCCAATGAATACTCAGGGCTGATTTCCTTTAGGATTGTCTGGTTTGATCTCCTTGCAGTCCAAGGGACTCTCACGAGTCTTCTCGAACACCACAGTTCAAAAGCCTTAGTTCTTTGGTGCTCAGCCTTCTTTATGGTCCAACTCTCACATCTGTACGTTACTATTGGAAAAACCATAGCTTTGACGAGATGGATCTTTTTAGCCCCCAGTAAAATTTTATAGCTCCAAGGAAGTGTTTACGAAGAAAGCCCCACTCCCTTCCAAGGCCCCTGCGGTGAGCAGGATGCTCTGTCAGTGAGACGTCAACTGGTCACCCAGCTAGTGCCGAGCATCAGCTGTGTAGGCGGGAAAGGAATCATGCAAGCTGGTGGCCCAAGTTGCCATTTCTCAAACCACTTCCTTAAATAATTAAGTGAAACTCAGTTCACTGTAAAACTCATTGAGAGGTTTTAATTGACCTTCGGAAAGTTGACCATCTTATGATTCCAGGAGTAATTGTCTGCTCTGTGGTCCTTACTTGTTGGAGTTCATTATCTATTTTTAAAGAGAAGATTTTCATTGATGGATCTTGTGTTATAATGTGCAGTTAATTATTTGCAGTTCCCTGGGGGTATTTTAACAGACTGTACTCATTTCATTGAGATAGAAACGTTTGATAACGGAGGCAGATGTTGCTAAAATGGTTGGAAGCTTTAACCTTAGAAGACGCCTTTCGATTTCTTTGGAAAAGTCTGTGAAGGGCTATTTAGTGAAAAAGCATGCTTGCCTGTTGACTGGCTCCAAGATTCTCCTGGCAGTTGTCTGTTTTGCATTCAGTGCGGCCCTCGTGACTGCGAGCTCATCCTCCAGCCACTGTCTGGCTTCCTTGGGCCTGGCCTCGTGGGCATCAGCTTCTTTCTGCGAGTGGCTTGCACACCCAGGTGCAGAATGTCCCTCATGGTGTACTAGAGATGTGTGATGTCGATAGAAACAGTCCTTTGCACAAAGCGGGTTGATTGGTAACCTTCCTTATTGGTATAATCGTGGCCAAAGCAGTAACCCAGGTATGGTTTGTAAAGGCAAAAATCCCACTGAAAGATGGAGGTGAATAGGAAAAAGATCATTGAAGCATTCCTGAGATGACCCAGGTGTGGTGTAACGTTTAAGAACTGGCTCAGGTCAGGCTTGGTCTGCAGATGTATGTGATCAGGACAGACTTTTTGTTTTAATGGGCTAGTCATCAAAATTAAATGTTTCCAATAGCAATAATAGTGAAGACCTGACCAAGCACAGCAGTGGGTACAGCTCTCAGTTGTGAAGGTGCATGAAAGACTGTGGTATCAAAGCTGCAAGGGGATCATCAAGGTAAAGAAAAGAGAGTCAGCTTGGGAATTCTTTACCTGTCCATCTTTATTCCTGAAACGGTTAAAGAGCCTGAAAATCACATAGGAAGCAAGGGGCCAGGGAGGCTCTAATGGGGCAAAAGTGAGGTGGAGGGAAGCACGGTCAGGACCAGGGTTCTCTGGCCGAAGTCGTTCCGAGTGGACCTGAGAGTCCCTGCGGCGGGAAGTTTTGATTTAGTCCTGAGACCCAGGACCGTCACCCGGGCAGCCGAGGCGCTGAGTGGTGCCTCGTGAAGGGCGTCCAGGGCTGATCCAAGCCAGGGCCTTGGTGCTGTCATTCTGCTTGAGAAAGTCATTTTGCCCAGAAGGGCAATGGCCCAGGGGTCCAGCCTGTGCAGCTTGGATGCCCTCTCCCCAGAGAGGGCGGGTGGTGCCTCCTGTACAGCGCAGGGAACTCTGCTCGATGCTCTGTAATGGCCTGTATGGGAAAGGTCTACAAGAGAGGCTGTACGTATATGTAGAGCTGATTCGCTTTGCTGTACACCTGAAACCAGCAGCGTTGGTAATCAGTTAAACTCCAGTAAAACTTTTTTAAATGTAAAGCTCCACATACACATTTTATCACACCAGCTCCTGACTAGGTTTTTGTTCAGTAGTGTAAGATATCTTTTAGTATGTAAACGTGGTTCTTCTCTCTTCCTTTAAAAATGTCTCCCTGTGTTTTCTTTAGCAAAATTGTGTCTCATAAAGATTTCAGAACTTTGCATTTGTAGCAGGCTGGTCGTTGATGTGGGTAACCTCCCATGAGCATGGCAACTCTGGAAATATGTTTTGCTTTTCTTCTAAGTAAATAAGAATTTCCTTTGGACAGTGATGCTCTGTGAAAGGTTCCGTGGTTGTAAGCATGACCCTCTTCCTGCCCGGTCACGTGTCCTGTGTGTCCAGGGGGAGCCTCTCCCAGGCTGGGTTCCCATCACATCGCCCCTCCTCCGTCTGGGATGCTGTCCCCGCTCCTCGCCGTCAGGAGACGTTGATCGCTGTGCACTTCACACAGCCAGTTGGCACCACACATTTGGCTCCTTCTGTTGAATCTATAGTTGGCTGGCAGATTGTGTGCTCATTGAGAACAGGATGTGTGTGTATTTGTGTTTGTTTATATGCGTGTTACTGGCAGAGGATAAGGCAGGAGCAGAGTTGGGCTGGTTAAATACAACCATCTTTCTTCCATTTTCTTTTTTTTCCACCTCACTGTGTACCAGAGGAAATCATGGGTGTTTACTCAGTTTTTTTCTTTTTTATGTGTTCTATTTATTTTCTTTTAAAAAAATTAAAGTGTAATTAATGTACAGTATTATGCATTACAGGGCTTCCCTGGTGGCTCAGTGGTGAAGAATCTGCCTGCAGTGCAGGAGACGCAGGTCCAGTCCCTGAGGTGGGAAGATCCCCTGGAGGAGGAAATGGCAGCCCACTCCAGTATTCTTGCCTGGAGAATCCCATGGCCAGAGGAGCCTGGCGGGGTGCAGTCCACGGGGTCGCAAGAATCGGACACGACTCAGAGACTAAACAACAGCAACATTATATGTTACAGGTGTACAGTATGAAAGAGAAAGTCGCTCAGTCGTGCCTGACTCTTTGCAACCCCACGGACTATACAGTCCATGGAATTCTCCAGACCAGAATACTGGAGTGGGTAGCCTTTCCCTTCTCCAGGGGATCTTCCCAACCCAGGGACCGAACCCAGGTCTCCCGCATTGCAGGCGATTCTTTACCAGCTGAGCCACAAGGGAAACCTGTGTACAATATAGTGATTCACATTTTTAAAAGGTTATAATCCATTTATGCTGCTGCCGCTGCGAAGTCACTTCAGTCGTGTCTGACTCTGTGCGACCCCAGAGATGGCAGCCCACCAGGCTCCCCGTCCCTGGGATTCGCCAGGCAAGAACACTGGAGTGGGTTGCCATTTCCTTCTCCAATGCATGAAAGTGAAAAGTGAAAGTGAAGTTGCTCAGTTGTGTCTGACTCTTCGCGACCTCATGGACTGCAGCCTACCAGGCTCCTCCGTCCGTGGGATTTTCCAGGCAAGAGTACTGGAGTGGGGTGCCATTGCCTTCTCCATAATCTGTTTATAGTTATTATTAAGTATTGACTGTATGTCCATGTTGTACAGTGTAGCCTTGCAAATCATTTCATAATTAAGTTTGTACCTCTTAATTCCCCACCCCAAATTGCTCCTCCCTTCTTCCCTTTCCCTACTGGTAACCATTAGTTTCTTCTCTGTGAAGAAAAGAGCAGCAAGTCTGGTTCTTTTTTGTTTTAGTCACTAATTTGTTGTATTTTCTTGATTCCATATGCAAGTGATACCATACAGTACGTGTCTTTCTCTGACTTGCTTCACTTAGTAATGACACTCTGTAGGTCCCTGCATGTTGCTGTAAATGGCCTTGCTTCACTCTTATTTATGGCTGAGTAATACGCCATTGTATACGTGTACCACAGCTTCTTTATCCATTCATCTGCTGATGGACACCGAGGTTCTTCCATGTTCTGACTACTGTAAATAGTGCTGCTGTGAACATTGGGGCACATGTCTTTTTGAATTAGTGTTTTTGTCTTTTTTGTTTACATACCCAGGAGTGGAATTGCAGGATCATATGGAAACTTTATGTTTAGTTTTTTGAAAAACCTTCATATGGCCAGTCAATTATGTGTTACCTTTGGAGTCTGTGTATTTAACGTTTTATTTTTAGAGTGGTAAGACATGGGGTACATGTTTGCACATCTCTTCCTCATGTTGTGAATCCCCTCGGCCCTGGTGGCATGGTGGCTGGCCTGTGGGAGGAGGTAGAGAGGGTGAGTCACCAGGTGTGTGCGTGCTGAATCTCTAATCCCATGAGCGGAGTAATCAGCTGAGGGCCCCTTAGCTGGTGAGCGAGGGCGTCACTGAGGGCAGGCTCAGCCATGACTTGTGGTGGACGAATCAGCCGTCTGAGGGCGCCTTGGGACCATACTCCCTACTCACTCGTGCTGTGGGCCCAATGAGGGGCTGGGGGCAGGTCCCCCAGAGCCCCAGGACCACAGAGGCTCCATCTCAGCTTCTGCTTCTAGGTGGGGATGCCAGCCAGGCTCTGCCTTGCAAAATACCCCCTGCCCCACCTCCCCCTAAAAGGGACACATTCCACCCCTGCTCAGTCTGTGGTCCAAACCTTTGCTGGGCCCTGACCTCGCTTGAAGGCGTGGGGGCACAGCCCCAGAGGGCGGGGCAGTGGAGTCCGTGAGCAGCCTGGCAATTAGCAGGTGGGGGACCCAGCCTCTGCCCCAGCACAGTGACCACACAGTGCCCACAGCCGCGGGGAGTGCACAGCAGGCGGCATGATGGTGTCCAGGACAATTTCGTCACTTATGACACAGAGGACGTGTCCTTGGAAGAAATTAAGCAGACGTCCCCTGCCGTATGCTCATTATTCTGTGATCTGTAATTATTGATATGACGTGCTTTTATACAAGAGGTGGAGAAGCAGGGATGGCAGGAACATGGACTCTGGAGTTAGGCTGCTTGGATTGCTGCAGAGCCCTCTGTGCTTTAATCGCCTCCTATTTCAATGGGATTAGCAGTAGCGCCTATTGTACAGATAGGTGCTGCAATACGTCCGTCATTGTGCAGAGTCACTGTATCATTTAAAGCTGTGCGTGTGTACTGCTCTTAGAATAGCCAGTGTAGAACTCAGAGTAAACGTTGAATAACCACTAGCTGCTATTTTCTGTTATGAATTTCGTTGTGCCAGAGAGTAAATGACATCTCTAGAATTACAGAGGAAAAGTCTGACGGCCAGGTTGGCCTATGAGGGCGTCAGTGTGTTACTGGAAGTCGGGTTATACTGATGCATGGATACTGACCAGTGTTTATGATTTTGTGCTCATTAATTTCCTTTGTGTTCATCAAGAACTGGGGAAGTGTTGCTCTGAGTCCTGTTTCCCACAGTAGGGTTAGAGGTGGAGTCCTATTTTAACAACGTATTGACCAGAAACGTATTAATTAACACCTCATCCCAAACGTTATTGACCAGAGATGTTTCAATATTCACTCACATAACAAATCTCTGGCCACAGGCATTAGTTTCTGCAAAAATCTCCAGGTCAATAATGTGTTAAGAATATAACATGAAAGAACTTGATTTAATTATCAGATATGTTTGTAACCAGCAAATCAGTGAATGAGAATGCAAGTGTGGAAACCCGAGTGAGCGGTCTGGTGTGTAAGCTCTGGAGCAGCGGTGGTCCGGGGAGTGGTCTTGTCCCCCAGGGACAGACATCCGGCAGCGTCTGGACCTTTGTCATCCTTGACAGAGGAACATGGTACAGCTGGCGTCTTGTGAGTAGAGGAGGGACAGTAAAACCTTTGGCCTTGCGAGTTTTACTCTGGAGGACTCGAGGGTGAGGACTCTGCACTTGCTGATTAAGTTGCTGATTATCTGGAGGCTATGAAGAAAACCAGACTCTGAATTATTGTGGTGAAATACAGAACTTTCATTTTTTCAGAAGCCAAATCACCCCCCCAAAAAACCCCTAAAGTAACCAGATATGTTTTTCATGACTTAAAATGACATTTCTTGTTTATCAGCAAGTGAAGGAGGTGAAGAGTGTAGCAGATCAGTGCTTAGAAGAGCACCTGCCCTGCGGTTAGCTTTCATTAAGTTCTAGTTACCATTAGCTGTGAGAAAGAAGACCATGAATAATCGTATTGAGTATGGTTTAAAATGTAAGTTATTTTACTCTACTTTAGAAATGGTATAATGCATATCTTAATTACCTTCCAGATAACCAGAATATTAAATTAACCAGATCATCCCAGAGCATCTGGTGTTGCTGTAATCTGCTCTGTGTTGGTGGCTCATCGGTGAAGATTCCGTCTGCAGTGCCCAAGCCTCAGGAGACTTGGGTTCAATCTCTAAGTTAGGAAGATGCCCTGGAAGAGGAATGGTCACCCTCTCCAGTATTCTTCCCTGGGAAATCCCATGGACAGAGGAGCCTGGTGGGCTGCAGTTCATGGGGTCACAGAGAATCAGACACGACTGAAGTGATTTAGCATGCATGCAACGCTCCGTATTAGGGCTTAATATTATATGCAGGCAGTTTCCATCATTGATCAGCAGACTCTTAGGTTCT
The DNA here is from genome assembly GCF_023091745.1 of Budorcas taxicolor. NCBI lineage: Eukaryota > Metazoa > Chordata > Mammalia > Artiodactyla > Bovidae > Budorcas > Budorcas taxicolor. The sequence continues at coordinate 4,524,385 of NC_068917.1, read as the reverse complement.
GTCATACTCAGAGTTGCAGTCCTGTGAAATTATTTGATGGGCATGAATCTTGTTGGCAGTCTGACCGGATCACCAATGAATGTAAGCATTTCTTGGTGCAGCCAGCTTTCAGGACTGGAGCCCAGGGTTCCCGGGTTCACCCAGCATCATCACTGGGTGTCACTGTGACGTGCATGTGGTCCTGTTTCAGCCGGAAAGTATCTGGCCCAGGTGAGTTCATGTGCCCTGGCCACGCCAGGGACGTGGTGTGACCCACAGCTGCCCTTTGGTCTTAACTCTGAGGGCTGGAGAGGAGAGGGCGGTGGCAGGAGGTGGCCTAGATCCTGGACCGTCTCTGCTGCCCTTCCCGCTCTGTCGTGCGGTCCTGTTGAGGCTCAGGGTCCACCATTGGAGAGGTGAGGGCTCCCTGTCCGCCCACAGCTGTCGGAGGTGGAACTAATTCTGAGGTTTGGTGGAAACGATGACGCTCCATGACTTCATCTACCTTTTTTTTTCCTGGTTCTTGCTTCCTTTATTTTATTCCTTATGTTGGGCGCAGTGATCTTTTCCAAATGTGGATCTGGGCACTGGCAGCCTTGCTTGACTCTCTCATAGCCCTCCACTGTCTGGAGCAGAGAGCCCCACGAAGCCGGCACTGTGCATAGGCTGGGGGCCCGCGTCCGCTTACCCCTCCCCGCACTGAGCCTCGTCACGCCCTTCCCACCAGCTAGCACTTAGAGCAGCTGATGGGAGGCGTGCCTGCACGTCTGCCTCTGTTCAGGCTGCCTCCCCGACAGCCTCCCTTCTCTTGTCTGCCTGTCCGTCTCCCTGGCCCCGTGCCCTCTCCCTTCAGGAAGGAAGCCAGCCCTCTCTTTTGCCAATAGTATATGTTCTATGTTTTGGATATATTTCCATTGTGGAATTTTTAAAAACTGTTGAAAAACATTCGTTTCCCACTTTTTCTCCTAGGCTAACAGGTTTTTAAAGAAACGACCTGATGCTTATATATCTTCATGTTTCTGAAGTCAGACGGTGCCTGAAAGGTAGTGGGTAATTGATGCATATAGTTGAAGGAAGCAATAATTGAAGAGAGATGGTCCAGGCAGAAGTAGAAAAAGATGGCAGTTGTTCAGGACTCTGATGGGAACAGAAGTGGTAGTTGGTGCTTACGGGTTGCTGGAGAAGCAATGAGTATCCTGTCATAGCTTTGGGGCAAAGCTAGTCTGGGCAGGCAAGAATCTTGAGTGGAGTAGGGGTTCATCCTCTCACGTTTGGTGCAGCGAACATGACTGCAGTGTCATGAAGATAGCGGGAAAGCGGTGACAGGACACAGCTGCTGAAAGCCACGCACGGGGCTGTTCTCAGTGCGCCCATGGTTAGCACCGTATCCTTGCCTCTCCCATTTGCTAATGGGGGGGTGCGGGGAAGATGAGCAAGCCCAGGGCAAGCGGCTCATGGGCAGAGTTAGGATCCACTAGGCTCCGAGCTTGTGGTCTTCACGTGGTCTCAGCATCTCTCGTAGCAGGTGGCTCATTGACTGTGCTTTTTAACCTTTGAGCGTAGTATATTGTTTCTACTTAATGACTGTAAACTTCAAGAAGTAGATCTCATGTATAGAATTTTTTTTTAATAAAAAGAGAGTCACTGATACTTGAACAGTTACTATTTTAAGATTGAAAGTGTTAGTCACTCAGTTGTGTCTTTGTGATCCCGTGGACTGTAGCTCGACAGGCTCCTCTGTCTGTGGAATTCTGAGGTGGGTAGCCATTTCCTCCTCCAGGGGATTTTCCTGCCCAGGGATTGAGCATGGGTTTTCCACATTGCAGATACGTTCTTTACCTTCTCAGCCATCAGGTGATTAAAGGTGAGATTTTTAGTTTAGATGGAAATATTTTTAGACTTTTATTGAGAGGGTGAGAAACATTTAAAAGCAATTCCCCATCCCTTCTAAATTAACCTCAGTTTATTTTCATTGAATATTCTTTTTAACTCAGTGGATGAAGGAAAAAAATAGCCTATGGAATGCCTTTTATGAATCTGTTGCTTATGTATAGTGGGTCCTCCACAGCTCTGTTTGAAGGCCAGCGTTTTGAGTGAGATATATTTTGACTGTTTATAAACATGGTAAGGTTTGTTTAGCTGTGGACCATGTAAAGCCGTCTTGAGTTGAAAATGGCTTCTTTTAAATGACCTATCCATATAAATACAATTAGAGGCTACAGTACATTTCCATAGCTGTGTTGTTTCAAGTTAGTCTTAATCCTAGTTGCAACTTGGCATTGATTATACATTTGATATTTACAAATAGATCCCATAAGCTCTCATGGGCTGAGCTGGGGCTGGTTCTGTCGCCACGTGTGGTGAGTCTGCTCTGGGCCCGTTCTGAGTGAGCGGTGCCCTGTGATGTCCTCATTCTCCTGTCTCAGCGCGCGTTGGTCACAGGGGTGTTACGAAAACACTGCTGAGAGCAGTGAGGCTGAACTCTTAGAGCTGTCAGTGCTTTGGGACGTGTAACTTTAAAACGGTTACTGTGTGTTGGCAACCCTCTAAAAGAGAATAATATAAACATCCTTTCTCAAACATCAGTTCAGTTCAGTCGCTCAGCTGTGTCCCACTGTTTGTGACCCCATGGACTGCAGCACTCTAGGCCTCCCTGTCCATCACCAACTCCCAGAGTTTGTTCAAACTCATGTCCATTGAGTTGATGACGCCATCCAACCATCTCATCCTTTGTCACACCCTTCTCCTGCCTTCCATCTTTCCCAGCATCAGAGTCTTTTCCAATGAGTTGGTTTTTTGCATCAGGTGGCCAAAGTATTGGAGCGTCAGCATCAGTCCTTCCAATGAATATTCAGGATCCTTTAGGATTTTTTTTTTTTGGAGAGATACCAGTTTTTATTTCCAAGTATTCCAAGGAACACAGTCAATTTGGGAAACAAAAAAGAGATTACTTTAGAGTAAATTATTATTAAAGTTGCTCTTTAGAAGCCTCAGGAACTGTTCCTCTGATCCTTATTTAAAGGAAACGACTAACAGAAGTATTAGAGAATTGAAGTGAGTTTGACAAACCTATTCTTAACTAAATTCACATATTTTAATTATTCTGTGCGAGTCTGTTCATTTAATAAAAGAGGGAGAACTGCAAATATAAATCCATTTCCTTTGATTAAAAAATAAACAAAAGAAGGTGAGTCCATTTCCCTACAATCGAGGTTAGAGTTAAATTGTCATGATTTATTCTTCTTGGAAAGCGCGACAAATGAGCAAGCACTCAGATATCTTTGGTCAACTGAAAGGAGGCCTTGAGGGTTTTTGGAGAAACTCACTCTTCCGAGATAAAGTAAAATTAACTTAGTGGAAGTGTAACTATAGGTTAACCTGCCTGCTGCTAAGTCACTTCAGTCATGTCCGACTCTGTGCAACCCCACAGATGGCAGCCCAAAAGGCTCCCCTGTCCCTGGGATTCTCCAGGCAAGAACACTGGAGTGGGTTGCCATTTCCTTCTCCAGTGCATGAAAGTGAAAAGTGAGAGAAAGTGAAGTCGCTCAGTCGTGTCCGACCCTCAGCAACCCCTTGGACTGCAGCCTTCCAGGCTCCTCCGTCCGTAGGATTTTCCAGGCAAGAGTACTGGAGTAGGGTAACCTGCCTATAGCAGAATAAATTATACCTACAGGGGATTTCCCTGGTGGCTCAGACGGTAAAGTGTCTGCCTACAATGCGGGAGACGCGGGTTCGATCCCTGGGTCAGGAAGATCCCCCGGAGAAGGAAATGGCAACCCATTCCAGTACTCTTGCCTGGAGAATCCCATGGATGGAGGAGCCTGGCGGGCTACAGTCCATGGGGTCGCAAAGAGTCGGACACGACTGAGCGACTTCACTCACAGGAGCCTTAGAATCTTCTGTGGAATATGGCCTGAAATGTGTGTGTAGCAGGTATCAAACACTTTGTGCATCTGAAAGAGCTCTCTCATGGGGGCTTTCATGCTTTTATTATTATCATTTTTAACTCAAAGTGAAGGTATCTTCTAGATTGCCCTCTTGGAACCATCTGAAGTTTCTTTCAAGATAAAAGATAAAATTTTATTACTATAAAACTCTAGGAGACATTTATGGAGTAATTCAGCAGAGTTAGTCTAGAACTCATGAATTAAAGCAGGAAATCCAAAGAATTCGTTTGTGTGTGTGAGGGGGGTGGGGAGGGAGAGAAAGACGCTGCTGTATGTCTGTGTATTTACATGTAAAAATAAAATAGTATGTGTACTAAGTGCTCAGGTGCTCAGTCACGTCCGAGTCTTTGTGACCCTATGGACTGTAGTCCGTCAGGCTCCTCGGTCCATGGGATTCTCCAGACAAGAATACTCGAGTGGGTTGCCATTTCCTTCTCCAGGGGATCTTCCTGACCTGGGGACTGAACCCGAGTGTCCTGCGTCTCTTGCATTGGCAGGTGGATCCTTTACCACTGAGCCCCTGGGAAGCCCGTGTGTACTAATAGGTGATTACACACTGTGGGAGGCAGAGCACTGACCCCTCCTCACCCTGGAACCGGTGCGTATGTTGTCACGTGGCAAAGAGGAATTAGGATCACAGGTCGGATTAAGCTTGCTAATCAGCTGTTCTGAGGTGAGGAGATGACCCAGGAGTGCCCAGATGGGTTCCGTGGAGCCCAAGGGCCTTTAGAAGGAGGAGAGCAGCAGAGAAGGTCAGAGTGAGGCCGCGTAAGAAGCACTCCAGCCTCTTCTCCTACTTTGAATTGGATGAAAGACCCATAAACCACTGACCTCCGTGTGTAAGGGGGTAAAGGTCAGAGGGTGGGTCTTCCCTGGAGCCTTCAGAGAGAAGTGCAGTCTTGTCTACACTTGACTTAAATGAGCCCATCGAGATCCACTTTGAACTTCTCAGAACTGTAAGATGATACATTTGGGTTGTTCGAACCTATGAAGTGTGTAGTAATTTGTTACAGCAGCCACAGCAGACTGATAGACATGTCACCTGTGAGCTGTTCAGGTCGACTCCCTGTGTTTGACGATCGCCCAGTATTTCCTTGTGCAGACTTTTAGTTCTTCTAGAAGATATGCATTCAGCATACGGATTCAGTGGTGATCTGCTTAATGCTCCTGGAAACAGGTAAAAAGTGACAACAGTGAAACAACTTGTTGAAGAAAAATGAGGATTGAAAACACATTCAGTTACTTGCGTAGGAAATAAAACCTTTAATAAAATTCAGATCAGGCATTTGGAATTCAGTTACTTCATGACTCCAGGCTCTGTGGAGTTGCTGCCGTTCACTCTTGTGACATGCTTTTTTTTTTAAAAGAAGTTTTCCTCATGAATGTCCTGAATTGAAGCATTTAGGGTACAGAAGATTCTGCTTGAGAATCCAGGATGTTGTTTCCCTCTGGGAAATTGCACTGCAGCTCTTCATACCACTGCTCTTTGACATTCCTGCCCCTTGACATTCCTCTGGAAGTGTCCAGGTTTATCTTGATGGCACTGCCCTGCTGCCTGGGGGTGCCAGCTCTCCGCTCTCAAGGTGTGTTTCCAGTCCACTGGTGGAGGGGACTTACGATCAGCACGTGATACAATGAGATGAGTCGTGCAAAGATGCTCAGGGACCCCCAGCTACCCCTGCCAAGTGTTGTCGCAGAGTGGAAAATCCTCATGGGGTTTTATGAAAGAAATGTCATGTTGCTGGGGGCTCCACTACAGGTTGTAAAGCATAAATCCCAACTTGACACTTGACAAAAGAAAACCCCTCACTTTTGTCACCATTGACGGTCTCCAAGAATTATTTTACTGTGTACCTATCAGTGAAAGATGGAATATTTGGTAACAGATGCAGTATACTCAAGAGGAACATTTTTAAAATATGTGAAATAGTTCTTTGCTTCTCATTTGCCATCTCTGATCTATTTAGAGTTGAGTCGATCTGAATTGAGTATTCTGAAAATAGATTACGGATTGGTATTATAATCTAGTGATTTTTTTTTTTATATCTCCTACTCCTATTTAGCATTTTGTAAAAACCTCATGCGAAGAGTTGACTCATTGGAAAAGACTCTGATGCTGGGAGGGATTGAGGGCAGGAGGAGAAGGGGATGACAGGGGATGAGATGGCTGGATGGCATCACTGACTCGATGGACGTGAGTTTGAGTGAACTCCGAGAGTTGGTGATGGACAGGGAGGCCTGGCGTGCTGCAATTCATGGGGTTGCAAAGAGTCAGACACGACTGAGCGATTGAACTGAACTGAACTGAATTGAAGTTAATTGAACTATTTAAATTCTTTGTTATGTGGTTTTAAAACCAGTTTGGTAATTGAGGTATATACAATTTATATTTGGAATTAAGGATAACTAATTGGACTGCAAGGAGATCCAACCAGTCCATCCTAAAGGAGATCAGTCCTGGGTGTTCCTTGGAAGGAATGATGTTGAAGCTGAAACTCTAATACTTTGGTCACCTGATACGAAGAACTGACTCATTTGGAAAGACCCTGATGCTGGGAAAGATTGAAGGTGGGAGGAGAAGGGTATGACAGAGGATGAGATGGCTGGATGGCATCACTGACTCAATGGACATGGGTTTGAGTGAACTCCGGGAGTTGGTGATGGACAGGGAAGCCTTGCGTGCTGCAGGCCATGGGGTCGCAAAGAACTGGACACGACTGAGTGACTGAACTGAACTGAAGGATAACTGACACTATTTTTATTTATTCATCTGTCATCCAGTCACAGTTTTATAAAACTGACTTTTCACCTTCATGACAGTTTTGGTGCACTGAAGAGAGTTATAAAGATACACTTTCATTATCTGCAGCAGTTTCAAGTTGATGGTGCATCATGGCCAATTGTTTAGAAAGTTTCTAAACTAAAGATATGAGCTCCTGGTTTGTGCTGTTTCTGTTCCTCCCTCTGGGGATGGAGGGTGGTTAAATGCAGTTAGCGTGAGCTGTGATTGTGTCATTAATTATTTAATTCATCTAAGTATTCTTTTCTCTCCTATCCCCCACTCTTTTAAATCAAATATTATCAAAATTTTCTTCCTGATAGCATGTATTTTGCTTTTCACTGTCATGGAATGGTGGTGTTTTGGTGACCAGGAAAAACGTCATATAGAGACACGACAACTGTGGTGGAAAGCAGACTCGTTTTGGTTTATGAATTCAAAGTTGAATTGTAAATGTCAAGTGATTGTGAAAAACAAACCCAGTAGGAGTTGAAGTTAGTTTCAGAAGCAAAATATACTCTTTTATGTACAGCATGTTTTGCCTTGTTTGGAAGCTGCATCTTCATTCACTTACCAAAGGTACTTAACCACCCACCTCTTTCATTCATGTTAAATGCACGCAGCAGGAGAGGAGCGTGAGTCCCAGCCTGGGCTGCTCTGCAGTCAGATGGTCCTGGTGGCGGCAGTGGGTGCTGTCTCTCCCCTCGGGGGTGGTCAGAGCGCGATGCTGGCTGGCCTGTGGCATCCTGTCCCTGCGGTGCACCACCGAGGTCCCGGCCTCTCCTTGCAGGCCAGGCTCTTCCCTCTCAGCTTCAGGACCCCGTGTTCACACACCGCTTCCTCCGCCTGCGCCTCCCTCAGGCCACTTCACCGCTCTCCCCATGTTTTAGAAACAGCTTGACACGTGCTGCCCCTCACTGTGTCCCTCCACTGTGTCCCTCCAGGTGCCCCTCACTGTGTCCCTCCAGGTGCCCCTCACTGTGCCCTGCCCCTGGCACCTGAGTGACTGTGCTTACTACACAGCCTGGTTCCTTTGCTGCTCCTCCTCCCGTGCCAGCCCCCAGGTGTGACATCAGTCTGGACTGTAGCAGGGCCACCTTGTTGATGCCCAGTGGTGATGCTGTCCTCACCCTGGGCCCTGAACTCAGCGCCAGGAGACTCTCCTGCCAAGGGGGTGCCCACCCAGGTGCTGAGGCTGCAGCGGACAAGCTGCCCTCCTTAGCCCCGCCGTGTCCGCCATCACTTGTTCAAGGTCTGTAACCTTGTGCACCCAGCCTCACCGCAGGGCCCGTGATGATGTCCTTTCCCCCGCTCTGGGACTGACGTGCCTGGGCTCCCTCTGCACTCTGTCCTTAACCCTAGGCAATGTGTGCACATTGTGGGGGTCTCTGCTGAAAGGGTGATCCACCCCAACACACCGTCCCCCACAGAAGGGCACTGTGTGCTCCAGGACAGCCCCAAGGAACTCCAGGCTCAGTTCCTGTCCAGTCTCCTTGCTGACATCTGCTCTTCAGCCTTCAGTCTCTGCTGCCCTGCCTGCACCACAGCCACCAGCTGGCCACCGTCCAGCACCCCCACCGTCCCCACCATGCCAGGGCTGTTGGGGCCCCCAGTGGCTGCCCCATCACCCTGGCTGCTTTCCCTCCTGGGCTCAGTTTCCGGAGCCATGGACAGACATTCTCGAGATCCCATTTTCCTCGCAGCTCTGTGGGATGGACTCTGAGCCCTCTCCTCTGCTCCCAGCACTGGGGGCCTCCCAGTGACACGGGGAATACAGTCACAGCGACAGTTTCCCAGGGACACCTGGAACACATAGCAACTGTTTCCTGGTGACACCTGGAACACACAGTGACTGCTTCCTGGGAACACCAGGAATATAAGCACAGTGACTGTTTCCTGGGGACACCTGGAACACAGTCACAGCGACTGTTTCCTGGGGACACCTGGAACACACAGCGACTGTTTCCTGGTGACATCTTGAGCACACAGTGACTTTCCTGGGGACACTTGGAACATCAGCACAGTGACTGTTTCCTGGGGACACTTGGAACACAGTCACAGCGACTGTTTCCTGGTAACACTTGGAACACACATCAACTGTTTCCTGGGGACACCTGGAACAGCACAGCAACTGTTTCCTGGTGACACCTGGAACACAGTCACACTGACTGTTTCCTGGTAACACCTGGAACACACAGTGACTGTTTCCTGGGGACACCTGGAATATAAGCACAGCACCTGTTTCCTGGTGACACCTGAAACACAGTCATAGCGATTGTTACCTGGTGACACCTGGAACACAGTCACAGTGACTGTTTCCTGGGAACACCTGGAACACACAGTGACTGTTTCCTGGGGACACCTGGAACACACAGTGACTGTTTCCTGGTGACACCTTGAGCACACAGTGACTTTCCTGGGGACACTTGGAACATCAGCACAGTGACTGTTTCCTGGGGACACCTGAAACACAGTCATAGCGACTGTTACCTGGTGACACCTGGAACACAGTCACAGCGACTGTTTCCTGGGAACACCTGGAACATAAGCACAGTGACTGTTTCCTCGTGACACCTGAAATACAGTCACAGCGACTATTTCCTTGTGACACCTGGAACACAGTCACAGTTACTGTTTCCTCGTAACACATGGAAGACACAATGACTGTTTCCTGGTGACACCTTGAACACACAGTGACTTTCCTGGGGACGCTTGGAACATCAGCACAGTGACTGTTTCCTGGGGACACTTAGAACACAGTCACAGTGACTGTTTCCTGGGGATACCTGGAACACACAGTGACTGTTTCCTGGGGACACCTGGAACATAAGCACAGCAACTGTTTCCTCATGACACCTGGACCACACAGTGACTGTTTCCTGGGAACACCTGGACCACACAGGGACTGTTTCCTGGGGACACCTGGAACACACAGTGACTGTTTCCTGGTGACACCTTGAGCACACAGTGACTTTCCTGGGGACACTTGGAACATCAGCACAGTGACTGTTTCCTGGGGACACCTGAAACACAGTCACACTGTTTCCTGGTGACACCTGAAACACAGTCACAGCGACTGTTTCCTGGGGACACCTGGAACATAAGCACAGCAACTGTTTCCTCATGACACCTGGAACACACAGTGACTGTTTCTTCATGACACTTGGAACACAGTCACAGCAACTGGTTCCTGGGGATAACTGGAACACACAATGACTGTTTCCTGGGGACACCTGAAACACAGTCACAGCGACTGTTTCCTGGGGACACCTGGAACACAGCCACAGTGACTGTTTCCTGGGGACACCTGGAACATAGTCACAGCGACTGTTTCCTTGTGACACCTGGAACACAGTCACACTGTTTCCTGGGGACACCTGGAACAGAGTCACAGTGACTGTTTCCTGGTGACACCTGGAACACACAACGACTGTTTCCTGGGGACATCTGGAACACACAGTGACTGTTTCCTCATGACATTTGGAATACAGTCACAGCGACCATTTCCTGAGGATACCTGGAACACACAATGACTGTTTCCTGGGGACACCTGGAACATAAGCACAGTGACTGTTTCCTGGTGACACCGGAAACACAGTCACAGCAACTGTTTCCTTGTGACACCTGGAACACAGTCACAGCGACTGTTTCCTCATGACACATGGAACACACAACGACTGTTTCCTGGGGACACCTGGAACATAAGCACTGTGACTGTTTCCTTGTGACACCTGGAACACAGTCACAGCAACTGTTTCCTGGGGACACCTGGAACACACAGTGTCTGTTTCCTGGTGACACCTGGAGCACACAGTGACTGTTTCCTGGTGACACCTGGGACACACAACGACTGTTTCCTGGTGACACCTGGAGCACACAGCGACTATTTCCCATGGACACTTGGAACACAGTGACAGTGACTCACACGGGACCTGGCCAGTGGATCTCAGGGGCGGATGTGCACCTTCCCATCCCTGCAGGCTGTTTGGAATGGCGGGGGGTTCTTTGCTGGTTATAGGGAAGGTCCTGTTGGTTTTCGGTGCCTCAGGGGCACCAAGCAGGATGGGACAGGATGCCCACCTCTGCAGCCGCTTCTGCCACCATCCTGCTCAGGGCCTTTGCTCGGCTTTCCCCATTCCTTTGCCCAAGTCACTCCCTTTCCCACTTGTTCAGGTGTCTGTCCGTGAGTCCCTGCTCCTCGGTCCTCTTGCTGATGCTGCTCCAGGTCACTGCACCTTTCCTCCACTTAGTTTTTCCTCTCCATACCTGATGCAGCCTGACGTGAGCTTGGCATGTGTTTGTGGGTCTGTCAGTCCTTCTCCTCCTTTGGAGAACAAGCTTGTGAGTAAGTGGAGTGCCAGCCTGCCCTATTCACAGTGCACAGCCCCCAAAACCTGTTGTGACTGCCCAGTGCAGCTGTCCTTCTCTGAGGAGTGGTTTCTGGAGGTGACATTGTGGGGGGCAGGGAGCAAGGTCTGATCTCGGTCTGATCTTGGCTGCCCTCACCCCCCGCCAGCCAGCCCCTCTCCCCTAGCCTGCTGAGATTGTTCTCTGTCTGCCTGCACCTCCATTTCCCACCATCCCTGGGCCTGCAGCTGTACCAAGGCTGATATGGCCGGCCCCCAGAGTGCTCCTGGCCTTGATCTGTGTCTCCTCCCCTGTCAGTTGAGTAGGTGGCCTTCGGTGCCTTCTTAGGAGAGGGGCCCCTGAGGTGTGGGCTTCAGCGTCCTGTGGGAGGCTTGGGGAGTGTGCATGTGCAGGGGGACCTGTGTCATCTGCAGGGACGCTGGACGTGATGTCGTGTGTGCCCCCCCCATAGGGGCTGCAGCTGTGCAGGCAGGGGGTGTGACGGGGTGGAGCTCCTCATCAGCCTCATGTGCCAGGGGCTCCGTCCACCCTGCTCACATCCGGGGGCGCTGTCCACACTGAGTGCATCCTGGGGCTCCGTCCACACTGCTCACATCCAGGGGCACCGTCCACCCCTCCCACATCCAGGGGTGCTGTCCACACTGTGTGCATCTGGGGGCACTGTCCACCCCGCTCACGTCCAGGGCGCTGTCCATGCCGTGTGTGTCCTGGGGCTTCATCCACTCTGTGCACATCCAGGGCTTCTGTCTACACTGCCTGCCCTCCTGGGGCTCCGTCCACTCTGTGCACATCCAGGGGTGGTGTCTACACTGCCTGCATCCTGGAGCTCCATCCACTCTATGCACATCCAGGGCTGCTGTCTACACCGCCTGCATCCTGGGGCTCCATCCACTCTGTGCACATCCAGGGGTGGTGTCTACACTGCCTGCATCCTGGAGCTCCATCCACTCTATGCACATCCAGGGGTGCTGTCTACACCACCTGCATCCTGGGGCTCTGTCCACTCCATGCACATCTAGGGCACTGTCTACACCGCCTGCGTCCTGGGGCACCCTCCACTCTGTGCACACCCAGGGGTGCTGTCCACACCGCTCACATCCAGGGGTGCTGTCCACACCGTGTGTGTTCTGGGGCTTCATCCACGCCATGCACATCCAGGAGCTCTGTCCACACCGCGTGCATCCAGGGGTGCCGTCCACACCATGCACATCCAGGGGCGCTGTCCACACCACCTGCGTCCTGGAGGCTCCGTCCACACTGCAGACATCCAGGGGTGCGGTCCACACTGTGTGCATCCTGGGGCTCCATCCACGCCGCACATGCCCAGGGTTGCCGTCGCACCCTGCAGGGTCTTGGTCAGACAGCGTGCAAACCGCCTTTTCTCAGCAGATCTGGTGACTTAGGGGTATAATCAGGAGCAGGACGGATCTCCATAAAAGTTAAAGTGTCACAGAGCAGAGAGTTCTTAGCCTCCATTCTCTCTCACTTTTAGTTGTAAAATGCAGTTTAGAAGGTGAAAGATTAACACGGAAACAGTAAAGTGTCTGAATTTTATCCTCAGAGTATGAGTTCCACTTTTATTAGAGTAAACTTTGTTTTTATTTTGTTCCAGTATATATCCAACAATGTTGTTAACTTGGAGTTAAACTCTGTTACCTTAAATTCCTGTTAGGGAGTTGTCAAAATATACGGAACAACTAACAGTTTATATGCAGGTAATAATGATCACCACGTTGCTGACTCCCTGTTGCAGAATGTTTTGCCTGGGAGTAAAATAAGTCAGCCTTATGAACCAAGCACATGGATTGGACATATAATTACACAGTACACGTCACACTTCACAGTGTGACTTGGAGGAGCTAGTAGGGTTCTTTGGATGGGGGAGGGGAAGGAGGCTTACTTTTATAAGAGCAGATTGTACAGTTGATTATATTGGAAGTCTATGTATCTGTTAAGCACCGAGGTTATGTTTTAGCTTAGCACTTTCATGCATGTGCTATACAAAGGTGTTAGAATTGTAGAATGTAGATACTGTGTCAGTGATGAAGTAAGAAATTCATCACAAATTTTAGGGAGGAAAGTATGACACGTTTTGTCATCTTGGATTTAACAGCTGTCCCCTTTTTAAGAGTACCTATGTGTTATCCACTCCAGCTTCATCGCGATGTAATTGACGCAGAGCTCTGTGTATGGTTAAGGGTACACCATAATGATCTGCCTTCTGTACATCATGAGATGATTATCACAGTAACTTTAGTGAACACCCATCTCATAGATTGGAGAAGGCAATGGCACCCCACTCCAGTACTCTTGTCTGGAAAACCCCATGGATGGAGGAGCCTGGTAGGCTGCCGTCCATGGGGTGGCGAAGAGTCGGATACGACTGAGTGACTTCACTTTCACTTTTCACTTTCATGCATTGGAGATGGAAATGGCAACCCACTCCAGTGTTCTTGCCCGGAGAATCCCAGGGACGAGGGAGCCTGGTGGGCTGCCGTCTATGGGGTTGCACAGAGATGGACACGACTGAAGCGACTTAGCAGTAGCAGCAGCAGCTGCAGCAGCAGCATCTCATAGATTAAAAAAAATAGAAAAAGACATTGTCTGTGATAAGAACTCTTAGGATTTACACTCTCAACAACTTTCATATATGACCTGGAGCAGTCTTAATTGTACTTGTCGTCTTGTACATGACACCCCTAGTACTTCTTTCTCTCATAACTGAAATTTTGTACCTTTGACCACCTGCATCCAACTCCCCCCACCCCACCTCTGATAAGAAATCTGATCTCTTTTTCTGAGTTTGTATGTTTTTGAGGTATAACTGACCTGCATAACCCTGTGCTAGTTCCAGGTATACAGTATAGTGATCCAGTATTTCTGTGTATTTCAAAGTGGTCACAAACAGCTGTGTTCTCTTACTGTAAGGCATCATTGTGGATTATGAGGTACATTACTAAGAGTATAGTCTTTATAGGTTGTAATGAAAGGCTGGTGTGGAGATTTTAGCCTACTGCGTATTTCACCAAACCTTCTTTTCCAATGTCAACATTTTCTAAATTTTCCCGGAACAGACTTGTTAGTATAGTGGATCATGGTAAAGCTTAACTTATGCATGAGTTGTCTTTGATGGAGATCAAAACCGGCAATTTGGGCAGTCTTTGAGTTGGTTTTGTGGAAAGTAGATCTTAAAAGGGCATCCAGGTTCGAGTCTCCCAGATAAGGATGCAGCTGTTTCACTGTCTAGGTCACTCGGTTGGAAAGACCAATTTTTTGTGTGTGTTTGAAGGCTTCTCTGAAATCTGTTTATAAACATTGTCAGGAGCAGAGAGTGTCAGGAATCTTCCACGTGAGAGAAGAATGACAAAAGCAGTAAACCACTCCGGGACTCGCCGTGGTTCGGAGCCACGTGTCTCAGCCCCATGCCTCTGGGATTACTCGCGGTCCCCCAAGAGCACGGAATGGGTGGTGTCAGCAAGTTGCACGGCGCATCACAGGCAGCGTGTGCCTCTCACTTCTGATGAACCACTCAGGGCCTTTCAGAGGTACAGCTGAGTTGTGTTTAAACCATTTTGACACGTGACGTCCAAATTTAACTGAACTTTTAACAGAATTTTAATGTTAGCCTTGTAGCAGAATTGTTTGTCTGCCCCTTGAAGGCACATTTTACCTATGCCAGACTGGTGATCTCATTCATTTCCATGACACTCGAGACCTCTGTTTTGACTGTGTTCTTGAAAATGATGGTCCTTACCTCATGAAGGGTATGAATGGTACTCTTTTCCTGCAGTCACGTTTTCATGGAAAGTCATGTTCCAGAGTGAGCTGGGAGCCGGGCACTCAGCTGTCTGGCTGAGGACTCCAGTGTGGTGGAAATGACTTTCCCCGGAGCTGGGTGCCCAGGCGCCCAAATGGGTGCCCAGGTGCTGGACATGGGCCGGCCTGCGAGTTGCTGAGATGTCCAAAGGCCAGACCATGGCTGCTCTCATTGCGGAACAGGGGTCTCCTCCTCCTCCAGCCAGTGTCTCCAAAATGGGCACTCGAGAAGTGCTAGAAGACGGGAATTTATTTGCAGGAGAGAGGATCACCGAGAAGTTCACTTGGCTCATTCATGCCGACTAATGAAAGCTAAGTGTAAATGTTTAATGCTGGAACTCATGAAATGACATGCATTCAGAATGAGAGGGAGTCTTCATTAGGCTCCCTGTGAAGAGGCAGCCCGCTCTTGGCGTTTTTCTTCCAGTTACAAGAAGTTCATCATGAAGACAGAGAATTATATCAGTTTCAATTTCACTGTTAAATATGCACAGCTTGGGACACAAGCTATTTCCTGTCTTAGTTTTCTCTAGTTGTAGACAGGCAGTGAGGCGGAGGCATCCTGGCAGACAGGTGATTCACTTTGAGTTGAAGTAAGTTTAGTGTATCTTTAACGTATTAATGAAGAGTTCCTCGTTTTTTTTTTTTTTTCTTGCCTCCCTTCTGTTTTTCCCCTAATTTAGATTACCACAAGCTAATTTGAATTGATTGCTCAGGTGTAAATTATTAAAAAAAACCCTGTCTATCCAACTATCATTTTTGTCACTGAGACAAGATAAAAACCTCAAAATAAAAAGCATGACATTTAAGTGAACACAATGATTTTACACAAGATGACAAGTAAATAATTGATTTCTGGTGGTTGCTGGCTTGATGAGAGAAAGCAGAGGAGCTCAAAGGAAGAAATATTCCTGCCTTCCACACTAACAAGCCCCTGGTTTCTGCAGCAGGAATACAGGGACCCTGCTGTGGGTGGGGAGGGCAGCTGCATCCCCGCCCTGCCCACAGTGGCCACAGGGAGCAGAAGACAGTGGACACAGGAGAGCAAATGCAAGCTGCCCATGTTCACGTCCCTCCAGTACTTGGAGAGGGTATCGAAGGAGAGTGTGTTCATTTTTAGCCTGAAAATAGCTTCTTTTAGGAAGGAAATCTTGAAACTCAAGCGTCGGCTCCTTTACTTGACATCATTGGGAAAGAAGGTATCTTCATGGATGCACATTTGGCAGACTGTTGTGTTACCTTGATACCAGACCCTCCTTTTCTGTCTGTAATTTTTATTAAGTCTTTTCTTAAAGGCATCAGTGCCCCCTCCGTTACTTGGACTAAGACCGCACAGAGCAGACGACCCTCCCCAGACGGCTTGGCACCCCTGCCCCTGTGCTCAGCATGACTCCACTTCTCCCCCGGTCCCAAGTCACTGTCTCTCCCTGACTCTGTCACTTCTTCCATATTATTCTCCTTATACCTATCAGACATGCCTTTTAATTTTTCATGCATTGAGAAATCAGGTAACTGGGTTTCCTGTGAGTTCTCTTTTATGTAAGGGAGATTATGAAGGAATCTGGGCCTTTGGGTGGAGGACTCAGACTTCTGTGCCCAGGGCTGTGTGTTAGAGGGTGGATATGTCCAGTCTGATTTCTAAATGCTCTACTTTTTAGGGCGCCATGGAAGAACAGTTAACCCCTAATTAGCTTGAGCAAAATCTACTTTTAGATTACCTGTACTTCTGTGGTGGTGGTTTGTGGTTTAGTTGCTAAGTTGTATCTGACTCTCTGAGACCCCATGGACTATAGCCCACCAGGATCCTCTGTCCATGGGATTTCACAGGCAAGGATACTAGAGCAAGTTGCCATTTCCTTCTCCAGGAGGTCTTCTTGACCCAGGGATTGAACCTGTATCTCTTGCATTGCAGGTGACCTCCTGCATTGCAGGTGGTTTCTCTACCACTGAGACACCAGGGAAGCCACATCAAATTTGATCCTGATGCAGATCTTGGCTACTGCTTATTCTCCATAGGGATGAAAGTGTTCGTATTCGATTTCTTGTTCAAAATTCAGTCTGCAGACTGTGACTGCACTGAATTGATTTGGAGAATTGTGGCATGTTTCCCAGGGTAATTGAAGAGACCCAGTATTTTTGAACAGTAATGATAGCATTTTCCCCCTCATTTTTTAAGTATTTCTTTTTATTGTAGTGAAATATGTATAATAAAATTTACCATTTCAAGTGTATAGTTCTTGGACGTTAAGTCCATTCATGGTGTGTATCCACTTATAGAACTTTTCATCTTCCCTACTAAACACTTTCTTCCCGCTCCTCACCCCAAGGCCAGGCCAGTGTTTTATTCCTCATTGTCAGACACACCTGGTCTCATCCAGTCCAGCCCTTGGGGCTTTTCATGCATCCAGAGCCCCTGGTCAGTGCCTGGCCACATGCCCTCCAAGTTTGGGCTCCTTTTCTATTTGTATGTGTGTTTTTTTTTCAATTGACATATAGTTGATTTATAATGTTATGTTAATTTCTACTCTGTGGCAAAGTGATTCAGTTAAAATATATATACATTTTTAAAATATTCTCTTCCATTGCAGTTTGTCATAGGATATGGAATATAGTTCCTGTGCTATACGGCATGACCTTGTTCATCCATTCCATATATAGTTTGCATCTGCTAACCCCAGCCTCCTGCTCCATCCCCCCCCCAACCCCCTCTTCCTTGGCAGTCACAAGTCTGTTCTCTGTGTCCATTTCTGTCTCATAGATACGTTCATCTGTGTCATAGTTTAGATTTCACATATAAGTGATTTCATATTCACTTCACTTAGTATGGTAATCTCTAAATCCGTCCATGTTGGTGCTAATGGCATTAGTTCATTCTTCTGGCTAAGTAGTGTTCCTGTGTGTGTGTGTGTATGTGTGTGTCTTACCACATCTTCTTCCATTCATGGTGAGAAACTCAGACCCTCCCCACGAAGATCAGGTATAAGGCAAGGATGTGCCCTCTCACCAGTCCTTTTCCAGACATCATACTAGAAGCCCTTGCCAATGTAGAAGTAAAAGGTACACAGATTGGAAAGGAAGGTGTAAAACTCTTTGTTGCCCCCATTCACTCTTGGGCAGTTCTGCTTGTATATCTTCATTCTTTAAAACAAACAAATTATTGTCTTTGTTCACAGTTGACATGACATGATTGTCTATGTAGAAAATTCTAAAGAACTGATGGAAAAATGCCTAGAACTAATAAGCAATTGTAGTAAAGTTGCAAATAACAAAATTAGTTTATAAAAATCAGTTGCTTTCCTATATACTAACAACAGAGAAGTGGGATTTGAAATTAAAAACACAATACTATTTACAGCATAATCTCCAAATATGAAGTATGTGGAAATCTAACAAAATATGTATAAGATCTATATAAAGAAAACTGCAAAACTCTGATGAAAGAAATCAAAGAACTTAATAAATGGAGAGAGAGTCCATTTCCATGGATAGGAAAACTCATTATTGTCAAGATATCAGGTCTTCCAAACTTGATCTCTAAATTCAGTGCAATCCTATTCAAAATCCCAGCTGGTTACTTTGTGAATATCAACAAACTGATTCCCAAATGTGCATGTAGAAGAGGCAACACAATATAGAAAAACAAAAAAGTTGGAGACTTGATGCTACCTGACTTTGACTTAATATAAAGCTACAGTAGTGGTATTGGCAAAAGAATTTTCAAAAGAACTGACAGGTTGATGAGTGGAACAGAATATAAGGCTCAGAAATAGACCCACACAAATACAGTCAATGGGAGCACATACAATATGGCGGAGAAAAGATAGTATTTTCAATAAAAGCTAGTAGAGTAACTGGACATCAGCAGGCAGTGAAAGGAACCTAGGCACACACCTTATACTCTTCATAAATTAACTCAAAATGGAATGTAAAATGTAAAATTATAAAACTCCCTAGAAGATAACATAGGAGAAAATATAGGTGACCTTGGATCTCATGATGTCTTTTTAAACACAACAGTAAAGGCATGATCCATGATGGAAACATTGATAAGCTGAACTTTATTAAAGTTTAAATTTTTTTCTACAAAATACACTGTCTGGAGAATAAGACGAAAAGCCACATGGAAGCTTTTAGACTGGAAGCTAATATTTGCAAAATATTAGACTAATATTTGCTAATATTTGCAAAACACATATCTGATGAAGGACTGTTATCCAAGATTTGCAAAAACTCTTAAAACTCAACAGTAAAAAAGCAAACAAGTAGGAGTAAAGGGGTTAACTGTATAGTGATGAAGGGAAACTGAACTTTTGATAGTGAGCATGCTATAGTGTACGTAGAAGTTGAAATATATATGAATTTTATGCAGTGTTATAAACCAGTGATGCTTCAATAAAATAGAAAAGAAAAACAACCCTTTTAAAACTGGGCAAAACACCTAAACAGACATCTCACCCAAGAAAGTAAAACAGATAGCAAATAAGCATATGAAAAATGCTCCATATTCTATGTCATCAGAGAAATGCAATTTAACACAACGGTGAGATACTACGCCTGTTACAGTGGCCACTCTCCCGCAGTCTGCATGGCGCAGCCCCCCTCGCCCCTCCAAAATAAGAATGGCCAAAATCTGGAATGCTGACAACACCATATCTTACTGAAAATGTGGAGCAACAGGAACTCACATTCATGGCTGAGGGGAGTGCAGAATGGTGCAGCCACTTTAGAAGGCAGTGTAGCAGTTGCTCATAAAACTACATATACTCTTAGCAGGTGGTCCAGCACTTGCACTCCAGTGAGTCAAAATGTTCATTCATACAGATGTTTGCTGCTGCTGCTGCTGAGTCACTTCAGTCATGTCCGACTCTGTGCGACCCCATAGATGGCAGCCCACCAGGCTCCCCCGTCCCTGAGATTCTCCAGGCAACAGCACTGGAGTGGGTTGCCATTTCCTTTTCCAATGCATGAAAGGAAAAGTGAAAGTGAAGTTGCTTAGTTGTGCCCAACTCTTAGTGACCGCATGGACTACAGCCTACCAGGCTCCTCCATCCATGGGATTTTGCAGGTGAGAGTACTAGAGTGGGTTGCCATTGCCTTCTCCAATACAGATGTTTAGAGCAGCTTTATTCATAATTGACAACACATGAAAGCAATTGGATATCCTTCAGTCAGTGAATGGATAAATTGTTGTATATCCAGACAATGGAATATTATTCAGCACTAAAAAGAATAAGCCATCAGGCTGTAAAAAGATATGCAGGATCCATAAAATACATATTACCAAGGGAAACAAACCAATCTGGAAAAGCTGCATATTTTATATTTCAACCAGATAACATTCTGGAAAAGGCAAAACTGTGGTGACAGGAAAAAGATCAGTGGTTGCCAGCAGTTAAGGGGGACAGGTGGAAGAGTTTCGGAGCAGTGACTCCATCCTCTGCCTGATACTGTAATGACTGGTGAGTGCCGTTATACATTTGTCAGACCCACAGAATGCCCAACAACTTCAAACGTGAATTCCAACGTAAACTTTGGACTTCAGGTGAGCAAGATGTGTTAGTGTCGGTTCATGGATAATAGTAAATGCACCTTCCTAGTGGGGTTGCTGATGGTAGGGACTGTGAGGGGTCAGGGTATATGGGAACTCTCATTCTTTGGCTTACTTTTTTTCTGGGAACCTAAAATTGCTCTAAGAAGAGAAAAATAGAAGTGATGAAAATATATTTAAAATAAGTATTAAAAGGAGTGCTGAATTCATCCTGTCATTCTATTGCTTCAGACTAGAAATTTTTACTTTTTCTTCTGTAATGATTATATCTTTCAGAGACCCTTTTAGAAAGGAGATAATGAAGATATCCCAGAAGCATTTATTTCTCTTCAACACTATTAACAAAACACTAAGTCATGGTATGAAAAGTGAGAGATTAGCTACATTTAGAAAGAAGTATCTGAAACTGGATTTTGTAATTTTTCTTGCATTGTTGGCATTGGGATGTAAAATGTACATTAATACCATGGTGCAAAGCCCCACTTGTGAGTGTGGGTCAAAGGGGTGACCATGAGATACTGTCTTTGGGTAGGGTCAGCACAGTTTTGTGCTAGATTTCTTGGTGTCTGACAGATTGCCCAATATAAATGGAAACAAAACTTCTAAATGCTTTTGTCTGCCAGCCACACACATAACATTTGTATATTCATAGTCTAGTCTGTAACTGTCCACTGTGAAACATGCTGTGGACACACACAGGACTTTATTCAAGTTGAGGTAACTGGCTGTCTAAGAAGGATCATGAGCTTCCAGGTGTTCAGGCTGGATTTAGAAAAGGTAGAGGAACCAGAAACCAAATTGCTGACATTTGCTGGAGCATCGAAAAAGCAAGAGAGTTCCATAAAAACATCTACTTCTGCTTTATTGACTATGCCGAAGCCTTTGACTGTATGGATCACAACAAACTGTGCAAATGTGAAAGAGATGGGAAGGCAGACCCTGACCTGCCTTCTGAGAATTCTGTATGCAGGTCAGGAAGCAACAGTTAGAACTGGACATGGAACAACAGCCTGGTTCCAAATCAGGACGGATTACGTCAAGGCTGTATATTGTCACCCTGCTTATTTAACTTATATGCAGAGTACATCATGTGAAATGCCGGGCTGGATGAAGTACAAGCTGGAATCAAGATTGCTGGGAGAAATATCAATAACCTCAGACATGCAGATGGCACCACCCTTATGGCAGAAAGTGAAGAAGAAGTCAAGAGCCTGTTGATGAAAGTGAGAGAGGAGAGTGAAAAAGTTGGCTTAAACCTCAACATTCAGAAAACTGAGATCATGGCATCCGGTCCCATCACTTCATGGCAAATAGATGGGGAAAAACAATGGAAACAGTGAGAGACTTTATTTTCTTGGGATCCAAAATCACTACAGATGGTAACTGCAGCCATGAAATTAAAAGATGCTTGCTCCTTGGAAGAAAAGCTATGACCAACCTAGACAGCATACTGAAAAGCAGAGACATTACTTTGCCAACAAAGGTCCATCTAGTCAAGGTTTTTCCAATGGTCATGTACAGATGTGAGAGTTGGACCATAAAGAAAGCTGAGTGCCGAAGAATTGATGCTTTTGAACTGCGGTGTTGGAGAAGACTCTTGAGAGTCCCTTGGACTGCAAGGAGATCCAACCAGCCCATTCTAAAGGAAATCAGTCCTGAATATTCATTGGGAGGGCTGATGCTGAAGCTGAAACTCCAATACTTTGGCCACCTGATGTGAAGAACCAACTCATTAGAAAAGACCCTGATGCTGAGAAAGATTGAAGCCAGGAGGAGAACGGCATGACGAAAGATGAGATGGTTTGATGGCATCACCAACACGATAGACTTGAGTTTGAGTAAGCTCTGGGAGTTGGTGATGGACAAGGAAGCCTGGCGTGCTGCAGTCCATGCGGTCACAAAGAGTTGGACACGACTTGAGTGACTGAACTGAACTGAAAGAAGAATTTGACCTAGTTGCTCATCTACCGTAGATCTGGCTGATGTGGTACCCAGCGTTTTCTGAATTCTCCAGTGAATGATGGCAGCACGGTGACGTTGGATTTAGGTCCATAGAGAATGGATTGAAATTCCAAACCTGCTCAATTACGGACAACAGTGGAGACTTGTTTTTTTAATCAGTGTATCAGTTCAATTCAGTCACTCAGTCGTGTCCAACTCTTTGCAACCCCATGGACTACAGCACACCAGGCTTGCCTGTCCATCACCAACTCCCAGAGCTTGTTCAAACTCATGTCCATCGAGTCGGTGATGCCATCCAACCATCTTATCCTCTGTTGTCCCCTTTTCTTCCCACTTTCAATCTTTCCCAGCAGCAGGGTCTTTTCCAAAGAGTAAGTTTTTTCAATCAGGTGGCCAAAGTATTGGAGTTTCAGCTTCAGCATCAGTCTTTCCAGTGAATATTCAGGACTGATTTCCTGTAGAATGGACTGGTTGGATCTCCTTGCAGTCCAAGGGACTCTCAAGAGTCTTTTCCAACACCAATATTTAAAAAAAAAAAAAGCAGTGTATAGATTTTAATTTTTTTTCTTGAATTTTTTTTATTATTTTTTAAATTGAAGTATAGTTGCTGTACAATATTATGTAAGTTACAGGTGTACAGCACAGTGATTCACAGTTTTTAAAGGTTATAGTTATTATAAAATATTGACTGTGTTCTCTGTGTTGTATGCTATATCCCTGTAGCTTATTTTACACCTAATAGTTTGTACCTCTTACCCCTGACCCCTGTGTTGCCCCTTCCCCCATCCCTCTCCCCACTGGTAGCCACTAGTTTGTTCTCTGTATCTGTGAGTCTGCTTCTTTGTTGTTATATTCTCTAGTTTGTTGTATTTTTTAGATTAGTGGACTTTGTATGGGACTTTGGATTTAAGGGTGTAAATGGTTTTGGTCTCTTGTTCTTATTTGCATTGTCTTGTGAAAATAATTGTTTTGATTAACAAGATTTTTTTTGAGTAGCATCAAAATAATGAAATAATTATGCAAAGTTATGCATATTATTATGAAAAGAAATGTTTTTCATAAACCACTTAGGTAAATGAAATTCTGTTTTAACATGTTTTTTATTTTTAATATAAATTTATTTCTTTTAATTGGAGGTTAATCACTTTACATTATTATATTGGTTTTGTCATACATCAACATGAGCCCGCCACAGGTATACACGTGTTCCCCATCCTGAACCCCCCACCCTCCTCCCTCCCTGTACCATCCCTCTGGGTCGTCCCAGTGCACCAGCCCCAAGCATCCAGTATCATGCATCGAACCTGGACTGGCGTTTGTTTCATGTATGATATTATACATGTTTCAATGCCATTCTCCCAAATCATCCCACCCTCTCCCTCTCCTACTCAGAGTCCAAAAGACTGTTCGATACATCTGTGTCTCTTTTGCTGTCTCATACAGGGTTATCATTACCATCTTTCTAAATTCCATATATATGTGTCAGTATACTGTACTGGTGTTTTTCTTTCTGGCTTACTTCACTCTGTATAATAGGCTCCAGTTTCATCCACCTCATTAGAAATGATTCAAATGTATTCTTTTTAATGGCTGAGGAATACTCCATTGTGTATATGTACCACAGCTTTCTTATCCATTCATCTGCTGATGGACATGTAGGTTGCTTCCATGTCCTGGCTATTATAAACAGTGCTGTGATGAACATTGGGGTACATGTGTCTCTTTCAGTTCTGGTTTCCTCGGTGTGTATGCCCAGCAGTGGGCTTGCTGGGTCATAAGGCAGTTCTATTTCCAGTTTTTAAAGGAATCTCCACACTGTTCTCCATAGTGGCTGTACTAGTTTGCATTCCCACCAACAGTGTAAGAGGTTTCCCTTTTCTCCACACCCTCTCCAGCATTTATTGCTTGTAGACTTTTGGATCACAGCCATTCTGACTGGTGTGAAATGATACCTCATTGTGGTTTTGATTTACATTTTTCTGATAATGAGTGATGTTGAGCATCTTTTCATGTGTTTGTTAGCCATCCGTATGTCTTCTTTGGAGAAATGTCTATTTAGTTCTTTGGCCCATTTTTTGATTGGGTCGTTTATTTTTCTGGAATTGAGCTGCAGGAGTTGCTTGTATATTTTTGAGATTAGTTGTTTGTCAGTTGCTTCATTTGCTATTATTTTCTCCCATTCTGAAGGCTGTCTTTTTACCTTGCTTATAGCTTCCTTTGTTGTGCAGAAGCTTTTAAGTTTGATTAGGTCACATTTGTTTGTTTTTGCTTTTATTTCTAGTATTCTGGAAGGTGGGTCATAGAGGATCCTGCTGTGATCTATGTCGGAGAGTGTTTTGCCTGTGTTCTCCTCTAGGAGTTTTATAGTTTCTGGTCTTATGTTTAGGTCTTTAATCCATTTTGAGTTTATTTTTGTGTATGGTGTTAGAAAGTGTTCTAGTTTCATTCTTTTACAAGTGGCTGACCAGTTTTCCCAGCACCACTTGTTAAAGAGATTGTCTTCAACCCGTTGTATATTCTTGCCTCCTTTGTCAAAGATAAGGTGTCCATAGGTGTGTGGATTTATCTCTGGGCTTTCTATTTTGTTCCATTGATCTATATTTCTGTCTTTGTGCTAGTATCATACTGTCTTGATGACTGTGGCTTTGTAGTAGAGCCTGCAGTCAGGCAGGTTGATTCCTCCAGTTCCATTCTTCTTTCTCAAGATTGCTTTGGCTATTCGAGGTTTTTTGTATTTCCATACAAATTGTGAAATTATTTGTCCTAGCTCTGTGAAAAATACCGTTGGTAGCTTGATGGGGATTGTATTGAATCTATAGATTGCTTTGGGTAGTATACTCATTTTCACTATATTGATTCTTCTGATCCATGAACATGGTATATTTCTCCATCTATTAGTGTCTTCTTTGATTTCTTTCATCAGTGTTTTATAGTTTTCTATATATAGGTCTTTAGTTTCTTTAGGTAGATATAGTTCTAAGTATTTTATTCTTTTCATCAGTGTTTTATAGTTTTCTATATATAGGTCTTTAGTTTCTTTAGGTAGATATAGTTGTAAGTATTTTATTCTTCTTTGATTTCTTTCATCAGTGTTTCATAGTTTTCTATATATAGGTCTTTAGTTTCTTTAGGTAGATATAGTTCTAAGTATTTTATTCTTTTCATTTGATTCTAAGGAATGCAATTGTTTCCTTAATTTCTCTTTGTATTTTCTCATTATTAGTGTATAGGAATGCAAGGGATTTCTGTGTGTTGATTTTATATCCTGCAACTTTACTATATTCATTGATTAGCTCTAGTAATTTTCTGGTGGCATCTTTAGGGTTTTCTATGTAGAGGATCATGTCATCTGCAAACAGTGAGAGTTTTACTTCTTCTTTTCCAATTTGGATTCCTTTTATTTCTTTCTCTGCTCTGATTGCTGTGGCTAAACTATGTTGAATAGTAGTGGTGAAAGCCTCTTATTCTTATTTGCGTTGTCTTGTGAAAATAATTCTGTTTTAATGAACAAGAGTTTTTTTGAGTAGCATCAAAATAATGAAATAATTATGCAAAGTTATACATATTATTATGAAAAGAAATGTTTTTCATAAACCACTTAGGTAAATGAAATTCTGTTTCAACAGATTTTAAAAAATAATTTAAACACCCCATTAGGCTTGCATTTTTTGGGGAAATAATGAACTGAAGTCTGCGTTATGTTTCATTGTCATTTATGAGATTAGCATTGGTTCATTATTGGCCTCATATTATGCATAATCATAGGTTAAGCCATATCTAGAGAAAGTGCAAAGCTGTCACACAAAATGTTTTGTCTCACTGTAGATTAGAAGGTGAAGTTTGCGGTTTCAGATGCAAATGATCCTTTGTGGTAAGAAGGTGGAAATAAGCAGGAAGGTAAACACAGGAGGAGGGACCAGAAGGAGAAGCAGAGGGAGGAGAAGGGTAAAAAGGCAGAAAGGCTCTTGGGGCTGGGAGTGAGAAGGGAAGGGGGATGGGAGAAAGGAAAGCCTGGAATACTCACTGAGGCCCTTGTGCCAGCCTGCCTGGTGTGTCATGGATAATCTTATCTGCGTTTTTGTTGTTGTTCAGTCACTCAGTTGTGTTCAGCTCTTTGCAACCCCATAGACTGCAGCACACCAGGCCTTCCTGTCCTTTACTCTCTCTTGGAGTTTACTCAAGCTCATGTCCATTGAGTCAGTGATGCCATCCAACCATCTCACCTTCTGTTACCCCCTTCTCCTGCCCTTTATCTCTCCCAGCATCAGGATCTTTTCTAATGAGTTGATTCTTCGCATCAGGTGGCCAAAGTATTGGAGTTTCAGCTTCAGCATCAATCCTTCCAATGAACATTCAGGACCAGTTTCCTTTAGGATTGACTGGTTTGATCTCCTTGCAGTCCAGGGGACTCTCAAGTGTCTTCTGCAGCACCACAGTGTGAAAGCATCAATTCTTCAACTCTCAGCCTTCTTTACGGTCAGACTCTAACATTCATACATCACTACTGGAAAAACCAGAGCTTTGACTATGCAGACACACTATACTTTGTTGGCAAAATAACCTCTCTGCTTTTTAACATGCTGTCTAGGTTTGTCATAGCTTTTCTTCCAAGGAGCAAGCATCTTAATTTCATGGCTGCATATCGGCCTTTACTGTCTCCATTTTGCATCTTATGTCACAGTGGTAGAAACAGGATTTGAACACATATGATTTCACTTTTCCAGTAATAGTGACTCTCATCATGGGCCAGGCTTGATGTTGAAAATAGTACAATTACAGGCTCCAATAGTCTCTCTCCTCCCTCAGCTTGAGTCCCAGTGGGGAAGATGGCTCCAGGGGATCCACAGTGACCTGCAGCAGATGCGAGCTGTAGATGGGAATGCGTGGGAGAATCTCAGACAGACCTGGCTTCAGGGAAAACTTTGTGGAGGAGGTGGGTCCTCATTTGAGAACTGAAGGACAAAAGCAAAGATTGCTCTCCTCTCCTGGGACAAGCTGTCTGATTTTTATTTTGTTTGGTGTGTATTTCATCTTTTTCCTCCATTGCTTTTTTTTTCCAACTTGTTTTTATTTTCTGGCCTTAGAACCCAGAGTCTCAAGGAAGTTCTGACGCCATTATTCATTACTGGGGGGTGGTGCACAGTGGGGACTCAGCCTGCTTTTTAGCTTTGGGAGCTCTCTAGGAGCTGGGTGGGTGAAGGACAGAGCAGAAGGCAAACCCGGGCAGCTGCAGACCCCACACTTGACACAGATTCAAGCCTTAGTGTCATCTCATTTTGTCCTGGGGGTGTCAGGATGTGGTGAACTTCGTGTAGCTAAAATGCTTGTCATTTACTGGCCTTTTAGGTTATGTGTATTTGATTTAATAGGAATGAAAAATACTTGTTTACTCAGTTATTCGGAAGGAAACATTTGACCTAATGGGCTTCCCTCATGGCTCAGATGGTAAAGAATCTGCCTGCAGGAGACCCGGGTTCGATCACTGGGTCAGGAAGGTCCCCTGGAGGAGGAAATGGCAACCTACTCCAGTGTTCTTGCCTGAGAATCCCACAGACAGAGGAGCCTCGTGGGCTACAGTCTGTGGAGTCAGAGTCGGATACAACTGAGTGACACACATATTTGACTTAATAGAAACATTTCTCAAATTTTGTTAAAACTTTGTTAAAGCTAATATTAAAATACATTGTGTGTGTGTATGTGTGTGTGTGTGCATGCACATATGTTTCTTAGAAAGCTTTGTATTTGTCTACCGAAAAAGAAATACAGCTTTAAGGTTGATTTTTCATCTTTTTCTCCTGCCCAGTGACAACTGTGGGTTTCCTTGGTGGCTCAGACGTATAGAATCTGCGTGCAGTGCGGGAGACCCAGGTTCAACCCCTGGGTTGGGAAAATGCCCTGGAGGAGGGCATGGCAACCCACTCCAGTATTGTTGCCTGGAGAATCCCATGGACAGAGGAGGCTGGTGGGCTGCAGTCCATTGGGTCGCAAAGAGTCAGACACGACTGAGCACAGCACAGTGGTAACTGCATCCTTGGTTGATGGAGAATTCCTTTAGGAACACAGTCAAAGGGAGCAGAGAGGGGGGCCTGGTGGGCTCTGTAGGCAACAGGACAGACCTAATCCCAGAGAAACTGGAGTGGGTGGGAGGGCATAGGTCATTTCAACTCTGGGCAGCAACTGCTAACACTTGGCAGCGTGAGCCAAGTATTTTGCATGTTTGTGATGACTTGTTTTAGAATGTAGGAGTCTTGGTGGGATGTTCAGGAGCCAGCAGATCCCGTGTCCTTTTCGACTGTGGCCCCATCCGCTTTGTCCCTGCCCTGTTTCTGTAAAATGACCGTGGTCCTGAGTGTAGTTTCCCTGGTTTGTCAAGGCTTGCTGTATGTCCCAGTACTCCTGCCTGGAAAATCCCATGGATGGAGGAGCCTGGAATGCTGCAGTCCATGGGGTCGCTGAGGGTCGGACACGACTGAGCAACTTCACTTTCACTTTTCACTTTCCTGCATTGGAGAAGGAAATGGCAACCCAGTCCAGTGTTCTTGCCAGGAGAATCCCAGGGATGGGGGGGCCTGGTGGGCTGCCGTCTGTGGGGTCACACAGAGTCAGACATGACTGAAGTGACTTAGCAGTAGTAGCAGCAGCTGTATGTCCCACCAGGAACCTTGTCTCCTGAGAGCTTGAGGTGGGGTTGCTCAGTATAACTTATCATGGTGCAGGCCAAGTGGTTGACTGAGACATTTTTTACTTCATGTATGTAGTTTGATTAAATCCTATGTGCAGTCTTCTTGGATGCTAGACTCCAGGGTAGTGTTGGCAGGATCCTGGGTGAAGTCACAAAGTTATTGCACGAGGCTGGGAGCTTGCCAGCACCCCCGTGCCTGGAGTCGCGTGTGACGCACAGCGGTATCGTTTTCAGGTCACTGGGAGTGGGGTATCGCTCACATTAGCTGGCGGTTCCTGGGTCTGGTCACGTTTCCTCCGCACCCTCTCCAAGGGTGCTCTTGAGTTCCACTCTCCCGATCCCCCGAAAGGGCTGATATGAGAGAGTCCGGTCACAGGGCCTCTCCGGCTGCTGCGCTGGCTGCCCTCCAGATCCCAGCGCTCTTTATTCCCCTTAGAAACATGAATTGAAAATGTATTTATTGTTCTTCCGTTGTTGGTGAGGGCAAGACCCCATTGTAGAAGGCCCCAGTGGGCTGGAATTGCTCTTTCAGGTTATTTTTTTTTTGCCGCCAAAGTGGATTTGAGAACTCCTGTGGATATGGTTTGCTTGTTTTCCCAAGTCAGGATTTGGGTTTTTCCCGTGTGTGTGTGTGTGTGTGTGTGTGTGTGCGTGCGCGCGAGTGTGTTTTGTTAAGAAATTCTTCACATATTCTTGGTGTTATCTTTCCTTTCCTTGAGTCAGAAAACTTTCACTGAGTGTCAGTGTGGTGTGTTGGCAAATTTCAAGAAAGCGAAAGAACAGAATTTTTTAGTCCTGTAAGAGTGTCATTGAGCTCCTCGCTAAGTTCCTGGCTGTGTTACTAAGTGAGAAACTATGGCAGGGGGCTTTTCTGACCGGTGAGTGCGTGTCAGCACATGAATGAGATCAGACGCTTTAAAAATAACCCCCGAAGGATGTGCTGTGGGCCACCCTGGACCCCTCTGATTAGGGCTGTGCATTTGACAGGTCTGTAAATTGGCCTCCATTTTGGGGTGATTTTATCTTGTTTTTGCAAAATCAGAGTTCTTAATGTAAGAGAGACTGCATTAATGGGGGGCAGTTTGCCATGCTTAGTACTGCCTTATCAGTGGGATTACAAAAATACAGGCTCGTTCTTGTGATAGGAATGTGACAAGTCATTTCTTTTCCTCCAAGACTGTCCATGTGGTGTTAATTTTTGACCTGATTCATAGGGCCTCTGATACCCTCCATACAGAGTGTGTATAAAACAGCTAGACCAACCATCACTCACTTGCAGCTCTTGCCAACAAAGAAATACTGTGTACTAAATTTGAATCTAGTTTCAAAACAAATGTCAACATTTTAAAACGCAGGATTTACTGGAACGTAAATAGTGTGTTTAGTGCAGCAGTTCCTCCTGACTCGCCCCTTATTCTGTCAGCATGTCAGGTAATGCCACAAATTTTCATCTTAATATATGATTCCTGTCTCTCCTTCATTCTCTGATGACTGATTGATACAGAGGAAGGAAAGCCCACCCTCTTACAAAGCCTTCTCTTCAGCAAATCAACTTCTCAGTATGTCAGATTATTTCAGATTTCAGAAACAACATAAGCAGGAGCCCAGCCTCATCAAAGGGGGACAACTAGGCAAGATGCAGTTTTAATTGTGTAAATTAGGTGTGTATTCAGTAATGATCTTCATACTTGTGTTGTTGCCAGCATGCTGCTGCTGCTGCTAAGTCACTTCAGTCATCCAACTTTTTGCAGCCCCTTGAACTGCAGCCCACCAGGCTCCTCTGTCCATGGGATTCACCAGTCAAGAATACTAGAGTGGATTGCCGTTTCCTTCTCCAGGGATCTTTCTGACTCCGGGATCAAACCCACTTCTCCTATGGCTTCTGCAGTGCAGGCAGATTCCTTACCCCCCAAGCTACCAGGGAAGCTGTTGGCCAGCATATTTGGGGCTTTGCTGCTGCTGCTAAGTCGCTTCAGTTGTGTCTAACTCTGTGTGACCCCATAGACGGCAGCCCACAAGGCTCCCCCATCCCTGGGATTCTCCAGGCAAGAACACTGGAGTGGGTTGCCATTTCCTTCTCCAATACATGAAAGTGAAAAGTGAAAGTGAAGTTGCTCAGTCGTGTCTGACCCTCAGCGACCCCATGGACTGCAGCCTTCCAGGCTCCTCTGTCCATGAGATTTTGCAGGCAAGAGTACTGGAGTGGGGTGCCATTGCCTTCTTCAATTTGGAGCTTTAAACCTGGCTTAATTGGGGACATTTTAATGTTTCAGGGTTGTTGGAGGAAAGAGACAAAATTTAATTGTACAAATACTGTTTTGATTTTGAAGATGCAAGGGCTTTGACAGAATAGGGCGACCTAATACAATTATCTGCTGGGAGTTTTGTTGAATTAGTGTGATTAAACAGGATGAACACCTCAAGGTTAAAAGACACTCTAGCACTCAAGACCTCTAGGAACATGAATGGGGCTAGTGTTACAGGCTTTAGAAGCAAGTTTCTTCTTGTCTCAGATTCGATGGGGGGTTTGTTTTGGCCTATTTACTTCATCTCACTCAGCAGTCCCCCATGACATGTTACTTGTCCCCTGAGTTGTTATTTCCTCAGGATTTAAATGAGGGAAAAGTCAGAATGAGGGAGAGGGGAGTGGTATTTTTTGAATCCTTCTCTGTGCCAAGCTCATGCCAGGTACTTTCTTCACATGGGGTCTTATGGGATGAAAATGTTTTAATTCCTCTTGTGCAAAAAGTGCACAAGATCACACAGCCCTGGCTGTCTCACACACGGCCTATGTTCTTGTTCTGTCATGTTCTCCTAGCCCCCCTGTTCCTTTTAGGGGGTCTGTAGGGTATATCAGACCAGCTGTCTCTTGATTAGAGTGAGGAAAATGAAAGAGGATTATTCAGTCATTCATTCAACACATATTTGTATATGCCAGATATATGGATATGTGTGTATTTGTATATGTATATTCTAGGTGTGTCCTCAACCAAACAGGCTTCTTTTCTTTTATTTAGCTGTGACTTAACACATTTATGGGCGTCCCTGGTGGCTCAGACAGTAAAGAATCTGCCTGCAATGCAGGAGACCTGAGTTCAGTCCCTGGGTTGGGAAGATCCCCTGGAGAAGGAAATGGCAACCCACTCCAGTATTCTTGCCTGGGAAATCGCATGAACAGTGGAGCCTGGCGGGGTGCAGTCCATGGGTTTGCAAAGAGTTGGACATGACTGAGTGACTAACACTTTTATACGCTTTAGACATTTGTAGACGATCATTCTTATTTGTAATGGGGGTTGTTGAACAATTAGGAGATCTCTGTTTCATTGTTGAGTCGCTAAGTCATGTCCAGCTCTTTGTGGCCCCGTGGACAGTTTCTTTACTGCAGAACTTGTTTAGTCACTAAGTCATGTCCGACTCTGCGACCCCATGGACTGTAGCCTGCCAGGCTCCTCTGTCCATGGCAAGAATCCTGGACAGGAATGGGTTGCCATTTCCTTCTCCAAGGAATCTTCCCAAGCCCTTAAACACTTATGTCAGTCTCATGCAGGATTTCCAAGCTGAGTTAATCATAAACTCTTTTTTCCTAAGAGCTTCTAGCCCAAACAGTGTTATAACTTGCACTGCTGTCTAGGTACAGAATGCTGAATTTCCCTCCTGTAGTTGTGTTTTTTTTTTTTTCCTTTCTCTACTCAGAAAGCACACAAATGTGTCATTCAAAGTTCTTTTTATTGAAGAACACCTTAGCATTTCTTTTTTAAGATATTGAAATATAGTTGATTTACAATGTTGCATTAGTTTCAGTTATATAGCAAAATGATTGTTATACATATACATATATCCAGTCTTTTTTAGCTTATTTTCCCATATAGGCCATTACAGAGAATTGGGTAGAGTTCCCTGTACTATACAGTAGGTCCTTATTAGTTGTCTATTTTATATATGCTAGTGTGTATATTTCAACCCCAATATCCCAATTTATCACCACCACCCCCCTTTACTTCTTGTTAACCATAGATTTGTTTTCTACATCTGTGAGTCTATTTCTGTCTTATAAATAAGTTCATTTTTATCAATTTTTTAGATTCCACATATAAGTAATATTGTATGATATTTGTCTTTGCTTCAGTGTTTCTAAAGATAAATTTATTAAATGTTACTTTAGGTGCACTGATTAAATATCTGATGACAACAATGTATCTAAGGAAGCTTAAACTGGTTCTCTTTTTGTCACAAAGTTGCGAGATAAAATTATTATGTTACTTCTTTAGAAATAGGCACTTCGGCAGGCCTTGAATTAACTGATACTTTGGTTTCTGAAGGTAGGTATTTACTTCCATTGTGTTTTCAGAGGTTCAGACGATTGTCACAGTGCCTTAAACCCAAATAATAATTATAAGCTGTCTGCAAGCTGAAGACTTTCGTTCATTTTAAATTACCCTCTGTAAAGAACCACATCCCCTCCTTTGGAGATGGTAAATTGAAATAGCCCTGCCTGCGCTGGACTCCGTTTCTTGAGCACAGAGGTTCACTGTTTGAGCTTTCAACGTATGTTCTGTTTGTCTAGATGTGTGGGCACAGGAGCAAACAGGGCCCAGAACCAAGGCTGATCTCATCCCAGGGGCCAGCCCCTGCCGAGGAGGTGGGGGAGAAGCAGCCTCTGCCCGGGCCATGGCACTTGCACCACCCTCCTCCACCTTCCTGGCGCCCAGGTGTTGGGTGGTGCAGACCAGGCCCTCCACAGATATTTACTGAGTGACTCAACTGTGGCTTCCTCTTTAATTCTGTATCTGGAGGTCAGAGGTCACTGAGAGTTCTGGGGAGGGCAAGGTGACCTCGGTCTCAAGTGGTCATTTGCCAGGCATTGTGGTAATGAACTAGTGGCCCGTGCACAGCCCTTAGCACGTGGCCATTGGTGTTCTTCAGTCATCCCACAGCCACCCTGTTACCAGGCAACAGTTACCACAGGACCATTAGCAGTCCTGCTCAGCCATTGGTCAGGGCTGCAGTGCCGCCCCCAAGTGAGCAGCCCTTAGTGGCCCACTCAGCCAGCCGTCGGGGGCCGGTGGTCATCAGGCTGAGCAGTGAGATAAGAGGCGCGCCTGGTCTTCTCACCCAGCCTCAGGCCAGTGGGTGAGCTGGGGGCCCAGGAGCAGTCTGGGGGCTCTGTCCTGCAGGCTCCAGAGCCTCACCAAGGCCACTGCTGGCCAAGCCCAGGCCTCCAGGTGGCAGTGACCCTCTCCCCATCCCCACCTCTGTGATCTGGTGGCATCGCCCATCTGCATGGGACCTGCCCCCATGTCTGGGCGTCCCGAGGAGCCTGAGGCCAGCTGGGTCTAGGTGCCCGGCTCCCTCAGCCGTGACCACTGGACAGGTCTGGGGACCTAGCCCCCAGGACCATTCTAATGGTTCTGAGGTACTTGGCCACTTTACAGCTGGATAAACTGAAGTTGGAGACCGTTAGATATGTGCCCAAGGCGCATGTCTCAGAACTGGAGGGGCCTGGGTGCAAATCCAGGAGGTGGACTCGGCTCCTTTGGGCTTCACCCGGGTCCCGGGCTGTCAGGGTGGTTCTTGTCTCAGCCAGTATGGTAGATGGGGTTTCAGTGTTGAGACCTTCTCCCTAGAACTTTTAATAGTAAACCTCCTATTTCCATTGGAAAGATTAAAATCCACAGATGATTTGACTGGGAAACCGAGGCTGTGGGGTAACTCGGCAATGTTTTCTGTGTGACGTCACAGAAAGTTACCATGGAAACAGTAACAGTGTTATGAATGCAGAATTATAACCTGGAGCAGGAAATTGGCAACCTGAGGAGACAGAGGCTGAGAAATAGCAGACAAATTCAGCAGCATGCGGTCTTTTCAGTCATATCTGACTCTTTGCGACCCTGTGGATCATAGCTTACCAGGCTCCTCTGTCCATGGGATTCTCCAGGCAAGAATACTGGAGTGGGTTGCCATGTCCTTCTCCAGGGGATCTTCCCCACCCAGGGATCCAACCCACATCTCTTGTGTCCTGCATTGGCAGGCAGGTTCTTTACCACTAGCCCAGTGTGAGGGCTAAATGCCTGCCCTCTCAGCCTTCTCGAAACATCCGTGTGAAATTACTCTTTACTTTCCCCAGTTTTGTTACTACTTTCAGAACTTGTTGAAAGTAAAATAATTCCCATGTGTGCATATGTGTTTTCAGTTCAGCATATTACTGTTTTTTTCCACCCCCACCCCCCACAGGATCCTCCCTTTCCAGCCCCCTCTAATCCCTTCTTGAAGATATTCCCAGTGGAGATAAAGTGTTTCCTGGGTTTTGCATCAACAGATTCCCTGTGGAGTGAGCTAGCACTGCTATTTGCTGATTGATAAAGCTGATTCTGGCAGCCAGATGGAGGGAGTAAAGTTAAAACACCAACAACAAAAAACACATTATTTTCCCAGTAGAAACTTAAATTCTAAATTATGTTGTTCCTGTCGCTGTTAAGTAAATACAGTTCTTTCCCAAAAATGCTTATTTCAAAAACATTGATAATATGTCTTAAACCTTGTCATAGAAAATTCTTTAGATCCCTGGTAAGTGGAGGTGGCAACAGTCACCCACCTCCTTTCTGTGTATCTGGAGTCCTCTGGTGGGCCCTGTGTCTGCCTGGCTCCAGGGCATTCTGGAGATGTCCCTTCTCTTCCCGCTGCTCTTTGACTGTGAAAGGACTGAGGACCCCAGACAGGAGCCTCCCCGTGGCTCTGCCGCTAAAGCTCTAGAAGCTTGTCAGCCGACTCACATGAGTTAGCCCCACAAATTCCTGTGGGTGCAGAAGCATCTTTCTCCCTAGTCTCTTCTGGGACCTGAAATATCTTGCTAATCTGTGATCAGGAAGAGAAGAGTAAGTAGAGGTGGAGCTGTCTTTTTAATAAAAGGGGATTTCAAGTGACGAGAGGAGCACAGAGAGAGGTGAATTGGTCCCAAGTGTGTATGTGCCCAGGAGAGACCGTGAGGTATGTGTGCCATGAAACTTACATGTATGATGGACCTCTCCCAGCTAAAGAGTCAGAGCGCAGCCAGTACCGGGAGCTAACGCTGTTCTTTCACTGCTCTGTTTATCTACCAAGTTATGTTTATCATTCACTTGTCTTGTAGAGATAGAGTTGTGTGCTTTACCAAATGTGTACAAATATTTTTGAAAAAATGGAAATATACTCATCATGTGTTTTTTGTTGTGAGCTGTGGCTCATTCTTACTAATGTATAAATTTCCTTTCCGATCTTTACTTTGAATTAAGGGTTACTTAGAAATGTTAAAAAAATTTTTTCCACGTGGAAAAATTTCAAATTTACCCATGGATTATTAATTTTAATTGCCTTGTGACCAGATGTGGTCTTATAATAACTGACCTTGAAAATCCATTGAGAGTTGTTCTGTGACTTAGCACATACAGGGCTTTGCAACATGTATGTGAAAACAGTGTGAAGTCTCCTGGGCATTCTACCTCTACTGCACTGAACGTGCTTTGGAATCTCCTAACAAATGATGGATTTATTAGTTTACCCTGTATTTTTATTAAATTTTATCTGTACATGGTTGAGGCAATTTTAATAAATATATGATATATAGATTTGTTATAACTTCCTGCTAATTTTTTGTCATTATATAGAGGCTCTCTTTTTTATTGAAGTGTGATTGACTTACAATGTTGTGTTAGTTTCCGATGTACAACATAGTGATTTGATGTTTTTATTCATTGTGAAATGATTGCCATGATTAGTCTAGTAACCTTGTGTCACCGTACAAAACTAGGACAGTATTACTGACTATATTCCCTATGCTGTACATCACAGCCCCATGACTTATTTTATAACTGACTTCCTACCTTTTAATCTTCCTCACCTGTCTCACTCCTCTCCCCCCACCCACCCCATATGACAGGCCCCAGCTTGTTCTCTGTATCCTTGAGTCTCTTTCTGTTTTGTATGTTAGTTCATTTGCTTTGTGTTTTAGACTTTACATGTAAGTGAAGTTACACAGTGTTTGTCCTTCTCTGACGTACTTCACTTAGCATAGGTCCATCGATGTTTTTGCAGATGGCATCATTTCATGTTGTTTTAATGGCTGAGTAACTTATTCCATGGCTCCTTTATCCATTCATCTGTTGATGAACACTGAGGGGGCTTCCCTATCTTGGCTGTTGTAAATAATACTGCTATGAACATTGGGATGCATCTATTTTTTCAAATTAATGATTTGGTTTTTTTTAAAGATACATGCCTAGAAATAAGATTGCTGGGTCATATGGTAGTTCTGTTTTGTGTTTTTGAGGAACCTCCACACTGTGCTCCATAGTGGCTTTTACATTCCCATGTTAGATCCCATTTTACTTGCAACTTACATTCCCACCAATGGTACAAGAGGGCCCCCTTTGATCCACATCCTCTCCAACACTTGTTTTCCTTTTGATGATGGCCATTCTGACAGGTATGAGGTAATACCTCATTGTGGTTTTGATTTGCATTTTCCTGATGTTCAGTGATGTTGAGCATATTGGTTTGATGCCTGGCTTTATAGTATAACATGAAGTCAGGAACTGTGAGGCCTCCTGGTGTTTTCTTTTTGTGTGATTCCATAAAAATTTTAGATTTTTTTCTCCTTCTATTAAAAAAAAATGGCATTGGAATCTTGTTAAAGATTGCATTGAATCTATAGGTGACTGTTGGTGGTACAGACATTTTAATAGTAGTAATTCTTTGAATATTTTTTATCCTCTTTAATATTCATTTGCCTAATATATTCACTTATGCATTTTTAAAGTTTTATGCGAATTGGATAATCTAAAAAAGGTGAATTAAAATTTTATTTCTATAGGAAATGCATTATTTCTTATAACACAGATTTCTTTCTAAATATTATATAAATAAGGATCCATATGTTGAATCCATATAGAATATAATATTAGAAGTTGGAGCAAAAACAAATCTGTAGGTTTTTTGGACATGTACAAAGGTATATAATTTTAAATACACATTTATATTGACCAGCCCTATGGAAAATTATAGTGTATAAAAGAGTGAAGAACTTGGATTTTTGACACTACTGTGTGTAGATGGATATACACTGCAGAAGAAGAACAATAATATTAATATATTTAAGGTGTTATATATATATATTCATTCATTTGCTGGTAGTCTAAAAATGAGGCCTTTCATTTGTGGTTTAAAGTGATGAAAATTAAACAGTAGCTTGACAATTTCTGATTATAGAAAATACATGAATGGTGGGTTCAGAGGACTTTGTTTCAAACCTTTTCATTAGGTAATTTAACTTATTCTCTGGCTCAAAAATAATGCCAGAAAGGGTGGAAAATCTTATTTGATGCAGAAACTTTGGGCCATTTGATTTTTCTAAACCACTGTTATAAAACATTTTTATTTTCCCTTCAAAAGAGAACTTTCTCATTATGAGGTGTCACTGCTTATTTAGCAGTTCCAGCAAGTAAATCAACTATAGTTTTCTTATACAGCAAACGAAAAAAACAACTGTTGGAACCTTTCCTGTCTTCTCTTCCTCAGTGTCCTATAGTCAAGAGTTAACTTTTCTTCATTTTTTAAAAGGATATAGTACTGTTCAGGCTTCCCTTGTGGCTCAGCTGGTAAAGAGTCTGCCTGCAATACGGGATACCTGGGTTTGATCCCTGGGTTGGGAAGATCCTCTGGAGAAGGGAAAGTATAAGTATTCTCCAGTATTCTGGCCTGGAGAATTACATGGACTCTGTGTGTGTGTGTGTGTATACATATGGTATATACATATATATATATATATATATAGTGTATATATATACGTGAATGTTTAACAAAGCGTGGTCCACTGGAGAAGGGAATGGCAAACCACTTCAGTGTTCTTGCCTTGAGAACCCCATGAACAGTATGAAAGGCAAAAAGATAGGACACTGAAAGATGAACTCCACAGGTGGGTAGGTGCCCAGTATGCTACTGGAGAAGAGTAGAGAAATAACTCCAGAAAGAATGAAGAGACAGAGCCAAAGTGAAAACAACACCCAGTTGTGGATGTGACTGGTGATGGAAGTAAAGTCTGATGCTATAAGAACAATATTGCATAGGAACCTGGAATGTTAGGTCCATGAATCAAGGTAAATTGGAAAGTGGTCAAATAGGAGATAGCAAGAGTGAACATCCATATTTTAGGAATCAGTGAACTAACATGGACTGGAACGGGGGAATTTAATTCAGATGACCATTATATCTACTACTGTGGGCAAGAATTGCTTAGAAGAGATGGCATAGCCATCACAGTCAACAAGAATTCAAAATGCAGTACTTGGGTGCAGTCTTAAAAATGACAGAATGATCTTTGTTTGTTTCCAAGGCGAACCATTCAATATCACAGTGATCCAAATCTATGCCCCAACCACTAATGTCAAAGAAGCTGAAGTTGAATGGTTCTGTGAGGACCTACAAGACCTTCTAGAACTAACACCAAAGAAAGATGTCCTTTTCATCATAGGGGACTGGAATGCAAAAGTAGGAGGTTAAGAGATACCTGGAGTAACTGGCAAATTTGGCCTTGGAGTACAAAATGAAGCAGGGCAAAGGCTAACAGATTTTTGCCAAGGGAATGCACCGGTCATGGCAAACACCCTTTTCCAACAACAGAAGCGTCTACATGTGGACATCACCAGACAGTCAACACCAAAATCAGATTGATTGTATTCTTTGCAACTGAAGATGGAGAAGCTCTGTACAGTCAGCAAAAACAAGACTGGGAGCTGACTGTGGCTCAGTCCATGAACTCCTTATTGCCAAATTCAGACTTAAATTGAAGAAAGTAGGGAAAACCACTATACCATTCAGGTATGACCTTAACCAAATTCCTTACGCTTATACAGTGGAAGTGACAAACAGATTCAAGGGATTAGATCTGATAGAGTGCCTGAAGAACTATGGACAGAGGTTCATGACATGGTACAGGAGACGGGGATCAAGATCATCCCAAGAAAAAGAGAGGCAAGATGGTTGTCTGAGGAGGCCATACAAATAGTTGAGAAAGGAAGAGAAGCTAAAGGCAAAGGAGAAAAGGAAAGACGTACCCATCTGAATGCACAATTCCGAAGAATACCAAGCAGAGATAAGAAAGTTCTCTGGACTTCTTAACTAATCAATGCAAAGAAATAGAGGAAAACAATAGAATGGGAAAGACTAGTGATTTCTTCAGGAAAATTAGAGATGCCAAGGGAATATTTCATCCTAAGATGGGCACAATAAAGGACAGAAATGGTATGGATCTAAGCAGAAGATACTAAAAATAGGTGTCAAGAATACACAGAAGAACTATACAAAAAAGATCTTAATGACTCAGATAACCACAATGGTGTGATCACTCACCTAGAGCCAGACATCCTGGAGTGTGAAGTCAAGTGAGCCTTATGAAGCATCACTGTGAACAAAGATAGTGTAGTGATGGAATTCGAGATGAGCTATTTGAAGTCCTAAAAGATGATGCTGTGAAAGTGCTGCACTCAATATGCCAGCAAATTTGGAAAACTCAGCAGTGGCCACAGGACTGCAAAAGGTCAGTTTTCATTCCAATCCCAAAGAAAGGCAATGCCAAAGAATGTTCAAACTACCGCACAATTGCACTCATCTCACACGCTAGCAAAGTAATGCTCAAACTTCTCCAAGCCAGGTTTCAACAGTACATGAACCGAGAACTTCCAGAGCTTCAAGCTGGATTTACAAAAGTCTGGAGAGCCAGAATTCAAATTGCCAGCATCCGTTGGATCATAGGAAAAATAAGAGAATTCCAGGAAAACATTTACTTCTGCTTTATTGACTACGCCAAAGCCTTTGACTGTGTGGATCACAAAAAACTATGGAAAATTCTGAAAGAGATGGGAATACCAGACCACCTGACCTGCCTCCTGAGAAATCTGTGTGCAGGGCAACAAGCAACAGTTAGAACTGGACATGGAACAACAGACTGGTTCAAAAATGAGAAAAGAGTACGTCAAGGCTGTATATTGTCACCCTGCTTATTTAACTTATGTGCATAGTACATCATGCAGAATGCTGGGCTGGATGAAGCACAAGCTGGAATCAAAGATTTCCAGGAGAAATATCAATAACCTCAGATATGCAGATGACTCCACCCTTATTGGCAGAAAGTGAAGAGGAACTGAGGAGCCTCTTGATGAAAGTGAAAGAGGAGAGTGAAAAAGCTGGCTGAAAACTCAACATATGAAAAACGAAGATCATGGCATCCGGTCCCACCACTTCATGGCAAATAGATGAGGAAACAATGGCAACAGTGACAGACTTTATTTTTTTGGGCTCCAGAATCACTACAGATGATGACTGCGGCCATGAAATTAAAAGACGCTTACTCCTTGGAAGAAAATCTATGACCAACCTAAACAACATATTAAAAAGCAGAGACATTACTCTGTCAACAAAGTTCCATCTAGTCAAAGCTATGGTTTTTCCAGTGGTCATGTATGGATGTGAGAGTTGGACCATAAAGAAAGCTGAGCATTGAAGAATTGATGCTTTTGAAGTGTGGTATTGTAGAAGACTCTTGAGAGTCCCTTGGACTGCTAGGAGGTCAAACCAGTCAATCCGAAAGTCCTGAATATTCATTGGATGGACTGATGCTGAAGCTAAAACTCCAATACTTTGGCCACTTGATGCGAAGAACTGGCTTACTGGGAAAGCCCCTGATGCTGGGAAAGATTGAAGGCAGGAGGAGAAGGGGACGACAGAGGATGAGATGGTTGGATGGCATCACCAACTGGATGGATGCATTTGAGCAAGCTCTGGGAGTTGATGATGGACAGGGAGGCCTGGCATACTGCAGTCCATGGGGTCAAAAAGAGTTCAACACGACTGAGCGACTGAACTGAAGTGAACTGATACTACTATTGTAACCATACAGTGCAAGAAAAGTTTCATTATGTATGTATGTATTTATTTTTATTTGTGGAACAAGTACTAAGTCTGTTTATGATTTTAATATAAAAAGTCAGTAATCTTATTCATATTTAAAGAATTATTATGCCATTCCAGACTCACTTTTATAAAACATAATACACTGTGGTGGGCCTTCATGTAATTAAAAGTAAAAATCATAGAATTATAGATGACTGTTTTTAATGCTTTCAGCAAGAGCAATTTCCTTCCCTGTTGTTCTGGAGACTAGAAGTGGCAGGTCAAAGTGTGGCAGAGCTGGTTTCCTCTGAGGGCCTCCCTCCTCGGCTTGCAGATAGCATCTGCCATGGCCATCACTGGTCTTCCCTCTGTGTCTTGTATGTGACCTTTGTTTACTTTGGGTGTTTCTTTTTCATTATTTTAAAGTAAAATAGTCAAAACTATTTTAAGAATTTTAAATAGTTGATAATAACAAGTCTTGTTGGATAAAACCAAAGTTGAAAATAAATGTCCTGTTGGATGAAACTAAAGCAAGAGTAGACAAATTCACTTGTTAATATATGGGTAGACTTTGAGGAGATAGAGTAAATGATCAGCTTGTTAAAATAGAATGCAGAGCCCTTGTGGGGCGCTCAATAAGGTGGGTTAACCCTCTTTCCAAGGAATAGCAGGAAAGCAAATTAAAATATAAAAAAGTGTTCTTGGAGCCACAAGGTGTCTTGCAATAAATGCATGGAAAAAGAAACTGACACATTCAGGTGTTAGAATAATGTTCAATGCTAGGAAGGAACAGGCTATTAAGCCATGCAAAGACAGAGAGGAGTCTTAAATACATAGTGCTGTGTGAAAGAAGCCCATTTGATAAAGCTGCTTCCTGTATGATTCCAATGCTGTGATGTTTTAGAAAACACAAAAGTATGGAGAGTGTGGAGATGAATGCTTGTTAGAGAGTAAGATGGGCAAAGAAGAACAGGTGGAACACAGAAGTTTTTTCTAGCAGTGAAAATACTCTCTTGGTATGATAGTACAGTGGTGGAGACATCATTGTACATTTGTCCAAACCCATAGAACATGCAGCACCAGGGCTGAAGCTTGATGTAGACTGTGGACCTTGTGTGATTAGGATGTGTTTACATAGGTTCTTGAGTTATAACAAATGTACCATTCTGGTGGGGAATGTTGTTAATGGTAGAGGCTATATACATGTGAATAGGTCGAGGCCATTTGGGAATTCTCTGTACCTTCCTCTCAATTCTGATGTGACCCTAAAACTTTTCTTTAAAAAATTGTCTTTAAATTTAGGAATATTCTACTTACAGGCATTGGGGAGGTTACAAGATAGTGAAGAATTATGGGGCCAGGATTAGGGAGAACAGAGGCCTAGCTTCACCTCACCTCTTTCTCCGAAACAACGTCAGGGTAAGTCCAGAGTACTAGTCCCTTAGGCGTCTGGCAGAAAGAAGCTTAAATCCCTTCTGGAAGAATATAATGTTATCCTAGCCCTCAAATTATTTCTACTAACAGTTTTCCAAAAACAACATCTGACAATCAAAAATAAACATTGGAGAAGGAAGGACAACATTAGCAAAAGCTTGAAAAACAATAGCAGTGGGAAAATGCAGACGCTTCATAGATTGGTATTAGGAGGAATGGACTTCCAAATGGTTTACTATTTTCAAGGAAAGACAGGAATTCAAGAGAACTGGAAAGTACAGATAAGAACCAAATGAAAATTCTAGAACTGCACATTA
Organism: Budorcas taxicolor; assembly: GCF_023091745.1. NCBI lineage: Eukaryota > Metazoa > Chordata > Mammalia > Artiodactyla > Bovidae > Budorcas > Budorcas taxicolor. The sequence goes on along the minus strand of NC_068917.1, from coordinate 4,480,635 downwards.
AAACAAGCAGCAGATTAGGTATTACCAAAGACAGATTTAGCAACCTGAAAAATAGGTAAAAGAAATACTCAAAGTTAAACACAAAGAGCAGAAGGATGAACAACACAGAAGAGAGGTGACAGGGTGTGGTGAGAAGTATCAATGAACTTACAAACAAGCTGGAAAGGAGATGCCCGCTAATATGGAACACAGTGATATTTGAGCAGGAAGTGACTCAGAACTTAAACGACAACTTCTATCTACAAACTCAAGAAATGCTGTGAACTCTAAGAAGGATAAATAATAAACAACTCCTACCAAGTCATATTGTTGTAATACTCATGAAAGCAAAAAGAGAGAGAAGACATTAGAAGCAACTGGAGGGGGGAAAAAAGGACAAATTAATTTCCAAGCTACACTTAAGTCAACAGCTGACTTCTTAGCATAAAAAGCAGAAGCCGGAGGCGAAGGGGTGGTATCTTTAAACTGTGGAAAGAAAATACCTGCCAACCTAGAGTTCTCTGCCCCCAAAAAATACCCTTCAAGTATGTGGGTGGAATAAAGACATTTCAGACAAATAGAAATTGAACAGTTTGTTGCCAACAGATTTTAGACTAAGACTATATTAGGAGGGGTTATTTAGGTAGGAGAAAAATTATCCCAGCTGGTCAGAAGTGCAACTGTAAACATGCCTATGAAGAGAAGTCTAGTAACTCACTGTATTACATAGTAACAATGTCTTGTTGGATTAAAATATATGGAGGGTTAAAACACATGCCACATGGGCTTTTGAAAATGGGGAAATGGGACGTCCAATTGGGGTGAGATGCTGTGATACCCCTCCATGTATGGTGAGGAGGAGGAGGAGCAGCCAGCACTTCTTGGCTCTCCTGGGGAGGAACGGACTTGCTCTAACCACGTTAGGAATTTGGTGTGAGTGCAAATTGTTTGGATAGGCATATGCCATGATCCAGCACTTTCACTCCCAATGTACACTTCTTAGTAACAGAGGTTCATACAGAAGACACAGTCAAGAATGTTCATGACAGCGTATTTATAGTAACTAAAGCCTGGACAGAGCGCACATGTCCACTTAGATTAGATGGACAGATTGTATATGCATACAATGGATTATGCATCAGTGTAAAGGAATAAGCTGACAAGTACATGTAACGACACAGATAAATTTCACACACACAGCATGGAGCCGAAGCGGATTGACACATCAGAATACACACTGCGTGATTCACTGAAGTAACATCTCGTAAAGGACTGTAGAGCCAGCGTGTCTAAGGCTGTGGACCTAGGTCAGAGGCAGGATGGCAGATGCCTTTAGGAAAGGAAGGGGCTGCTTGCTACCAGGATCCGGTGGAGGCTTCCTGCTCTGCCGGGGTTTGCCTCTTGATTGCGAGTGGTTAGCGTGTCTCTCGGTGTCATGGGTCTTTCAGCTGCAGCTCTTGTTCTGTGTATGTTTCTGTGGATGGTTTACTTCACAACAAGGAGGTTAAAATACACACTCAGTCCTTGTTGAACTGTATGGAAAGTCCTAAGATGGAGAATTGTCTTGACTTCGTACTCTCTGAGTGTGTGTGTGTGTCTGTGTCTCTTTTAATACCTTGGAGGTTCTCTCAGGACAAGTTCTCAACAGCCCTCGTGCTCACTACCGGGAGTCGGCTAGTCCCTTGGTCCCCTTTGTAACTCTGGCCCGAATGAGAAGAAAATCCCCATCCTTTATGTTGCCTTAGTATAGCAGATAAAGATATTTTTAAAATATTTAACCAGATATTCATGGGGGAAAGGGCAGGAGGAAAACCCAGTAACATCAGTGGAGTGTAAACCTGGACAGGATTCCTTCTTTCAGGTTTGTAGTCCAACAGCAGCTGATGTAGTCCCGAGGCTCGTGGGCTGTCTTCTTCCATCACCCAGCGAGTGTCTATTACCTTCTAAATGGAGACCTTGTCCTCAGTCCAGGCCCCAGACGCAGAGACCTTCTCTTCAGGCGACAGGCAGTCCATGGGGAGACCTCAGCCCTGCCGTGCAGGGATGGCGGGGTGTGATTGTGGGTGGAGCCACGCTGTAATGACCCCTCGGGTACTCAGCAGTCTGAGCAGCCTTTGGCAGTCCGTGGGGAGACCTCACCCCTGCCGTGAGGGATGGCGGGGTGTGATTGTGGGTGGAGCCACACCGTAATGACCCCTCGGGCACTCAGCAGTCTGAGCAGCCTTTGTTTTGTGGTTCAGTCCCTCGGTCGTGTTGACTCTTTGTGACCCCATGGACTGCGGCACGCCAGGCCTCCCTGTCCTTCACCATTTCCTAGAGCTTGCTCAAATTCATGTCCATTGAGTTGGTGATGCCATCCAGCCATCTCATCCTCTGTTGCCCTTTTCTTCTGTCCTCAGTCTTTCTCAGCATCAGGTCTTTTTCAGCGAGTTGGCTCTTTGCATCAGGTGGCCAAAGGATTGGAGCTTCAGTTTCAGTCCTTTGTAGCATCCTTATTAGTGGGGCCAAGTCTGTCTGTCCCAGAAGGAGCAGTTCTGAACACCAGCTTTAACCTGCAGACCTAGTATCTCTGTATACTGAAGTGGAACGTAACAGCCCTGGAATAGTCACAGGCACTTGTTTATACGAAAGGGAAAAGGACTCCTCAAATCACTGTGCGTGTGAGGTCCTCATGCTTTGTCTGCTGGAGGGTGACCCTGGGTTCCTGCTGACACTTCAATCCAAGCGTGGCCGGGGGTGCCCTGCGGCCCTCCACAGCCTCGGATGCTCTGCCTGTGCGTCCTCACTTCACCCTGAAACATGATTGTGAAGAAGCTTGGGAAGCGTGAACAGTCTGCCTGAGAGCATGCAGCAAACTCAGCATGGTAGAGAGGGGGTCCACGACTCAGTTTTTTCCCTGCAGGCCCCCTTTTTCTGATGACACAGGGAGATACTTGGTTTATTTTTAAGCTGGGATCCTGTGCCGATGGCCCTTGAAACAGAATTTTGGACTTGAAACTTCTGCAGAGGAGAGGCCGGCAGGCATGCCTTAGTGCTTGTGCTGTGGCTGAGTCCTCCCCCGCGGGGACTCTGCCTGTCTGGCTTCTCAGCCAGAGTGTGATGGGCAGGGAGCGCCTGCTACTCTCCTGGCTGTGCCCGCTCGGCCCCACGTGGGGACCAGCTCTGTGAAGGAGCTGCAGTGCCAGCAGAGTGTCGGTGCTGGATGCTGAGGCCACGCTGCTGCGGTCCGACGTGTCTGACTGCAGGGAGCCCTTCCTGAGTTGATTGAAGTGGTTTGGGGCAGGCATTGTGTTCATTGTTGGGACCAGTGGTCACTTTATTCTGAAGGCACTTGAATGTTGCGTCAGTGGAAATAGAATTGTGAAAAGCACAGAAAGCTGCAGCTTAGATGCTTGGCAAAGCTTCTACTTGAACCACGAAGAGTCTCTTCAGAGTAACTTTTAAAGCCAAAACTGTCTTTACCAGAATGAGAGAATTTAAATGTAGTCCCAGAAATTTTCATTTGTGTGTGTGTGTATAAATTTTTTTCTTTTCCTTGATACGTAACTTGCTGAAGATGTCAAGGCAGCTACATAGTTCCATTGACAAAGTCAGTTACAAGTGATCCATTGATACAGTAATTCCCTCGTGACGCAGCCGCCAAAATACTGGAGCAGAAAAGAGCATGTGTTTCACACTCCTTGCTGAAAGCTTGACGCACACGCACAAAACTGATACAAGGAATATGGAAGAAATTATCTGGCCAATTCTGGCCACTTCTGCACAAAGCTTTCCATTTAGAATTTACTGAACTGTGGCAGGCAGGTTAAAATTATTAAATAAGCCAGAAAAGCTTTAAAGATTTTGGGCGTGTCAATGTTTGGGGATGTGGGCCTTTTTTCCTGTTAGCTGTTCAGTTAATTATAATGATTACAACTGCGTTTTCATCCTTTTCGGTACCTCGCATGAGGGCAGGGGTCCCGAAGTGATGGAGGAGACAGGTGTGTGGCTCCCTGGTACTCTTGTTCCTGGAAGTGCCGGCCTTGGCCCACCCCTTAGTCTTGCGGCTCCATGGGCGTCTCCCCTGCTGCAGGGCAGGGTGCATGGGGCTGCCTGGTGGGGGAGGGACCCATGGTCTCTGGAGAAGGCAGGCTCGAGGATGTGCACAAGCGCGAGGCGTCTTTATTGTATTGGATTTCACATGAAGAATGAACGGGTCCTGGGAAGGCTGTTTTCATCCACTCATGCCTTGGAGTCAGGGATGTCATGTTCGTTTCCAAGGTCTGCTGTTGTCAATTCCCAGCCACAAGCCTGGAGAGAAGAGGCTGGGATGAGGCGGGACAGGGCCCCTCTCTTGGGAGGCTCTGGGGAGGGGTCCTTACCTGCCTACCCAGCCCTGGGGGACTCACTGCCAACCTCCCTCCCCTGGTGTTTTCTAAAGGTGCCTGCATCGCTCCCCAGCCCCTACCCCTCAGCACGGCCCCTCTGCCTGCACGTGGGCTCTGTGTCGGGGTGCCACTGCTTGCACAGGGGCTCAGCCCACCCCGGGGTGACACTGTGTGGACAGATCACATCTGCAGGACCCTGTTTCCACATGCAGCCTATTTCCTCCTCCCGCATCCTGTGGACACAGCTCTTTTTCCTCCATCTCCTTTCCTGTCCCCACCAATTTGGAGAGTGAGGGTCAGTGAGTAGTATTCACCTTTCAATTCAAATATTTTCCTGAAAGAAAAAAAATGATGCTTCCCAAGAGTCATAGTTCTCTTCTGTGGGGCTAAACTGTGCAGCTGAGACTACAACTCACTCTTAAATTTATAGAATTTAACTCACTCTGTTGTATATAGGATATTTCGATTGAGACGTTCTGGGGTCAAAAGCTACTGTTTCCTTCTGGCCCTTCTGGCCTGGGATTTGTCCCTACCCAACTCTGGGCTCCCCACCTGTATGGGCCGTGTCTTCCTCGTACATCATTTTACCTGGAGAGTCCAGCACAGAGCTTCGCGTCTGATGCGCACCTTCTAAATACCTGTAGGGTATGAGCACTGTGAAAGAGCAGCTTCTTTGTATGCACGGAAGGAAACCGGGATCAGTTCAGTTCAGTTCAGTCACTCAGTCATCTCCCACTTTCTGCGACCCTATGGACTGCAGCATGCCAGGCTTGACTGTCCATCACCAATTTCCAGAGTCCACACAAACCCATGTCCATTGAGTCGGTGAAGCCATCCAACCATCTCATCCTCTGTTGTCCCCTTCTCCTCATGCCCTCAATCTTTTCCAGCATCAGGGTCTTTTCCAATGAGTCAGCTCTCCGCATTAGGTGGCCAAAGTATTGGAGTTTCAGCTTCAACATCAGTCCTTCCAGTGAACACCCAGGACTGATCTCCTTTAGGATGGACTGGTCGGATCTCCTTGCAGTCCAAGGGACTCTCAAGAGTCTTCTCCAACACCGCAGTTCAAAAGCATCAATTCTTTGGTGCTCAGCTTCCTCTGTAGTCCAACTCTCACATCCATACGTGACTACTGGAAAAACCATAGCTTTGACTGGAAGGATGTTTGTCAGTAAAGTAATGTCTCTGCTTTTGAATATGCTGTCTAGTTTGGTCATAACTTTCCTGCCAAGGAGTAAGCATCTTTTAATTTCATGGCTGCAGTCACCATCTGTAGTGATTTTGGAGCCCCCCAAAATAAAGTCTGCCACTGTTTCCACTGTTTCCTCATCTATTTGCTATGAAGTGATGGGACTGGATGCCATGATCTTAATTTTCTGAATGTTGAGCTTTAAGCCAACTTTTTCACTCTCCTCTCTCACTTTCATCAAGAGGTTCTTTAGTTCTTTTTCACTTTCTACCAATAAAGGTGGTGTCATCTGCATATTTGAGGTTATTGATACTTCTCCCAGCAATCTTGATTTCAGCTTTTGCTTCTTCCAGCCCAGCGTTTCTCATGATGTACTCTGCATATAAGTTAAATAAGCAGGGTGACAATATACAGCCTTGACGTACTCCTTTTCCTATTTGGAGCCAGTCTGTTGTTTGATGTCCAGTTCTAACTGTTGCTTCCTGACCTGCATACAGATTTCTCAAGAGGCAGGTCAGGTGGTCGGGTATTCCCATCTCTTTCAGAATTTTCCACAGTTTATTGTGATCCACACAGTCAAAGGCTTTGGCATAGTCAGTAAAGAAGAAATAGATGTTTTTCTGGAACTCTCTTGCTTTTTCCATGATCCAGCCAATGTTGGCAGTCTGGTTCCTCTGCCTTTTCTAAAACCAGCTTGAACATCAGAAAGTTCATGGTTCACGCATTGCCGAAGCCTGGCTTGGAGAATTTTGAGCATTACTTTACTAGCGTGTGAGATGAGTGCAATTGTGCGGTAGTTTGAGCATTCTTTGGCATTGCTTTTCTTAGGGATTGGAATGAAAACTGACCTTTTGCAGTCCTGTGGCCACTGCTGAGTTTTCCAAATTTGCTGGCATATTGAGTGCCGCACTTTCACAGCATCATCATTTAGGATTTGAAATAACTCAACTGGAATTCCATCACCTCCACTAGCTTTGTTCATAGTGATGCTTTGTTTGTAGTGATGACCCAAACTTGTCCCTTTTCAATTGAAATATCATTGTAGGAAACAGATGACACAGATGGCATACTTGCAAAAATGTGGAATGAGGAAGCTTTCATCTTGCTGGTCCTGTAACTAGGACCACTTGAAAACTAGGAGGAGCCACCAAGAATTTGAATCAGGAAGTGAAAGCCTTACCTTGCAGATAATCCCTTACATGTGTAATCTTGTTTGTTGCTGTTTTCCGCTGGTTTCCCTGGAGGTGGTACTCCGCTGTAAATTGTCTGCTGTAACTTAGAGTACACCCTGGGGCACAAGATCTGTCTTGGCATATTCCTTGTTGAGCCAGTGTGCAAAAAAAAAAAAAAAAAAAAAGCAGCGTCTCCTACCGCAGCTGATAGGGAAGTCAGGGATCTTTTCTGGACCAGCCTCAACATCCAGAGATAGGCATCTCCTCTTGAGCGGCTCCTGGATCATTAGTGATGGCTGTGGACTGAGGTGAGGGTCCTGAGCCTTCACTGAATGCAGGACATCATCATATTGTTCAGTTGAATGACTGTCTCGAAAGGAGAAGAGCAGCTGACCTCAGCAAGGCTCAGGAGGCAAAGAGGTTGTGATGGGTGAAACCCAGGTCTGGCACTCCCCAACCCTCCCACTCTCTACCTCACAGCCCACATTGGTTCCCCTCTAGGACCTCACTGTCTGGTTTTCTAGAATCGTCCAGCTTCAGGGTCAGGCGTGTGTGGGTGTGCCTGTGTAAGGGGCCTGGCATTGACAGTGGAGCTGGAAACATGTCAGTATTTAGGGTTGACTACAGAGCATTGGTGTGACGCTGTCAGTAGTCAGTTTGGGAAGATGCAGGTGACTCCCGGGAGAGCGCCTACTCCAGCACGTGGACTGTGGAGGCATGCTGGGGTCACGGTCCGCCTGCCCACAGGGTGCTTGGGTCTGGTGCCTCCACGTGTGAAGGTCTGTGTGTCACCAACAGCCGTCCTCAGGCTCTAGGTGCTTCACCCCCCACCGCGGGTCACAGATTCAGGCAGAAGTAATGATACGAGCTTTTATTGCTTTTAAAAACAAACAAACATTCCTTTGAGCCCTGCTAATGGACAAAACCTGTCAGCTTGAGCTTCGTACGCTCATAAACTTTGTGATGTTATAGAAATGAACCATCCCTTTTCTACATACTTCTTCTCTAGGCAAAGGCTTCCAACAAGCAGTCATGTCCGAACTCATTTGTTTCTTGTTGACATAAAAAATTTTATTTGAACAGTTATGAAAGAGTCTTGGAAAACACCACTAAAAGCCACCTTTGTCCTTTCTTTTTGTGGCAGAAAAAAGCTGTTCCTTGCCTACTGGCTTATGCTGTAGCTCTTTAAGGAGGTGGAGGGGCTGTCTGAGGTCTAGACCTGCCTCCTTTCTGTCCTTCTTCAGCAAGAAAGGAGTGTCGTCATTAACAGGGACCCAAACCAGTCACTTGTGTACAGGAGACACTTTTCCCATAAGCCCTTTGTAAGTCGCACTTGAGCAAGACTGTTCCTGAAGATCCCACACAAGTCTGTGATTGGGACAAATAAAGTATCTCCTTTATTGTAAATTGTGAAGGTTGGTTTTTATGTTATGTTAGTTTCCATTCTCTCAACATCTCCATCATCATATTTTTGAGGAGTTTTAAAATTTCAAGGTGATGTTAGGCAGGAAATTAAGAATACTTTGGAAGAGAGGATGTTTTGGCATCTTACTTGTGCATGTGTTGAAACAGGGACCCTGCTTCACAGGTCCTCGTGTCTACGCACTTGCTCAGGAGTGATTTTTTCCATCAGCCTCTTTTATAGATGATTATGTCTTACCTGATTTGAATATGAAAGTCTACTGTATCTAGCAAATCAGTGGCAATAATGTATTTCTTTTAATTTATAGAGTAAGATGCAAATAACTAAAATTATTAACTTGATTGCATTCAGTCAAGGATATGTAGTATATATGGTTTCCCTTGCTGTGCAAAAGCTTTTAAGTTTTATTAGGTCCCATTTATTTTTGCTTTTGTTTCCATTACTGTAGGAGACAGATTTAAAAAAATATTGCTTTGATTTATGTCAACGAGTGTTCTGCTTATGTTTCACTCTAGGAGTTTTATAATATCTTGTATTTTTAGGTCTGTAAGAGATGATGGGATGGCATCACCAACTCAATGGACATGAGTCTGAGCGAACTCTGAGAAATAGTGAAGGACAGGGAAGCCTGGCATAGTGCAGTCCATAGGGCCACAAAGAGTTGGACATGACTTAGTGACTGAACAACAGCAAGACAGTTAGAGTTTATTTTTATAGATGGTGTTAGGAAGTGTTCTCATCTCATTCATTTACATGTAGCTGTCCAGTTTCCCCAGCACCACGTAGAGACTGTCTTTTCTCCATAATGTGTTGTTAACTCTTATTTTGTAGATTGTCAGTAGGTGTGTGGGTTTATTTCTGAGCTTTCTATCCTTTTCTATTGATCTATATTTCTGTTTTTGTTGTACCATACTGTCTTAATTACTGCAGCTTTGTAGTATAGTCTGAAGTCAGAAAGCATGATTCCTCCAGCTCTGTTCTTTCTCAATATTGTTTTTGCTATTCAGGGTCTTTTGTATTTCCATTGTAAAATTATTTGTTCTAATTCTTTAAAAAATGCCGTTGGTGATTTGATAGGGATTACATTGAATCTGTAGATTGCCTTGGGTACTATGGTCATTTTTAATAGTATTGACTCTTCCAGTCCAAGGACACGGTATATCTTTACATCTGTCTGTGTGGTCTTCAGTTTTTCCCATCAGTGACCTATAGTTTTTGGAGTACAGGTCTTTTGTCTCTGTTGTGAAGTCGCGCACTCATGTCTGACTATTTGTGACCCCATGGACTGTAGCCCACCAGGCTGCTCCATCCATGGAATTTTCTAGGCAGGAGTACTGGAGTGGGTTGCCATTTCCTTCTGCAGGGGATCTTCCCAACCCAGGGATCGAACCCGGTTCTCCCGCATTGGGGGCAGACACTTTACCCTCTGAGCCACCAGGGAATCTTTGCCTCCTTAGGAAACCGTAAACAAAAAGAAAAGATGACTCATAGAATGGGAGAAAATGTTTGCAAATTATGTGACCAACAAGGGATTAATCTCTAAAATATACCAACAGTTTATGCAACAACAACAACAGGAAAAAAAGAACTTATTCAAAAATGGGCAGAAGACCTAGGCAGACACTTCTCCAGAGAAGACATACAGATGGCCAACAGGCACATGAAGAGATGCTCAACTTTGCTAATTATTTGAGAAATGCAGATCAAAACGGCAATGAGGCACCACCTCCACTGCTCAGCATGGCCCTTTTAAAAAGTCTACAAATGAATGCTGAGGAGGGTATGGAGGAAAGGGAACCCTCCTACACTGTTGGAATGTAAATTGGTGTATCACTACAGAGAATAGTATGAAGCTTCCTCAGAAAACTGAAAATAGAGTTGTCATATGATCTGGCAACCCTACTCCTGGGCATGTATGTGGAGAAAATTCTAATTTGGAAAGGTACACGCACCCCAGTGTTCACAGCAGCACTGTTCACAGTAGCTAAGACATGGAAGCAGCCTCAGTGTCCATCAGCAGATGACTGGATAAAGATGTGGTGACCATTTTCTACACATTCATGTGTCATCAGGGTACCTCAGATTTCACTATTAGTTTAATCTCCTTCTACCTAAAAGAACTTATTAATCTTCAGAATCCTCTATTAAAAGGTTTTTCCAAAGTGAACGTTTGCTCAGAGAATTTTGGACGTGGGACACCAGGTGTGGAGCGGGGAGAAGATGGGTACCAGCCACATCAGGGAGGAAACAACGAGGCCCGCCAGGCTCCTCTGTCCATGGGGTTCTCCAGGCAGGAATACTGGAGTGGGTTGCCATTTCCTCCTCCAGGGGATCTTTCTGGACCCAGGGATCAAACCATATCTCCTGCATCTGGTACACTGTAGGCAGATTATTTACCACTGCGCCACCTGAGAAGCCAGAGGGGCCAGTGATTATGTTAAAATCTATTGAGACAAAGAGTAAAAGTGTCTGAGTTTGCTCCATGTGCACAGGACTCTGATGTAAATTCGTATTTTTCGCTGTCTCCCAGTGTATTTGAGATGCTTCTACTCAATCTTATTTACTTGAGTAGATGAGACCGACAACCAAAGCCTAAAGCAAATAAAGGAAAGCAAGACCAAGTGAGGTTGGGGAAGCGCTGGGATGAGACCCCATGGGTCACGGTGCATGGGGCGCCCACCTTGCTCTCTGGCCATGCTTTTAAGCTCCGACCTGGGCAGTGGTTGTTAGCGTCCTTGATGGTGGAGGGCGCAGAGTGACCTGTTACCACTGTAGTGGGCCAGTCTGGTGATGGCTGGAGTCAGGAGGTGGGTCAGTATTTACACGAGTGGGCCTTGGGAGAGCCTGGCTGACACACGCTTCTGCTCAGCAGATACTCGCTTGACCCTTTCCCTTCACTGCTTCATTCCTGGGGCCCATCCCAGGCTGAGCAGCAGCACGTCGGGTGTGGAGGGGAGGAGCCGCTCCCGCTGCCTGGGCTGCGTCTGCCTCCTTGGCTCTCGCTGTGCTCCACGTGGTGTCCTGGCCCCTGGGCTCAGAGCTGTGAGGTTTCCTGCAGTTGTGCCTGGCAATCCATGCCGGGGCTGCGGCTGGTTGTTGGGGGTAGGGGGAGGCGGGCTAGGGGCTGCTCTGCGTGCAGGCGCGGGGTCCGCCGCCGCCCCGCCGTCCTCTGGGACGCTGACTGCAGACAGCAGCGGAGGGCTCTGTCCACACGGTCATCTGGGGTCACCATCACGGCCTCTGCTGCAGCTTAGTGGGAGGAATAAATTTTAAGGAAAACAAAAAAAATACAGAGTTCTGATAAGATGCTGTTTGGAAGGTCCAACCAACTCTTTGAAGTAGAACACTGTAAAATGTATTCAAAGTAAATCGTATTTCACTTGGAAGCAAACACAGTTCCAAGAATGAGCTAAGGTAAACAGAGGGTGGCCTTGCCTGGCATTGCGTGGGGCCGTCTCTGGGCCGGGCCCCCAGCAGCCGTCTCCCCTGGCCGTGAGCCCCACAGCGCTGCCTGCTGTCCTCGTGTGACCCGGGCAGTGTGGGGAGTCCCCTCAGCCGGATGAGGTGGGGCCGCACCTGTCCCGTGGCCTTGTGCCTCCTTGGACTGGCCAGGGGAGCGAGGGTTGGCTCTGGGTTCAAGTGCAGTGTTGGCTTTTTTACTCCTGCAGTGAATCACCAGAAACTTCGGGCTGAAACAACGTAAATTTATTTCCTTACAGTTCGGTAGGTCAGAGTCGCCCTGGGCTGATTCTAAGGCGGAGGCGAGCCTGAGTGCTCTCGGGACGCTCCAAGAAGGTTTCCTGCCTTTTCCTCTGTCTGGGGGTCATGCGGCCCTGGGCCGGGGTCCCCCTCCACCTTCCCGCCTCATGAGACGCAGGGTGTCGTGTCCATAGCCGGCAGCATCGCCCCCATCACTGCTGCCTCTGCCTCCCAGCTCTGTGGGAGTGTTTCTGATTATCCTGTGATGACCTGTGGCCCACTCAGTCCAGGACAAGCACCTCAGCTGAAGGCTCTGAACAGCACCTCTGCCAAGTCTCACTGGCCCACTGAAGCAACATCTCAGGGTTTAGGGTCCTGACTTTGGCACTGACCAGCTGTGTGATGCTGGCATTAGATTTGCCGTTTTGCCCCAGTGTGCTGGAGTTGGTCTAAATAATCGTGTGGGTTCCTTCCAGCAGCAGCACCCTGTGAATCTGTGCCTCCGAAGAGGGATCAGGTTCATTGTTTCTAAAACTTAACTCTCACGAACCCTGTCTGTGAGAACCAAGGCTTTAATGCCTTTACCCATCAGCTTTGTGAGTATCTGTGTATGTATTCAGCCCATGCGCACTTTTGATATTTGCTATTCAGTCACGCAGGGAACTCTTATCAGTGAAACTATGTTTAGAATCTTTATCTGTTTTCTTACCCCTTAACTCCATGGAAACTGGTCTCCATGTATGTAAGCAACTTGAAAATAAGAGTTATTTTAAAACATTTTAACACTTAGTTTACTTTTAAAATAGTAGATTATACAGTTAACATGAAGTCAAAATGATGTTGTTCTTCAGTCGCTAGGTTGTTCCAGCTCTCTGCGACCCCATGGACTGCATCACACCAGGCTTCCCTGTCCATCACTATCTCCCAGAGCTTGCTCAGACTCACATCCATTGAGTTGGTGATGCCATTTACCATCTCATCCTCTGTCACCCTCTTCTCCTTTTGCCTTCAATCTATTCCAGCATCAGGGTCTTTTCCAATGAGGCAGCTCTTCGCATTAGGTGGCCAAAGTATTGGAGCTTCAGGTTCAGCATCAGTCCTTCCAATGAATATTCAGGGTTGATTTCCTTTAGGATTGACTGTTTTGATCACCTTGCAGTACAAAGGGCTCTCAAGAGTCTTCTCTAGCACCACAGTTTGAAAGCATCAGTACTTTGGCGCTCAGCCTTCTTTATGGTCCAACGCTCACATCCATACACGACTACTCGAAAAACTGTAGCTTTGACTATATGGACCTTTGTTGGCAAAGTGATGTCTCTGCTTTTTAATACAGAGTCTAGATTTGTCATAGCTTTTCTTCCAAGGAACAAGTGTCTTTTAATTTCATGGCTGCAGTCACCATCCTCAGTGATTTTGGAGCCCAAGAAAATAAAGTCTGTAATTGTTTCCATTGTTCCCCCATCTATTTGCTATGATATGCTGGAGTCCACGGGGTCACAAAGAATTGGACATGACTTAGCAACTGAACGTTTCCCATGAAGTGATCGGATCATATGCCATAATCTTAGTTTTGTGAATGCTGAGTTTTAAGCCAGCTTTTTCACTCTCCTCTTTCACCTTCATCAAGAGGCTCTTTAGTTCCTCTTCACTTTCTGCTATAAGGGTGGTGTCACCTGCATATCTGAGATTATTGATATTTCTCCTGGCAGTCTTGATTCCAGCTTGTGCTTCATCCAACCCAGCATTGCATGTGATGTGCTCTGCATGTAAGTTAAATAAGCAAGATGACAATATACCGCCTTGACGTACTCCTTTCCCAATTTGGAACCAGTCTGTTGTTCCATGTCCATTTGGGTTTCTCAGGAGGCAGATAAGGTGGTCTGGTAGTCCCATCTCTTTTAGAATTTTCCACAGTTTTTTGTGGTCTACACAGTCAAAGGCTTTACCATTGTCAGTGATACAGAAGTAGATGTTTTTCTGGAATTCTCATGCTTTTTCTATGAAATGTGCCTCATTATAAAATTATTAACTTGTAAAATGGCTTGAGTGAAAGTTGCTCAGTCATGTTCGTCTCTTTGCAACCCCATGGACTGTAGTCCACCAGGCTTCTCTGTCCATGGAATTCTTCAGGCAAGAATACAGGAGTAGGTTGCCATTTCCTTCTGCAAGGGATCTTCCCGACTATGTAAAATATATAAAATAGCTTATATTAGAGTCATCCTTTTAGTGATGTGGACATATACACTGGATTGTGAATGTTCTTTTGTGTTTAAATAAACGTTCCTTGCATTTACAAATTTATTGTGTGTTTGTTAAGATCAGCATGGAGATCTTTCAGTGCTTGATTTTATAACTTTTTTTCTGTTCTTGCAAATGCTGTCATTTTTTTAAGTTTTTATCTTCTTATTTAAGTAGAGAATGAAAAATATCTCCTTGGTCCAAGTGGCTGTTTATAAAGATCTGTAGGGTACAAGCTGAGGAAATCTTTTTAATGGAACATCTGTTTTTCAAAAGAATTTAACAGTGGAAGACCAAAAATTGAGCAAAGACTTCTCTTCCGTCCATTTGTGTCCAGCAGGCAGACGGTGGGAGCTGGTACAGGATACCTGGTATCCCTGCTCAGCCTCAGAATAACAACAACACAGACACACTGTGCTTAGACGTGGCTCATCGTCCTTTCCAGCGTTGGCTGACACCCCTGTGAAGAGTCAGCAGTGTTCTTGGCTGTGGGTTTGGAGTAGGTGTTTGGGTGGGAAAGGAGGCGTGTCTCGTTGAGGACTGGGGCTGGGTGCTGACGGGTGGGGCTGCCAGCCTCTCTTGGAGTCGCCGCTGTGGGGAAAAACCTTTCCTTCTACCCACAGTGAGCTTGGGCTGTCGTGACGTCCCTTTAGCTTTAGGCCCAGGAGCTGCACATAAAGAATAAGTGTAATACTGGTCTTTAACGTCACCCTGTCAGGCTTGTAAAGGCTCCGTCCTGAGGTGAGTGTGAGCTTTGGGGTCACCAGAGGTATAGCTTTGGTTTCTGTAGCCTATTGGTGGGAGTAATGGTGATCCCTGACCTGCCGGCTGTGGCGAGTGTGGAGCGCGCATCAGTGCTCAGCCAGTCCTGCTGTCGTCTTCCCTCTCCAGTTCTCTTCTCCCAAGCCTCTGGAGCGCTTCTCCCATTTATTTATGTGTGTTTGGCGGTGCTGGGTCTTCCCCGCCGCCGGCCTTCCTCTCCTGGCCGTGCGCAGGCTTCTCGTGTGGAGCACGGGCTTAGCTGCTCATCAGCATGAGCGATCTCCCCAGACCAAGGATCAGACCCGTGTTCCCTGCACTGACAGGTGGATTCTCCCCCACTGCACCACCAGGGAAGTCCCCTTTTAAGGCCTTCTAACATGACTGTAGACCTTGTGTGCTTAGAGGCCATGTTACCAATACTCCCCTTAAGCTGGGATACAGAGAAGGAACAAGGTGCTCCATTAGGAAGGTAAAGGAACAGCACGTGAAAACCGACGTCCAGTTGTTTAAGAAAAAGGGGAGCCACGCTGTCGCCACAGTCACACTCCTCACTTCTGTACAAGAACCTGTGATGCCTTTGCCTGTGTGATTCCACCCTGCGATGCAGGAGAGATGAGCGCTGAGGTGTGATGCTGTGTCCTGGCAAGTCAGGTCAGCGATGGCGGTGTGGTGGGCCTGCTCTTATGTTTCTGCGAGACTTCAGAGAAAAATAATGTCTCTGTGTTAAACATCTGAAAATCTCCTCTCTCTGATGAATCAAGTTTTTCTGACTGTGGTTTTAATAATTCTCGTGTCACCCCTCCATCCAGCTGTTTAAAGGACCTTGTCAGTGAGCAGATACTTGGTCATCAGGAGTACACGTTGGTTTCTGAAGTTCACACGTCAAGTGACCGCCACGCTTCTCAGCAGTTAGTGAACGAATCCCTTTTTGAGCGGAGGGAAGGTGTGTACGTTTTTATTTTCTTCAAAGCTGAACTGTTAGTTCTGCCGCTTCTTGTGGTCTGCAGCAGCTAGAGGTCAACTCTCACTGTGAAGTCATGCCGACGGGAGCGCCAGAACTTCTTGCAGGGAAGTGAGGAGCATGATCGTGGACGCGACTTAGGCCTCCTCCCCCCGTTTTCAAACAGCTGGACCTATTGCATGCATATGCTCCTTTCTCGTGTCCATAAAGGAGCTTATTAGCACAGCAGACTAAACCCTGTGTACTTACTGTGAGAGACGGAGCCTGAATGACAAGCGAGGGACGTGAGGATGTTACTGTCGTTCTGCTGATACTGAATTACTGTGCAAGAGTCGATGATTTGTGCAACTGAATATCCTCATCAGTGAGGGGGGCTTGGAGCTGGCAGTGAGGGGCAAGTGTTTAGGGTTCCCCAGCTTTACTTCATTTTCTTTTAAAGGCTACTATATGGTTGGTGAAGAAAAATGTAGGAGGCTTCAGCTACTATTTTCAGTGCTTGATTTCTAAAGTGAGGTTGTCAGTATAGGGTTATCTTTTGTGTTATTCATCATCTTTGAATGCTGAAAAACCAGATAATCTATTACAATTTATAGTGAGTACCTTTGAGCTTTACACACTGCCTGCCTTTTTCTTATGCATTTTATCTTTGAAGTTATACCTATTCATGATAGAAAAATAGGCAACTACACAGCAGGGTCTAAAGTGAAAAATGCAAGTATCTGTCCTTTCATAGCTAGTCCTAAATTCCAGAGGTAGGTGCTTACTCTGTTTTCTGTAGTTCTGCTGGTTACCTGTACAACCTTATAAGACGCTTCCATTTCTTGATTGCTGAGCCTTAGACAGTATCAATTTCAGATACCCTGTCATAAAATTCAGATGTCTTCTCCCACCTCCTCTTCCCGAACAGCTGGTTTTTGTTCAGCATATGATTTTTTTTTTTGCATTATTACAGTTGATAACATTCCCTTCTGTGGCTCTAATCAAGGCTTCTTTGCTGTGTGTGGAGATTAATTCTAAAAATTGAAGCCCAATAAAAACAGCACTTGCAGTGTTGGGATTTTATAACCATTAGCCGCTGCAGTGGATCTGGGTCCATGAAGAAGGCCACGTAACCGGTGTCAGGGGTCCTGCCCCGCTATAGGTGGGATGGGCCCAGCTCCTGTGTCTGGTGGGTCCTCTTTCCATTTCTTTCCATTTTCCTCATGTCTCCCCAATCATATGGGAGTCAAATTTCTTGCATCATGTGTCATCTCTCTAGTGAGTGGATGTGGGTTTGCATAGGAGTTGCCTCCTTGAATAATTTTTTTTTTCATCTGAAATGCACAGGGCATAAACCTCCTGAGATTTTGTGTGTTTAAAGATGTCTTTGTTTTGCCCATGCACATAAGTAACAAGTTAGCTGGCTGAGATCTTCTGATCATGTTTATTATAAGATATTGAACATAGTTCCCTGTCCTTACTGTTCATCTATAGCATATATGGTAGTTTGTATCTCTTAATCTCATACTCACAGCTTATCCCTCCCCGCCTTGCCCCACTGGTAACCATAAGTTTGTTTTCTATGTCTATGAGTCTGTTTCTGGTTTGTAAATAAGTTCATTTGTATCATCTTTTTAAGATCACATGTATAAGTAATGTATGATATTTGTCTTTGTCTGTCTTCCTTCACCTAGAATGATCATTTCTGGGTCCATCCATGTTACTGCAAATGGCATTATTTCATTCTTTTCAGTGGCTGAGTAAATATATATATCTATATATGAATATATGTATGTATATCTATGTGTATAGATACATATCTATTTCACACCTTCTTTTCTAATCATCTGTTGATGGACATTTAGGTAAGTACCTTTCACATCTTGACTGTTGTAAACAGTGCTGCTGTGAACACTTGGGTGCATGTATCTTTTCAAACTATGGTTTTCTCCAGATATATGCCCAGGAGTAGGATTGCTAGATTATTTGATAATTCTCCTTTTAGTTTTTTAAGGAACCTTGATACTGTTCTCCATCGTGGCTGCACCAGTTTACATCCCCACTAGCCGTGTACTGCAGTTTTCCTTTTCTCCACACCCTCTCCAGCATTTGTTATTTGCACAGTATTTGATAACAGCCATTCTGACCTGCATGAGGTGGTGCCTCATTGTTCTTCTGATCTGCATTTCTCTAATAATTAGCAATGTTGAATACCTTATCATGCTCCCATTAGCCATCTTCATGTCTTCTTTGGAGAAATGTCTGTTTAGATCTGCCCATTTTCTGTTGGGTTGTTCAGCTTTTGAATATGAGCTGTTTGTGTATTTGGGAAACTAAGCCCTTTTAGGCTGCATCGTTTGCAAATATTTTCTCCCAGGCTCTCGGCTGTCTTTATTTTGTCAGTGCTTTCCTTTGCTGCACAGACGCTTATAAGTATAGGTTGGTCTCATGTGTTTATCTTTGCTTGGACTTCTGTTCCTTTGGGGAAGTGGGACACTCACCATCTTGATCGTTAGCCCTGCCGTTGATATTTTTCTATCCAGCCATTGAAATGCTTTTAGTGTATTTATAAGTTTTAATGAAAGAATTTGACTATCTTAAAAGTGAATATAATTTGACTACTCACACCAAAGGCTTTTTGGTCTGTTTTTTACTTTTTTAAGATATCAAGTAATAACTTTCATTTTGAGATATAGTTCACATACTAATAAAATTCACCCATTTACAGCCACTGAAATTTTCCTGATTTCACTTGCTTTCAAGTCTTCTTCTCTAAGTTCTTAAAAATTTCTGGTATGCTAATACGTGTTTGTTGGAAAAGGTCAGTTTTCATTCCAATCCCAGAGAAAGCCAAATGCCAAAGAATGTTCAAACTACCACACAGTTGTACCCACCTCACATGCCGGTAAAGTAATGCTCAAAATTCTCCAAGCTAGGTTTCAACAGTATGTGAACCTTGAACTTCCAGATGTTCAACAGTATGTGAACCTTGAACTTCCAGATGTTCAATCTGGATTTAGAAAAGGCAGAGGGACCAGAGATCAAATTGCCAACATCCGTTGGATCATAGAAAAAGCAAGAGAATTTCAGGAAAATATCTACTTCTGTTTCACTGACTTTGACTGTGTGAATCACAGCAAATTGTGGAAATTTTTCGAGAAATGGGAATACCAGACCACCTTACCTGCCTCCTGAGAAATCTATATGCAGGTCAAGAAGCAACAGTTAGAACTGGACATGGAACAACAGTCTGGTTCCAAATTGGGAAAGGAGTACGTCAAGGCTGTATATTGTCACCCTGCTTATTTAACTTCTATGCAGAGTATATCATGCATAGTGCTGGGCTGGATGAAGCACAGGCTGGAATCAAGACTGCTAGGAGAAATGTCAATAACCTCAGATATGCAGATAACACCACTTTTATGGCAGAAAGCAAAGAGGAACTAAAGAGTCTCTTGATGCAGGTGAAAGAGGAGAGTGAAAAAGCTGGCTTAAAACTCAACATTCAAAAAACGAAGATCATGGCATCTGGTCCCATCACTTCATGGCAAATAGATGGGGAAACAGTGGAAACAGTGACAGATTTTATTTTCTTGGACTCCAAAATCACTGCAGTGAGTGCAGCCATGAAATGGCTCCTTGGAAGATGCTCGCTGCCTTGGAAGAAAAGCTATGGCAAATCTAGACAGCATATTAAAAAATAGTGACATCACTTTGCCAACAAAGGTCTGTATAGTTAAAGCTCTGGTTTTTCCAGTGGTCATCTATAGATGTGAGGGTTGGACCATAAAGTTGAGCCCCGAATAATTGATGCTTTTGAACTGTGGTATTGTAGAAGACTGTTAGGAGTCCCTTGGACTGCAAGGAGATCAGATCAGTCAATCCTAAAGGAAATCAGTCCTGAATATTCATTGGAAGGACTGATGATGAAGCTGAAGCTCCAATACTTTGGCCACTTGATGCAAGGAACTGACTCATTGGAAAAGATCCTGATGCTGGGAAAGATTAAAGGCAAGAGGAGCAGGGGATTACAGAGGATGAGATGGTTGGATGGCATCACTGACTTGATGGACAGGAGTTTGAGCAAGCTCCAGGAGTTGGTGATGGACAGGGAAGCCTGGTGTGCTGCAGTGCATGGGGTCACATGGGCTGAGTCGGACACGACTGAGCGACCAAACTAAATTAAATGCATGTTTTCCCTCTTTTTCTAGAACTTCCATGTGTTAGTCGCTCAGTCATGTCTGACTCTTTGCAACCCCATGGGCTACATCCCACCAGACTCCTCTGTCCACGGGATTTCTGAGGCAGGAATACTGGAGTGGGTTGCTGTGTCCTTCTCCAGGGATCCTCTGGACCCAAGGATCGAACCTAGGTCTCCCACATTGCAGGCAGATTCTTTACCATCTGAGCCACCAGGGACTCAGGCAAGTAAACACCGGTGTTTAGCCACGACTGCATACCGCCCTGATTTGCGGTGTGCTCTTTGATTTCCTTTCCTAGATCAGATAAAACAACCAAAGTACAAGCAGATGCCCATCTCAGTGCCCTGACCTTCTGTTGGGTTGTTGTATATCAGTGAACACTACATAGGCCACCCCACTGACTTCTCACGCAGAGTTCCTGGTCGTAGGACACCAGGCACACCCTGGCGACTCGGCCAGAGGGTATGAGACTGGTAGGGGCGGGCCGGGGGGACAGGCAGAAACGCCTCTCCTCTCTTAGGATTGTGAGGTTGCTGTGAAAGGGTGTGGGGAGGAGGGACCTCGTCTTTCAGTAAATGCACTTACTGTGTGTAAGGCCCAGAGCTGGGCCCTGCAGGGGACTCAGGACCGTGTCAGAGACTATCCCTGCTCTCAGAGTGTTTTATGTCTCGCACGGTTACTAGCTAAGAATGCAAGTGTATATTTAAAAGGTACAGTTAAGCCAACCATAGACAACCGTAGACAACCATCTGGGGTCCAGAAGGAGATGTACATCTCTATTAAGGAATAAGAAAGGGGTTGGACACTGTTGTATTTGAGTTGTGTCTTGTAAGGTAAATGGGCTTCTGACAAGTGGATGTGGGGTCTGGGGAAGAGGGCTCTTCAGATGGAGAGAGTGTTGGAGAAATGTCCCAGGGGTGGGGGAAGAGAGACTGTGTTAGGGACTAGGGAGTTAGAATATTGGATATCTACTGAGAAAGGAGGATGAGGTATTTGAGAAAATTGTTTGGGATCTTAAGTGTTAGGAGAAGAGTTTGAACTGAGTTTGCTGGAAGGGAATTGGAAAAAGCCTGATCTGATAGAAATGATAGTTTTAACGAGATGAGTGTGGTAGATCTCTTGGCGTGAAATCCAGTGAGTTGATTCTGGTCTGCCCACTAGGCTGTCAGGATGCAAATGGGAGACTGCCCTGGTCTCACTGTGCTCACAGCCTGTGGACAGGACAGCCTAGTTGCTTTACCCAAAGAAACATTCAGTTATAACACAGTTTTAAAAACACAGATATGTAGTAGGTATTTAGTAGATCTTTAGCCATAATTGAATCCATTCCCATGGCCACCTCAAATGATCAAATTTCTCATCTCAGATTTTATTATGAATGCAGCCAGAATCATCAGGTATCTTCTTATGCCGTACGTTGTTGTTCAGTCGCTGAGTTGTATCTGAGTTGTTGCAACCCCATGAACTGCAGCACGCCAGGCTTCCCTGTCCTTCACTGTCTCCTGGTGTTTGCTCAAATTTATGTCCACTGAGTCTGTGATACTATCCAACCATTTCATCCTCTGTCTTCCTCTTCTCTTCCTGCCCTCAATCTTTCCCAGCATCAGTGTTTTTTCCAGTGACAAAACATGGTCTACTAGAGGAGGGACTGGCAAGCCACTCCAGTATTCTTGCCTTGAGAACCCCAGGAACAGTATGAAAAAACTGTCATTTGTTTTAAATGCTTATTACAAGTCTTGCTTAACTTACACTCACTGCTATACATTTACTCATCTAGAAATATAAAAAATAATTTATCTCTTTATGATTTATTTTGGTTGAATGTTAGTGTTAGTTGCTCAGTCATGTCTAACTCTTTGTGACACCCTGGACTGTAGCTTGCCAGACTCCTCTGTCCATGGGATTTCCCAGGCAAGAATATTGGAATGGGTACCTGTTCCCTTCTCCAGGGGATCTTCCCTGCCCAGGGATCAAACCTGTGTTTCCCAAATTGCAGGCAGATTCTTTACCATCTGAGCCACCAGGGAAGCCCCTCATTTTGGTTGAAAATACTTTAATTCATAACCTATTGTTTGGTTATTTAGAGAAAGAAGAGTTAGGTTTGGGCTTATCAGAAGTGTCTTAGTAAATCTTTCCTTTTAGGTTTCTCTTATTTCTTATTTTTGGAAATCATTATACTTGAATTGGAATACAGGTTTATTTTTTTTTTTAAGAGTGCTTCAATAAAATCACTCGTTTCAAAATAATAATCTGCTATTGATAAAAATTATTTATTGCACATGGGTATTTCTTTTCCTCTTATATCATCATATATTTGGACAAATTAAGGCATAAAGACAGTGTTTTTCAGTAACACTCATCTCACCCACAGAATATTTTCAAGTATTTTAAGCATCCTTTTAAGACAGACTTAGTCTAAGGTGAAAGAGCTTAGTTGAAAAGGCCAGGAGATTGTACTTCGACCTGTTTTTGAAAGCCCAGATCCCAAAGCTTTTGCACCCACGAGTTTGTTTCCTTACTGAAGATGTTGATGGTGCCGTCTGGGTTCACAGGGTTGACTTTCCGTCCTTAGAGTAGATTGTTCCATAGTGAGAGCATGTCGTGCTCTGTGACTCCGTGCCGTCTTCACACTGGCTCTGCCAGCAGAGCAGTCCTTCGGAAAGCAGGCACATTATGCGTCACTCTTGCATGGAAAGCACACGTGGTCCGAGGAAGGGCCGAGTGTGTGTGGCCCACAGCTGAGCTGCCTCAGCTCTCCTGTAACCTAGACCCCAGGGTGTTGGGGTTGCATTTAGGTCCTTCACACCCAGATGTCTTCTTCCCAAATGTGCCATCAGTGACCCTGCCCACACCTTATCCCCTCCGCATGCTGGAGAGGCCACCCCTAAAGAGGGAACAGAGACAGAACCAGCAGGAATGAAAGCACCCTCTCGGATGGTCTGGTAGCCACAGGAGTCATCGAGATCACAGGTTGTCCTGTCTTCCTTTGCCTTTGGGTGGAACTCATCTTGTGAGAAGTTGGATTCTTCCAAGTCTCCAGTGACAGAGGTGTCATAATTCACTGCAGTATTGAACAGCCCTTGGCTGTCAGGAAATCCTTTCATCCCACTTAAATAATGTATGCATCCGTTTCAGCCTGTGTTTTTCCATCAGCAAATACGGAGCTGACTTACTCTCTCTGCATGAGACTTCTCTGTTGTATTTGAAGACTGAGTGCCCCATGAATACATCTCAGCTTCTGCAGCTTGTCTTTCATAGTATTTTCAAATATTATGTAGAGAGAATAGGTGAGATGTAAGTAAAGTCATCTGTACCTCTCTCTCCCCACTGAGAGCCCTGTGTCCCTTCTGTTTGTGGATTTCAGACTGTGTCCAAGCCATCCAGGGAGAGGCCGCTGGCACTGGTGTGGGGTCAGATGGCCACAGACACCCGCTGCTCGGCCTCAGTGCTGGGCCTCCTTCCTGTTGGGTGCTGGTCTCTGCTTCGGCATTGCTGGTCTCTTGTTTGCCCAGGTAGGCTTGTTACTGACTGAGACACTTGCATATCTTTCCCCCCACATGCGTACATAGTTGCAGATCCGGCATATGCGGTCATTTCTAAGTTTTCTTCACTGTGCTGCCACTGGTTTATTTTTAAAACATTTTAATATTGAAGTAAAACTTCATTAAGTGAATCACAGTGTGGAAATCCTCAAATGTGGAATTATACTGAGTTTTGACACATGTCTACAGCTGACTAACCAACATCCCAGCCAGATATAAAATACATCTATTTTCTCATGCCTTGTGAGGGTTTCTTTCTAGTAGTTTGGCTTTACCTATTCTCAAAGTCATATAAATGTAATTTGTATATATGTATTCTGATACCATTCTAATGGCGGAAAGTGAAGAGGAACTAAAGAGCCTCTTGATGAGGATGAAAGAGGAGAGTGAAAAACCTGGCTTGAAATTCAACATTAAATAAACTATCATGACATCAGTCCCATTACTTCATGGTGAACAGAAGGGGAAAAAGTGGAAACAGTGACAGATTTTATTTTCTTGGGCTCCAAAATCACTGCAGATGGTGACTGCAGCCACGAAATTAAAAGACACTTGCTTCTTGCAAGGAAAGCTATGACAAACCTAAACAGTGTAATAAGAAAGCAGAGACATCACTTTGCCAACAATGGACCATCTAGTCAAAGCTATGGTTTTTCCATTAGTCATGTACGGATGTGAGAGCTGGACCATAAAGAAGGCTGAGCACCAAAGAATTGATGCTTTCTAAGGGGAGTGCTGGAGAAGACTCTTGAGTCCCTTGGACAGCCAGGAGATCAAACCAGTCGATCCTAAAGGACATCAACCCTGAATATTCATTGAAAGGACTGATGCGGAAACTCCAATCCTTTGGTCACCTGATGCAGAGAGCCGGTTCATTGGAAAAGACCCTGATGCTGGGAAAGATTGAAGGCAAAAGGAGAAGTGGGTGACAGAGGATGAGATGCTTAGATAGCGTCACCAACTCAATGGACATGAATTTGAGCAAGCTCCAGGAGGTAGTGAAGGACAGAGGAGCCTGGCGTGCTGCAGTCCACGGGGTCACAAGGAGTCGGGCACAACTGAGTGACTGAACGACAATTCTGATACGTGTTTATTCTGGTTTTCCATCCATAAGCGTCCGTAAGTTGCCCTTTTCTCTGTTTTAAACTAGCTGAGGAGCCCAGAGTTCATCTTCGGCAGATGGACCACCTGGGTTTCCAGTGTTCGCATTGTGAATAGTTCTGCAGGGAGCATTCCTGTGTAGATCTTTATGTGGACACACCTTCATTTCTTGGATTAACACCCAGCACTGGAATTGTGGGGCCATGAGGAGCTGTGTTTGTAACCTTACAAGAAACTGTTGAGTAGTTTTCCAGAGTGGTTACACCATTTTAAACGCCCACCAGCAGCGTGTGTGAGTTGTTGGCTCTGTTTCATTAACAGTTTCTGCTGTCAGTCTTTTAAGTTCTAATCATCCTAGTGGGTATGAAGCAATAACTCATTGTGGTTTTAGTTTATACTTCCCTGATGCCCAGGGACGTTGCGTACCTTTGCGGTTCCTTTTTGAAGGGTGTGTTCAGATCTTCTGCCTGGTTGTCAGCCGGGTTGGTGGGTTGTTATTTACTTGCAGTTCTTCATATTTCTGAATTTAAGTCCCTTGTCAGATACAGGTATTGCAAGTCTTCCCTCCTGTATGTAGCGTGAATTTTTATAGTTTTATTGTCTCGTTTGATGAACAGAATTTTTCAGTTTTGATAAAGTTCGACTTGTAAATTTTAATGTTTAGTTAAGATGGGGGGGGGGGGCAAAGGAGACCTACCTCATCATTAAGATATTATTCTGTGTGTTTTCCTAGAAAACTTACAGGTTTAGATTTTGCATTCGATTCTGAGATCCATCTCAAGTTATTTTTATATGTGGCGTGAGGTAGGGGTTTCTCCTATGGACTTCTAAGAGTTCCACATCCATTGTTGAAAAGACTTTCTTTTCCCTAGTTAAGTTGCCTTGACATGTTTACTTGATTGTCCATATGTGTGTGGGTCTGCTCCAGTGCTGTTTTAATTCTGAAACTGTGAACTGTCTTTCGCATTTAATGTCATGTTTAAATTATATGAGCATCCCTCCCCACTACATCAATGAAAACCCTGGACCAAAAAAAGAAAAATCTAACCCAGACAGTCGAACTAGAGATCTCACCTGACTGTCCTGTTCAGTATTGGAACCTGCTCCCATATGCCCCTGCCCCTGTGCTTCTGGCTCACCCACCTTCCTGGCTTTCTGTGAGGGTTGGACGGGGGCCTTGCAGAGCCCCTCAGGCAGGGCCTTTCTTCCCTGTCTGCCCATGGCCTCGGGGCAGGTGGGAGGAAAGGCAGGTAAGGGCAGGGCTCTTGCCGGGAATCCAGGTGTTTCCCAAATAAAATAGTCGATGCTTTACCAGGAAATAGCCCTCATTCTGCCATGAATCCTCAAGACAGCAGATCAAGTTACTGTCACTAATTTTCCCAGTAAATTTTGCTGCTCTCTGCAAAATGTTATCATAATTATTAAAAGTGATGAAACAGAAAACTAACAAGGTGACGAGCGGCATGAGTTCCCTTCATTTTATTTCAGTGACTGCATTCTCAAGAGCTCTGTTCCCTTTGAAACATTTGTAAGATTTGTTTTCTGTAATGGTTTGTCAGTTGGGCGCTCCATGTTTAAGGCCATCCAAGAAAAAATACAATATATCAGCTGTGTGACTGCTTCCTCATAACCACCAGAAGAGTCTGTAAGAAAGATGTTTGTTTGCTGTGGTTTGCTGCAGGCTTGGCTTCGCGTTTTTCAGATGCCAACAGTTCACTCAGTGCAAAGCCCTCAGCTGCCCCCTTCCAGAGCGTGTCACGTTTTCAGCTTTGTCTGCAGCACACACTGAGGGGGACGTCAGTTAGCAGCGGCGGCTCTCGTTTCTCCAGGTTCTCCTTGTGCACAGGTGCCAGGTCCCCCGGCAGCCCCAGGGGCTGCGGAGTGACAAGCCTCCTTCCTCCCTCTGCTCTTCCTGTGTCCACTGTGTGTGTCCACCACGTGCTGGGCCCAGAGGAGGTGCTGGGGACAGGCCACACGGGTGTGCAGCCATGCATCCCCACGGAGCATGACTCACAAGCCTGGGGGGTATGGTCCGTGTGTCCGTAACTGGTGAGCCTGACCCACCGTAGAATTGTCTTTGAAGCAGCTGACCCTGTGGATGTGGTTTTTCCCACGTAGCCATCACAGTTCAGTGCTCAGCCCACCAGCGATGAGGTTCATTCCTCGCTTATTCATCCAGCAGGGCTGTGATCACGGGCACCCAGGTGGGTGCTCGTGAGGAGAGATGGGAGCCTGCAGCCCCTGTGCCCAGGTACCCTGGTCTCATGGCGACCAGGCTGGGAGCCAAGTGAGGATGGTGTGCAGTGGGCTCAGGACGAGCAGCCCCTCCTCCTACCCTGAGGGTGGGGTGGGGACCTCCCCCAGGCGGCAGCATTCAGTCTAGTCCTAAAGCGGATGCGGCTAGTACGTGTGGAAACGGACCGTCCTGTGGACCTTCACCCAACCCCGAACTTGGTCTTATTTATGGGTGATTCCAAACAACAGAAGCTTCCATGCCAGACAGACAGGAAACTGTAAGAAGGGGAAAGCCGGCCTCCTTGTCACCTCAGGATGTGTCCCTCCGGGGACATACTGGGGACCCTCCAGGTAGGAACGTGGTGGGGGCCGGGTGCCCTTGGTAAGCTCCAGTGGAAGACTGTCAGTCCGTCCAGGCTGCCTCGTAAAACACCCCAGATGGCGCAGCTTGTAAATGACAAGCACAATTTCTCACACTGTAGCATCTGGCAAGTCCAGGACCAGCTGTCTGGAGGAGGCCCTCCTGTCCACTGCTTGTGCCCCTTGCTGCGCCCTCACTGGGCAGAAGGGACGTGGGGCTTCTGGGGTACTAATTGCACTGCTGAGGGCCCCACCTCGTGCCCTGAGCACCCAGCTCTCCAGCATCGCCTTTGAGGGGGTGGGCTTTGGCATCCGCATCACAGGGGCACACAGACATTCAGACAGGAGCACGGAGCCGAGGCGCCCCTGAGACTGGAGATGGTGACAGCAGACTGGCCCGCCTGCTGAGGGTGGAAACCGGGGCAGGAGGGCGTCCACACAGGGGGCTCAGTTCTTTCTGGAAGTTTCTGGAAGTCAAGTTGCAATCAGCCAGAGTTTATACCAATTGAGATACAGCTCAGTCATTAAACTTTACACATTTTATTGCTGTTCCTATGACAAGAGTATCTTCTAAATGTTCTTTTTAGTAGGCCATTGAATCTTTTTTACTTTATGGGGCAGTAAGAAATGCATGAAGGAATTTGAATTTAGAGGGGCTGTTGTGCATCTATATCTGGGCACTGGCATTTAGAGTCTATAAAATCAATTGGCAGTGAAGGTTTTATTTACACGTGAGGACCTCAGCTAGACCACCATGCTGCTCTTTGCCAGATGTACTGGAGCACGCCTGATAGGGCAGAAATGGGCCGGAAAGCAGTGAATCAGAAGTGTCCGTGCGCCGCTCTCATGAGGATTTAATGTCCTATAAAATACCTGTATGTATAATGGAGAAGCAAAAATATTAGAAAAGTATAACAGGCCCATGCCATAGTTTTTATAGGAGGAAAGCAGTCACTGTTGACCGAAGTGTGTTTTGGGGTTAAGAACTGTTGTCAAAGCTCACATTGCCTGCGATGCCCAGCCGCCGCCTCCGGCTCTCTCTGGCCGGCTTCGCCCCTGAGCCTCCCTTTCACATGTAGCCGAGTGAAATGTAAACTCCGCGGATGCGGGGGCCCTTGCCCGGGAAGCAGTTTGGGAAGGCGGCCGAAGGTCTGGGGGCCAGGCGAGGCTGCAACCCCCCGCCTTTGCAGGAGGTGACCGAGGGGCCCCTGTGGCTCCCAGCTCTCGGGATGGTTTGGGCACAAGGAAAATGCAGTCTTGCTTGCTTTTCAATCACTTTGCTCTTTATCCTTCATTGTCGGCAGTCTCTGTGGGGATCAGCCTTTTAAAAATCAGTGAACTTTGCTGGGTTTGAAATCAGGGTGAGATTCATTTTATTTAATACAGGAAGTTTTCTTTGGGGAAGTCTGACACAAACTGACTTTGCAGTCTCTCGGAATTTAATTGAATCAGCCCAGTGGAGCAAGACAGGGCCAGGGGCCCAACGTCTGTTGGTGGGGTAGAGTGCCGTCGACCCCTGGCTGCCTTCTGCAGGGCTCCTGGTCACTGAACGAACCCAACATGCAAGGCAGTGTGTTTCTGGTTGCAGGCACCAGGGTATAACCAGGTTGTTGCCTGAAGTTTACTCCTGCCACTCACTGTGTTGAAAGTACTGGGCGATCTTTGCTGTTCAGTTGCTCAGTCGTGTCCAGCTCTTTTCAACCCCATGGTCTGCAGCACACCGAGCTTCTCTGTCCTTCACATCTCCTGGAACTTGCTCAAACTCATGTCCATTGAGTTAGTGATGCCATCCAAGCGTCTCGTCCTTTGTTGTCCCCTTCTCCTCCTGCCTTCAATCCTTCCCAGCATCAGGATCTTTTCTCTTGAGTCGGCTCTTCGTATCAGGTGGCCGAAGGTGTGGAGCTTCATCTTCAGCATCAGTCCTTCCAACAAATATTCAGGGTTGATTTCCTTTAGGATTGACCTCCTTGCAGCCTTTAGCACTCAGCCATCTTTTTGGTGCAGTTAATGTCATAATTTAAGTTTTTAATGAGTTTTTTAATTTTATGCCAGGAAGCCAGCTTAGCGGTATTCCACATCCTAAAAACCCTGAATAGGGTGGAAGCCTGGCTACGTTAGCCTTAGGAATAGAGTGCCTTCTCAAGGTCCGGGGGTGTCTGCTGTTATTTGCTCGTGTGACATGGTTTTGTTTGCTCTTGGTGACACACACACATGCAGTTTTTTATGTGGGATTGTCTTCCTAAGACAAAGTGTGTATTTGATCTGGACCTAGTAACAACCACAGTGAAACAGTTGAATTTTCAGACATTTTGGGACAGTTCTTTCATTAAAACTCCCCTCTTTCCTTCAGGGAATACCTCAGTTACCATGTGCCAAAGCATTATACAACTACGAAGGCAAGGAGCCCGGGGACCTAAAGTTCAGCAAAGGCGACATCATTGTCCTGCGGCGACAGGTGGATGAGAACTGGTACCACGGAGAGGTTGGCGGCGTCCACGGCTTCTTCCCCACCAACTTCGTGCAGATCATCAAACCGTTACCTCAGCCCCCGCCTCAGTGCAAAGCACTTTATGACTTTGAAGTTAAAGACAAGGAAGCTGACAAAGATTGCCTTCCGTTTGCAAAGGTAAAGTTAGAACACATTGCCTTCTGTTTGCCAGCTCTTCTGTGTACCTCCATGCATGAACTATGGCCTGTACAAAAAAATACAATAGTTTTACGTGAACTCTCTCTCTGTGCTTCTAAAAATATGTGGAAGCAGGCTTCTCAGATCAGAAAGACAGTAATTTTGTGCACAGAGTGTTCTCTATGAAAGATAATTTTGGTTGACGCGCTGTATGGTATCATTTTCATATTTCAGGCCTAAATGTAATTCTAAGCTATGTTTTCGGGTGGGTGCATGCCACTTGGGGATTTTAATTCCCTGAATTATGAATAACAAAATGAAGCATCATTACTTCCTTATTTTATATGTAAATTTCTTTGCTGAAAAGCATACCAGACTGTATCAACTGAATTGATAAAATGCTCTGGGGTTTTGACCAGAATGTTATGTGTTTTTGGTAAAGAAAAACAGTAGGATGTACATTTAAATGGGCTTCTGGTGTTTTATCGGAGAGAAGGTGAGCAGAGCCTGAGAGTCCATCTAGAACGGGAGTTCAGGGCGTGGGTGGGGTGGCAGGTGCCGACAGGCTGCTGGTCTGGTCTGGTGCCCTGCAGTTCATCACCTCATTGTGGTCACATCCCAAAGACGCGGCATGGCATCTTAATTCATGTGCTCTTACAACTTGAGTCTCCTGTTAAAAAGAAAATTAGGTGGCACGCTTCCTCGGGTCAGGTGGAGTAACGTCTGTTGGTGTCTCTTTAGGATGACGTTCTAACCGTGATCCGCAGAGTGGATGAAAACTGGGCTGAAGGCATGCTGGCAGACAAAATAGGAATATTCCCAATTTCATATGTTGAGGTGAGTCACTGTGTGGAAGCATCAATCGTGTTAGTATCCTGCTTAGCGGAGCAGTCTTAAGTGTGCAGGGTGAGTATTCAGAAGTCCTCACGATCATTTCTCAGTATACACACTCGTCGCCTCACTGTTGCACACTTAAGTGATACAGTGTTGCATATCCCTTTCTTGGATAAAACTAGGGAACAAAGAAAGACAAAAACCTAGTCTACTTAAGGAAAAAAAAATGCCCTCATAGCAGAAAACCCCAGGAATGCCCCTGCTCTAGATTGTGGGATGGAATCCCTCTATCCTGCCCTACAGTTCCTGAGGACCAGGGGACTGTGAGATGTTTGAGCTCTGTACTTTGTCGCCTGCTAAGAGCATTGGCGTGTCTATCGAGTGGGGACCCTGAGCTGCCTGCAGCCTCTGGGTTCCATTTGCAGTTTTGGGGTGAGGTCCTGACTAAGGTGGGAGATGTGTGTATCTCTGTGTTTATGTGCCACACCTCAGAACTCAAACACTGATTTGCAGCGTAGCCTCCAGTCAGCATTAATTAAGCGATGAACTGCCCACACTTCATCCCAGCAGCCACTTAGCCACCCTCCCCACTTTAATCAGCTTTATTCAGAAACATACAGCCAATCCGATTCAGCAAAGTCTCTCTTTAGGAGTATGTACTAAGTAATATGTTGTATTAAAGAATAAACAAACTAAATTAAAAATGAACTGCTGCTCCTGCTAAGTCTCTTCAGTCGTGTCCAACTCTGTGCAACCCCATAGATGGCAGCCCACCGGGCTCCCCCGTCCCTGGGATTCTCCAGGCAAGAACACTGGAGTGAGTTGCCATTTCCTTCTCCAATGCATGAAAATGAAAAGTGAAAGTGAAGTCGCTCAGTCGTGTCTGACTCTTAGCGACCCCATGGACTGCAGCCCACCAGGCTTCTCCGTCCATGGGATTTTCCAGGCAGGAGTACTGGAGTGGGGTGCCATCGCCTTCTCCAAAAATGAACTAGGAAGTTATAATTTACAGTAGGCCTTGTAACATCATGGGCTTCCCTGGTGGCTCAGATGGTAAAGAGTCTGCCTGCAATGCGGGAGACCCAGGTTCAGTCCCTGGGTCGGGAAGATCCCCTGGAGAAGGAAATGGCAACCCACTCCAGTATTCTTGCCTGGAGAATCCCATAGACAGAGAGGACCCTGGCATGATACAGTCTGTGGGGTCGCAAAGAGTGGGACATGACTGAATGACTTCACTTTCACTTTGTAACATCATATATAATAAAGTTTCATGTCCTTTAGTCATAAGAGTTTCATACAAAAAACAAAGGGGTATTTATATATAGTTATGACTGATTTACGTTGTTGTGTGGCAGAAACCAACACAAAATTGTAAGCAATTTTCCATCAATTAAAAAATAAACATAATTTTTTAAAAAAGGATTTAATGCCAAAAACAAAGTTGAAGATGTTTCAGAGACTGAAACACCAGCCCAGACAACCCTGCAAGGTTAGCTGAGATCCCAGAAGGCTTCTGGGAAGAAGCAAGTTCTTAGCGATGTCTCTGTGGTTAGGTAGGTAGCACTTCACCAAGAAAATGGAAAAGGTGCCTTTTTACAGCAGAAAGGACACTCACGCAGGATGACCAATGAGTGCACAGGCCAGAAAGTAAGAGGCACATAGGCTGTTGGGAAATTGAAGGCGATTCTGTTTTTAAGATGTCAACGCATGTATCTTAAGCATCTATCAAAGTAAAACCACATCACGTTTGTGCCTTTTCACCTGAGGCATTTGTTTTGACATGATCCTGAGAACAAGAACGACAAATTGTGTCATTAGAGCTGCCGTTCAGTCTCCCTGTAGACAGTGAGATGGCCCCCATTTTCATAATAAACTACTTTGACTACCATGTAACCGTGGAAAGGTAATTCAGATTGTGTACACACCTTGAGTTTTGTTCATATCCTTCAAATGTTCTTGTTTATTACAATTGTTTTTCCTTCTTTGGAAGTAAAGAACAGAGGAAATTCTCAGCTCTCAGGTAACCCTTCCTGTACATTGTTTACGTATTCTAACTGTGGTCATGGAAAGTTACACGCGTTTCCAGGTATTTGGATGGTTACTATTGGGAGCGTGGGTACACGAGCTTAGTAATGAGAGCCTGTCTCCACCTGTGTGAGCTGAGCTACAAGCCAGCACTTGGCGTGCAAGTGCTGGCCTCCACACCAGGCAGGTGTGCAAGAGGACTACCGTGCTTTTGTTACCGGGCGGGTATAGAATTGAGTGACGGGCATGAATGATCCACCCACAGCAAATCCAGAGTCACTGAGAGTTGCTTGAGTCATGAGGATTATTTACTCTGACTTCGGTTGGGAAGATAAACGTCTGCCCAGGTTCAAAGTACTTGTATTCTCCTGCCTCTTAATTTCACAAGAGTAGTTTCCTCATTTGAACTGCAGTTTTGCCAGTTGAGACGAGTGAACAGATCGTCTCTCTTGGGGGGAGGGTGGGGACTGTGAGCTTGTTGTTGATGTCTGGCCGTTGGATGGACATTCCTGGCACCTGGAGATTGGCATGGGGTTCAGCCTTTAGGGGAGGAGGGTAGATTTCAATAGCAACCTACAAAATTCAAGTAAAGGACAGGTGGCTGTACAGGCCAGCCTCACATGGAGTGAACCCAGCTAGTGTTGGGAATCACAAAGTGGGGCTCTTTCCTGAGTAATGTCTTTCTCTTGCTCCATAAACCCCTTCAGGGCTGAGACTGTCCCCGCTGTAAAAACAGACGATGTTACAGAAACCCAGTTGTAAACTATTTTCTTACACCTTGCAGACACACATTTAGGTCTGCACCGTGTTAGGTGCCTCTGACTTTTGCACGGTGCTGCCCCAAACTTACTCCTGAGGATCGAGCAGGTACGTGTGATGAGGCATCTCAGGGGCCCTGACCCCGCTGTGTCCCGTGCACTGCAGTCCAGAGCTCAGATTAGACGTGACCCAGAGGACAGCCGCACAGTCCTTAAGGGCGCCAGTGTCCCATCCCATGAGGAAGTCAGCTCAGGGCCAAGTCTCCAGAGCAGCATCCGGGCTGTCACAGCCTCACCAGCAGGACTGGAACCCCAAGTCCTGCTGGGCGGCTGGTCTGCAGAGATGCCTGCGGCCGGGACTTGCCTGAGGCAGCAACTCTGACCCGGATGGGGGTGGGGGGGGCGGGGGAGGGGCCTGCGGCAGGTTGGGAGCTCAGCATCAGCAGTGGGTGAGGAGAGAGCTGAGTGGGGAACCCAGGGCGTTAGAGGCACTGCTGGGGTGCTGTCCCCTCCCCTGTGACCCTCCACCCCTCCCTCCATCTCCTGTCTCAATCCCACCCCCCTCCAGCACCAGGACTGTGTATCCTGCTCCTGACCTGTGTCACAAAAGGTGACAAATGATCTCTGATTAAAGTACCAGAATCTTCAGGGTTTGAACAGAGGAGAGTCTGGTGGGAAGTGAGCAGGAAGAGAAAGGCCATGTGCATGTCCTCGAATTCTGCCCCTCAGGGCTCTGAAGAGGAGGGGTCTTTGCCTTGATCGCATCATACCCCCCCCCCCCGCCCACCCCGGAGACTTGCTCATCGGAGCCTTGAGGCTGTGGATTCTGTTCTTTGGATGGATCTCCCTGGACGTGGGAAACTCGGAAGGAAGGAAGATAGACGTTCCCTGGGGAAACCCAGGGGACTCTTGGAGAAACCACATCAAGATATGTGTAAAAGGCTGTGTTTGTCAAGGACTGAATGTGGTTTCAGAAGAAGCCACTAGCTTGCTACTTTCTTTGTTCAGAAATACCAGGCTCCTCTAAAACCGCTCGGAAGGTTTTAACACCCTCATTAATTCAGAGCTGACTCACTCACATTTCAGGGTCATTTGGACAAAGATGACATGATTCTTAGCATGCCAAAAGTTGGGATGAAGTAAGTGCTAAATCTGGCATTTTGGACGATACTCAGACATTGTTGCGTATTGTGGGCTTATGAGCTGTACATTTTCATTAAATCTAGTCATGCATGTAAACTATCACTCAGTTTTTCCAACAAAAAATTTAGTTAGCAACTCTGCTACAGCTGGAATGTGAAAGTGGAGGTGGCGTGAAGTGGGCATGGCCTGTTGGACTGCAGTCTTGTTCTGTGGTTGGTGCTGGCAGGGGCGGGGTGGTGTGTGTGGGGGGCGGGATGTATCCCTCAATTAGATCTCGGCCTGGTGACCCTTCTGCAGGCATGCCTGCCCTCGGCGCCTCCTGCAGAGTGATTCTTCCTCTGCAGCTGCCCTGCCTCACACAGAGGGCGCTATGGTCCTGAAAGAACTTGGACTCTGAGCCCAGAGGGCCAGGACCCAAGTCCTGGCTGGACCAGCGGTTGTGGAGTGACGGTGTCCTCATCTGTGAAGCAGAGTCGCAGGGTGAGCTGGGCTGGCAGTGCTGCGCATTGCCTGCACCCGTGAGATGTGTGTGTGCTACGGGGTGACTGCAGCCATAACCGCTGCCCTTGTCATTTCTGCGCTGCACAGTGTCCCCCGTCTGTGTCTCCTCTGTGGGTGTTGCCCTCTGCCCTGTGCACCCCTTGGTGGGACCTGAGCTCCTGGGCCCAGCGTCTTTCCCTCTGGCTCACCTGGGCTCCCGTGCACAGGGCCACTCCTAGTCGCCTCACCGAACGCCAGTTGAGTGGGCAGCCTGAGGACCTGGTGAGCTGACACCGGAAATGAGCTGGACTTGGATGTTGCTGACCTTCACCTCTTTCAGCGAGGACTGACATTTTCTTGCCAGGTTATCTTAGTGTTACATTCGGACACCACCATCCTCGAAGCACAGAGTCTCTCTAGTGACTTCTGCAAGTTCTTTGGTTTTGTTTGTTCGTTTTTAAATGGAGCTGGATGAGTGCTTGGTTATGCCCAGTTTAGACTTCTCCAGACCAAGGAAACAGTACTGACACCCTGTGGGTTAGATCCTGCAGCCTCTCCAGGTCGTCTCCCTGATTGTTTGTGAGGTGAATTTTCAGCAGCTTGGCACTATTCCTTTGGCCCGCTTTGAGCAGAAGTCGGGTAGCCTAATTGTTAAAGATCCTCATTTTTCTAAATTAACTTTATGGAGTTATCAGTGACACACAGCAAACCATGCATGTTGAAGGCATAGTGATTAGGTGGTGTTTGTTGTTTTCAGCTTTCAGAATCAGCCTGTAGACAAATCTTAGGAGATACTTCTGTGGCCAGAGACCAGAAGTGTGTCATCAGCCCTGATTAGAGAAGACCACGTGTGTATCTCTAGGAGCATAGGTGCGGCTTTCAGGGGAGTGAGAGCTGTGGATGTAGGGGCTTGGGAAACATCGTCCGTGTTCCAGGGAGTTACACATGGAGGTTTAGGTGCAGAGTTGGCATTTGCCAAGGTGCCCCTCAGAGGAGCGAAGAGCATGGTTCACTTTACTCCTTCACCTAGAGTCTTTGCCCTAGAGAATGAGAGCCAAGGGTCAGAGCCATTGGCTTTGCTCTCTCAGTCAGAGCAGACCAAACGATATAAAAGGATATTCTGTCATTCACATTTAAGGGAGTATTCTTTTCCTTTCAGATGCAAAAGTGAAATGTTAAATTCATTGAAATCATTTTTTTAAAACGAGAAGTGTAGGAAAATTGGGGAGAAGTTGTAAAGAGACTTACTATATTGCTTGGCTTCCCCAATACCCCTTCAATTCTGAAGTGATTTCTATAAAGTTGTTGGAAAGTCAGGAAGCTTTTCTCCTTCAATTCTGAGGTAAATTAAGTTTTATAAATGCAATTCAGAGATATGGTTTAGGACTCAATGAGGGAGACTTACTGAATGCCCAGCATCTTATGTTCATCCATCTGCAAGTCGAGCTGGCCTAGTCCGCCAGCCCTGCATTGAGTAGTGTCTTCAGCCCGTGGGCTCTGCCCTGTCCTGAGGCTTCTCAGGTCTTCTGAGTGTTGTCAGCTTGGTGTAACAGTGGCATTTCGTTTTACCACAGGGACGAAAGTGAGGGCTAGGACTCTGAAGTTCTCAGGGCAGGTCGGCTCTGGACGCCAGGAAAAACCCTGCTCACTGTGGACAGCTGGAGGCAACCTGCCCAGACCTACTCAGAGAAAAAGGAAATCAGGCCAGGGTTTACTCGGCAGTTTACGCTCTATTACGCAGCAGCCTCTTTCCCATTCAAGAGTTTCCCTTTGTTTTCCGTGAGGAAAACCCTCCGAGAGCTGAGATTCTAAAGATGGGTTAATGTTTGCTTATTTCTCGCTGCATGAGCAGGCAGTTCCATAGAACATGAACGTGCTCGCGTCCTGTCGAGCCTGGAGCAGAGGCCACGTGAGTGACCAGCTGGTGTCTGATGTATGCCGTGCTTTCCTCCGGAGTCCACCAGTTCTTTAGCCTGGCCGCATCCCCCTGGGCCCTCACTAGGCTGGTCCCTTGGAATTTCTGTCTTTACAACTCATCAGGGATGTTTCTTTGTCCATGTGTCTGTGGAAACACACCTCTCTTCAGGGTCCTGATGGAAACTGTCCTTTCTCAGGAAGCTGTTCTTTCCTGATTCTCCTTTGTGGAAACAAAACACAAAGTCCTTGCATCAGACTTCCCCGGTTGCAGCTTGTCCGTTCTTACAGGCTGGCTTGTGCCTAGAGGGTAGTGATGTGTGTGCAGGATTCTGTGTTTTCCTGGGAGCCTTGTCGTATGTGAAGAATACTGTTAATCATTTTATTTCTCTGGTATAATCGTGTTGCAGAGGAGTTGGGGAGAAATAACTCTTAGGCCCATCACATGTCATCTTGGTAAATATTCTTTCCTTCCTGCTCTGTGTGCTTTAATGACAGTACATGTCTGATTCTGCCTTTCTCTGCACAAATAGAGTGCCACTCTCCACCAGTTTTTGTGACTGTGAAATGATTCTGGGAGCTACACTGTAGTTTAGTTATTTTTCCGTTTTTAAAATAAGTTAAGCGTCTTGTTTGGGGACACCCATCCAGTAACTGAGAGGTGATTTGTAGTCTTTCTCCAACAGCCTGGGTCTGCCCTAGACCGCTGCCTTGCTGTTGCCTCCGAACTCATGTGCTGAGAGCTAGTCTTCGTAAGGCTGGCACAGAGTCACTATGATCTTCAAGCTTCACTTGAGAAGTGTTGAGGATATTTTATCAAGAATAATGACAGCTTTTCAAGTTTGAACACCCAGAAGGTTGATTTTCAGAAGTGATGAAATATTCAACAACGTCAGATTACTGAGGTTGCCTTTTTTAAGAGGGAAATCATACCTTAATCAAACCCACCATATTTTAAGGCCTTAAATTTTGTCATTTGAAATCCTTAGTACATTGTTATGTACATACTAAATTTGGTAGTAACTGAGGCTTTCTATTAAGCAAGAGTTGAGGCCTGTCCTGTGTCCTGAGAGAGACAGGATGCGTGTGTGCCCTGTTCTGCACATGTGTGTGGTCTGTTTCATCTTAAGTGTGAAGCCCCTGGGGACTGGCCCCTGTGGTGAAGTTGATGAGCTTCAGAAACTGAGTCAGGAGGTGTGGAGCAGCCGCCCTGGTGGCCCTGATGACAGCGATGTGGCGGGTTCCCTGCCTCATGGCTGTGTGAACAATCGTTTCTCTGCAGGTAGGCAGGAAGAGGGAAGTCCCACACCCCAGCGCAGCTCTGGGGCTCTGGCCCTCCTGGTGTGGCCTCCCCGTGCACCTGCTTACCTGGGCTGGGCCACGCCTGTGTGCCTGCTTTCCATTTCAGGTGTTCACTGCCAGGCTCCACGTCCTGGGAGGGGGCGGCCTCTCGCCTCCCGCAGGCCATTCCCCTGTCGGCAGCCCCTCCGCCTCCCTTTCCTGCCAGAATTCCCTGTGGTCGTCGCCCTCCCAACTGCTGGCTAACTGTGTCCCCTCTGCTCTCCTCTTGATTCGTTTTCCCAGTGCTGGCGACTCCTGCCGTGATGCTCCCTCCTTCCTTTCCTTGTAAGAGTTACCATCACAGCTACTGCCCCCGTCTCCTGCCTCCTTGGCGGCTGGGGGGTCTTCTTCTGAACTGCGGTTTTGGGCACCTTCCTGGCCCTGTGTCTTCTCCGAGTTTCCTGCCCCTGCAGAGACCCCAGCTAGCAATACTTGCAGGGCGTCCACACTTGGCTTGCAGAGTGCGTGCGTGTGTGCTAAGTTACTTAGGTCGTGTCTGATTCTTTCTAACCCTATGGGCTGTGGCCCACCAGGCTCCTCTGTCCATGGAATTCTCCAGGCAAGAATACTGGAGTGGATTTCCGTTTCCTCCTCCAGGGAATCTTCCCGACCTAGGGATCGAATTTGAGTCTCCTAAGACTGCTGCAGACTGCTTTTGTTTCAATTGTTGTTCAGATGGAAAAATCAAGGTATTTTACAGAAGCTTAAGTGTGTAGCTTGCTGAGCTTGTGACAGTTGCTCAGAGAACGTAGGGGCAGGGGATGTCCCGTCCAGGTCTGACAGCAGTCGTAGGCCTGAGGTCTCGGCCTCTGTGTGCTCTGAAGGGGTGAGGAAAGGCATTTGTACATCGTACATATGTAAAACTTTCTAGATCGTCAAGTCCAGCTGTGTGTGATGTCTGAAAAGTAGGAGACGCACGTGAAGACAGGACAGGTGACGGGCAGGCTGTGTCTCAGGTCATGATGAGGGCAGGGGCGTCTGGGTGTTGCGCCACAGTGGTGATGAGCGTTCCCCTGCCCCTGGGTACGCAGGGCAGAGGTCCCCATCCTGCTCCTGAGAAAACAGAAACCTCACTTGAATGTCCCCCAGGACTACTCAGCTGTGGAGACAGAGACCCGAGTCCCCCTGGGCCTTTCACCTCCAGGCTCAGAGTGTGGCTTTCTGGAGAGTACTTTCCTCAGCTTCCTGAACGAAAATCCTTTCTGGCTTTTGATGGTGTGCTCCCCCCACTTCATCTCTTACATCTCAAAATCAGAAACCTGCAAAAGAATGTTCCAGAAGCTTCCAGTGTATTTATTTTCTGACAGCCAGGCCCACCAGAGGGGAGGACAGTTAACATGCGCTCAGAGCTCAGGGGCTGGGGCTGCCCCTCCTGACTGGACGTGAGACGGGTCCCAGAGTGCCCTTCCTGGCCCTGTGGCACATGGGGCTGGGGTGCTGTGCCCCCAGCCAGCTGTGCCAGCTCAGGACGCATCTGACGCCGCTGCGTGGGGCAGGTACCATTGAGGTCCTTCCTGTCCCACACGTTCCTTGTGTTCAGTGAACCATAGGAGGTGCCCCCTGAGCCCCCCGTGCATCCTGGGGGGCCACACTCACGCTGCACCTGTCTCGGCTGGGATGTGGGGCAGTTGCCTGGAGCACACTGGGTGGCAAAACTCGTACAAAAAAAGAATGTGCCTATCTCAGAATCTTTCATATTGATTACGTGCCATAGTGGTGATATCTGAGTTTTATGAAATAAAATGCATTATTAATTTTACCTGCTGCTTTTTATTCTTTAAAATGGGGCTACTGGAAAATTCCACACCACACCTGTGGCTACTGTTCCGCTTCTCTGGGTAGCTCCGGTCTAGAGGCCGCCCTCCCCACCCCCGCCCTCTGATGGTTCTGGGACCCCAGCGTTTTTCTTCTTGCACCAGATCTGTACAGACATCTAAATGGAGCTGCTACCTGGGGAAGGCTTTTTCGGCCCCATTTAAAGACACTCCTGAGTAACCCTTCCAGTCTGCTGGTTATTCCTCTGCTCTGGGGGAGCCTTGTTTTATGAATAAAGACAAAGCTTGCTTTTGTATTTAGATCATCCAGAAACAAAAGCCTTGTTACGCAAATTGCAGAAAACAATGAAAGACTGATGAACATACAAAATCCCCATTGCCGCTGTGTGAAAGCACCTTGCAGAGGACTGTAATGTGAGGCAGACACTTTTCATTTCTGCTTCAAGGGGGCTGAGGCGTGAATTCCCACCACACAGCATCTTCCCTGGGGATGGGCACTGGCCTGGCAGTGCAGCAGAAGGGTCTCTGTTGAGACCCTCACTTGTGAAGGTGGGTTTTCAGCGCTGGCAGGAAAAGATGGGGTTATGTAAATTGCTGGGCCACATGGAAGGAAGAACGCTCTGTCCCTGTCTCTGTCTTTACACAAAACTAAATGTCCACATGGTTAAGACACCCAGAAGGACAAAGGGAGAAACCATAAATACACTGGGAGAAAAGTGATTTTATTTTTAAAAAATAATTGTAGAAAAAGATTTTTAAAGTATGATGTTAGCTTAAGATACCATAATGGAAAAGATGAATAAATTTGCACATCCAAGAAATATTTATGTATGACAAATATATATCAAGTTAAAAGCTGAATTGGAACAACATTTCTAACTCAGTGGATATATATTGTTGTTCAGTTGCTAAGTCGTGTCTGATTCTTTGTGACCCCATGGACTGCAGCACACCAGGCTTCCCTGTCCGTCACCCTCTCCCAGAGTTTGTTCAGATGCATGTCCATAGAGTCGATGATGTCATCCAGCCATCCCATCCTCTGTTGTCCCCTTCTCCTCTTGCCCTCAATCTTTCCCAGCATCAAAGTCTTTTCCAGTGAGTCAGTTCTTCACATCAGGTGTCCAAAGGATTGGAGCGTCAGTTTTAGCCTCAGTCCTTTCAGTGAATATTCAGGGTTGATTTCCTTTAGGATGGACTGGTTGGATCCCCTTGCAGTCCAAGGGACTCTCAATAGTCTTCTCCAGCACCACAGTTTGAAAGCATCAGTTCTTTTATGCTCAACCTTCTTTATGGTCCAACTCTCACATCCATACATACCTACTGGAAAAACCATAGCTTTGACTAGATGGACCTTTGCCAGCAAGATGGTGTCTTTGCTTTTTAATACACTGTCTAGGTTTGCCCTAGCTTTTCTTCCAAGGAGGATATATATACTCTTGTATATGTATATATATACATGCATACATAGTATTCCAATATATTAAAGAAACATTTATATGCTATATAAAGAGAACTCATAAATGTATAAGAAAAATACCAACTCAATAGAAAAATGGATAGTGTGGGAATAAGCAATTCCTAGGGAAAGAAAAACATACTTAATCTCATTAATAGAGAAAAACAAATTAAAAGAAAATATAAATTGCCTCTTCATCGGATAGAGATTTTTTTTTTAATGGTAATGCCTAATACTATAACTGTTAGAAATTTTAACAAAACATCAGTAACGCCTGATACTGCTAACAGTATGCGAAACAGGGACTTTTTATTCACTTTTTTGTCAGAGGTGATGAGAATGGACACTTTTTTGAAAGTACAACTTGGCAGTATCATTCAAAAATGCTTTAGGCTGCACTTTAACCTGACAGCTTCACTTTTGGGAGTTTGCCTTGTGGATGTGGCTGTGCAGGCAGGGTGCACAAAAGGAGATGGGTGGGTACCACACAACCAGCCTGCCTCTGCTCACAGGAAAGGCTTCTCATGAGATGCTGTGAGTGGAGAGAGTTTAGTTTCTTTTGTGTTAAAATTAACCAGGCAGGTGCTTAATTAACAACATCTCCATGGAAAGTACATGCAAGGGAGTGTTCTGAACTGTCAAACAGGAGAGGTCTGGGAAACAGGTCCAGGATGGTCAGGGGAGGAGATGCAGGCAGAAGCTGGCCGAGGCCTGTCATCTTTCACTCATGATAATCGACACCATTTCCTGTTTAAAATAATGAACACATTACTTATATAATCTATATTTAAAGTCTGTATTTGCCTTTTATTGAAAACCCATCCCATTGAGGAGCAAACACTCGGTTATGAATTAGACAAGGTTCCTCTATGCAGACCTACTGTGTCCATGCTCTGATGCTCAGAATCTAGAGACCAAGTCCCCTGTAAAGCTTTATGGAAAACGGTGACTATTCAGCTTTGTTCTCATTAGATTTTTTTGTTCTCGTTTAGAAAAAGTGAAGTCCTGTCTTTTAAAAAGACGGTATTCTCTTTGAGAAACAGGCCAACCACACACATACAAAGTATCTTCATATTTCTTAAATTGCCTTGTTATTACTGCTGTTATATGTCAGTATTTTCCCCCATGTTTATTTATGCCTCTCGTAAAACTAATTCTTTCTCTGTTTCAGAGTTTCCCCAAAGGGGACATTATCGATTTTCAGATCAACCAATCCCATGCGTCCCTGCTGTCCACTCCAGGGTGCTGCGTTTCCCCTCATGTCCACCCTTGGCAGCTGGTCCACACACAGGGCTGGAGGAGGGTGTTCCAGGGCACGGAACAGGTGTTCTGAGGGTGGGGAGTGTGTTCATGAGCACGGATTGTGGCCGGAGAAGGCTGTGCAGAGAAAGCTGCACAGAAGTTCAGGCAGACTTCCTCTGGGAGATCGCTGACCCCTGGGGCTGGCTGAGAGGTTTTAGCTCCTAAGATGTCACAGGGCAGCCAGGTCAGCAAAGGCCACGTACAGCCAGTGGCCAACTTGAAATCAGATTGCGTTCCAACAGTGTGTAAGCACAACGAATCCCTGTGTGTGTGTGTGTGTGTGTGTGTGTGTACTTGAAGAAACAGAATTCCATGACATTCCATGGAAAGTCATCGGGTCCTTGCTTTCCTGTCTGATTGGCTCACCGTGGAAGGAGGTGTGCCCGGACCCCTGAGCTCTAGCATTGCAGAGCGGGTCTTCCGTCTCACTGGGTGATGGGTTTGGGGTAAGAAGGATGGAGGCAGCAGCATGAATTCTGATGAGATCGGGTGTTTTCAGGGTGGTGTGGCCGTAGAGGGCAACATCGTGAATCCTGGGTCTCTTGGCCACATGCCATGATGGTGCTGGAATACGGCTGCCCTTTCCTAGCAGCCCAGCCCCCATCCCCAGCATAGTGAAGCTGTGATCCATCCCGCGCCCCCAGCATTTGGGCATTAGCGGGCACTACTCCCCACAAGTCTTGAAAGTTACCACGTGGAAAGAACCCGTGCCTTGAAGGAGGGATGAGCTCGTGCTAGAAAAACTGTCAGACTAGGTTCTGACTGAGTGCCCAGGGAGCCAGGGTTTCAGGGCTCGGACACCACGCCTCCCAAGCTGCTGCTGCCAGAGCAAGACGGAGTCCTTGAGCATCACTGACAGGGTTCCCATCCTTCTAGAAGGACATCCTCAACCGTAGGTGGGAGGCAGCCTTTGCCTGTCAAGATGTGATAGTACATCTGGAAGGAGGACGGAAAGAGGGGTCTGCAGAGTGCTGGGGCGGGGCAGTGTCCACTCTCCTCTGGCTTTCCAGGTTCCCTCTGAGCAGCTGGGCTTCCCTGGGGGCTCAGATGGTAAAGAGTCTGCCTGCAATGCGGGAGACCAGGGTTCAGTCCCCGGTTTGGGGAAGCTCCCCTGGAGAAGGGAATGGCAACCCACTCCCGTATTCTTGCTTGGAAAATCCCATGGACAGGGGAGCCTGGCGGGCTACAGTCCATGGGCTCGCAAAGAGTTGGACACGACCGAGCAGCTTTCGCCTCTGAGGAGTTTACTTGTCATCTGCATGTTGGTTAAGAGATCACACTGCCCTCAGTGTTCCCCATTACTGCACTGTCTGGGTGCAGCTGGCTGTCATGGAAGCTTTCTGGAAGTATTGTTTCTGCCCTCAGGGAGCACAGGCTGCCTGTGTTTTTCCTCTCTTGCTGGCGTTCCCAGCCCCGTGGGCAGCTTTGCCCTGGCTTTGCACTCAGGCAGCTTTTCAAACAGGCCAGTTCACCAGTCAACAGGACTT
Organism: Budorcas taxicolor; assembly: GCF_023091745.1. NCBI lineage: Eukaryota > Metazoa > Chordata > Mammalia > Artiodactyla > Bovidae > Budorcas > Budorcas taxicolor. Next base: position 4,436,285 of record NC_068917.1, on the reverse strand, counting down.
GGGTTTCAGGTCTTAGCCTGTTATAATTCAAAATGTAAGCTCAGGAAAGTAATGGGCATGTGACGGAACGATGGTAATCAGGAGTTTCTACTGATGTTTCTGGGAGGCCCCTGCACAGGGCAGGGAGGCGGGAAGTGAATTCTCTTGGAAGTGTGCACATGCTCACAGCCACGGTCACTGCCCGGAAGCAGCCCGGCTGAGCCAAGACCGGTGTCAACAGGCTGACCACACAGCCTGCTGCTCACCGTTGTCTGCGTTTCCTCTGGAGGCTGAAATAAATCTTTATTATCATATCTATGGCTGATTCATGTTGAGGTTTGACAGAAAACAACAAAATTCTGTAAAACAATTATCCTTCAACAAAAAATAAATTTAAAAAAAAAGACAGCCAATCATGGAAGGCATGCTTATGCATACAACCCAGAGCTAGATACAATAAGCTGTCATTAAGTGAAAAAAGCAATTAGATATTCTGAAGATTCTTGAGGGGGGAATACGTTCTCAACCTTGTTGGTGTGAGTTTGGAATTACTTGTTCTTGGTTTAGCATCTGTTTGTGATGTAGGAACAGTGCAGTCCCCATGTTGAGACAAGGCGCTGCACGTGGGAAAGGCCTGCACTCGCAGACGGAGATTCTGAAGGACTGACACTCGGCTTTAGACACGGGTGTGTCGAGAGTCCCTGTCGTGTGACCTCGTCTCTCTTGTCGCTTTGCAGTTTAACTCGGCAGCCAAGCAGCTGATCGAGTGGGACCAGCCCCCCGGGCCAGGTGTTGTGGCTGGGGAGGGCGCCCTGGCCACCACCCCGAGCAGCACGGCCCCCAAACAGCCAGACGGCAAGAAGAACACCAAGAAGCGGCACTCGTTCACCTCGCTGAGCATGGCCAGCAAGGCGTCGCAGGCCGCCCAGCAGCGCCACTCCATGGAGATCAGCCCCCCGGTCCTCATCAGCTCCAGCAACCCCGCAGCCGCGGCGCGCATCGGCGAGCTGGCCGGGCTCTCCTGCAGCGCACCCTCTCAGGTACGGGCCGCCGTAACGGTTCAGGAGGGTGTGAATTCCAGCAGCACAGACTTACCTGTGAAGATCAGCCATGTGCTGGTTTCCCCACCTTGGCAGCACCTTGTCCCGGGGAATTGAAAGTTCCTTCAGGTCCCCTGGGAATTCATTCGGAGCCTGTCTCTGTCTTGAGCATCTTCTTCCTAATTGTTGGGACTGAGGAAACTAGGTTTAGGATTAAGTTCTTGTTACACAAAGCCCAGCAGTTTCGGTGTGACACTGTTTGCTGGAGAGCAAGGTTGCAGGCAGTCACCTTCCTTCCACCTTTAATAGTGGGAGAAGGATGGCCCATCTGGGCAGGAGCCACCCTCCTCCAGATGTCTGCAGTCACGATGGGGTGCAGCAGGAGGGAAATCGATCCCGTGGCTCAACACAGGCACCAAGGGACCTGAATAACTCAGTTTCTTCCTAGTGAATTCATCTCAGGTAGTGTTCTGGATAAAGACACCTTTGAACACAGGTAGTTTGGTTTGGCATCGTTCCCTGAAGGGTTTTGTAAACAGTTGCCTGCAATCCGCGGCACATCTGGGCAGCTGCATTTTAATTACGGGTCCCCAGGGGAAGGTGCAGGTCCTGAGATGTGATCCTGAAGACGGCATCATGTGCCTTAAGCGTGTACATAGATTCAGTGTGCTAGCGGACAGGTGAGCATCCAGAGAGCCCCCCTGAACTGGATCCTTGGGGAGGTGCTGATGGGCTGGCTCGTCGTGCGCCAGACAGGTCTAGGCCACACCCATTTGAGGCAGTGGCCATGGGATCCTACACATGAGATGTCGAGACCAGTGTTTATCAAGGGGCTCCTTGGCATCTGACGTACATGACGCCCACCACACGTTTGGGCTCAATAACCTGCACAGGACTCTGCCTTGCCCCAGAACAGACACTCCAGGTTTTGTGTGTTTCATTGTGATTTGGCCTCCCAAGGTTAGCTGGTCTCGTCTGTTTCGTTAGGTGTCTTTCTTGTATTCACTGCTGTTTCCTTGGCAGGTTCACATAAGTACCACTGGCTTGATTGTGACCCCACCCCCCAGCAGCCCCGTGACCACCGGCCCCTCATTCACGTTCCCGGCGGAGGCCCCTTACCCAGCCGCCCTGGCAGTGAGTATAGCCCTCCCCTCCACTCCCCCACCCCTGCCTGCTGGCCCGGCCCGTCCACCCTGCTGACGCTTACTGGAGGTGGCGGAGGTCTCTGTCTTTCACCTCTGCTGACACACACTGGAGGTGGCGGAGGTCTCTGTCTTTCACCTCTCTCTCTGTTAATTTTAGCAAAAAATTGCATAGGCTCAGGCCTACAGCGGCGCTTTATTTTAGCAGTGGAGGTGGGTGGCCTGAGGCGACAGAAAGAGCCCTGGGAAGCTCTTTCAGTGTTCATTAGAGCTCAGCCCGGTTCTCTGCAGGCTTATTCCCCTTTGCTTCTGTCCGGTTTCTAGGCGGGCTGGTTTATCCAGGGACTGAGGAGGCTGGACTCCCCAGGCTGGGCGGTGCCTTGGTCCCCAGAGCTGGGACTTTTGGCTCTGATCTCAATTCCACTCTGGGTCCCTGGTCTCCTGTTGACCTGTGTGGCCGCGGTGCCTGGGGGCTCTCAGAAGTGAGTGATTCTGCCCACAACCCCGCAGCCTGCAGACACAATCAGACAGGGGGGACACCCTAACGGGGGAACGGATAGGAGGAGCAGAGCAGTCCTGGGAGGCTGATGCAAAGAGGAACCCCGAGGGGAGAAAACTGAAAGCGCAGAGACAAGGCGCCCGACCCTGGGAAGCAGAAAGCAAGGCTCTAAAGATTGCGCCTCCTGAGCTTGCAGGTGAACTGTGGGGAGGGAGCCTGTCTTGTCCAGGACACGACCCTGTTACATGTTCAGGCTCTTTCTTCCAGTGTGAGGGGAGTGAGGAGAGAGGAGATCACTGACTCCCCTCTCCCAGGGGGACCCACCCTCCGCCCGCCTCACAGAATCCCTCCTGGCTGCGATGCCCCGGGGGAAGCTGTGGCCAGCAGTGGGGGTCCTGGTGCCCCTCTCCCAGGGGGACCCCGCCCAGCTCACAGAATCTCTGCTGGCTGTGCTGCCTGGGGATGCTGTGGCCAGCAGTGGGGGTCCTGATGCCCCTCTCCCAGGGGGACACCGCCCACCGCCCTCTGCCCACCCCACAGAGTCTCTGCTGGCTGTGCTGCCCAGGGAAGCTGTGGCCAGAGGCGGGGTCAGGCCTGGGGCAGGGAACCAGCCCAGTGGTGCGTGAATGATGCAGCTGAGAGGTTACTCAGCCTCCTTGGGCCTCTGTATCCCCTCCTATAAGATGAAAGGCATCCTGTCTGCCCTGAAGAGGTGGCACCACCTGGGGCCTGGTGAGGGGACTGGGGCAGCTTCCCATCACCCTCTGCCAGCGCGGTGGCAGCTGTGACGTGCCCGCCGCTTTGCTCGGAGCCTGGGGTCTGGCTCGTCGTTAGCGTCCTCTCTGTTCTGTGCACAGGGGTGGCGAGGCTTCCCAGGGGCTAGTTTGTGTTCAGGTTGTGGACTTTGTGTATGTCGTGAAGATGGAAGACCGAAGGCCCGACTTGCATCCACCCCAGGCCGGGACCTCACAGCTTGTTGTTGGCTCCATCTACTCGTATTTTCCTCATTTCCTTTTGCCTCATTTTTCTTTTATTTATCATATCTTGATACATTTTATGAATAGTTGAAAGCTGACTTTGGAATAAGGTGGGCTATAAATAAATGCAGGATTAGTATCTAGCTAGTAGATACTAGTGCACTAGAGACTAGTGTACCTTTGCAAGCTTTCTGTAGAGTTAAGTAAGCGTGTTCCTGTATTTAAATAGAAGTTAGTAAGTTCCAGTTAGCATTCAGGCTGTTTTTTGTTAATGTTTCTGGAACAATTACAGCTTCCTTGATACAACAACTGTGTGGGGTGGGAGAAGTTGCATTGATTCCTCTGGGGAGAAAGGGGAGTCAGGTAACTTTTACGGAAAGGTGGTTTCCCTGAGGTTCCATTGGCCCTGAGTGTTTCACCCAGAATCAAGTTTCCCAGTCTTCCTGCCCTCTCATCTCCAGAGAAGACCCTGTCTGTCCATCCTTCCTTCCTTCCCACCCACCCCAGTACATTCACACGCTATTGGAATTTTCATTTCCAAATGACCTTTTCATGTGGCAAAATTCTAACTTGATTTGTTAAGGGAAAAATGGCTGATTTTTCTGACCGTAGAAAAATTAATTAGTGGAAAAGATGTAGAGCTGGCTGTGTTTCAGCCCTTGTGGGCTAATTATTTTACGATGAGGGAATGGCCAGTTACTCTGAGCTGGGTGCACCCTAGGGCATCCTGAGCACTGATCACAAGAGAACACGAACCCACAAAATTAATTTACACCCAGCCACTTCATCTCAGGATCCTATCAGAGAGCCTGAATGTTCAGCACAAGGATTTATTAACGATGTGTCTCTGCCACTTCCGCTTAATGGAAAACTAATTATAAGCAGACCCACGGCCTGTTGTCCCAGGTGACGCCTGGCTCTCAGAGCCCAGAGTTGGCAAGCAGGAGTGCTGGATTTAATGTGTTAGGTTTAAGTGGGAAAATCTCCATAACAGGTGCCCTCTGAATCTTCCATCAACCTGGCGAGTGTCCTGTGTAAAGTGTGAGATCCTCCCAAAACCTAGGGTGCAGTCACAGCAAGAACAGGTGGCGTGATGGGAAGGAAGCCGCCCTTTCCCTGGTGTGGGTTTTAGGTGCTGAGGCCATGGCTGGACCGGGAAGCGAGCGGTGTTTCCAGCACTGTTTCACAAGGTAAAACTGTTTAATCTTTTACGCAAAATGAAATTGTGAGCGTGTTGTCCTAATTGTCTCACATGTAATAGTTAAAATGTTAAATAACTAACATTGGAAACAACTCTGGTATTCCATGTAATTCACACATCCACTGTTCACAGCAGGGCAGGTTTTCCTCCGCCTGGTTCTGTGGGGAGGAGGGTGCAGATCTTGCTCCTGTGTCCTCTGCACACCAGCAGTGGACCTTGTGAAACAAGGGAGGGTGACCCCCGGGGCCAGCCAGGAGGTTTTAGTCACAAGATGTCACAGGGTAGCTGGGGCAGCGAAGGCTGCATGCAGCTTGTGGCGAACTTGGAGTCACATTGCATTCTAACTGTGTGTAAGCACAACTAAACTGCGTGTGTGTGTGTGTGTGTGTGTGTGTACCTCAAAGTAAACGATGTCAGCTTCTCAGAAGAGCCAAGATGTACTTGGGCCCTGTGGCCCATGGTGGAGGTTCCAGAGGGTCAGGGCAGGGCCCTGGATGTAGGGGCGGGATGTCACGCTTGGCAGTTGGAGAGGCAGAAGTGGCACCTTTGGAATTGGCAGGATGTGAAACATTCAGAAAATGAAGATCATGGCATCCAGTCCCATCACTTCATGGGAAATAGATGGGGAAACAGTGGAAACAGTGTCAGACTTTATTTTGGGGGGCTCCAAAATCACTGCAGATGGTGACTGCAGCCATGAAATTAAAAGATGCTTACTCCTTGGAAGGAAAGTTATGACCAACCTAGATAGCATATTCAAAAGCAGAGACATTACTTTGCTGACTAAGGTCCGTCTAGTCAAGGCTATGCTTTTTCCAGTGGTCATGTATGGATGTGAGAGCTGGACTGTGAAGAAGGCTGAGCGCCGAAGAATTGATGCATTTGAACTGTGGTGTTGGAGAAGACTCTAGAGTGTTCCTTGGACTGCAAGGAGATCCAACCAGTCCATTCTGAAGGAGATCAGCCCTGGGATTTCTTTGGAAGGAACGATGCTAAAGCTGAAGCTCCAGTACTTTGGCCACCTCATGCAAAGAGTTGACTCATTGGAAAAGACTCTGATGCTGGGAGGGATTAGGGGCAGGAGGAGAAGGGGACGACAGAGGATGAGATGGCTGGATGGCATCACTGACTCGATGGATGTGAATCTGAGTGAACTCCGGGAGTTGGTGATGGACAGGGAGGCCTGGCGTGCTGCAATTCATGGGGTCACAAAGAGTCGGACATGACTGAGCGACTGAACTGAACTGAACTGAACCAGCTTCGGAGAAGGCAATGGCAACCCACTCCAGTACTCTTGCCTGGAAAATCCCATGGATGGAGGAGCCTGGTAGGCTGCAGTCCATGGGGTGGCGAAGAGTCGGGCACGACTGAGTGACTTCACTTTCACTTTTTACTCTCATGCATTGGAGAAGGCAATGGCAACCCACTCTAGTATTCTTGCCTGGAGAATCCCAGGGACAGAGGAGCCTAGTGGGCTGCTGTCTATGGGGTCGCACAGAGTCGGACATGACTGAAGCGACTTAGCAGCAGCAGCGGCAGCAGCAGAACCAGCTTCACAGTGACCACAGAGAAGCGCTCGGCATCTCGGGGACCAGCGTCTCCTGATCTGTATCAGACTGTCCTGAGGGCAGCAGAAGCACAGGAGGTTTTCTCATTGCCAAAGAAAGACCACGTTGAGCATCTGCGCCTCCTGTGGGCAGAGCTGGGCACCGGCAGCATGGGGACAGCGAGGCGGCGTGTGGCTCCACGGCCACGTGGATCCTAACCACCAGAGCCTGCCCCCGAGCCTCCACTCCTGGGTGCCAGAGCCATGTTGCTGAGAGCTCCGTGGACAGCAGAGGGCCACGTGCATCGTTTCTGCGAGTCAGGGAGCACGCGTGCACCCCTCTCCTCATGTGTCAGAGATGGAGCCCTGTATCCGCAGCTGTGAGAGGAGGTCCATTCCCAGAGAGAATTAATTAATCTTCCTAATTGCCAGATCCTTAATTACACCTCCCCTTCAGACACCATCTTCCAAGCATCTGTTTCTAGCATTTTAAGTACTTTCATTTTTTTTCTTTTTTTCATAGCTGTGCCTACGACTGACAGGCTTAATTCTACTAGGTATCCAGATGAGACCAAAGCTCACCTCCCATCTTCTTAACTTTACTGAATCCTGATGCCTGTGCTTTTTTAATCACTAGTATCAGCGCTTCCATTTTTCTACTTCCAGCTCATCGTTTAAAAAAGGCAGGATACTCAGTTGCACACACACTGCTGTGTGCAAGGGGTTGATGCTGCAGGAATTAGTGGCAGCACGCCCCGAGGGGACGACCAGCCACTATCCCTCTATTGGCCGAGCAACTGAGTTCACAGCACAAGCCGAGTGTTTACAGAGTTGAAAGTGGATTCACTGGAAGCGGATGTTTAGGAAGGATGGAATTGGAGGGTGTTTAATGATCTTTGCTCAGAGGACCCAGAAATGCCCAGAGTCTTACGCTGGTGGTCACTTTCTACCCCAGAAAGAGAGGGGGGGGGGGGTGTACACACAAAGGGCTGTCGGGAAACAAATGGACCCTTAATGTAGCCTGGAAGAGAGTGGGTATGTGTCTGTGTAAGGCTGAATCACTGCTGTGGGGAAGAAACTGACACAACATCGTAAATCAACTATCCTCCAATAAAAAAGTTAATTAAAGAAAGAGAGGACAGATCATTTACAGCCAGAACCCCAAGCTCCAAGCAGAGTGCTTTCCTGGTCAGCGGCCCGTAGCCCTCACCCATGGTTAAGACCTCGTGGAGCTCAGCGCCTGGGCATCTCAGCACTGGTCACTGGAAGGGGAAAGGGCAGGGGGCGCCAGTGAGGAGGGGCCCACAGCACGGCCTTGGATTCTCCCTCACTGTCCCCTGGCCGATGTGGCCCATCGCGCAGGAAGGGGAGTGGGGAGGGGGCACCAGCCAAGAGGGGCCCACAGCACGGCCTTGAACTCTCGCTCACTGTCTCATGGCCTGACGGTAACCTGGAGCCAGCCACCTGGACAGGATGCTTTGCTCTTGGAGGGAAACTGAGGGCGGCCTGCAGGGGCTGAGCGGGGACTGGAGTCTGCACAGCATTTCTGACACCAGCCCTGGGCTGCCTCCTTGTCCCAAGATCAGTGGGTCGGGAACACAGTCTGGATGTGGCGGACCTGACCCTCCCCCATCAGCTGACCCCCGAGCCCTGATTTTAGGGAACATCCTCATGGTCTCCAAACACCAGTGCCGGTAGCAGAGGGTCTGGATCTGCAGAAGCACAAGCAGAACCTCATCTCAGCGACCACGAGGCCACAGCCAGTCCCCTGTGTCGGATCTCAGAGGCCCGGCCACAGCCTCAGCCCTTCCGCAGCACTCAGTGGAAGCAGGCCAGCTGCAGAAGGCCCCAGCGAAGGGGAGGCTGTGGCTCCCGCGGGACGGCTCACAGCAGGTTCCTCCCAGGCATCTTTGTCCCTGGGGTCTTTCAGTGTGGGCTGTTCACCAGCACCCGTGGGGCCTGCTGGCCAGCCCAGCCCTGGACGTGCCCGGGCCCTGGCATCTGACCAGCCTCACAGGACGGCCACGTCATGGAATCCAGTTAGGATGTCTGCTCTGTGTGCTTACCTCCAACATACTCACACACACACACACGTGTGTGTTCTCCCGAAGATACACAGCCCAGTGCTGGGGTATGCCAGATGTCAAGTGAGTCTAACTTATGCTTTATAAAATTCATACACACCAAACATTTCCTTTCTGTACTTACTAACTATAGGAGATGACCTTTTCTTCAGTTCAGTTCAGTCACTCACTCATGTCCCACTCTTTGTGACCCCATGGATTGCAGCATTGCCAGGCTTCCCTGTCCTTCACCATCTCCCACAGTTTGCTCAAATTTCCTGTCCACTGAGTTGATGATGCCATCCAACCACCTCATTGTCTGTCACCTTCTTAGCCTGCCTTCAGTCTTTCCCACTATCAGGGTCTTTTCCAGTGAGTCAGCTCCTCACATCTGGTGGCCAAAGTATTGGAGCTTCAGCGTCAGTCCGTCCAATGAATATTCAGGGGTTGATTTCCTTGAGGATTGTCTGGTTTGATCTCCTTGCTGTCAAAGGGACTCCCTTCTTCAGCACCACAGTTGGAAAACATCAGTTCTTCTGCACTCAGCTTCCTTTATGGTCTGACTCTCGTGACCTTTTCTTACGTTTTGTTGACATAATGTGGCCTATGTCTTTATCAGGCCTATAGATTTCCTTCTGTGTTTTTGCCTTCTTCTGTCTAGAGCCAGTGAGTACAGGCTCTGCTGACATGAGGGTGCAGGTTCCCTCTCTTGCCTCTGCCAGTGGAATTCTCAGAGCCGAGTGGGGCCTTGACTCTGAGTCCTTCCAGGGGTGGGTGGCCTGAGTTCCTTTGTCCACTTGTCACCTGTGCCTCCGCAGCCACACAGCTATGAGGTGGGGCCTGGAGAGACACAGAGGAGACGGCTCAGTGGTGACCTCAGGCACTCCTGTGCTGCTGTGTGCGGCGGCCCAGCTGGGCCCACCTGGGTCACATGCGCTAAGTCTCCTACTGGGGTTAGCTTTGTTTCTCCCACCTTGTCCTGAGACCAGCAGCTCAGGTGCTCAGCCTTTTCCTCGTTAAGGGTCATGAGGGCTCCAGGCCCCATGTGTGCCCACCTGGAGTCACAGCGCAGCCTGTTGTGCGACTGTCCAGCTGGCCTTGCCCGCCCTGGGAGCGCTATCAGCGAGCCTGTCCTGCCTGGGCCGCAGCGTGGGGAAAGTCTCCACTGTGGGAAAATGGAACACAATGTGCGCAACAGTTGCAGTGTGCATCTAGAAACTTGAGGTTCTTCTCTCCTGCAGTGTTTCTGGAACCGTGTAACTTAACAGGCAGATGAAGTAACTGCTAATGAAGTGTCAGATTTTTTTCCCAGACGACAGAAACCCATTGGTGTTCTCCGTGTTCAGAAACCATGGGGTTTTTCTTCCGTTATTCTGACATGGAGACACCACGTTCCCTGCCCAAGTTGCAGTCTTTAGCCTCCTTATTTCTCCCTTGATGCAGTTTTACACTGAGTGGTTCAGAGATTTGGGGCAGCTGGGCAAGGTGGGGGTTCAGGCGAGTCTGTGTGTGCCTGTTTGCTCAGTATCCAGACCCTAAAGAATGATCTGGGCTGTGTACATTAGGAAATAGCAGGCGCTCCATTGATTCTGAAAAGGTGTGGAGTCCTATGGGCAGAGCCCGTAGAGGGACCGGCAGCTGCTTGCGGTGTACTTGTTAAAGATTACCAGCCTTGATAGTCCTGAGCTTAAAAAGCCGGCAGAGCTAACAAGAAAGGAGTACACAAAAGCAGCCAGCATGGCCCTGCAATTGTGGCTCGCTGTTGTTTGTGGTTTGAGAAGCCCAGATGTCCGAGGAGATTTTCTTCTTGAGCGTGACGTCGAGGTTTTCTTCCATGCGCATGGTGTACGGTGCAGCTGGACTGTCTGCTACTATGTTGAAGCTTCGGGTTGCAGAAACAGTCACAAATTCATCCCCAGCAAGCCCTGTGCTGTCAGAGCTGCCCCTTGGGAGGCATTTGGATCCTGATCCTAGTTTGTGCTTAGAAGTGCCATTAATCTTGAAATTGCAAGCAATCTTGTAATTTTTGTTCTTTCCCTCCTCCCAGTTCTGATTACTTACCTGTTTGCTAGAAGGGTTTCTGTGGCCCTAAGACCTTGAAGGAGGATAGAGAGGAGTCTTAAAGGAGGCTTGGGTATAGCGTGTAGCTGCTACTCTGTGTAGATGCCACTGATGTCTTTTTTTTTAATGGGTTTCTGATTCCTTTTCCCTTCCACTTACTGGAAGAGATGTAAATAAGTCATCTGTTCCTTCTTTTTCTTTCTCTCTCCAGACTCTGAATCCTCCTCTCCCCCCGCCCCCTCTCCAGGCGGCCACCCCCACGGGCACTGCTGTAGCTGCTGCTGCCGGGATGGGCCCCAGGCCCACAGCTGGACCCACTGACCAGACCACACACCCGCGGACACAGCCCCGCCCCAGCGTGTAAGTGTGGGGGTCCTTTCTGCCCCTGGACCGAACCCAAATAGAGAGGCAGAGAACAGCTTTCTGGGGGGAGCTGGTGCCAGACTGGTGCCAACTGTGTTTGTGATTGGGAAGCTCATGCTCTAAGGGTAGGCCTTCTTGGCCTTCCTCTGCGAGTGCTACCCGGGCTTCGTTCCCACCTTCATCCCCAAGTAAGGGTGCGAGGGAACAGGGAGGGCCCCGCACAGGTCAGACCTAGAGGAGGTGCAGCGGTGCCCGCAGTGAGTGTCCAGAGTCAGGTTACTCCATTCATTCTGCTCATGGCTCAGTGCAGCCTGCGGGCGGAGGCCCCTCCGTGCACACTGCCCCAGGAAACACTTGGTGCCTGTTCACGTTGCCGCCACTCTCCTTGTGTCGGTGGCTGTCACCTGTGCAGATGGGCTGTTGGGCTCTGTCCGTGATCTGGACTTGCTTTGCCTCTGACTCGCAAGTTCAGCGTCTACCCCGACTGAGCCCACGGATGCACGTGCCGCCCGTTGCTGGTTCAGTGTGCATGGAGAGGCTGTGTGCCAAGCTTCCCGGCGGGATTTTGGACCACATGTGCTCAACAAGGCTGCTTCCCAGGTCTCACCAGGGCCATCTGCAGGCCCAGTTTCCCAGCGGGCATCTGATGCCCTGCTGCAGGTGTGCATGCCGGGGGGTGGCATCAATTCCTCCACACCCACGAGTACCATTTGGCGGGATCATCACCTTTGCACCAGGAGGGCCAGGTGGGAGGTTCTGAGTCAGGCGGCTTCTGCCTTTTCAGAGTGGATGGCTGCCGTTCAGTGGACAGTGATTGAGGCTGCCCACAGATTAAAGGATTCTACTTTCTGTTTACTTTTGTACAAAACATTCAAGGCTTCGTGCCAGCGAAGAGTTCTGCACATCGTGCGGTATGTCTGTTACTCACCTTGAAGTCCGATGTTTTTTCCTCTTCTAGGTATGTTGCCATTTATCCTTACACTCCCCGAAAAGAGGATGAGCTGGAGCTGAGGAAGGGAGAGATGTTTCTCGTGTTCGAGCGCTGCCAGGACGGCTGGTTCAAGGGGACGTCCATGCACACCAGCAAGATTGGGGTTTTTCCTGGCAATTACGTGGCCCCCGTCACGAGGTATGGCTCTGAGCAAGTGGTTTGCTGAGCCCTGAACACAGAAGCTTTGTCCTTTCCCATGATTTCCAGCCTATCCACAGTTCCTTCTCATGTTACAGTTATGTGTTATACAGCCGGCATTTTAGAGGTCCCTGCCTGTATTTGCCAAAGTCCCTTCTAATCCTCAAGATTTTAGCTTACTCTTCACATGTGAAATTGTAAGTTTCTCCCAATACAGGTGCCGGTTTTAAATTATTTGCTTTTAAGTCACATGTGAGAAGACTCTACTACACTGTTTTCAGTATTTTTCTGCTAGGAAATTAGTGCTGTTTAATATAAGCACAAGTGATGTTATTAATCCTCTTGGTTATGTGATGCTTGCCTGACACCTGGCACTCAGAGTTCTCTGTTCTGCACATTAACGCCAGGTCCTCAAACAGCTCCCTGGTGTATGTGCTGTTATGAACCCCACTCCACAGGTGAGCAGGTTGAGGTGGAGAGGTTAAACAATTTGAGGTCACCCAGTGAAGAGGTGCTGAAAGCCAGGTGTGTATTCCCATAGCTTGGTGATTATGTCTGAATTCTCACAATTGCTTTTTATAATGCAATCAGAACTGAAACTCCTTTAACATGACATGAGTCCATCACCCTTCTCAGGGGAGGGCAGTTTTGCTCCCCAGGGGATTTTTGCAGTGTCTGGACATGCTTCTGATCCTCACGATGGGGGAGCAGGTGCTACTCGCCGCCAGTGTATAGAAACCAGGGAGGCATACAGCACCCTGCAGGGCACGGCACAGCCTTCGCAGAAGGGAGCTGTCTGGCCCCAAGTGTCACCGAGGCTGAGAAACCTGTTCTAGGATAGTAGGAGGCAAGCACTTAGGATGTGTTGATATGCACTGTTCACTGAATTTAAATATAGTCCCCGTTCTGGGCACTGAGGAAGCTTGCCCTGGAATGATCGTGATGACCTATGATGGGGTCAGTGCTGAGAAAACCCCGGGTTTTGGCCAGTGGGCTCTTAATAAACAGTCCAACCTAATTGTGTTAAATCATCTCTCAAAGCCCCTGATTTTGAATAAGTGGCTGAACGAACTGACATGCTGTCAGATGTCGGTCTCAATCCTCAGGCTGGCTGGCAGCCTAATCCAGTGAAGATCACTGTCATTGCAGATGGCCACAGAACACTAGCTCCAATTAGACTTGCAGATTTTTCATCAGTGTAAACGTTCTTGTTGGTATATGCTAAAATCCACGTTCACAGCCCAGAAGACGGTAGCTCTGTCTTCCCTGGGGGGATAAAACAAACAAACAAAAACCACAATAACTAAGGGAGATAAACCAAGCAACAACCACATGTCGACTTTCTGAAGAAAACATTTTCCTAAGACTCAAATACAAACTATCAAAAGTCTCTGGAGAGACGCTTCCTGATGGAAAATTCTCTGTTATTCCTCATGGTAAATAATGAGGTTTGAGTTAATGAAGCCTTCTGCTGGGTAGAAAGTTTCTGTCTATAGAACTGTTGTTTAAATGAATTTAGAATATTAAAAAGTACGTTACGTAAAGCTGCACTGAACCGAATGTAATGAAATTCAGCCGGTAAATACTTGTTGCGGGCCAGCTGTGCTGCTGTGACTGCACACGCAGGAAGGGTGGGAAGCAACCATTGCACGCGGCCCTGCTGTCAGGAAACTTGTACTGAGTCAGGAGCGTTTCAGTGGGAATTGACTGATAGGACTCCGCATCGTGTTTTGTAATCAGGGGTCATAGAGGAAATCCACCTGAAACAGGAGAGTCCCGAGGCCCTGGGCCTAAGGCCAGGCTGCTCGGGATGACAGAATTGAAACGCAGGTGAGGGGCAGGCAGGGTGGAGGGAGCCCGAGGGACGTGACAAGAGTATGTGCGTGCACTCGTGCGTGTGCACGGGCAGGTACAGAGAAGGCGCACGTGAGCCCAGCTGTGACAGCCTAGACGTCGCTCTGACAGGCCGAGAGGAAGCGTGCAGGCCCCAGAAGCCCGGGGGAGAGTTACCCCCAGAGGGGAGCCGAGCCGAGGAGCCGTGTCACCAGCAGAGTGCTGTGCGATCTCTCCCCTCAGAAGAGGCTTCCAGAGCTTTCTCTGCCTCGGGGCCACTGTTCCTTGAGTGCGTTGCTCTTACCTTTGGTCCGATAACCGCATTCTACAGGGTTACGTCTTGAAGCTCTGCACCATTTTCTTTGGCGTTGGTCGTCCTCTCTTCCTCTTGCTGACGGACTCGGTTTCTGTCTCAGCAGGGCCGTGACCAGTGCTTCCCAAGGCAAAGTCCCCATGCTGACGACTGGCCCAGCGAGTCGCGGGGGAGTCCCAGCCAACCCTCCCCCTGCAGGCGGGCCTGCCCAGAAGCCCCCGGGGAACGGCGTGGCTGGCTGTCCCGGGGTCCCCACAGCCGTGGTGTCGGCAGCTCACGTCCAGACGAGCCCCCAGGCTAAGGTCCTGCTGCACGTGTCCGGACAGATGACTGTCAACCAGGCCCGGAGCGCTGCAAGGACAGGTGGGCACTGGACTGGGGCCCCGGGAGAGGGGCCTGAGCAGCCTCAGACCTTGTGCACCAGAGGCTGTGAGGATGTGAAGACAGTCTGAGGATGGTGGAACTTTAAAACAGTCTGAGAGAGCAAGGTGGGACTTTAAGACAGTCTGACAGAGCAAGGTGGGACTTTAAGACAGTCTGAGAGAGCAAGGTGGGACTTTAGGACAGTCTGAGAGAGCAAGGTGGCACTTCAGGACAGTCTGAGAGGAAGGTGGCACTTTAGGACAGTCTGACAGAGGAAGGTGGCACTTTTGGACAGTCTGACAGAGGAAGGTGGCACTTTTGGACAGTCTGACAGAGGAAGGTGGCACTTTAGGACAGTCTGAGAGAGCGAGGTGGAACTTTAGGACAGTCTGACAGAGCAAGGTGGCACTTTAGAACAGTCTGAGAGAGGAAGGTGGCACTTTAGAACAGTCTGAGAGAGGAAGGTGGCACTTTAGAACAGTCTGAGAGAGCAAGGTGGAACTTTAGAACAGTCTGAGAGAGGAAGGTGGCACTTTAGAACAGTCTGAGAGAGCAAGGTGGAACTTCAGGACAGTCTGACAGAGCAAGGTGGCACTTTAGGACAGTCTGACAGAGGAAGGTGGCACTTTAGGACAGTCTGACAGAGGAAGGTGGCACTTCAGGACAGTCTGAGAGAGCAAGGTGGAACTTCAGGACAGTCTGAGAGAGCAAGGTGGCACTTTAGGACAGTCTGAGAGGAAGGTGGCACTTTAGGACAATCAGAGAGCAAGGTGGAACTTTAAGACAGTCTGAGAGAGCAAGGTGGCACTTTAGGACAGTCTGACAGAGGAAGGTGGAACTTTAAGGCAATCTGCCGAGGGAGGTGGAAGAAGACACTGAATAACAGGAAGAGGGGGCCAGCACAGTCTCAGCACCATCACTTTACATCGGCTTCATTTGGCTTCGCCTGCCCAGCTTGTGAGTCCAAGCCTGGTCTCCAGACCACAGGTCTGAAAGAAACTGTTACCAGGCGGGTCCTGAGAATGTCGATAGTCCTTCAAAATGTGACTCCTGTGGTCGAGACCAGCCATCTGGGGTCCCACTGCTGCGGAGGCACAGCCCGCGGACTGCCGTCTGGGTGCTGGGATGAGCTTAGTCACTGCTCTGTTTCAGACACAGTCAGACCTTAAGTAGCTTTCTTCTTCCTGAAGCATTTTAAACCTCCCAGGGGTCTTGGTTAACAGTGATAGAGAAAACATGTTCAGTTCTATCCAAAAATCCAGAGCAGGAAGGCAGGTTCCGAGAAAAGGGAGAATAGGTAGCGACACTGGGGCCAGGCTGCTCTGCCCAGCTGGGTGCGTGGGGGGTGGCGCCTCGGCCAGAGCCCAGGGGAACTCCTGCACCCCTGGGTGGTGTTGCCCTGCTGTCACTCGGCAGACATGGCAGCAGACACTGTGTCATGGGACCGAGTGGGCCGCTGACCTGGGATCAGGGAGGGGATGATGTCCAGGGGCCCCTCGAGGGTCAGAGTGTCTAAGCCGCCATGGTTTCTCATCACTGACACGCGCAGGACTCAGTGAGCAGCGGGGCTCCACTCATGCTTTCCTCCTCTCTTCCCGTGTCCAGTCTCAGCGCACAGCCAGGAGCGTCCCACGGCAGCCGTGACACCCATCCAGGTTCAGAGCACCCCGGGGCAGTCCCACCACCCCCTGGCGTCGCCACAGCCCCCTGCCCCACTGGGCCCCCCTGCCCACGCGGCTGCCAGCGGCCTGGGCCGGGTCGGAGGCCCCCTGGCCTGCGCCACAGCCCCAGCGAGCATCCCTGCCGCCTCCCTGGAGCCCGAGCCCAGCGGCCGCCCTCTGACCCTGCTCCCGGGGACACCCACCTCTCCTGACAGCGGCTCGGCAGCCAGGCCAGACAAGGACGGCAAGGTGAGCCCCAGCAGCTGCTGACCCACTTGGGGTGCGGGGAGGTGGGGTTCCATTCAACTCTGGGGCTGGTCCCCTAGCCGCTCACTCCCCTACCCCTCGCTGCCCTGAACTCCTCCTGGTGAGTGAGCTTTGCTTCTGGTTAACTGTTCTGCAGAAATGCACTTAGGATATGAAGGAGTTGGAACTGTAGATCCAAAGTGTTGCTGGTGGATTCATTGTTCCTGCACTGTATTTGATTATAATCTGTGTGGATGTGGATAGTTTTTCTCTTGACTTGAGATATAGGGGGAAATTAACTTCTAATTTGATCTTTTTTATAAAAAAAAGATCCTTTGGGCCTGAATTTCAAAGAAATTGTAAGTGGGAAGCTATGTTTGAAAGACTGACCTGTGGCTGGGTTGTAGACAGAGGCGTGTGTGGTGGTGAAACGTGCACGGAAAGAGCAGCCTGCAGCAGACTCTGGTGATCGTGCTGCGGGCGTGACTTCCACTCCGTGCTCACGCGTGCCCCCCAGACCGCTTGCCAGCTCTGGGAAGCTGTGGGGTCACGGTCATGTACGTCGCTCTTTAAATGACCAGGGAGCCTGTGAGCAGGGCTTTATAAGGAAATAAACTTAGCCTACTAAAAAGTTAATATTTAATTGTTGAGTTAACATGAGTGCTTTTGCAAAAGATCAGTATCAGTTCAATGTTTATGATTAACTACATTAAACTTGTACTCAAGCTCATGTGGTCAACCCTGCCAGGATCTTCAGAAAGTAAACTTACTTTACAGCTTAGATCTGAAGGTTCCAGGATAAGGCATCAGGGGCCATTGTCTCAGAGAATCAGGCTCTGGAGCCCAGGCCTCCAAAGGAAGGATTCATGCAATCTGCAGGATGCCTGTGCTAGGGAGAATAACGGCCCCCATGTCCTGATCCCTGAAATTTGAGAATACATTTCCTTACGTTGCAGCAGGGGTCTTACAGATGTGATTCAATTAAAGGTCTAAAGATGAGTGGATTAGCTGAGTGAGCCCAATATAATAAGCAAAGGGATCTCCTTATAAGGGAGGAAGGAAGATTAGGGCCGGAGGGAGATGACACCAGAAGCAGAGAGCAGTGACCTGTTTGCCCCGCTCAGTCCCCCTCCTGACAAGTGGCCACTGGCCTCTGCTAGGATGCCCTGTGGTCCCTGTGTCCTGTTGCGGAGTGTCAACACTGTCTTCAGGCAGCTCGAACTCCTGGAAAGCTCTGTCAGCACGCACCTGTCTCCCTGTGACTTCAGACCCTCGCACTGTGCTTTGAGGGACTGCATAGAAAATGATGGTCTCCTTTCTATGTGATCCCTGCAGGGAGTTCAGGGTTATCATCTTTTCTTAAAGGCTTCACTCTTGAGGGCTTTTCCCCCACATATTCTTCATGTCACAGGTTTCTAATTTCCCTTTCTAAATCTGCCACCTCATTCAATGTTCCCAATTCATTAAAGAGGTTGTCCCTAATGGCTATAAACTCAGTGACCCATGATTAGTGCAAGGAGCGTCACTTCACCCCCATCACTCCATCCTCTTGCCGGGACACTCAGAGAGAGCTTGGCAGATGCCTGGATGAGATCCAGCTGTCTCTCATTCTCCCATCCAAACAGTCCCCCAGTCGCCTCACCATTTCTGCTGTAACCTGTTAGCCCACATCTCGTGTTGGAGACTTGCTTGGTCTCACTTCCTTTTCTGAGTCAGCCTTTCATCAGACACCCTGTTTTAGGATTTCCCAGGTGGTCTGCAAGCACTGTTGTGGTCATCTATGAAAATGAGGACCACACATGCCTATCTTTGGCATGTTGAGTTGACCTTGGTCCCAGGTTCACCAGGATCTGTCAGAGATCAGTTGTGTTCCAGCGGTTAATTTCCTCAGTCCGCCAGGGTGGATCAGCCTGTCGCGAGGAGTGGTTTCATCTCTGAATCCCAGTTGCTCCCCCATTTCCCTCCTACCAAGGTTTGTTCTTCCTGTCTAGTCTGAAAGGGACTCTTCATGCGTCTGAGGGCCACCATCCACCCCAGGCACCAGATCCATGTCTTTCTTGTTCCCAACAAAACTTTAAAGCAGCACACACCCCACCCCCACTTTTTTTGGTCATTCGCATTTTTGTAAGTTTAAGTTCATTCTGGCCTTTAGCATCTTGACTTGCCACAGCCATGGTATGTTCTTCTTGGGGGCCCTTCTCCTGATCTTTTTGTGGAGGCCTTTCTGTCACTTCCTGGGGCATCATCATCACTTCCTGGGGCATCATCATCACTTCCTGGGGCATCATCATCACTTCCTGGGGCATCACACAAGTGCCTTCATCATCGGGTGCTTCTGCACCTTCACCTGCTGGGGTGATTTACAGTGTGTGCTTGGAGCTTCTTTCTGGAGAGCCCACCCACTGCCCTTAAAGCTTCAGGATTTCCTTCTGAATTTCAGGCCATGCATATATTTTCTTGTAACTTTTAAGATCAATTCTCACTAATTATTAGAGAAATACAATCAAAACTACAGTGAGGTATCAATATCACTTCACACTGGTCAGGATGGCCATCATCAAAAAGTCTACAAATGAGAAGGCTGGAGTGGATGTGAAGAAAAGGGAACCCTTGTACACTGTTATGGGAATGTAAATATGATGACTAGTGCAGAGAGCAGTGTGGAGGATCCTTAAAAACTGAAAAATAGAGTAACCATATGACCCAGCAGTCCCATTTCTGGGCATATACCCAGAGGAAACCATAATTCAGAAAGATACGTGCACCCCATTGTTCACAGCAGCACTGTTTACAGCAGCCAAGATGTGGAAACAGTCTAAGTATCCGTCAGCATAGGAGTGGGTCAAGGAGGTATGGGACATGTACACAGTCGTAAGGAAGAGCAAAATAATGCCGTTTGCAGCAACATGGATGGACCCAGAGATTGTCACACTGCGTGAAGTACGGCAGACACAGAGAGACAAATACCATATAATATTGCTCATGTGTGGGATATAAAAAGAAAAAGGGCACAAGCAAACTTGTTTACAAAACAGAGTAGAGTCGCAGATGTAGAAAACAAACATGGTTAACAGGAGGTAAGAGAGGGAGAGGCAGATTGGGATTGATATACGCACACTACTGTATAAATGGATGACTAACAAGGGCCTAATGTGTAGCTCGGGGACCTCTGATCAGTGTTCTATAATGACCTTTATGGGGAGAATCCCTGCCCCGCAGGTTAACAGTGCTGTGGGCCACGCTAGGTAAATGGGGCCCGTGGTGCAGACCGCCTGGGATGATTGATGGTCTGATAAATGCTTACCTTTATTTCCTTCTGCCAGACTGTCTCTCACTGAACTCTGTTGTTATGGATCGCCCCACCCCCCGCCACCGCGCCCAAGGGATATTTGACTGAGTGGGAACTAAGTCAGTATTCAGGAAGAATTCCTCGGTGTTCTCTCTCCTTGAGGGCTGCTTATAGCTCTCCTTCCCTGTTAGTGGATCTTAATAGTCCCAGTTTGCCTAGGGAGCATTCTAAAGGGTTATTTCTCTCAACTATTGTATTTTTGGACCATGTTTTAAGTCAGAGGACTTGATGACCCAGTTGACACATTAGTAAAGCAATTTAAAATGATGGCTGTTATTACTTCGGGCATCAGAAGAATATTGACACTTGGGGTCTGGGCACAGAGAAGAGCCAGCCCTAGATCTGGTTTCCTAGCAGAGCAAGACCACAAGGAAAAGACCCCAGGAGACCAAGACCCATGAGGTGGCTTCTATGGCGTGAGGCTGATGGGAGTAATTCTCAATTATACACTTGCTTGCAAAAAGAGACGTAAAATGTTTTCATTATACTGATGGGCTTTTTTTTTTTTTAATTTTGTAGTTGTTTTTGGTAAAGAATCTGCCTGAAATATGGGAGATGTAGATTTGATCCCTGGTGGGGAATATCCCCTGGAGAAGGTAATGGCAACCCACTCCAGTATTCTTGCTTGGAGAATCCCATGGACAGAGGAGCCTGGCTATAGTCCATGGGGTCGTAAAGAGTTGGACACGACTTTGTTTTTTTAATTAAAGAAGTATTTGCACAACAGATATGGTTTGACTTCTGTTATTATCGGTTTGTTAAATTTCATCAACATAGTGATAAGTGAATATGACTTAGCCCTTCACCCTGATCAAGACATCATCCCCTATAAGGGATAAGCTGCAGGTCTATGGCTGTGGAGTAAGATACTAAAATGCAAGTGGGTTTATGTTAGTTGAGTATAGAACAGGCAGAATTTCAGGAAATTAAAGCTATTGTCTGAAATTTCCATTTTGTCCTCAAGTGTCTACTTCGCCTTCACCAAGCCTGGGAAGTGAATTGGTGGGATTTTGGTTTCCCATCCTTTTTATCTGCTCATCCCACCTCCATGGAGGTTGGTGATGAGCGCTTGAGTGTCCAGAACCAGGGAAGATGCGCAGGTGGGTGGGGGTTGTGCAGAGAGGTGAAGGGCATTGAGCGCACAGCCCCAGGAGCCAGACCAGGAGTCCCAGACACCCTCAGGGGTCCCTTGGAAATCTCAAATCTGAACTTGAAACTCTACCAGCAGAACCATGTCTCCAACCCATGCACTTTTTTTTTTTCTTAGAAAGAGAAAAAGGGGCTGTTGAAGCTGCTGTCCGGGGCCTCCACCAAGCGCAAGCCGCGGGGATCACCGCCGGCCTCACCCACGCTGGATGCTGAGCTGGGGGCCGAGCTGTCCTGCGGGTCCCCGGGGCCCCCCTGCGCCTGCCCTGGGCCCTGCGATGGGGACGCCGTGGCCCCCGGCCCCCAGCGCAGGGCCTGCTCCCTGGACTCGGCCCCAGTGGCGCCACCCCCCCGGCAACCCTGCTCGTCCCTGGGCCCCACAGCCAGTGAGGTGCGGCCCACCGTGTGCGAGAGGTGGGTTCTTGTCATGGGCGCTGGGAGCCGCCAGGTCTGTGGCACCCGCAGCATCTCCGGCTCCTTCCTGGGGTCTGCGGTGACAGACGGCGCTGGCTCCTGTGCCCCTCGGGTGACGCGCTCCATCTCTGCGGTCCCCTCTACATCCTCACCCCTTTCCATCATGTCTCCAGAGCTCTCCTCTACGGGGCAGTGCTCACGGCAGCCCTGGTCCCTGCCTTCTCCTGGCTCCTTGTTCGCGGCCAGCCAGCCACCCTCATTTCCTCTTCAGCCCTTTTTATCGAAGGTTTATGAACACCACTGCCTGCTAGTTGTAGGGCACCTGGAGTGTTCCGTCCCTCCGAGTTCTCTTCAGCTTCTTCCTGAGCCAGAGTGTGGCAGAGTTCTCCTGGCCCGACCCCTGCTGACCCGCTGATGGGGCACCGTTACCCTCAGAACAGTGAGCCCCGTTCAGTGACTGTGGCCTCGAGTCACCTTTACAAATGGGAGCTGTCCTGTCTGTTTCGCCGCTGGGGCTCTCGGAGCATGTTAGGAAAGAAAATCTACTTAATAAAACAGAAACCTGCTAGGGAAAAAATAAAGCTGATCCAAGAGCAAAAAAAAAAAAAAACCAAAAACCTGCTCGGATTATATGAATTAAAAGCGCAGCATGGTCTGCTGCCTGGAAGATGGCCTGAAGCACTCTGAAACTAGAGGACTGTTTTCCAGTAACGTTAGCATTAGTATGTAAGCATTTGCTGGAGGAGGTGCCCTCTGTCTCTGCAGGCTCGAGTCCCCGTGTCCCTGCGTCTGACACAGAGCATGTTTCTTGTCTGTGGACGTGTCGCCTTTGGGGCAGTATTTTCTGTTAATGATTCAGGATCTTACTGTAAAGTGTTATACTTTACAATGACGTAAATCCACCTGAACTCTGTATTTCAGATGAAATACCCACTGAAACCTGAGGCCTGCACTCAGACAGTTTGGGGGGCTTACTTTATTACCCGGAAGTAACTCGGCAAAGAATTAATCAAACAATTTATGCCTGAAATACAAAGTACACCATTCGCTGTGTACTTTTATGGGGGCATGAGATAATTCTGTGTAGCTCTGACCCTTCTAAAACCAGTTTTGAAATGAGACATTACCCTAAAGTGTTTCTGCCTCACCTGTGAAACCATTCTGTCTTTCCCCTCATCCACTGGACTCTCCGTAAAGCTTTGAGGTTTTGCCCCAAGTTCACGTCCCCCTTCATTCCAAGAGTCTTGCCTTTTCCTACGGTGTCTCTTGGCTCTCCAGGGAGGGTGCCTCTGCTCCTGGACCCAGTCCAGTGACTCATTTACTCTCTCTCGGCCACAGAGGCAGTCTCGGCCCCCGATGCTGAGTGCAGGTCCCCCTGCGAGCTGAGCCTGCCCGCTCTCCTGTCGTTGGTGGTGTCCCTGTGTCTGCCTGGGAGGCTGCTTCACTGTACCAGAGCGCCCCCTGCCCCGCCAGGCTCTGGCCAGTGCCGCCACCGCTCCCTGACCCTGCCCCCAGCACTGGCCCTTTCCAGAGGCCAGGTGTGCCAGTGTCCAAGCTTTTGCACCCCAGCCTTGCTCACAGAGGGGCTCCTTGCTTACAGAAGGCTCCCACAGTCCAGGGCATCTCAACAGGAGGGGCCACAGGCGGCCGCCCCTCCAGACAAGGAGCAGGCGGGTTTACACGTGGGCAGGGCACGCCGGGACCCTCTGCCTGGCATTTTATGCAGGCATTTCCATTTTTACAAGTGGGAAAGTGGTCTTTGGAGAGAATTTCTGCCCCACGTTTATATTTTTATAATCCACGTGCTCAGTGGAATATTGAGTCTAACAGCCAACCTTGCCAGCTTCTCACAGCCTTTTTGCCATCCTACAGTGATGGTGATGCTATGTGTCTAACTCAGCGGCTTAGGTCTGCCTGACTATAGACACAGTCGGAAAAACGTATGGAAGCAAGTAGCATAGGAAAACAGTCTATTATCCTGTTATCCACTGGGAAGGAAATTTTTTGGTTATTCAAAAACTTCCAAGGATGTATTTTAGGGATTATCCCTTTTGGAATTTAAAAAATTTCAACCTAAGGAAAAGCACTTCATGCTAAAAATGCAAGGGAGGTTAGCTTTCACATCAGTCTAATTTAGGAAGCATTTCAGGATCTTAGCATCCTCAATTCACCAGAGTCTAAATGTCACGACTCCTGCCCCCGCAAAGTGCGAGAGTGTGGGGCTCTTCTGGTAGAATTTTTCCTTCTAGAGTTCCACAGAAATATTTTTAATGTCTAATATCAGTCTAGTATGAGATGGGATTCATCTACAGAGGAGAGTGACAACAGGGATAAAATTTCCTCTCGAGGTGGGACCCTGCCCCGTAAACCTCCAGCGGGAGAAAGGGCAGCTCTGCTTCCATCTCACACTATGAGAGCGAGGGAGGCGCCTGGAGGTATGCTGGCAGATCTGGTACCAACTGAGCCTGCTCTCTGAGGAGCAGAAGGAATCTTTTGTGTTTGTGAGAGAGACTGAGGAAAACAAGCAAGAAATGCTGTATTCTGGGGGCGGAATAGAATTGATGACAGCGGAGATAATAAAGCAGATAGTGCAGGCTCTGTTTTGGAAGGACTGGGAAAAATAACTGGGAAACGGCAAAGAGAAAGGAGAAATAAAGTATTTCAGAAGGGATGGCAAGTAAAGTACATGTGACAGTTTTTTTTCCTACTAAAAGAAATTACAGATAAAGGACACACAGCAAGTCATCTCTGTATATTTTCAAGTTTAGGATTTAAACTGATAACCACGTACCTATAAGCCCATCTGCTAAACTGGAAAAGGACCTCTGACCCTTGATCAGGGACCATACCAGAAAACATACAAATTGGACAGAGAGATTAATAGAGAGGCAGCTGGGCTCCCACGGAATGATTAATCTGAGGCTGCGACCGTAAACCCACTGGGTGAAGCAATGAGCGCAAGTCGCTCAGACTTCAAGCAAACTACAGAGCAGGCAAGCTTGGTTGTGCTAGTGCCATACGGTAGTAGAGGTCAGCCACCCGGACAGGACAGCAGGCACCCTGCCTCCCAGAGCCTGGGGACTCGATCTGGGCGAGATCCGGAGAGATTAGAAACAAAAAGACGTGAACTGCAGAAAACATGAGAAAGACCAAAAAAATTAAGGAAGTGGGAAATTTGTGCTAATGAAAGACGAGTGCCCAGCCTGAGCAGAGGCCAGAGTGCCTGAGCCTGGAGCGGAAAGACTGCCCTGGGGGTGTCCGTGGAGCTGCTGCACAGAGCAGGCGTCTCTTTCTTGCACTCCACCCTGGTCAGCGTCCCCCAGATCTCAGGGCTGCACGAGAGGCTGAGGCCCTCGCGGCTGGGCCTGTGAGCTGCCCTCCGTGCCCCCTGTGACCTCCGGGCTTTGTCCGAAAAGAGCAGGAGGCACGTCCCAACAACCAGGAGCCACGTAGCTTTGGATGGTTTTCCTTCCTTCCTTGTCTTTCTTCTTTCTTTCAGCTTTCCATTAATTTTTTAAAATATGTATTTGTCTGGCTGCACCGGGTCTTAGTTGCAGCATAAGAATTCCTAATTGCGACCTGTGAGATCCACTTCCCTAACCAGGGGTTAAACCCTGGCCAGGCTCCTGCACTGTGAGTGGGGAGTCAGCCCCTGGACCACCAGGGAAGTCCCTTCATTTATTTTTAAATTCATTTATCTTTTTTAAAATTGTGGTAAAATGTCCATAAAATGTGCCGGTTTTTTTTTCAGGGATACAGTTCAGTAGCATTAAGTACATTCACATTGTTATAACCAGTGTACATTCACAGTGTATAACCATCACTGCCATCCATTTCTAGAGCTTTTTCGTCACCCCGTTAAACACTCACTTCCCATTCCCGCCTTTCTCAGTTCCTGACAAACCCCCTTCTTGTTTCTGTCTCTCTGGGTCTGACTAGTCTCCACACCTCATAGGTGGAATTGTGTGTGACTGATTTCACTTAGCATAATATTTTGAAGGTTCATCCATGTTGTAACTTCTGTCAGAATTTCATTCGTTTTTGAGGAATGTTGTACATTTGGAAAAATCACTTTGCTATACAATTAAACCTTTCCTTTTGTCATTGGACGTTCTTAGGAAGGATGGCTGTGCTAAGTGTGTACTGTGCTAAGGACCATGCACAGGGCTTCTGCAATCTAGTCAGGGATGAAGTTTCCTTCAGTCGCGGGGCAGATGGAGCAAGGCTTTGAGAGCCTGTTGGACATGGGTGGAGTCCGGGTTTGTCCAAGGGAGCCCCCAGGGGACTGTGTGAGCCAAGACCTGGGGTTGGGGGCAGAAGCCATACCTGGGGGCTGTGTCCCTGTGCACAGGTGTGTGTGCACATTCACGGGGATAACCATTAGCTGTAGCTGCAGAGAGACTGAGGCCATTGAGCGCTTCACATGCCAGACTGGGGAGTAACCTTGCTCCGAGGAGGTGGGAAGCTGTAAAGAATACTGAGCAAGAAATAGCTGCAAATAGAGCTGGCAGTTAAGAAAGTTAGTATGTTGATCACGTGCAGAATGCGGTGCGGACAGGAAGAGACTGGAGGCTGGGAGGACAGGCAGGTTATTCGCTCAGGTGGGAGGCGGCAGAGCAGCGAGGCTGGGGTGCAGACGTGGAAGGTGGACCCCAGGTCCATGGCGGGCGTGGAGAGAAGTATGGCCCCTGAGGCACCGGATGCCCCAGAATCCCTGCTCAGAACACTCGAGGGGGCGTGGCTGGAGCAATGGGTGTTGGGCTCTGTGGCTGCACTCACATTGCCTGGGGTCAGAGAATATGGACTTGGCAAAGCTTCTCCATGCCTGAGATGGTGGCCCGCTGTGCCCAGCGTTGGTCTTGAATGTCGCTGTTGGGAATCTGTGGGCACACCGCTCTTCGAGCCAGGGCCAGGGTCTGAGCAGAGTCTCTGCTGCAGCCAGTGGTCTCCCTATTTTCCAAGGTCATGGTTCTCGTTCCACTCAACTCAGGAGGCTCATCACTCAGCCATGAAAACCCTCTCCCCTGGGGACTCGGCAGGAAGATTGTGGTCTTAGCTCAGCAGCAGTTCTAGTTCAGAAAATGTTTGACAGAGTTGGTTTAGTGCACTTTCTAAAATGCAAATGTTAATCTAGTCACTTTTTTCAAGAACTGCTTTTGTTCCATTTCACCTTTAAGGCAGCTCACAGAGGACCAGGGGCGATACGTTTCATCAGAGATTGGCTCTGAATATGATGAATTACTTGTGTGCTTCTTTCTATAATTATGGAGCTTTGCTCGAATGTTATCCTGCCCCAGATGGCAGCTTTTCACAGGCTCTTCAGCCTGTTGGCGTTGGAGCTGAGACACCTTCTCATCTGGATCCCTTCCTCCGGAGTAGCCCACGATGGACTCGTTCATCCTGCTTTGCAAACTGTCAGAGAAGGGCTTCCAGAACCCTGGCTCCGTCGTTCTAGAGTTTGTCAGGCGTGTGGTCAGGCTGCTGTCCTCCAGGTCATACCTCCTAGAAGCACCAGGCGCCCGCCCGCCCTTGCCCAAGACACACAGTCGTGGTGGGAACTGGCACTTAAGGTGTGAACTCTGTGATAGACAACTCTTGGCAACCCTGTAGCTGAGTGTGTCATGCCTCTGTTGTCCCCACATCATCTGGTAACACCTGTGTGGTCACAGCCATCCTAGTGCAAATATGAGGAGACTGAGGCTCAAGCAAAAGCTGCTCTGAGCATAAGCCCCAGGCCCACTTCTCACAAGAGGCCAGGCCTCTCTGGCTACCCGCAGGCTTGCTCGCAGCCTGTCCTGTCTCTGGCTTCCCAGGACCTCTCACGAACAGCCAGGCAGCCTCCATGCTGCGCTTCTGCTCCACAGCCCGGATGGCAACTTGGTTCCTGAGCCCAGGGTCGCCCAGGAATGGTCCAGGCGGCCACTGGGCCTTTGCAGAGATGCCTGTATTGATCAAGTCATAGCCTGAGGCTCTTGTTCACGTCCTCACGTGGATGGATTCTGGTCCTTATGGGTTGGAGGCTGGTAAAACCAGTGATCCTCCAGAAGGACCGCACTCTGATGGGTTTCATGAGGTTGAGGCAGTTGTGTAGACCCAGTTCCGACGACTATTTTTTCAGCCATGACATTCTCTATGTGCTGTTAAGAGTGAGTCCTAGGAGGCTAGAAGTTCGTTTTCTGACTTTCAGTGCCAAATGAGACTAGAAGTTGAGCTGGTTTTACAGTTCTATTGTTGTTTAGTTGCTAAGTTGTATACAACTCTTGGCAACCCTGTAGCCTGTACCCACCAGGCTCCTCTGTCTGTGGGATTTCCCAGGCAAGAATAGTGGAGGGGGTCACCGTTTAGGCTCTAAGTTCATTTTCTGACTTTGAGAACCAAATGAGCATAGAAACTCAACCACTTGAATAGCTTAATACTCACTGATTAGCATCAACCAGCGAGAGAGGTGTGTCCACATTTATAAGTGTAAAACATTACTCCAGAATCAGAGGCTCAAATTTACTGTGAACATGTATTGTTTCACAGTTCTGAGAGTTAGGAGTTTGGGGGTGGCATACGTGACTGGTCCTGGCTTAGGGCATTTTTTGAGGTTAGTGTCCAGACATCCACCTGAGCTGCAGTCTTGTGAAAGCTTGAGTAGGGAGAGAAGATCCCTTCCAGGTGGCTGCCCACGTCGCCACCGACTTTTGGAAAGAAACCTGACTTACCTGGCCTGCACGTCTGTGCACGGGGGGATGACTCACCTGGCAGCCTAGGTGGTTTCCCGGAGGCTGCCGCACACCTGTTAAGGACCCGGCCTCAGCACCCCAGATCATCATTTGTGCAGGCTATTGGTCACACAGGTGGGCAGAGACCACACAGGGTGAGACACAGCCCACCTCCCCATGGCTTCCATGGCTCTTGAGCATAATTTTGCAGAAGGAAACAAGCCTGGAAGCAGGGGGTAGCTGACCTTAAACCAGCCAGGCTTCAGGAATCTTGAAGTGATAATTACACCTTCTCCCAGTGATCCCTGAGAACGCTCGGAGAGGCAGACCATAGGTCAGACCCGTGGCGATCAGATTGAGCAGGTGGCCCCAGTCCCCCTCCTTGTGTGAACCTTGGGACAAGCTGCCCTGGGAAGAGCTGGGCGTGTAAGGAAGAGCTTCCCTGGAGTCCAGCCTCATCCAGCTCAGTCCTTGGTCACTTGTGGACTTTCATGCACGTCCAAGTGCTGTTCACAGCAGGTCTCTGCTCAACAGGGGATGGTAGCGGTGTGGTTCATTTTACCAACATCATAGGCAGATTTGTGCTCTGTCCTGCTCTGTCAACATCTGAGGCATGCACACTGGCTTTGCCTGACTCTGAGCAGCTGCAACTGAGCCCCCACCTTCCCTCTCCCTCCCCAAATTCTACTGTCATCTGCCTCTGCCCCCCTCCTCCCCCTCCCTCCGTCATCTATCATCCTCCCCTTCCCTGCTCCTGCCCCTCATCATCTGTCTGTTCCCCCATCTATCTAGTCCCCTGTCCATCATCTACTCCCCCGTCTATCATCAATTCCCCCGTCCATCTTTCATTTATTCTCTCTCCCCCCATGTATCATCTGTCTATCTATTCTCTGTCACCCAGCTACCATCTATCTGTTCCCCCGTCTATCATTTACTCTCTCTCCCCGCATGTACCATCTCTCCCTCTGTGCTCTGGAGCCTGACTGTCCATCATCTCTCTGTGCGCCATCTCTCTGCCACCCACCATCTCTCTGTCAGTCACCGTCTCTCTGTCACCCACTTCCTCTCTGTCACCCACTGTCTCTCTGTCACCTCTCTGTCACCCACCGTCTCTCTGTCACCCACCTCCTCTCTGTCACCCGCCGTCTCTCTGTCACCCACCGTTTCTCTATCACCCACCGTCTCTCTGTCACCCACTCTCTGTCACCTACCGTCTCTCTGTCACCCACCGTCTCTCTGTCACCCACCTCCTCTCTGTCACTCACTGTCTCTCTGTCACCCACCATCTCTCTGTCACCCACCGTCTCTCTGTCACCCACCACCTCTCTGTCACCCACCGTCTCTCTGTCACCTCTCTGTCACCTACCGTCTTTCTGTCACCCACCGTCTCTCTGTCACCCACCATCTCTCTGTCACCCACCACCTCTCTGTCACCCACCATCTCTCTCTCACCCACCATCTCTCTGTCACCTCTCTGTCACCCACCGTCTCTCTGTCACCCACCTCCTCTCTGTCACCCACTGTCTCTCTGTCACCTCTCTGTCACCCACTGTCTCTCTGTCACCCACCGTCTCTCTGTCACCTCTCTGTCACCTACTGTCTCTCTGTCACCCACCATCTCTCTGTCACCCACCACCTCTCTGTCACCCACCATCTCTCTCTCAACCACCATCTCTCTGTCACCTCTCTGTCACCCACCGTCTCTCTGTCACCCACCTCCTCTCTGTCACCCACCATCTCTCTCTCACCCACCGTCTCTGTCACCTCTCTGTCACCCACCGTCTCTCTGTCACCCACCTCCTCTCTGTCACCCACCGTCTCTCTGTCACCTCTCTGTCACCCACTGTCTCTCTGTCACCCACCATCTCTCTGTCACCCACCGTCTCTCTGTCACCTCTCTGTCACCTACCGTCTCTCTGTCACCCACTGTCTCTCTGTCACCTCTCTGTCACCTACCGTCTTTCTGTCACCCACCGTCTCTCTGTCACCCACCACCTCTCTGTCACCCACCATCTCTCTCTCACCCACCATCTCTCTGTCACCTCTCTGTCACCCACCGTCTCTCTGTCACCCACCTCCTCTCTGTCACCCACCATCTCTCTCTCACCCACCGTCTCTCTGTCACCTCTCTGTCACCTACCGTCTCTCTGTCACCCACTGTCTCTCTGTCACCTCTCTGTCACCTACCGTCTTTCTGTCACCCACCGTCTCTCTGTCACCCACCATCTCTCACCCACCACCTCTCTGTCACCCACCATCTCTCTCTCACCCACCGTCTCTCTGTCACCTCTCTGTCACCCACCGTCTCTCTGTCACCCACCTCCTCTCTGTCACCCACCGTCTCTCTGTCACCTCTCTGTCACCCACTGTCTCTCTGTCACCCACCATCTCTCTGTCACCCACCGTCTCTCTGTCACCTCTCTGTCACCTACTGTCTTTCTGTCACCCACCGTCTCTCTGTCACCCACCATCTCTCTGTCACCCACCACCTCTCTGTCACCCACCATCTCTCTCTCACCCACCATCTCTCTGTCACCTCTCTGTCACCCACCGTCTCTCTGTCACCCACCTCCTCTCTGTCACCCACCATCTCTCTCTCACCCACCGTCTCTCTGTCACCTCTCTGTCACCCACCGTCTCTCTGTCACCCACCTCCTCTCTGTCACCCACCGTCTCTCTGTCACCTCTCTGTCACCCACTGTCTCTCTGTCACCCACCATCTCTCTGTCACCCACCGTCTCTCTGTCACCTCTCTGTCACCTACCGTCTCTCTGTCACCCACTGTCTCTCTGTCACCTCTCTGTCACCTACCATCTTTCTGTCACCCACCGTCTCTCTGTCACCCACCACCTCTCTGTCACCCACCATCTCTCTCTCACCCACCATCTCTCTGTCACCTCTCTGTCACCCACCGTCTCTCTGTCACCCACCTCCTCTCTGTCACCCACCATCTCTCTCTCACCCACCGTCTCTCTGTCACCTCTCTGTCACCCACCTCCTCTCTGTCACCCACCATCTCTCTCTCACCCACCGTCTCTCTGTCACCTCTCTGTCACCCACTGTCTCTCTGTCACCCACCATCTCTCTGTCACCCACCGTCTCTCTGTCACCTCTCTGTCACCTACCGTCTCTCTGTCACCCACTGTCTCTCTGTCACCTCTCTGTCACCTACCGTCTTTCTGTCACCCACCGTCTCTCTGTCACCCACCATCTCTCTGTCACCCACCACCTCTCTGTCACCCACCATCTCTCTCTCACCCACCGTCTCTCTGTCACCTCTCTGTCACCCACCGTCTCTCTGTCACCCACCTCCTCTCTGTCACCCACCGTCTCTCTGTCACCTGTCACCCACTGTCTCTCTGTCACCCACCATCTCTCTGTCACCCACCGTCTCTCTGTCACCTCTCTGTCACCTACCGTCTCTCTGTCACCCACTGTCTCTCTGTCACCTCTCTGTCACCTACCGTCTCTCTGTCACCCACCATCTGTCACCCACCTCCTCTATGTCACCCACCGTCTCTCTGTCACTCACCATCTCTCTGTCACCCACTGTCTCTCTGTCACCTACCGTCTCTCTGTCACCCACCATCTCTCTGTCACCCACCTCCTCTATGTCACCCACCGTCTCTCTCTCACCCACCTCCTCTCTCTCACCACCTCCTCTGTCACCCACCTCCTCTCTGTCACCCGCCGTCTCTCTGTCACCCACCTCCTCTCTGTCACCCACCGTCTCTCTCTCACCCACCTCCTCTCTGTCACCCACCTCCTCTCTGTCAGCCACCATCTCTCACCCACCTCCTCTCTGTCACCCACCTCCTCTCTGTCACCCACCGTCTCTCTGTTTCCCCCTCGCAGGCACCGGGTGGTGGTCTCCTACCCACCGCAGAGCGAGGCAGAGCTGGAGCTCAAGGAGGGCGACATCGTGTTCGTGCACAAGAAGCGGGAGGACGGCTGGTTCAAGGGCACGCTGCAGCGGAACGGGAAGACGGGGCTCTTCCCCGGGAGCTTCGTGGAGAACATCTGAGGGGCCGCCGGGCCGGACCGCATCTGTCTCCACAGCCCTCCGACGGCCCGCGGGCACTTCGCCCCTTGCCTTGGTCACCTGCCGCCTGCCTTGAGCTGTCTGATACACTCCACAAAGGAACCTAGCTGAGATGGACAACTGTTTACAAGGCTTAACTAATTTATTTGCTTTTTTAAACTTGAATTTTTCCTGTAATAGATGAATTCTTTGGATTATGATTTTGAGAAGTTATTAATTTATGAAACAGTAGCCAATGAGAGGCTGGGTGACCCCCTGTTGGAAGCAACAGAGCCCCCTTGGTGCAGAAGATGGCCCCAGGGTGCCCTGGTGGCTCAGAGGGTAAAGACGGCCCCGCCCTCCCGGGCTCACTCCCTTCTTTGGGTCCGGGATGCCGGCTGTCGCGCTTGGCCATTTCTCTGGGAAGTCAGGGCCCGCAAGTGAACCCAGGGCGCGGAGGGAGGCCCGGGTGGCAAGGTGGGCACCTGTCTTTCTGGTTGGGCCTGGAGTCACTGCAGAACCCAGTCCTCACTTTAATTGTGAGGGTCTCCGATTTCCTAGGAGAAGGGGGAATAAAGCACAACCCTTGGAGAGCATGTATTCAGAAATAGGTTTAGTTGCATCACAGAAGTGGCTCGGCTCAGTGGCTGGACGTTGAAGAAACGCAGTTGCGCCCTGTCTGCGGACGGCCCTGAATGTCCCCGTGCTGTCACCGCAGGCGGCCTCCATGTGTGGTGCAGGAGGGCCCCATGAGGGCCACAGGCCTTCGCGGGGCTCTTCCCATGCCCCCCACCCCTGGGTGGGGCTGCACCCCACACAGGGGCCACAGGGAATGCTGTGGCCGTGCGCCTGGGCCGGGCAGCCCCTCGTCTGCCCAGGTCACTCCGAGCGCTGCTGTCCCTGGGCAGCCGAGGCCCTGGCTGCGTCCCTTGCAGACTGCTGGGCATGTGTGGGCTGAGCCCATGATCCCTGCCGCCCCTCTGCAACAGCCATGCCGCCCCCACCCCAGCTAGCCGCACAGCCTGGCTCAGGGCCCCCCTCACAGCAGAGCCAGGGAGGGGGCCTGGCAGCGGCGGAGACAGCGACCACAGTTTTCTCATGAGAAAGCAAAAGCGAAAACCCTTCTCATTTTTCACCTCTAAGAACTGCAACTAGGGAGTCAAAACATGGACTGAGAGTCTTCTTGCAAGCAGTTTTATGGTCTTAAAGAGATATATTATGTGGTTGAAATGAAATCATTCCTAAATTAACCATTTTTTATAAGACACTGTACATTATGTTCCTGTGTATTGAATTTTTTAAAAAAATACTGGGATATTCATGTAATATATAAAGTTTTGGTGAAATGAACTTCAGCTAGAAAAAAAAGCTGCCATCAGCTTTCATCTGTGTAAGTTGACACCAATGTGTCATAATATTCTTTATTTTGGGAAATTAGTGTATTTTATAAAAATTTTAAGAAGTAAAAAGACTACTACCAGATAAGATCACTTTTTTACCTGTCTTTTCTCCATATTTTAAGCTATGTGATTGAAGTACCTCTGTTAATAGATTCCTGGTATGAAGTTGGTTAAAATTTCATCTGTTAATAGATCACTTAGATAATGTGTGGGTTTTCTGTTGGTTTTTGGGCACAGTAGATGGAGATTTTGTAACAAGGGCTTGTTACTTGGCGATAGGGTAATGATAAAATTGCAGTTTATCATTCCTTTTCATGTTAATAATTTGAAGACTGGAGAAAAGGTTCAAGATTAAAATTTGATGTTCAAACTTTATGACTCTTTTACTTTTTTCTTTTCATTTTTAAACATGGGACACATTTGACATCATTTCTACTTCATAAAGATTCTTTGCATATACCTCAGACAAATCACATCTACAATAATCAGCTTACTGGCTATGATATATTTTAGCCCTCCAGTCAGCAAACCTTGTTTATTAAGGTTTCCCCAAGGGTTATAAAGTCTTCTTGAAAGAGTGTGTAGCATCTCACCAGGGAAAGAGTGACATGCCTGCTGCCCTTTCCCCTTTCACGGTGGCTACATCATCTGATGACTTCGCAAGTCTTTTCTTAGCTACAGAAGGACCAGACCTAAACCACCTGTGCCACAGCCTGTAGGTCTCAGCGAGGCTTGGGAACATCGTCTGCAGACTCACTGTGACTTTAATCTCCCCTGGAAACCACAAAGTCCTAAGTTTAAAAAGACTGTGTCTACCAGGTTAAAAATATATGTATTTTCCTATTTTAATTTTTGTTGTTGCTGTTGAGTTGCTAAGTCGTGTCCAATTCTTTGTGACCCCGTGGACTGTAGCCGCCCAGGCTCCTCTGTCCATGGGATTCTCCAGGCAAGAATACTGGAGTGGGTTGCCATTTCCTTCTCCAGGGGATATTCCCGACCCAGGGATTGAACCCTATACCTAACATCTCCTGCATTGGCAAGTGGGTTCTTTACCACTAATGGCACTTTGGTTTTGCCAAAAGTGACTCTGTAACCAGGTGGGCAAGACAGTGATGACTTAGTTTCCTCCTGTTTCTGCCCCATCTCCTCCCTGGGTGACAGTGAGGAGGAGGGAACCGCAGCCCTGTATTGAAAAGTGCTGTTTCAACACGTGCATTCTTTTCACCTCTGCTTTCAAATATTTCACTTCATCCTCCCAGAGTGCACATGTGCCCTTGGCTGAGTCTGACTGCGTCTAGAAGGAGCCAGTGAGGGTGGCGTTTCCCTGTGATGCGTGGACATCTCTGTCCCTAGTGAGAGCAGGGCAGTGTTTTCATCCTCCAAAACTCAGGCAATTCGTTCAGTTCAGAGCTCTTTACGATATTAGGGTTCAAGTTTCAATAGATTTTAGAGTAAGTTGTAAGCTCATTGTGTGTATCTCTGTGAAATTTTTTAAATGGTCTCAAGCCGGTAAAATGATGCTCTTATTAAGGTAGCAGCCTATTCACATTGCTCCTTTCCAGATGTGCCAACCCACCAGAATAATGGAGGGGATGTCCCATAAGGGTTGCCATGTCCAGGCTGAGCGTGGGCTTGCCTTTCCTTGACTCCTGTGAACGCCTGGCTCTGCCCCTGGTGGTGAGTTGCACCAGAGACTGGAAGGAGGTAATAGGGTGGCTGGTGTGAACTGTGGATGTCTTAAAATGCCCTCTTTCTGGTTTATAAGGGAATATTTATTTTACTTCTCTTGTCTTTCCTGCTAATAAATTTTATTAACTTTCTGACTTGGCTGTTTAGGTTTCTGTCTTTAAAACAGCACCTTGATCCCACCCAGTGCCAAGTCTTGTTCTGCAGCCATCTTGACCCAGGAGCCCCAATGGCGAGACCTGCAGGTGACGTGGTCTTCAAGCCACCATCCCGTACCATGGTTACAGGTCAGACGACCTGAGTCATGCTCTAAAGCCCAGAGATGGCTGAGTGGTCAGTGAGCCAGCAGCCACTGCATTGCCCACAACTTAGAGTAGAAGTTCAGTTCCAGAAAGCTTTGACCTCGAGTTGAATCTGTCTTGGTCTGAGACCCTTGTAAAAGCACTAGAAGAGACTAGAGGAGACTTCCAAGTGAGACCTTTCTAAGGGTGACTTAAAAACCAGAAGCCATAAAAAAAGAAAACAGGGATAACTTCAACTACAGAAAACATACCTACATGACAAAGGCCTTACAGTCAACAGAGAACAGTAGGAAAAAAATCTTGTAACTCTTATGGTAGACAAGGGTTCCTTTATATATAAAGAGCTCATGGGACTCAATAAAAGTGAAAATCCAAAAGTAAAACTGACAATGTGGGACAGAAACTGCCAATTGCCTCTCAATATCTGCTGCCCTCTTCCCCCTTATTAACTGATTCCTGGGCAATGCCCTCAGTTGAAAAGCCGCATGTTCCAATTTCCTTCAGATACAGCCACGTTACTGAGTTATTGCTGAGACGGAAGCTAAGTGTCAAAGGGAACTTCTGTGAAGCTTCTAAAAGGGAGGAGGCACACACCCTCTGGCTGTTTCCTTTTTCCTTCTTGCAGCCTGCAATGTAAACATGATGGCTGGTGCTCCAGCAGCTATCTTGAGTTATAAGTGACCTTTAAGATGGAAGCCAGATTTTAGCATGATGGGGGAGAAAGAGAAAGAAGATACTTGAGACCCTTATAACCTTCCAGCCTTCATGCAAACCTTAACTACCATCTTCAGATATGGTCTGTGTGAGAATAAACCTCTTGACTGTAGTCTGATCTCTCATCCGCAGTCAACCTGATGCCGGTATTAGCTAGCGGTTCCTCAAAAAGTAAATGCAAATATACTAAAAGATGACCTACCCCATGTAGATGTGCATGAAATACCTTTCACCGATAAAATCAGAAACTAAAAAAATTAGAAATTAAGAGCACATATTTAGCTAATGAAAATGTGATTTGATTTTAAAAAAAAACATCTAGGGATAGCAGTCTGGAAAATATCAAAATTGCAAATGCAGTCACCCATTCTGAGAATCTGTTTTCCAGAGGCACTTAACTTGTCAAGTGTAAAATGCCAGTACCTTGTCGATCACAGCAAAATATTGGCAACAACCCGTGTTCAGCAATAGGACGCTGGTGATGTTTGTGCAGAGAAAGCTGCACAGCCATCAAGAGCTACACAGTTCAGTTCAGTTCAGTCGCTCAGTCGTGTCCGACTCTTTGCGACCCCATGAATCGCAGCACGCCAGGCCTCCCTGTCCATCACCATCTCCCAGAGTTCACTCAAACTCACGTCCATCGAGTCCGTGATACCATCCAGCCATCTCACCCTCTGTCGTCCCCTTCTCCTCCTGCCCCCAATCCCTCCCAGCATCAGAGTCTTTTCCAATGAGTCAACTCTTCCCATGAGGTGGCCAAAGCACTGGAGTTTCAGCTTTAGCATCATTCCTTCCAAAGAAATCCCAGGGCTGATCTCCTTCAGAATGGACTGGTTGGATCTCCTTGCAGTCCAAGGGACTCTCAAGAGTCTTCTCCAACACCACAGTTCAAAAGCATCAGTTCTTTGGCACTCAGCCTTCTTCACAGTCCAACTCTCACATCCATACATGACTACAGGAAAAACCATAGCGTTGACTAGATGGACCTTAGTCAGCAAAGTAATGTCTCTGCTTTTGAATATGCTGTCTAGGTTGGTCATAACTTTCCTTCCAAGAAGTAAGCGTCTTTTAATTTCATGGCTAGTGTCACCATCTACAGTGATTTTGGAGCCCAAAAAAATAAAGTCTGACACTGTTTCCACTGTTTCCCCATCTATTTCCCATGAAGTGACAAAGATGAGGCAGAATGTGCCGCCGCTTAGTGAGAAGTCAGGAGGCGGGGAAGAATGCGTGCATTAGCTGTTAGCTCATACTTGATGCAGTGTCTCTGGCAGGAGACACGGGGAATTGCCGGGGTGCTGGTCTCCACCACTCAAGATGGGACCTGTGCCAACTTCCTTCCTGGATCTCCCCTCGGACAGGCAGAGAACCTCAGCTCCCGGCCTGTGGGGATCACAGAGTCAGAGGGATGAGCACACATTGGAAATGCTTTAGAGAGTTAAGATCTGAGAAATCAAGGGATACTCACTTCAGAGAGAAATATCGATCATCTCACTACTGAGTTGAGAGCAGATAGAAAAACGACATCACTTAGGAAGAGAAGCAGGTTTCCACCGCTGCTGTAAGTGAAAGCTCATTGTCCTTAAGAGCCCAGGGTAAGCCTGACATGATTTTCCACAAAGGATTGGCTTTGACTCCTCCCATTACTTTGAGAACTTGAGAACCAACTGACTTGTTTCATGGTACAGTGGATTCCATGAAGACCTTCCAAGATAAAATATACTCATACCCAGATCAGCAGTGAGGCTCTTCTGGGGCCCCTGTGTGAATTCCCAAGCACAGAACCCTAAGAAACTCCTGCCACGGTCTGGAGCCAGGAGAAAGATCAACATAAGAATCTTACAGTGCAGGCTTCCAGACTTGGGTCTCATCGAGGACAGATGTGAGACAAGCAGGTTTCTGCTGGTGCTGTCAGTCTGTGTGTGTTCATGTGGAAACTTCCAGCTGAGTTGTTGGCAAGCCCCCGCGATGCCCTGCATCACCCAGCAAACAGACTCCGGTGTGCAGCTCGAGCTTGCAGTCCAGGTGGATGAGCAAGCATTCTCTGCTGGCCAGACTCCATCTCCCAGACCTCATGCGCTCCCTTTGGCCCCTGTAGAATCAAGGGGTCCTGCATGTCATACCCTCTCAGCACAGGCGCTGGGGCCAGAAGATAAGGAGCAGTTAAAAAGAAATAGAAAACCAAGCCCTCCTCATGGAGCAGAAAGTGAGCAGGTAGGGTGTAAAATTCAGAGTGTCTTTGCTGGCCCCGGCCTTCCTCCAGCTCTCTCCGCAGCTTCTCTAGCTCACTCTTTAAGGAGTTCCATTATTTTTAAGAGTTCCATTATTTTGTAAGTGGAGTCCCAGAAAGACCTAATATCAAAGGAAATCAGTATGCCACACCCTGCTGGCCCTTAAATCCTGAGACCTAGTTGACAGCCAGAAGAATCTAAAGGCAGTTGAACACTTGAGTTGCTGTGTACAGGCTGGGGATTCTGAATATAGGTGGGCATAGGGGAGAAATAAACATATCACTGTTTGTCCTGCAGAGCAGTGCCGTCCGTCTGTGCTGGCGAGCGATGGGATGTCTCATACCTGCACCTTCCAGTCCAAGGGCCGTCCGTCTCCTGTGACTGCCGTGACCAAGGAACTGAATCCCTCTAATTGGATTGCATTTTGTTGTTGTTCAGTAGCTCAGTCATGTCCGACTTTGCGATCCTGTGGACTGCAGCACGCCAGGCTTCCCTGTCCTTCGCTATGTCCCGGAGCTTGCTCAAACTCATGCCCATCGAGTCGATGATCCTATCCAACTATCTCATCCTCTGTTGCCCCCTTCACTTCTTGCCCTCAATCTTTCCCAGAATCAGGGTCTTTTCCAGTGAATCAGCTTTTTTGCCAAAGTATTGGAGCTTCAGCCTTAGCATCCCAAGTTTCAATGTAAATAGTCACAGATAGCCAAGAATCGGGCGGAGTGACAGATTTGAGTCAGGAAGAGAATTGAGGTCCTCTAAGCCTGTTGCGTGTGCGGTAGATGCTGCTTCTCTGCAGACAGAGGCCAGTGAGTCCTCTGTGGCTGCCCCACACCGTCCAAGTGTGTCTCCACATGATGCTGAGCTCACAAAGGGCCATGAGGGTGAACACGTGACCCCCTGGGGCTGTCAGGGCAATGGTCAGGGGCTCTGCCTTCTGTGAGCTAATGACAGTTGTCAGCAGACTGGGGCTGAGGTTTATAGAGAGAACACAGGATTTGAGCCCTGTAATTACACATGAAACAGTCCCGTCCCCTGGGAACAAGGCCATGCTTCTCGTTCCCCTCCCCACCCCCAAAAGGTCAGTTCCCTGCAGGCTGGAGCTTTGTCTTGACCATCAGAGCTAGGCCATTCCTTCTGCCCATGGAAATTGAAAGCTTGGTGGAATTACCTCCTCCCTTTTTTTGAGCACTCAAGGATGTTACAAGACATAAAGCAAAAACATCCTTTCGGGTTAGACCAGTGTCCTTATCAGTGATGTCACTGGAGTGCATTCAACAGATTTTGTACAGGCAGCTGCAGAGTGAAGACAGTGGCCTGGCTGCCAGCTCCCCCTCGACACCCAGAGTTACCCTGGGTCACTTGTGAACATCCCCTCCTTCCCCTCCTATGGAAAGGTCTAGTGAGCGCTCTGCTGGGGCCTGATGCTCATGGAGGATGCTGGTTTTGTGAGGGAGGGTCTGGGGCTTCCCTGGTGGGTCAGACAGTAAAGAATCTGCCTTCAATGCAAGAGACCTGGGTTCAACCCCTGGGTTGGGAAGATCCCCTGGAGAAGGGAAAGGCTACCCACTCCAGTATTCTGGCCTGGAGAATCCCATGGACTGTACATTCCTTTGGGTCGCAAAAGAATCAGACACAACTGAACAACTTAGCATGGCATGGTCTGGGGGTAACCATCCTTCTGAGGTTTCACAAGACGTCAAGTGACAACGCCAAGTCTGTGGATCCTTCTTGTCGACCAACTGCCAGCTTTAAACCCCTCCATTTCAATAAGCCCACCTTGGCTGCGGAAACCCTCCACGTCCCGTAAATAAAGACAGACACAGAGAATGACTGAAGAGACACAGCACTTAAAACTCCACCTGCTGATTCAGGAGACACAGGAGACGCAAGTTTGATCCCTGGGTCAGGAAGATCCCCTGGAGGAGGAAACGGCAACCTGCTCCAGTATTGTTGCCTGGAGAATCCCATGGACAGAGGAGCCGGGCAGGCTCCAGTCCACGGGGTCACAAAGAGTCGGACACGACTGAATGACTGAACTCGCACATTGAGTGCCAGAGCAGTGGGGCCCACACAGCACTGCACCCGGCATCCCTGGGGAAGGGACACGGCCTCCCTTTGCCCCGGGAGGGGGCAGGCTGCTGCACCTTCTGGCCCTGGCCACACGGCCCAGGGCCTCTATCAGTCCGTGTCCACAGGCAGCTGGCCCCGCCGGGGCAGCAATTGTGGGGCTGCTGTGATGTGGTGGCCATGGCAGACATCAAAGCTGGGCTCGAGTTTCTGCCCTCTCAGCTGGGATGGGCCCGCCTGTGGTTTCCCTGCCCACCGGGATAGAGGCGTGGGCCTGGCCTGTCCTCCTCTGGGCCCTGTCATCACCCTGGCACGATGAGGCTGTCGCAACAGAACTCCGCACAGCAAAGCTGTAATGATCCTGCCACCAGCTGAATGCGCCCAGTGGTGTAGGCGAAACAGAACAGACGCAGGACTTTAGAAGTCCGAATCTTGTCCTTTGATCCTGAACTGACTTGTGCCAGAGAGGCACTTTTTCTTTCCTTAAAAAACAATCCTGTTTAGTGTTATTTCTGTCCTGTCTCACTGTCTGTGTGCCTGCTTCTCTCTCTGCCCTTGCCCCTTCGTATGGGTGTTGGAACCCCAGCCCACCGGGCGGTGGGTGTGTTGTGACCCCTTGGTATGGGTGTTGACTCGTGCAGCTTGCTGAGTGGCAGAAATTATCTACCAACCATCCTCCTGAAATTCCCATCTGAGGAGCCTTTGAGGTTTTTTAAGTTGTTGTTTTTTGTTTTGACTTTTCTCTCTTTAGTTTTAGTTGTATGAAGTCATTATCAAAGTTCTGGTATACAACGAAAAACTACTTAGCAGAGTTGAATCAGAGTAGGGGAAAAGCTTATTAAATGGTTCACTTAAATGCAGATTCTTAAGGGGCTGAAATACATTTTCTTTTTTAAAAAATTATTTTAATTGGAGGATAATGGCTTCACAGTATTGTGTTGATTTCCGCTATATATCAACATTAATCAGGTATACACATGTCCCCTCCTTCTTGAACCTCCCTCCTACCTTCCCACCCCTGAAATACACTTTTAGTTGCCTGAGATTAATAACACATATGCCCTGCTCTATTTCAAAACCAACTCCATATTTATCGAGCAAATTCTTACAAGCCAATGCATATTTAGCTACTACAATGATACACATTGTGAAGGACACAGAAGGAATTATTTTTTCATCCTGCAAATTTGCAGATTGCTTATGAAGACACGTACAATAAAAAATGATAAAAGTGCAAATTAGGCAGGATCATAGCAAACGAGTAGGATATCAAGAGGAAGGGATAAATGGAAGGAACACTGTCCCTGCCCTCAAGAGTATACAGTATGGATGGGGAGAAAAATCAACTGAAAGTGATAAGAAATATTGGAAGACAAAGCATCACTGTAGTAAGTCTGAGGCAAACCCGACGTGAGCTCAGAGCAGAAGCAGATGGAAGAAGGGAGAGAACAGTCCAGATAAAAAGGTGCCAAGACCTGGGTGATGAGGATGGGGAGGTATCTTCTGGAGATTATCAGGATGGAGGAAACACAGGAAGGACCGAGAGCAGGGGCTCAGCAGTGAACCTGAGGCAGCTCGTTTGTGGGGAGAGGGACCCTGGGGCTCACACAGAAAGCGTGTGCTTTGGAGTGAGCTGAGGGCCAGGTGCTGCCGAGTCAGGAAAGGCCTGTGGGAGGTGTTATGCTCCGAGCCCGTATCTCCGAACCAACTGAGAGAGAGAGCAAGTCCACCACGGTAATGCAAGGGCAAGAAGGGAGTTTATCTCTAGC
Source organism: Budorcas taxicolor (assembly GCF_023091745.1). NCBI lineage: Eukaryota > Metazoa > Chordata > Mammalia > Artiodactyla > Bovidae > Budorcas > Budorcas taxicolor. Next base: position 4,394,063 of record NC_068917.1, on the reverse strand, counting down.
ACGCTAGGGCCCAAGTCTCATCCCACACAAGGGAATCCGACAAGAGCCCCGAACAAAGGAGTATGGTGGCTTGTATACAGGCAGTTCTTTGTCTCAGTTACAGGAGTAGCTGGCGTTACATGATTGGCCAGGCAGGATGAGCGCATATCGTGTCTCTTTCTGGTAAACATGACTCAGGCCCTAGAGCCCGTCGTTTGGTCCCTAACAGGAGGTTCACCTGGGGCTGCTGAGGATTTCCCAATACAGAAGCGATGGGGACAGGAGATCAGCCTGGCCCTGTGTGTGAGATCAGATGGGGAGCTGGGAGCTTGGGAGTGCAGGAGATGGGAGCTGTCCCCCAGCTCCTGGGGGCAGAGCAGACACCGAGGAAAGAACAACTGGAGAAGGTGCTTAGAGAAGAGAGCCGGGAGGAATAAATGACTGAAGATTAGAGGAGATGGAGGGGCGAGGACAAGAGCAATGGCTAAGAGCTGCATCATCGTTGCCATGGCAACAGCGGAGCCTTCGAGAGCGACGGTCATGTGGGCAGGAGGAGTGGCTCCAGGTCAAGATGGGAAGTTCCATTTTGGGAACACTGAGTTCAAAACGACGGCAGGAGTTTCAACTGTAAATTTCCTGCTGAAAGCATGACACTTCAGCTCAAGTCGAGCAGCAGTGAGAAACTGCCAAGCAGGTGACTTTGAGCTCCTTCAAGGGTGAGGGATGCGTGGGGTGCACGGACCAGGACCACCAGCTGCAGTTTAGAAAGGCTCCTGGGACGGAAACTGTGGTCTAGTGATGGGCAAGAAGAGGGTCAGGGTAGGTCACAGGTCCCAGCCAGCCAGAGAGCAGCTTCCGGCCGGAAACGCCGGCAGGACCCAGGGCAGCAGAGGGAGATGTTGAGGGAGAAGTTGGATTTCCATCTCCTCTACCTGGAGCCCTAAATGGGGTTTCCTTTTGACCTTGGAGAGGCTCTGCTCTCAAAGCTTTGGAACCAAACCAAGAAATTCCTGGCAGGCGTCCTCATCCCTTCCTCTCCTCTTAACAAAAAAAAAAAAAAGGCATTTTTAAAATGTAAAACTATTCCTCTTTGAGAAGAGAATGCAAAGACCTAGTAGACCCAGTCAGAGCTGAAATAAAACCCCTGTGTGCTTGCTGTAATGTGTGTGATGACATGGAGATTCTGCCAGCAGAGCTGAGGGGGTTGGCAGGCGGGGAGGATGTCTGTAGAATCACACGGACATCTCACTGAGCGCAGCCTGAGAGCTGATGCTCAACATGAGCGTGTTTCGTACACTGTTCTTGTGCACAGTAAGGACAGAGCACTTCAGAGACAGCCGCCCTGCCAGCCGCTGTGCTGGGCATGGAGCCGCGTGCAGAGAACCTGCAGCCCGGCCGCAGGAGGGATTTCAGCAGCTGCCCCCGCCATGAACACCGGCACCATCCCCCTTGCTGTCTGGCCCCGCATCTCGGCCGGAGGCTGCCTTCATGCAATTTCTTCCCATCTCGACTCTTTCCCTCTGCTCCTTATGTTACACTCTCCTCCCTGGGCATGTGGCCACGGAGAGAGAAGAAACACATGTTGTTGGTGGTGATGTCTGCTAACTCTGCTGGTGCCTTCTCAAGATCAGGAACACGGGGTGACTTGAAAATGTGCTTCCTTCCCAACAGGACAGAAAGAGAGGAGAAGAACCCAGAATTGTTTGTTTCTCTTTCAAAGGAAGGAAACATCCTGGGAGCCAGGCAACCCCACTGATCCTCAAAGACGTCGAGTCCAGACCATGGATTCCTACGTTCCAAAATGCACAGATGGACCTGGGGAAGGTGTCCCCTGATGTGGCAGAAGGTTGTCCTGGGCTGATACAGACCAGGTCCTCGGTCCTGCCCTTCCTCCACAATCCTGATGTAGAAACAGAGAGGCCACCAATGTCACAGGTACCCTCCTTGCAGGAAGGGGCAGTGTGGGGCAAGGCTGGGCAGGGCAGTCCTCTGGAAGCCAGGTGGGGATGTTCAGAGATCATAATCGCATGCTGCCCCTCAGCCTTTTTGTGTCTTCTGTCTTCCCAAAGAAGAGTCTTCTGCAAACTAAGAAGTGCACATCGAACTGCTGAGAGGATGGCAAAGGAGCTGCACCTTACAGGGGAAGGGAGATCCCAGATGCCCAAGAATAGTCAGATGCAGTTGCTCCTTGGGATAATCTCAGAGGAATCATGAAAAATAACAGAGCCCTGAGAGAGAAGGAAATTGCCGTTGTAATTTTCAAGAAGGGAAAGAAGGCAGGTCCTGTGAGGCATAGGCAAGTTAGGCTGATGTTGACTCTTGGCCAGAATCTTGAAGGATGTCTGAGAAGATGCTTTCCAAGCTCCCACAGAGGGCATCAGCCACTCTGAAGAGCCAGCCCCGGCCTCAGAAAACACGTGGGGTCGGGTGCACTCGCCTCCTTTCCCAGCAAGAACCTCTGACAGCAAGCATTGAAGTGAGGCGGCTGATGGCCCACGGTCCGGGAAGGAGCAGATGAGAAAGGAGACTGGGCTCACTGACTGTTTTTAGGCCAAACCAACAGAGACAAATTCTAGCTAGTTTAAGCTGAGAAGGCATCTTATTCAAGGATATAGAGCTGCTTACCGACTCTGGGAAAGGGCTAGAGAGTCGAGTTTGGGCATCACACACAGAACCACATCCAAAATCATGGGGTTGGTCCTGTGAGGACACAGAAGCTTGTCAACAGTGGCCTGGACACCACCGTTCCCACCACCGACAGCACGACCCTGGTGCCCCTAAGGGCATCGGACTGTCCCCACTCTCTCGCGCTCCTGGGTTCAGCATGATGCTCTCCACCACTGGAGCCCAGATCACATGGCCGGAGCCCAGCCACGAGGGGTGCTGGGAAGGCCAGCCACTGGCATTTTCCACCTTTCATTCCGGGAGCTGGTCTGCACTCCAGAGAGACTCTTAAGGTAGATCATTGGCCCAAATAGAAAAGGGGCTCAGATCACGGTGGCCACAGAGATTGGCTAATGTTCTGCTACCGCTCACGGAGTTTGAGGGACGGGATAATTGGGCAGGTTTAGAAATGGTGGAAGGACCACAGAGTTGCTAATTAGCCATCCTTTTTCATCTAAAGGAAGGTTGTTACTGGCATACCGCAGAACTCTGTGTTTCTGTGCTACACAAGAATTTTTTTTTTTAATCAGTGGCTTATTCTGTCTGCAGGTGACATAGAGCTAGCGTGGAATGCTAATACATCCAAGGGCAAAATCAGAATCACAAAGGATCTCTGGGAGTCTGAATCAGCCGGCTCGTGTGACAGGACACAGTCTATCAGTAAGTAAATGGCAGGCTCTGTTTTCGGGTTTTCAAAACCCAACCACTCAAATGTGTCGCCGCTGCTAAGAAACAAGCAGTCGTTTAATGTGGTTGCCAGGAAAGCTAATTAAACCCTAGGCTGCATAAATGGGCACACAGTGCTCGGAACAAAGCCGTCTGGCTCCACGTCCACTGGCCACAGCTGAGCCCTGTGCCAAGCCCCCGGCACCGCGGTCCGTGAGGGCAGGCCAGCCGCAGATGTCCAGAGGGAATTCAGAAAGGGAAGTGGGCTCAGCACCCAGACAGGAAGAGGGGCCTTGGAGGGACCAGTGAGAGATGGGTTAGTTCAGTTCAGCTCGGTGGCTCAGCTGTGTCCAACTCTGGACTGCAGCATGCCAGGCCTCCCTGTCCATCACCAACTCCCAGAGTTTACCCAAACCCATGACCACTGAGTCTTTGATGCCATCCAACCATCTCACCCTCTGTCATCCCCTTCTCCTCCTGCCTGCCATCTTTCCCAGCATCAGGGTCTTTTCAAATGAGTCAGTTCTTCACATCAGGGGTCAAAGTATTGGAGTTTCAGCTTCAGCATCAGTCCTTCCAATGAATATTCAGGACTGATTTCCTTTAGGATGGACTGGTTGGATCTCCTTGCAGTCCAAGGGACTCTCAAGAGCCTTCTCCAACAAAAGCATGAGTTCTTTGGGCTCAGCTTTCTTTATAGTCCAACTCTCACATCCATACATGACTACTGGAGGGTCGCCAGTTACCAAAGAGTCTGAGTGTGGGAGAAGGGTGAGATCCAACCCACAGGGGGTCAAGGGCTGAAATTGAGGCCAGTCCAGCCAACCATAGGGCATCCTCAGCAGCAGGAAGAAGCTGTCCCAGCTGAGCTGGAAGAGCCTGGAGTGGGGAGGGGGTGGGGTGAGGTGGGGGTCACACCTACCTGTCCCTGTAGGTGTTCAGGTGAGGGACCACGGCCAGCAGTCAAGGGACACTCAGCTAAGCTTGGACTAATGAGCTTCATTTGGAAGCTTTTTTAGTTTTAGTATTTTCATTTAAAAATATTGAGCTATAATTGACATGTAATCCCAAGTCGGCAGGTACACAGCATGATTATATGATATATGCATGTATTGTGAAAGGATCGTCACATTGTCTAGGTTACAGTATTCTTCTTCCGTGATGGGGACCTGTAAGATCAACTCTCTTAGCAGCTTTCACATATGCAGTGCAGTATTGGGTGTTTTTTTTTCAAACTTTAAACTTTTTATTTTGTATTGGGATATAGTCAATTAACCAGAGAAGGAAATGGCAACCCACTCCAGAATTCTTGCCTGAAGAATCCCAGGGACAGAGGAGCCTGGTGGGCCGCCATCTACAGAGTCGGACATGACTGAAGCGACTTAGGAGCAGCAGCAGCATGGCCAATTAACAATGCCGTGGTTGTGGCTCAGCTGGTAAAGAATCCGCCTGCAATTCAGGAGACCTAGCTTCGATCCCTGGGTTGGGAAGAACCCCTGGAGAAGGGAAAGGCTACCCATTCCAGCATTCTGGCCGGGAGAATTCCAGGGACTGTATAGTCCATGGGATCACAAAGAGTCGGACACCACTGAGCAACTTTCACTTTCACTATAGCCAATAATTAACAATGCTGTGATAGTTTCAGATGAACAGGGAAGGCACTCAGCCATACATATACATGTATCTATTCTCCCTGGAACCCTCACTTCCATCCAGGCTGGCACATGTGGAATCTAAACAGAAATGATACAAATGAACTTACAAAACAGAAGAGATTCACAGACTTAGAAAACGAACTTATGGTTGCCAGGGCAGGGAGGTGGATTTGGGGGAAGGGATAGTTAGGGAGTTTGGGAAGGTCATGTGCATACTGTTATGTTCAAAGCAGATAACCAAGGACTTATGGTATAGCACAGGGAACTCTGCCCAATGTTATGTGCTGGTATTGTCAGCCGCAGTCAGCTTACCATGCATTACACCCCAGGACTTAGTTATTTTGTAACTGGAAGTTTATACCCTTTGACTCCCCTGATCCCCTACTGTTGGTGAGCGGTATTTGTCTTTCTCTGACTTCTTTCACTTCGCGTAATCCCCTCCAAGTCCACCTGTTTTGTTGCAAATGACGGGATTTCCTTCTTTTTCAGGGCTGAGTAATATTCCATTGTGCATATGTATATACGTGTGTGTGTATGTATACGTGTATTTATATATATACATATACCGCCTCTTCTTTACCCACTTATTTACTGATGGACAGTTAGGTGGCTTGTGTCTTGGCTAGAATAAATAGTGCTGCTATGAATATTGGGTACATGTATCTTTTCAAATTAATGTTTTCGTTTTTTTCAGACAAATAAGAGTAGAATTTCTTTGTCAGATGGTAGCTCTATTTTTAGTTTTTTGAGGAGCCTCCACCCTGTTCTCCATCACGGCTGCACCAATTTACATTCCCACCAACAGTGTAGGAGTGTTTGCTTTCCTCCACACCCTGTCCATCATTTATTTGCTATCTTTTTGATGACGGCCGTCCTGACAGGTGTAAGGCTGATAGCTCATTGTGGCTTTAACTTGCATTTCCCTGATGGTTAGTGATACTGAGCATCGTGTCACGCGTCTGTTTGCTCTCTCTGTCTTCTTTGGAACATGTCTCTTCAGCTCTTCTGACCATGTTCTGATTGGATTATTTGCTTTTGCTATTGAGTTGTATGGGTTCTTAAATATTATAGAGAGTAACTTCTTGTCAGATATATGGTTCCCATTTAGTAGATTTCCTTTTCATTTGTTGACGGGTTTCTGTTTGTCTGTTTTGCGGTGCAGAAGCATTTCGTTGGAGGCAGTTGCACCTGTTAACTTTTACTCTGAACTTCCCACTTTAAGATTCTATTTTTCATGAAACTGTGAGGCATTCGGAAGGTAGCACGAGCAGCTCTGATGTGCCCATGAGCATTTTAGGTGTGACTTGGTCTCTGTTGGATGCTGGAGTGGAGGTGGGAGCTGGCCTTGCTCACCTCAGGGCTAGCCCTGCTTTCCTCTCCCTTCCTGCTGAGGCAGACAGTCGAGCCAGCCTGCAGCCGCACTCGGGATGGCAGGGAGCCCAGAGAAAGCGGATGAGGACGGTCAGCCCCAGGGCTCTTGGAGGAGGCAGTCCGGGCCTCTCACCCACATTCCAGGGGAGAAACCAGGCAGGGCACCAACAGAGGCAGTCGCGATGCTCAGGAGGGCTACACCAGCTGGGAAGGGGGGGGCTTTCGAGGCCCTCAGCATGGTGGGTGCCGGGTCAGGTGCAGGCCAAAGGGGGAGATAGGAAGAAGGAGCAGACCCCTCACTGCCACCTGAGACATGCAGGTGACACCAGCCTAATGGCAGAAAGCGGAGAGGAACTGCAGAGTCTGTTGATGAGGGTGGGAGAGTGAGAAAGCTGGCTTAAAACTCAACATTCAAAAAACTGAGATCACAGCATCTGGTCCCATCATTTAATGGCAAATAAATTGGGAAAAAGTGGAAACGGTGACGGGTTTCATTTTCTTGGGCTCCAAAATCACTATGGGTGGTGACTGCAGCCATGAAATTAAAAGATGCTTGCTCCTAGAAAGGAAAATTATGACAAACCTAGAAAGTGTATTAAAAAGCAGAGACATTACTTTGCCAACAAAGGTCCATCTATCAAAGCTACGGTTTTTCCAGTGGTCATGTACAAACGTGAGAGTTGGATCATAAAGAAGGCTGAGCGCCAAAGAATTGATGCTTTCAAGCTGTGGTGCTGGAGAAGACTCTTGAGAGTCCCCTGGACTGCAGGGAGATCAAACCAGTCCATTGTAAGGGAAATCAGTTCTGAATATTCATTGGAAGGACTGATGCTGAAGCTGAAGCTGATTCAAAGAGCTGACTCATTGGAAAAGACTCTGATGCTGGGAGGAATTGGGGGCAGGAGGAGAAGGGGACGACAGCAGATGAGATGGCTGGATGTCATCACTGAGCTGATGGATATGAGTTTGAGCAAGCTCTGGGAGATGGTGAAGGACAGGGAAGCCTGGCGTGCTGCAGTCCATGGGGTCACAGAGAGTCAGACACGACTGAGTGACTGAGCAACAGCACGGTGGGGCTGATGACGTGAGGGTGGCGGCGGCTGGTAGTGCTTGTGACCTGTGACCCACGTGAGAGGCCACGTGTCTCTCTCCTGAATGTCTCCCTGAATTTGGGTCAGGAAGTGCCAAGGAGAAATCTGTATGCAGGTCAAGAAGCAGTTAGAACCGGACATGGAAGGACAGACTGGTTCCAGATTGGGAAAGTAATATGTCAAGGCTGTATATTGTCGCCCTGCTTATTTAACTTATATGCAGAGTACATCATGAGAAACGCTGGGCTGGAAGAAGCACAGGCTGGAATCAAGATTGTCGGGAGAAATATCAATAACCTCAGATATGCAGATGACACCACGCTTATGGCAGAAGATGAAGAAGAACTCAAGAGCCTCTTGAGAAGTGAAAGAGAAGAGTGAAAAAGCTGGCTTAAAACTCAACATTCAGAAAACTAAGATCATGGCATCTGGTCCCGTCACTTTATGGCAAATAGATGAAGGAACAGTGGAAACTGACAGAATTAGTTGTTTGGCTCCAAAATCAGTGCAGATGGTAACTGCAGCCTTGAAATTAAAAGATGGTTACTCCTTGGAAGAAAAGTTATGACTAACCTAGGCAGAATATTAAAAAGCAGAGACATTACTTTGCCAACAAAGGTCCGTCTAGTCAAGGCTACGGTTTTTCCAGTAGTCATGTATGGATGTGACAGTTGGACTACAAAGAAAGCTTAGTGCCAAAAAATTGATGCTTTTGAACTGTGGAGCTGGAGAAGATTCTTGGGAGTCCCTTGAACAGCAAGGAGATCCAACCAGTCCATCCTAAAGGAAATCAGTCCTGAATATTCATTGGAAGGACTGATGCTGAAGCTGAAACTCCAATATTTTGAACAACTGATGCAAAGAACTAACTCATTTGAAAAGACCCTGATGCTGGGAAAGATTGAAGGCAGGATAAGGGGATGACAGAGGGTGAGATGGTTGGATGGCATCACCGACTTGGACATGGGTTTGAATAAACTCCGGGAGTTGGTGATGGACAGGGAGGCCTGGCATGCTACAAGTCCATGGGGTTGCAAAGAGTTGGACACGACTGAGAGACCGAACTGAACTGGACTGAGTGCCAAGGACCACGACAGCAGCAGATTCCTGGGAGTTCAAGTCTGACTGGTCCTGGCCCTGCTCATCACACCCCAGAATGCAGGAGAATTCTCCGCACAGGAGCTAGGGTCTGTAACTAGGACCTCTGGGGGCTTGGTTGGGGCAGGGGTTCCCAGGGAGTCCAGAGGGCTTCAAGCACCCTCATGGTGACACTGGTGACACCTCTGATGTGCGGGTTGGACTTTATTTCTCTGGAGCTGTGCTGCATTTCCTGGTGAGGTGGTGGAAACCCAGGCTCGGCCCTTGAGGGTACAAGAACCCCTTCCAGCCTCGAAGCCTCTTCTGAGCAATTCCTCAGTCAGTTCGGGATTTTAACTTGTTCAGGGCTGGGCTCTCCCGTCCCCTTCTCCTGGTGACCCCGGGGACGAAGTTGTGCTTTCTGTGGCCTGTCCCCTTCCCTGGGAGGCGTCTTGTCAGCTTGCTTCAGGTGTTGTCCTGGCCCTGTGCCTTCAGCACTGACCTCCTCGTCTGCTCTCTCAGGAGGACCGTGGTGCCTGCTCGCTGCTGACCCTCCCACACCAGCCGGGCTGTGGCCGCCACCTTCACCCAGCTCCCGAGCAGCTGTGGTTCCCCACAGAGAGCTGAGGGGGGCGCAGGCGGGTGGCTGTCTGAGACCCCCCTCAGTGCAGGCCTGCCCTCCCCGCGATCCTGCAGGCAGGGTAGAGACTCAGGCCACAGCCCTCTGCCCTCAGTCCCTGTCCTGCCCCCCACTGCCCACACCTTCTGAAGGGCCTCTCCACCTTCCTGTCTGTGCACTTCCCCTGCCCTGTCCTGTCCAGGAAATGTTTTCATTGTTTTTTTTCTTGATGGGGAAATGACCTTCTACCAAGGCCTGTGTGTGTAGAGGTTAACACCTGTCCTGTGCACTCCTCCTCCAGGGTTTCACCATCTTCTTGAAGCCAAGCCCTTTGAGAATTCAAGACCGAATGCCACTTCTCTCTCTTCCCAGCCACCCCCACACACGCACACCACTAGCTCTTGCCAGTGTCTTCAGCTTCAGATGTTGTGAATTACGGCTCCACTCAGCACCTCGCCCACGGCTGTGTTCAGGCTGTCTCCACCTTCTCCTGAGCTCATCACGGCATCAGACCCATGGGTAGAGAACCAACAGCTCCCGGAAGGAAAAGAACCTCAGCTTCAGATTTGAAACCTTCTATAACCCATATGCCTCCTCTCGCCTCCCCTCCAAATTAATGGAGGTGTGAGTAAAAGCCAAGACGATATGGGTCTAATTTGCCTTCGTCCTGGTGTGACTTGAGCAAGAAGCCGGGATCCCCTGTCACAGCTGAGTAACTCACCACAGCAGTCGGTGTTTCCTTGTTCCCACACCGTCCCCTGGGGAAGATCATGGGGTCACCCTGCCTCCCCTCGAATTCAGCAGAGGCTCAGACCACCTGAGCTCCTGTTTTCATCCATAAAGTCTGGGGCCGTTTTGGAGTTGGCACCGTGGTCGTGAATTGCGCTGTGGCTTCTTATCGTAAAGACATTATGTTTCAGCGGAAGCTGGGCTTCCGTGCCCTGAGTCTGCCGGGGCTGGTTTTCTGTCGTCTCCGTGGTACTTTCTGCAGGTGTCCACGTGGGGACGATGGTGCGGGCTCAATAGCAGTGACTTTTGGGGGGTATTCTGGCCCCAGTTCGTCTGTGTGCAGCTGCTCCCCGTGGTCCCTGGCCTCTGGGGGTCACTTTCTTCCACTCTGCCTAGCCCACCATCGGCAGCAGCCTGCATCTTGTCCACACCACTGGCATCTCATCAGCGTTGACGGGCGTTTGGTGGGGAGCCTGATGGGCAGTGGCCTGGGAGAGGCAGCTGTGTGGACCCAGCTGGGGCTGGCTTCTCGGGATGCAGATAGAGGGGAGAAAAAGCAGAGGACGGGATTCTAACGAGAATGAGGGACACTGAGGCCATTTCAGCATTTCCTCTGTGCTTCTCCACGTGGGGGCACAGCTGGTACCTGAGGCTGACCGGACTGCGGGAGGTGGGGGCTCTTTAAGAAAGAGCAGGGAGGCACTGCCTGGGGAGAGGTCCCTGGTGTTCTCCTTGCTTGCTGCAAGGAATCAATCCTTACTTCTCCTGGCAAAAAAAAAGAGAATACAAAATTATGTGGACAGAATCAGTTACGACATAAAGAAATCATAGCAGATTACATATTTTAAAAAGCTAACAAATAAAATCACAAAATCCAGAAATGATTATTTGAATTAACTTACAGCCCTCTGTACTTCGGTAAAACATTTTTTCCCCTACCTTCCTTGCCTGTATAAACCGTGTCTGGTGCAAGACATGGACGCTCATGAGGGTATCCAGTGTTTTCAGCCTGAAAACCACAATTCCAGATGCTTCGGTTGATGGCTAGGACACACCTCATGCACTTTCTTGGTGCTCAGCTAGCGGGGCTGCGAGGGGCAGCCTCTGGCTCCCTTTTCCCAGAGCCCTGAGCCCCGTGGAGGAGAGGGGCCCCGTTCTTCTCTGCCTGGGCTCTCTCCCTACTCCTGCCTGCAAAGCAGAGGTGGTGACCCTGCTGAGAGAATGACTTCTGTGTCTTGACCCTCATGAGGGCGCAGGGACCTGCTCTGCACCCAAGGAACTCACCCTGGGGGCTGGCCAAGGGTATAGCCATTATGCCTGCCGTGCTGGACACAGCCTGGCTGCAGAGAAGGGGCGCCGGGAGTCCTTACAGGTTGTCCTTGAAGGAGAATGCATTGATGTGGGGTTCACAGGTGCCAGGGGAAGGGACATGTGGAATGAGTTCCAGGTCTGGAGGTGGAGCCCAGCCCCCAGGGTGGCACTGCAGCCTGGGGTCCCCGGATGCTGGGAGGGAGGGGGGCGTGAGCACGACTTCAGGGTCTCTGCTCCCCTCTTGTCCCGTGGGGGGTCCTGGGGCCACAGGGCTCTGGCAGAAAGGAGCAGATTTCAGGAGGTCTGGTTTTGGGGTGCTCCCAGTGCTGAATGTTCAGTCTCGTTTGTTCCCAAAAGACCTGGCTGCCTGGCGCAGGACACTCACGAGCTCACACTCCTGGCCGTTGGCGGAGGAGGAGCAGCTGGAGCCCCTCGGACAGCGCAGCCCTAGGGGAGCAGGTGGCAGGCCCCAGGGTCTCTCGGAGAGCTGTTCCTGAGGGAGTGAGCTGTGGTCTGCATGCTGACTGCGTTCAATGGCTTGGAGCCAGATGCAGCTCAGCTTTGGTTTGTTAAAAGCTGCTTTATTGAGAGGATTTCCTCTCGGGGTCTGGCTGGAGGAACTGTCCGCTCTCCGCCCGTCCCCTGCTGAAGTCTGAAGCCCACAGGTGGACCCCAGGACTCTGCTCTTCCAGAGGGGCTGGTCACTGGCTCCTTTGGTCTCAAAGGCCGATGCAGCAAGCCTTGCTGGGGCCACACTGCACCCACCACAGCCGGTGGTAATGATGGTTGTCTTCCCAGTGAATGCTTCAAGTCAGGGGCAGAGGAGCCCTCTGTTGACTTTGGAAAATGCTCGATTTCCCAAGGCCTAAATCATAGACAGGCCATACTGAGCCCACTGAGGAGGTTTTCAGCTGGTCGTCCAAAGGAAGGGAGCAGGGAGCTGGAGAGCTTGGGGGGGGCTTGGAGGGACTGTCCCTGGAGCATCTCACCCCCCTTCCTTGGTCATGCATCCAGGAGATGACTGCCCCCAAGACTCACAGCTTGGGTGTGTTTGCACCGTGACAACAGGTGATGCAATGGCCCTGCCTGGGAACCAAGTGGAGGTCAGGAACACAGTGCGGGCTGGATAAAGTGGAAGTTCCCGTCACTGGACTGTGTCCCACCTGACCATCCACAGGGGAGCGTGTCCTAGGGGCCTGTGACTTCCCAGACTAGCGGTGACCTCGGGCACACGATGACAGACACGTGGGACTGCAGCTGGCAGGGAGGATCAGTCACCCCTCTCTGTCCCGTGACCTCATGTAGTCTGGTGACCAGCATAGCATTTTGTTCTTGGAGGGGACAGGAACTTTGCAAAGTGGAGTCACTGTCGCTTCTGTAGGTCATCTTCCCGACGTGCCTGGCCTTCAGGAGCTCAGTCTTGGGCTCAGTTTTACACGTGTTTTTGGAAATTTTTTTAAAATGATGAACTACTGTGTGTAAATTTTTTTAAATGATGAACTACTGTGTGTCAAGCATATAGGAGAGTGCAGAAAATAATATAATAGGGATCTAAGTATCCACCAGCCTGCTTTAGCAAGTACTAACATTTTGCCCCATTTGTATCAGACATTTGTACAACTGCATTTAGAATTAAATCCTCTGTGTATCTGTTTTTGTTCAATGGAAAAGCACAAACGTTCAGTTCTAGTAGGTCCCTGGGTATATACAGCAGCCTCCTTGAGCCCCCAGATGATGGAAACGCCGTGGATCTGTGCAGAGAAGTGAAGCCCCAGATATGTGCCTTAACCAGAAAGATTGCCAGTAAAGATGGTCTCAGTGGCTGAGCTTGTTTTCTTGGATTTACGCTCCAGATTTTCTCCATCCGCCTGCCAAATATCCCCAGGGCTAATACCCATCCCCACCAAAAGCAGGACCCCCTCCGGTTCTGAAAGTTCCAGGTGCAAAAAAGTACAACTGAACTGCTCAGGGTCTGGCCCCCATCTAATAAGAAACAATACTAAACATTGCAGAAAGTTACTAGCCCTTTAAACGACGTGCAGGACCGTTCAGATGTCCATGTCCGAAAGCTAAATGTTTGTTCTCTGGCGACAGAGGCTGGAGTTTTCAGGCTTGAGAGAGAGAGAGACGGCTCTCCTAGAATCCCCAGACCCACTCGTTTCCACCAGACTGTCCTGAGTCTGTCTCCCACTCGGAAGGCTTGGCGGCAGAGTTACATTTTTCCACCTAATGATGCCCTTTTTGCAGTTTCTCCATTTTTCCACAAAAGGCACCTCTCTTCTTCTAGCTGTGTGATCTGCCTTCAAGCGTCTCCTTGATCCTGTCTGTCTGTCTTGATCTGTCTCCTTGATCCTCACCCACCAGCATCTTCCCTGAACACATTTCTCATGTCTGTCTGCTCCTCCGCACACCTCCTGCCGCCACTCAGATTAGGGCGTTTTGACCATGTGGTGGCTCTTGCAGTTGAGTCTGCCTTTGCCCATTGTCCTTTTAGTCCAGTCTCAGCTCAAAATTATTTTTAAAAGGAGCATTTTGTGCCCGCTTATAATAACCCAGTAGTTCCCACGGCTGACCAGGGACCCGTTTTGTACCCAGAACCGCCTATGTTTTTCCTAGTCGTTTTTGATTAATAAACGTATCTGCTCTCGGCCGCCCTGGGTCTGTGGTGTGGCGCAAAGGCTCTTCCTTGCTGCATGTCTGCTCCAGGTGTGGAGAGCAGAGGCTCCTCCAGCTGCTGTGCGCGGGCTTCTCGCCTCAGCGGCTTCTCCTGCTCTAGGGTGAGGCCTCGGTACTTGTGGGTCACGGGCGGAGCTGCTCCGCAGTTTGCAGGATCTTCCGGGATCAAGGATGCAACCTGTGTCCTCGGCACTGGCAGGCGGATTCTTTGCCACTGGGCCAGCAGGGAAAGCCCCCTCCTAATCTTTTCTGTCTGCACCTATGTTTCTTCGTGGGTCCCAGACACATGGCGCTGCTTGCCCTCTCTGATCCCCTGCCTCCTCTTCAGTTATTTCCTCTGCCTGAGTCTCCTTTCCCCTCTTCCGTTAAACTAACCAACCCTCATGGGGCGCCCGCTGGGAGTCGGGTTACGTGAAATGTATGTGCGCGTGTTAGCCTCTCAGTTGTGTCCAACTCTTGTGACCTCGTGGACTGCAGCCCACCAGGGTTCCCTGTCCATGAAATTCCCCGGGCAAGAATACTGCAGTGGGTTGCCATTTCCTTCTCCAGGGGATCTTCCCAACCCAGGGATCGAACCCAGGTCTCCTGCATTGCAGGTGGATTCTTCACCATCTGAGCCACCAGGGAAGCCCAGGTGAAATGGCACCTGCCTTTACAGACTTACAGCCTAGTGGGGAAAACAAAAGCGTAAACGGACAGCGGCAGCCAGGCTGTGGTGGTGGTACCGCAGCGTGGAAGCCTGGGGACCCCAGACCCAGGCCTGGGAGTCAGAACAGGCTTCCAGGGAAGAGGCACACAGGTGGTGGTTTGTTCTTTAGGTTAATGGGGAAAGGAAAGGGAGGAAAGTAAGCTAGGGCAATGGCAGCACTGGCTTGGAGGAGCGCCAGGAGAAGCCATGGGTTCTGGACACATCTCAGCAGGACCATAGAGACTTGCAATGGATCGGATATTGGGTGCAGGAGAGGTGAATGGACACCCTTCTTGCCTGGAGTGCCTAGAAGAACAGAGTTGCACTTTAACAAGCCTGCTGGGGAACAGAGGGGCTCAGCCTTTGGCATGCTGAGCTTAATGCAAAGTGACCTGGCAAGGTTTCAGCTCAGGAAGACCATTCAGTAAAGACTTGAAGGAGATGAGGGAGGAAAACACAGCTGATGGAGAGCCAGAGGCAGGCAGGCTCAGCCTAGGCAGGCCCACTGTTGTCCGTGAAAGATCCTCCTCTGGGGCAGCGGCTGAAGCTCACTCCTCCCGACAACCTCCTTCCTGTGGAGAGAGTGCAGCGTGTCCACCCTGGTTACTCACGGGTATTTGCTGAATAGACAAGGGGAAGGCATGCACTTAATCGGTAAAGGAGGTTGTTCCAACCTTCTTCCCTTCCAAGCAGGAGATCCTTGCCAAGACCCTCTGCATCTGTGGGCAGGGACCTGGAGGTCTGAACCCTCCTTTTCAGGGTTAGCAGAGCCTCCTGCTGCAGAATCAGCTGGGACGGTGGTAACACCCACACCCCAGACCCTTCCCCAGACCTCCTCGAGCCAGATTCTGAGGGGAGAAGCTGGGACCTCTTGGTCACAGACTTGTCAGGAGACTCTTCTGAAACGAACATTTAAGAAGTGCTGACACTGCAGATGACCGCTAATCACGCTGTCCCTCGGAGGCAGGCCGTCTCTAGCCATGATGGGGTGAGTCACAGCCGCTCTGCAGACTCAGGTAACGCGCGCTCAGCACCTCATCAAGCCGCCTGGCTGAGCAGGAAGCCGGCTGGCCCCGAGCACCATGCACTGCCCAGCCGCTTTGGCAGACGAGTCCTTGTGCCAAATGCCTTGCAGCCGGACTCCGCAGCGAGAGAAGAAAAGTATGCGAGTACAAGTGCCAAGCCTCGTTATCCCGGGGGTTTTCAAATGACAGCTGTAAGCCTGTCTCACTCTCAACTGTAATGCAACAAAAGGCATACTTGCTTCACACCGTCTGAGCCACAGTAAGGACCCAGAGTCGCATGTTGACCTTGGACTCCATGTCTAGAGAGCCCTTCATGGCTGTCTTCCAACACCAGACAGTGTCTGCTCCCGAGGGGTAGCGGTTCCCCCTCAGTGCCCACAGTGCCTGGCACACAGCTGTCGCTTAGCAAGTGCCTGGAGGGAGGATGTGACGCGCTCTCCCTGCTTCCTGAGATGAAGAGCCCGGTGTGCACCCACACCATCTGTGCGGGTCTCACTTGTTTTTGCCTTGTCTTCCACACACCCCCATTCCGATGGTCCACTCCTCTCTATAGAAATCTGTGCACTTTTCATGGAAGATATTACTTTCTGCTGACCCCACAAAGAATTGGCAGGAGCCCTCGGAAAGGATGATACTATAATTGTTCTTGTGGGGCTCCATGGGGGGATAAATTTCTCATGATTCATGTTTCCAGACGGACTTCAGTTCCCCAGGGCAGTCATTCCAGAAACTTTTCTCAGCCTTTTTACTCAAAGAAATAAAAATAGTGGTTTAGGGTTTGATTGCTCCCATGAGAGACTCCCCTGTTCATGGTGCAGAGCGGGAGCTGGGGCAGAGAAGAAGCTGGCTGGGAGGCAGGATGAGGGGCCCCGGGGATCAGGAGATGCTGCTGCCAGCCCCTCTGGAGGGTGAGGGCTGGGGGGGTGGGGGGACAGGCCAGAATCAGGTTTGTCCTCGTGATCAGGCCGCCCAGGAGGCTTGGGCAGCAGGAGGCCATGGGCGCAATGCCCTGAGCCTGGAGGCAAAGCGGATGCATCCTGTCCTTCCCCAAAATGGTGCTCACACACCAGGCTGGTGCCCACAGCTGGTGCCCACGGCAGCTGCGGAGCTATACTACAGGGGTGTGAGTCGCACTTAGTTGCTCAGTTGTGTCCAGCTCTTTGTGACCCCATGGACTGTAGCCCACCAGGCTCCTCTGTCCATGGAACTCTCCAGGGAAGAATACTGGAGTGGGTTGCCATGCCTTCCTCCAGGGGATCTTTCCAACCAAGGGATCGAACCCAGGTCGCCTGCATTGCAGGCCTCCAGGGAAACCCATACTACAGGGTTCAGCTGTCGTGTTTCTTGAGCTTTTACCAGGCTGATACATGAACTCTTTGAACGAATATCTACATCAGCATCTGCGCTGGGTGCTGGGGGCACCGCGGTGAACAGGGATGAGCACAAAGGACGGCTGATCCATGAACTCTATTCCACAGCCTCCGAGTCAAGCCCTGGGCATGTATTTCTCCCAGGCCTATTGTTGTTTTCAAGGGGACATATTCAGAGTCAGTGGATCAGAGTGAATTTTTCAGCAGTTCTTGCGATGGTCAGGGGAACCCCCTCTTCTAAGGATTTAAGATCTAATGCATGATTGAGAATCGGCCCATCAGAAGTGCCCCGGGCATTTAATTCTTGTAAGGCTCAAAGGTTCACTGTCAGCTGACAGGATGGTCCACTGCTGGTGCCGAGTGACCAGAGGGGCCTGCCTGGTTAGCAGCCAGGCCCTCCCTGGACCTGCCCTCACCCTCGCTCTGGGGTTCAGGATCCACTGTGACCCGGCTGGACCCTCCTGGTCTTCCTGCTGCGAAGGGATAAACCCAGTGTCTCACCAGCTCTTCTCCTGGGTCTGTTTCTGCTCTGAGCCCCACTGTTTCTCTACAAGCTTATTCTGGCCTCAGAGCTAGACTGGAACCAGCTCCGCACAATCATTGGATCAGCTCACATGCCTCTCGGGAGGGATCTGTCCCCATTACTTGTCTGAGAAGGCTCTTCATCACTAGTGTGTTTCTTACTCTACAGAACAGACACTTCAAGTTCTGTAGGAAGTTGGAAGTTCCTTGAGAATAGGGAGGTAGGTGGCTCTCATTAAATAAGTGACATGGATCACGTTTCCTCCACACTCGCCAGCTCTCTGGGGATGTCTGTGACTATCACCAGGATGCCACGGGCTGGACCAATCTCTTGAAATCATATCTGGAAACATGGCCCATGACCTAGAGGCACAGAACCTGAGTAACCTAAGGCATAAGATGTTTTGTGTTAAATTGACTTGAACTAAATTAGCACCATACCAATAACTGGGTAAATGACATGTGACCCCAGAATTCCCTTTAATGGGGCTGGACAGCGGCCCTGGAAGATGTGCTCAAAGTGGCCACTTACTAAAAGGGTGATGCCACCCATGTTCCCTTTAGTAGAATGGAAGCTAGAGCCAGGGAGTTGGTGCCACTCCAAAAAGAGAACCAGCATGGGCGGGTGATTGAAACGTGATGGAGGGAGATGTTGCAGCCCCTCTGTGCTCCGTGTCCCCTTGGGACAGGGTGTTGGCAGGATGGGGCCCTTCTGTAGCCTGCACGGTAGCTGTGCTTGCTCAAATGACAGCCTCGCCATCAAAAACTGACAAGGAGAGAATGAAAGTCTCCCGTTTTCTGTGTCCCACACAGATATACCCCATTGTTTGGCAGCTGGTTAAAATTCATATTCCCCTTGTCTGGGTTTTAGTGACTTTGGAGATCCAGCTAACATGGGTCTCCCTGTCTCTGCCCTCTTGGCTAACCAGCTGGTCACACTTGCTTTTCTTTGTGTGTGACATTTCCTCCTCTCCTTTTCACAGCACGGCATCAGCAACGATGTATGATTTTCCTCAGTAGCATGACCATCAAGAGAAAAGGTTAGCCAGGTCCTAGGAATTTGAGATTTTGCTGATCCTGCTAGAATGGGAAATTCTAAGTATTCCAAAATAGACTTTTCCGTTGGTGGAGACTCACTGGCAGACCCTGGACTGTAGAGTGCTAACTTGGGGAAACGCAGGCTGACTTCAGTGTCAGCGTGCCCGTCACAGCTGTGAAGCCTGTGGCGATGGTGTCCTTTCTCCTCCTGGTGAGGAGAGTGGTCCAGCCAAGGGAGCAGGGAGATGGGCAGCCTCGCTCTCACCTCGCCTGTGGCTTCTGCTTGGTCCACAGCTGACAGGGACCTGCAGCTGAGAACCATTCACTGGCAGCTGCTGTCCAGGCCTTCTCCCCACTTCGCCAGGACATCGCCAAGAAGGCAAGACAGAGCCTCCTGGCTGCATAGATGCTGCCTCAGGAGCACACAACCATCACCCTGCGCAGAGCTGAGGACCCAGAGCACGATGGGAATTTCTCACCCGGACAAACACAGGAGATCCCTCCTGAGGTATGTAGGAAATTTGTTTCTGATCCAAGGGTCACAAAATAGATTGTTATTGATATGAATTTTAATTGACTGCCAGGTCATTGCTCATTCATCCCTGACTTAGGCAGAAAAAATTAATTGTTAAATTGAGGAGGATTTTTTTTTTTTTTTTTTTTACGTGAGCCTGATCCTACAGCTGCTGGAAATCTTGCTGAGGGGAGGGTAAATAAACCCAGGAGCAGGGTGTGCTGTTTTCAAAACTTTCTGCCTGAGGAGGAGTCTGGAGAGCTAGGAGGTTCATTCTGGAAGATCAGTCTTCTGTGCTGACAAGGGAGTGGATCTGCTATGGCCAGAATCAGGCCAGACCAACTTCATGATGCTCCGAGGCAAGGCTACGGGATGCGGCATAGCAAACAGAACCAGTACTGACCTCACTGGGGCTGAGAAGCTGAAACCCAGGTCCTTGATCTCTCGTCCCATTGTCCTGGGTTCCCTACCTCATCCCATCCTCCTGGGTCCCTGACCTCCCCCGAGTCTTCCTGGGTCCCTGATCTCCCTCCATCCTCCTGGGTTTCTGACCTCACCCCATCCCCCTGGGGTCCCTGACATTCCCCCATCCTCCTTGGGGCCCTGACCTCCCCTCCCACCCTCCTGGGGGTCCCTGTCCTCACCCCATCCTCCTGGGTCCCTGACCTCCCCCCCACACCTTCCTGGGTCCCTGACCTCCCATCCATCCTCCTGGGTTCCCTGACCTCCCCCATCCCCCTGGGGTCCCTGACCTCCCCCCATCCTCCTGGGTCCCTGACCTCACCCCATCCCCCTGGGGTCCTGACCTCCCCCCATCCCCCTGGGGTCCCTGACCTCCCCCCATCCTCCTGGGTCCCTGACCTCCCTCATCCCCCTGGGGTCCTGACCTCCTATCCATCCTCCTGGGTTCCTGACCATCTAAGGCAGGGGATGGTGCATCCAGGCTGGAAACAGACAGCAGAAGGTTGAGCAGTAGGATTTGGGTTACTCAAGGTTTAGTGTGAATCATTGTTGGCGGGGGCTTGAGGGGCAAGGAGAGTAATGAATGCTGCTAAGTGTTTTCTGTGACTGGAGGCTACTTGGTTGTAGAGGCAATTTTCTCTTTATTATGTATGAACATATTTACAAGATCCACGTGGGCGTCGGTGACTGGGGAGCCCCATTGCACAGGTGTCCAGGGTGATAACAGCGAGCAGTGCGGCCCTGCTGCCCCCTCCCCTGCCGGGGCTGTGGGTCCACTGTGGTGGTGCAAGGTGGACACTAAGTCTAGAAACAAAATTATTTCACCATATAATATTAATAAACTATTAGTCATCTACTTATCTATGTTTCCAGAATTTGCTGGCCACCCTGCAGACATTGAAAGTGAAGTCGCTCAGTTGTGTCTGACTCTTTGTGACCCTCTGGACTGTAGCGTGTCAGGCTCCTCTGTCCATGGGATTCTTCAGGCAAGAATACTGGAGTGGGTTGCCATTTCCTTCTCTGGTGAATCTTCCCGGCCCAGGGATCGAACCTGGGTCTCCTGCACTTGCGGGCAGACTCTACCTTCTGAGCCACCAGGGAAGCCCATTGGGTGAGGAGTATCTGGCAGAAACAGAGGAGGAACTAAAGAGCCTCTTGATGCAGGTGAAAGAGGAGAGTGAAAAGCTGGCTTAAAACTCAACATTCACAAAACAAAGATCATGGCAGCCGGTCCCATCACTTCATGGTGAATAGATGGAGCAAAACGTGGAAATGGTGACAGACTTTATTTTCCTGGGCTCCAAAATCACTGCTGATGGTGACTGCAGGCATGAAGTTAAAAGACGCTTGCTCCTTGGAAGAAAAGCTGTGACAAACCTAGACAGCATATTAAACAGCAGAGAAGGAGCTGTCCCTCGTTCCTGATTGGAAGGAGACGGCTGTGCATGAAAGAAAGGATGGAGCTCGCCAAGCCTTGCACAAGAGAAAGCAGTACTGTGCGAGTGCTGGTTTTTCAAAGAGGATATTTTAAATCTCCAGTGCTGCAGAACCAGCAGAAAAGGAGGCAGAGACTTCATTTTGCTAGCTTATATTTTCAAACATTTAAAGAATGCGTTGTATGCTTCCGTTGATTGAGTGAAGCGATCCAAAAGGGTCACACAGGGTTTGGCATCTTCAACATGGTGATGGTGCTTCTGAAAATGCTCCCAGGAAAATTAAACATGTTGTGAAGGATGGATGATAGCCGGACGTGAGCTGTCTTGTTAAAGCGTCATCCCTCCTCCCTGGCAGCCTCCTTCCCGTCTCATTAAGCCAGCTGCCTGGCTCTATCCAGACAATTAGCATGGTGATTTACTGCTCAGTTGCTTCTGGGAGCTGCAGGGGGAGGCTACCCCATCTTCTGTGTCTCATGGGGGCCAGTCAGGCTCAGCTGCAGCAGTAAATACAGCGCTAGAGAGCGGGGGCGTAGGAATGCGTTCTGCCTGCTGTTAGAAGCCGAGATATAAAACGAGATTTATTTGCAACAATCTGATAGAGAAAATTGAGTCTTGGGAATTGATGTCCCAGAAAGCCTTTCAAGTCAGCCTAGAGTCACCGCATGATGTGAGTCACACCACAGAATAGGGAGGAGTCGGAGGAGGAAAAAACTGAGCCCTGACATCTACTGCGCCCACTGTTAAGGATAAAGGGATTGACGGAACTGTACACCGTGAACTGTGGTCACGGTTACAGACTCCCCCATCGGCTCTCTCCTGGCAGTTGGATACTTTGGGCCCTCAAATCAGTGCTATAACTCAGCTTTTTAAGATGCAGTTCTTCTGCAGATTTGATGCCAAATAAACTGCCCCCCGCCCCACCCTCCCTGCCATGGCTCTCTCCTTTTCCCAAAAGGTTTCATCTAATGTCTGTCTGTGCGTGCGTGCTCACCCAGTCATGCCTGACTCTCTGTGACCACGTGGACTATAGCCCGCCAGGCTCCTCTGTCCATGGGATTCTCCAGGCAAGAGTACTGGAGTGGGGTGCCATGCCCTCCTCCAGGGCCTCTTCCCGACCCAGGGATCAAGCCTGCATCTTGCTTGGCAGGTGGAGTCTTTACCACTTGAGCCACCTGAGAAGCCCTTCATCCTAATAAATAATTTCAAATAATTGTGATCTTTCTTCAATATTTCACATTTTAGTTCTTTAATTTTTCTGCGAACTCCTATTGAAATTTGAATTCGATAGTACAGCAATCCCCAGCTGATGTTTTTAAATTGTGTGTGCTCAGTCGTGTCTGACTCTTTGCAACTCCACAGACTACTGTAGCTTGCAAGGCTTCTCTGTCCATGGAATTTTCCAGGCAAGAATACTGGAGTGGGTTGCCGTTTCCTTCTCCAGGGGATCTTCTAAACCCAGGGATCGAAACTGCATCTCCCCTGTCTTCTGCACTGGCAGGCAGTTTCTTAAACCAACTGTGCCACCTGGGAAGCGGAAATTAGTGTGGAGATTAGACATTCATGGTAAACTTCATTTAATCAGGTGTTTGTTCAGCAGCCAGTATATTTGTAACCATGTTAATGTGTGTCTGGCCTTGCTGGGCTATGATCAGAGAGAAGATACATGTGATTTCTCTGCTGGTGCAACTTGCTTCCAGGATACATTTCAAGTCTATATATGTTTGCAAACTACCAGAGGTTGCAGATAAAGCTTAAAAGAAAAAAAAAAAAAAAAAAAAGAAGTGGAGGTTCATGAGTGAGGCTGACTTCCAGGCTTTGGAGTTAGCCAAGGTCTGAGCTCAGGACAGCGGGGAGCGGGCCCAGTGTCCCTGCTGGATCCTCTGTTCCCCCCAGATCCTCAGTCCCATCCCCGCCTCTCCCCCACCACACTTGGCCAAAAGTCATTGTTTCAAAAGTTACAGCACCTAGACTCCCCCTCCTGCTCCTGCAAACTTGTCCCTAATTTACAGCTACTTTCTTGAAGAACCAGATGACGACTTCAGAAGGGAACACTTTTGACAGCTTTATTGCCCCCTCCAGCTGTGAACAAGGGTGGCGACAGCCTTCATGATAGCTGGCACAGGGGACTGGCACTCACTGTGTCCTCAGCAGCAACGGGGTGCCCCCCCCTCACACCCAGGAGGGGTTTGTGTCAGAATCACGTGAGCATGTCTTGCTCTGCTTGTTTTGAACATGTACGATGTCACTGTCTGTGCAGAGTCTATAACAGTCAGAGTTTGGTCATTTTGGTCTCCTGAGGACTCAGTAAAGAATCTGCCCGCAATGCGGGAGACCTGGGTTTGATTCCTAGGTCAGGAAGATTCCCTGGAGAAGGAAATGGCAACCCACTCCAGTATTCTTGCCTGGACAGTTTCATGGACAGAGGAGCCTGGTGGGCTACAGTTCTTGGAATTGCAAATAGTGGGACACAACTGAGTAACTAACACTTTCATTTGGTCATTTCATCTTATTTTCCCAAGAAAGGTGGGAAAAAAATGATTAATTGTGTGCTGGGTGAGTCTTTCTTTGGCCCATAAAGTGTAATTGGATCAAGAATTTCTCAAAACAATGATATGTCAATGATAAGTCTCAGAACAAGTCAGTGTCTGCATGGTGTTTATATTTACTTTATATTAATAGTTTGGCCCATTGCTCTAGTTGAATAAGACCCTCAAGTTGTAACTTTCTAACCAAAAGTCTGAAAATATCAAAACTACTTCCATTGTTTCATTGTCATTCATCTGTGCATTGCCCCCTGCTTTCTTCCTCCACATCCCACACTCACTCTTCCTTTAGTTACGCCGACCTGACTGCTGATGGAAAAAAAATGCACAACCAAAAAGGTCGAGAGTTAGGTTTTATTTGGTGGGCAAAGCTGAGAACTCAAGCTGGGGACACAGCAGCTCAGATAGCTCCAAGGGACTGGTCCCAGGAGGCAAGGGAGAAGCCAGGGTATATAGGAGTTTTTGCATCAAAAACCGGGTAGTCCGAACATCAGAAGATTCCGTTAATTAAAGAAAACCAGACATCTCAAGGAATTTAGGGCTTTCCTGTGTATGGGAAGATGCAGGAGTCTGGGCTAACTGAAATCATAGCTCTGACTGCACCTTGGCTGTCTGGGGCCACTGTCTGCTTTCCCATCCTGAGTCCCCTCAGGGTGCAGTGTTGGGGGTTGGGGGGCGTGGGGGGTGTAATGCGGTAGCTCGATGCCCTTTGTTTAGCATATGGCAGGTGACATTTTTCATTAACAACTCTCATAAGGCAAAGTGTCTATCTAGCTTAAACTGTCTGAGAAATTTGAAGGAAGATAACTGCTGATTCCGCATCAGGAAAGATGTCTGGATAGTCAGTTTTCTTTTCTTCTGGTTCCTAAGGCTGATTCTGAGAAGGGTTTTATTTTGAAACAGTCATGGGCTCACAGAAAGCTGTGAGACCGATACCCCGAGCTCCATGCTCTCCTCCCCCATCTCCCCTGGATGGTGACACCTTAGGTCACCACAACCTGGTGTCGGAGTAGGGACCTGCTAACCGGGGGGCAGCCTTGCTCAGTTTCACCAGGCGTTTGTGCACATGTGTGCAAGACTGCTCTTTTTACTCAGCACACTGCGCTTGGGTCCATCCGAGCTGTGTGGT
Organism: Budorcas taxicolor; assembly: GCF_023091745.1. Classification (NCBI taxonomy): domain Eukaryota; kingdom Metazoa; phylum Chordata; class Mammalia; order Artiodactyla; family Bovidae; genus Budorcas; species Budorcas taxicolor. The sequence goes on along the minus strand of NC_068917.1, from coordinate 4,369,498 downwards.
GTTCCTTCATGTGGATGGTTCCAGATTCCATTTAACCATTCACTCTTCAGAAGATATTCAGGCTGCTTCCAGGCCTCTGTGCTCACACACTAAGCTGCTATGAACACAGGATTTTGTGTCTGAGTCTGTAAACAGGAGTGCTCATCTCCCCGGCATGCATGCCCAAGTGCACGATTGCTAGGCTCTTGGGCTGAATGCAGAGCGCACGTTTAGTTTTACGAGAAACTGCTGAGCCACTTCCCAAGGGTGGCTGGAACCTTTTGTTTCTTCCAGCAGTGCCAGAGAGGAGCGCGTCTTTCTGGGAGCATCTTGTGTTTTGATCCCATCTCCCTGAACACGGCCCAGTGCCTCCAGACAGGCGTGGTGGAGGAAGTGGAGTCATGGAGAGTGGCTGGGCCGGGCAGCCCTCCTCTCCATGAGGGACAGTCTGTATCTGTGGACAGGTCTGGCTGAGCTGCTGGGATGGCCGTGCTCTCAGGGCTTGCTGGGGCGGTGATCTGGGTGTGTCCACAGCCCTGACGCGCAGAGCTCGAAGGTGTCCACACCTGAGGCCTCGGCCACGGCCTCTCACCGTCACATGGGAGCCCCCAGCCCCTGCTCTATACACGCTTTCCGCACGCTGTGCGCGGCCCCCTGCAGCCCTCCAGGACCCGTGTCCTCAGGCGACCAGCAGACCTACACTCCCCCTGGGACCACCTCATCCGTGCACTGGGCGGGTGGGCAGCTACCAGCTGCACTTTCCACTGACAAGAGAGGTGTCTCGCCCTTGACACTCACAGAAGAAGCGCATCCTCTTGCCCTTTCCATGACAAACTATCTGATGTGAACAGGAGCCATGGAGCGAACTCACCCGCCAGACGTGAGCCTCAGCTTAAGCCCAGAAAGGACCTCCTCACACCGTCTTCCTGCCTCAGTTCCTGTGTCTATTTGACTGCTCCAGCTGTGTGGGTCCCTGACTCCCTCCTCCCTCCCTGCACACAGCTCTTCCCCTAGGAGTAGTTTGGGGACAAAAAGGGAGCATTTTCCTTCCAGGGTGCAGAGAAAGCTCCCCACACCTTTACTGCCGCCTTCTTGACTTGGCAACAATGGTTAGGACTTGCCTTATTAGTTACAGCACAAATGCCAGTTGCTGTCACAAAGGCCCCAGGGTAACAGCGGTTTAAGGGGGACAGCAACGTATTTCTCTCTCTGGACTCAGAACCAATACTACAGCTCTGCATGTCAACCAGCCAGTTGCCTCTGTCTGGCTTCCCCACCATCCTCAACAGGCAGCTCCAATCTTGTGTCAGTCTGGGCAGCCCTCTCCCTCGTGTTCACACCTGCAGGAGGCGGGGGGCAGGATGAGAGAACGCACTCCTCCCCTTCTCCAGATGACCAGGAGATGGCCCACATAATTTTTGCTTAAATCCTCTCAAGCTCGCCCACGGTTGGCTGTGAGAGGCTGCCAAGTGTGGGCGTCATACTAGACAATCGTGAGGTTGGTGGGGACATGGGCGGTCAGAACTGAACTTCAGACAGAGAGGAATGACTGGCAGGGTCAGGTACGCTGCCCTTAGGTTTGACGCAGGAAGGAGTGGTGTCATCTTGGGCGGTGGTTCTCGGCCAGGGGCAGATTGCCCCCCAGGATACGTTTGGCCCCATGTGGAGATGTTGCTGGTGGTCGTAACTGGGCATGTGTGTCCTGGCATCGAGTGTAGACGCTTCTCAACACTCTGCCAGGCTCACAGGCAAGGACCCAACCGTCATGCTGCAGTGGCGTGGTGAGAGCCCTAGCTCACCACATGCTGACAACTTCTCTCAGCTTTCCATTTGTTCTCTTCTGGAAATTTTTCTACAGCGAGTGTCCTCTTAGGTGAGATTAGGGAGGTGTCAATGTGCTTCCCAGGTGGCGCTAATGGTAAAGAACTCACCTGCCAATGCAGGAGGCGTAGGAGACGTAAGAGACGTGGGTTTGATCCCTGGATCAGGAAGATCCCCCTGGAGGAGGAAATGGCAACCCACTCCAGTATTCTTGCCTGGAGAATCCCATGGACAGAGGAGCCTGGCGGGCTACAGTCCATGCGGTTGCAAAGAGTCAGACACGACTGAAGCGACTTAGCACACACAATGTGCATCCAGCAGATGAGAGTTCGCTGTGGGCTGAATTGCATGCCTCTAAATTCATATGTTGAAAATCTCCCCTGACACAGTGGTGTTAGAAAGAGACAGAGGGGTGCTTTGGGTGGTGTTTGGTCATGATGCTGTGGCCCTCCTGAATAGGATTCGTGCCTGTATAAAGAAGACCCCGGAGAGCCCCTCACCCCTTCCTCCACATGCGGACACACGGGAAAGGCTCCAGCCGTGAACGTGCATGAGGCCAGGGACAAGTCACCTCTGATCTTCAATGTCCAGCCTCTGTGAGACATAAATGTCTTTTGTCTGCAAGATGCCCAGGATGGAGTGAGACAGATGGTACTGATGCTCTGTTTGCTGTCGATCATTATAAGGAAGGAATGAAGCTTGCCACCCAGCAGGCACAGTTCTGTAGGAGTTACTGCCAGCCCAGCTTCAGTCCCGAAGGTGAAGCCTCCCTTGTCTTGCTTTTCCCCCACTATTTAATAATACACATCATCCCTCTAACACAGAGGAAAGAAGGGAATCTATTCAATTAGAGACAAGTGTAATTTCATACAATTAATCATAGTCTTCTTAAGGGAAATAAAAATAATTTGTTTTTAGTAGGAAGGAACCTGTAATTATTTGGTGATGGAGGAAAAACTGCCCATTAGCACACTGTGATTACTTTGACTGTGGGGAGACACGCTGCTACTTTTGCTGTTAGTCTTAGGCATGAAATACTGTGTGTAACATCTTGTGATTTCGGGATCTGGTGACCTCCATGGATGACATGAAACATGTGGCTTGGCGTTTCAGGACACAAATCTCAAATAATCACCCTGAGAGGACAGCACCAAACCCTCCTGCGAGGTTGCTCGCATGAGGCGTGGCCTCTTGAATAAACTCGAGGTGGAGATGTGAGCCTGGTGGAGCCAGAGGGGTAGGGTAGGAGCAGGTCCCAGCCGCTGCAGTGACCACTCAGAAGCTGTGTCCTGTGAATGGAAAACCAGCCTCTGGAAGCCTCTGGGATTAGGACACACCATGAGTCAGCCATGCCCCACTGACACTTTTTATTACTTCAGGGGGTTGCTGAGCTTCACACATTTTCTTTTGGACAGAAACAAGCCAAGCTCCTTGTCTCCTATCTCCCTGGATTGGAGAGACCTGTAATGTCCTTCATGGGACATGACTGTAGCCTCTCTCTCTTTTTTAAAAAAATTTGTTTATTTATTTGGCTGTGCCAGGTCTTAGTTGCAGCATGCAAACTCTTAGTTGCCACATGTGGGAATCTAAGGATTGAACATGTGAGCAGGGATTGAACTCTGGCCCCTTGCATTGGGAGCATGGAGTCTTAGCCATTGGGCCACATGCGAAGTCCCTGTAACCTCTCTTAAAATATCCATTTCACAGCAAGTCACAAGTGAAGTGTGCTAAGTCACTTCAGTCATGTCCAACTCTTTTGTGACCCCCACGGACTGTAGCCTGCCAGGCTCCTCTGTCCATGGGATTCTCCAGGCAAGAATACTGGAGTAGGTTGCCAGGCCCTCCTCCAGGAGATCTTCCTGACCCAGGGATCGAACCCATGCCTCGTATAACTCCCGCATTGGCAGGTGGGATCTTTACCGCTAGAGCTATCAGGGAAGCATTTCACAGCTAGTCATACACACTCTTGCATTTTGTTGCATCTCTCGTCTATTTTTCTTTTTGTATCTTCACTTGTCTTTCCAATTAGACAGTAAAAGCTCTGCGGGGAAACTTCCTTTCTTACTGTGGTACATATATACAGTGGAGTATTACTCAGCCATAAAAAGAATGAAATAATGTGATTTGCAGCAAAAGATGGATCTAGAGATTATCATACTAAGTGAAAGTCAGACAGAGAAAGACAAACATCATATGATATCATTTATCTGTGCAATCTTAAAAAAAGATGATATGAATGAGCTATTTACAAAACAGAAACAGACTTATGGTAGCTAAAGTGGAAGGGAAAGGAGAGATAAATTAGGAGTTTGGGATTAACATATACACATTACTATATATAAAACACTTCCCTGGTGGCTCAGCTGGTAAAGAATCTGCCTGCAATGCAGGAGACCCTGGTTGGATTCCTGGGTCAGGAAGATCCCCTGGAGAAGGGATAGGCTACCTACTCCAGTATTCTTGGGCTTCCCTGGAGGCTCAGAAGGTAAGGGATCCATCTGCAATGCTGGAGACCTGGGTTCTATCCCTGGGTTGGGAAGATCCCCTGGAGGAAGGCATGGCAACCCACTCTAGTATTCTTGCCTGGAGAACCCCCATGGATAGAGGATTTGGTGGGCTGCAGTCTGTGGGGTTGCAAAGAGCGGGACACATTTGAGCAACTAAAACACACAGAGATATATAAAATAGATAACCACGCAAGTCCCACTGTATAGCACAGGGAACTATACGCAGTGTCTTGAAATAACCTGTAATGGACTATAATCTGAAAGCAATATAAAACACTTTGCTGTGCACCTGAAACTAACACAGCATTGTTCTCAACTGAACAACATGTTCGACTGTTCTCAGTTGAAGTTCAATGAGACTATTAGGAAAAGAACTTCCCTTTCTGTACTGTTTTCCCGTGACATCTAGTACAGGTCCTTACATGCGCCAAACATCTTTACTGAGTGTTGTCTTACTTTCACTTTGTATCATGGCTGCGAAGCGTGGTCTTGAAGTCATCCTGACACCATGATCAGGAGACTACGTGCAACTCAACTGTTCTCATGCAGGAATACAAAAGAACCTGAAACATAACAGAGAAAAAGATGTGGATTTCACGTGATTATGAACTATTTTAAATACGGACATATTTAAACATTAAACCAATACACAGAACTTTAATTCATTGTATCCACTGATATCTATTAAAAATCCCTTAAAGTAGAATGTGTGTGAAGTGTTGAGCCCATGTGCCAATGAAGGGAGCTTTTTCTGTGTTAAGAAATCAATTGACTGGACTTTCTACCGAGGAGGGGCCAAGCCAGCCAGGGCCTTGGACCCAGCCCTCTCAGTCGGGGGGTTGAGGAGGCTCCCTTGAAGCTGGGAGACTTGGCAGGTGAGCTGACCCTCCAGCCAGAGGGCAGTGGTGGAAATGGGGAGTGGGGGGGGTGTCAGAACTGAGAGCAGACTTAGAGCCACTCCCGGGCCACCGAGCCTGGCAGACAGGCTGCCCTGGGGGCTTGATCTTAAGTACCTAGCTGTCCTTAACTGTTAGAAATTGGAGGACAGACGTTTTTTTAAAGTGGTTTCACAAAATTTCAGGCATTGCACTCTTCCACTCCTGTATTCTTGCCTGGGAAATCCCATGGACAGAGAAATCTGGTGGGCTGCAGTCCATGGGGTCATAAGAGTTGGACACAGCTGAGCTACTCAGCAACCACATGGTGCCTCCTGGTGAAATGATGTCCTCAAGGGGAAATACCAGCACTGCCTTCACTGACAGTCTCCCTCATCAATGAAGAGGATCCTTATGTTAGGATTTGTACTCCTTATATGTAAACAATGCTGTCTCCTAGTGAACCTCATAACCTACTGGTGGACAGTAACTGCTGTCATTACTCTTTGTAATATTTCTGAGTTATTACTCTTTTACTTTACGAGCATGATACTCTCAGAGGAGCCTGCTCTGACCTCAGACCCCCACACTGCGTCACAGTGTGTTAGTGTCCTGTTAGTGTCCTGTTAGTGTCCTGTTAGTGTCCTCTGTTGGTGTCCTGTCCCTCCCCCTCACAGGCCCTCCACTATTGCAATGAAATAGCAATTGCTTGATTAATTGTTTCATGCCTGTCTCCCTTGCCAGATTATTTTCCCAATGAAAGCAGGAACCAGGTCTGTTTTAATCATAGCTGCAGCCAACATTGGTTCTTGCCCATAGCAATAAATTCTTTTTAAATGAGTTATTTCATTCTCTCATCTATTCATCCATTAGCTAATGCATTTAGCATTCACAGGCTCTCGGAACTGTGCTACAACCAGGGACACAAAGCATGACATGATCTGGTCTGCACTCAAGGAGCTTATGATGTAGTGTCGAGGTCTTAACCCATGAAGGTTTACCTGCAGAACCTGGTAAAAACACTGGTCCCTCTCCCCAGAATCTAACATATTCATTTAAAATGCAAGCAAGATTTTGTAGGTGGCTTGCAATGTTCATAGATCCCCTGAAGTCTATTCACTGTCTTCCTAAAATTCACTGAATTCCAAGGTCCTGCCATGAAATCGAGACTTAAAGACACATACAAGCTGAGACTCCCCTGGAAGTCCGTGGTTAAGACACTGCATATCCACTCCAGGGGCACGGGTTCAATCCGTGGTTCGGGAACTAAGATTCTGCATGCCCTGCTCATGGCCAAAACATAGAAAAATAAAAAAAGACACACACGAGTTAAAGAGAGGAGTGAAGGAGGGCATCAGAGTGTCCTTCTGGGAAATATGTTTGAGCCCCATTCTGAGGGCTAAATCTGATCTCATCAGAAATAAGGACTAGAAGTGGAGCAGACAGCGTTTGAAACCGCACAACTCAGAGTGGGACTTGAACCCACTGTCTTTTCATCGAGATCACACAGCTGGTCTCAGGACTTACAGAGGGTCAGGTTCTCTGTGTCTCGTTGCAGGAATAACTCAGTGAGAGACAAAGCAGTGGGTAAGAACTGGATTTATTTAGAGAGACACACATTCCATAGACAGTATGTGGTCTGTCAAAAAGGCTAGAAGCCCTGAAACATGGGATGATTAGTTTTTATGAGCTGGGTAATTCCATCAGCTAATGAGTGGGCAGATTAGTCCAACTATTTGGCAGAAGGGGTGGGGATTTCCAGGAACTGGGCCACTGCCCACTTGTTGGCCTTTTATGGTCAGTCTGGGAATGATCCTGGCCCCTGGGAGAGTGTCATTTAGCTGTGTTGTACATGGACATCACCAGATGGTCAATACCAAAATTAGATTGATTATATTCTTTGCAGCTAAAGATGGAGAAGCTCTATACAGTCAGCAAAAACAAGACTGGGAGCTGACTGTGGCTCAGATCATGAACTCCTTATTGCCAAATTCGGACTTCAATTGAAGAAAGTAGGGAAAACCACTAGACCATTCAGGTATGATCCAAATCAAATCCCTTACGATTATACAGTGGAAGTGAGAAACAGATTCAAGTGAAGTGATGAATAGATTAGATCTGATCGATAGAGTGCCTGAAGAACTACGGACAGAGGTTTGTAACACTCTACAAGAGGTGTTAATCAAAATCATCCCCAAGAAAAAGAAAAGCAAAAAGACAAAATGGTTGTCTAAGGCGGCATTACGAATAGCCGAGAAAAGAAGGGACGATAAAGGCAAAGGAGGAAAGGAAAGATACACTCATTTGAATGGAGAGTTCCCAAGAATAGCAAGGAGAGATAAGAAAGCCTTCCTCAGTGATCAACGCAAAGAAATAGAAGAAAACAATAGAATGGGAAAGACAAGTGATCTCTTCACGAAAATTAGAGATACCAAGGGAATATTTCATGAAAATATGGGCACAATAAAGGACAGAAATGGCATGGACCTAACAGAAGCAGAAGATATTAAGAAGAGGTGGCAAGAAAACACAGGAGAACTATACAAAAAAGATCTTCATGACCCAGATAATCACGAGGGTGTGATCACTCACCTAGAGCCAGACATCCTGGAATGTGAAGTCAAGTGGCCCTTAGGAAGCATTACTACAAACAAAGCTAGTGGAGGTGATAGAATTCCAGTTGAGCTGTTTCAAATCCTAAACGATATGCAGTTAAAGTGCTGCACTCAATATGCCAGCAAATTTGGAAAACTCAGCAGTGGCCACAGGACTGGACAAGGTCAGTTTTCATTCCTATCCCAAAGAAAGGCAATGCCAAAGAATGTTCAAACTACCGCACAATTGCACTCATCTCATATGCTAGCAAAGTAATGCTCAAAATTCTCCAAGCCATGCTTCAACAGTATATGAACCGAGAATACCCAGATGTTCAAGCTGGTTTTAGAAAAGGCAGAGGAACCAGAGATCAAATTGCCAGCATCCATCAGATCATAGAAAAATCAAGAGAATTCCAGAAAAAAATAATTCTGCTTTATTGACTATGCCAAAGCCTTTGACTGTGTGGATCAAAACAAACTGGAAAATTCTTAAAGAGATGGTAATACCAGACCACCTGACCTGCCTCCTGAGAAACCTGTATGCAGGTCAGGAAGCAACAGTTAGAACCAGACATGGAATGACAGACTGGTTCCAAATTGGGAAAGTAATATGTCAAGGCTGTATATTGTTGCCCTGCTTATTTGACTTCTATGCAGAGTACATCATGTGAAATGCCAGACTGGATGAAGCACAAGCTAGAATCAAGATTGCTGGGAGAAATATCTGTAACCTCAGATATACTGATGACACCACCCTTATGGCAGAAAGTGAAGAGGAACTAAGGAGCCTTTTTATGAAATTGAAAGAAGAGAGTGAAAAAGCTGGCGTAAAACTCAACATTCAAAAAACTAAGATCATGGCATCCTGTCACTTCATGGCAAATAGGCGGGGAAACAATGAAAACAGTGACAGACTTTATTATCTTGGGGCTCCAAAATCACTGCAGATGGTCACTGCAGCCATGAAATGAAAAGATTCTTGCTCCTTGGAAGAAAAGTTATGACAAACCTAGACAGCATATTAAAAAGACAGAGACACTACTTTGCCAACAAAGTTCCATCTGGTGAAAACTATGTTTTTTCCAGTGGTCATGTATGGATGTGAGAGTTGGACCATAAAGACAGATGAGCATTGAAGAACTGATGCTTTTGAAGTGTGGTATTGTAGAAGACTCTTGAGAGTCCCTTGGACTGCTAGGAGATCCAGCCAGTCCATCCTAAAGCAGATCAGTCCTGAATATTCATTGGAAGGACTGATGCTGAAGCTGAAGCTCCAATACTTTGGCCACCTGATGCAAAGAACTGACTCATTGGAAAAGAACCTGATGCTGGGAAAGATTGAAGGTGGGAGGAGAAGGGGACGACAGAGGATGAGATGGTTGGATGGCATCACCGACTCAATGGACATGAGTTTGCGCAAGCTCCAGGAGTTGGCGATGGACAGGGAAGTCGGGTGCTGCAGTTCATGGGGTCGCAAAGAGTTGGACACGACTGAGCAACTGAACAGCAACAATATGCAGCGAGAGTGTGAGACAAGAAGACGTGGCAGGGGAGGGCGTGTTGGCTGGAACTGGCCAGCAGCTTGGGAGGGGGTGACTTTGTGCTGTGGAGTGGGAAGCTGCTGCAGTGCCTTATCCCTGGGGCGGGAGGACCAGATGTGACTTCAGGAGAAGCTGTCTGCTGAGCTTTCGGGAACAAATGGAAGGGCAAGATCCTGCGGGACAGTTGATCTCATGTACCCATCATTCAGGTCCAGGACCTGGATGCAGGTGAGACTCTGGGGTTGATAGGCGTGTACGGGCTGGAGTGGCACTTAGGGAGGAGCGTCAGCAAGACTCAGGGACTGACAGCAGGTGCCCCATGTGCAGGATGGTGGGAAGAGACTCCAGGTTTTGCCTTAAGCAGTTGAGTGCACATTGAAATGGCTTCCAAAGATGTCCTTGGGCACAAACGCCCTCCTTTTTTGCACGGATGCCAACCTGAAAGAATAAGGGTGCCCACAGGACACTTTTTTTCCCCATTCAAAATGAAATAAGCTTTTGTAAATGATTAAAAGGACATTCCTTACAACTCACATGACCCAGCAGATTGGCTAGGAGAATGTCCAGAGAAAACTGATGCTGTTGTTTCATCACGAAAGTTGTACGTAAGGCAGCTTTCTAATATCCCTCCTGAGAATAATAAGGAGCTGGGCTGTACCCTCGCCATGTGGGCACTGCAGGTACCTGGTAGGGTGGAGATGCTTAGTGTTGGGTGTTACAGAGCTATTCCCCCCAAATGTCAAGACATAATTATGAATTTCTTATAAATTTCTATAGATTAGGAAGCTAGGGTGTTCTACATCTTGACTTATGATTAAAAAGAAAACAAAACCCATGAAAGAAACCCACTTACAATTAGCTGTCATTTCAAACTTCATTTGGAAGGACAAGTGGGCTTTTGATGAATTTTTTTTAAAATACCAGCTTTATTGAGATTTAATTCATATACCATATAACTCACCCATTTAAAGTGTTCTGTGGGGAGCTTCCCTGGTGGCTCAGTGGTAGAGAATCCGCCTGCCAGTGCAGGAGACTCGGATTTGATCCCTGACCCAGTAAGATCCCACATGCTGTGGAGCAACTAAACCCGTGTGTGACAACTACTGCGCCTGTGCTCTAGAGCCCGGGAGCCCCAATTATTGCGCCCACATGCCCTAGAGCCCACGCTCCCCAAGAGAAGCCACCACGTGAGAAGCCCGCACAGTGCAGCAAGGGGTAGCCCCCTACTCGCCTGCAGCTAGAGAAAGCCCGAGCACAGCCAAAAACAAAGGGTACAGTGCTTTCAACTGATTTTTACTTACTAAAAATATTGTTGTTTTTTTTTTATATTTCCCTGGTGGTCCAGTGGTTAGGACTCAGCGCTTCCACTGCCAGGCACCCAGGTTAGATCCCTGGTTGCGGAACGAACATCCTGCAAGCTGTGTGGTGTGGCCAAAAATAATAAAGAAAAAAAAATTGTTTTTTAAGTTATACTTGGAAAAGACTCTGATGCTGGGAGGGATTGGGGGCAGGAGGAGAAGGGGACGACCGAGGATGAGATGGCTGGATGGTATCACTGACTCGATGGACGCGAGTCTGACTGAACTCCGGGAGTTGGTGATGGACAGGGAGGCCTGGCGTGCTGCGATTCATGGGGTCGCAAAGAGTCGGAGACGACTGAGCAACTGAACTGCACTGAACGTTAAAAAAAATTACTTTTTCCTAAAATTCTTTCAACAATCAAATGGTGTTCGTTTTGTAACAAGAAAACTAATGCAAAATATGTATATTTAAAAATGTGTACAGTAGTCTTTATACATAAGGAATTTTCTTGAGTATCTCCAATGATTGCAGAGAAGAGAAAATACATTCTGGCAAGCTACAGTCCATGGGGTTGCAAGAGTAGGACATGATGGAGCACACACATACGTCCTTAGGTTGGTTCAAACTGAAGTGTAAAATATGGTCATCGTGCTATCACGAAAGTGACACGTGGAGTGAGGAGGGAAGCCCCGACGTGGCCCACCCTCGTGGCCCTGTTCACTGTCCTACTGGGGAAGAGACCCAGTTTAACTCACAGAGCCTCGCTCCACTCTGCAGGGCTCTGGGAGACCCTGCTCCTGCCGTAGCCACCTCCCCACCCCTGCCTGATGGCTGGCAGGTGGTGGCGAGTGTCCTCACCTAGGCGGCAGTGACCCTGCATCAGAAATTGCCTTGGGCTTTAAACTGAAGGTAGTTGCATAGGAACAGCTCCAGCTAAGCACTGGTGTGTGTGCACAGTGAGGATCATCGGAAGGCTTCGAGGATTTCAATGTCATCCCACCTGCTGTGTATATAATCTTTGTGGTAGACACAGTATGTCTAAAAACCAGGCTTTTCCCAAAACAGCGTGCAAGAAAAAATGCATAACCTTTTTTTAAATTTGAAATTGACAGAACTTTTTGTTTAGTTTATTTTTTAATTGGAGTATAATTGCTTTACAATATTGCATTAGTTTCTGCCATGAATCACCCACAGGTATACATACATCCCCTCCCTCTTGAAGCTCCCTCCCACCTCCCGCCTCATCCCACCACTCTAGGTTGTCACAGAGCAGCAGGTTAAGCTCCCGGCATCATTCCCATTGGCTGTCTATTTTACATCTGGCAACGCATATGTTTCAGTGCCACTCTCTCAATTCTTCCCTCCCTCTCCTTCCCCCACTGTATCCACAAGTCTGTCCTACGTCTGCATCTCCACTGCTGCCTGCAAATAGGTTCATCAGCACTGTTTCTAGATTCCATATATATATACACTAATATTCAATATTTTTCTCTTCCTGACTTCACTCTGTTTAACAGGCTCTAGGTTCATCCACCTCACTAGAAGTAACTCGAATGTGTCCTTTTTATGGCTGAGTAACAGTTCATTGTATAGACTCTGTACAACAGCTTCTTTATCCATTCATCTTGACAGAACTGCGGACAATGATTGAACCTCTCTGCTTTGCCCCATGATGCTGGCTTACAGGAATATAACTGGCATGTAGATGGACACATATGTTGGTTCAGATCAGTCGCTCAGTCGTGTCCGACTCTTTGTGACCCCATGAATCACAGCACACCAGGCCTCCCTGTCCATCACCAACTCCCGGAGTTCACTTAAACTCGTGTCCACTGAGTCAGTGATGCCATCTAGCCATCTCATCCTCAGTCGTCCCTTTCTCCTCCTGCCCCCAATCCCTCCCACCATCAGTCTTTTCCAATGAGTCAACTCTTCGCATGAGGTGGCCAAAGTATTGGAGTTTCAGCTTTAGCATCATTCCTTCCAAAGATATCCCAGGGCTGATCTCCTTCAGAATGGACTGGTTGGATCTCCTTGCAGTCCAAGGGACTCTCAAGAGTCTTCTCCAACACCACAGTTCAAAAGCATCAATTCTTCGGCACTCAGCCTTCTTCACAGTCCAACTCTCACATCCATACATGACTACTGGAAAAACCGTAGCCTTGACTAGACGGACCTTAGTCAGCAAAGTAATGTCTCTGCTTTTGAATATGCTATCTACGTTGGTCATAACTTTTCTTCCAAGAAGAAAGTGTCTTTTAATTTCATGGCTGCAGTCACCATCTGCAGTGATTTTGGAGCCCCCCAAAAAAAGTCTGACACTGCTTCCACTGTTTCCCCATCTATTTCCCATGAAGTGATGGGACCAGATGCCATGATCTTTGTTTTCTGAATGTTGAGCTTTAAGCCAACTTTTTCACTCTCCTCTTTCACTTTCATCAAGAGGCTTTTTAGTTCCTCTTCACTTTCTGCCATAAGGGTGGTGTCATCTGAATATCTGAGGTTATTGGTATTTCTCCTGGCAATCTTGATTCCAGCTTGTGTTTCTTCCAGTCCAGCGTTTCTCATGATGTACTCTGCATATAAGTTAAATAAGCAGGGTGACAATATACAGCCTTGACGGACTCCTTTTCCTATTTGGAACCAGTCTGTTGTTCCATGTCCAGTTCTAACTGTTGCTTCCTGACCTGCATACAGATTTCTCAAGGGACAGGTCAGGTGGTCTGGTATTCCCATCTCTTTCAAAATTGTGATCCACACAGTCAAAGGTTTTGGCATAGTCAATAAAGCAGAAATAGATGTTTTTCTGGAATTCTCTTGCTTTTTCCACAATCCAGTGGATGTTGGCAATTTGATCTCTGGTTCCTCTGCCTTTTCTAAAACCAGCTTGAACATCTGGGTGTTCTCGGTTCACATATTGCTGAAGCCTGGCTTGGAGAACTTTGAGCATTACTTTACTAGCATGTGAGATGAGTGCAATTGTGTGGTAGTTTGAGCATCCTTTGGCATTGCTTGTCTTTGGGATTGGAATGAAAACTGACCTTTTCCAGTGCTGTGGCCACTGCTGAGTTTTCCAAATTTGCTGGCATGTTGAGTGCAGCACTTTCACAGCGTCATCTTTCAGGATGTGAAACAGCTCAACTGGAATTCCATCACCTCCACTAGCTTTGTTCATAGTGATGCTTTCTAAGGCCCACTTGACTTCACATTCCAGGATGTCTGGCTCTAGATAAGTGATCACACCATCGTGATTATCTGGGTCATGAAGATCTTTTTTGTACAGTTCTTCTGTGTATTCTTGCCACCTCTTCTTAATATCTTCTGCTTCTGTTAGGTCCATACCATTTCTGTCCTTTATTGAGCCCATCTTTGCATGAAATGTTCTCTTGGTGTCTCTAATTTTCTTGAAGAGATCTCTAGTCTTTCTCATTCTGTTGTTTTCCTCTATTTCTTTGCATTGATTGCTCTAGAAGGCTTTCTTATCTCTTCTTGCTATTCTTTGGAACTCTGCATTCAGATGCTTATATCTTTCCTTTTCTCCTTGCCTTTTTGCTTCTCTTCTTTTCACAGCTATTTGTAAGGCCTCCCCAGACAGCCATTTTGCTTTTTTGCATTTCTTTTCCATGGGGATGGTCTTGATCCCTGTCTCCTGCACAGTGTCACGAATCTCCAACCATAGTTCATCAGGCACTCTATCTATCAGATCTAGGCCCTTAAATCTATTTCTCACTTCCACTGTATAATCATAAGGGATTTGATTTAGGTCATACCTGAATGGTCTAGCGGTTTTCCCTACTTTCTTCAATTTGAGTCTGAATTTGGCAATAAGGAGTTCATGATCTGAGCCACAGTCAGCTCCTGGTCTTGTTTTTGTTGACTGTATAGAGCTTCTCCATCTTTGGCTGCAAAGAATATAATCAGTCTGATTTGGTGTTGACCATCTGGTGATGTCCATGTGTAGAGTCTTCTCTTGTGTTGTTGGAAGAGGGTGTTTGCTATGACCAGTGCATTTTCTTGGCAAAACTCTATTAGCCTTTGCCCTGCTTCATTCCGCATTCCAAGGCCAACTTGCCTGTTACTCCAGGTGTTTCTTGACTTCCTACTTTAGCATTCCAGTCCCCTATAATGAAAAGGACATCTTTTTTGGGTGTTAGTTCTAAAAGGTCTTGAAGGTCTTCATAGAACCGTTCAACTTCAGCTTCTTCAGTGTTACTGGTTGGGGCATAGACTTGGATTACTGTGATATTGAATGGTTTGCCTTGGAAACGAACAGAGGTCATTCTGTCGTTTGTGAGACTGCATCCAAGTACTGCATTTCGGACTCTTTTGTTGACCATGATGGCTACTCCATTTCTTCTGAGGGATTCCTGCCTGCAGTAGTAGATGTAATGGTCATCTGAGTTAAATTCACCCATTCCAGTCCATCTTAGTTCACTGATTCCTAGAGTGTCAACGTTCACCTTTGCCATCTCTTGTTTGACCACTTCCAATTTGCCTTGATTCATGGACCTGACATGCCAGGTTCCTATGTAATATTGCTCATTACCGCATTGGACCTTGCTTCTATCACCAGTCACATCCACAGCTGGGTATAGTTTTTGCTTTGGCTCCATCCCTTCATTCTTTCTGGAGTAATTTCTCCACTGATCTCCAGTAGCATATCAGGCACCTACTGACCTGGGGAGTTCCTCTTTCAGTATCCTATCATTTTGCCTTTTCATACTGTTCGTGGGGTTCTCAAGGCAAGAATACTGAAGCGGTTTGCCATTCCCTTCTCTAGTGGACCACATTCTGTCAGACCTCTCCATCATGACCCATCCATCTTGGGTTGCCCTGCAGGCATGGCTTGGTTTCATTGAGTTAGACAAGGCTGTGGTCCTAGTGTGATTAGATTGACTAGTTTTCTGTGAGTATGGTTTCAGTGTGTCTGCCCTCTGATGCCCTCTTGCAACACCTACCATCTTACTTGGGTTTCTCTTACCTTGGGAGTGGGGTATCTCTTCACGGCTGCTCCAGCAAAGCGCAGCCCCTGCTCCTTACCTTGGACGAGGGGTATCTCCTCACCACTGCCCTTCCTGACCTTCAACGTGGGATAGCTCCCCTAGGCCCCATGCAGCCACCGCTCCTTGGACATGGGGTTGCTCCTCCCGGCCGCCACCCCTGGCCTCAGACTCGGGGTAGCTGCTCTCGGCCTTTCCTGCGCCGTGGCAGCCTGGCACTCTCGGCCGCTGCCCCTGACCTCAGATGTGAGGTAACTCCTCTTGGCCGCCACCCTTCAGGCAGGGGGTCCTCCCGGCTTCTGCCCCTGACCTCGGACGTGGGGTAGCCCCTTTCGGCCGCGCTTAGTGCGCCGGTCGCAGCCGCCCGTGCTTGGTAATTTGTCTAAAAGTGGTTTCCCCAGATTACACGTGGCTGTATAGTGGCAGAGGGGCTCAGATAACTAGACCATGTTCTTAAATTCAGCTTTTATCTTGTGACTTCTGGGGTTTCAATGCCTCCCTATTTAAGGCCTGCGTATGATTTTAAGGCTTCCCTGGTGGGTCAGATGGTAAAGAATCTGCCTGCCAATGCAGGAGACCCAGGTTTGATCTCTAGGTTGGGAAGATCCCCTGGAGAAGGGAATGGCAATCCACTCCAGTATTCTTGCCTGGAGAATCCCTTGGACAGAGGAGCCTGGTGGGCTACAGTCCATGAGGTCACAAACAGTCAGACACAACTGAGAGACTTCACTTTCACTTTGTTTTCTTTAGCCACTAGGACACCCAGACTCACATATACATTGCTTCTTTAGTCCTGCATAGGTCCTTACAGCACGGCTTGATTGTTGTAGCTTTTCCATTGACCCATGTCATTGTTTTTGCCTTGAGGGGCGAGGGTGGTCTCTTTTACCTTTAAAATTCATGTCTGTGTTTTTTAAAGGGGACAGATGTTTGTTAATCTGACATTTCCTATGGGTCAGGAGTCCTGGCACCACGTCTCACAGATCTGGAGTCCAGAAGTGCCTGGTGCCGACTTCTCCCCTGCAGCTTGGATCCTCGTCCCATCTCATGGAAGGTTCATAGAACCTACCTGTTTGTCCTTGTGGAGTTGGAGTCCTTACTTAGGCGATGGCTTTAGCTGGGGCTTACACTCAGCCTCCAGTGAGCATTCACAGCACAGCTGTTTGCTTCCCTCCTAGAGGCAGAAGGAATGCCTCTCAGGCCCTGAATCCCCTGCAGGCATCAGTCTTTTTGTTTGTTTTTTTGTGGGTTTTTTTTTTTTCCATTTTATAAAATTGAAGTATGATTGATCTACAATGTTGTGGCAATCTCTGCTGTATAGTAAGTGACTCACTTATACACACATATACATTCTTTTTATATTCTTTTCCATGATGGTTTATCACAGGATATGGAAGGTAGTTCCCTGTGCTACAGTAGGACCTGGTTGTTTATCCATCCTGTGTATACTAGCTTGCATCTGCTAATCCCAACTTCCTGATCCATCCCTTTCCTTCCCCCGACACCTTTGACAATCCAAGCTCTGTTATCTGAGGCTGTGAGTCCGTTTCTATTTCATAGATAGGTCCATTTGTGCCATATTTTAGGCTCCACATATAAGGTATATCATACGGTATTTGTCTTTCTCTTTCTGACTTAACTCACTCAGTATGATAATCTCCAGTTGCATCCATATTGCTGCAAATGGCATTATTTCATTCTCTTTATGGCTAATAGTTCATGGTATATGTATGTACCCATCTTTTTTATTTATTTAGACCGTTATGTTGTTTCCATGTTTTGGCTATTGCAAATAGTGCTGCTGTGAACATAAAGGTGCATGGATCTTTTTAAATTATTATTTTCTGTGGGTATACACCCAGGAGTGGGGTTGCAGGATCATATGGGAGCTCTATTTTTAGTTTTCTGAGGAACCTCCATGTTCTTCTCATAGTGGCTGCACCAACTTACATCCCTACCAACAGTGCATGAGGGTTCCCTTTTCTCCACACCTACTCAGCATTTGTTATTTGTAGATTTGTTAAATGATGGCCATAAATTTGACAGGTGTGAGGTGATACCTCATTGTAGTTTTGATTTGCATTTCTCTAGGAATTAGTGATGCTGAGCATAGCTTTATGTGCCTACTGGATGTCTGTATGTCTTCTTTGGAGAAATGTCTATTAAGGTCTTCTGCCCATTTTTCAGTTGTTTGGTGTTTTTGCTGTTGAGCAGGCTTTTGCTGAGGCTTCCTCCTCAGCAATCAGCCAGAGAAAATGCTGTTTTAAGAGCATCACCTGATTAGACTAGGCACACCCAGATCATCCACGTATTTTAAGGTTAATTGAATTGTGGTTTAATTATATCTTCAAATCCCCTTCCCAGTGGTTCCTAGGTGAGTATTGGGTTGAATGGGGTAGGAGAGGGAGGGTCATCTTTAGGATTCTGCTGATCACAATCCCTACATGGAGGTCTATTCAAGTGTGAACAAAATCATGGCATGATTTCCAGAGTATATTTTTATCCTGAAAAGAGCCGTAGTTGCAGTGTCCCACCTTTGTGTGAGAAAGAGGGTAAAACAGGAAAGAGGCCTGCATTTTCTAATATTTAAAAAGAAAGAATGGAAGGATAAAGAAAAATCAACGAGAACAATGTTTTACATGGGTAGGAGGAGAACAGGAGACAGAGGCAAGGATGAAAGTGTGCTCTCCGAATGTGCCCGCTTTGTTGTTTACACTTCAGACAAAATTAAATACTAAATCATAAAGCAATTTCTAAAAACTGCAAACAACCCAGTATCAAGTCTGTGTTGTAACTCCTCAAAGGAGAAATATTCAAAGTGCTTTTAAATCACAGTATTTTGACACCACCACTATATACTTTAGGGACAAAAGATAACCCCATTAAGGAACTTTAAACTGCATCCAGTGTTCTTGTCAATGTTAATATTGGTATTGCTGGAGTTGTTTTCTTCCCCAATTTTAAAAATTGTGGTAAAACACACATAGAATTTAATTTCCTTTCTTAACCATTTGTAAGTGTACAGATTAGTGGTATTATGTAACATCCATGTGATAACAGACATTACCATTACACCTCTCCTGAACTCTTTTCCTATTGCAGAACTGAAACATCACATCCACTAAACAACTCTTCTTTCGTCCTCTTCCCCAGTCTCTGATGATTGCCATCGTACACACTGACTTCCCTCAGTGCCTCCTATATGGGTAGAATCATACAGTATTTGTCTTTCTGTGACTGGCTTATGTTGTTTAGTGTCATGTCCTTCAGGTTCAACCAAAAGTGAAAGTGAAAGTCTGACTCTTTGAGACCCCATGGAATTCTCCAGGCCAGAACACTGGAGTGGGTAGCCTATCCTTTCTCCAGTGGATCTTATCGACCCAGGGATCAAACTTGGGTTTCCTGCATTGCAGACAGATTCTTTACCAACTGAGCTATCAGGAAAGCCCTTAAGGTTTGTCCAAGTTGTAGCATATTGCCGAGTTCCTTTTTCAGGCTTTCAATTCTTTTCAGCATCTACTCAGAGGTGGAGTTGCTGAATTATGTGGTAAGACTTTTTTTTTTTTTTTTTGGAACTACCATTTCATTTTCCAGAGCAACTGTACCAATTTACTTTCCCATTGGCAGAGCACAAGCGTTTCAGTTTCCCTACATCCACTCCAATTCTTGTTGTTTTTATAGTAGCCATCCTAAAGGGTTTGAAGTTTTACTGTGTATTTTTGCAGGCCACTTCACATCCCTCTTGGGGCTAGGTGGGACAAAAATGATGCTGTTTGCTTAGCTCTGTTTTATTTGTTTGGCTCTTCCCCTGCCTTCTTTCATCTGCATCCAGTCCTGTAACCGAGCTTCTTTCTCCATGCATTTCTGCCTCCTTCCTCCCTTTCCTCTGAGCTCTCCTGTTAAGATGCTTCTGCAGGTCCTGACTGTGGTTGCTCACTAGTGTTTCACGTGGAATTGTCCTGTTGCCCCACCTGATCTACTTTCACCAGTGGGGCCCATGGCTTACTTTTCAGAAACATTTCATATAATAATACTGTAACAAGCATAATGGTAATGAATGGTAATGAAACTCAGCTTTAATCTTATTAACCTGGGAACACTAAGCATATCCTCTTCAGAATTGCAGGAAACTATGAGGATGCGGCAAGAATACACAGAAGAACTGTACAAAAAAGATCTTCACGACCTGGATAATCACGATGGTGTGATCACTTATCTAGAGCCAGACATCCTGGAATGTGAAGTCAAGTGCGCCTTAGAAAGCATCACTATGAACAAAGCTAGTGGAGGTGATGGAATTCCAGTTGAGCTGTTTCAAATCCTAAAAGATGATGCTGTGAAAGTGCTGCACTCAATATGCCAGCAAATTTGGAAAACTCAGCAGTGGCCACAGCACTGGAAAAGGTCAGTTTTCATTCCAATCCCAAAGAAAGGCAATGCCAAAGAATGCTCAAACTACCACACAATTGCACTCATCTCACATACTAGTAAAGTAATGCTCAAAGTTCTCCAAGCCAGGCTTCAGCAATACGTGAACTGTGAACTTCCTGATGTTCAAGCTGGTTTTAGAAAAGGCAGAGGAACCAGAGATCAAATTGCCAACATCCGCTGGATCATGGAAAAAGCAAGAGTTCCAGAAAAACATCTATTTCTGTTTTATTGACTATGCCAAAACCTTTGACTGTGTGGATCACAATAAACTGTGGAAAATTCTGAAAGAGATGGGAATACCAGACCACTTGACCTGTCTCTTAAGAAATCTGTATGCAGGTCAGGAAGCAACAGCTAGAACTGGACATGGAACAACAGACTGGTTCCAAATAGGAAAAGGAGTCCATCAAGGCTGTATATTGTCACCCTGCTTATTTAACTTATATGCAGAGTACATCATGAGAAACGCTGGACTGGAAGAAACACAAGCTGGAATCAAGATTGCTGGGAGAAATATCAATAACCTCAGATGTGCAGATGACACCAGCCTTATGGCAAAAAGTGAAGAGGAACTAAAAAGCCTCTTGATGAAAGTGAAAGAGGAGAGTGAAAAAGTTGGCTTAAAGCTCAACATTCAGAAAACAAAGATCATGGCATCTGGTCCCATCACTTCATGGGAAATAGATGGGGAGACAGTGGAAACAGTGTCAGACTTTATTTTTGGGGGCTCCAAAATCACTGCAGATGGTGGCTGCAGCCATGAAATTAAAAGACGCTTACTCCTTGGAAGGAAAGCTATGATCAACCTAGACAGCATATTCAAAAGCAGAGACATTACTTTGCCAACTAAGGTCTGTCTAGTCAAGGCTATGGTTTTTCCTGTGGTCATGTATGGATATGAGAGTTGGACTGTGAAGAAGGCTGAGTGCCGAAGAATTGATGCTTTTGAACTGTGGTGTTGGAGAAGACTCTTTTGAGAGTCCCTTGGACTGCAAGGAGATCCAACCAGTCCATTCTGAAGGAGATCAGCCCTGGGATTTCTTTGGAAGGAATGATGCTAAAGCTGAAACTCCAGTACTTTGGCCACCTCATGCGAAGAGTTGACTCATTGGAAAAGACTTTGATGGTGGGAGGGATTGGGGGCAGGAGGAGAAGGGGACGACTGAGGATGAGATGGCTGGATGGCATCACTGACTTGATGGACATGAATCTGAGTGAACTCCAGGAGTTGGTGATGGACAGGGAGGCCAGGCGTGCTGCGATTCATGGCGTTGCAAAGAGTCAGACACTACTGAGCGACTGAACTGAACTGAACTGATGAGGATGCTTGAGGCTCATGTTTTGGATCTAGGAGACCATTCACTTGGATAACTTCTTGAGCTCTTCCTGTATGTTCCTGACTGGACACACTTGCCTCTGCAATAACACCCTCTGAGGAGAACAGGGGCCTGGGTTGGGGAGGGGCAGGTAGGATGGGCTCTGACCCTTGCATCCCTTCCCCAGGGAGGGCTTTGGGGTCTGGGGTGTGCCCTCCACTGCGGTCACTCCTTTCAGAGAGTGAAACCAAGTCCACCTAAAACTGAGTTCATGTGTCCAGTTTTTGATGGACCTCTCTCTCCAAAATGTTAGTCCTTTTCTTGTCCAACACCTGTTCCCCTCAAGATGAAGATTAAGGGACAAGTGGGAGTTGAAACTGAGCAGGACCCCGTGGGGCCCTCCCAGGTATAAAAGCTTCTCTGTGTCAATGATTTCTTGTTGGTAGGAAAGAGGCCTTCAGCATCCTAGACCTTCATAACAATATGATACATGTCTCTGAGTTGTTCTGCAGGAACTAAGGCCCCACCCAGTTTGATGGTGACTTTTGGCTGAGCGCAACCATGGGGACCCCAGAGTGTTTGGAACCAGAGGCTGATGATGGAGCTACCTAGCGCACCACTCTGTTACCTCACCACCACCGAGTCAGAAGAGGGTTAGGAACTTTGCAGCCTGTGTTATTCATCATTCAGTTGTGTCTGACTCTTTGTGACCTATGGACTGTAGCCCGCCAGGCTCCTCTGTCCATGGGATTCTCCAGGCAAGGATACTGGAGTGGGTAGCCATTTCCAGAGGATCTTCCTGACCCAGGGTGAACCTGTGTATCCTTTGGCTCCTGCACTGGCAGGTGGAATCTTTACTGAGCCACCAGGGAAGCTCCACAGACTACGCAAACCTCCTAGGAAATTTTGCCCATATAAACACGTTTGCCAAAACTGTTGCATTCCTGTGCTAGATGCACAGTGGGGCCAATGACACCAAAGGTCGACAGTCTGGAGCAGAGAAAGGTTTATTGAAGGGACATGCAAGGAGACTGGTGCCTTGCATCCAAGGAACCCCCAAACTCGCTGAAGGGTTTCAGCAAACCATTTTTAAAGGGATGGCTGGTTTTGCAAACCTGGCACAAGAATTTCATGTTCTCACAGACGTCCAAGTAGGTCAGGTCACAAAGACCCTATAAACCTACAAGACAAATGTTATTCTCTGTTTTAAAACTTTTGGTTGGAAAAATGTTAACTTTTAAAGGGCAGAGACTTGATTATGGGTTCGCCTGTATATTTTAGGCTATAGGCAACATTCTTAACCCAAAGCAGAAACCATAGACTACAAAGGTTACAGTAAAACAATTGACCCAATATGGGGTCAGATTTGTTGTTCCCTATTACAGCCTTGCAATAAAACGTTCTGCTCCAAACTCCAAAATTTTGGTTTGACGGGCTTCCCTGGTGGCTCAGATGGTAAAGAATCTGCGTGCAATGCAAGATATGCAGGCAGGCACAGGAATCAAATTCCACAACAGGAGGACTGAGGTCTGCTGGCAGTCTGACGCACGTGCCACTCCTTTGGGTCTCAGCCGAACACAACCTGGAGCACATATCCGGGTCCTCATCCCCGAATCCCTGCCCGGCACGACCTTGATTTAACCCATAACATCCAGAATCCAGTGTGTTAGCAACCCCGATGCCCAAAGACCACTTCCTACAGGGCAGCCCCCCCCGCCCCGAGTCTGGAGCCCTTCTCTCCCAGCACCGCCCCACGCCCTTCCGCCTGCACCAAGACTACAAGTCCCAGCGTGCAGTGCGGCCCTTGTACTGTCCCGCCGGCCCACGTTGGCATTCGCCGGGGGCGCGCCGCCCGGAGCACGTGCGCGGTGACGTCGACGCGCCAACGTGACTAGCGGTCGTGGCGCTCTGGGTTTGTGGGCCCGCACCGGTTCCAATCCGGCGGCGAGAGCCGTGGGCCCGCGATTCAGTTTGAGCGCGCCGCGCTGTGTGAATCTGCGAGGCCGTTGGGAAGGGTCGTCTCCTGTAGCCTCTTCCCCCGGGCCTGCGGCTCCGCGTCCCAGATGGACAAGGTGTGCGCCGTGTTCGGAGGCTCCCGGGGCATCGGCAGGGCGGTGGCCCGCTTGATGGCCCAGAGAGGCTATCGATTGGCCATCGTCGCCCGGAATCTGGAGGGGGCCAGAGCCGCGGCCGGGGACCTGGGCGGTGGGTACCGACCGGGGTCGCACCCCCTCTTCGCGCGGCCAGTGTGGGTACGAGAAGCCGTCTTGGGCGCCCCCCCCCGCCATGCTGGGCGAGGGGCGGCGCAGACGCGCTCGCGTCTCGCGCGGAGGCCCGCGCGTGTGCGCATGCGCAGGCAGCGCCGCCTCGGGCCGCTGGCGGCTGCGCTAGTACGTGGTGTGCGTGGGCTCGCTTCCCGGCGTCCACAGCGTGGAAGCACTGTTAGGCCCTGATGCCCTTCGCCGAGGGACAGTGAGAGCGTTCCGCCAAACTCCGCTAAAATTTCATCCCCCCCTGTCTGTTAGGAATGGGTTCGCAGTTGCTTTGCGAATTTAGTCTCTGGCTGGTAGTGAGACGGGGTGCTGTGAAGGATCGAGCTCGCAGCTAGAGTTAGGAGGGCTGGGCTCAGAGGCACCTCGTTCACTGTCGGGGCACCTTTCTTCACATAGGTCTCCAGAGGTTTAAGAAGGTAATTTTAGTGTGAATGTACCACGCAAGGTTAGCCAGAAAATAATTGTTTACCTTTTTTTAAAAAAAAAATGGCAGTGTTAAGTGGTATAATGTCGAATAAAGAGTGCTTTCTTTGAAGCTTAATTTTCTTTTTTTTTTTTTTTTGTATTTAAACATTCCAGAAAGTGGACTTTTAAAAAAACGTAACAGTTTTTAGTAAAATTTTTTTCATGATTTGTGATTTCAGCATTTTAAAAAACAGCTTCCTGCTTTGTTTCATCTCTTCTAATAGTCACGCTATAATAATAACCGTATAAGATTGTGCTATAGTTAAACAGAAAAACCCTAGAGTTTATTTCAAAGCCAGGAAACCAGTTCGACAAGAATGTAACTGAATTAAACATTAAGCGTATATATGCAAGCGTGTTCAGTCGGGTCTGACTCTTTGCAACCTTTTGGACTGTTGCCCCCCCAGGCTCCTCTATCCATGGAATTTTCCAGGCAAGAATACTGGAGTGGGATGCCATTTCCTTCTCCAGGGGATCTTCCCAACCCTGGGATTGAACTCGTGTCTCTTGTGCCTCCTGTATTGCAGGCGGATTTTTTACTGCTAAGCCAATGGGACTATCTCAAGTTTACAAAACAGGAATATAAAACTGAGAGAACTGCTGAGTTAAATGGCATAGGGTCAGTGTCAAAACTGTAACTATTTGTAGGTGACCCATACAAAGTGTTACGAACATGGGGAAGGTGCTCCCCCTTAAGTGTTTTAGGGTTTACATTCTGTTGCATCACTTTGCTTCTGCTTGTTCCGCACCTTCCTCCATCCAGTTTCTTAGACTGAACTCGAGATGAGGAATCTGGGACTCAATCGTCCTTTATCTCGAGTTCTGGATAGAACAGATCTAAGGCCTCCCTGGTGGCTCAGACGGTGAAGAATCCCTCTGCAAGGCAGGAAGACTCAGTTTGGATCCCTGGGTTGGGACGATCACCTGGAGAAGGGAAATGGCTACCCACTCCAGTATTTTTACCTGGAGAATTCCATGGATAGAGGAGCCTGGGGGGCTACAGTCCAAAAGGTTGCAAAGAGTCAGACCCTCCTGAGTGGGACATGACTGAATAATTGACACTACTACACTAGCTCATAGGACTTCCCTGGTGGCTCAGATGGTAAAGCGTCTGTCTACAATGCGGGAGACCCAGGTTCCATCCCTGGGTCGGGAAGATCCCCTGGAGAAGGAAATGGCACCCCCCTCTAGTACTATTGCCTGGAAAATCCCATGGATGGAGGAGCCTGGTAGGCTACAGTCCATGGGATCGCAAAGAGTTGGACATGACTGAGCGACTTCACTTCACTGACACTAGCTCATAGTAGATGTTTGATGAATGTGTACTGAATCATTTCTACAACCAAGGTATACTTTATTAGTAACTCTAGTTTAATTTTGTTGTGTAGGAGATCATTTGGCATTGAGCTGTGATGTTGCCAAAGAACATGATGTTCAAAATACATTTGAAGAGATAGAGAAAAATTTAGGTCGTGTTAATTTCTTGGTAAATGCAGCTGGAATTAACAGGTTGGTCACAAATTTAAGTACATTTCTAATTTTTTTTCCTCCTAATTTTCTTTTGATCAATATGAGTTAGTATATTAACTTGTTTTACTTCTAATTGGAAGAAAAGTTATGTATTTTAAAATTTGGTCTGTCAGGCTGCACTCTCTTATCATTGTTTTATATTGAGATTATAATAAGGTTTCATTTAGTTTTTGTGTGTGTCAAAATGTTATTACAGAGGAAAAAAACCCTTTTGAACTAAACGTGTACTATTGGAATAGTTACATGTGTGTGTAGTACAGGTGTAATATGATGCCTGGGAAGTGTACATATTAAGGGTACAGTTTAGTTTTAACATTGTAATCAACACCCATATTGAGCTGAAGAACTTTACCAGAAATCCAGAAGATTCTCTTGTTTTCTTCCCAGTTAGTACTTCCTTTTGGGTTACCACTGTTGTGACTATATGTTTCCTCACAGATCAAGTTTAAAATGGGCTCTCCAGGTGTTCTAACTCAGAGGCAAATCTCTTCTTATATTCTACTTTTAGAAAAAAAAATGTTCTCTATTTCTTGACTTTCTAATTTGTCTTGCCCCATGTTTAAGTCACATGGGATTGTTTTGGTTTGATTTTGCTTTTTTGGTAGGGATAGCCTCTTAGTACGGACAAATACTGAAGATATGCTGTCTCAGCTCCATACTAACCTCCTGGGCTGCATGCTGACCTGTAGAGCTGCCCTGAAGACGATGATCAAACAGCAGAGAGGGTCCATTGTGAACGTAGGTGAGTCTTGGCCCCTGCGTGTACAGTATTATCTCATGGCACCACAGAAATTTAATCAGCTGATTTGGAGTTTATTCACCTGTGAAACTTGGACAGAATGTGTCTTTATTACCCATGGAAAAAGCATTTCATAAACTGGTTAACAGGTGAAACAGGAATCACCCATTCACGTCCTTCTGGTGGCACCTGGAGTGACACCACCAGGTACTGGGAAGTGACAGCACTGCCGGGAGATGCCTGACCTGAGGCACCCGGCTTTGGTGTCCAGAGGCTGTGTGGAATAGCTCCAGTCCAGCAGGTTGTTGCTGTGCACAAATGTGCTTCAGTTTGACCCGCTCTCTTGCATGTTTAAGAAAAATTGGGCACCCTGATTCTTACATGAAACCACATTTTCAAAATGTGATCAAGGAAAGAAAAACTTGCAGTTGGTGAGGGCTAAAAAATGACCTCCGCAGCAGCTGTGTGTGTCACTAGTAAATCCAGCACAGAGGTCTGTGAGGAGGTTTACTTAAGAGGAGAACCTTTCAGTGTTTAGAATGGATGTTAAGTAACTCCTGGGCTTCAGTTCACCTGCCCCATAGGGCAGAGTGGAGTGTGTGCCTGTAGACTTTAAAATGCAGAGTGACTTGAGATTTTGTTTCAACGTGGTAAATTGAGGATAGCAGCATGCCCGCCACCTCCCATTTAAGCGCTGATACCTTATAGGCCACAAAAAAGGGATGCGGCTCCTTAGAGTAAGTGACCCTGCTCTAAAACAGGAAGTGTCTTTCCAAGCCAGAATACAGAGTGCTTCCTTTTTGAAACTGACTAAAGGAAAGATTATTGTGCTAATAAGAATTAGAACGTTTTGGACATTTACCCTTAAAAACATGAGAGGTCGATTTTCTTCTGAAAGATTAGTAACTGAGCTGACTTTTGCTTTCTGACATAGCCAGGTAATGATCTGGGTTCTTGTAAGCTGGTATACTACCATGCACATCTCTCCTGGTAAAGGGGGTGTATTTGTTCAGCTCTGAAACATCCCCTCTTTAGACATGCACAAAACAAATCCCATATCAGCCTTTTGCTTACATGCAGACTTTTAGACTTGTGCTGTAAGTCAATAAAATAGACTATTGAAAATAAGTTAGGGGTCTCTATGGCACCCCACTCCAGTACTCTTGCCTGGAAAATCCCATGGGTGGAGGAGCCTGATAGGCTATAGTCCATGGGGTCGCTAAGAGTCGGACACGACTGAGCGACTTCACTTTAATTCTTCATTTTCATGCATTGGAGAAGGACATGGCAACCCACTCCAGTGTTCTTGCCTGGAGAATCCCAGGAACGGAGGAGCCTGGTGGGCTGCCGTCTATGGGGTCGCACAGAGTCGGACACGACTGAAGCGACTTAGCAGCAGCAGCAGCAGCAGGGGTCTCTTATGACCAAAGGGGTTACTGTAAATTTCTGGAAAGGACGTTGGTATTTCAGAAGTTACCACTTCCCAGAGGAACAGCTGTGTGTGGTGGAACCACGGCTGCTCAAGCCTCCTGCTCAGCCTTGCCTCCAAATCTGTACTTTTCTTTTTTGTGTTTCTCCTTGTTTCTCTTCCTCCCCCAAACCCCTTTCTCTATCCACCTGCATTTCCTCTGTCTGATCAGAGTGTCTTTTTCACTCTCTGTGTACTCCTCCTTTCTCTTCCTTTGTCATTAACTAACATGTAACACCTAATACGGATAAATATTTTATTCTTGGACTTGCTGATCATAAGAAGTATTTGGAGTGTTTTTTTTTTTTCTAAAATTAAATTACTTTATCAAAAATTTTGTGAGGTTCTTGGTTACTTTTTATATTACATGAAGGAAAGTTACATGGCTCAAGATAGCCTGGAGTTAAAACTCCCCTCCAGTTCCTCCCCCAGAGAAGGCAATGGCACCCCACTCCAGTACTCTTGCCTGGAAAATCCCATGGACAGGGGAGCCTGGTGGGCTGCAGTCCATGGGGTTGCTAAGAGTTGGACATGACTGAGCAACTTCACTTTCACTTTTCATTGTCATGCATTGGAGAAGGAAATGGCAATCCACTCCAGTGTTCTTGCCTGGAGAATCCCAGGGATGGGGGAGCCTGGTGGACTGCCATCTCTGGGGTCGCACAGAGTCAGACACGACTGAAGTGACTTAGCAGCAGCAGCAGCCAGGTCCTCACCACCATTCTGTGTAAAACAAAGAACTCTCTCACCCAAAGGAAAAAATGGACATCAAGGTTGATTACCAGCTCCCAGCCTGTCCAGCCTCTGGCCGATCTCCAGAATTCCTTGCCCCAGCCATTTAAGAGATAACTACTCTGAACAACCTTGGAGAAGAACAGGTCCCCTTAAGACAGTAGCTTTCCACATAAATGCCTATATATACTTACTCTTTCCTTGGGTTAGTGCAGCAGCTCACTAATCTGAGTGCTGCCCCTTCTCGCCTCATTAAAGGTGATCTGTTCCTGTAAAGTGCTGGTCTGGTTCTTTTTCCAAACCTTGTCTTCTCTAACTCCCTTACCCTACATTACATATACAGGTCACTGATGCAGAAAATGACTTCCCCAACTTCTGTTCTGCAAGAATTTATTTGCATACAGTGGATACTTGGGTTATAAATTATTCTTTCAAATTCATATAATTGAGCCACCCAAGAATCTTTATATTAGGCAGTACAAGTTGATACATCTCTGAAGGTAACTAAATTACAATTTTACAAAAAGTTTACAGTAGAAGCTTTGCTAATTTAATCAACAGTAGTTGAAATTTAATAAAATTTATCTTCAAATGAACTGTTTTTTAGCTGGAAATAAAAACTTCATGCCTGTGTTGTACGTCATAAAATCAGTCTTTACCTGGCTTATCTGTTCTGGTTTTAACCTCTTCCTCCTGGAAGCCTCTATAAACTCTGTAGACTTTTTATCATGTTCCACCTCCTCAGAGATGAGTATGAAGTGCCTGTCATTTAGTGGATCAATTCTCAGCCCCTGCCTAGTCCTCTGGGTTCTACATGAGCTTCTTTTGGCCCCTGTTTCTGAGCAGACTCAGACTCTTAAGTCTTGCTACTCAAATGACAATCGTTAGTATTCCTCATTTTAGCAAAAGGTAAGGGCTTATATCTTGTCTGTTTACTACAGACTGTCTGAACGTGCAGAATAATGACCCTATGAATGTGGTTTGAATTTGCTCTCATTTCTTTTTCTAGGAAGTGTTATTGGTTTAAAAGGCAATTCTGGCCAGTCTGTATACAGTGCCAGTAAAGGAGGATTAGTCGGATTTTCACGTGCTCTTGCCAAAGAAGTAGCAAAAAAGAAAATTAGAGTGAATGTAGTTGCACCAGGTGAGTGGAAACTTTTTTCTTTTAATTTATGTGAATCTATGGTTTTATAAACGGAGAAGGCAATGGCAACCCACTCCAGTACTCTTGCCTTGGAAAATCCCATGGACAGAGGAGCCTGGTAGGCTGCAGTCCATGGGGTCGCTAAGTCGGGCACGACTGAGCGACTTCACTTTCACTTTTCACTTTCATGCTTTGGAGAAGGAAATGGCAACCCACTCCAGTGTTCTTGCCTCGAGAATCCCAGGGACGGGGGAGCCTGGTGGGCTGCCGTCTATGGGGTTGCACAGAGTTGGACACGACTGAAGCGACTTAGCAGCATGGTTTTATAAAATAATAGCAAAGACTGGTCTTGTGTTAGTAAGGACACCATTGTCACCAAGCACTTCTCAGGGGTCTGGGGACAGGAGCAGGGACCCCACAAGGAACATGGAGCATGGTGATGGTGGGGTTTGAACTCTGTCTGATGGGGCTGGGGGCTGAGACTCAGGCCAGGCATGCTGTATCTCTGCTGGACACAAGAGAAACTCCCCATTTTAAAGTCAGGCGTAAGTTGGAACTCTCAAGAACTGAATGTACGAATGTCAAGTAAATGGGGTGAGGCGTATTGGTGACATATATACTGCAGTCGAGCCCAAGTTGTATCCCTTTGCAGAACTGTTTGCGTTTTAATTGTCTTTGTCCTCTTTGGGGATGTGTTATCGACTTGCTGCTCACTGGGATACAGTGTTTGCTAATTCAGATGTCATCAGTCTGTCAAAGCAGAACTTTTCAAACAATGCATCCACTCCCTAATGTAGTCCCTGCATCTAGATTAAAGAAATAACACATCTTTATATTTAAAATATCTGAATAGCACTGTCGTACAATGTGCTTTTCATAACAGCACGAATCAGAGGAGGTAGTCCAACGAGGCTGCCTTGGTGATGCCCTGCGCACATATCGTGAGATGATCGCCTGCAGTAGCTGGCTTACTGAGAACCTGAGAGACTCTGCGGGCGTGGTTCCAGACCCCGGCAGAACGCGTGTCGCACTGAAGCAGTCAGCAAGCGTAGTTTCCCGAAGCACATAAAAATTATGCTTATGCTGTACTGGAGTCTACGAAATGTGCAGTAACACTGTATCTAAAAAACCAATGTTCATACCTTGATTTAAAAGTACCACAAGATCGGATCCTCTTGGACCCATCTCCTAAAGTAATGGAAATTTAAAAAAAAAAGCAAATGAGACCTAATTAAACTTGTAAGCTTTTGCACAGCAAAAGACACTATAAATAAGATGGAAAGGCAACCCTCAGAATGGGAGAAAATAATTGCAAGCAAACAATTGACAAAGAATTAATCTCTAAAATATATAAGCAGCTCATGCAGCTCAATATGGGAAACACAAACAACCCAATCAAAAAATGAGAAGACCTAAACAGACATGTCTGCCAAGAAGAAATCCAGATGAGCAATAAACACGTGAAAATACGCTCCACATTGCTCAATAAGACACATGTACACCAGTGTTCACTGTAGCACTATTTACAGTAGCTAGGACATGGAAGCAACCTAGATGTCAATCAATAGCTGAATGGATAAAGAAGCTGAGGTACATATCAATTCAGTTTTTTAGTCGTGTCCGACTCTTTGTGACCCCGTGGACTACAGCATGCCAGGCTTCCCTGTCCATCACCAATTCCTGGAGCCTACATAAACTCATGTCCATCACACTGGTGATGCCATCCAACCATTTCCTCCTCTGTCGTCCCCTTCTCCTCCCACCTTCAATCTTTTCCAGCATCAGGGTCTTTTCCAGTGAGTTGGTTTTTTGCATCATGTGGCCAAAGTATTGGAGTTTCAGCTTCAGCATCAGTCCTTCCAATGAATATTCAGGACTTGTTTCCTTTAGGATGGACTGCTTGGATCTCCTTGCAGTCCAAGGGACTCTTGAGTCTTCTCCAACACCACAGTTCAAAAGCATCAATTCTTCATCACTCAGCCTTCCTTATGGTTCAACTCTCATATCCATACGTGACTACTGGAAAAACTATAGCTTTGATGAGACGGACCTTTGTTGGCAAAGTAATGTCTCTGCTTTTTAACATGTTGTCTAGGTTGGTCATAGCTTTTCTTCCAAGAAGCAAGCGTCTTTAATTTCACGGCTACAATCACCATCTGCAGTGATTTTGGAGCCCAAGAAAATAAAGTCTGTCACTGTTTCCCTTGTTTCCCCATCTATTTACTGTGAAGTGATGGGACTGGATACCATGATCTTCGTTTTCTGAGTGTTGAGTTTTAAGGCAGATTTTTCACTCTCCTCTTTCACTTTTATCAGGAGGCTCTTTAGTTCTTCACTTTCTGCCATCAGGGTGGTGTCATCTGCATATCTGAGGTTATTGATATTTCTCCTGGCAATCTTGATTCCAACTTGTGCGTCATCCAGCCCAGCATTTTGTATGATGTACTCTGCATATAAGTTAAATAAGCAGGGTGACAATATACAGCTTTGATGTACTCCTTTCCTGATTTGGAACCAGTCTGTTGTTCCATGTCCAGTTCTAACTGTTGCTTCCTGACCTGCATATAGGTTTCTCAAGAGGCAGGTCAGGGTCTGGTATTCCCACCTCTCAGAATTTTCCACACTTTGTTGTGATCCACACAGTCAAAGGCTTTGGCGTAGTCAATAGAGCAGAAATAGATGTTTTTCTGGAACTCTCTTGCTTTTTCAATGATCCAGCGGATGTTGGCAATTTGATCTCTGGTTCCTCTGCCTTTTCTAAAACCAGCTTGAACATCTGGAAGTTCATGGTTCACATACTATTGAAGCCTGGCTTGGAGACTTTTGAGCATTACTTTGCTAGCAAGTGAGATGAGTGCAATTGTGCGGTAGTTTGAGCATTCTTTGGCATTGCCTTTCTTTGGGATTGGAATGAAAACTGACTTTTTCCAATCCTGTGGCCACTGTTGAGTTTTCCAAATTTGCTGGCATATTGAGTGCAGCACTTTCACAGCATCATCTTTTAGGATTTGAAACAGCTCAACTGAAATAATGCAATTCCACTTCCACTAGCTTTGTTCGTAGTGATGCTTCCTAAGGCCCACTTGACTTCACATTCCAGGATGTCTGGCTCTAGATAAGTGATCACACCATCGTGATTATCTGGGTCGTGAAAATCTTTTTTGTATAGTTCTTCTGTGTATTGTTGCCACCTCTTCTTAATATCTTCTGCTTCTGTTAGGTCCATACCATTTCTGTCCTTTATCGAACCCATCTTTGCATGAAATGTTCTCTTGGTATCTCTTAATTTTCTTGAAGAGATCTCTAGTCTTTCCCATTGTGTTGTTTGTCTCTATTTCTTTGCATTGATCACTGAAGAAGGCTTTCTTATCTCTCCTTGCTATTCTTTGGAACTCTGCATTCAGATGGGTATATCTTTCCTCTTCTCCTTTGCTTTTCACCTCTCTTCTTTTCACAGCTATTTGTAAGGCCTCCCCAGACAGCCATTTTGCTTTTTTGCATTTTTTTCCATGGGGATGGTCTTGATCCCTGTCTCCTGTACAGTGTCACAAACCTCCATCCATAGTTCATCAGGCACTCTATCTATCAGATCTAGGCCCTTAAATCTATTTCTCACTTCCACTGTATAATCATAAGGGATTTGATTTAGGTCATACCTGAATGGTCTAGCAGTTTTCCCTACTTTCTTCAATTTGAGTCTGAATTTGGCAATAAGGAGTTCATGATCTGAGCCACAGTCAGCTCCTGGTCTTGTTTTTGCTGACTGTATAGAGCTTCTCCATCTTTGGCTGCAGAAAATATAATCAATCTGATTTTGGTGTTGACCATCTGGTGATGTCCATGTGTAGAGTCTTCTCTTGTGTTGTTGGAAGAGGGTGTTTGCTATGACCAGTGCACTCTCTTGGCAAAACTCTATTAGCCTTTGCCCTGCTTCATTCCGCATTCCAAGGCCAAATTTGCTTGTTACTCCAGGTGTTTCTTGACTTCCTACTTTAGCATTCCAGTGCCCTATAATGAAAAGGACATCTTTTTTGGGTGTTAGTTCTAAAAGGTCTTGAAGGTCTTCATAGAACCGTTTAACTTCAGCTTCTTCAGCATTACTGGTTGGGGCATAGGTTTGGATTACTGTGATTTTGAATGGTTTGCCTTAGAAACGAACAGAGATTGTTCAAATACTGCATTTCGGACTCTTTTGTTGACCATGATGGCTACTCCATTTCTTCTGAGGGATTCCTGCCCACAGTAGTAGATATAATGGTCATCTGAGTTAAATTCCCCAATTCTAGTCCATTTTAGTTCTCTGAAACCTAGAATGTTGATGTTCACCCTTGCCATCTCCTGTTTGACCATTTCCAATTTGCCTTGATTCATGGACCTAACATTCCAGGTTCCTATGCAATATTGCTCTTCACAGCATCAGACCTTGCTGTCTGAGCCACCAGGGAAGTTGAAACATGTATTACTGTATGTAAAATAGATGGCTAATGGGAAGTTTCTGTCTAACACGCAGAGCTCATCCCACTGCTCTGACAACCTGGAGAGCTGAGATGGGAGGGGGGGTGGGAGGCAGGATCTCGAGGGAGGGTTTATATATGTACCTGTGGCTGATTGATGTTGTTGAACGGCAGAAACCAACACAACATTGTAAAGCAATTATCCTCCAGTTAAAAATAAACTAAAAACTACTTTATTGCTAAAAAATGCTCACCATCATCTGAACCTTCAGTGAGTCAGTCTGTAGTGCTGACATCAGTGGTCACTGATTACAGACAGCACAGCAAATACAGTAATAATGAGAAGTCAGAAATACTGTAAGAACCACCAAAATGTGACCCAGAGTCGTGAACTGAGCAAAGGCTGTTGGGAAAATGACACTGATCGACTTGCTTGATCCAGAGTTACCACAAACCTGCAACTTGTAAAAAAACCAAAAATGCAGTATCTGCAAGGCCCCTAAATCAAGGTCAGCCTGTACTCCAGAAAGCCGGTGTTTGTAGAGAAGAAAGGATTAATATCACAGGTCACATACGTTTGTTTTCACAATGGAGAAGATGCCTTTCACTGGGTGTCACTGTGCCTCAGAGAGCTACCCCATGTTCACATCAGAGTTTCAACACAGAGAGGAATTTGAAGGAAAAAAGATACTTTACCCAGACTTAGGAGGGAGAAATTCTTTTGAAAAGTGACTCTGAAGTAGTCGATTTTAACAGTGATTGTAGCTGTAGTTGCTTCTTTAGTGAGTGAAGGGGCCTCTGTGTGATTCCTTTTATATCGTACAAACTTTAGGTCTTTCTGTGTTTTTCATAATATGATCTTTCTAAACTGTCTGGATCTTCCAATTTTATAACTTTTACCTTTATGTTATTTGCCTTTTGACAAATTACTAGTTCATAAATATTGCCTGGATTAGTTGAGACTAATAAAAAGGTGCTAAAACTCAAATCTGCGTTATCACTCGTGAGCTGGTATGACGGTAGGC
Organism: Budorcas taxicolor; assembly: GCF_023091745.1. Lineage (NCBI taxonomy): Eukaryota > Metazoa > Chordata > Mammalia > Artiodactyla > Bovidae > Budorcas > Budorcas taxicolor. The sequence goes on along the minus strand of NC_068917.1, from coordinate 4,334,299 downwards.
TTGGTTATTGTGCTTTCAAAGACAATGGATACCCTCCTGTAGTTTTGCTGGCTGCCACGGGACCTCTGTCCCAGCTTGCTGAGGGCACTGCGGCTGGTGCGCTGGGGGTTCGTGAGGAGGCTGAGGGCGACCTGGGCCACTCTGCCCAGTGTGGCCCAGAGCTGCCCACCAGCAGGGACTGGGGCACTGTCAGCAGTGGCCTGTGTCCCCATTGAGTGGCTCCATATCCGTAAACATTTGAGAAGTGACTCGATAGGTGCATTCTTTTTTTAAAGGTAATCCCGTAGTGGCCCTGTGGTCTTGACGGTGCTGTGTGTGTGCGCGCGCTTCGTGCGGCCCAGTTGGGTGTTATTGTTAGCCGACTTTAATGTGCAAAGTAGATGGTTTGTGGGTTGGGGGCGTCTGTTACGTGCTTCCCGCTGTTTGGATTGTGGTAGCGTGGGTGATGGAGAGTCAGCTCTGGGTCACAGTGAGCTGCAAGCTGCATGCTTTGAGCATGATGCAAGTGTGCCTCACTTCTAGTAACTTATTCAGCAGACTCCCCGAGTGTGTCCCGTGTGCCAGGGTTGGCAGTGCTCCAGATTATAAACACGAATAAGGTGTTTGTGTCACAGGGAAATAAGTGCAGTGGGAAAGACAGGCGTGTAAACAGATCATCACACTGCCATGTGATGAATGCAAAGTAGGCGCCCGCATGATGCTGTGGAAACGCCGGAGAAGGAATGCTGAATTCTGTCAGCCAGTCAGTTGTTAAGGCAACACACTAAACAGTGCGAACCCCGTTTGGTCCAAAGGGAAATTTCATGAGTGTTAGGGGAGTGTGCGTGTGTAGCCTTTCTAGAGATATTACTTTCCAGTACAAAATTAAAAGGTACAAAGAAGCTTACAGTGAAAAGTGAGTTGTCTTCTGGCCATTCAGTGCCTTCCTCAGAGGCAACCTCTGCAGCTGCTTTTCTCTGTATTTCACTTACAAGCTAGTGAAGTGTGTGTGGTGTGTGTGTGTCATTTTCTCTACAGTTCATCTATAAGCCAGTTAAGTGTGTGTGTGATGTGTATAGTTTTCTCTGTATTTCATGTATTACCCAGTAAAGTGTGTGTGTGGCGTGTGTAGTTTTCTCTGTATTTCATATGTAAGTCAGTAAAGTGTGTGTGTGTGTATAGTGGTCTCTGTATTTCATATATAAGCCACTGACGTGTGTGTGTTCTGTCCATGAGGCAGCCTCTGCGATAGCTCTAAGGGACTGATGCAAAGAGCCAAGATACATGGGAGTTTTTGTGATGAAAGCCAGGTCGTCAGAACATCACAAGGTTATTGTTTATTAGAGGAAACCAGACCTCTCAAATTAAGAAATTTAGTGCTTCTCTGTGTATGAAGATGCAAGTGTCTCGGCTCCCTGAAGTCACTCCTCTGACGTGCGCTCAGCTAACGCCCAGGCCAGTGTCCTGGGCTCCCATCCTGAGCCCCCTGCAGGCACAGTGTTGGGGCGGGGTCCCGCAGGGCACGGCCTGCAGTGGGCAGCAGCCCGTCGGTGTCTGCCCGGAGGCCCTCAGGGCTCAGCGATGCGGGCGCCCATTGCAGCAGCCTTTGTTCGCTCATGTAGCAGCAGCACGTGTCATTCACAACACACGCGTGTAAGAGTGTCTGTACCTTGCTTTCCTCATAGAGCAGTCTCTGCTGGAGTTGAGTCCGTGTGATTACATGTAGAACTGTTTCACTTCTTAAATAATAGCTTTCTGGCAGTGTAACTGACATAGTGTAATTCGCCCATTTAGACGGTCTGATGTACTGGGCTGAGTGCAGTCACACAGTTGTTCCATCATCACTGTGGCCCACTTGAGAACACGTATTTTCATCATCCCGAAAGAAACCCTGGAGCCCCGAGCGTTCAGGAGTCCCCATTTCCTTCAGTCTCCCCAGCCTTCCCCAGCCACTCACCCGCCTCCCGTCTGTCCACGGAAGACGGGTGTCTGGCCGTCTGTCCTCAGGTGGTAGAAGCCAGCGGTGTGTTTCACGGGTACGCGGGGGTCCTGTGACCTGTGCCTCCCAGTGGACACTTCTGGTGTTGCTTCTGCTCTTCTGCTGGTTCAGCTGCTGACACTGCGGCAGTACTTGTGCGTGATTCATTTTGCCCGCACATGAGTGCATGTCACAGGGGACTGAACCTTTGAGGACTAAAGCGTGTGACATTTGGGCAGATGGCACAGCAGTCACGGGTTTCTCTGGGGACCCTCGGTGTCTTTGTTAGTTGCGGAGCTTTTTGCTCATGACTGGGGCGGAGGCTGGCTGGCGGGTGCTGCAGAAGCTTGGCAGACGCGGCGGACATGCCTCTCGCTGCTCTCCGGTGCTCTTCTGTGGGCAGCGGTTTGCCACGCCACCTCCCTGTGCATTTTCACAGATGTGATATTAGGGCACACACACTTGTTCTCGTGAAAATCTTGGTCTAGCTTTTGGTGACAGTCTTATCTCCCTAAAAAAGTGTCAGGGCTTATTTTAAGTCTTTCTAGGTCCTAGGAACTTGTGTCAGAGAACAGACATCTAAGCAGGGAGCTTTATCCTGCAGGTGGTGGTGCTGATGCCTGAAGGAGGCTGACATCCTGGTGTCTTATTTAAATGTAAGATCTCTGCTATAGATCAACCTGTTCAAAACTAAAATAGTAACCAAGCCATATGGAAGTGAGATGCTGTTTGTTTATACTCTGTAACTAGCCAGGCCTTCCCTGGTGGCTCAGTGGTAAAGAATCCACCTGCCAATGCAGGAGACATGGGTTTGATCCCTGAGTCGGGAAGACCCCCTGGAGAAAGGAATGGCAGCCCACTCCAGTATTCTTGCCTGGAGAATCCCATGGACAGAGGAGCCTGGCAGGCTGCAGTCCATGCGGTCCCGAGAGAGGCTGACATGGCTGAGCGACTAAACAGCAACAGCAACATAGCTAGCCACAAATGGGTGAAGGAAGTTCATTTCCTTGGGAGCTGACAGATATAAACCCTCACTGGACAAGAACCATGCCCTTGCTTTTGTGAGTAAGACTATCGGTTCCTAAGGCATTCCTGTCTGGAAGAAGTGTACCAAGCATGTGGTCATGGATGTGGAGTGCGGCTGCCGCACCCATGTTCTCAGCTGAGCTCCTGTCCCTCCGTTCCCTCGCTGGCTGAAGGAGAGATGGCTTTGCAGCCACCGAAGCCTCTACCTGGTCAGTGGCAGTCACAGTGACGTCATCTTCGTACAGTGGCACCGACAAGGGTTTTTCATTTTTATAGCCCAGCTTGAAAGGCATTCATTGTACATGTGTATGTAGTAAAATGAGCAGTAACGCAGAATTTCCAGAGCTTCATAAAATGGCATATTGCTTTGGGAGAGGGTCCTCTGGGGTCGAGGAGGGAGCAGAGGTTGGGAAACAGTACAGGCACAAATGTGGGTGCATGGAGTGTTTACAGACTACTGATATCCCTGCGAGGGTCTTCTGAGACGTGACAGAGAGTCCAGGAGCCTGTTTATTTGCAGTGCCCTGGTTGTGAATGTATTTATAATTCAGGACCATGTTGTTCATGAGCCGCAGCATAAAATAATAGTGAAATTTGGTAGGGGCCTGGACTAGTTCCACTAGAGACTGGTTTCATACTTTTGACTTGATTCCTTCATTTTTTAAATTTTATTTGACTTTGGGAGATGGTATGTATGAATTTTAAGCTGCAGATATAGACTTAGGGCAGTTAAGCTGCTGTCCATGAGCATATAGTGGTGAATACATGGTGTGATACATTTGTCAAAACCAGAGAGCTGTACAACCCAGCGGGTGAACCCTGACGTGAGCCGTGACTTTCTGTTGGTCCGTCGTGTAGCACACTCAGGCAGGGTGTTAATACTTAGCGGGTGCTGGGGGAGGCAGTGTGATAGGGGCTTGTGTGGGGACTCCTTCACCTTTCTGATCAGTTTTTCTGTAAACCTGCAGCTGCTCTAGAAAATAAAGTCTATTATTTGAAAAGAAAAAAAAGAAAGCTTCTGGCAGTGAGAGAATGGTGCCTGGGTTTGGGACAGGTTCCTACTCTGCGTGTCCAACATCGTGTCCAGGAGCAGATGCCAGCACCAGGGACAGCTGCCTTCCTCACAACCTGGCCTCTGCCCCCAGCTCTGGACTGGCAGCCACTGCTAGGCTCCCTGACTTACAGGTTCATTGAGGAGTTTGTTCTTGTTTAATCACTCAGTCGTACCCAACTCTGCGACCCCATGGACTGCAGCACGCCAGGCCTCCCTGTCCATCACCAACTCCCGGAGTTGACTCAAACTCATGTCGTTTGAGTCAGTGATGCCATCCAGCCATCTCATCCTCTGTCATCCCCTTCTCCTCCTACTCTCAGTCTTTCCCAGCATCAGGGTCTTTTCAAATGAGTCAGTTGTTCACGTCAGGTGGCCAAAGCATTGAAGCTTCAACTTTAGGAATGGAATTGAGGAATGGAATTCTTATTCATGTTTGTATCCATCCACCTATATTGTGCTAAAAGTTAGACCAAATATTTGGTGGTCAAATATTTTAGTGTTGAGTAACTCTTCATTGAATTAAACAAAAAAAATAAGGACTCGAATGTTTGATTATTAGCAAAATTCTGTTTCCTAAAACAAGATTTATTAATGATCTCAAATTAAATTTCCTGCAGTGAATGTTTTTAATTGAGCAAATATTTCTTAGTGTCTACCCTTTTCAACTAAACAGGCAAACGTTTCTCTTTCAGGATTCATTCACACAGATATGACGAAAGACTTGAACGAAGAACATCTAAAGAAGAATATCCCTCTGGGAAGGTTTGGAGACGCCCTTGATGTGGCCCAGGCGGTCGTATTTCTTTTAGAGTCTCCGTATGTGACAGGGCACGTCCTGGTGGTGGATGGCGGCCTGCAGCTCACCATGTAGCCGAGCCCCGTCACTGCTGTTGGAGTCACGGGCAGTCTCTGTTGTACCTGTGTTTGCTAATCAAACCTGCTGATGCTACAGATGTTGATTTCTGTCTTCATACAAATATGTCTGTAAAGAAGAGTGGGAGAGCAGCTGCGTTTTCCAAATGACACGTGTATTATGGGCAGTGTTAAGTGTCCAGTCCCTCCTCACAGGAATTCCCTTCAGTAGCCCTGGTCTTCAGATGTTCCCGCCCCTTATGAAAACTGTCCTGGGTCTGTGTGTAACCCCTGTATACTTCACATCATCTCCGTTGTTGTTCAGTCACTAACTTGTGTCTGACTCTTTGCAGCCCCTCACACTGTAGCCGGCCAGGCTCCTCTGTCCATGGAATTTTCCCAGCAAGAATACTGGAGTGGGTTGCCATTTCCCTTTCCAAGGGATCTTCCCGACCCAGGGATCGAACCTGTGTCTCCTCGTCTTCTGCTTTGGCAGGTGGATTCTTTACCACTGAGCCACCAGGGCAGCCGGAATCTGAGTCATTCTTAGATTACATATAATACTAACACAGTGTAAATGCTATCTAAATAGTTGATTTTTGGAATTTTAAAAAACATATTTAGACAGTAAAAACTTTAAAAAATATATTTTCTATCCATAGTTGGTTGAACCCGTGGCTGTTGAGGCCGGATGCAGAGGGCCAACTGTTTAGATATTTTGCAAGTAATAAAACAGACGTTATCTTAATGTATGCATTTTGTTACACAAGTAGGAAAAACTATGAGTCTGATTGTCATTAGATACTTCGTTGTGATAGCTTATGGTGAACGGTGTTGGATTGGTGATCTCCGAAGAAGATTTAACTTTGGGACCAGGGACCAGGGTTGATCACTCAAGAGCTTTTGTGGAGCAAGAGTTTTATTAAAGTGGAAAGGGACTGAGAAAGCTTCTGACACAGACATCAGAAGGGGGACAGAGAGTGCCCCCCTCACTAGTGTTAGCAAGGGGGTTAGATACTTTTTAATTAATTATTACAATAAAAGAATTTCTCAAGTTTGTGAAAATTTTACCAGACCCACTCCCACAATTTACATTTTAGGATAACGGGATTAGAATTTAACAACAGAGAGATCCTACCAGACCCACTCCCATAATACACATTTTAAGATATCAGGATTAGAAGGTTTTCAGGAAGGAGAAACTGTCCTCAAGCAGGATACATTGTTGTTATATAAACCTTAGAACAAAGTTTAAACTGAGTTGTTTGTTGTGTAATCATCAGTTCTGGGCTTAAAGAAAAAAATGTTTTATGTGACTAAGACTAAAGAATGTAGAGAAAAAAAAGCTTTCGTCTTTTCCTCCTCCCTTGAGAACCCCAGACCTCTCTCTCCTCAGGGACCCCTGGACATCTTATCAACCTGCCTAGGAATTGGCTCTCTCAGCTGTACTGGGCCGAATACTCTAGAAGTTGACCTGGCAGGCCAAGTGCAAGTTAGACAAGCACACCGAAGCAGGAGGACCTGAAGGGCATCAGGCAGGTGCCTTAGCACGCCTGCTGGAGTTACCCACTGCAGCCCTCCGTCCATCCCCTGAATAGCCAGCTGTTACACTGGCTGAGGAGAGCAGTTAGACACAGACGTGACTGGAGTCTGGTTTCTTTGGTGGCACTGCTGTGTGAGCAGCTGGGTACAACAGACTACACTGGGCAGAGGAGCCTGGTAGGCACGGTCCATGGGGCCAGAACTGGACACAACTGAGCGACTGAACCACAGGTGTGGATGGCTGACGTGTCCTGTGGAAATCTCAGGGATGGTGTGGTCAACCCTTGGTTTTAGTACCTGGTCCAGCTGTGAGTTGCATAGACCTCCAGCTTAGGATGTGGAACTGGTGTTTCGTGGGTTGTGTTATTTTTTTTTTTAATTCCTCAAAACTCAATTAGCTGGCTTCTTAAAAACAGCATAAGAAATAATGATATTTTAAAAATTAAGAATTTTTGTGTTAATGAAAATAATGATTCTTATGTGAAATTTTAGAAAAATAATAACTGAACAATCGTTAGTCAATATGCAGTAATAGTGCAGTGTCTTTACGGGGAGCAGGTAAAGCATTAGTCTTAAATGAGAACACTTGTCTGAGATTAGAAATGTCACAAATTGAGTGAAAACATCAGATGATACCTATTTTGCATTGATCTCTTTTGTGAGAATAGCATGATAATTTTAAATATCACTGGGTTCAGGTTGATTTTTATTATCATTTCAAATGTTTTAAATATTGCATTTTAAAAATAATCTTTTAACAGTTTTATTGGAGCTGAACATCATTTTATGCAAACAGATTAATTTTATTGAAAGTCGGTACAAAAGTATGAATAGGATATAAAATGCAGACTGATAAAAATAATAAAGTCAAATCTGTGTTCTAAATCAAGATTCATGATTCCTTAAAAATTCTTTTACACTGATCTTCAAAATAGTCTTTACTGGAGAAGTCTATTCAGGAGGTAAAAAAGTCAGTGAGCTTCTGTTACCAGCCAGGTTGTCTGCTCGGTGCAGAGATGGCAGCCCCATAACTGACCGCGTGGGAAAGCAGCAGTCAGCGGTTGCAAGTTCCGCAGAAAGGACACGCCTTGCCAGCGCTGACCCCAGGCTGGCTCCGCTCTCTGGCTCCTCACGAGGCCGCCTTGGCTGGTGGTCAGGAAGGAAGCAGGTACCACTTGAAATAATGACATTGAGGTGTGAATTACAGATGGATTTAACATTCAGTTGTGTGTATTCACACCTTGAGAAATGAGCCCTTTTACACTGTCCACCACTCCCACCGACATCAGACTGCTGGAGGGTGGAGTGAGGACGTGAACAGGCATGGGGAGCCTCGGCCCCTAGGGTGCTCCTGGCCAGATGCTGCAGCCAGGTGGTGGCTGTCAGTCACGTGCAGAGGTTCGACAGCTTCCGTGACTTCCTAACAAGAAAACTCAACTGAAGGTGTTACCTAGCGCTTGCGCGCCAACAGTCCAACCTGGATCTAAGGCTTTTTAGAAACTGGTTTATGGTTAAAGCTAGGGTTAACATTTTTGCATGGAACGTTTTAAAATTTGTGCTTCTATTTTTTTTTTTCTTCCATAATCAGTTTATAAGAGGATTTTAACCTGCTTTCTAGGAGAAAATTGTATTATAAATTTGGGGGCAATGATTTACGTGAAGATGATTTAATGCGCATGCTTGTGTTATCTAGAATGAAGTGAAATTATTCTAGAATTTACGTTATGCCTTACATTGCTAGCACATTTTCCCAAGTTTTTAAGGCAGAAATATGTGTAAGTTGAAAAGTCATACCACAGCCCTAACTTGACAAACGTATGATACTTAATGATTTTAAAACTTGTTTTATGTAATTAATCTTTCAGTTACACTGAATAAATAATCTTTCAGTTACACTAAGCGCCAGAGGGCAGAAACCATACTGTGTTTCCATTCCTTTGGTTAAATAACTCAGTAGATATTCGTTGAATATCTATCTGCAAGGGGCTTGTGCGTCCTTTGATTCCTCCACCTTTCCTGCTCAGCCCTGAGTACATCGGGTACATTTCAGAAGTGCACTGATAAATCCTTACATGTTTTCATTCAGGGTCATCGGTCTTCCCTTGTGGCTCAGCTGGTAAAGAATCCGCCTGCAATGCGGGAGAACTGGGTTCTATTCTATCCCTGGGTTGGGAAGATCCCACGGAGAAGGGAAAGGCTACCCACTCCAGTATTCTGGCCTGGAGAATTCCACGGACTGTATAGTCCATGGGGTTGCAAAGAGTCGGACATGGCGTAGCGACTTTCCCTTCACCTTGTCGGTCACTACATGTGCTCCGGTGGTGCGGTGGGCTGGCCGCTGAACTGCATCTTGTTCTCTCAGTACACATTCTGGAACAGTCTGTCACTCAGCTTCCCTTCTGTCTGTTCATCTCAGATGCTTACTTTCCACTCCTAACCATTCAAATGCTAAGCTCATCAACTGTTTTCTCTTAGGCAACAGAATTGACTAATTGAGTTCAGTTCAGTTCAGTCACTCAGTCATGTCCGACTCTTTGTGACCCCATGAATCGCAGCACACCAGGCCTCCCTGTCCATCACCAACTCCCGGAGTTCACTCAGACTCGCGTCCATTGAGTCAGTGATGCCATCCAGCCATCTCATCCTCTGTCGTCCCCTTCTCCTCCTGCCCCCAATCCCTCCCAGCATCAAAGTCTTTTCCAATGAGTCAGTTCTTCGCATGAGGTGGCCAAAGTATTGGAGTTTCAGCTTTAGCATCAATCCTTCCAAAGAAATCCCAGAGTTGATCTTCAGAATGGACTGGTTGGATCTCCTGCAGTCCAAGGGACTCTCAAGAGTCTTCTCCAACACCACAGTTCAAAAGCATCAATTCTTCAGTGCTCAGCCTTCTTCACAGTCCAACTCTCACATCCATACATGACTACTGGAAAAACCATAGCCTTGACTAGACGGACCTTAGTTGGCAAAGTAATGTCTCTGCTTTTGAATATGCTGTCTAGGTTGGTCATAACTTTTCTTCCAAGGAGTAAGCGTCTTTTAATTTCATGGCTCCAATCACCATCTGCAGTGATTTTGGAGCCCCCAAAAATAAAGTCTGACACTGTCTCCACTGTTTCCCCATCTATTTGCCATGAAGTGATGGGACTGGATGCCATGATCTTCGTTTTCTGAATGTTGAGTTTTAAACCAACTTTTTCACTCTCCTCTTTTACTTTCATCAAGAGGCTTTTTAGTTCCTCTTCACTTTCTGCCATAAGGGTGGTGTCATCTGCATATCTGAGGTTATTGATATTTCTCCCAGCAATCTTGATTCCAGCTTGTGTTTCTTCCAGTCCAGGGGACTAATTGAGTAATTACCACCAATTTAATTTGGAATCCTTGGACTGATAATCCAAAGGGGAATGGTACCGGTATCAGCTGGAAAACTACCCCCCTCCACCCCCGCAAAGTTTAAACGTGTCTGCAGCCCCTTCCCCGTGATTTTTCCCTCACCCTGCTCACAGCGAGGAGGGATGAGGGAAACCTGGAGATGTTTTTAGGAAACGTTTTCAGTGATTCTAAGTGTTCATTACCTCGGTAAGTTCTGACTGTACACGCGACACTGTAGTAATCATGGGAAGTACAGTGGTGGGAAAACAAAACCAAACCCGGGTCCCTGGAGCCCACAGGCTGATGGGGCTCGGTCAGGGGCAAGCAGACCTTAAACCAGTACCAGACGCCAAAGCACAGCTGAGGCGAGCACGGGAGGGGCGAGAAGCTCCTGTTTCACCGGCACTCCTGCTGGGGACTTATCCTGTTCTGGCAGGACAGCTGAACAGAAAGTGAAGCCTTGTTCAGAGGAGCAGCATGTTGTCAGTGAGGAGGGGAGGGAAGCTGCTGAGATCACTTCGGTAGCGGCGGTTTAGCTGCCCCAGTTGTGTCTGACTCTTTCGACCCCACTGACTAGCCTGCCAGGCTCCTCTGTCCATAGCATTCTCTAGGCAAGACTACCGGAGTGGGTTGCCATTTCCTTCTCTAGAGACCACCTTAACCCAGCTGAACTGAGGTCGTGCAAGTAGCTAAGAGGAGACCTCAAATATGCATGTGCTAGGAACGCCCTGCTTATGTAACTTCTATGCAGAGTACATCATGAGAAACGCTGGACTGGAAGAAACAGAAGCTGGAATCAAGATTGCCAGGAGAAATATCAATAACCTCAGATATGCAGATGACACCACCCTTATGGCAGAAAGTGGAGAGTAACTAAAAAGCCTCTTGATGAAAGTGAAAGAGGAGAGTGAAAAAGTTGGCTTAAAACTCAACATTCAGAAAACGAAGATCATGGCATCTGGTCCCATCACTTCATGGGAAATAGATGGGGAAACAGTGGAAACAGTGTCAGACTTTATTTTTTGGGGCTCCAAAATCACTGCAGATGGTGATTGGAGCCATGAAATTAAAAGACGCTTACTCCTTGGAAGAAAAGTTATGACCAACCTAGACAGCATATTCAAAAGCAGAGACATTACTTTGCCAACTAAGGTCCATCTAGTCAAGGCTATGGTTTTTCCAGTAGTCATGTATGGATGTGAGAGTTGGACTGTGAAGAAGGCTGAGTGCTGAAGAATTGATGCTTTTGAACTGTGGTGTTGGAGAAGACTCTTGAGAGTCCCTTGGACTGCAAGGAGATCCAACCAGTCCATCCTAAAGGAAATCAGTCCTGGGTATTCATTGGAAGGATTGATGCTGAAGCTGAAACTCCAATACTTTGGCCCCTGATGTGAAGAACTGACTCACTGAAAAAGACCCTGATGCTACGAAAGATTGAAGGCAGGAGGAGAAGGGGATGATAGAGGATGAGATGGTTGGATGACATCACCGACTTGATGGACATGAGTTTGAGTACGCTTTCAGAGTTGGTGATGGACAGGGAGGCCTGGCGTGCTGCAGTCCATGGGGTCGAAAATAGTCAGATATGGCTGAGCGACTGAAGTGAGTCATGCAGGAGTCTTTGGTTCCTCGAACAAGAGTGAATTTGTGGGCTGGTGGGTTCAGAAGGCAAAGCTTGTGAGGGAAGAAATTAAATCTGGGGCTTTAACTCCCATTACAAACCTCGGTTCCCTGTGGGAAAAGCCCTAAATGTTCACATGCTTGGCAGAAGGTGCAGTTGAGCCCAGGACAGTGCAGGCGTTTGTCCCCATGGAGCTGTGTCCCAGGTGCTCCTGCCTCAGCCGATGGCCTCGAGCACTTGGTGCTGCTGCTACTGCTAGGTCGCTTCAGTCGTGTCCGACCCTGTGCGACCCCATAGACGGCAGCCCACCAGGCTCCTCCATCCCTGGGATTCTCCAGGCAAAAACACTGGAGTGGGTTGCCATGTCCTTCTCCTGGGTAGCTTATGAATAGACGGTGCCTGGAGGCTCAGACCAATGCTGTTCGAGGCTCACCTGTCCACTGGTGGACACTTTTCAGACCCTGGGATGTGGCAGGAGTTCTTAAACACAAAAAGAAAGGGTTGGTTAAACTGTGTTAACATCAAGACCCTCCTCTGTTATAGCAAAACAGCTTAAAAATAGCCAAAAAAAAAAAGGCTGATTACAAACTTAGGATTTTATGCAACACAGATAACTAATGAAGAGTATCCAATGAATGACAAATCATAATAACACAGTGGGGAAACGGACAAAAGATACAAAATGGGAATTTTACAGAAATGGCAACACAGCCAACTGGTATTGAACATTAAGTTCAAACCAATTAGCGGTATGCAAATCAAGACCCCGCTGAGAGGTCACTTGACATTCAAGTGGCAAAAATAATCCCTGATCTTTAAGGGATTCATATTAAAATTCAAGAAGCCCTGCTCCATATCACTGGAATTATCAGACTTTTTTTGAACATCGAATGACCTTTTAACATTGCAGCTTCTGACTCAGCAGATCTGCAGGGAGTCTGTGAAGCTACGTTTCTAACAAATTTCTAAGTTGATGCTGATGGTCTGTGGACCACAGTTCCACTTGCCAGGTTGTGAAGGCTGTAGACCAACAGGGTCTGTTAAATGTCACATCTCTGTTGGGAGTATAAATTGGTAGACATTTGGGAAAAATGGGTAGGTAACCTGTAAAGTGAGCATGTAACCCTACTGTTAACCGAAGTCAATTCTTGTACTTGTGCACCAGGAGATGCGTTATGTAGCAGAACCTGTGAGGTCTCTACCCAGATTTCCTTGGAACTCTTGCCATTTCTTTTAAATTGCATATTAGTCTTGGTATTGCTGTGCTTTCATTCTGGGGGCAGACACTGATTGACTGGTATTTCACACTTTTTGCATGCATGCTCAGTTGTGGCAACTCCTTGTGAGCCCGTGGACTGTAGCCTGCTAGGCTTCTCTGTCCATGGGATTCTCCAGGCAAGAATACTGGAGTGGGTTGTCATGCCCTTCTCCAGGGATTCACTGGTATGGGGGGGGGGGGGCATTACTATGCCAGTCTCTCCCCCACCCTTCCCCTGATGGAACAGCTTGAAACTATGATTCTGTGTCTTTAAGGTTCCCACATTTGGTTCAAACATGGTTACCTTCTATAGGACTTTGCTTAATATCACACTCTGAGTTCCTTTGTCCTGGGATTCTACCTTCCCACTCCGATACAGGTTTTCCCTAGTTATATGCTCTCTTTCTTTTTGACATGGTATTCGTTGTTGTTCAGTCACCAAGTTGTGTCCAACTCTTTGCAACCCTATGGACTGCGGCACGCCAAGCTTCCCTCAACTTCACTATCTCCTGGAGTTTGCTCAAACTCACATCCCTTGAGTTGATGATGCCATCCAACCATCTCCTCCTCTGTCACCCCCTTCTGCTGCCCTCAATCTTTCCCCAGCATCAGGGTCCTTTCCAATGAGTTGGCTCTTCACATCAGGTGGACAAAGTATGGGAGCTTCAGCATCAGTGCTTCCAGTGAACATTCATGGCACCCTTCTGTTATTCAAGGTGTAACATAGGCTACCTCTCTCTACAGGGCTTCCCTAGTGCCACAGTGGTAAAGACTCACCTGCCAGGGGAGGAGACCTGGGTTCGATCCCTGGGTTGGGAAGATCCCCTGGAGAAAGAAATGGCAACCCACTCCAGTATTCTTGCCTGGGAAACCCCATGGACAGAGGAGCCTGGGGGGCTGCAGTCCATGGGGTCACAAAAGGGTCAGACGCAACCCAGTGACTAAATAAACTTAACGGCCACAAAGTGAGAAGATTACTTCATGCTCCATTTTTTAAAATTGTAATTTCATTTGCATTTTATATTGGAGTAGAGTTGATCTCCATTGCTGTGTTTCTTTTTAGGTGTATAGGACCTGATTGAGTTATACATAAAGTGAAGTGAAGTCACTCAGTTGTGTCCGACTCTTTGCAACCCCTTACACTGTAGCCTACCAGGCTCCTCTGTCCATGGGATTTTCCAGGCAATAGTACTGGAGTGGATTGCCATTTCCTTCTCAGGGGATCTTCCCAGCCCAGGGCTTGAACCCGGGTCTCCTGCATTGTAGACAGACACTTTATCATCTGAGCCATAATTGTTTGGAGGCGGTAGGTGGGGGGGGGGGGGGAGCGGTTCTAATTCCCACAAATGTTGTGACAGTAGGTTTAGTAGAGTTCCCTGTGCTATTAAGTTCTTTTAAATTATGTTTGATACAAGTTAGTGTGTATATATTTATGTAAAAATCTCATTTTATCCTTGGCCCCTCCCATTTAAAAAAAAATGAAAGTTGTATTCTGTGTATGTTAGTCTGCTCCTGCTCTGTCAATTAGCTCCTTTGAGTGCACTCACAGGGCCGATGTGCCGGTGATGCCCTGTGCTCTTTCCTCTCTGCCGCCTGGCCATCTCTTGGCCCATCCATGCTGCTGTCAGTCACGCTCTTTCCTTCTGTTTTATAGCTGAGTCGTGTTCCACTTTAGAGTTACACCGTTTCGTCTTCCTTTTTCTCCAGATGGACATTTTGGTGGATTCTGTGTCTTGACTGTGGTAAATAGTGGTGCCATGAAAGTAGGGATGTGCGTGTCATTTCGAGTTATTTTTTTCACTGGGTCTCAGCATCATAGAGGTGCGATGAGTGGATCATATGGTCCCTCTACGTTTCGCTTCTTAAAGAAACCCAGTAATGTTTGCTTGTGGCAGCCCCTGTTTCCATCCCCAGCAAGGGTGAAGGAGGATCCCCTTTTCCGGACGTTCTGAGCAGCACTTACTCTGTGTAAATCTCTTGGATGGTGGCTGTTCTGATGGGTGGGAGGAGACAGCACCTCACAGCGGTGATTTACCTATTAGAGATGTGGAATGTCTTCCTGTGTGTTTCTGTAAGCCATACAGTGAGAGTCCCATTTATCTGTTGAAGCTGGCTCCTTGTAAGTCTGCCCTGTTTTGAGTTCTTCTCCGATGATCTATCCCAGGACATTCCTTGAGGGCAGGAGTCCTTTACAACCCCACAGGCCCTGTGAATATGAGAAGCCCATGAGTACTGGCTTTCAAGTTGTTGTAACGAAAAGCCACAAGGAGGGCTTTTTTCCTCCCCCACTTCTTGCCCCAGTGTGGTTCCTCCAGCAACCAGAGCCTCAGGGAAAGGCCCTTCCTAGGTTGTTAATGGAGTGCAGTGTGCAGAAGAAATACCCAAGCTTGTGTATCACTGCATCTTCCCTGGAGCCATTCCCCCGTGGACACATCCCAATGCCTGCAGCATCACTCTGCTGAGGCGTGCTGTCATCCACAGGAGGGGTGAACCCTATGGAAGGGTGGAAGCGGGAACACTCTCCGCTTCATGAGGAGCCATGGAACCCAGGGGACATCTCAGTGCTCCTCCAGCCCGGAGGCTCCCCACTGGCTTGGGTGAAATCAGCTTGGTTTTCAGGCAGGAGTGCCCATCTGGTCTGGAGATGCTGTACTCCTGCAGGGTCCCTGGGCACTCCAGGTCCATGGAGCTATGGGGCTGACTGACTGGCAGATCCTCTCCAGCTCCCTGGGACCCAGGCCTGCTCAGCCTGCAAGGGTGATGGACAGCCCACCAAGTCCCTGAGGCGTGAGGGGAGTACAGTGGGCATTTAGTTTTCATCTTCATTCTGGAGGTGTATCTAGGTAACCGACAGTGCTGTGGGCTCTCTTTTGGGTTTCTTTAATTGTGTTTCCTAACTAGGTGTCCAGCACCCTCCTTCCCTTACCCACAGAAGTACCTGAGTTCTTTTTCTGGTTGTCTTCCAATCTAGGCTGTTATAATAGTGTGTTGACACTGGTGAAAGAAATCAAAGAGGACACTAATAGATGGAGAAATATAGCCTGTTCATGGATGGGAAAAATCAATATAGTAAAAATGAGTATCCTACCCAAAGCAATCTATAGATTCAATACAATCCCCATCAAGCTACCAACAGTATTTTTCACAGAGCTAGAACAAATAACTTCACAATTTGTATGGAAATACAAAAACCTCGAATAGCCAAAGCAATCTTGAGAAAGAAGAATGGAACTGTAGGAATCAACCTGCCTGACTTCAGGCTCTACTATATGGCCACAGTCATCAAGACAGTATGGTACTGGCACAAAGACAGAAATATAGATCAATGGAAAAAAATAGAAAGCCCAGAGATAAATCCACGCACCTATGGACACCTTATCTTTGACAAAGGAGGCAAGAATATACAATGGATTAAAGACAATCTCTTTAACAAGTGGTGCTGGGAAAACTGGTCAGCCACTTGTAAAAGAATGAAACTAGAACACTTTCTAACACCATACACAAAAATAAACTCAAAATGGATTAAAGATCTAAATGTAAGACCAGAAACTATAAAACTCCTAGAGGAGAACACAGGCAAAACACTCTCCGACATAGATCACAGCAGGATCCTCTATGACCCACCTCCCAGAATATTGGAAATGAAAGCAAAAGTAAATAAATGGGACCTAATTAAACTTAAAAGCTTCTGCACAACAAAGGAAACTATAAGCAAGGTAAAAAGACAGCCTTCAGAATGGGAGAAAATAATAGCAAATGAAGCAACTGACAAACAACTAATCTCAAAAATATACAAGCAACTCCTGCAGCTCAATTCCAGAAAAATAAATGACCCAATCAAAAAATGGGCCAAAGAACTAAACAGACATTTCTCCAAAGAAGACATACAGATGGCTAACAAACACATGAAAAGATGCTCAACATCACTCATTATTAGAGAAATGCAAATCAAAACCACGAGATACCATCTCACACCAGTCAGAATGGCTGCGATCCAAAAGTCTACAAGCAATAAATACTGGAGAGGGTGTGGAGAAAAGGGAACCCTCTTACGCTGTTGGTGAGAATGCAAACTAGTACAGCCACTATGGAGAACAGTGTGGAGATTCCTTAAAAAACTGCAAATTGAACTACCTTATGACCCAGCAATCCCACTGCTGGGCATACACACCGAGGAAACCAGAATTGAAAGAGACACATGTACCCCAATGTTCATCACAGCACTGTTTATAATAGCCAGGACATGGAAGCAACCTAGATGTCCATCAGTAGACGAATGGATAAGAAAGCTGTGGTACATAAACACAATGGAGTATTACTCAGCCATTAAAAAGAATACATTTGAATCAGTTCTAATGAGGTGGATGAAACTGGAGCCTATTATACAGAGTGAAGTAAGCCAGAAAGAAAAACACCAATACAGTATACTAACACATATATATGGAATTTAGAAAGATGGTAACGATAACCCTGTATGCAAGACAGCAAAAGAGACACAGATGTGTAGAACAGTCTTTTGGGCTCTGTGGGAGAGGGAGAGGGTGGGATGATTTGGGAGAATGGCATTGAAACATGTATAATATCATATGTGAAACGAATCGCCAGTCCAGGTTTGATGCATGATACTGGATGCTTGAGGCTGGTGCACTGGGACGACCCAGAGGGATGGTACAGGGAGGGAGGTGGGAAGGGGGTTCAGGATGGGGAACGTGTACACCTGTGACGGATTCATGTTGATGTATGGCAAAACCAATACAATAATGTAAAGTAATTAGCCTCCAATTAAAATAAATAAATTTATATTATAAAAAAATAATAGTGTGTTGAGTCAGGTTTCCTTGTGCTCCAGGGTGGGCCCATGTTGAACATTTTATGAGTCGTGTTTCTATGTTCCTGGAAACCAGAAAATTTGTCTCCACCCTGCACTTTCCCTTTGGTAACCCTGTGCTTCCTTTTGAAGTCTGTGAGGCTGTTTGTCTTTTGGAAATGAGCCCTTTCGTACCATGTCTTGATTCCATGTCAAGTGAGTACATCAGAGTTTTTGGTCCCCGTGTCCCTTCCTTCACTTTGTATGATCATGTCTGCTCTCCTGCCGATGGCCTGACATTGCACAGTGTTTTCCCTGTTCATGGCTGAGTCGTATTACACTGTGTCTATGTCCTCTATCTTCTGTATCCGTTCATGTGGATGGACACAGACTTTCTTCAGGGAAAAGTCCGTTCCTGGGTTTTCAGTGAGAGTGCAGTGTGCTGGAAGCAGCACCCAAAGCCTGTGTGTCTTTATCTGGTTGTGTTCTGGCATGGGTTGTTAGAGAGTTTTGAATAGGGTTTCCATGTTCTGTAGAGTTGAGGCAGGAGGGTTTCACTTAAGACCCTGCAGATCTTGTGAATTTGATTTGCCCAACAGCATTTTTAAAGAAAGTTGTAGTTCCCCCAAACTGCCACAAGGCGGCGGCATTCCTTCATGCCACACTTTTTTTTTGCCCCCGTCATTTCACCCGTCTTTTATATTGGAGTAGAGTTGGTCTCCAACGTTGTTTCTCCTAGGTGTACAGGAACTTGATTTCGGTATACAGACACATACATTATTGTTTGGGGAGTTCTAATTCCCACATATGTATTACAACAAGTTTAGCAGAGTTCTGTTTGCAATTTGGTAGGTCCTTTGTGATTATCTGTTGGATATGTGTTACTTTGCATAGGTTTATCTTTTTTTAAATGTTTGGTTTTCCATGCCTGTTAAGTTTGTTCTGTTTTGTAAATTAGGTCATTTGTCTGAATTCATAAACTGTATGGTCCAGTGCTGTTTTGATAGTAGTCTTTGTCTGACTTCACCAAGTTTGGTACTGTCCTGGCCTATTCATGCTGTGTCTGTTTTACAGCTGAGTAGTGTCCCAGTGAGTGGTTGCACCATGAAGTCTTTTTCTCTGGGTGAACAGTCTGGTGGATTCTATGTCTTGAGTGTTTTCAATAGCAGTGCTGAGAAAATGGGGTGAAAATGTCATTTCTGATGATGACTCTGGGTACCAGCGCAGGAGCGGAGTTCCGGATCCTGAACCTGTGTCTAGCTTTGGAAAGAAACTCCATGCTCTTGTCATTGTGGCTGCACTTGTTTCCATCCCCCTGGAACAGAGGGTGAGTCCCCTCTCCGTGTCAGAGGGCCACGCTGGCCTGCCCGTGTGAGATGACACCTCACTGGACTTCGGATTTGCCTTCCTCTCATAGTGAATGTTGCTGGGCATGTTTTCAGGGGCCTTTTGGTCATGTGTAGGCTTCCTTTGGGAAATTTTGATTTCTGTACACACATACATGTCTATATTCATGTATTTTTTACAGAGCAGCAATAGTTCTGTATGTATGTGTCAATCCCAATCTCTAAATTCCTCCCACCCCCTCCATTGCCCCTTGGTATCCATACCCGTGTTCTCCACCTGTTTCTATCTCAGGTTGGAACTAAGGCCATCTATATAAGTTTTTAGCTTTCCCACGCACACGTTAGTGTGGCTTTCGCGTTCTGACTTCCTTCACTCATTATACGACAGTCTCTAGGTCCATCTAAGAATCTACAAACGGCGGTTTCATTCCCGACCATCTTTCAGTCTGTGCGCTTCTCCACTGGTTGGCTCTGCAGTTTCCCGTGGCCTGGGTGAGTGTGCAGCCTTCTAAGAAGGATTTCTGTGATTATACTCGTAACTCTGGTGACAGAAATGCTCATTTGCTTTCAAGGCTGAGTGAGTCTGGTGCTGGACTCAAGAGTTGAATCGCTGGGGTCCTGATGAGGCGTCCACACCCTTCACTCCCCAGGGAGCAGCTCGGGGTCAGTCCCCTCCTGATGTGGGCGGTGGGGATCACTGTGGGGCTCTGACGTGGGGTTTCCTGATTCACCTGAGGTCACTTTAGAGGAAACTTTTGTGTGTGTAGCAGTAGATCTGGTGTGTCTGTTGGGAGGAGTGTGTTCAGCGTCTTATATTGAATCTTGAGCCACAGCATGGTGCACTTAGTTCCTGAGAATGGTGATAGTTAAATGGCGCGAAGGTGCTCCCTGTGGGGTCACAGAAACTGGTGTCACGCACGTATCAGGTAAAGTGCTGAGGCGGGCGTGGTTTCGAGAGGGCCCCCAAGCCCCCTCCTGGGTGCACCCACCTTCCCTCTCCCCCACACCACATCCAGGCTCTGTGTGGACGGGACTTTGCAGGTCCCGCATCTGGTGGTCCCTCGAAGCACGGGTTCTCCCGACAAGAGTCAGTGTGTGTGAAGACATGTGCCGAGGGTCTTGGTGCTGGGCTTGGGGATGGAGGGGCTGCCGTGCCAAGGGGTGCGGGTGGCCCCGCGAGCCCTGTCTCCGCGTGGAGTCCGAGCCTGTCCCGGCCTCCTGCACCCAGGAGCGCGCGCAGTGCAGTGACCAGTGGGTTCCGTCTGCACGGATTCATCAAGGCTGAGCGAGACCTGTAACTGAGCATGTGCTTCACAAAACTGCAGCTCTTATTTGTTAAATATTTATTGTTAAATCCACGTTACACCAGCATGACAACCCAAGTAGTAAGAGAGTACTTATTGTTTTTATAAATACATGAAAGGTGGCAAAATAATGCTGCTTAATCCCAGACCCAGCAAGTCAGCAAAATGTCACATTCGGGAACATTTGGCAAGTATGAGAAGACATCAGTCGTAATTCTGCAAGAGAGGTCCAGGAGAGCCTTGCGTGCCAGTCTGCCCAGGCTGCGGGTACCGGCACTCACACTGGGCACGCAGAGCTTGCTTGGTGTGTCTAGAAGGAAGTGGAGAGCTGTGCGTGTGAAGCAGTGAAATGGGCTACACGGGGGCACACAGGTACAAAATCATTAAAAAATACTACCTATCGAGTAACTGAGCTAAGAGAGTTTGACAGCTTTATCATAAATAATGAAAGATAAATGTGTTTTGCATAAGGAATACAGTGTGTTCTCTTCATAGCAAAGTACCATTATCATATCATAGCAGGCCCCATTTTCTCGTGTTTAAAGTTGATTGGTTCCGACTTAAAACTGTCAAGTCTGGTCAGAACCTGCTCCGTCCAACTGACCAGAGTCAGGGGCACTCTGGATGGCCTTGGGATGACTGGGAGCCCAGCACCTTCTTCAGTCAGAGGTCTCATGGCTGCAGGGAAGTTAAATTGTGCTCCCACCCGCTGTGCAGGCGCCGTGCAGGACATGCACGCTGGCGCCCACCTGGCTCTAGCTAAGTCCTGTGCCCCCCAGCAGACGAGTGCCCACAGGCTGCCTCCGACCCGGACGACCTCTCCGCTCAGCCCATTACCAACTTGCTCTGTGCACCCCACCTCCAGCTCCGACCCTGCGGTGTCCCGAGGGTCCCCCACCATTGGAACCCTAACTCCCTGACTCAGGAACGGCAGCGTCGTGGACCGAATTTGAAGAGAACCGAGGGAAGCCTGGCCTCCACTGGCTCCCGCCCCCCCGCCATCTGCGTGGACACCGTCACCGTGAGCCTTGCATTTCGCCCTTCTCCCCTCTCCTCCTCCCTAGCCCCTCACCCCGACACACCCCGCCTGCCGCGGTCACTTGGGTGGTCTAGACGCCCTCCGTGGAATGGTCTGTGGTCTGTTTCTGCTTTCCTCAGAGTAAGTTACGGATTTCAGCATGTAAGCTCCCTACCAAGGCAACAAAAAGGGAAAAACACATAAAGAAAAAGCTAACAATGAAGGTCTTAACCTTGACAGAAACTCAGGATGTTGCTAGGACTGCAGTAAGTGGTTCCTTCGTACGACTCAGTAGAAAACGGTTTGCACAGACAAGGCACTTGCGTGGGTTTCTTGGTCGTGCCCTCCTGCTGTGGGGCCGCCTCCGGGAAGCCCCCGCGCTCACGCGGGGTGGCAGTGCTGAGCCAGTGTTGAAGGCACTTAGGACAACACGGAGCGGGGTCGCTTTTCCGTGAGGGCTTCGGCTTTTCAGACTCCTTGAATCACAGCGATTCCCGGAGTCTGAACTGGCTGATGAGTGTGGATTCTGCGCAAGGCGTGCGTGTACTGGCGTCGCGTGCGCAGCCTCTGTTGGCTTACAGGAAGAAAAGGAGAGCTGCGGTGCCCTTCTGTCTCTCGGAGTCGCGGTGCACTCGCGTCCCGCGGCAGGAGGCGGGTCCGGGCGGCGCGGTTTGGGTCTGTGCTCCCGCGAGGGCGCCAATCACAGGTCCTCGCTCTCCACCAGGCCGGGGCTCAGCGCCAGCGCGGACGGGCCGGCCTCGGGCTGGAACGCCGCCCGGATGTCCAGGCCCTGGTCGGAGAGCGCGGCGTAGCGGCTGGCTGACGGCCGCACCCGCTTCGGCTTGGCGCTTGGCGGTGGCTGCTGCCACTGGGCTGCAAGACACCCGAGCATACGCAGGTGAGGGCCGGGTGGGGAGGGCTCTGCCGCGGGGCACAGGGCCTGTGGTGCGGCCGGGCGCCTGCTCACAGCACACCCCGCATGCCCCCGAGGAGGCCTGAGAGGCCCGCACGGTTCTGCACCTCAGGCCCTTGTCACAGAGCGCGTCTACACGGGCTGCGAAGACCGCAGGGGGAACACAGGCAATGCAGCTCACCCGCACCTCGGTACTCGCTGCAGCCTGGGGACTCCTCGGAAATGGCCACTAAGCTTCCTAGCTCCCCTTTTAAGAAATCTTCAAAGCTCATGGGTAGGCATTCCACAGTGGTGACAGGAATTCTGAATGGACTGGGGACGGGGTGCTGGCTGAGGTCACAGTTACTAAAGCATCTCATGGAGGTATTTCTTAATTCAGAAATCAGTTCTGAATTTTTCATTGGGGTTTACTTGTCACAGAGTGCCTCTGTCATAGGGTGATACTGTCATAGAGGGATACTGACCTAGTCTGTCAACTCAAAAGGGATGATTTTTTAAAATCAGGGATGCGTGTACACAAGGAGACACACACAAACACACAAGCCTACTGCCAAACTACTTCAGACACCACACACACACACACACACACACACACACACACACACACACACACGAAGCGCTCAGCCATGGGAAATACGCCCTGCAGCATCAATGGACCCCATTCAGCGTGGGTCCCAACGCTGTGCCGGGTCAGGACACAGGAGGAATGTTAGAGGCGGCCCCGTGCACCATGCGGTAATGAGATGGACACGTCTGTGACTGTGCCTGAGCCTAGCGTTAGCTCCTAGAGGCGTGGGGGGAGAAAGCACAGCTGGGAAGCCCACGCCAGAGAAACAGAGGCACACGCGGCACTGCGGCACGCAGCGTTTCTGAGCGATACTTGGGCACTGTTCTCCTGGCGAGGGTCACTATTAATGTCGGGAAACTACAAACAGAAAGAGAAAGAGCACGGTGAAGTCTCGGCGTGGGAGGCTCGAGGGCCGTGCGGGACAGATCAGAGTCTGCGGCGCGGACCGGGAGGCCTCGGGCGCCCAGCACGGGGAGGCACTTACTGTACACGTCGAGTCGGGCTGTGCAGGACACAATCCCGGCCTCGTTCTTGGCCGACACGGTGTACCAGCCTGCGTCGTCCTTCGTGGCGCCCTGGATGAGCAGGCACACGTAGCCGTGGTGGTCCTGGTGCATGCTGTGGGAGAGGGCCTGCTGTGAGGGCTGCGGGCTCCTCAGCAGGGCTGCGAGCCGTGGCTCACGGCAACCCGCATGTCCCGCAGCGCTGCGGCCACTCCAGCGGGGGGGCACGGAGTGGGCACCTGCAGGCTCTGCCCTGTCACCCCAGGCAGGCGGGTTACCTTCCCATGTCTGAGGCACAGGGGAGCCCCCACAACGTCTCCGCAGATGGGGCTGGGAGGCCCGCATGGCCCCTGTACTCTGGGGTGGCTGGCTTCCCCAATCCTGGCGGGGGGTGCCCCATAGGGGTGAGCCCTGCTGCCTCAGGACCCCCAGACCCGAGGGTGGGCAGGGCCCGGCACTCACCTCACGCGGTCCGTGCTGTGAGTCAGTGACTCGTTCTCCTTCTTCCAGAATATCTGCGGTGGGGGTGCCCCCGAGACCCGGCACTCCAACCTCACGGGGTAGCCATCTGCCACGCCCGTGTTCTGCAGCTTCTCCAGAAAGACCGGCGGCTTGTGCGCTTCCTTAGCTGGAAGACAGGAGACAGGGGTCCTGCCTGGGAGACACGGGCAGTGCCACAGAGCCCGCAGGTGCCCTCAGCAATGCGGGGCAAGAGGCCCGTCCTCCGCCAAGAGAGTCCTTCATCTGGAGGGAGCCTGTGCTCACCCCACACCTCCTCTTCCTCTGCGAGGTAGAGGCTGAGAGCCCTGCACCCGCCCCACAGCGCCTGCCTGCGTGGTCTCAGGGGCCTCCTGCAGGCTGGCAGTCGACCAACAAGGGTGCTGGGCTTCCTTAGTCCACCATGTCTCCCTGGTGACGCTGAGCCCTGGCGTGCTGGGGTCAGATCCACGAGCAGCCTGCCCTGCTGTCTGGGAGATGCTAAGGCCTTCTGGGTCCTGCTGCAGGGAGACGGGCAACAGCACTGCACGGGCGGGCAGGGGAGGGGGCTTTCAATGGGTGCCTAACGACTAGCAAGGTGGGCTGCGCCCTGCAGGTCCCGCTGGCCTCGTGATCACCGCACAGCTGCCAACAAGAAGGAGAGCATCCGGCCTTCTCCCCGCCCCCCTCAGGGATAGACACATCACAGCTCTACCCCACACCTGTAAATAACGAGGACCCTGTCTGATCTTAAATTATGTAGGGAGTTAATTTTTACTGGACTTTTTCACCTGAGCTACTCTGGGGGACGCAGATGGTGGGAGCAGACCTCACTTCGTTTTCTTTCTGGGTCTTTGCTTTCATTAAGAGGATAAAGATGGATGGACCTTCACATCACAACAGCAGACCGCTGCATTCAGAGGCTGTGCTGGGCAGGCACGGGGATGCAGTGCTTCGTAGGATGTCATCCTTGTGAAATGATTTAGTCCTTAAACTGTGAGCATCATGGCCCATTCTACAGCAGGGAGAGTGAACAGCAGTGATGGGCCGGCCAGAGGACATGGCCAGGAAACGAGGACTGAGCCCTGACTTCTCCCAGAAGTGCCGACGGGGACATCTCGGGCCTGAGGACAGGCATGGGCAACAGAGCCAGCCACACAGCAGTGAGCAGCGGGGGCCGGAGGAGGGAGTGAAGCGGAACCCAGCCCACAGGCCGACGACACTTCTGTGTGCACGTGTCTCGTTGTCAGGAGACTCCTCAGGAGGAGTCACTGTCTCTACAAAGAGCTCAGGGCGCTCGGACCTGGAGGAAGACCAGGGGTGGGATGGACCCAACTCCACAACCAGGGGAGGAGGTGGTCTCCATAGATCCCGCCTCTGGGAAACATGGAAGAAGCCAGCTGCTTTGCTAAAGGTGCTACTCTGAGGACCAGGTGAGGCAACACACACAGAGCGCTCTGCAAACAGAGAGACGCAGACACAGCACAGGCTCCCCACATGGCTCCTGGAGGGCTCTGCACGCAGCGGTGGGAAATGGACACAACACACTCCCCACTCTTGTTGATTCTCTAAACATTTTCATACACTCATTTTCCTTAGCTAAAGCAAAAAATTATACCATCCAGGTCTGCTGTGTTGCAGGTGGATTCTTTACCAGCTGAGCTACCAGGGAAGCCCCACTGCTAAGTTAACTTTATAATCCTTATTAGTATATCCTATTTTTCCTATGTTTGTGTTAATGAAAATGATTTCTCACACTGGGGTCATTGCTGAGTCTCCTCTCGCCCTGAGCGTGTCTTCCCGAGCCTACCTGCGACCAGGAGCTCCAGGCTGAAGGAGTTCTGCCCCGCTCGGTTGGTGGCCACGCACGTGTAGATGCCGGCGTCCCGGGCTGAGACGGGCTCGATGACGAGGGAGTGCACGCCGTTCTCCCGCACCAGCATCTTGTGGGCACTGTCCTGGCGCACTGGCTTGCCATCCAGCAGCCAGGTGAGATCGGGCGTGGGCAGCCCACTGACCTGAGGCAGAAGGGAAATGCATATGAGTTCCTCCGACGCCAAAATGGGCCGCTCCATCCACAGGAGACGGGCTCTTAGTGTTGGTCCTGGTTCTCTTCTTGGCACAGACAGGCTCACTTCTAAACACCTCCTACAGGGCAGCGCGGAGGAGAGTGAGGTGGGGTCCTCAGGGGGTCTGGTGGAGAGTCTGCGCGTCACTGCATGGGGCCCAGGTTCAGTCCTTGGATGGGCAGTAAAGATCATTCTTTAAAAGAAGCCGATTTTTTTTACACATTCACAGTTCCCTAGGGCTTCCCCGACAGCTCAGCTGGTAAAGAATCTGCCTGCAATGCCGGAGACCCCAGTTCAATTCCTGGGTTGGGAAGATCCTCTGGAGAAGGGACAGGCTACCCACTCCAGTATTCTTGGGCTTTCCTAGTGGCTCAGCTGGTAAAGAATCCACCTGCAATGCAGGATACCTGGGTTCGATCCCTGGGTTGTGAAGATCCCCTGGAGAAGGAAAAGGCTGCCCACTCTAGTATTCTGGCCTGGAGAATCCCATGCGGTGTATAGTCACCCATGGGGCTGCAAACAGTCTGACATGACTCAGCGACTTTCACTTTTACATATAAAACTAAAATTAATATTAACCCCTTGGTATCACCTGATTAAAATAAAGTTTTCCCCTTTGACTCTGTATATATATATCTATGTTTGTATTCATTTTGGTTCTGTAACTAAAATGTCATTTTAGAGGTGGTCTTTGTGAATTCTTACAGACCCACAATAAATATACGCATATAAACATACACACTGACATCTGGATACTTACACCGTGGAAAGAATTATGTAGCAAATGATGCGGCTGACAGGGATTCATTTCCAAAATTTACAAATGGCTCATGAGGCTCAGTATCAGAAAATGGATAGAAGATCTAAACAGACATTTCCCCCAAAGAGGACATAGAGGCACATGAGAAAATGCTCAACATCACTAAATATACTAGAGAAATTAAAATTTAACTATTAGAGAAAGGCAAATAAAAGATATGAGGTGTTACCCCACATCAGTCAAAATGGCCACTGTCAAAAAGCCTACAGACAATAAATACAAGGGTGGGGTTAAGGAAAGGGGCCCCTCCTAAGGTGCTGTGCTGGTGGACAGCGTGGTAACAGCCCCTGCAGAGAACTACAAGGAAGTGTCTTTAAAGTGCTCAAGTAGAGCCACCACATGATCCAGCAGCCCACTCTAAGAGTATATGCGGAAAAAAGAATGAAAAAGAAACCAGAATTCAAAGAGCACCCAACAGTGAAAAAAACACCAGAATTCAAAGTGCACCCAACAGTGCACTGCAGCACTATCTACAACAGCCAGGGCACGGGGGAGAGCTGGCGCCCGACGACAGGGTGACGGGCCAGGGCACGGGGGAGAGCTAGCACCCGGCGACAGGGTGACGGGCCAGGGCACGGGGGAGAGCTAGCACCCGGCGACAGGGTGACGGGCCAGGGCACGGGGGAGAGCCGGCATCCGACGACAGGTGAGCAGGTGATGGGCCAGGGCACGGGGGAGAGCCGGCATCCGACGACAGGTGAGCAGGTGACGGGCCAGGGCACGGGGGAGAGCTAGCGTCCGACGACAGGCGAGCGGGTGACAGGTGTTCATACACAATGGAATATTACTCAGCCGTAAAAAGGAATAAAACTGGGTATTTGTAGAGATGAATATGAAACTATACAGTTTATATACAGTCCGTTATACAGAGTGAAGTCAGATAGAGAAAAACAAATACTCCGTATTGATGCATATATATATATATAAAATACATAAATATGGAATCTAGGAAAAGAGTGCTGAGAAGCCTATCTGCAGGGCAGGAACAGAGACACAGGATGCAGAGAACGGCCTGTGGACGTGGGGAGAGGAAGCAGAGAGTAGGATCAACACGTACACACGCCACGTGCAGTACAGAGTCGGGGGGCTGCTCAGAGCACAGGGTGCCCAGCTCGGCGCGCTGTGGTGACCTAGAGGGGAGGCATGGGGGGTGAGCGGCAGGGAGGCTCCGGAGGGAGGGGTCAACGTAGTTACAGCTGAGTCACGCTGCTGTAGGGCAGAGACACAACGCTGTAGAGCCATTATCCTCCAATCATGGAGATAAAATAACAGAGGTGATACGTTTGCATGATCAAGTAGATTCAGCCATGAAACAGGAGGAAATAATGCCATCTGCTGTCACCTATGGGCCAAGAGAGCATCGTAGTAAAGTGAATAAGTCAGAAACAGAAAAACAAACAGCCTGTGGTGTCACTCACAGGTGGAATGTGGGAATGGATACCAATGAACTAGCTTACAAAAGTAGAAGCGATGTACAGACTTAGAAAAACGGACTTATGGTTACCAAAGGGGAAAGGTGGGCTGGGAGGGGTAAATCAGGAGGCTGGCACTAACTCACACATGTAAATACATAATCAACACAGACCTACTTTATAGCAAGGGAGGTGTACTAAACATTGTGTAAAGACCTATATATGGAAAAAACCACAAAGATGAACATCTACATTTGTAACGGAGTAAGATTCTGTATACCTACAACAAACATGACATTGTATATCCGCTTTACTCCAAATACATACATATATACATGCAAACATATATATATATATATGTTAAAGTTAAAAAAAATTAAAGGAGTAATGAGGCACAAGCTTTTGGTGGCTTCTTGTAGCACATTTCATTCTAATTTACAAACCCAAAAAGCACTTCCACTAAGGCACTCCAGTTTGACACCAGCACTATCTATAGCAGCCAGGACAAAGAAGCAACCTACATGTCCACTGACGGATGGATAAAGAGGATGTGGTGCATATTACAATGGAACACTACTCAGTCATACAAAGAAGGAAACAAACGTCAGTTGCCATAGCCTGGATAGACCTAGAGATTGTCATTTTAAGTCAGTCAGAAAGAGAGAGACAAATACGATATCGCACATATATATATATATATATATATGGAATCTTGAAAAAAAACGATACAGGTGAACTTATTTATACAGATGAGCTTATTTATAAGACAGAAACAGACTTGCGGACGTAGATAGTGAATTTATGGTGACCACAGGAGAAAGGTAGGGCTCTCCAGGCAGCTCTCGTGGTAAAGAGCCCGCCTGCCAGTGCAGGAGACATAAGCACACTCAGGTGTGATCCCCGGGTCAGGAAGATCCCCTGCAGAAGGAAATGGCAACCTGCTCCAGTATTCTTGCCTGGAGAATCCCATGGACAGGGGAGCCTGGTGGGCTACAGTCCATGGGGGTCGCAAAGATTCGAATACAAGTGAAGTGACTTAGCACCCGCAGCAGGGAGGGGATAAACTGGGAGATTCAGATGGACATATAAAGAGCAGTGCATTTAAAACAGCTAACCAGCAAGGATCTGCTGCATAGCACAGGGGACTACACTCCCTAAATGGGAAAAAAACTTGAAAAGATACGTGTGTATCACTGAATCACTTTGCTGTACACCTGAAACTAATACAACATTGTAAATCAATTTACTCCAATGTAAAATGAAAATAATATATTGGACAATAAACTCCTGTTAAGAATTTATCCTTTTCAAACATTTCTGTGAGTCCAGAGTTCTCTTAAGTGCCTCACGTTTATGTTCTGTAATTCCAGAGATAACCAGCAGAGGGAGCTCAAATAATTTTATAAAACATTCATACTTCAGAGCTGAGATTTAAACTTAAGGTCAATCAGTGGGGCAAAACCAGAGAAGAGAGATACAGCACTGGGGGGAGGTTGGGCGCATGCACTCACCTTGCAGTCCATCCTGCAGAGCCTGCCTTCCTGCACGGTCAGATCCCCGGGTGCCTGCAGGAAGTGCGGGCGGAAGAAGCGCTCCTGGATGGGCTCCCCTTCGTCAGCACTGTCCCTGGACCGTGAGCGCGGCCTTCAGACCAGAGTCAACATACGGGAGATGGGGGTGGGGTGGACAGATGATACAGAAAAACAGATCGATAGATGGCAGGTCATTTCTAGGGTCCCAGTCATCTGCTTTCTAAACACAGGGGCAAAAACATAATTTCCTTACCTGTTTACCTGATCCCTAATCTCAACCGTTTACACCATAAAAAAGTCAGGAGGCAAAATCTTGTTTCATTTGGGAGTTTGATACAAATTTAATAGTCTGCTAACTGCAGATCTTAATCTGCTATCCTAACCCTTATGACTAGTATAAATCATGAATTGGGAAATGGGAAAAAAATAGGGTAAAGAAAGCTTTAAAATATTTTTAAAGCTGAATGAGAACTGTATGGGAACTAGCAGCTCATTTACTACCAAATAGTTTTCAGTATCAATAACTATAACTTTCCACTGTGAGTGAAAGTTTGTAGGAAATCAGAAGTTCTTATTTTTTAAGAAAGTAATATATTTCTAATAAAAATTCCTTTTCATTAACCAGGAAAACAACTCAATTTTTAGGCAGGTCTTCTGCATCCGTTATCCATGTACCTAAAGACAATTATTTTTTGCTTTAAAATGAAATTGTGTGAATCTCCCAGATTCTGTGCATCTTTCTTGCTTTTGAGTATGTTTCTAGAGGCACCTTTTAAGAGTAAAATGATTTAAAGTGATTGCAGGGAAGATGTAATAATCAAAGGACAAGATGTTCAAACTAATTCTGCCAGTGATCATCAGAAAGTAAGTTATGAAACACTTAACTAGAAAAAGCAAAACAAAAAAATTAGTATAATGGGCTAGAATTATCCACCCTTCAACACAGAGTCACCTATCAGATCTAGTTTACCAGTACGATGCTCCTCCAGGAAACTGCTTGCCATGTGACCCATGAACAGCTGAAATGTACTGAAGGCCCCGGAAAAGCAGATGGACTTGCTCAGCTGTGCTGTGCTCACAGCTGGCACAGGTGGTGCTGTGCGCGGGTCCTGCCCTGGAGGCCAGCATCACAGCTGTGAGCCCGAGGCCTGCAGCTGCCTCCCAAACACTGGCAGACACTGGTGCGGACCTGCTCGCTGTTTCTGCTCCTCCTGCAGCTTCTCCGGTGTGTCCTCCCCTGCCCCTGTGGCCCTCCAGGACCCCAGTCCACCTGGAATCCCCTGACAGGGTGCCCAGGCCAGCAGCCCACCAGCTCCTTTGAAGCCATGCCCATCACTGGGCACCACACGCCCTGCCCAGGCTTGCACACCCTGGCGGCTCCAGGTATGGAGTATCCAAAATGTGGCCAGTCTGACCTTGAGGTCTGGGTCTCGAGTAAACTTGTGCACTGAGTGACGGGAGCAGAAACCTTCAGGCGCGAGGTGGTCCAGGCAACCAGAGGCCCGGCGCGAGGGCGGTGGTAAGTGGCGCGTGGCTGGGCCTGGGCACACCCGTGGTGACACGGCTGCCACACGACACACCTCCTGGCTGGTGTCCCCACCCCAGCCACAGGGAGCCCCAGGCTTCTCCTCACGTGCCCACTCTGTCAGCTCCCCACAATGCTGACGGTGCCGGGTTCAGGAGCCAGCGAGACCCCAGCAATGCCCGGGAAGGGCGCAGGACGTACCTTCTGCCGTGAGGGTGTCCGGCCGGCGGGCGGGGGCTGCGGCCTCTCTGGTTCACGGCCTGGACCATCAGCCGCCCCGTGCAGCTGACGCGGCCCTGCGGGGACAGGACCAGGGCGGTGAGCAATGCCTGGAGCCAGCGCGGTCTCCCCAGGCCCACGGGCCGCCCCCGCCCGCACCCCGGGACTCGGCGTGTGAAGCACGTGGATAAGAAGGGCCCCCTCCGATGCTTGGCTCGGCTTTACCGTTTCATCTAGGATGCCGTTTAAGACGACGACCCCCTAGGAATTAACTGTCACTTGCCAAGGTCTCCTGAGCCCATGAACATTCTCCCCATGAAATGAGCACATTTGAGATTTATGAACCAGAAGCAAATGCCTGAAACGTGAGGGTCAGATGACAAAGGTTAGTTAGATAAGCTATCTAATGAGAAACTGTATTTTATCTTTAAAACATTTTTAATTTGCACTATAGCTGATGGGTCTACAACCACCCTGCCCAAACACACCCAATCTCATCTGAAATACAGTGGACTTAACATTAGTTTTAGGTATAAAACATGAGTCAACATTTTTGGTGCTTATGCCCGTCTAAAGTGGTGACAAAGCACGGCTGTATGCACTACCGTATCTCTCTGTCAACAGAGAGTCCGACACGTGCTGTCTTAGGGGCATGCAGCGGTGCTGAGGGGCCCGACTACAGGAATAAAGGACCCAGGGGCTGCAGCTTCCTGGCCCAGGCTCCTCTTTCTCCCCATGGCTGGCAGAGCAGCAAAGCAGATTCTCTCCCCCACTTGCTCCTCTCAAGGCCCAAGAGCACGAGTGGACGGACTTCTAACCTCTGACGACAACCGAAAGCGAGGAGCCAGGGCAGGAACCTGAGAAGCGGACTGATCATTCATTCTTGTCCTCGGTGAATTCGAGCTCCGGAAGGGCAGCCCTGTGTGCACTCACGTCACGGCTGACCACTGACCCCCACTGTCATCCCAAGCGGCCTACATACGGGAGGCCAGAGCTGAGGGTTGCATGGGTTCGCAACTGCCTTCTGAGCTCCCCTGGGAGTGGGCTGAGGGGGGAGAGGATGCTGGCGGGGGACACGGAGGGAGGCGCCACAGCAGGGTGCAGGGAGGGGCCCCGCACGTCTCCCCACAGCCTGCACGTCAGGCCTCAGGCCCCAGGCAAGGCACAGACTCACACGGACAGTGCAGGCGGAGGGTGAGGAGGCCCCAGGAGGAGCGGCTGCCGGAGCACACAGCTCGTGTGGCCCTGAACCGCGAGGAAGGCCCCTCTTCACTGAGGCCACCACATCCCCAAGTACCGTGCAGCGCACTTCGGGAGGGGACGACTCCCGCCCCGCACCAACTGCATCTCAGGTTCCGGCCACATGACAGAAGCTCTCCCATGCTGACCCTGGCACACACCGGGGGCTCCCCAACACAGCCTGACACCTGAGAATCACATTGACCCGTCCCCCGTACTTGTGTGCACGTGCCCAGGAGAGCCTGTTACAAACAGCACAGCTGACGAGTCACCGCGGCTGGTCTAACAGGTGGACACGGAAGCCCCGTGGTTCTTTCCAGAGCTTGAGGACAAGAGCTGTGCGTTCACACCGACAGCGCCCCTTGTCCTCAGGACAGGGTTTCCCTACTTTCTGCTTTGCTGCTTCATCACGGGCTCTGGGCCCCTCAGTGCTGTCTGTCCACCTTTAACCATCTTATCAACACATGAAGGAATAACAGAAGTGAATGTGTGGCGTGAAGCTTGGAAGGAGCCAAGAAATCCTGTAAAGCTGAAACAGAGCCCACCAACAGGCCAGTCTTTTGAGTGTAACTCTGCTGCCCACAGCTCCTCTGTTCCTACCAAGTCCTTGGCTGAAGGCTGACACGAGTCCGGAGTGTGGACTCTGAAGGTGGTTCTGCGCGCGATGCCCGGCTCATGAGGTGCACGTGATGCCTGGCGACGCGGGTTCTTTACCTGCTCTGCAAACAGCATCTGCCTGTCCTGGCTCACAGAGTCTAACCGAGAGCCCAGGGCTCAGGACAGCCAGCCACTTGGACACACGGCACAGCTGGAGAAAGCACAAAGCACCACGGCCATCCCAGCCCTGGGCAGGACTGGGCACCCAGCAATGCAGCAGAGCAAAGCCAGATGCGTCTGCATCCCGCTGTGCCTTCAGGAGGCGGGAGGCTCGCAGAGGCGGGGCCTGCGGTCCCAGTCTGGCACAGGGGTCACGGCGCAGCCCCTCCCGACCTCGCTAACCCTGCAGCTGCTTGTCTCCTGGGAGCCGCCAGGCAGGGATGCTCTCTGGCGGAAACCTGTCAACAACACCTCACATGCCTCTTACTCCCGAAGACCAAGCAGGTGGGAAAGTCTTCTATGAAATTAACTGCTGGCCGTGTTCACCTCCCTCTGTGCTTCTCGCCCTCTCTCGTGGCTACTCTTAGGACTTATCTCCCCCGCCTGGAGAGTTCACCGCTCACGCTCTGTGACTCAGGTCAGTTTCCATCAGCCTTTTCCTCCTTCCCTCAGCGATACTGTGGAAGCCACGGTGTGTGCGAAAAGGGAGATGGTGCTGTCCCCCTTCCAAACACGAATCCTTCTAGATCATGGAAGAAAATCATGGCACCAAAGGGCATCAAGGAAGCAGGGAGCCCACATCAGGCAACCCCATGCCATGCTTCTGGGACTGGAAGCATATGTATGTATCTATGCTTTATGTATCCTGGAAAACTTAGCTTTTACTTTTGAGATTTTTTTCCAGTACCTATTTACATCATGATCCTTTTAAACCATTTGTTAATTCACAAATTACAAGACTGGCAAAGCCATTTTCTATACCATAGCAACTGTTTATAAAGCTGAGTTTATGGAGTGCTGGGCTTCCCTGGTGGCTTAGAGGTAAAGAACCCGCCTGCAGTGCAGGAGATATAAAAGACGGGGGTTCGATCCCTGAGTTGGTAAGATCCCCTGGAGAAGGAACTGGCCGTATTCTTGCCTGGAGAATTCCACGGACAGGGAAGCTCGGCGTGCTGCTGTCCATGGGGCCACAGTCAGATGCGGCTGAGCAGCTAAACAACATGGAGGGTGAGGGGTTTCTATCACCGAGTTCCCACAGCAACAAGTGACAGCTTGCACCAAGGATCAGGCAGAGAAGCGGGCTCTCGTGGGTCATGGCTGAAATGCCACTTTGTTTTCCTAAGTGGGTAGGAAGTTCATTCCAATTTCTCACAAAACTGGACGCACAATCTTGGATGACTCACAAAACCCACATGTGGCATGTGTGCATGGACCTGCCACTGAAGAGCAGGGACAAGAAGGCATTTCACCCCTGAACTAACTATCACCCACCAGGAGATGTGCTCAGAAGCTCACAACAGCGGCTGTCAAGCGCCACAAAACCCAAATGCACAGCAACGTCAGCCTGAGGCCCACATCGACTCTCAGGATCTCCCCAGACTCTGCTTAGGAGTCTCCCCTCCGATGCTTGCCTCTTGGTCATTCAGGTAGGAAAGGAGAAGTTTAGTGATATGAACACACCCGTTAATGAGAATCCCGGTGGATCAGACCTCAAGAGACAGCAGGATTCCGGCATGAGGACCTGCTTTGGCAGGGGAGCCTCTGGGGCCTGGAGTGGTCACCCTGCTGTCTGCTCAGTCCACAGGCGGGACGGAGACACAGTCAGGAAAGCTGGGCTTGGGACTTTGCTGTGGCCAGGGGCTGAGACTCTGCGCTCCCAATGCGGGGGCCCGGGTTCCATCCCTGATCAGGGAACCAGACCCCACATGCCACAACTAAGATTCTGCACATTGCATCTAAAGCTCGACCACCCTGCATGCCTCAAACAGACCCAGCACAGCCAATAAACAGACCAAAAAGGAAAAGCGGGCTTCTGGTGCCCTGACGTAAATGGTCACTGCCCATCTCTTTGTCTCCAAGAGGTAAAGCATGAAGAATCAGACGAGGTGATCTACAGGGCGTGGCTGGCTCTTCGCTGAGGCAGCAGAGCTCAGGGCCCCAGGTTGAGGGTGGGGGCCTCCTCCTGGCCCTGGTGTGGCTCCCACCAGCCAGGCTGTGGTGGTGGGGGGTGGATCTTTAGCTAAGCCCCCACCCTAGCCCCCAGCTGTGCTGTCCTGATTCAGCCATGCTGGCTGGGAACTCCCCCTCAAGGTGTGACATCACCTGAAGGAGACCACACGCAGAGTCCAAACTGCAGTTTGACATTTGCGTTATTCTGTTCTTTAAAAGTGCTCACTCCAAGAATAGTCCAAAACATGCAGCAGGCAAAACGCCTGGCCACGAACTGCAGACCCCCAGCAGTGTGACTGCGGAAGGAGCACAGTGAATTCTAGCTCCATCACCTGCCCCTGCCTTCTCAGGGCACAAGAGGAAGAAAGAGCCCAGCAGGAAGGAAAACCCTGGGGTTTGTTGAGTTCTCCACTACTCTTTTAAGAGGAAGAAAACAGAAGATGGGAGTCGGTTAGGAAGCATACTAAATATACAATTAATAAAAAGTGCCACTTTCATTCCCTCAAATACACCAACATGAACACCAACAAGCATGCAAACGTAACTGTTTAGTAAAGGTCATGATTGGGACTGTTTTTCAGAGGCCATGTATTCACTGATTGAAATATCAGAGCCTCAAGAAGGTGCATGAACTTGGAAACTGTTCCTGGTCAGTAAGGAGTCAGCTGTCCCAGATCACACCCTGGTTGCAGTGAAATCTGTGGGACCTCAGTTCAGTCTAATTTTAACACTGCTGCAGTAAGGTGTTTTTAAGTGACAATGTAACCTCAGGACAGGACAGCGCTGTTGGCCACACTGTACGCACTTGCAGAAGTGTGCAAGCGCTGCTAAGAGCACCTGTATCGTCTACTAACACTTGGTGTTTCTTTCAAAAGAAATAATGAAATACAGAATGATACAAACAGATCAGAGATTTTTTAAAAAGGATGACTTGTGAGCTACCTCCACCAGTTACATAATAAAACTGTCAGCTTTCTTTTTTAAAAGAGTGTGTTATTTACAGGCTTCCTTGATAGCTCAGTTGGTAAAGAATCCGCCTGCAATGCAGGTAGACCCTGGCTCGATCCCTGGGTTGGGAAGATCCCCTGGAGAAGGGAAAGGCTACCCACTCCAGTATTTTGGCCTGGAGAATTCCATGGACTGTATAGTCCATGGGGTCGCAGAGAGTCGGACATGGCTGACTATGTGCTTTCTGTAGACTTTGTAAAGTACCCTGTCAAGTGTTTAAGGCACAAAACCACTTCTTACACATGTCTGTGGATCCAGTACAGTTCCTAAAATATACAAGATATTCTATAAAAAAGAATTTGCAGGCTTGAATTGGAACCTGGTAGCCAGTAGCTGCCTACTAAATTCTAAGTAGTCAATTAATTTTTTGACCCTAAATCTAAAGGCCAATACAAGAGAAAAACCAAAATCCTGAGTGCTCTATTTAAATTCTATCAAAATTATAATTTGTCTATACTTATAGGTTATTTAAATTCCACTGAATTAAGTAGGTGTGTATTTCTTCTAAATATTTAATTTTTGAGTCTTCCTACCATATCTTACACATACCCCTCACTCCCCTCTCCTGGGAATGTTATTCTACATGGAATCACATGGATTGTGCGTCTGTTTACTGGCTCATCTTCCGTCTCGGGACTTTATCCTCCCGAGAACGGCAGCCCCAGCCCCCAGGAGAGGTGTGCACGCCAGTCTCTCGACACTGCGGAGATAGATGGTGCATGTCTGTGCATCACGCACACGAACGTCTAATGGAGCAAACAAACACTCAGGAAAGGAAATCCCTGCTGGGAGACCAAGCTGGACAGAGGACATGGGGGACCAGCGCCCCATCAGGCGAGCCGCTTCTCCGCCTGGGGACCGCGCTGGCGCAGAGCAGAGCAAGGCCACCCACGCTTCCCACCTGAGGGTTTGCGGCCATGACTGTGTAATTGCCGTCGTCCTCCAGCGTGGAGGCTGCGGTGTGCAGGGAGCAGGTCCCGCTGGGGTCGCTGCGGATGCTGTAGTGATCGTTCTTGGGGGAGATCTGCTTTCCATCCTTAAACCAGTAAATCTGTGGGAGGAAGCAGAGAGAAGGTGAGGCCTGTGTGTGTAGGGTGGGCGGGGGGCTGCTCTGCGCTCCTGTGACAGAACAGGACACCTGGGCAGGACCTTGACGTCCGAGGGACAAGGTGAGACAGCAAACAGGGTAGTTCTAGTCTAGCTTCAGAAGTTACACGTTCTCTTTCTTTCTAGAAGACGTACAGGGATTTCCCTGGTGGTCCAGTGGCTAAGACTCCTCGCTCCCAGTGCAGGAGGCCCAGGTTCAATCCTTGGTCAGGGAACTAGATTCCACTTGCCCCAGCTAAGATCACAGACCCTGCATGCTGCAGTTACGACACGGTGCCGCCAAATAATAAAGTAAGAAAAACGTATATTTTAAATAATAAATTAATATTAAAATAAGATATATTAATAATATATTAAATTATTAATAAAATTATATATATATATAAGACATACATAAGCGGCATTTACATTCATCCATTATTTACATGGAAGGCAGCGATGACTTCTCAGCTGGCATCACAGTTTTCTTTTTGCTTCTGTTTTCAATGTCCTAAGTGAACATGTATTACTAGCAAAGGTAAAAGCATTATCTCAAGATGAAAAAAACCTGACCCTAAAGTCCAGTCAATTCGTCTGTGTCAGACAAACAGAACAGGGTGAGAGGGCAGGGTGGGGGGAGCAGGTTGGGGGCACAGGGTTGAAGGTTACAGTCCACCAGCTCTCCCGACGATGTTAAACACAGTAGTATTTAAACGTATACTAATTTTCAAATAATAGTTGGAGTGACAGAAAATTGTGAAAAATACAATGGAAGTACATCTTGATTAGATAGAAATGTTCTAGACGGCCAAATGATCTCTTCTCCAGGTCCGTCCTCCCCTCTCTCACCTTTAGGCAAGATCCCAGGCAATCAGCTTGTCATGGTTTGGTGGTTATATCTGAGCTGGTCATGAACTTCACAGCAGAAGAGAGGCCGCAGTGACGGTCACAGAGCTGCAGCCCCAACACAGCCAGTACACTGTGTCGGCCGGAGGAAATGGCATCCTCGCTTTTCAAGCAGGATGCGGTCACCTCTGTTCCCTGCAGTCCAGGGCACTCCTAACTGATTCCCAGCAGAGGAAACCTACTTCAGAGCCTGCTGTAAAATGAACTTCCTCCTGCCTGTACATCACTTGGCAAGTTGAGACCACAGCTGGCCTTTCACGGCTACTCCTGTCAAAGCCTCTGAATCTGAGAAACGGTTCTTAAACCTTCCATGTCTAAGACAGGAAAAGGCTAGAAACAGACAACATGAAGCAAGTGCACCAACAATGAGGGTCTGAGAGCTGTAGCTCTTCCCTCCCTAGTTTCTATGGAAACAACGTTACCAGTATTGCCCGTCTCCAGAACCTAAAAGTTCATCATCGAAACAGACTAGCAACTTTCAGTCCTAAAAGCTAAGTTACATAATGGCTGACACTTCATAATTATCACGCTCTTACTGGTTGGCTTACTTCCTGGAACAAAGGAGCTCTGATCAGTATATAATTTCTCCCTCTCACATTCTTGCTGCTATGCCAGTTCTTTAGAATTCTTTTTTCCCTTTCATCCTATTTTTCACCTGTATTATACTTAGTAGACAACTTTCAAATGAGAATTAAGAGATGTATTGTGCTGAGCTGCTCAGTCATGTCTGACTATTCTCGACTCCATGGACTGCAGTCTGCCAGGCTCCTCTGTCCATGGGGATTCTCCAGGCAAAAGTACTGGAGTGGGCTGCTACGCCCTCCTCCAGGGGAGCTTCCCGACCCAGGGACTGAACCCAGATCTCCCGCATTGTAAGTGGATTCTTCACCATCTGAGCCACCAGGGAAGCCCAAATTAAGAGACAGTGCCAACATTCTACCAAGACTGCTCTGAGAGGAAAACAGGGTGAACTAGAACTTCGCTTCTGTCTTTTCATGTTTCAAGGGAACAAGCCTGTCGAGGGCAGAATATCCTGCGAGAGTGTCAAGGCGGGGCTTCCGCTTCTCACTGGGCCTCTCTCACTGTCTTCTCTCCAGTCCCAGGGAAAAGTGCAGTCCTGTGTGCTGTTCCGTGGGGCCGTGAGCGGTGATCCTAGTCTCTGTCTAAAGAGAGGGCCACCCGCCACCCAGTGTCCCCCTGTGCCTGTAGGACAGGGCTCTGGCTGGGCCAGCCCCAGCAGTGGTACTCCTGCCCCCTCCGCCTCTGTATCCACAGGAGGCCTGGGCTTTGTGGATTAAACATATGATTCCCATCAGTAGTGGCAGCTTCGCTCCTCTGTCCAGCACAGAGCACAGGCGGGGCTCAAGTTGAGGCCTGGCTGCCACAGCCCTCTGGCCTTGGGAAAGCTCGCCAACCTGCTGGAGCTGAGCCTGACACCTGCACCTGGGGTGTCGCAACGGTGACTCCATGGGAGGGAGAGGGGAGGGTGTGAGGCGCTCCTTGCCAGTCACTCTCCTAGTCTGTCTGTTCTGTCCCCTTAGATCCCATTCCATCCTACCCTATTCTGTTCAACCCTGTCCTAGTCTAGGGGCTGCCCTGGTGGCTCAGATGGTAAAGAATCTGCCTGCAACGCAGGAGATGTGGGTTCAGTCCCTGGGTGGGGAAGATCCCCTGGAGGAGGGCGTGGTAACCCACGCCAGTATTCCTGCCTGGAGAATCCCATGGACAGAGGAGCCTGGCGGGCTACAGTCCACGGGGTCGCAAGCAATAGGACACGACTGAGGGACTGGCACATTCAGTTTCAACTCTGGCACTTGTCCTCCTCCCACACACCCTGCAGGCTGGAGCCAGACCCATGCTCAGGGCACGCAGCTCTGAGGAGGCTGTGTCTCCACTCACCTTGGGCTTTGGGTCGCCGGCCACTCTGCACGTGAACGTCGCAGGCATACCCTCAAAGATCTTGTAATGCTTCAGCTTCACCTCAAAGAAGGGGGCCACTCCGCTCTCCACAGACATGTCCCCGCAGGGTGCCTCGTCCCCTGACTCCTCCACGGGGGACCGCTCCAGCCGGTACTCGATTTCGCTGATGAGCCTCTGCTCACAGCTGGAGACCTTGTACTCCTGAGTCAGACGGAGGGGCTGCATCACCGACTGGGCCCCTTGTGCTACACATTGCCCCATCAGACTCAGCCCCTCTGCAGTCAGGCTCCCGGAGGACAGCGATGTGTTTACTACAGAGCTCAACAAGTCTGCACCCCAGTCACTCCCACATGAAACAAAGAATGCCTGGAAGGACATGTGCTATTTCAAACCATCCTCAAGTCCTGTCAACCGAAAAACACCACAGCCACACAGCTAGGAGAATGAGTTTCTTTCCCTTCTCTCTCAGAATAGGGAGAAGGAAAAAAAAAGGCAACAGTGACTCCTAAACTGCTCATAAAAGTTAAGCACTGACGCCACGCTGACCCATCCCTGTCTGAGGGTGGGCACCTCCCAGATGGGCAGCTGCGGCTCACTCGGCCTTTTCTCCAGCGGTGCTGGAGAAATGGTACCTTATTCCCTTCTCCTGACAATCCTCCCCACCCAGCTTCCGACTTTCCCTCAGCTCCTCAGCTCTAGGCAACCATTCTCCACCCTCTTTAAAAGAAAAAGAGGTCTGAGAGTCCAGTCAAACATGCGGTTAAAAAAATAGGCATCAAGTGCCCGCCAGCATCCTCCAGTAATGAAGGGGTATCAAGAGACCGCTTGCTCATGAAGTATAGAAAAGGCAGCTCATTGTGAGACACTCTCTATTTAAGATTAAATGAAAGGCTGTTTCAAACAAGGTTTTCTCTTAAAGTTACTCAATCTTTAAAAAACAGTCTGGCATGGGGTTTCCCTGGTGCCCAGTGGATAAGACTTGGCACTATCAGTGGAGGGGGCAGGGTTCGAGCTAAGATGTTACACCCCACGTGGCACGCCCCCAACCCCAAAAAAGTCTGCTGGCTTGAAGGAAGAAATTCAGCAGAATGAATGAAACTGCAGGAGATACACAAGCTGCTTTGTCTAATCATTATCAAATTAATCAGTTTAAGAATTGGCTCTTTTTTCTCCTAGAAAACTTTTAGCAAATGAGAAACTTCTCACAATTTAAAATTCAGAGTAGTCATCAAGGACAGAATAAAATTCAAGTCTGTAAATGAACGACGTGACAAATCACACTGCAGTAACTCTGTGCCTCTGATACTGAATGAAAACAGACAGTGAGTGTATTGGTCACTAACGTGTGGCAGGAAGTGCAGACACACAAGCACATGAGGGAGAAGAGAGGAAGCGGACACAGAAGGACTGGGAGGAGAAGAGAGGTGAAGGTGACCTTTTGACCGTCCAGAGGGCTCTCTACAGAAGCACGAGATGGCCAGGGGTCCTGAAACAGCAGAAAAGGAGTAGTGAAGCCCAGTAAGAGAAGCGGCAAGAATCCAACCAGATTTCTAGCTTGAAGGGAAACTCTGGTGGGAGCAATATTTAGCACAGAAAAACTTACAGATTTTGAAGGCTGATCCATTTCTCAATAGACAGGAGAAAGAGTTTACCTGATCCTTTAAACTTGTGTTCTAAAGCTTTCTTTTATCTTAAAACTATTCAGTATATAGGGAGACTCCAAACAGAACCAGTGGAGATGATAAACAACTCACAGCAAACCCATGAAGGATTCTGGTGTTGCTGCTGCTGCGGCTGCTAAGTTGCTTCAGTCGTGTCCAACTCTGTGCGACCCCATAGACGGCAGCCCACTAGGCTTCCCCGTCCCTGGGATTCTCCAGGCAATAACACTGGAGTGGGTTGCCATTTCCTTCTCCAATGCATGAAAGTGAAAAGCGAAAGTGAAGTAGCTCAGCCGTGCCCGACTCTTAGCGACCCCATGGACTACAGCCCACCAGCTCCTCTGTCCATGGGATTTTCCAGGCAAGAATACTGGAGTGGGGTGCCATTGCCTTCTCTGCTGGTGTTTGCAGGGGACAAAGCAGATTCCCTGCTCATTATCGATTTTTAACTATATTTGTGAAGAAAAACATTCTTTTATGTACATAGATACTTCACCTGGATGAGATGTCAAGAATGTAATTGAAAATAGTCGTGAGTCATTTCACACAACTTCAGCGAATGTATGTTCCTCCACACAAACCTGTTTTGCATTACAGCACAGGACAGGGAAATCAGAAAGATACTTGAAAGAAGAGAAACTAATGGATAAGAGAAAAAGGACAGGTGTCATCGATGGAAATAACTCCATCACCCCCTCAACACAGGGCATGCTCACTAGCCGCTGGTCAGAGGCAGCCTGCGACCCACCCTTGGTTCTGCACAGAGCTGGCGCCAGGACCGGGTCCCTACGGAGGCTGGGGGTGGCGGGCGGAGAACACTCTGCTCTTCCGGGAAGCCGGGAGGATCGCATACCTGGTTGGCCGCCTCCTCTTCTGGCTCCTGGACGTTGAAGACAGTCGCACTGTCGGCACCCAGCAGCCGCCGAGCCATCCTTTCTTCATAGGTCAACCTCTAAGCAAAGAAGCCACACGAGTCAGAAAAATCTCACTGCTGCAGCGCCTTGAGAACACGAATGCAAAGAGCAAACGGGTCTGTTCTCTGTGACCGCTCCTCTCCACCTCCGGACGCCTGTGCAGCCAGGAGCCCTCTGCTCCGTGTTCACCTCCTCCCACTGGCCCTCCAGTCCTGACCTGGTGCTGAGAGTCAGGGTGACCCATCCCGAGAGCACACTGACGGTGAGCATGGCAAGCAACAGGGCAGAAGTCCCCGAAAAACGTGTCACGTATTTTATGCCTAATGATAAATATGGAGACAAAGACCTTTACATAGCAAGATGTTTTCTACAGGACGTGTACGGTCATAGCTATCACAGGCTTCAGAACAGCTCCGAGCCTGGGGAGGGAGTCCGAGGCTGGTGGGCAGTGCTGCTCCGAGAGCTCTTCTCCGGGGCCAGGCACGGGGGTGAACGCAGGCAAACACAGGACGTCGTGGAGGCTGGCTGCACACGCTGACCTAGCAGAGGGGCTGGAAGCGGCCTGCTGACCTGACACCCACGGCCTCGAGCCTCAGGGGAGACTGCTCCCAGCGAAGGTGGTGAGGCTCCTGCTTTCAGAGACCAGGGCTTTGGGCTGAACACAAACCAAACGGCCCACTCACGTTTGGTTTGATGGGTGCCCTTGAGTGCTGGCTCCAAAACAGTCATC
Organism: Budorcas taxicolor; assembly: GCF_023091745.1. Taxonomy (NCBI): domain Eukaryota; kingdom Metazoa; phylum Chordata; class Mammalia; order Artiodactyla; family Bovidae; genus Budorcas; species Budorcas taxicolor. Next base: position 4,290,877 of record NC_068917.1, on the reverse strand, counting down.
AGCCCATTCACTGGGGCATTTTAAAAACAAGCTTTTGATTCAAAATAGAGAATAATTAGTAACGCAAAATAAAATTTTAAAAAATGTGCAAGTTTTTTCAGATGAACTTCCAAACTTCTGAATCTAGACACAGACTCTCCTAGAAACTCTCTAATCAGGAAACTATGCTGGGTAAACCGCTGCTTTCCAGTATTTGCTGGTCTTAGTCCCAGCGGAAACCAGGAAGAGAAGCAGGACACATGCCAAATGGCAAAAAGACCTGAACAATTGGAACAATGGCCCTGTTTTGGGAAAGGGGGCTGAGGGTGAGGAGAGGTGGAGACAGGCACCTGTGGCATGGAGCGGCTCGTGTGCATGCTGCTGTGGAATTTTCTCACGTGCGTTAAAAAATAATGGGTCCAGTTTTCAGACACAGTTTTAAATACCTTTTTAAACACCTGCTCTCATAAAAAGCCTTCCTAATATTTGGCGAGGGCGGCCTGGTGCCACCCCATTCCTCTGGAGTGGAAGCATCACTCGATATTCAGGCCCGCGTCAGACGCACTTGCCACCACCAGCAGCCAGACTCACTCACTGCTGTGTTTCGGAACCACTTGCTGCGCCGTGTGAATATAAAAAGTCATATACGAAGACGCCAGAAATGCGGACAGAGTCACGTGCAGCGTCAGGAAAGAGCTGTTTGACGGTCACATTTTCTAAGAACAGAAACCTTACTTGTCCTTTTAAAATTCTCAAATGTGGAAATGTACGGAAAATACTGGAAATGTCGTTCACTGCTGAACAAATCCAAATAATATATACTTCTATGCAAGAGAGATATGACATATATATAACAAATATAAATACATGTAATAGTGTAATAATAATAGCTTATAGAAATCTTTTAAACCAAGAGTTATTAGTTCATAAGGAATATTTAAACAAACAAACAAAAAAACCTTGAAAAAAGCCTTTACCTGGCTTGAGAAAGATCCCGTAAGTCTTTGTTTTAATCTTTCAAAGGCTCTGGTTGACAGAGCCAGGGAAAACTTCCAGAATGTGTTCATTTGCACATGCGACCACTTGTTTCAGGGAGAAGGTACCTCCCCCGTGTGAAAATCTCAGTGAGGTGAGTAACGTGGGGTCTCTTTAGCATGTCAGTCTTCCTCAGCCCCAGATCAGTACCCAGCTCCCTCCTCTGGGCCCCAGCCTCCCAACCGAAGCAGTCTGTGCTCACGCCTTTATCTATCAGGGCGGGATAACCGCAGCTCCTAGAAAACAGAGTCAGCATGCAGGCTTGCCCCTCTGGAGAAGGTGCTCAGGGACACTTTACACAAGAGGCCCCTCTCTGCTTCTGCCGAAGAGCCAGGCCAATGCCCCTGGTAAAGCACACAGGTCACTGGCCACCCCCCTAAGAAATCTCATTTCCTAGACTCGTTTGCCTGTGCCCTTCAGGAACTCGGATGTGATAGGGGCAGTGAGCCCAGAAAACAAACAAGCCAACACCTGACAAGGAAGCACTGTCGAGGCGGCGCCTGTGTGGACTGCCTCCTCGCCTGTCTACAACCTGCCGCCTCGGAACAGCGAGCACTCCCTTCCAGAACCGAGCTGAGCCGCCCTGACAGACGAGCACAAGCGTGGTAACGGAACCCGCACCGGACAGTCTAGACCAGATCAGCATGGTCTCCTAAGGTGCGCGGCCTTCTCTGCAGAAGCAAGGCAGGGCAGGGCAGAGCCCAGAACTGAGTTCCCGTCCACCGCCTCTGGGCAGACAGATCTTGGGAACAGCCCCCAGCCCTACCCTCCTGCGGGACTGGTTCCCTCTCTCTGCCTCCCACCCAAGGACTCGCCAGGCCCGACCCTGCTTAGCTTCCAAGCAGGACAAGCTCGGGTGTGATCGGGGCGGTGTGACTGTAGACTGTCCCTTTTCTCTGTAGTGTTGGAGGGCCTCGGTGAGCTGTGGCCTCAGCATTCCTGCCCCCTCTACCTCCAAGCTGCTGTATTCCTCCCCAGCCCCCAGGAATGGTTCATGGAAGGAGGCCGCAAAGCCTCCCCCCATGCTCTCCCCTCCACAAGCAAACGTCAACCTGGAGAGGCGCGTGGGGGCTTGGGGGGGGGTGCTGCACCAGCTGTGAGGACAGTGCTCAGCTGAAGGCCAGGTGTGAGGCTGAGGCTCCAGCCCTGAGGCTGGTGAGGATGGAACTCGCAGGCTCCAGGGGCCGCCCCTACCGCCTGCCCCTGCTCAGCATGTCCCCGCCCTCTACCGCCCCCTACCGGCTGCCCGTTGTTCAGCAGGTCCTCCTTGAAGCGCAGCTTGCGTTCCAGGTCCTGGATGACCGCGTCCTTGGAGCCCTGGATCTCCTCGTCGGAGGCCATCCTGGCAGGTCTGCCGGCCTTCTTGGGAAGCCCCCTGCGGGAGAGCACACAGTGGAGGCAGGGTCAGGGTTTGGTCCGTCAGGCACACCAAGCCCAGCGCTTGGGGCTGTCCACCCTGGGCCCACGCCCCTCCTGCTGGGTGTGGACCAGTGTCACAGACACAACCGCTGGCACACACTGGCGTGTCACGGGGTGAGATGAGCACCGAGGTAGAAGAGGCAGCAGCAAGCAACATGTGGCACCGTCTGTATGCAGACCTGGGTTTCTGCCACGTCAGGTTGTGCCTTTGGGCATCAATCTGGACTGTTCATTGAAAGGACTGATGCTGAAGCTGGAGAATAAATCTAAATCATAGAACACACCTTGCGGCAGGAATTCTAGGTGGGACAGGAACGAAGAGGAAGCAGGAACGGATGCAGGCCGGGAGGGGATGGAGGAGGGATGAACGGAAGAGGACCCCAGGATGCTGTGTGGAGCGCCGGGAGCCGGCCAGCACCCCTGCCGACCCACTGGCTGGGGCCTTGCTCCATTCTGGGCACCAGAGCAGACTCTGTGCAGCAGCCTCGAGCCACTATTCTTGCGAAAATCAGCTCCTGCAGTGGCGGTGGGGAGGTGGTGCTGCCAGGCGACAGGAGGTGAGGGTCCGGGTGGAGCTGGACTGGGAGGACTGCATCGCGGAGGGGCAGCAAGAGCCAGCCCGGGGGGTCGGCGGGGCACCCGCTCCGTTTAACAGGGAGTCTCTCTTTCTGACAGCATCTCGTTTGGACTAATTACTAACGTGATTCAGCAAACACTAAGAAATTATGTTAAAACCTGAGCACAGAGTAAGGCTGAGGCTCTAAGGTCAGGGAGAAAGCAGGGTGCAGCGTCTGCCCCCAGCGTGGCACCCGCTGGCTTCCGAGGAGCAGAGAGCCACTCCTCAGGAATAAAGACGTGTCTGCTGACAGACATGCTCTCCCTTCACAGCGGTTTGTACAATTAAAAATTCAGACAGCTCTTCAAAGTAAACTGTTACCCAAACCAGCACTCTTCACCGCGCCCGGGAGCCAGTGACAGCCCCGCCTGCCTGGGTGCTGACCTGCCGTGCACACGGTCCTGCCCCGGGTGCGCCAGCGGAAGCACGACCACCGGGCCCGGTGAACAGTGCTCGCGTGCTTGGGGTAGGGGCTGCCTCCACTGGAGATACTCCGCTGACTGGACAAGTGTGCCTGTAGCCAGCTTTGGGAAGGGCACTGACCCCACAGCCTCAGGAAGGAAAGTGGGGAGGGACTGGATCCACAGAAATCCCCTAAACCCTGACCCACATCAAGGCCGCGGGCTGTGGGGAGGCCGTCCAGCCTCCCTGCCTCTGTGGTCCGTCGCCGCTCCTGCCCTCTGCCTGGCCCTCCGTTGCCCAGACATAAGACGCAAAACCGCATCTTCACAGACTGTTTAGAAGCTACTCTTTTACAGATGAGAACAAGACGATGCTAAATGCAAACAACGAAACAGCCATTAGTGCAACTGATGATTAAGAAAATAGAGATATCTGATTTGCTGTATGGCTCAGGAAACTCCAACAGGGGCTCTGTATCAACCTAGAAGGGTAGGACGGGGTGGGAGATGGGGGGGAGGTTCAAAAGGGAGGGGATATATATATACTTATAGCTTATTCATGTTCAGGTTTGAGAGAAAACAACAAAATTCTGTAAAGCAATTATCCTTCAATTAAAAAAAAAAGACAGGCAACTGCCAGGTGGAGACCTCAGTACCTGGGAGGGGCTTGTGCCAGTGCTCAGAAGTCACAGCCACTGTCTGTGTTCATGACAGCCTGACAGAGCACACGGGCAGCAGGGGAGATTCTTCTCACACCTGAATGAGGGCTGATGTCACTCCTGGAGGAGTAATCCCCGCCAGGGCTCAGCAGGAATGAGCGCCCATTTTTCAGAGGGAAGACTGCGAGAGTTATCAATGTCAACATGAGTGGCATACCAAGCTTGGCATCCAAAACTGCCCCCCAGGAATTCTGTGGTCTATGCCCTCTGGTTCCCAGGGGTACAGGTGTGACCATTCTGCCTGTCTGGCTTTGAATAGTGTTAGCGCCTGCATCCCCACGGCCTGCTCTGTGTCTTGGTCAAGAGAACTCACTGCTGCCTCTTGTGGCTGTGCAGGAAAACTGCACAAGTCACAAAACAAGGATTGGGATGGACACAGGCCATGCAAACCGGATGCCATGTGAAACAGATAACCAACAAGGACCTACTGGATAGCACAGGGGACTCTGCTCAGTGTTGCACGGCAGCCTGGATGAGAGGAGAGTTTGGGGGAGACTGGATACATGTGTATGTATGGCTGAGTCCCTTTGCTGTCCATCTGAAATCCTCGCAACATTGTTAACTGGCTGTACTCCAATATAAATTAAAAGTTAAAAGCAACACCAAAAAAATAAAATAGAGACAGCTGAAATTTGCATTTCAGATTTTGGTTTCAGATAGGCAAAGAAGCACAACAAAAAACCGACCAAACTAATGGATTGCTACTTCACCGAGTCACTTGTAATCAGTCTACTTACAGGTACTTGACGCGTATGGCAAAGCTGTCCAACCAGACAAACAACAGGTAAGTGAGCCTGATCTGTTGTTACAATCCACAAGTGCCCCACGAAACACAGACAAGTAACTGAAGAGCCAACTGACCAGGGTTGGGCAGCTCCTACAAACTCAAGGATGCCAACCGGTCTAAAAGGGACTCTCAGTCTTGGGCAAATCGGAACGGATTTATTTGAGTTATTATGATGGCTACAAAGTTTCTTTTTCATTTTTAATTCAGAATGCAAACCAGTGATCCCACAATTTTGCAGAGGAAAAAATGTTCCAAAGGTCACATGTATCAAACCAAAAGAAGGAATTCTTTAAGTGTGTGTGATTTTGCAACAGGAAATTTTTTGCGGACAAAAGGGTGACCACACAACTGTGGCTTCTAGGCTGGCATAGAGCTGGAGGCCTGGGGTCACCACTGAACATGGTGTCAGAGGGCCCACCTCCCTTGGGTACAGCTTCCCACAGCCATAAAATTGGAGTGATGTCCCCATTAGCTTTGAAGAAATGGCAGGAGCTGCTGGTCTCCTCTCTGGCAATATTTATAAAATACCATGACTCCATATGAGTAAGCACTTCTGTTACTTGAGATGAGCCCTTAAAACTGCTGAATACAAGGGAATTTCAAAGTCGGAGACCAGAATGAACTACTGTTTCTGCCTAAGATGGTAAAAGGTGTGACACCGCCCCCTTGTCCAAGGTGGTGGTGGACTCATCTTTCACCAAATTCCAATTGACAAATGTTGTTGTTCAGTTGCTATGTCCTGTCTGATTCTGAGACCCCACTGACTGCAGTATACCAGGCTTCCCTGTCCATCACCATCTCCCGGAGCTTGCTCAAACTCATATCCATTGAGATGGTGATGACATCCAATGATCTCATCTTCTGTTGTCCCCTTCTCCTGACCTCAATCTTTCCCAGCATCAGGGTCTTTTCCAATGAGTCAGTGCTTTGCATCCGGTGGCCAAAGTATCAGAGCTTTAGCTTTAGCATCAGTCCTTCCGATGAACATTCAGGACTGATTTCTTTTAGATTGACTGGTTTGATCTCTTTGCAGTCCAAGGGACTCTCCAGAGTCTTCTCCAGCACCACAGTTCAAAAGCATCAATTCTTTGGGACTCAGTCTTCTCTATGGTCAGGCTCTCACATCCGTACCTGACTATTGGAAAAATGACAGCTTTGACTAGACAGACGTCTGCTGGTAAAATGATGTCTCTGCTTTTAAAATCACTGTCTAGGTATGTCACAGCTTTTCTTCCAAACAGCAAGTGTTTTCATGGCACTTCCATGGTACGAAGACAAAGGGTATCATGTAACAAAGAGTCAAAGGTTTGCTCAGGCCAGAGGTTGGACTCGACTCTGGATGAAGCCCGTGATTACACCACTACCATCCTTGCTCCCCTCCTTATGTGACTATTTACAGTCACCCGACTGAGCTTTTTTCCATAAGGACCTGAGAAAAAGCCAGATTTCAATCGCAGAATCCTCAGGCAGCGTTTAGAAAATGCCTAACGAAGCAGGACGCACCTAACAAAGCAGGACACACTGGCACTAACAGGCACTAACAGGCACTCCTGGGCACACCTGGAGGGCAAACAGCAGTCTCATCGCGAAGGAGCCACAAGCCCACCCCAGGGTGGGAACCTGCTGTGAATGAGTGTAACTCGAATTCTAGGGTCTCCTCACTTTTATTCCCATAGGAAACCCTACTTAGGGTCTCCTCCTTTTCTCTCTGAAGAGTACTGGGATCCTGCCAGCCCTGAAGCAGGATTCCAACAGGGAGGGTTGAGATGTGGCCCTGGCCTCGCCTTGGCCAGCACACAGTTCTGACCTCCTCAGTGGATGGGTGAGTGCCAGCTCTTACTACACTTCAAGACGTGCCAGACGCCTCCCCGTGGGTTTGTTTTGCCAGCTTATTTATCCTCACAGGGTTTCCAAGAGAAGATCTTAGAGGGCTGCCACGCCAGCACTGTGACCTAAGGAAAGCCATTCAGTCTGGCAGAAGATGATGGATCCCTGTAGAGATGGGGTAGGGGGCTGGGGCCAGGGCTGGCTGCATCATTCAGGGACAGGGCCTCGTATCTCCACCAAGTGTGGCCCCTCCAGCCACTGCCCGGATGGAAATGTGCGCGTGGACGAGTTCACCTCCTGATCCCGGCACGCAGGGACCGCAACCTCCCCTCGGCGCGCACCCTGACCCCACCTCGGCCCCCAGCAGCTGGACCCCCACCGTGCGCAGACCCGAGCAGAGGGGTGGCGGGCACTCACGCAGCGGGGGCGGCGCGCGGCAGGCCGAGAGCGGAGACCCCGGTGGAGACGGTGGTGGCGGTGGCGGGCTGCGAGGGCAGCAGGGCACGGAGCAGCGCTGCGGGCGCGGGGCCTGGGCGGGCGGCGCGGGGCGCGGGGCCCGGGCCGGGCGGAGGCGGCGGCGGCGGCGGCGGGAAGAAGTCGGGCCCGGTGGCGAGCGCCGGCGGGCTGAGCGGCGGCGGCGGCGGCGGGAGCGCGCCCCACTCGGGCTCAGAGGTGGGCGGGGACGCGGGCGCCGGGGACCGGGGCGCGCTGGGGCTCAGGCTCTGGGCGGCGATGAACTGCTTGGGGCGCGCGTAGCTGAAGGAGCTGGAGGCCTGCATGGCGGGCGCGGGGCGGGCAGCCAGCGCGCTCATGGGCTCCGCGCGCGACTCCGGCGGCTCCGGGGACGCGGGCGGCGAGGGGCGCGCGCGGGCCTCGCGCTCCCGGCGGATCTGCTGCTGCAGCTGCTGGATCCTGAGCGCGTCCCTGCAGGGAGAAAGGGACACCTTCAGATGTGCGGCAGGGTCGGGGCGCGGGAACCGCGACCCCCAGAAGCCCGAGGGCCCCCGAGGACACCGCTGGCCAGCGTCTCACCGGACTCAGACCTGAGGCGAGCCGAGCCGGCTAACAGGTGCCAGTGGGCACTGTCTGACCCCCGGGAGCCACAGCACTGCATTTTAACAGAACCAGAATCTCTTAAGCGGAAAACTTCGAACTCGAGTTCTCACCCTCTCATCTGGGGCCAACGTTTTGGGAAAAATTTATCACAATGGGAAAGTTAAAAGAAACACCCGATTTAATTTATTTTTGGCAGATTTAGGTGAATCCAATTTGCCTGCCTCATTGCTGTCAACTCTGTAATCAATAAATACCACAGGCTGATCTGGGGGTGGGGTGGGGTGGGGGGAGACCTACTGTGATTTCTGCCTTTGCTCCCTAAAAACCACATGCCGTTTATTCTACCCCAATTTTGAAACTGCCAACTGTTTACACCAACCTTAATACATACTGACATTTGGCATCACATCTGAAACACATATAACACCCATCGTTCACAGGCAGGGGTTCAATAAGCAGTAATGAATTATTGATTTTACAATGTGCTGTGCTCTGCCTCTCAGCTGTGTCCAACTCTTTGTGACCCCATGGACTACAGCCCTCTAGGTTCCCCTATCCATGGGATTCTCCAGGCAAGAATACTAGAGTAGGTTGTCATGCCCTCCTCCAGGGGATCTTCCCAACCCAGGAACTGAAGCCAAGTCTCTTGCATTGCAGGCAGATTCTTTACTGTCTGAGCCCCCAGGGCAGCCCAAGAATACTGGAGTGGGTAGCCTATCCCTTCTCCAGAAGATTTTCCCAACCCAGGAGTTGAACTGGTTTCTTCTGCATTGTGGGTGGATTCTTTACCAGCTGAGCTACCAGGGAAGCTCTGGTATTTTACAATACTGCAGCTTTAATTCCTCAAGTATTTTCTACCAAGCAGAGTTTGAATTTTTTTTGATAAAGAAGTCAGCAAGTAGCTAGTAATCGGCTAAAGTCGTACTCTCATTTTACTCAAAACCTTTCCTCTCGAGCTGAGTTTTACATCCAGGATGTTTTCCTTTATCCACACAGTGACCATATCTGTCAGAAGAAACGTCGACAGAAGGTGGCACTCTAAGCACAAATAAAACAGGAACAGTCCACGGAGAAGCAGGGCTATGCTAACCTGAAACCATTTAAGACTGAAAAGCAACCCTCCCACTGAAACATGTATATTACTGTATGTGACACAGATCAGTCCAAGTTCAATGCATGAAACAGGGCACTCAAAGCTGGTGCACTGGGACAACCCAGAGGGATGGAATGGGGAGGGAGGTGGGAGGGGGGTTCAGGATGGGGGACATATGTACACCCATGGCTGATTCATGTCAATGTATGGCAAGAACCACCACAATACTGTAAAGTAATTAGCCTCCGATTAGAATAAATTGATTAATCCCCCCAAGCCTTCCTTATCTATAGGCATTAAATCTTCAAACTCAAAGCAATAAGAGGGACTGAAGCTCCTGATCAAGGGTTAAAGAAAAAAGGGATTCAGATCTGTTACCAAGTGTCACTAGATACAACATCGGCGAAGGAATCGCTCAACTCCTTCCCACATCGCTCAACTCCTTCCCACGAATCGATTCCCAGCTATAGTTTAACAGTGAAGTGATTACAATGAAGCACATGAAAACTGAAAAGTGTAAGGACAACAGGGCTGCACATGAGAAGCTGAGCCAAGCAGCCAGGCTTCCAGCAGCGGTGAACTCTGGGCAGTCCCAGCGAGATGGGCTGAGACTGGGACGCTCTGCTGCAGGGCATGCACCTGGACACACCGCTCCTTGAGTAACAAAGAACTGCAGGGTCTGATGACACCCGCGTGCCTGCGCAGTGGGGCAGATTATGGACCACGAGAGACCAAGAGACCAAAAAGCCCAGCTGCCGCTTCTGAAGAGCCAGGAGCAAAAGCAGGTTCTTCACATGCCCCCTGCACACAGCACCACCAGAGGGACAGGCAAGCCACCTAAGCCACCCCTCTGGCTTGTCTCCTGGACACACCACTACCCTCACCCCACAGAAGGGAGCAGCTCAGCCTCTCTCTACTCCAGGAGTGCGCAAGCAAGGGCACCTGTTACTTGTTCTTGTTCCCCACCTGGCCCCCGCCCTCTGCAGCAGCAGGGGCCCCAAGAAAAGCCTTGTATGAATTTCTTATCTGGCCACTGGTTGATTTCTATTGATTGTGGAAGGCCAAGAGCACTGGTGCGTAACACTATGGAGCTTGGTTCGAATGCTTTAAAAGCAGCCGTGCCACTGCTGGGATACACTGGATGCTGAAGCTCATCACAGAATTCTGCGGTTTGGGTAGAGTGAACTGACCAAGGAATGGGACTCATGAACACCACCCACCAATGCTGACTTCCTGACTCCCCAGATGCTCCTTTCTGACCTCCCTGCGTTTACTTTCTTCTTAATTCCTACTCCCCAGAAGATGTGTCCTACCCCTGGACCGTCTATCCCCCCACCATCCAGCTGATCTGCCCCAGGACTGGAACTGCCCTGTGTGCACTGTGGAAGGCACGCTCTGTGCTCGGCTCACCTCCTCTCGGCCAGCTGGGCTCATGACAGCCAGGGCTTCAGCTCTCTCTGAAGGTATTTCCAGCCTGGCTGTGTGAAGCTGCCCTGGCACATGGCTCTAGACATCACGCTGTCTCTGTGTTTGTGTGGGGACTCCCCTGCCCCAGGTCAGGGATGGCCCCTGACAAGCCAGGCTTCTTCAAAGAAGCCAGCCAAGGAAGCTCAGACCATCACGATGCTGGTTCTAACGTTGTCCATGGGCTCAAGCCTACTCATCCAGGCATTAAAAAACCCCACCACATTTGCTAACTTGCAAGGGCTTTCCAGTGGTCATGTATGGATGTGAGAGTTGGACTGGGAAGAAGGCTGAGTGCCGAAGAATTGATGCTTTTGAACTGTGGTGTTGGAGAAGACTCTTGAGAGTCCCTTGGACTGCAAGGAGATCTAACCAGTCCATTCTAAAGGAGATCAGCCCTGGGATTTCTTTGGAAAGAATGATGCTAAAGCTGAAACTCCAGTACTTTGGCCACCTCATGAGAAGAGTTGACTCATTGGAAAAGCCTCTGATGCTGGGAGGGATTGGGGGCAGGAGGAGAAGGGGACGACAGAGGATGAGATGGCTGGATGGCATCATCGACTCAATAGACGTGAGTTTGAGTGAGCTCCAGGAGATGGTGATGGACAGGGAGGCCTGGCGTGCTGTGATTCATGGGGTCGCAAGGAGTCGGACACGACTGAGCGACTGAACTGAACTGAACTGAAGGGCTTAAAACTGCTGAGATGCTACTGTTAGCAGTAAGTGCCAGTGCAAGACGCTAGTGCAGTTTCTGTTCATTTCACAAGAAGTGAACAGGCATCCCGGTGATCCGTTCCTAGAACACCCTGCATGAAGAACTGGGCCACCCCCCACCCAACCCCCCATTTTGTGCGAGTGAGGATGTAACAGGCATGACACTGCAGGGCTGGGGGAAGGGGGGGCTGAGCAATCATTTTCAATCTGAACGCTTCTGACTTGGTTTCTGTGCAAATTCTGATATTTAAAAAAATAACAACTGAATTAAATGATTTTCACACCTGGATTCTGAGATGACGAAATGCACGAATCTAAGTCACTTTCTCAGTTCCCAAGTTATCTTTATAAAACTTGGTTTTCACAGAGAGACAAAAAAGCAAATGAAATGAAAGGTCTCAGAAAGGCAAGCTTGCCTGCGGCTTCAGGAAATCACCCAGAGCTATCTGTCACATTGACATCAGTTTTAGAAATGCTTCCCCGGATCTAACTCCAAAGCAGGGGGGAAAAGCAAATATGAACAATACGTCAAGCTAAAAAGCTTCTGCACAGCAAAGGAAATACCATCAAGACAAAAAGGCAATATACTGAGTGGGGAAAGATAGCTGTGAATTGTATACTCTGTGAAAGTGAAAGTCTCTCTGTCGTGTCTGACTCTCTGCGACCCCATGGACCATACAGTCTATGGAATTCCCCAGGCCAGAATACCGGAGTGGGTAGCCGTTCCCTTCTCCGGAGGATCTTCCCAACCCAGGGATCTAACCCAGGTCTCCTGCACTGCAGGCGGTTTCTTTACCAGCTGTATATCCTGTAAGGAGTTAATATCCAAAATACATAAAGACTCGTTCAACTCAACAACAAAAACACAAACAACAAAAACAAAAAAAAAAGGCAGAGGCTCTGAACAGACATTTTCCCAAGGAAGACATACAGATGCCAAAAGGCACATGAAGGGATGCCCAACATGGCTAATCAGCAGGGAAATGCACATCAAAACCACAGCGAGGTGTCGCCTCACACGTCAGAACGGCCATCATCAGAAAGGCAAGGAATAACAAATGTTGGAGCGGAGTGGCAAGAAGAGGGAATTTCTACTGCCTAGCACAGGGAACTCTGCTTGGGATTCCGCAGTAACTTAAATGAGAAAAAGAACCTGAAAAATGTTAATAGAAAAAAATTTAAGAAAAAAAAATTCTGCTAGCAGGAATGTAAACTGGGGTACCCACTATGGAAAACAGTATTGAGATTCCTCAAGAAACTGAAAATATAATGACTACAGTATGATCCAACAACTCCACCTCTCATTTATCTAAAGAAAATGAAAACACTAATTTGAAAAGATATACACACCCCACTGTTCACAGCAGCATATTCACCATAGCCAAGATGTAAAATCAACCTAAGTGTCCAGTGACAGATGAATGGACACAGAATATGTGGTGTGTACAGACAGTATGTATGTACACACCCATGTACACACCCATGTACACACCCATGTACACACCCATGTACACACCCATGTACACAATGGTGTACTACTCAGCCATAAACACAAAAATAACTGCTGCCATTTCGTGACAACGTGGATGGACCTGGAGGCTCAAGACAAATACCATGTGACTTTTACTCATATGGGGAATCTAAACAAACAAAATACACAGGTAAAGACATTAGTCTAGCTGTTACCGGAGGGAAGCGGCTTGGGAGGCGTGAAAGGGGTGAAGGGGTCAAGTGTGACCTGCAGTGGCGCCCACTCTGCAGTGTGTATGACATGGCACTCCCATGCTCTACACCTGAAACCCACATAATAAAAATGAAACACTCAGTATTTGTAAAACACCTTTTAAAAAGCTATTTGTTAGAAAACAATTCATCACTTTTTTGGTGTTCCCATTTTTCCTGCTACCCTTTCTCTGAAAATGGAAGAATATGAACTGATGTGAGTGTCTTGGGGGCTCCGTGTAAGGTGGGAAACTCGGGTGAAGGCTCCCAGCCTGAACCAGGACAGTGAGGCCATCCTGTTAAAGCTGCCCCGTCCAGCCCCTTCCGTTCCCCTCCTCACCCCACCACACCCCCAGTTCAGAAAGTCTCAGCAGTTCTCTGCTCTTCCCTCCTTCAATTCTGAAGAACGAGCTCGCAGGACTCTGCTCACGTGCCACAGCCCGTGTATAAAAGGGAACCCGCTAAGTGACTTGTTCAAGGTCGCGTCAGTTCCTGGAGAACCAGGCAGGTGTGTGGAGGAGAACTGGGACCTTTCACAGGGTTTCTAAGGAGCCTGTGGTCCCTTTCCCTCCGGAGGACCCTTCACTCTCACACCTCTTTGCTCCCATAGCAACCCGTGCCTTTCGGATCGGAACCATTGGGCAAAGTTTCAAATGTCTATACATGGAGGCATGGACTCTTTCCAGGGTGAGGTGGTGCAGCTCTGGCAGATCCGGAGGAGATGTGTCAGGACTAATGAGGGGTCCTGTCTGTCACAGGAATCACAACTCCCCATCCTCCCACCCCTGACTGTCTGGGCACGGCTGTCAGCAGGAACAGATTTATCGATGGCTGAGTGGGGAAGATTCGGATTTGACCGAGAGAAACAGAGCTGTGGAAACCACTTTCAGTTCCGATTCTGTCCTCTCCCCTGTCACCTGTTGAAGGCAGCCTTGGAGAAGCCAGGCAGCCGAGGGGCAAAGCGCAGTGGGGGCAAAGAGGCTGGCCCGGCAGGGGCACGACGGGACGCACCGGCGAGATGCACGCTGTCCCCCTATGAGCCCCACAAACGCCTCTCACACAAGCACGGCCACGCCCGCCCTGGCTGCCTTTCAGAGAGGACCACCTTCTTCCTGCAGGGACCGGCCTCTTCACGGGCAAGTGGACAACAGGGCCTCGTTGGGAGGGGGCCTGGAGACCGGGGCAGGGACTGAGCCAGGGTTGGGCTCCCCACCTTCTGCTCACGAAGCCATGGGGGGTGGGAGGTGGGTGCTGGCCTGGGAGGGTGGCTGACAAGCCCGTGGGTTAGGGAGGGAGGGCAGGGGGGCTCCAAAGCCATGCGCTGCGTCGTCCCATCCCGACTGCTCAGTAAACAGAAAAAGGTTATGGCTCTGTCCCTGGGGGCCGTAGCCCAAGGTCAAAATGAACGCTGCGAAAGCAGGCTTCTGGAAAGCAGCTTCTGTGTGACTTGGAAAGTCCCAGGGCTCACGGCGATGGAGATGGAGCAATCACAACTGTCCGCAGGGACTCCTGGGGTCATGAGGCTGGAAAGCTGTCATGCTCTCAGAGTAAACAGGCTGTGGCGCGCATGCTTTCCTTCCCTTCCGACTATGTGACACAGAAGCCCTGCACCCTGTGAACTGGGCCCTGCGGTTCAGAAGGACTTTAAGGCAGGGCTGTGACCCGCAGCCTGCTCCCAGCACCCACCGCTCACAGACGCGGGGACACATCACGGTCCAGCACAAGCATCTGACGTGTTCAGGCAGGCTGCCTGACACAGGCCCACCTGGGACCGCCCAACGCCAGGCATTTTCACACGAAGGCAGGTAAGTGAACTTGGGATAAAGTGCTGGGTGCTCCCACAAGGGAGTCCTCTCCGACTGGGATGAGCTCAGCATTGTATGTCTGAGAGCTCAGCAGATTAATTCTGGGTGCCTACAGACAGGATATAGAATACCCAGAAGGGCTTCAGTCAGGACTGTGGCAGCTCCCGCTGTGACCTGAGGCTCGCCCAGCAGGGGCACGACGGGACGCACCGGCAAGACGCACGCTGTCCTTCAGTGGCCTTGTCCTGTATGCACGCTTCAGTGTGCGTCTTCCACCACAGAAACGATGCCCACTGGGTGAGAGCTACCCTACACCTGAGTACTGCCCCTGGAGACAGGTATACAAGGGCTTCCCAGGCCGCTCAGTGGTAAAGAACACGCCCACCAACGAGGAGACCAGGGTTCGATCCCTGGGTTGGGAAGATCCCCTGGAGGAGGAAATGGCAACCCACTCCAGTGTTCTTGGCAGGAAAATCCCATGGACAGAGGAGCCTGGAGGGCTACAGTCCATGGGGTCACACAGACTTGGACACAACTGAGCACCTCTAAGCACACTACACAACAGGTATACAGGTCACAGTCTAGAGGACAACCACTTAGACCATCAAAACGAGTTAGCAGGAGGCAAACGAGAATGCACTGCGCTGGGTTCAAGGGAGGCTATGAGCGCAAAGCTAACTATTAACAAGTATTTAGAAGCATCCTCCAGGAAAAACAAATGCAAAAAGGCAAAACGGTTGTCTCAGGAGGCCTTACAAATAGCTGAGAAAAGAAGAGTAGCTAAAGGCAAAGGCAAAAAGGAAAGATATACCCATCTGAATGCAGAGTTCCAAAGAATAGCAAGGAGAGATAAGAGAGCCTTCCTCAGTGATCAATGCAAAGAAATAAGAGGAAAACAATAGAATGGGAAAGACTAGAGGTCTCTTCAAGAAAATTAGAGATACCAAGGGAACATTTCAAGTAAAGATGGGCACAATAAAGGACAGAAATGGTATGGACCTAACAGAATCAGAAGATATTAAGAAGAGGTGGCAAGAATACAAATAACTATACAAAAAAGATCTTCATGACCCAGATAACCATGATGGTGTGATCACTCACCTAGAGCCAGACATCCTGGAATGCAAAGTCAAGTGGGCCTTAGGAAGCATCACTATGAACAAAGCTAGTGGAGGTGATGGAATTTCAATTGAGCTATTTCAAATCCTAAACGATGATGCTGATAAAGTGCTGCACTCAATATGCCAGAAAATTTGGAAAACTCAGCAGTGGCCACAGGACTGGAAAAGGTCAGTTTTCATTCCAATCCCAAAGAAAGGCAATGCCAAAGAATGTTCAAACTACCACACAATTGCACACATCTCATATGCTAGTAAAGTAATGCTCAAAATTCTCCAAGTTAGGCTTCAACAGTATATGAACCGAGAACTTCCAGATGTTTAAGCTGGATTTAGAAAAGGCAGAGGAACCAGACATCAAACTGCCAACATCTGTTGGATCATCAAAAAAGCAAGACAGTACCAGAAAACCATCTACTTTTTGCTTTATTGACTACACCAAAGCCTTTGACTGTGGATCCCAACAAACTGTGGAAAACTGTGAAAGAGATGGGAATACCAGACCACCTTACTTGCCTCCTGAGAAATCAAGAAGCAACAGTTAAAACCAGACATGGAATAATGGACTGGTTCCAAACTGGGAAAGGAGTACGTCAAGGCTGTATATTGTCACCCCGCTTATTTAACTTCTATGCAGAGTACATCATGCGAAATGTCGGACTGGATGAAGCACAAGCTGGAATCAAGATTGTAGGGAGAAATATCAATAACTTTAGATACGCAGATGACATCACCCTTATGGCAGAAAGTGAAGAGGAACTAAAGAGCCTCTTGATGAAAGTGAAAGAGGAGAGTGAAAAAATTCAACATTCACAAAACGAAGATCATGGCATCTGGTCCCATCACTTCATGGGAAATAGATGCGGAAACAATGGAAACAGTGACAGACTTTATCTTCTTGGGTTCCAAAATCACTGCAGATGGTGACTGCAGCCATGAAATTAAAGGACGCTCGCTACTTGGAAGAAAAGCTGCGGCCAACCTAGACAGCATATTAAAAAGCAGAGACGTTACTTTGTCGACGAAGGTCCGTCTAGTCAAAGCTATGGTTTTTCCAGTAGTCATGTATGTATATGAGAGCTGGACCATAAAGAAAGCTGAGCACCAAAGAACTGATGTTTTGAACTGTTGTGCTGAAGAAGGCTCTTGAGAGTCCCTTGGACTGCAAGGAGATCAAACCAGTCCATCCTAAATCAGTCCTGAATATTCATTGGAAGGACTGATGTTGAAGCTGAAACTCCAATACTTTGGCCACCTGATGTGAAGAACTGATTCACTGGAAAAGACCCTGATGCTGGGAAAGACTGAAGCCATTAGGGGAAGGGAACGACACAGGATGAGATGGTTGGATGGCATCACTGACTCGACTGGCATGAGTTTGAGTGAGCTCTGGGAGATGGTGATGGACAGGGACGCCTGGCACATTGCAGTCCACGGGGTCATAAAGAGCTGGACACGACTGATGACTGAACTGAACTGCAAAGCATCCCCCTAAGGCTGGGGGAGATGTCTGTGTCATCTTCCCCTCAGCTGTGGCTGCTGCCCTGAGTCCCAGAATCAGGGCTGTGAAGCCCAGGCTTGTATGATGAAAGATGACCTTGGGAAAAGGTGCTGCCTCTTAAACAACCTAAGGGCTTCACTCGCCTGGAAGAAAAGGCATTCTCCCACGTCTCTCCCCTCCAAGCAGTTTCGGCTCAGCTCTCCCCTCACATGTAGGTGCTCGCCAACTGCTGGGTGCATTTAATTAAAGTCTCCAGATTTCTGCCAAGTTCAAAACTAGCTGCTCCATTGGCCCGTGTGGCACTCAGGACACTGCAATGACTTTTTGAGGGATAAAGCCACCATCACACAGGTTATTCACAAGGAAAAGCACAGAGGCCACCAGAGAGAGAAATGTTCAAGTTCAACTCCAGCTTGCCCACTGGCTTTTTATGACATTGGACAATTCACTTCTCCCCTCTGGGACATAGCTTCTCAACTATCTTCAAGGTTCTAAAAAACTCTCAGGTCTATGAGCCTTAATCCTTAGTCCAGCAACATTTAAACATTATAAAGAGACTGATTTTTAAGGAACTTGTGAAGAACTAACCAGGTCCTGGTATGGTGCTTATTGTATACACGTAATAACCTTAGGCATATGCTGTTTTCACCTCCCTGTCAACTGTTTTGGAAAAATGAATGTATGTCCTGGCAAACATGAAGCAGCTTCAAAGGTATGAAGGACAGACTAAAATAATCTCACGGTAAAATCCTTCTCTAAGAGAAAGGACAGGCCTATGCAGTGAAAAATAATCACCTACTGGTTAACACGAGCTCCATTTCCTTTTCTTAAGGCAGATACACCTACAGACACATCCCATTCCGAAAGGAAGAAAAGCGGCTTTCGGGTTCTGCGTGGCTGGGTGCGTTTCCACCGCAATGTGCGGCCCTGAAGTGTGAACTCGCTGTTGTGTTAACAGACCTTTCTCCTCTTCCTACCACAGAACCTTTTTTGTCCCTTGGCCACTCTGACCTGATGCTGTAAATATTCTAAGACAGAAAGGGGTTCCACCCTAAAGGGGTCCCCCAGCCCATCCCCTCCCATCCTCGCCTTGCTGCCCTGCAACCCCCAGCCTCTTTCCTGGAGCCCTCTCCTCCTCTGACCTTTGACACCAGACCCATCTTCATTCCCTGAACTCTGACCAGGCCTCGTCTCCCCCACCGTCTCCCCCAGCTTTCTGTCCCCATGCTCTGTGCCTCCCTGACTTCTTCTGCATCACCCTTAGTCCCTCCCGGGTCCAGAACGCCAACCTGACAACCCACTTCCATGTGACAGAAACGCAGTACTTGACGTCAACTCAGCATATCTAAGTCAGAGTCCTGCTCAGCCCTCACCCATGTCTCCCCCACAAAAGATAGGACGTTCAAGGGCAAACATACAACCAGGCCAGGCTGTCAGGAATTCTCATTGAGGACGACAGGAAGGGGTCTCCTAGTCCTCCGCCAGCCGACTGACCACGTGGACGGGACCGCCCGAGGGAAGGCAGGCAAGCAAGAGCCAACACGTGAAAACAAGCCACGAGAGAAAAGATGAGCAAGCAGACGGGTGCCTCGGCCCGGGGCAGGCCACCTGCAGACCAGTCTCACTGAATTTCATGTGCTAACGCCTGCCTCGCCCCCATTTCTGGCTTAGGTTATTTGAGACGCTCTCTCACACTCTGAAGAAGGTGGCCTGGGGCCCAGCCATTCCAGCGTCCTTGGTGCACAAGACACGGAAATGGATACACGAGAGGTCACACGGCTGCACAGGCCTCACCAGGACAACCTGCAGGTGAGGACACACTAAGTTCAATACAGCTGCCCTGATGGAAGCTGGCAAACCAACGCGGGGACGAGCCCTCGCCTGCCCCCAAGCTGCGGAGCAGACCCTCCGGAGGACGGAGAGCCAGCGGTCCCCAGCGCTCATCTCCGCAGTGGGAACCAGAGCAAGATGGAGGGCAGTCTCCTCTTTCTGCTCTCACAGTCTTCTACACTTGTGGTCTGAGTACTTTTTAACGTTGGGCACAGAAAAAATATGATGGTAAAAATATATATATAAAATTCTTAAAACATTAATTATAAAATGTAACTCTTAAAACATAACTCCAGAAGCTACTATTCCAAGGAAGGTCACATCATAAAAGACGACACGGAGCTGGTGTCCAAGCAAATGCAGATTCCGGAAGCCCGAGGGGGTCGGCCCCGCAAGCGTGCGCATGTGTGTGTGTGTGTAGGGGCGGGGGTGGGGTGGGCCGCGTCCCCCCCGTGCGTTGGTGCGTGCGCGCGCGCGCGCGCGTGTGTGTGTGTGTGTGTGTGTAGGAGGCGGGGGTGGGGTGGGCCGCGTCCCCCCCGTGCGCGCGTGCGTGTGTGTGTGTGTGTAGGGGGCGGGGGTGGGGTGGGCCGCGTCCCCCCCGTGCGTTGGTGCGTGCGCGCGCGCGCGCGTGTGTGTGTGTGTGTGTGTAGGAGGCGGGGGTGGGGTGGGCCGCGTCCCCCCCGTGCGCACGTGCGCGCGTGCGTGCGTGAGTGTGTGTGTGTGTGTAGGGGGCGGGGGTGGGGTGGGCTGCGTCCCCCCCACCCCGCCTCTCCCATCACCGCTGTTGCGGTATCTCCTGCGCTAAGGCCGTCACCGGGCACCTTCCAGGTACCAAACACCCCTGTAAGTGCGAGTGCATACTGCCTCATTTAATCTTTCTAAACCCCCCACAGATCCTATCATCTCCACTTTACAGAAGAGAAAATGGAGGCACAAGGAGACACTGAAAGAGCTGTCAAGGTTATACACCTGGAAAGTGATGCAAACGCAGATTGAACCCAGGCGTCTGGCCCGTGAGCGCGACCCTGGCCTCTCCCATTAGGGCGGCAGGTTAATCCGGATCCATGTCTACTGGGGTCTCTCCAACCAGAGGACCTTTCTGGTGTGGGTTCTGCCCACGGCAGTGGGCGTCTGTCCCTTCTATGCCCTGTTCTTCCTTGTCACTGGGCCCTAGACACTGCAGTGGGGCTTGAACCAGATACACAGAGAACCCGCGGCATGTGCTGAAGACGTTCATGTGTATAACGGAGTTGCTGACATAATACCCACGGAGGTGATGCTGACGTCTACGCCAGGCTTGACAAACGTTCGCTCACCGGAGGAGCTCTAAGAATATACTAAGTAACTTGAAGGAGTTAAGCTCTGAAACTGAGAAATTAATTTGCTCCCAGAATTTCTTATTCCTGTATTTGTATTATCAACCAGCATATGTTACACTGAGGGACTAGTAAATGTCCTATGTGTGTGCACTGCTCAGTCGTGTCCAGCTCTTTGCAAACCAATTGTAGCCCGCCAGGCTCCTCTGTCCACGGAGCTTTCCAGGCAACGATCCTGGAGCCATTTCCTACTCGGGGGTCTTCCCAATGCAAGGATCGAACCTGTGCCTCTTACATCTCTTGTACTGGCAGGGAGATCCTTTACCACCGTGCCACTCATACCTGTGGGAAACATTCGGCATCTACTAAACAGCATCTATTTAGAGCTACCCAATCTCAGTCTAAAAGGCAGTAGAGGGACAGAAGGTGAGACACTGGTGAAGAGTCTCACTGCATATTTCACAAGTTAAAAGTGAATCCAAACTTCTAGGAACATTCAGGAGACAGGCCACCTAACACATAAAAACCCAGCATGGGTTTCAGGGCACAGAAGTTCCCATGTACGCTCAGTTCTGGCCTTTACTGTGCTCTTGGAAGAAGATGCTCCTTGAAGAGACAGAAAGAAGAATGCGGTGAACAGCTGGCACTGCGCCCTTGAGACGGCTCTGTCTCTGAGACCTGCCTCTTCCGGAACCCCTGCCACTGGTGCCACACCTCCCTGCAGAACTGAGGGCCACCAGCAACTTGGAGGCCTTGACTAAGACAGCTCTTGGCTTCCTCCTGTCTGTGGAATGCAAAGCTGAACTATTTTTAAATCGTCCTTTTAAGTATGCTTAAAATGCCTCCAAGTGTAAAACGCACTCATGTCTTTCAAGACTGGAATCTGAATACCACTCATTTGCTAAGTTACTCCATCTCCTGAGACTGAATCACTGAAGATGCTGGATTTTCAAAACACTATTACCTTTTACAGGCTGACGAACAACACTACTTTATAAAGATGACTTTCTAGGTTTGAGCACAGGCCCGTCTCTGAAGAATGAAACATTCTGAGTTAACAACTCGTGATAAATAATGACTTCAGCCTCCTGAGGGTAAAGCAAAGCAGTGAAAGGAATGCACAGGTGGGCCCAGGAACTCAGCGCAATCCAGCTCCTCTGAGAGGTCAGCTGTTGCTGGTCTCGGTGTCATCGTCTGAAGGTTCACAGTGCAGACGCGCAGACACCTGACCACCAGGCTCCAGCCCTACCCTCTCATCCAAGAAGGAAAATGTTCTTGAAAAAACTCAGAATGGCACTCTGGCAGGCTCGACAGACATGGTCAGTGAAGAGACTGCTGACTGTGGAAGGAATCATCAATTTTAAGTGACTGTGACCCTTTGTGCTTTGACCGGCTGGCCCTGACATTCCTTAGTGGTGGGGAGGAGGGGTGCTGGGGACAGTGCCCAGGGGTCTTCCCTGGAGAGGCAGGCCCACTCCTTCCAGCAGGAAATGAAGTCTATCCAAACGTCCTGGGAAGAACTGTAATAAATGTTCCCTTCCTGAGAAATGACTAAAACCACTAAAATAACCCTTAGATTAAAAAACCCAATTATTTATTGAAATGACTCTTAAGAAAAAAATGAGGGAGATTTATTAGAACCACATGAGGTCTCCAGCAGGACTACACATGACTCTGTTCAGTCCAGAGTCACTCATCTGGTGTTCCAGCAAGTGGGATTTTCTGTAACATGGTCTTCAGGCCCACCTCCAACACAGAGAAAGCCTGCAACATCCTGAAATGCCTTTCGGAAGAAAAAACTTCACAGAACGTACAGCTGTTGCATCGCACTTGTTTACGGAACTTCACAGATCTTCTCCAAGACACGCAGATGCTGAAGCCTGCTGCGCACACTGGGCTTACGATTATACTGTCCTGTCACACGCTAGCGGCCCCTCCCTGGGAGGAACGGTGCGCACACCTGAGCGCGCTGCTGCCGCTTGCTCTTGGCTGTGCCGCACAGCTTGGGGATCTCAGTTCCTGGACCAGGGATTGAACCTGGGCCACAGAAAGTGCCAAGTTCTGACCACTGGCATGCCAGGGAACTCCCGTGTTCTTTCTGAAACAGAAGACAAATAACGGGAAAAGCCACAGCAGGGAGTATAGCACCTGCGTGACAACGCACACGGGAGGGCGAGGGGTCCAGGGGAGGGGGGCACTGGGCCCCCCCACCCCGAGTATGAGGCCAGTTTGTGTGAGGTGAGGGGCTGACGGAGTAACTGGGTTTCCTCACTCCCGGCCTCCTGAGAGAAAACACCAAAGTGTGAACATCTTGCACTAAAAATTAAACCAAAAAGCCTTTTCTAACAAGAATATAGATAAAAATTCCAAAGAACAAAGGAACGATGGGTCCAATTCATTTGGCTTCCATCCAGGGCCATCTCCTCCCCGACGGGTGGGGTGAGCCTGGCTCAGAGCAGCACAGAGCTGAGGCCAGCGGGTCTGTGTCCCTGTGTGTGTGTGTTTACCTGCATATCTACACGCATCACATTCATAGGCGTCACATCTCTACACACATCACACCCACAGGCGTCACATCTCTACACGCGTCACACCCACAGGCGTCACATCTCTACACGTGTCACACCCACAGGCGTCACATCTCTACACACATCACACACCCACAGGCGTCACTTCCCTACACGCGTCACACCCACAGGCGTCACATCTCTACACGCGTCACATCTCTACACGCGTCACACCCACAGGCATCACATCTCTACACGCGTCACACCCACAGGCGTCACATATCCAAAGGCGTCACACCCACAGGCGTCACATCTCCACACGCGTCACATATCAACACGCATCACATCCACAGGCGTCACATATCGACACGCGTCACACATCCACAGGCGTCACATCTCTACAAGTGTCACATCTCTACACGTGTCACACCCACAGGCGTCACATCTCTACACGCGTCACACCCACAGGCGTCACATATCTACACACGTCACACTCACAGGCGTCACTTCCCTACACGCGTCAGAACCACAGGCGTCACATATCTACATGCGTCACACCCACAGGCGTCACTTCCCTACACGCGTCACACCCACAGGCGTCACATCTCTACACGCGTCACATCCATAGGCGTCACATCCCTACATGCGTCACACCCACAGGCGTCACATCTCTACACGCGTCACATATCAACACGCATCACATCCACAGGCGTCACATATCGACACGCGTCACACATCCACAGGCGTCACATCTCCACAAGTGTCACATCTCTACACGTGTCACACCCACAGGCGTCACATCCCTACACGCGTCACACCCACAGGCGTCACATCCCTACATGCGTCACATCCACAGGCGTCACATATCTACACGCGTCACACCCACAGGCGTCACTTCCCTACACGCATCACATCCACAGGCGTCACATATCTACACGCGTCACACCCACAGGCATCACTTCCCTACACGCGTCACACCCACAGGCGTCACATCTCTACACGTATCACATCCATAGGCGTCACATCCCTACATGCGTCACACCCACAGGCGTCACATATCTACACGCGTCACACCCACAGGCGTCACATATCTACACGCGTCACACCCACAGGCGTCACTTCCCTACACGCGTCACATCCACAGGTGTCACATCTCTACACGCGTCACATCTCTACATGTGTCACATCCACAGGAGTCACGTTTCTACACGCGTCACATCTCTACACGCGTCACACCCACAGGCGTCACGTCTCTACATGCGTCACACCCACAGGCGTCACATCTCCAAACGCGTCACATCCACAGGTGTCACATCTCTACACGCGTCACACCCACAGGGTCACATCCCTACACGCATCACACCCAGAGGCGTCACATCTCTACACGCGTCGTACCCCCACGTGTGTCATATGTCTACACGTGTAATGAGATAAGCCATATGAGCATAATGCACATTTTCAGGTTTAAATCTGACAGCATTATTGCCTGAAGAGGGTAGTTGTGAGTAAAAATGCTGTAAAGTCTATTTGATCGCGCTTGAATCCCTAACCTGACCTTCTAAGTGTGATCTACTGCCTTGTTTGTGACTGCCAGTAAACAAAATGATGTCTGTAACCTCAGAAGCATGAGCAATTCAGACCAAGGAACCAAGGAATTCACATGTATTTTTGTTGCTAATACCTTCTGAATAAATTCAGATTAATGTTACAGTTGGAAGTAAAGAGGCAAAAAAGAATGAATTGATGAGTGGCTTTTTTCTTTCTGTGGATATTTATCAATCTATAAAATATGCTGTAAGACATTTAAAGTCACTCATGATATATGTTTAATGACCTAATAATGACTAAATTTAGCGAGACCACCATGCTGTCCTCTTTTAAAAGTTGCTACTGTGTAGTATCAGGAGGATGCTGGGACCCTGAAGGGGAGGGCACTCCCTCCTACACTGTTTCCAGGTTGGGGTAGCCCTCCTTGCCTATATCCTCACCCCCCACCCTTCCTCCCTTTGTGAGTGTGGGGGTAGATATGACAATGCATCTGTGAAGGGGCAGGGAAGCTTTTCGGCTCAAGGCTGAGGTGTCATCGAGCTCAGGACACAGGCTTCTCCTCGAGTAGCAGATCTGAGGCTGGGATCTTCTCTCCTGACTCCTCAATCCATCACTCGAATAGTCCCAAACTTGAACACAGAGAAGCAGTAACCCCTCAACTATCTATACATCATTCACGCATCCTAAATCTGAAATAACCTCAGATGTACAGCCCCCCTTGTTAAGAAATCAGCGCACTCTCAAGGCAGCAGTCATCATTTGTTCAGACTTCTCATAGAGGATGGTGTGGGTGGTCTCAGGTTGACTCAGTGTAATGACAATAAAAGCATTAAACAGGGCTATGCCCCTGAGCAAGGCAACTGGAGGACCTTCTACTGATGGGCATCTCAGGCAGGTCCCTTCTCACTGGGGGCCTTCCACATCTCTCTGCCCCTCAGGAATTCTAGCAACAACACCTTTATTCACATTTTTTCAGACCAGTCAGGGCTTAGTATCCCCACCCTCCCCTGAAGACAGAAAGGTTGTCTTTATCAACCTTTTTAAATTCAGCTGATCTAAACACTTAGTTTAAATTTATCCTCACCCAGGGCTTGCAACTTTCTTACCTTGTAACAAAATACCACCATCAAACTTAAGTGTCAACACAATCTTTTTGAGCAACAGAACCTAACATTTTCGCTTTTAGAATTAAAGTACAAGGATGGGTCTGAAAATGGATAAAGTCATAACACAACTTTGTCTCTTTGAAAATGAACTCTTAATTGTAACTAACAACAACTGCAGACATTGCTACACAAGATTTCTTTTTATCTCTTTTAAAATTATATTGTATTTCTTAAAGAAGTGCCCATCATAAAAAAAAAAAAAAACAAAAACACGCCAAAAAAAAAATCTACTGGGTTTCCACATGCAAAATTAGTCTTCTTGGGCCCCAATTCATACCTTATACAAAACTTAACTTGAATCTTCAACTTAAACATGGACCTAAAATTATAAAATCTCACAAAGAAAACACAGGAACATCTTTGTGACTGTAAGTCAGGCAAAGATTTCTTGGAAAGAAAGTGAAAGTCACTCAGTCGTGTCTGACTCTTTGTGACCCCAAGGACTACTGCCCACCAGGCTCCTCTGTCCGTGGAATTCTCCAGGCAGGAATACTGGAGTGGGTTGTCATTCCCTTCTCTAGGGGATCTTCCTGACCCAGGTCTCCTACACTGCAGGCAGATTCTTTACTGTCTGAACCACCAGAGATTTCTTTGACAAATACCAAAAAGTGTGGTCCATGAAAGGAAAAAAAAAAAAAGATAAGACTTCTTTCGCCCTTCAAAATGCAAAGGCTACAAAAAGCAGGCTGTGAGAAGCAAGTTTTCCCTCTCATTTCAGCATTCCCCCCAGCTTCCAGCACACACCCTGCCCAGTCCCTGGCCCCTCCCGGGCCAGCGTGCGTGAGGACAGCACACAGACACGCAAGGCAGGGTGGCTCTACTGCTCTTTGTAACTAGAGTTTTTCCAAAACACAAACTTCCATATCTGATCCACTTCCTCACCACTTGGTGCCATGCTCCTGGTGGCCTCAGCTGGCCACGCACACAGTGGGGGCCAGATTCTTTAGGAGTAATCAGTATCAGTTTATTTAAGCAAATATGGAAAAGGAACAGAGTAAACATTTTAATTTGCTTGCCTTGGTGGAAATATGAAACTTCGTCCACTCATCTCCCTGCACGACTCCGGCCGCGCTTCCCAGCTCAGCTGTGGGATCTGGGGCCTGGCACCGACACACTGTCTGCCATGCACAGAAACCAGTTCTTCAGCTGCTCCTGTGCCTCTGCCTGTTAAGTGTTCTCAAATGATGAAATTCTCTTTTAGGTAAAAATGAGAATCTCCTCAGTCACTTTGATAATTAGAGAAGTATGTTGTTCAGTTGCTCAGTCGTGTCCAACTCTCAGCAACCCCATGGACCGCAGCACACCAGGCCTCCTTGTCCATCACCATCTCCTGGAGTTTGCTCAAACTCATGTCCATTGAGTCAGTGATGCCATCCAACCATCTCATCCTCTGTTATCTCGTCTCCTCCCGCCCTCAGCCTTTCCCAGGTCAGGGTCTTTTTCAATGAGAGAAGGTATCTGCCTGCAAACATGGTCCCACTACAGAGCCCAGTTCACTCCTAATGACCCGTTTAGTAGCTTCATGGACAAGAAGAGGACCTGTGTCTCCCTCGAGCTCACCATCCTGCTTCACAGCTTTTACCACTGACACGTCTTTTACACTTACGGCCTGCTCACCAGCCCTCCACCCACCGGTTCTAGCCCTGGAAGGGTGCGGCCTCCAGGGAAGGGAGGAGGGCCCAGGGGAGCCTGGCACACAGCCTGTCCTCAGCGGGTCCTTCTGCACCAAAGAGATCCCACTGCCCTGCTGTGAAGGGCGGGCACACGGTCGGCAAGGTGAGCGGACACTCCCGGACGTGACACAGGGGGATGGCCATAAACAGTATCTAACATTGCTTCTTCTGCACTGATGTGGGGGGTGCAGGCCTGTGAGACTCTCACTCTAAACCCTCAAAGCCTGTGCTGTCCGATCGTGGTGACTGCTGGCCGCTGAGGCTTGGCCACGTGGCTGACCCGGCCTGAGATGTGCTGTGAGTGTGAACCTCACACTTATTTCTGAAGATTTAGTTCAAAGACAGTGTAAAAATGACCTCACGCATCCTGTTTACACTGCATGCTGACACAGTATTTCTCATCTATTGGGTTAAACATGACACTACTAAGTTTAACGTTTCCTTTTCCTCTGTGGTCCGACTGCTGACTGACACGCAAGCTGTGCCGTGGCCTGTGGATGTGTCGGCAGCTCACACCCGACTTCTGGACCTCGCTCCTGGGGCTGGGCTCTATCTGTTCCCTGCGCCTGCTCCCGGAGATCTCGTCTTTGCGCAGTGAGTTACCCCGAAGGCCTGGCAGTCTGAGGGCCCGCCCTCAAGCACCGAGCCTGTAGGAGCAAGGACACTGTGGCTCAGGACAGGGGCACAAGCCAGCCCCCAGTGACTCACTCGTTTTCTATCTTGTTTGCCAACTTCCCAGCAAACAGTATCAGAAATTATTCTAACACAGTGCTTCTAACCTGTCCCACTCTTCTCTAAGACATTCGTGTGCCTGCTTAGGGCCCCTGGTCAGGGGGCCCCCACCATCTCAGGCCCAGTGCCCCCCTTTAGGCAGTAAGGGGAGACCCCAACGTCACAGGGAGCCTACGCTGCTAAAGGTCATGCTGCAGGGCTGTGGTGATGCGGGAAGGTCAGCCCCGCCGACTATCAGGGACATGAGCATCGTTAGGTAGGGGCTGGGGGTGAGGGGCAGTGAGGGGACAGGCCTGGGGCCGCTGGCTTGAGGGGAAGATGAAATGTGCAGAGCAGAGCAGAAGTGGAAACGATGTAGCATGTCGCCCAGAGAGGGACTGAAAGTTTCATCACAAATTTGATTTTTGCCTCCAATTTATAAACGGGCTTCCCTGGTGGCTCAGTGGTAAAGAATCCACCTTTGCAGTCTCCGCAATGCAGGAGACCTGGGTTCGATCCCTGGGTGGGGAAAATCACCTGGAGAAGGAAATGGCAACCCACTACAGTATTCTTGCCCAGAGGATCCTATGAACAAAGGAGCCTGGCAGGCTATAGTCCATGCGGTCGCAAACTTTCCAATTTATAAAAATGTTGAAATAAACACCTTAATGTCAAAGTACAGAAACAACTGCCTATGGCCTTGAAATGCAGACTGTTGTTATATCTGGAGTAGGTTTGGGAAGGGGAGACTCTAGAGTGAATACTGTGGGCAGAACAGCGCTTTTCAACATGCTCTGACAGACAGGCTTGCAAGGGCCTCCTGCTGAAAAGTCTGCTCTGAAAAGTTAGTACAGCCTCCTCAACCACCGTGCAAAGTATCTATCTGCTGACTGGAGAAACTGTATCTCAAAGAAAAGCTGCCAAGTTAAAAAGAGATCACAAAGGATGCTTTTTTCATTCTCTGAGAAAATGTTCAAATGTTAATAAAAGTATTACTTATGCTTGATCAAACTTTATAAAAATGAGATGCCAGGAAAAACATCTACCAGCATACTAGTGAGTGCAGGGGCTGGAAGAAAGGCCTCCTGGTGTTACTGAGGCAATCTGGCTAAAAATAGCCAGCAGCCCCCCTGCTTGGCAACCATTCTCCCCTGGAATTCGGCTGATGGAAATAAAACACACAGAGAGGCCTGGCCCCTCTCCACAACATTACATCATTCTTCCTTATTAGAAAAGCTTCTTCAAATCTGACATTCTGCCTGAAACAATCAGAGCTTAATTCTCAATGAGCAATCCCAGGCAGAGAGCTGGCCTAATCAGAAGGGTCTGAATGTCAGGAGGAACGTGGGTGAAGGCAGGCACGTTTCTGCCACGGTATCTGCCTTCTCTAAACAGCGGCACTGTAACGGGAAGCACTGAGAAGCTTTCATGTCCCCAGAGGAGAACACTTCAGAAGCGCATTTACTCTTAGTCCTCAAATGCTTGCTTCTACATACATTTTGAAATAGGCACACGTTATAGGGGACAAAGAAGGGAAATCAGAAATTCATCAACTCTCGATTTATCACAACTGCAATACTGGTTCTGACCAAACATTTTGGTATCCCACTCTAAGATGATTTTGCGGAAGTTAAGAAGCTAAGATCTCCCTCTCACCCCCAAAGACCCATTACTATTATGCTTGACTTGCAAGACAATTTCGGTAACCCTTTGGCCTGAGATGTTACCATATTACCATGTCAACCTGGCAACAAAAGCAAAAATAAGCAAGTGGGACTACACCAAACTAAAAAGCTTCTGTAGCAAAGGAAACCACCTACAAAATGAAAGGGCAACTATGGGACGGGAGAAAATACCTGTGTATCATCTATTTGATAAGGGGTTACAATCCAAAATATATAGAGAACTCAAGCAACTCAGCTTCAAACAAACAATCCAATTAAAAAATGGCAGAGTAACTGAATAGATATTTACCCAAAGATATTCAAAGAGCCAACAGGCACATGAAAAGATACTCAGTATCACTATTCATCACGGAAACACAAATCAAACTACAATGAGAAATCCACTCACACCTGTCAGGATGGCCATCATCAAAAAGACCACAAATAAACGCTGAAGAATGCAGAGAAAAGGGAACCCTCCTACGCTGGTGGTAGGAATGCAACTCAGCACATCCAGGAGGGAGAACAGTATGGAGTGGAGGGGCCTTGAAGAATTAAACATAGAGCTACTGTAGGATCCAGAAATCCCACGTCTTGGTATCTATCCACAGGAAATGAATTTATTATCTTGAAGAGCTATTTGTATGCGCATGCTCATTTACAACAGGCAAGACACAGAAACAGCCGAAGTGTCCGTCAGCAGATGAATGGGTAGAGGCGGCGGTGTGCACACACACTGGAGTAGCAGTCAGTCACGAGAGAGAGGGAGACTCTCATCTGCAGCAACGGGAGCACTCCGTGGAAGGAGAGCCATGACCAACCTAGACGGCATATTCAAAAGCAGAGACACTACTTTGGCGACTAAGGTCCGTCTAGTCAAGGCTATGGTTTTTCCAGTAGTCATGTATGGATGTGAGAGTTGAACTGTGAAGAAGGCTGAGTGCCGAAGAATTGACGCGTTTGAACTGTGGTGTCGGAGAAGACTCTTGAGAGTCCCTTGGACTGCAAGGAGATCCAACCAGTCCATTCTAAAGGAGATCAACCCTGGGATTTATTTGGAAGGAATGATGCTAAAGCTGAAACTCCAGTACTTTGGCCACTTCATGCGAAGAGTTGATTCACTGGAAAAGACTGATGCTGGGAGGGATTGGGGGCAGGAGGAGAAGGGGACGACAGAGGATGAGATGGCTGGATGGCATCACCAACTCGATGGACGTGAGTCTGAGTGAACTCTGGGAGTTGGTGATGGACAGGGAGGGCTGGCGTGCTGTGATTCACGGGGTCGCAAAGAGTCGGACACGACTGAGCGACTGAACTGAACTGAAGAGGGAAATACAAATTACAATGAGTGAGTGTCAATTGTAATTGCAAAGAATTTTACTGTTAAGGGAAGAAAAAAGATAGGATGGTAGCTGGAAAGGGAAATAGGGTCAAAAGAGCTCCTTTTTTAAAATTTTACTCACAAAAGTTTTTTGGAGTGTAGTGATTGCCCATGGGGTCGCAAAGAGTCGGACCCGACTGAGCGACTGAACTGAACTGAACGGACTCAGAGGATATTATGCTAAGTGAAATAAGTCAGACACAGAAAAACACTGTTATCACTTATATGTGGAATATTAAAACAAACAAACAGAAAACTTAATAGACAACAGACTGGTGGCTATCAGAGATGGGGGTTAGTGGGGGAAATGCATGAAGGAGGTCAAAGGGTACAAACTTCCAGTTATGAGGTGGGGAAGTCCTCGGGAGGCACTGCACGCTCGTTGCTGTTCAGCTGCTGTTCAGGCGTGGTGTCGGACTCTGCAGCCCCATGGACTGCAGCACGCCAGGCTTCCCTGTCCTTCACCATCACCACCGCTATAGTACTGCATGGTGACTACAGTTAACAATACTGTGTCGTATATTGGAAAGCCGGTAAGAGCAGATCTTAAAATTCTCACAAGGAACAAAATTTGTACCAACATAAGGTGATGGATGTTGGCTTACTGTGGCGATCACTTCACTGGAAAAAAAGAGAATCATACTTTAAAATGTTACATAATTAAATTTGTTTGCAAAAAAATATGCCAACTGATCTAGACTTCTTATGAAAGGTAAGATTTACAAAGTTAAGATGTAATTGTAAAGCAAAAATTAATGAAGGCAAACGTCTGCCTTCAATAATCACCTTTCCATAAATACAAACGGGGCTATTCATCAGTGTGCTGATTCTGACGTCTTTCTCTCATCCCGACATAACGCTTATTTTGAAAAGAAAGGGTTACAAAAAGTCCGCAATGGTGCAGGGAACCATTCGATTCTGAAGCAATCAACTGAGAAACCAGCAACCCTGAGGAGCGAGGGTCGACTGGGGACCCTGCTCAGCGTACAGCGAGCTCCTCCTGGTGAGCAGGACAGACTGCGCACCCCCCCAGCAGAACCGGCTCAGTCACGCGCTCCTGGGGTCGTGCGGTGGGTGAGGACTGCTGTTCAGAGGAGGGCTGTGGACAGATGGGATACAGGCTGGGAAGGCAGTGCTGACCAGTCCAGGCGGGAACTTCAAGATCTTGCTCATGACTGAACCTTTCTAACTTCAATACTTTCAAAGGAAAGAAAAACAAACAACCCCGAATGTCTTGACTTGGGACCTGGCTGGGCCTCCCTGTTTCCATGCAGGCTGGGTGTGGCCCTGGGAAAGCAATTCCATTTAAGAGTGCAGAGCTTCTGGGCTCCTGGGAGCTTCATCCATGGCCCACTCACCGACTCAGGGATTAGAGGCGGAGTTCCCTTGCAGGCGGGTCAGCCAGCAGCCTGGGTTCAAACACTGGCTGAGTGCCCTTGGCCACGTCACGTTCCCAAGCCTGTGTCCGCACCCTCAAGGGGCGGTCACAATGCATTTCTGTCCTGGGCTGAGAGGATGAAAAGAGTTATGACATAAGGAACGCGCAGAGCTCAACTCGAGCACACCTTCAGCAAGTGCAGCAATTCACCTCCAGGACAGCTGTGCACATCAGTGTCCAGACAGGGACCCTTCTGTCCAGGGGAGGGTCCTGGCCTGGACAGCACTCGCCCCCACGGGCAGACCGATGGTGCTGGGAGAAGCGGATCCTGGGGCACTCCCTTAACACTCTGCATGCCAAGGTCCCAAACTGCAGAGATGAACCCACTGAGAAAATCAACTAAATGTGTGCGTCACTGGTACCAGAGGGGGTGAGATTAGGTGCAGGAAGAACACCTTAACAAAACCACCACTGACTGCAATTTATGGTGCTTCTCTTAAAGCAGCCGTGACAGCTAGTCGCACGCTAACCTCCCTGTTGTGCTCAGCTCAGGACACTCTTCTGCAACATTGCCCCAAACACACTACAAAGATCCACTTACATGGTCTCAGTTACACATCAGAGCCCCTCTGCACAGACACCCGGGAGGCAGGCGGGAGTCACAGCAAAGAGGCAAGGGAACAGGGTGCGTCCCGGGCCCAGGCGAGCTCGGCACCTGCCTCTCCTGGGACCCGGACCGCCTCCCTCCACCTGGGAACAGCCAGCGTGGAAATAGGCCTGTTCAACATGAGCTTCAGTGGAAAGCATTCTGCTGGCACCGCCCCCTCCTCCCGGCCCTTCAGCAGCTCCCTCTTGCGAGCTCTTGACTATATATAGTTGAGCTCGAGAGCTGGCCGTGACCCGCGCACACAGCCGGCCGCCTGGGGCCCCCCAGCGCCTTGGGCCTGGGGAGGACAGGGCCGTGGCCGAGACCCCGCCCTGCGCCCCTTCAGGCCCCGACACCGCGGAGCTGGCTCCCGGGGCTTCGGCCTGCAGAGCCCACCCCAGGTCGTCCTGACGAACTCCTGGGGCTGCCGTGGGACCTTGGGGAACATCTGGATGCACTTTTAGGTTCAGGGGTGTGTACCCCCCACCGCCGTGTGTCCATTCGAAAGTGACAAGAGTGTGTCCACCCAAGGCCCAGAGCGGCCCATCCCCGACCAGCTGGGCACCGCCACCCCTGGTTTTCGGCAAGGCTGCGGGCTCTGTAAGGCCAGGCCCACGTCGGCTCTTTTACTCTGCCACCTGGAGCTCAGCACACCATCCACGGGTGAGCCCACGGAACAGGGCAGGCAGGAGGGGCGAACGCCACCCTCGCACCCCATAGCTGTGTGTGCACCCACACAGACGGTCGCCCGGCCTGAGCGTGAGTGCACACGTTCTCTGCAGGGCTGGTGGCTGCGCTTGTCCCGCCCACTCCTCACACTTCGGTTCTCTCCTCCACTCAAGGGGAAGACGACTGGGGACAGTGCTCAGATGTCATCTCTCTGCGCTAAACGGTGTATCATGGTGCAGCTCCTTCAGCCAGCACCCCAGGACCACCCCTGCACGGGCCCCCTGACCTCACCAAGGCACCTAGCTGCCCCATCCCCGCCTTTTCCTCTCCCAGACCACCTCCCACCGCATTCTCCTGGAGCAGCCCAGAGTTTCTCAAGCGGTGCATCTTGTAACTTCCTGACTGGCCTGCCCTAGGACAAGTCCTGAGTTCCCTGACCTGGGCCTGCTGGCCCCGTTTTTGGGGTTCAGCCTGCCCTTCTGGGGTCCTGCTGACACAGCACCTGGCCTTGCCCCCACCCCTTCTTCAGGTGTGGGTCCAGCCAGCATCCCCCCACCCCCCCAGGGAACAGTGGCTTCTGGCCTCTTGTCCTCACCTGTCAGCCTCACCCAGCGTGGCCCTGTCCAACTGTATCCCGTCTGTGACAGCTGGCACCAGAGTCTAACGCCACGTTTCCTATTGAAAGTCATCTCTGACACACACAGGAGAGGTTGGCGACTGCGTGGTGTGAAAGGAGAAGATGCTGCGACAGTCGCTGGTCTGGGAGGCCCTCCCCAGGCTGCCCACTCATCTCTCCATCTCCTGATGCTCAGAGGGCTGTGACCTCAACTCTCCATCTCCTGATGCTAGGCTGGCTGTGACCTCATCTCTCCATCACCTGATGCTCAGAGGGCTGTGACCCCTCTCCACCCTCACAGCAGGGTGGTCTTCTCTGTTTCCCCCCAAAAGACTAGAATTACAAAAACTGATTTTATGAATCCTAACTAGCTTTTTTTCTTTTTGCCAAGTTTAACAGTGAATAAGCAGTGTTTGCAAATCAACTGAAAAAAAAAAGGCGATTTCAGCTCACAGTCCTACATCCATTAGTGTGAATGGGTCAAATAAAAGTATTCTGAATACAGTGTGCAGATCGGCATGCCCAGGAAGCACTAGACGGAGTGAGCACAGGCGGGGACCACGTACTTATTTTATCTGAAAGTCCACAAAGTAGAGTCACTCTGATGACTGGAGCTCAAGGCAAGACTTAACGCCCCTGGAGAAATAACCCCAAATTCAAGCTTGTACTTTCTGACCCTTCTTCATCCATTTCGTCATCAAAAAGTATTAACTACTAGTTATAAGAGTAGGCCTCAGAAGTTTTCATCACACACATACACACAAATATTTTTTGTAACCGTGTATGGTGTGGGATGTTAAGTGGATTTACTGTGGTGACTACTTCACAATATGCACTACAAATGCAGAATCATTACACTGTACATGCGAAGCTAACAAAATGTTACGTGTCAATCATATCCCCTGATGAAAACGAACTTCAGACTTACAGGGAACACAGACTCTTGTCTGCACCACTGACTCTGGGATTATCTTTCCCCTCCATTCTGTCTTCTGGCCTGGGCTTCTGCTCCATGCTGGGCAGCAGGCCTCGTCATGAACGCAGCCTGTTGTGTGCTGTTCTTCACTATTCAGCTTGATAAATGCGGGCAGCACAGCAGGTCTGAGATAAATCCCTCTGCACTCCTGCCCTGCTGGCATGGGGGCGGGGTGCGGGGGAGCCGTGTCCTTGGCCCCTGCAGACCCCCAGCCTTGCTGGCAGCCTTTACATCTGACTTAGGAAGACAGTGACCTCCAAGTCAGCCGCATGGCCAGTGAGAGCTGAATCCTGGTGGCTGGATTCCCACCATCTGCCCTAAACAGCATGTCAGCAACTGGATGGTTCAACACTGATTGCTCTGCTGGAAAGGGCCAGTGTGTAGGGTTTCCATCTATGGGCTTATCCACTGGGCATAAGAAACCTATAAGGCTTTTTTCCACTTTTAGCCTTAATGGTTTTTTGATCAATTACTTATTAAAGTGCTAAGATAATGAAACTTTCGGTAGAAGTCAGTTTGGGATGAATACAAAAAACCCATAGGGATTTTCCAGTTTAAGAAACTAGACAACCGTCCTATCAACTCTGCAAATAAAGGTTTTTTGCACCTCCTTCTTCCGCCTGACACACGCAGGTCACATCTGATTTAGGGGTACGGGTGGGAACAGAGGTTGGCAGCCTCTGAAACAGTGAGTCACGTGGTGTGAGGATAGGGAGTGTGCCGGCAGTGCCAGGACGCTCACCTGTGGGGGGAGGAGGAGCGGTGCGCGAGCACATGCCTGCCCGCTCCCGAGCTGCACCAGGAGAGCAGGTGACAAGCGACAGTCAGCGATGGCGCCGTCAGAAAACACCCCAGTGACAGAGGAGACCAACATTTCCAATGGCGGCTGGATTTCCCAGGCTTTTGAAACAGGTTGGTGTGTAAAGAACTGTCGTCCTGAGAGGATGTCTGGGGGTGGGGGTGGGGTGCACAGCTTCACAGCCCAGGAGACGCTACACTCTTGTTTCATGAATTCTCGGTTGCAGGGGGGCATCGCCCCCAGGAGCCTGTCTAGGCCCTCCCTGGGGCAGCGGGACACAAGACTGCACAGCCCCATATGCTGCCCCACTCCAGGCTGGCTGGTCAGGGACTAGGCCATAAAGCTGCCCAGCTTCAAGGTCACACAAGACCCACTCTGCCTGAGGTCAGACCCTCTGCTTCTTATGATCTCAAGTCCAAGAAGGATGAAGGGAGTTTGTGAAACAAGTATACTGAACACCTCGGTAGGAGTTTATGACTTTAGATTTCAGCAGATCCACTCCTAAGTGGACATAATGAAAGATAACAGATGTCCTCCAGGTCACTTGGTGGGTGTGTGTGGGGTGAGAGGAAGGGACGGGGCAGAGTGCTTTGGTTCTCACCCTCCGGTGTGCACAGCACCACACCAGCCATGCGTGGTCTGGACCCCAACAATGCCACTCACTGAGTGTCTGCAGGTCTCACCGTCCTCTTCTCTAAAAATGGGGAAAACAGCACCTGCTTCTATGACTACCTGGCAAGTGTACATGAGACTGGGATGTAAAAATGTTAGTATCCCTTCCTTTTCCTTCAATATTCAGAAAATACGAAGATTAAGTTTGGTTTGCGTGAAACCCTCTCTAGGATCTCAGAACCTAGTGCAGTATTTGAGGCAGACTCTGAAAAGCAGACTCAAATTCTCCACAGGTTGGTCCACAAACCCACCAGGGCCCAGGAGAGACAGCCCCTGCCCTGTGCTCACACCCATTGTCTGCCGAACAGCAAAGTCCACGTCACAGCCACAGGTTTCCCGCCCATCACGGCTGCCCCCGCGAGGAAACACGGTCTGACTCCTGCAAGAGCAAACAACTAAGCGTCCCCAGCACTGAGTACCTGGAAGGGGCGCCGGAGCCCCTCAGGGCCCACTCACCCCTGAAGCTGTGCACTGCCAAGGAAGAATGCAGGCCAGGGTCAGCGCGCCCCACCTGGTGCCACATGAGCGCCCAGGGACAGGGACACACTGGGCTGCACGCCTGCTCGGGCGTTCAGGTCTCAACCAGCACTTGCTGCTATGATGAGAAAAGCCCTCAGCTCACTGCAAGGTCACCTCCCGGCCTGTCCTGAGGGTGCGTGGGGCCCTCACGCTGCCTTTCAGGGGAAAGGCCACGTGTGTCTGCAGTAAAAGCCGATGCTAATCTGGTCATAAAACAGGCAGAAGGCATGAAGGAACGTCGCTTCTGTCCTGAGTTCAGAGCTCCAAGTAGCTTTGGACACTGATAAAATACAGAAACGAAGTAAATTCATAAAACTGAACATTTCATTACTTTGCTAAAGATCAGGATTCAGGATATTTCATAAAGTCAGATAACTTGTCTTTAGGACATTTCAGTGTGGAGCTCGTTCTCTGAATCCACGCCTTTCCTTCCCACTAATTACCACACAGGAGGAACCTGCCTGAAGGTTTGAATTCCACCAGTGTTGAGAACTCAGAGCTCAAATGGACATACAGCTCTAAGTTTGCCAAGCACTCTGACTTTCTGTTTTCAGTACTGTCTCCTTTCTTACCCTGAATGTAGTTATGCTTTGTGCAAAACATGTCCTCAATGACGGTGTGAAAAGCTTTCTTTCGAGAGAAGATGGAGGCAGGGAGGGGGGAGTCCAGGCACAGCTGTGCCCAAGCAGCACGGCACCCTTGCTGGGCTGAACGGCAGTGAGCAGGGGCCCCTGCTGCCCAGGCTCCGACCACAAGGTGGTCCCCATGTTCCATCTGACTCTGAACTGTGCGTGTGCGCAGCTCTCCTCGCTGGGCTCAGAGCACCCAGGACAGGCCCTGAGACGAGGGGCGGCCCACAGCTGCAGGGTGACCCTGAGCTGACAGTTTACAGCGCGAAGCCCCCTTCCTCGTGCGTCCCTGTCACTCTTGGGGGGTGGGCCTCATCTTCTCCTCTGTCACAATCTGGGGGTGGCTCTCCAGTCGCAGGCCCTTTTGGCTCAGCTTCCTCACAAGCAAAATCAGTAGAGCAATTGAGTTGCATTGGAAGGTTCAGTTAGAACAGGATGGGGAAAGGCTCATCTGTTCTCGCCTCCTTTTACAGGTAAAGACAAGGTCATAAGATCTTCTCAAGGGCAGCGTGGCTGCGCTCGTTGACTGAAATTCACACACCCTTTGACCTGATAGGGTCTGGAAACGTTTCCCATAGAAAGCTCAAAGTGAGCGCTCACATTGAACGAGGATCGTCACGGCTGCTGTGCTCGTGCCCGTGAGCCCTTGAGGAGGACGCGTGTGCCCTAAAGGTTTTGCTCTCAAGTTCAGATTATCTGCTACAGAAAGTGAGAGATAACCCTGAAGAACACCGACCCGGAGATGGGAGATCAGGGTGCCTGAGTCAGCTCTACTGCTAGTGAGCAGTCTCCTAACATTTTGGGATGCTGTCCTCGTCCTGATTTTTTTCAAAAGGAATATTCATTGCAGGAAGTTCAAGTCTCAGAAAGTCAAAGTGCTGGGACAATGAAGTAAAGTGGAGAGTCTTCCCCCAAACCACCCAGCCTCACAGCTCCGCTGACCCACCCCAGGGACCGGCACTGCTTGTACTCAGAGCTCTCTCCCCAGGGCCTCCACGTGGGTACCTGCACACAGCTCCCAGTCTGGGGTTCTGTGTGTTGAAAGCAGCCGGATCGCGTGTGTGCCTCTTCCACGACCGTCAGGGACACCCCTCTGGGTCAACCCCCAGCTGAGCAGGCACAGACAGGCCATGCCTTATCAAGGGTACACACGTCCTCCTCAAGGACTCACGAGGACGAACACAGCAGCCGTGACGATCCTTGTTAAATATGAGCGCTCACTTTGAGCTTTCTATGGGAAAAGTTTCCAGACACTATCAGATCAAAGGGTGTGTGAATTTCAGTTAGTGAGTGCAGCCACACTGCCCTTGAGAAGATCTTATGACCTTATCTTTACCTGTAAAAGGAGGCGAGAACAGATGAGCCTTTCTCCATCTTTTTCTAACTGAACATTCAACGCAGCTCAACTGAGACACTTTAAAGCCAGAACAGGGTGGCACTGAGACCCAGCCGCCAGTCCGCAAGTCCACTCCTTCTAAGCCCTGTCCTCACGACCAAGTATCGAGACTGTTTGTTTGGCTTTGGTCTCAGTTGCCGAAGAACGCTTTTCCCCTTGGCAGCACCGCTAGCCAGAAATGGAAGTGCCGCCTCGTCCGCAAGGGGGTGAGAGGCGGCTCCTGGTATTTGCTGCGCCGTCACTTCCCACTCTCCCTTGTTAAGGGACAGAACGCTCCCTCACAGGGTGGGTCTCAAATTCAGTGCCTGTCAGAGTCACCCAGGCCTCAAGGACCCACCCTCAGGGTTTCTAATTCGCTAGGCCTGGGTTTCTAAAGATTTTCCAGGTGATGATGGTGTGCGGAGCATGGCTTCTCAGGACGCTCTTTAGTCACTGGGTGTGTCTGCCTGCTGTCGCTTCAGTCGTGTCTGACTCTGCGATCCTATGGACTGTAGCCCCCCAGGCTCCTCTGTCCATGGGATTCTCCAGGCAAGAATACTGGAGTGGGTTGCCTGTGTCCTCCTCCAGGGGCTGCTCCCAACCCAGGGATGGAAGCTGAGTCTCTTACGTCTCCTGTGGTTCCTGCATTGCAGGCAGGTTCTTTGCTGCTGAGCCACGGGGGAATTGCTGGGCATAAACCTGCAGTTCGAGGACCACCACCTACCTGACTCTGAGAAGACTGAATTTATGGGAGTTTGGATAACAGTCAGTTACCGTTAACTACCACACCAAGCCTTCTCTCTGCTCCAGGTCACCACTGGGCAGGAACAAGCCAGCCTCCCCGCCCACGTGGACGGGTCACCGAGTCCCCCGTCTGCCCCACGCCCGCTCTGCACAGGAACTGGGAGTTAAGTGCACATAACACAACCGCAAGAGAATTCCACCTCTTTGTGCTTCTCACAAAGGAAACTCTTTGTTGACCACATGGTAAAAGGGACTGACACTGATGCCTTCTAGTAATCACCAGGTATGTACAGATCCTTAAATGACACGCCTCCGACGGACAGACTCAGCTCTCAGTGACCCATGTTCTGAAAGCACACGGGAGAAAACAGGCGATGGGAACCTGCGCCTCCCCTGTGGCTGCACGCAGTGGAACGCAGGTCATTGCCACGGACTGCCTGTCCTGGGTCTGGTACCTGAGAGCGACTGTGCAGCGGGTGTGGAGGCGAATCAAAGAACAGCTTCATGCTCTGTATCTGTGACAGGATGGCGGATTCTGCTGGAAGGAAGAGTGCAGGGCATGGGAGAGAGCCCCAGAACTGCAAGGCACACGCCACACCACAGGCGCTTCACCTGTCAGGTGTGACCCACCTGGCTCACGGGGGGTTTTCAGAGCACACTGAACTCATGTTACGGTGGACGGTTTAGTGACGAAATGACCGGAGGGCCGTCAGCCAGGAGGAGAAGAGAGAGGTGCAGAGACGACCTCCTGGAGCATGGATGCACCATCTCCAAGGCCAGGCAGAGGCAGTGCCTCTGAGCCCTGCCCCACCCTCTTGGAAGGGGCTCCTTGGGCACATCGGCACTGTCTGGGCGGGCAGGCCCACCAGGGTCCAGGGGCATGTGCTGTCCTGTCCTCTAAGGCTAAGCCTGTGCTTCTGGCCAACGCCTTCCAAGTCTTGGTCAGTTGAGTTTTTCATTTGAATAAATCTTTCTTTAAAAAAAAAATTTTTTTTTAACTCCTATATTATAGGTGATCAAAATCAGACACTACTGAAGAAAGTGACAAGGAGGTCCCGGAATTCCTTTGTAAGCCTCTGGAGACAGTCTACAGCCCTGTCCTCAGTCTGTGAACGTGGCCCTCCAGCAGAGCGATCTGCACATTTCCTGTGACTCTGGTGTGAGAGCCTGGCCAGGCCGTCTCACCCGCTCCCCACGGGGCCCTGCTCCAGCCACGAAGCTGAACACCCCACTGTCCTGCACACACACGGCCTCTGGACCTGCCACTCAGCAGCCTTCTGCACCCACGGTCACTTAAGCCAACTTCCCCCGGCCACGCCTTGCTTGCTGTCTCCCCAACCCTCCCTGCCCCAGGAGGGCTGGTCGCGCTCCTCCAAGGCCGCCTCGGCATCCGCTTCCACTGCAGGCCTCCCCATCCTCTCTGGGCCAGCCTCCCCCCACCCCCACTCACTCGGGGCCGAGGTGGGGGTACGTGTTCCCTGAGTCGGTGGGTGAGTGCCCAGGTCTCTGCTGAGTAGCTGACACTGCCTCGGGCACTCACTTTTCAAAGCATAAGGAGAGGTTCCCTGTATGTCCTCCCCAACCGCCACCGTGTCACATTTGGAAATCATCCTTCCTTCATTGGGAAGTTGGCAGGGAAGATGGGCCGTGGAAAGTCACAGTTCAGTTTCCGTGGCACAGCTGTTTCCCCCTCACTGCGTCTAACAAATCTCAGGTCACGTTAGAACTCCCTGGGTGCCGCCACAAGATGCCATGCAGTGAGGTCTTCTAAGACTCAACAGAGAAGTACACAAAACACTCTGAAAAGGACAGTGCTGAACCAATGTATAAAGAAGTAATCTGCACTCAGGTATCGAGACAGGCCAGCCAGGAACTGCCTCTACCAGCAGGCACGTCCGCTCATGAGAGCCAATTTCTGATGCAATTGAGTCATGGCTTTCTGGAGGACTTGCGGCCGAAGGCGGAACAGAAAGAAACACAGAGCCCTCTGCCTGTGGACGCGCAGCTGCTTCGCGGCTGATGACGCTGGTAAGTGCACTGACAAGGCCAGCTTCCTGCTTGCACCGGGAAGCAGAGTGCCGAGACACGGCCGGACCTGCCCTCGGCGCCAACACAGGCGCCCGTGGAGATGCTGCGGCGATGCCTGCGGCAGTGGGAGGGCCCCAGGCTTGGCAAGGTGTGCAGCTGTGCCAGGAAGTCTGGGTTTCCGCACTGCCGCTTCTGGCCCAGGTGCCAGGTCCTTGGCCTGGGCTTGCTCCCCACTGACATCACTGGATCCACGCCACGCCCCACAGTGGCCTCTGCATTTGATGAGCCCCATTTTCCAGCTCGGCTGCGTCTCCCAGAACCTAATATGGAAGACCTCTGAGTCACAGGCTAGGCCGCCTCGGCAGTTAAAAAATAGCAGAGCGTTTACTAACCACACTTGGCAACCAGCGCCTGTTCAAGGAAGCTGCCTGCTCCACGGCACCGCTGCCCAGCCTGGCAGCTCTGACCATATCGAAGACCACCCAGTCCTGTGCATCCCGGGGTCCAGCGCATGGGACCTCCGAACATCAAAGGGAAACCTGAAACGCTCTCTCTAAAGTATGAGAACATCACTAGAGCTCAACAGAAAAGACCAGCTCCTGACCAGGTGGAACCGGAGATTTCTGCAAACTTTCTCGGGGCCTGGCTTAGACGTTACAGCAACTCATTAATTATCCTGTGTTTCCCAAATTATACTCTATCTGAAGGGTGTTATCTCCTGAAATATAAATCAGCATACAATGTTTCAGGAGGCGTGGCGGTACATCTCATTTTTGCTACATGTAGCCTGGCAGTGAGTCTTGCGGCAGGCACAATTCCCTTCCGGCAAGGCCGTGAGGCCAAGCTCAGAGGGTTTATCTCCCTGGTCGCTATGCACCGTGAAATACACGCACAGCTAACACAGCTGCACATTTGTGTAAACACCACTCTC
Source organism: Budorcas taxicolor (assembly GCF_023091745.1). Taxonomy (NCBI): domain Eukaryota; kingdom Metazoa; phylum Chordata; class Mammalia; order Artiodactyla; family Bovidae; genus Budorcas; species Budorcas taxicolor. The sequence goes on along the minus strand of NC_068917.1, from coordinate 4,247,843 downwards.
ACCGTCCTGGGGTAACGGGAACCTGAGGCTTCTGTGGAGCTTTTCTTTCTAACAGCATTTTGCTGATGATGCACAGGCTGATACTCTGAACGAGAACATGGCACTTCCTGTCTGAGATCCAAGCTTTTCCTGGTCCGAGACCTGGGAACCGTATCCCAGAGTCCTCAGTGTTCAGTCCAGCTCCGCTGGAGAGCAGGCTGACGAGGGACAGAGGTGGGCGAGAGGCTCTCATTTCTGTCCCCATACAGCTCAGGGCTCCTCAGGGCATCTCACCCAGCCTGCTCCTCTGTGGCAGGACAACAGAAACGGGGGGCAATGCCGGGGCTCCAGGGGGACAGCTGGCTGTGCACGGCCTGAGCCAGAAGGACCTGCTCGTCTGAAGACTGGGTCTCTGTGGCTGGTTCAGGGGGTGACCTGAGAGGGACAGATCAGAAGGTCACAGGTGCATGTCTAGCCCGCAGCGCTGCACCATCAGTGAGACAGACCTCCACCACGCGCAGGCCTGCAGGTGGCTCTGGCCAACACGAGGAGGCCCGGATGGTCAGCCCGACCTGTGGCTGCAAACACCGCAGCCTTCAGTCTATTAGCCGGGACTTCAGTGCCCACAGGACCTCCCTGACTCCTAATTTCAGCTGATGCCTGCTGGCAACAAAAGCGATTATCTGGCTTTTTTTTTTTTTTTTTGATGAAAATTGCAGAAGGGAAACTATTTGAGACCAGACCTAATTACACTGACGGAAGGATGAATGGATTATTTCAAAGTCAGAACAGGATCCAAAAGCCACTTTGTAAAAGAGACTCAAACCGAAGGTTGAGAGCAGCGCCCCGGGACACTCAGCCTTCACTGCAGCGTCAGCCTGGCCGTGCGACTCTGGGACTGCACACAACTGCTCTCTTATGTCAAACGCAGGGGGCCATTATCACTGCACAACACAGCTACGGCACTCTCCACTATCAGTGTATGTTTCAAATACACCCCGATTACAGATTCAGGTAAAGACAGCAGTAAACTGCTGAACTCACTGGGGCACTGAGTAAGCACTCAGGAATCCAGTCTGATTATCCCTCTCTTTATTCACATTTCAGAGAAGTATTTGGCTTAGTAACTAGAGAAGATTAAAACAATGGGATTAGAAAGAAAATGAACCCACAGGGAGAAGGAGCCCCAGGCAGAGGGGCAGAGCCATGTGGGTCCTGCTTGGGAGCTACAGTGGCAGAGAGACACTGCAGGGCGTGGGGGGAGGCCACCCAGAGGCCTCCACGAGCATTGCCTCCCCAGGTGAGCCGGGGTCCGGAATTCTCAACATGTAACATTGACCTTGAACAGCTTTCCTCCTGAACCTGCAATCAGCGCTGTTGATCGGACTCTACCAGATCTGCCATCTGTGAGGAAGCCCCCAGGAAACCCTGCAGCCAGGCTGGGTGTAGCAGCCCCCACTCCACCCTTGTGGGCTGGGGAAAGAGCTGAAAAGAGAAACCAGCAGGAGCGGGGGGGACCGGCCCTCCTGCAGCTTCAGGAAGTCTTGCTGAGTGCACGCATCAGACTGGTAATCCGTCCAGTGGAGGGCAGGACACCGGCCCCGCCCAGCACCCGTGCAGGGAGCACGAAGGTCCTAAACCATGACATGAACGGGAGTCTGGCCTCATACCCAGCCCCGGGGCCCCACACTCTCGACCTCGATATGCCTGTCACGGGTGCATACTCCGGCTTTCCTCCATCTCTAAGTATCAACTCATTCCACATAATTTCTCACTCGTGGTACCCTGGAGCAAGGATGCCCACTGGGGTAGAGAAAGTCTGGCAGCTTTGTTCAGGTGGAGGGCACTGGAGTGCACAGTGGCTGCGGAGTGGCTCTGAGGCGAAGCAGTACGATTCTGTCTGTCTGCAAGCTGACAACCCCGCCTCCCCCTGCCTACGCAGGAAGAGGGGCCAAGGATGCTGAGCTTGGACCACTTCCGTTTCATCCCTGGAGGATGCTTCTGCCTTGCAAAGAGAACTGCGGGCTCAGGTACCACTCTCTCTTGCAAATAAAAGCTCCCCTTGGGGTGTCCCTGGTGGCTCAGTGGTAAAGAATCTGCCTGCCAATGCAGGAGACACAGGTTTGATCCCTGATTTGGGAAGATCCCACACATTGAGAGCAACTAAGCCCATGCACCACAACTCCTGAGCCTGTGCTCAGTTTACAGGTGCTGGTCCAGGGCCCGGGAGCTGCAGCTGTTGGACTCCACGTGCCCTAGAGCCCGTGCTCACAACGAGGGAAGCCACCAGAATGAGAAGCCCACTCACAGCACCTAGAGGACAGCCCTTACTCTCCACAACTAGAGAAAGGCCTGCGCAGCAACAAAGACCCACCGCACTCAAAAGGTAATTTTTTTAAAAAAACTCCCCTTAGAGAGACAACACTCAGCCCCTTGTCCCCTGTCTGAGCATCCTGACCCGACCTGCCAAGACAGTTCACAGGTGCTGGTGCAGACAGTGTGAGCTCACACTCTCTGTATGACACAACCATGTGAACCCCAAGAAAAGCATGGAGGGCACCCGAATTTGCTTCTTGCTTGGTAAGTGCCTCAAACAGATACTTGCACACATCCTACACAAACACATCCATGTACAGTTAAGAAAACAGGTGGAAAACAAGGCTTGGCCAGGAGAAACCACAAATTTCTCCAACTCCAGTTCTGAGTTAGTTCACCTGTGGTTTTACTGGGTATGCTTTACTTCAGTGCTCTTTCACTGGACAGGTTCTTCAGACCAGAACTTAGTCAGGTGACAGGACCTTCATGCCACTTTCCAACACTGGGAGTCCCACGTCTCCACTCTCTGCTCTCCTTTGGGGCAGGGCCACCCCTCCCAGGGATGATCTGTGGTGATAATCCTGCGGCTCTGCCCAACTCCGACCTCCCGGAACACCGCACGTGGCTGTTCACTTGCCTCCCGGTCACCTCTCTGGCACAACACACCATCTGCCTTTCCCTCGGGGCTGCTCCAACTCTTGCCCTCGCTCGCTGCCCTGCAGGACCCTGGGCACAGTGCCCCCCTCACCACTCACACACCACCAATGCTAAGTGCGGCCAAGCTCACCTTCTAACTAGGCAACGAATGAAGACTCCACACCCTTCAGTCAGTTCCTCTGCCACCAGCTCACAAGAGCACAAGCACCACGCAGAGCAGCGAGGCTTCACTCAGGTCCCTGCCAGACAACGACACCAGAGCGCACACAGTCGAGGGCGGCCTCACAGTCCAGACTCGACCTCAGCGTTCCAGAGAGCAGTGGGGCTCAGCGAGAGAACCACCAACAGAAGGAGCTGCTGCCTCAGGAACTGTTAGTATCAGAGCACCCCAGAGCAGGGAGCAATCACCGACGACCAGGGTAGGAGGTACGCAATGACATTTCTGGGTCAGTGTGCAGGAGGTGGACTGCAACGGTCACTCAGCAGACACTGACCAGCATCTACCAAGTGTAGGCTCCACTCCATGTGAGGCCCAGAGAACAGCAGAGCCTCCCCTCTGGAGGTCCAGGGGATGCTGAGTCTCTAGGGTCCAGGACAGACGGCCAGTCAGGTGCAGGCGCCTCTCCAGGTGACCGTCATACCTCCTCCTCTCAGCAAACGCCCACTCCTACTTGCAGGCAAACACCTGCTTCCTGCTTCACTGAGAAGACAGAAGACCACCCTCCCCCTCCACCCACCCCCCGCCCCACTGCTACATCTATCCATACCTGCCCCCTGGCCCGCGGACCCCACCTACTTTCCAGAACCACAGATCAGCCATCTCTCTGAGGTGCTCGATGAGGCGCTCTGACCCAGGCTGTCCCTGTGTCTCTCCGGAGCTCTGGTGGACAAGGTCAAGCCCTTGGTCCACACGCCTGGGGGCCTCCCCAGGCACCTGGCTGGGATGTTCGGATGAGGGCGGCTGCGCTGTAACAGCCGCTTCTACAAAGTGCCAGGCCCTGCCTGGAGGAGCGACACCGCCCCACTAACTCCCAGACTCGCTCTGTCTGTCCACAGCTGCTCCTCCGCCTGTCTCCTGCCTCCCTGGACAGATGCCCAGCCTCGCCACTGCTCCTTCTGCCGGGGTCCATCCCCTCCTCCGCCCCCAACCCCAGCACAGCACTAGCTGCAGCCCTGGTTGGTTAGCTCACTTTGTTTATGGCTTGTCTCCCATCACTAGGAGACAAGCTGCATGAGGGCAAAGGTTTTGCCTACTGAGGTGTCCATATGGGTCCTGACTTTCTTCCCGGAGTCCAGCCAGGGCCTGGGGCTTGGGACGTGTCCAGCAAGACCTGTCCAGCCCTGCCTCTGCAGACCTGCTGGCTCTGGGCAAACTCTTACCCACTCACTTGCATCATTTTTAAGATGGAGATGCTGACAGTATTTACTAGGTGGGATTACGGTGAGGATTAAATGACATAAAGTATGTTGCACACTGTAGCACACTTTCTGGTAGGAGGTAAGTGCCCAATGGTATTTACAATATGGTTATTCAGAATATTATAATTATACATCAGCATTCAAATTATCTGAACCCAGGAGACATTTGTTTGGGACTTTCGTGCACTGGCATCATAAATGAATGAGTGAACGAATAAAACACCTGGGACTTTTCTATTATTAAAGATTCTGAACCTGACTTCACAGACACTGAACGCACAGTCTAGCAGTGCTGATGCGCAAGCTCTAGAGGAAAGGTGATGTTCACAGTAACGAGGTCACGTCGACCATCAGGCAGCCCCCACTGACGGGCCATCAGAGGAGGGCGCGGCCTGCCTGGTGGACCACTGGGCTCACTGTGCCCATCCCCTCTGGTGCCAGCTAAAGCTATGCCCCCCCCATACCCCCAGCTCTGTGGCTCCAGGGTGGCGTCTCTGTGGGCACATGGGGAGCATGAGAGGAAATGTGTCTTTCTAGGTGCCTTTATCTTTGAGGGTTTAAATGGAGAAACAGAAGGTGGGGGCTAGCCACTGTTGCTGGAATTAGAATCTAGAAAAAAAATAAATCAAGTTGGAGTTCTGAGTACATTCCCCACAAACTTGTGCTATCTATGCGGCTCCATGCTATGGGTTCACTAACAAAGCAGAATGCTCTGACCTGTCCCGGGAACCCAACCACAGGGGACACGGTTCCACTAAAGTTTTCAGAGTTCCCAGTGAAGGATTTACAGAGACACATTCCCCGCATAGCCCATCTGAACGTGGACAGCGCTTACGGTTCACATGCCACAAAGAGTGGGCCAGTGTGCACACTCTGTGCCCAGAGGTCCAGGGCACCTCGTTCCCACCGGGTGTGGGCGCCTGGGCCCCTTTCTAGACAGCCGGACACGTGCCCCCTGGGGTCCAGTGAGTGGCAGCTGCCTCCCCAAGTTACCTTCCTCCCCTGGCCACAGGTGTCAGTTCTTTTTAACATGGTTTTGTATGTCTTCTTATCACTCTGTTTTGAACATGTCTATGTGGAAAAAAATTAGAAAGTTTTACCAAAAACTCCTAAAATTTGCTCATTTTTCTGGCTGACACACTTGGCCTACAAAGGGCAGCTTCTCCCTCAGGAGGAAATCTTTCCCATCAAATAAGCCTTTCTGCTTTCCCTAAGTCCAGGCCACGCTGACACCAGCGCCTTCCTTTCCTGCAGCGGAGGCACTCTAGCAGCTGGGCCACCGTGCACCAGGTGGGCTGACACGGAGCTGCCGTGAGCAAGCACCCGCATTCTCAGCCCACCTCCTGGTCGTTGGGATCCACACACGCAAGTCAGAAGGGTGAGGGTCACCCTTCACTGTCAACCGTAAAGCACTGCCAGCAGCAAAGATGTCCTGCTGAGGGGGAAAGGGCCTTCCGTGATCGGTGGGCTGCAGAGAGCCGTCCAGGGCACTGGCGTCAGCAGGCGTCTCTCCCTCCTGACCCCTCAGGCCTGCCTTCCTGTTGCTTCCCTTCCTGACTCTCTTACAAGCCCCAGCTCTTGCTCTCTCTCTCACCGAGCACCTCTCATCCTTCATCCTTCGACACAACCTGACCAGAGCTGCCCCAGGAGACAAACCCGACCGAGTGCAACCCTGCAGGGCATTTCTAGAGCCAGCAACCTGGGAGGCAGAGAGGGGAAGGCCCCCGGCCCACTCTGCGTCCACCAGCCTGCATCTTTACAACCTGGTGGCATTCCACCTCCCCTGCGTCTCCGAAGAGCTGATATGCATGAACGCCAGAAGATGTTCACACGAAAATGTGCTCAGTGACATACTTTTGTAGTGTATATTCAGTGTCTACTTCCCTCATTTGCTTGAAGAAGAGAATTACTTTGCCACCTAAAGAACAGCAGGCAGTCTGAGAAATAAACCCCCATCACCCAGTGTCTGTCTGGATCTTCTGAAACATGCTGAGAGAGCACACCACATGTTGATATGAAACTGTTTACATGAGATATACACAAAAGAGATGGCAATGTCTAAAACATATCTTCATTGTTCCAAATGACTGTGAATGGAATCTGGAAACTGGGGGAAGAAAATCAACAATTGTTTGGACAGTCAATAGTTGTGTGAATGAATTAGTAACTTTTTAAAAATAATGACTCCAGCATCTTGAGGAATGTAGACTCCTTGATAATTTCCAGGAAATACTTCAAAATTCAGTAATAATGAGTGATTTTAAATATAACCGAGTGTAAGACTTACTACGGTCTACAGAAAATATTTTGGGAAAATAAAGGAACTATTCTCAAAAGTAATACAAAGATTACAGCTCTTGAGAAAATAACACAATAAAGTTTTTCAAGATCAACTGCAATGCAATGTGGTAGGTGGCATTCCACCGGTACCATAAGAGTCAACTGAAACCCAGAGCCCACAAGCCTATAATGAAGCGCCCCAGGGCTCCTTTAACTAGGACACCGACCTATTGTTCCCCAAGTCGGTGTCCTCACCTGGGAACTCACTGAGCCTGTACTTGTTGCACCATTCCATTGGGCAGGCTGCTTACCAGACCAGCCGCCGGAGTATGATTCACGGGTTTCACAGCCGCAGAAGACAAAGTTGTGTTATTGTCAATCATCTACTCCCAACTCTTCACCCAGAGCACAGAGCATTCACACAGCCAACAAGACGGTAAGGATGCTCACATGCCTAGTTTCTTACTAAGGGATGTGGTGTGGGCCCCAGGCAACATCCCCTCCTCTCTCATAATCAAAACACAGAGTACACTAAACACTAAGTAACTCTTACTTTGTACAAAATAAACAGAATAAATAAAAATACAGCTAAGGGGTAAGTTGGAAAGCATGTTGATCATATATTGATTACATGCTGCTGCTGCTGCTAAGTCACTTCAGTCGTGTCCGACTCTGTGCGACCCCATAGACGGCAGCCCACCAGGCTCCCCCGTTCCTGGGATTCTCCAGGCAAGAACACTGGAGTGGGCGGTGGTCTATTTCTGATACAGTCACTCCCTGGAGTGACTCCTTGGTCACTCCAAGGCACAGGGTCGCCTACTTTTACTAAACCAAACCCGGGAGAACGGACCAGGGAAAAAACAAAATTCAGCCAAATCTCCCATCACTAAATCAAAGCTCACCAGCTTTTCAGGAGAAAAAGCCTTTCGCTGGGGATGAGAAAAGTCAGTAAAAAGTTGATGACTTTGTATTGTGCTCAGAAGCAAACCAACATCCACTCCCTGGACGACCAATCCTTCCTTAGGCAGTGGCAGTTACTGCGACAAGACCCTTCATAACACCAACCAAGAATGTGTTCTCCAGCGCAGAGCCCAGCAGTGTCCGAGGCCCCGCGGACCACTGCGAGCCGGGTGTGGGGGAAGGGGGGAGGGGTGGGGAGGTGAGGGAGGGGGCAGGGGTGGAGCAGGATGGGAAGGGGCGGCCTTCCCCGCGCACGCCGCCAGGGAGACTTTGCGTCTTCCCGCCTCCCAGGCCAGGGTGTGTCCACTCTGCCCGGCCCTGGGACCCCAGGTCTCAAGCAGCCCGGGCTTGTCCAGGCTCCTGGAGACCCAGTTCAGACGAGTTCAGAGCACAGAGAGCCTGGCTCGGCTGGGGCCTCGGGGCGTCCCCTGGCGAGCACGGCGGCTCCGGACCCAGCACACTCGCCGCCCACAACCTCACCCCACTCCGCGGGGAACCAGACCTGGGCGGCAGGGGTCCCTGAGCTCCGAGCGCACGGCCTCCCGGCCCCGCGCGCCCGGCCGGCCGGCGCCTCCTCCCTCGACTTGGACTCTTGGCGCGCCGGCGCCTGCAGAGAGCAGCGTGAAGGGAGGGCCGGACGGCCCCGGCCGCCCGCAGCGGAACGAGGTCGCCCCCGCCCTCCCCGCAGGCTGCCCGCGGTCCACGGCGGTCCCCGACTCTTTGGCCGCGACCCCGTCCCAGGCGCCCGGGCTTCGCTCCGCCCGCAGGGCCGGAGGACCCCCGCGGGCCGCGGCGGGCTGGGCCCTGGGCTGCCGCCCGCCGACCGATGCCCCCTTCCCCGTCCGCAAGGCCGCCCTACCTGCCGTCCGGCTGCGCGCCGCCGCTCCGGACCCTCAGGGCACGGGCCAGGACCCGCGTGGAGCGCGCGCCCGCCGGGGTGCCTCCGGAGGCCGGACGCCCCGCCCGAGCGCCGGGGCAATAAGAGCGCGGGCAGGGGGCGGGGCGGGGCGGGGCGGGGCGGGGCGGGAGCGGCGGGGCGGGGCGGGAGGGGCGGGGCGGGGCGGGGCGGGAGCGGCGGGGAGGGGAGAGAAGGGGGCGGGAGGGGAGAGAAGGGGGCGGGAGGGGCGGGAGGGGCGGGAGGGGCGGGAGGGGCGGGAGGGGCGGGAGGGGCGGGAGGGGCGGGAGGGGCGGGAGGGGCGGGAGGGGCGGGAGGGGCGGGAGGGGCGGGAGGGGCGGGCGGAGGCCAGGGCCCTGCGGAAGGCAGACCCCCACCCTCCGCGGCCCGCGGATCGGCCCCGAGTCCCGGGCAGCGCGGAGACAAACGGGCTTTCGGGAAACTTCCAGGCGTAATGGATAACGGGAAAGAATTCCACCTTTTTTCTAAGCCAAGAGGGATGTCGGCTGCCTGCCCGGTGATCTGCCTCAGGTTTTTATCTCCTTTATGAGGAGCGGTTAGTCCCTGGGCTCCGAGCACATTCCAGCGCCCCGGGCGGGGGTCCAGGGTTCAGCCCCAAGCCACCGGTGCCATCAGAGTCGGTGCCGCGCTTAAACCCCACAGCACAAAGATCGTGTGGAAGGCTTCTTTCTTTTTTAAGGGGGGAGAGGATACTTTCTAGGCTTCCACGAATCCGTTCACTCTGTTCGCTTATCAATGAGTAACTGAATTGAGGGCCCTGAGGGTGAGAAGCGCTGCGCGGGCCGGTTCCACAATGTCTCAGAAACGCGGTCCCTGTCCTGTGATTTCTCGGTCATAAACTTCTAGAGGCCCCGAGTCACTTGGTTTAACCCAGCACGCAGCGATTTCTATGGAACCGTTTTCAAGGAGGAAATGGACTCCTAAACTCCAGACTTCCTCTTGTAAAACGTGTGTGGCTTTCGGTGGACTCCACCCTGAAGCCCGGTGGGTGTCTTCTCCCGTCACTAACCCAGCTCAGAACCCTGGCTCTGCGCGTCCCTGAGCAGCTGGGTCAGCAGTTATTTCTGGCCTGTTCCTCCTACACAGCACCCGCTCCTTGACCATCAAAGCCACAGCTCTCCTACTCACGACCAACTCTCACAAAAACGAACAGATGAACACTAACGGGTCACAGTTCTGAACATCCAGGGTTGTGCCTGGCCCTTTCTGCAAAATGGTCACCAAGAAAACACCAGTCATTTCCATGTAGGTGTGCAGGCCACTGGCCGAGGTAACTGGTCCAGTAATCCCATCCCTGTCTTCACTGTTAATATGGAACAGTAGGGTTTCTGGGTTCACAGACCTGAGACAGGAACTACCCTCTCTCTCTCTCCCTGAAATAAATGATTTGTAGATTAAACACGATGTCTGTAAGATACTCAAAGAGGATGTTTGCCTGTGATTGAACCCTCAGAGATAAAACACTGTTAGAGGGTTCAGTGTTCTTGTCCAGACTCCCGCCCATGCATCTCAACACACAGTCAATGCACAGGTTAGAGCATCACTCACAGATGAGTCTGTAACCTACAGCACGTTGTAGCCATCTTTCCAGGTCTACTACATAACTTTATTCTCTCTTGATTTTTGCAAGGAACAGAGCTAAAAAGCACAGGACATCACTGTTTACCTTTGCCTTTCAACTTTGGTGTGCTCATTCCCAGGCAAGTGGCTGTTAGGGATACAGGAATGATACCACTTGTGTTCTGCAGGGTTTTCTCGAAGGCTGGAGTTGACATTCTGAAATGGGAGTTAGGACTTAGTGGTCTGTGCTGTTTTAACTGTGGAAGTCTGGAGTTTAAATTTTTTTTCATGGTAATGGGATTAATTTGATGAACTTTAAAGCTACAGTTCTTAAATGTTATGATTTTATGACATACTAGTCCATTCTCAACACAGAATGCTTTTCTGTAAGCACAGAAAGAACATAATGGATAAGCCTCCTGTGTGCAGCACTCAGTCGTGAGTGACTTTGCGACCCCATGGACTGTAGCCCGCCAGGCTCTTCTGTCCATGGGATTCTCCAGGCAAGAATACTGGAGTGGGGTGCCATGCCCCCCTCCAGAGGTAAGCATGAGTTACCACCAAAGAACTGATGCCTTTGAACTGTGTTGCTGGAGCAGGCTCCAGAGAGTCCCTTGGACAGCAAGTAGATCAAACTAGTCAACTGTAAGGAAAATCAATCCTGAATAGTCATTGAAAGGACTGATGCTGAAGCTAAAGCTTGAGTATTTTGGTCATCTAATGCAAACAGCCAATTCATTGGAAAAGTCCCTGATGCTGGGAAAAGACTGAGGGCACAGGAAGGTGTCAGAGGACGTGACGGCTGGATGGTATCACCGATGCAAAGGACATCGGTGTTGGGCAAACTTTGGGCGATGGTGAGGGACAGGGAGGCCTGTTGTGCTGTAGTCCATGGGGTCATAAAGAGTCAGACACAACTGGATGGCTGAATAACAACCGCCACCACCTCAAATGTTTACCTGGCTTGGGAGAGTGTGTAGGATGGACTGGACCCACAGGGTTGGTGAACTGCCTGGAAACATCCATTCTGCTCCTGTCTGGAGGCAGCATGGAAGGGTGACCCAGAGATCTACCACCACTACCTTATGCCAGCTCAGGAGCCCAGAAATGGGGACCAGTTTCTACTTCTCCGAGGTCCAGCAGAACTGAGAACACCGAGTTTTTAAATGCTCTCAACTTTTTAAAGTTTCTATGCATGCAGCGGTGGAGGTGTGGGTACATCTTAGGGATCACGCTGGCACGTCCAGGATTTGGGACAAGTGTTATCAGTGCTGATAGGAGTGCGGCCAAGCTTGAGAAAGAACACGCCTCCCCTCGTGCACACTGACACCCTGACCAGCAAGCTTCTCCTTAGACTTCCTCCTCATTGTCCCTGAGCTCCAGCTTGGAACTGTCAGGCGGGGAGGCAGCAGAAAAGGGTAGAGAATACCTGCTTCCAGCCTCACCCTGAGGGGCTGCATCTGGGACCCTCACTGCCTCCTCTGGGGGCGGCGGGGCATCTGGCCGAGTCTCCTTTAGAGTTTCCATCTCCAGGGTCACTTGGCACACTTGGGCTCAAACACCTAAGCTTAAAATGTTCAGATTTAGTGTGAGATGAAGTAATGTGCTCAGCTGTCTGTCTGGAGGGGAGTATGGGGCAGTGAAGCTAATCTTTCAAACCACTCTTTTTTTTTTTTTCCTTTTCATATTCTCATGAAAAGAGTAAAGTGCAGGTGTTTAAAAAGCAAAATGGCAAAAGACACCTAAAAGCAAATGGCATCCCTGAACAAACATGATCCTGTTGGAGGGGCCGACTCCTAGGTTCTCCCTAGACGTAGACACAGAGCTCTGACTGCTGGCAGGCACCACACAGCCCCTGTGCCACACACGCTCAGAGCTGGGGCTAATGCTTTACCAAGTGGATACAGTGCCCTCTCACAGAATGTTCACTGGAAAAACTACCACAAGTCAGCACCCAGCTGTGTTTTTCTAACATGTAAAACCAAACATCTCTATTTCCCTTCCTTTTATATACATGGAGCAGCAAAAGAATGTTAGCATATCTTCAGGTGTCTTGCTTAAAATAATATTTCAATGAAAATTACCCAAACCTTGAGATGTTCTCAGAAGATTCTTGGCCAGTGGGCTGGCACATCCTTTGTTGGGAGGTTTTTGCTATCTATTTCCTCCCAGTGATGGATGGTGAATGAAACAGATGTTCTGATAGCAATTCAGTATAAGGGTCTATTTCCACTCACTTCTGATGCTTTGATATTATTTTTAAAAACCTGTTCCTTTAGCTCTTGTTGAGTTTTTAAAACCTACAAGATCTTGGCTCCATGACCCATTTCTTCAATTGCAGAGATTACTTTTGCAAGGAATTCCAAATATGCTCAGCAAACAACAACAGACAAAGAAAACAGCAGAGCAGTTCTAGATTGTGACTGATTTGGGTTCCAACTATAAATAATAGTATTTTGGGAAAAATGTTTCTGAGAGGAGAGTGCTTAAGACTAGCCTTTGTTCTAGGCATGTTTAAAATGAGCACCATTAAGAAGTCTTGGACCACTTTGAGTTTGGACTCTTTGTAATTAACTACATCATTTAAGAAACCTGTGTTTCTGTGTCAACTATCAAATTATTTTAACGAAAGTACGAAATATTTAAAAACATGGATCTCCTCAAAAGGCTAAGCCCGTGCAAATTATCTGACCATGAGTACGGACCAGTGGGGTAGAGGGAGGGCACAACTCCAAGGACAATTCATGCTTTCAACATAAAAGCAGAGTAATGTGTTCCAGGGGCCAAGAGCTTTCTGGCTCTTCAGTTTGTACGTAACTTCTTATCAAGGGCAGGAGAAAGGCTGGGGGTACATACGTGAGGCTGTTTGTTCTTGTGTAAAAGTGACTGGAGCCCAGAGGACATGAAATACCATGTGAGAGGGACCGTGGCCGCCAGAAGGCTGCACTCGTGGAGGTTAAAGAAAGATGGTGAAACTGTAAACAGAAGAACAGGCTGAGCTCGCCTCCTGAGTACAGGAGGCCTTGAACCTGCAAAGGATTCCAGGCAAATCACAGAGGCAGACCAGCGGGAGCCTCCTAGGCCGTTGCCGTGACCTCGAACTCAGAGTTCTCATCTGTAAAATGATGGAAAGGCATTTCCCTTGGCTTGCCCTTGAGAAGATAAACGAGATCCTGCCTGGGCAGCCCCACCACAATGCTTGGTAAGTGGCTGGAAGGGACTGGTTTCTTTCTTTCTTTCTTTTTTAACAAAATGAAGCCTAGTTTCTTTTCTTTTTTCTTTCTTTCATCTTGTTTTGTTTTGTTTTTGCTTCTGTTTTTTTTTTACAGAACACAGTACTTAGGAACAGAGTAAAAAGTAATAATCTGATACCATGCCAATCATTTCACACCGTCTCTCATTCTGTCTGCTTCTTCAAGCCATGGGAGGTCTGGCTGTTAGCATACGCCCCTTTCTGGAGGAGACCGGGCCCAGAGAGGCCAGGTAACCTGGCCAAGGAGACAGAGCAGGCCGGGGCAGAAGGAACCGCACCAACTGTTAGCTCTAGAGCCCACACTCCAGGCCTCTAACTCTGGAGTGAGAAGCACGTGTGTGTGGAAGGACTCCCCGATCTCCATCAGCAAATCCTTCCTCTTTCTCGCCGAGTTGTACCGTGCACAAGAACGTCTGCTTGGCCTGCTGTGGCTCAGGCAGTTCTGAACACGTCCTGCTGCGCTCACAGAGAGGCTGACTCACTCCCCCCAAGTGCCCGCTTCCCAGGCAGAGCAGCTGCGCCGGCTCCAGTGAAGTCACCCCTAGATTCCATGGGGTTGCTGAGAAGGAATTTGCCTTATTCTGTGATTCTGCTGAGGAAATGACGAAATACCGCAGTCAACTGGCTGGTCAGTTTAACTCCATCGTGCATGAGAAAAACCTTCCGCTGAGTCCTATAGCCGTAGCCACTGAGAGACGCAAAGGGCACAGTGTGGCACTGTGCGCCCATCGCAGCGGCAGTTTATGGAGTTGCAGGTGAGACTGCTCTTCAAGCCGATGATGCTGTGACAAAGAATCTTGTGTTGCTTTTTGTGTAGATTCCTCTGGACGCTTGGAAGATGAGCAGACCAGCCATCATCTGACTCTGCTCCCAGAAATACAGGATGTCAGGCAACCTGGTTGCGGAGCCGGGGCTGGTGTTGGGGACCGCTGAGCGCACAGGAGCAGACTGGGGCCACGTCACTGGAGGAGATGAGCCTCTTTCCCGAGCCCTGAAACGCCCCTCACCAAACCCCTCACTTCCCAAACCGGAGGGTCCGTCCAACACCTTGCATTACAATTCATTCAATTATGTTATCTGAAGTGCTTAATTACTTTCGCTTATGGAAATATGACTGGGTGCTGCAGTGAACGGTGTTCTAGCAGAGATTCCCAAGTACTGAGAGAACTGCTGGGATTATTTCATGGCAGAGATCTCTGATGCACAGAACATGTGCAAACCTAGATTCTGGTACTGAAAGGGAATGAGGAGAGGGGGCACAATATGCTGAATCAAATACTCCAATTAAATCTGCTCTAAGAATAGAAATTTAGTGGACACATTTCACATTGGGAAATCCCGACTCTATATCCTAAGACACTAGAGGAAACGTTGGTAACATCAGTAATTAAATGAATTATCTTATCTGATATATAGTTTATGTGTTTGATCAGTAAAACAACTGAGTTAATCACACTGATACTGCCTGTTAGGGCTATTAAATGAGTTATATTATATCACCTTGATACAACAAAGTACTAGATTTCAAGAGAAAAAAAGACTTTCCTCTTACAATGACATCCCACTCCAGTACCCTTGCCTGGAAAATCCCATGGATGGAGGAGCCTGGTAGGCTGCAGTCCATGGGGTCGCGAAGAGTCGGACACTGAGCGACTTCTCTTTCACTTTCATGCTTTGGAGAAGGAAATGGCAACCCACTCCAGTGCTGCCAGGCGTTAGGAGGACCCTAACCCCTCCCCCAGAATCCCAGGGACGGGGGAGCCTGGTGGGCTGCCGTCTATGGGGTCGCACAGTCGGACACGACTGAAGCGACTTAGCAGCAGCAGCAGCATAGTAACCGCAGAAAGACTTAATCTGAGGTAATTTGGTCACTTTATGGGGTAATGTCAAGAGAGTCTTCAAAGAACTGGGTGTCCTAGCAGTGTTTTCAGATGCCCTTGTCTTTTATAGCAAGTAACGAATTGTGATGAAATGTACACGCGAAGAGTTGAAAGAAAGAAGACTGCGCTGAGGGAAACTGGAGTTTCGGGCACCTGTTTAAAACAGTGCACACTGGTGTATATATATACATATATCTCATTGTGTGTGTGTCATATATATACACACAGAGAACCAACCAGGACCTACTCCAGAGCACAGGGAAGTCTGCTCAATACTCTATTAACAAACTAAATGGGAGAATTTGAAAACCGATACATGTATACGTAGAACTGAATCACTTTGCTGTACACCTGAAATTAATACAACACTGTTCGTCAACCCTAATATAAAATAAAAATTTAAAAACAGATTAAAGAAGAGCCTCAGTGTTCTCATGTATAAAATGAAGATACTGATACTATAATCTCCTTTGCATGACTGATGCAAAGATTAAATGTGTGAAAGTGACCACGTTTAAGAAGTTGTAATTTCGGACAGAAGCTGACAAAGTGAGATTTGAAAGCTTTCAAGAAGGAGAAGCAGGAAGACAGCATCCCCTGGGAAGACTACCGGTTCCACCGCCTCCTTCAGATCGAGCCCTCTGCACTGAACAGCCTTGCTGGACACGGGTGTGTCAGTGGCGGGACCAGACACTTCCCAACCACTGCCGCCCTTGACTCCTGAGTCCACGGATGGTGGCATGGATTCCGCCTTCCCTTGTGGGTGGCTGGCAGAGGGCTGGCCTCACTTTGGTGCCTTGCCCCCGTTGCTTGGGGAAAAGCACCAAGAAAAAAAGAAGTGAAAGGGGGCTAGTACTCTGTTACCACCGGGCCAGCCAAGGTCAGGACGGCCACTGTCTGTCACCTTGGGCAAGGCTGGCTCATCTACCAGTGGGTGCCCTGGCTCATGTCCTCCCACCTGTGGCAGCCCACAAATTTTAAGTTTTACATACTATTTAACTCAAAAGGAAGAGAAATGAATACACATGACTGTTAACAGGCTAACTATGTAATAATAAACCTAACCTGGATTCCATCTATCTTTATGCTGATGCTGTTATAAAATTCAGAGTTTTTAATGGAGGAAGAGACCTCAAAGGCAGAGGCGCCTAGGGCCCGTGAACGTCCCAGGTCAGCCCGGTCACCGGTGGCTGCGGCTCGTCTGTGCCCGGCACGCGTTGTCTCATTGGCTGTAAATCGCGTCTGCCCGCTTGCCTCTCTGCCTCTCTGCAGGGCTGTACTGTGTGTGAACCTAAGTCAGTCGGTGTCACACGCTTCACAAAGAAGAAAGCAGGTCCTGTGTTCTCACACTCCTTATCGTCTAAGTGGGAGACAGTCGGCTGTTAACAACAGGTGCTTTGCAGTGGCTCATTCATGTGGACGTTTCTTTTATGAGTTAATTAGTCATAACTCCCTCGTGAGCAAAATGCACATCTGCGAAAATAAAACTGCTCACTGAGAGTGAGTTACTGGTGTGTAGGTGGGGCACAACCACCCCTTAAAAGGCTTAACGAGAACCCTGATGCACTCAGAAGCTGGACTGCCAGAATGGACATCATCAAAAAAGCTACAAACAATAAGTGCTGGAGAGGGTGTGGCGAGAAGGGAGCCCTCCTACACTGTTGCTGGGAATGTAAACTCGTGCAGAACAGTACGAAGGTTCCTTAAAAAACTAAATACAGAGCTACTTATGTAATCCAAAAATCCCACTCCTGGGCATATATCTGGAGGAAACCGTAATTAAGACACATGTACCCCAAAGTTAATAGCAGCCCTATTTACGGCAGCCAGGACATGGAAGCAACCTAAATGTCCATCAACAGAGGAAAGGATAAAGATGTGGAACATTCACACAATGGAAGAGTATTCAGCCATAGAAAAAATGAAATAATACCTCATGCAGCAACATGGAAAGACCTAGAGACTGTCACACCGAGTGAAAAATGTCAGACAGAAAAAGACAAATATTGTATGATACCATGTGTATATGAGATCTAAAAAATGGTACGAATGAAATTACTTACAAAACAGACTCAGAGATGTGGAAAACAAACTTATGATTACCAGGAGGGAAAGGATGGGGAGGGATAAATTGGGAGATCGAGATTGATATACACACTGTTCTATGAAAAACAGATAATAACAACCTACTGTATAGCGCAGGTTGTTGTTTGGTTGCTCAGCTATGTCTGACTCTGCGACCCCTTGGACTACAACAAACCAGGCTTTCATGTCCTTCACCATCTCCTGGAGCTGGCTCAGACTCATGTCCATTGAGTCGGTGATGCCATCCAGCCATCTCATCCTCTGTCATCCCCTTCTCCTTCTGCTTTTAGTCTTTCCCAGCATCTGGGTCTTTACTAATGGGTCAGCTCTTTGCATCAGGTGACCAAAGTATTGGAGCTTTAGCTTCAGCATCAGTCCTTCCAATGAATATTCAGGACTGATCTCCCTTAGGATGGACTGGTTGGAACTTCTTGCAGTCCAAGGGACTCTCAAGAGTCTTCTCCAACACCACAGTTCAAAAGCATCAATTCTTTGGCACTCACCTTTCTTCACAGTCCAGCTCTCACATCCATACATGACTACTGGAAAAACCATAGCCTTGACTAGACAGACCTTTGTTGGCAAAGTAATGTCTCTGCTTTTTAACATGCTGTCTAGGTTGGCCATAGCTTTTCTTCTAAGGAGCAAGCATCTTTTAATTTCATGGCTGCAGTTACCACCTGCAGTGATTCTGGAGCCCAAGAAAATAAAGTCTGCCACTGTTTCCATTGTTTCCCCACCTATTTACCATGAAGCGATGGGACCAGATGCCATGATGTTAGTTTTCTGAATGTTGAATTTTAAGGCAGCTTTTTCACTCTTATCTTTCACTTTCATCAAGAAGCTCTTCAGTTCCTCTTCACTTTCTGCCATAAGGATGGTGTCATCTGCATATCTGAGGTTGTTGATATTCCTTGCGACAATCTTGATTCCAGCTTGTGCCTCATCCAGCCCAGCGTTTCACATGATGTACTCTGCATAGCAATTAAATATGCAGAGTGACAATATACAGCCTTGATGTACACCTTTCCCAATTTGGAACCATGTTGTTCCATGTCCAGTTCTAACTGTTGCTTGTTGACCTGCATACAGATTTCTCAGGAGGCAGGTCAGGTGGTCTGGTATTTCCATCTCTTGAAGAATTTTCCACAGTTCGTTGTGATCTACACAGTCAAAGGCTTTGGCATAGTCAATAAAGCAGAAGTAGATGTTTTTCTGGAACTCTCTTGCTTTTGTGATGATCCAACAGATGTTGGCAATTTGATCTCTGGTTCCTTTGCCTTTTCTAAATCCAGCTTGAACATCTGGAAGTTCTTGCTTTACATATTGTTGAAGCCTCACTTAGAGAATTTTGAGCATTACTTTGCTAGCATGTGAGATGAGTACAATTGTGTGGTAGTTTGAACATTCTTTGGCATCGCGTTTCTTTGGGCATGGAATAAAATCTGACCTTTTCCAGTCTTGTGGCCAGTGCTGAGTTTTCCAAATTTGCTGGCATATTGAGTGCAGCACTTGTATAGCATCATCCTTTAGGATTTGAAAGAGCTCAGGTGGAATTCCATCACCTCTAGTAGTTTTGTTTGTAGTGATGCTTCCTAATGCCCACTTGACTTCACATTCTCTAGGTGAGTGATCACACCATAATGGTTATCTGGGTCATTAACATCTTTTTTTTATAGTTCTGTGAATTCTTGCCACCTCTTCTTGATATCTTCTATTCCTGTTACGTCCATACCATTTTTGACCTTTATTGTGCCCATCTTAGCATGAAATATTCCCTTGGTATCTCCAATTTTCTTGAAGAAATCTGTAGTCTTTCCCATTCTATTGTTTTCCTCTATTTCTTTGCATTGATCACTGAGGAAGGTTTTCTTATCTCTCCTTGCTATTCTTTGGAACTTTGCATTCAAATGGGTTTATCTTTCCCTTTCTCCTTTGCTCCTCTTCTTTTCTCAGCTATTTGTAAGGCCTCTGCAGACAACCATTCTGCCATTTTGCATTTCTTGTTCTGGGGGATGATATTGATCACTGCCTCCTGTACAATGTTATGAACTTCCGTCCATAGTTCTTCAGGCACTCTATCAGATCTAGTCCCTTTGATTTAGGTCTTACCTGAATGACCTAGCGGTTTCCCCTACTTTCTTCAATTTAAGTCTGAATTTGGCAATAAGGAGTTCATGATCTGAGCCACAGTCAGCTCCTGGTCTTGTTTTTGCTGTCTGTATGGAGCTTCCCTATCTTTGGTTGCAGAAAATATAATCAATCTGACTCAGTGCTGACCATCTGATGATGTCCATGTGCAGAGTTGTCTCTTGTATTTTTGGAAGAGGGTGTTTGCTATGACCAGTGCATTCTCTTGGCAAAACTCTGTTAGCCTTTGCCCTACTGCATTTTGTATTCCAAGGCCAAAGCTGCCTATTACTCCAGGTATCTAAGAGCCATGCTGTGTTGGGCCACCCAAGATGGATGGGTCATGGTGGAGAGTTCTGACAAAACGTAGTCCACTGGAGAAGGGAATGGCAAACCACTTCAGCATTCTTGCCTTGAGAACCCCATGAACAGTATGAAAAGGCAAAAAGATAGGACACTGAAAGATGAACTCCCCAGGTTGGTAGGTGCCCAATATGCTACTGGAGAAGAGTGGAGAAATATCTCCGGAAGGAATGAAGAGGCTGAGCCAAAGCAAAAACAGTCCAGTTGTGGATGTGTCTGGTGGTGAAAGTAAACTCAGATGTTGTAAAGAACAATACTGCAGAGAAACCTGGAATGTTAGGTCCATGAATCAAGGCAAATTGGAAGTGGTCAAAGAGGAGATGGCAAGAGTGAACATTGACATTTTAGGAATCAGTGAACTAAAATGGACTGGAATGGGTGAATTTAACTCAGATGACCATTATATCTACTACTGTGGGCAAGAATCCCTTAGAAGAAATGGTGTAGCCATCATGGTCAACAAAAGAGTCTGAAATGCAGTACTTGGATGCAATCTCAAAAGTGACAGAATGATCTCAGTTCATTTCTAAGGCAAACCATTCAATATCACAGTAATCCAAGTGTATGCCCCAACCACTAATGCCAAAGAAGCTGAAGCTGAATGGTTTTATGAAGACTTACAAGACCTTCTAGAACTAACACCCAATAAAGATGTCCTTTTCATCATAGGGGACTGGAATGCACAAGTAGGAAGTCAAGAGATAGAACAGGTAACTCTTAATACTCTGTAATAACCTATATGGGAAAAGAATCTAATAATGAGTAGATATATGCATATGGATAACTAATTTATTTTCCTGTACAGCAGAAACTAACATTATAAACCAACTATGCTTTATTGACTATGCTGAAGCCTTTGACTGTGTGGGTCACAATAAACTGTGGAAAATTCTGAAAGAGATGGGAATACCAGACCACCTGCCCTGCCTCTTGAGAAATCTGTATGCAGGTCAGGAAGCAACAGTTAGAACTGGACAGGGAACAACAGACTGGTTCCAAATAGGAAAAGGAGTACATCAAGGCTGTATATTGTCACCCTGCTTATTTAACTTCTATGCAGAGTACATCATGAGAAACCCTGGGCTGGAAGAAGCACAAGCTGGAATCAAGATTGCCAGGAGAAATATCAATAACCTCAGATATACAGATGACACCACCCCTATGGCAGAAAGTGAAGAGGAACTAAAAAGCCTCTTGATGAAAGTGAAACAGGAGAGTGAAAAAGTTGGCTTAAAGCTCAACATTCAGAAAATGAAGATCATGGCATCTGGTCCCATCACTTCATGGGATAATAGATGGGGAGACAGTCGCTGACTTTATTTTTGGGGGCTCCAAAATCACTGTAGATGGTGACTACAGCAATGAAATTAAAAGACACTTACTCCTTGGAAGAAAAGTTATGACCAACCTAGACAGCATATTAAAAAGCAGAGATATTACTTTGCCAACTAAGGTCCGTCTAGTCAAGGCTATGGTTTTTCCTGTGGTCATGTGTGCATGTGAGAATTGGACTGTGAAGAAGGCTGAGTGCTGAAGAATTGATGCTTTTGAACTGTGGTGTTGGAGAAGACTCTTGAGAGTCCCTTGGACTGCAAGGAGATCCAACCAGTCCATTCTGAAGGAGATCAGCCCTGGGATTTCTTTGGAAGGAATGATGCTAAAGCTGAAACTCCAGTACTTTGGCCACCTCATGCGAAGAGTTGACTCTTTGGAAAAACCTCTGATGCTGGGAGGGATTGGGGGCAGGAGGAGAAGGCGACGACTGAGGATGAGATGGCTGGATGGAATCACTGACTCGATGGATGTGAGTCTGAGTGAACTCCGGGAGTCGGTGATGGACAGGGAGGCCTGGCGTGCTGCGATTCATGGGGTCGCAGAGTCGGACACGACTGAGCGACTGAGCTGAACTGAACTGAACTATACTACAATAAACATTAAAAAGAGAAACAAAGAAGCGGGACCTCCTCCTGCCACGTCTGGAGAATGCGGGCGGGCCAGGGTGAGGCGCACGGGAGGGCTTCTCCTGGCCTGTCTGCGGCTCCCAGTCTCCATTCAGACACCACTCCTTCCAGACTCCCTGCCCATCCTGGGTCAGCGGTTCACCTCGTGTGCACAGTCTTCTGCTGGCCATGCTCCAAATCCTGAAAGAGTCCCTTTTCGGTTCCAGCTTGTTCACGGTGAGAAGAGAGCGCTGCGGCGACCCCCAAACACCTCTATTTGGTAAGAAAAATCCCAAGTTTGGTTCATGGTAATCAGATACCTATTCAGACTTTATCTTTTAGCCTGAATTATTTTATCTTTTCTAGCTTTATTAAAGTACGATTGATGAATAGAAATTGTACATGCTTAAAGGGTACAATGTGATGTAAGTTTACTTTGCGTATTGATGATCAAGCTAATTAATATGCCCATCACCTGAGTGATCATTTGTGTGTGTGTGTGTGTGTGTGTGTCTGTGTCTGTGTCTGTGTCTGTGTGCATGTGAACACTGAGGATGTACTCTCTGAGCAAAATTCCTGTTACACCAGGCTTAAATATAATCAGTAATGAAAGACCTCATCTAGGCCTGCATCTTCTTGGAGACGAGGTCTTCAGGTCAAAATCCCTTAACTGCACAGTCTCCTTGACTGCAAGCAGAGGGGCTGGATGGCCTGACCCTTAAGGCTTCTCCAGCACAGCGACTGTGGGACTAGGCCCCAGGTCAACCCACTCTGGTCCGGGTGTAGGGCTTTCACAGCACCTCTTCCAGGCGGTGCTGAGGTGTTACACGAGGTGCTACACTTCTCAGTAAAAATCCACCAGCCTTATCTTTATCTTATCCTTTTAATTGCATCTTTGCTGATATTTCTAATATATGCAATAACATAATGCAGGTATGTATTTTACACATACACATATATGTATGTACACATAGCGAGAGCTCAGAGATACTGTGTGTTCAGGTCTAGACCTCAGTGATAAAGTGGATACTGCAATGAAGCAAGTCCCATGAACTTTTTGGTTTCCCAATACATGTAACAGTAGTGTTTACGTGGTAGAACAGTCTATCAGGTGTGCAATAGCATTGTATCTGGAAAAAAAAATGTTCGTACCTTAATTTAAAAATACATCATTGCTAAAAAATGCTAACATCTGACAAGCAGGTGCCACAAGCCTTCAACTTATAAAAAGCAACACTCTGTGAAGCACAACACAAGATCTGCCTGTCTACACAAGATGCTTTACTAAAGGGGATACATGGGGCCCTCCTTGGGGGTCAACTGATTAAAAATCCACCTTCAATGCAGGGGACTTGGTTCCATTTCTGGCTGGAGAACTGAGGTCCCACATGCTGCGGGGCAGCCAAGCCCATGAGCCACACCTCGAGAAACCTGTGTGCCAGAACGGAGACCCAGCACAGCCAAAAAAGAAAGAGATAAAATGGAAATAGAGGGCACACATGACCCCCAAACTTCACATCCCATGGCTTTAAGGTACAAAGAAACACGCAAGCAGCGCCATTTGCCAGGTGACATGTGGCAGAGGGTCCGCCTTGGGACACCACCTCTGGGGTCAGCTTCAGTATGACCTGGCTCAAAGACATAGAGCTTCAAACTTGCACATTTCCTTGAGATGAAGTAGTGGGGTCCACTTTCCACTAGTCTGGGGAGGGAGATGGAACAAGTGCAGGTAATTCCTTCCAACGGTTCTGCTTTATAGGAGGTTCCTTAACTACCCCAGACAGCTGAAGGCCTGAGAGAGCCAGGAGCCTGCCCAGCTTGCAGGTTACCGGAGTCTTACGGGTGCAGCTCTGGGCCTGCTGTTAGGAACCTGGATGCTGTGGATAAGTGGAGAGGCCGACCTGCCAAATCTTTGTTCCTACTGATGTGGAAGGACCCAGAACCCACAAAAACACAGAGACATTAAATCACTCCACAATGTTCGCTGAGATCCGCACTCTGCAAAGCACAGCACTGTCAGACTCCTTACTGACAACATGTATTTCAACATCTGCGTGTCTGTCTTCCACATTTGTATTGACACAGGTAATTTTTGGAACTGTTTTTGTATTTATCATCCTCCTATTTAAACTGAGAAATTACCACTTGGATACCTGGCTTCTTGAAGCCAGAGTTTTATTCTCTCAATTGAAGTGGAACTTCTTTCTCATACCTTCAGACATTTTTAAGAGAACTGCCATCTACCTGGGACTTGCAAGCATGCCCTCCAAAGCTTTTGTTCACACCTACTGAGGTAACGCAGGTTCACACCCAGGAGCTTGAGCCCAATGGTTTCCCTTGTAGGCGTGTCTCTGGGCAGGCGACGTAACCTCTCTGAGCCTCAGTCTCTCCCCCCTGAGAAATGGGCACAAGCAGTGCTGCCTCACCATGCAGCGTGTTGAGGACCCAGGGAGATGCCCTGTCGGCCGGCCCAGCGCACAGGGCGCGGCTGTCCACACAGCCAGCAACTCTCACGGTCACTGAGAAACACAGCCACGCAGAAGCTTATGTTCCATGTGAGCAATTGGATGAAGCAACTGTTAAGGTGTCACCTCTGCTGAGTCCGGAACACGGGTTACTGATGGCCAGCTGTTCAAGTCAGCACAGCCAGGGGAAGGCGGGGAGGGGCAGCCAGCGGGACCATGATGGCAAAACACCCTCTAGAGACTCAGAGACACCGTTCACCCCAGCAGCAACTCCTCCATGAACTCAAGTGAGATCGCCCATGGTTCACATCAACACCTGTGTCTGTGCGTTCACACCTGCACGAGACGGGGCTGGACGAGATTACATCTAACGGCTGTAATTACTGAGTATTACTCTAAGTCATCACAGGAATTTCCACGAAGGTAGGCTGATTTCTTTACTTCCCTGCATTTTGATACCAGGGCCTGGAAAGGATCTGTGCATTGTTCTACGGCTCCACTAGCTTCGCCCTGTAAATAGAAGAATTCAAACGAGCAACTGATGCAAAGTGCTTTCTCATCACCCAGAGTCCCTAGAATCCCTTTCAGCAGCAGAGGGACCATGCGGCTGAAGCACTGACGGAAAGGCTGGACACACTGCTCGGGCTGCAAGCAGAGGTTTGCTGCCAGAGGCGGTCAGCGCTTTGAGACCGTCCCGCATGGGCATCCCGTATCTTCTCCCCTTGAAACAGGGGGGCTGCTGGTGAGGCCGAGGAGCCCTGCATGGAAATGCAGCCCTGGTCACCCCAAGTTGACCAGATCACAGGGATGTGGGCCAGGTCTCTCTGCAGTTACATCTCCCTTGCTTTACTCTCAGAAAACTACAACGAGCTTTTTTGGGTGGGGGGAACAAATAATTGACATATCATTCCTAAGTAGAAATCACAGTTCTTGACATCACAAAAGCTGGTAAAAAGATCATTAGGGACAAAAAGAGAACACTGTGAGTTTATCTGCTATTCAGATAAACACTGAAATCTCAGTTCTTTCTTACCCTGGAAACTGTCTCTTAGGGTGCTTCGCTTTTAAATTTAAAAGGTGTTTATTATGAAAATGTACTATAAAGCAAGAAAAAAATGAATCCATATTCATAATGCATTAACACTGATATGTTCTCCATGTTCTTTTCCTATTTCTTATCTTCAAAGCATAGCTATACAAATAATATGTCATCACATAAACTTTTCAGCTTCGTTACATTACTTCTCACAAATGTACTTGCTGTCCCTGCCTGAATCACAGTTGGTTTTAGTGACTGCATAATATTCTAGTCACTGAGATGAGAGAATTAACATTCTGTACTTTCTGACCCTAGTTTTTTTTTCCCCCCTTTCTTCTGAAATTGTTTTTAAAAATGCAGGAGATATTTTCAGGCTTATAAACTCATTCTTCTTTTGAATTATTTCCTCATGGAAAATACTGAAAAGTGTGACTGTGAGAGCAAATACTGTTGGTGTAACTATTGACATTTATAGCTACATAGCTTTTTTACAAAAATCCACTTCTTTGTTAGTGATGGCAAGCATGATCTCATCAGACTACCTCTTTCTGAAGAGGGTGAAGGGGCGGCTCATTCAACAGGGCTTATTCCTGCCTGTGGGTTTGGACGTGCCCCTGAGCACACCCTGATACAGAGGTCAGTCTCAGAGGCTGTGGGGTTCCTGCCCTTTGCCTCTGGTCAGCTCCCTGCCCAAACCCCTCTTTTCCACGAGGCAGTGTTTTAGAAGTTTCAGAACCTAGAGTGGGCTTTCAGTTGTGCATTTGGGGTGAGCAGAAAGAGGGTTCACTTCCCTGCCTACCTTCAAGTTATCAACAGTTCAAGTTATTACAGATTTTAAAAATTCTGATCCAGGGTCAACATCCCATATCTATTCCTAGCTTTGAACACAAACACATTGATTGCTCAAGAAAGAGAAATCACCACCTCTCCATGCTGGTTTTGTGCCATGAAAAGGCATTTGTCACTGTGTTTAGGTCAGAAATTCCTCTTCTGAGCCTCCCCTCCTCCTATAGAAAAGCGCTGAAGTGAAGTCAGTACTGCTCAGCAACTAAGGTTGTCTAGCACCTGCAGAGCCTGGGAGACGCGGCTGAGAAGAGGGAACAAGGCACTGGTGGTTTCTCTGCATCATCTCCTCCTCTGACATCTTCACTAACGACCAGCACATTTGGGTCAGACGGTGCGTCTCCGGGGCGTTTCCCCAGTTTATGAGAAGGTTCACTCTTTCTCAAAGGACACAACTCCATGTTCAGAGCATGTCTGAGATTGGGAGTCAAGGTATCTCTGTGACTGCTGGGAAACTTTCATCATTTTCAGCTAAAAGTTTCGTAAATTAGACATAAAAGGAGTGCCACGGTGCTTCTGAGGTATAGCTTATGTTTTCCCATGTTGAACAAGAGAAGCTTGTTATGTCAGCTGCTCTGAGCGTTTCTAAACATCTCTCAGATGCTGGTCTACCAGAGGGCAGAGACATAATCTGTATTTCTCACCGCTGCTTAAAGACCAGAGATCCTGCTTGCCCTCTCTATTTAGTGTGAGCAAGTGAAACCAGACTCCTTTGACATTTTTCTTGGCTTATTTTCACTCTCCCAGATCGCCTAGAACCTCCACTGGCTTCTATCCTGAAATCCTGCAGCGCCAATTTCCTTATTTGGTTGCTGGAGCTGCTCTTTGCCTGGGTCAAACATTCTGCTAAGCTTGCAGCCTCGTTGCAACCCCCGCCCCCGCCCACTGCACCCACCCCCCCCCCCCCCCACACACACACACACGCACTCACGTCACTGACTCAGCCTCCCCTGCCTTCGTGCGCCAACCACCCAGCACTTATGCCCATTTAAGGAGTGCCTGTGGAAACTGTAAGGGGCAGAGAGCTTTCAGCTGTCTGCAAAGTCTGCCCTGTTGCACACACTCCGAGTCACCTCAGAGCCTGTGTTTCACATGCATGCCCCCCTCATGGGGCAGGGCACGCATCTCAGGAGTGCAAAGGAGCCCGAAAATCCTGAGGGTGCCTCATTGCGATTCCGTGGTTCCTCAGAGTTCTGGCTCCTCTCCTCCTGTGGCTAGGGGTAGAGGGGTCTGGCTTTGTTTTCCACTGTCCCCAACCCGAGGAGCCCGCTGGACACCCCATCTCAGGTCTAAAGGGATGGGCCACCAGGCCCAGCTGGACACACCACAGGCCGCCCCCCGCAGGGTCCAGTCCCCCACCCGTCTGCTCTGCTTACGGGGCTGCAAACAGCCAGCTCCTCTGGGGCAGAGCATACTTTCTGATCCTTGAGCTCAGACCTGTGGAGAGGGCACAGCTCTGTGCATCCCCTAGTGAAGAAAGAAGCTGCCAGTCCATCCTATAAAACACAGCCATGCTCCTTCCCATGCCAACAGGGAGAAATTTCTTGGGCAAGCACACGGCCTTTCGGCTCCTAGAACAAAACGGATGGCGATATTTATTATGTCAAATAAACACATCATCCACACTGCAAAAGGAAACCAGGAAAAATCAGCTGAACAAAGCAGTTTTCAAGGTTCTGATCCTTTTGCAACTGGCTCTTGTCTAACCCAACCGAGAGACAAAGACCGAGTAATTTTCCCAGACGGAGGCGCTGGGGTGATTCAAGGCCCACAGTCTGTTCCCAAGATTTGCTGGGCAAAGCAATCAGAGCCATTCCCAAAGGTAAGTAATATAAACATACAGGATATCCTGTCACTTC
This sequence comes from Budorcas taxicolor, assembly GCF_023091745.1. Lineage (NCBI taxonomy): Eukaryota > Metazoa > Chordata > Mammalia > Artiodactyla > Bovidae > Budorcas > Budorcas taxicolor. Next base: position 4,219,899 of record NC_068917.1, on the reverse strand, counting down.
ACATCATGGCTCATTTAGCACTGAAAGTAGTCTGTGCTTCCCCTAGTCCACTGTGCTAATCGCTGAAGCCCTGTTTCTGTCAGGCACTGGACCAGATGCTGCCACCAGCCTTCACGGTGGCCACCTGGTCATCACAGGAGCAGGCCACGGCCCACAGAAGCACGGTTCTCCTGCGCCCTCATTGCTTGGTCCACTCTGCTTGCTGTGCCCACCACAGTGACCAGTGTGGGAACAGCACACAGCTGAACGGAGCTCCCCACGCATGGGACCCTCTGCTGTGTAGAGCCGTCTCTGAGCAGGGGACAGGCAGGATATAGATTGTAAATGCACTTCCTATCAGCCCCGCCGGCTGTGCCCTCAGGGACTCATGTGCCTTGTACTAGGTTGGTGAGTTCAAACTTGTCCAGGGTTCAGAGACCAGGAAGCTGTGACACTGTTGTACTTAATTCTATCACAGAAGCGCCACACGGGACGTTCCTGGTGGTGCAGCGGGTACGAATCTGCCTGCCGGGACAGAGGACACGGGTTCGAGCCCTGATCCAGGAGGATCTCACGTGCTGCGGGGCAACTAAGGCTGCATGCCGCAGCTACCGAAGCCCGCACGCCTAGAGGCTGTGCTCTGCTACAAGAGAGCTCATCGCGAGGAGAAGCCTGCGCGTCGCAGCTAAAGAGAAGCCACTGCTCGCTGCAATTAGAGAAGAGGCCGCACAGAAACACAGACCCAGCACAGCCAAACTAACTAAATAAATATAAAATGAAATAACACGTAGTAATTTCACTAAAAAGAAAAGAAACCCCACATGGCTACTAAAAGAAAATGGCACGGTATGCCTGCAATGGCGAAGCAGTCACAAGCATGCTTCTCAGAGAAAGAACTCTGTGAAAGCCTGTTTCTGAGTTTTTAAAGTGAATGTTTCCATTTATACATCCATCCTGGTGTTGCTGAGAAGAAATCTGGTGTCAGCCACTATAAGATTTAAAATGTTCATTGTTTGGCAGGAGGAAAGTTTTAAACTGAGAACATTGTAATGTGACTTGGGAAACACCATCAAGGTCTGCTCTAGATCCAGCGTTCTGGGGAGCCTCATGAGGAAATACGGGCATCAAGAAGCGAGCCCAGCATTGCGTCACATCCCTTATACGCAGAATCCAAACAAAAAGGATACAGATGAACTTACAAAACAGACACAGGCTCAATGGACTTAGAGAAGAAACTCATGGTTCCTGGGGCCGGGGAGGAGGGTGGGGAGGCGGGTGGGGAGGAGGCATAGTCAGGGAGTTTGGGATGGACACGGACACACTGCTGTATTTAAAACAGATTATCAACAAGGACCTACTGAATAGCACAGGTAATTCTGCTCAGTGCTCTGTAATAACCTAAATGGGGAAAGAATCTGAAAGAGAATAGACATGTGCATGTGAATAACTGAACTACTTTGCTGTGCACCTGAAACTATCACAGCACCGTTACTCAGCCACGTGTTCTGTGCTGTACTCTGCCGTATTCGACTCTGTGCGACCCCGTGGAGTGTAGCCCGTCAGGCTTTTCTGTCCATGAGATTCTCAAGGCAAGATCCTGGAGTGAGTTGCCATTTCCTCCTCCAGGGGATCTTCCCAGCCTAGGGACTGAACCTGCATCTCTTGCATCTCCTGTTTGGCAGGCGGATTCTTTACCATTGCGCCATCTGGGAAGCCCCAGCTGACCATACACCCATGTAAGATAAAAAGTTAAAAAATGAAAAAAAAAAAAACAAAAGAAACTAGCCCATGGCTGGCCTTCCAAACCCGTCTTTGTGCCAATTCTGCTGCAAAGCAGCTGTGTCAGTTTGGAGTAAACCCCTTCATCCCTGTGACCCTCACTTTCTGAATCTCTGACACGTCGGCACCATTTCCAACCAGAATTCCCAGTGTGGTGAGACCTCTAGACTGCCAAGCCCAGCAGAAACGCCATATTTGCTCAGGACAGACCTTACAGGCGATTGCGTAATTGACTTCCACCCTATTGCCCCCACAGACGTGGTAAAGTGGAGGAATTTGAAGTATGAGTGCTCAGGGAAAAAACCCAGAACAATTAGATTAAAATAATTGGAAATAATTTCCTGGAACCTAAACTGATAAACTCTCAGAAGGAGAAAGGTGATTATCCTTACGGTTTTGACCCGTGGGTCCCAAATTCAGCCAGAAATTTAGGTTGAGTTACAGCAGCCTTTCTCTGAGTGAGTTTGGGATCACAAACTTTCTGAGGCTGGTCTGCAACTTAACACTGAAGGCAGAACCCATTACTGGCAGATTTTAAGTACATTTTTGGGTTGTTGCTTCATCGCTCACCTTCCTCCCTGGATCTGGTCCTTTCTAGGCCACGTCCCTGATCCTCCTGACCCCTCACATCACAGCAGGACGGACAGTCCTGAGGGATGCTGTGGGACCCCTGGGGAGGCACGGCTCAGAGACAGGAAGAAAAGGGCTGGGTGCACAGTACCTGATCCCGGCAGCAGTTATTGGGAGTCAAGAGGCAGTCTGAGCCACTAGGAAAGCCCACAGTCAGGTTCACCAGTTATGATAAACCTGACTGTGCTTTGCTTTCCTCATCCTAAGCAGACAGCAACCACTTTGCTCTGAGGCATGGGAAGGTTCTCAAGATGCTTTTATTCTTATTTATCCTTAGAAGCAGCCCTGATCCTAGCAAAGTGCTGGAGGCATGACATGGTAAGACGGGCACTGACTTGGAAGGGAGAAGACAATTAGCTTCTGTGAGTCCAGTTAAATCCATAATATTTTCATATTGTCCTTTTCCACTGGCTTAAATCTTTACTTGCAGTTATAAGTTCCTTTGAGGAAAAAAATGGGCATTGTTTGTACCTTCAAATATGAGGCAATAAACAGATTCCAATTTCTCCTTTTTTTAAATGATCATCTTTCTCAAAAGAAACCACATCACAGTAAGCACTGCAGGGGCAACATGCTTCTACAGCAGCATTCCAGTCCTTGGGGTGGATCCTCCTGCCAGGCCTGCATTCTTTCCACAATCTGGCAGCCTGGCTGCTGGGGGGCCATGGGGGGAGGGCTGGGAGCCGGGCTTTTCAGGCTCATTCTCATCCTCAGAGGTACAAGCTGGATTTCGAAAAGGCAGAGGAAACAGAGATCAAAGTGCCAACATCCATTGGATCATAGAAAAGAGAATTCCAGAAAAAATATCTACTTCTGCTTCATTGACTATGCCAAAGCCTTTGACTGTGTGGATCACATAAACTGGAAATTTCTTAGAGATGGGAATACCAGACCACCTGACCCGGCTCCTACAAAACCTGTATGCAGCTTAAGAAGCCACAGTTAGAACTGGACATGGACAATGGACATGAACAATGGATTGGTTCAAAATTGGGAAAGGAGTACGTCAAGACTGTATATTGTCATCCTGCTTATTTAACTTACATACAGAGTAGATCATGCCAAACGCTGGGCTGGATGAAGCACAAGCTGGAATCAAGATTGCCAAGAGAAATCTCAATAACCTGAGATACATAGAGGATACCACCCTTAGGGCAGAAAGTGAAGAGGAACTAAAGAGCCTCTTGATGAAGGTAAAAGAGGAGAGTGAAAAAGCTGGCTTTTAAAAAGTTGGCTTAAAACTCAAAATTCAAAAAACGAAGATCATGGCATCCAGTCCCAGGATTTCAGGGCAAATAGAAGGGGAACCAATGGAAACAGTGACAAGCTTTATTTTCTTGGGCTCCAGAATCACTGTGGATGGTGACTGCAGCCATGAAATCAAAAGATGCTTGTTCCATGGAAGAAAAGCTATGACAAACTTAGACAGCATATTAAAGAGCAGAGACATCACTTTGCTGACAAAGGTTTGTCTAGTCAAAGCTATAACTTTTCCAGTAGTCATGGTGGATGTGAGAGCTGGGCAATACAAAGAAGGCTGAGTGCCAAAGAACTGATGCTTTCAAACTGGTGCTGGAGAAGACTCTTGAAAGTCCACTGGACTGTAAGGAGATGAAACAAGTCCATCCTAAAAGAAATCAATCGTGAATATTCATCGGAAGGACTGATGCTGAAGATGGAGCTGCGATACTTTGGCCACCTGATGCGAAGAGCTGACGCACTGGAAAAGACCCTGACGCTGGGAAAGATTGAGAGCAGGAGGAGAAGGGGATGACAGAGGATGAGGTAGTTTGATGGCATCACCAACATAACGGACATGAGTTTGCTCTCAGCAAACTCCAGAGGGACAGGGAAGCCTGGCGTGCTGCAGTTTATGGGGTTGCAAAGAGACACAACGTAGCCACTAAGCAACGACAGTATAAATGATGCCATACAGAGTTTGTCTGTCTCTCTCTGTCTCCCTTCAGTTAGTGTGATAATATCTAGTTGCATCCGTGTTGCTGCAAATGGTACTATTTCACTCTCATTTTTGGCTGAGTAACATCCATTGTATACATACACCTCATCTCTATCCATTCATTTGTTGATGGATACCTAGGTGGCTTCCATGTCTTGGCTACTGTGAATGGTGCTGCCATGAACACTGGGGTGCATGTGTCTTTTAAATTATAATTTTCTCCGGATATATGCCCAGGAGAGGGATTGCTAGATCATATGGCAACTCTGTTTTTAGTGTTTTGAGGAAGCAAAACTGTTTTGAATACTCACTTGTTAAAAAATATGTCCTCGTCTACTGGTGACAAAAGAGGACAGAGGTGTCCAGCCTTCCCTCCAACCAGAGGCATGATGGCACCGTGAGGCCGCCGGGGGCTGCAGCCTCAGGGGAGGGTCCGTGGGGAAGCGTCGCGGTGCCGGGAGCCAGGGAGACGGGGCAGGAGGCCGAGAGGGCCCCACGGCGCCTGCTGGGTGCTCGCGTGGCTTCCCACACAGGCTGGACCACAGATCCGGGCATGGCTGCCCCCTTCAACGCTCTTCCTGTTTTGGGGGGTGGGGGTGGGGGCAAAGTTGGCTCCTCACAGGGGCCACTGCAGTAACGATTGCAGCCCTTTCCCGTCCTCCCCCAGCCCCTGGCGTCTCCCTGTCTCTCAACACCTCTGCACTTGGGGTCTCTGTCACCTGACACACGGTCAGCCGGGGCTCCCCGCTCTCTCAGCCCAGCGTGCGTGCACCATCATGCTCCTCCCGGCTCGTCCTGGCCCATGCCCCCACGGCCACGCTTTTCCGTCCTGAACTTTCAGCTCCACGCCTGCTCCTCGTTAGCAGGCTCCTGACAATCGTCTCCTGTCCTCAGACCGCCGCCCAGGAGCCTTCGCCCGTCGCTGAGGCCACTTCCCCTCTCCTCCCTCGTCCCCCGTCTCTGTACAAGCAGGGCTCTGTCCCCCCTGCCTCCGCATCCTCCTCGTCCACTCTCTTCTCACCCTTCATGGCCTTGCTTTCCCCCGGGCGCTGTACCCACATCGGGCCTCAGGGGCCCTCCCGGTCACCAGGACACCACACCGCCAAGCCTCCTCCTGACACTGCCCAATCCTCAACCCCGTGGGCCCAGCCCCGGCCTCCCTGGAGGCCGACCTCCGCCATCGGCCGTGGCGGCTCTCCCGGCCTCTGTCCGGCTTTCCTGGCCACTCCTGCCTGCTCGTGTCCGTGAGCCACCTCGTTCTGTGTCCGACTCTGACCTCTAGGCACTTCTCAAGCGCCCGCCTCCTCTCTAACAGGCTCCCCCTGGGGTATTTCTCACACCTCTCGTGTGTGGGAGGCTGTTGGAACACGTCTTTAACCTCAACCTCTCTTTTCAGTTTCAGAAATTTCCTTCCAGTCCCCTCTACGACACGCCCCCCGGCACCCGGACCACAAGCCCAGAGGAGACGTTCTCCTTCCCCAGGTTCCACTCCCATCACCCACGTTCAGATTCCCATCACCTGCCACTTGTACTGTTACAGTCCCCTCCCACCTCTTCCTCCAGTACACCTTCTGCAAAGCGGGTTTCCTAAAACACAAATCTTATTTTAGAACTTTGGTTTCAGGTAAGAGGGCTGGCCAGGTATTTCGATCCATCACTGCAAACAATTTAGAAATGTTTGATGAAACATAAATCTCATCTTCCAACACACTGACGTGCTCTCAGGAAGTAAGGATCCCTGTGGGTGGAGAGCAGAGCTCTGAAACCTCACTCATCCTGAGGGAACTTTCCAGAAGCCAGAGAATGGGCCTCAGTTTTCACAGCCTCATAAAAACCTCAGACAGAGGAAGAGACCCCAGGCTGGCTTCAGGTGCGGAGTTTCATACTCATAGTGCCCTCCCTGGAGAGCGGAGACCTGCTCCCCCAGAGGCCCGCAGGGTCAGTGTGACCAGACGCCAGGACTGTCCACCCACGAGTGTGGCCAGAACCTGGCAAAGGACGTTGCCTCTCAGGACAGCAGGGGGGAGAAAGTCCAGAGAAGGTGAAACCACGGAAGACCCTTTGTCTAGACTTACAACCTAGACTACTGTTATGAAAACAACCCACCAGCCTTGAATCTGGTCTGAAACAGTCCCAGGCTGGCAGTTTCTTTAGATGGCTAGCAGAGCAGGCCCTCCCTGCAGGGAATTCTCAGAGACAACCTTCCAAGGAATACCAGTGGCTTATAGTAACAGTAACAAGAGTAAATAGATGATAAAGTCACAAAGGACGCCTGGAAACGCGGTATCCTGAGCAAGAACCAGGAGAAAGAACCAAGAAACAGACCCGCAGATCCTTCCAATACCGGGTGTATTAGATACAGGGTGTATAAACATAATACCACGTTTAGAGAAACAAAACAAATTTTAAACATTTCCCTTGTTCAAAGCCCTGAGTTGCTTCCCACTGCGAAGGCCTGGTCTTCACAGTCAGCTCATCAGGACGTGTGTCCTCCCACGCACACACTCAGCTTTTCACCAGTTCAACACCACACTCCTCACCAAGCCCTCTCAGATCTGCCCAGATGGAGCTGGGGTATTCTCTCTCACACTCCCACGGGCGGACTGCGGTAGAGAGCAGCATGTCTTATTACAGAATGGTCAGTTTTCCTCAATGGACAGTAGGCTCTTGTGAATCTAAAGCTTGTCTTTTTTTAAAAAAAATCTCATTGATTAAATTAAAAAAATCTCTGATTAAAAAAAAATCTCTGGAAGTGTCATGTACCTGTCCTGGTACTTTCTACACAATTGAAATCAACAAGGTTTGCTGAATCTTGTTCAATATAAAGTCACTCACCATGCTGAACAGTTTCCGAGGCGCTCAGATTCGTGCAGCACAAAAGCAACATTTTGTATTCGAGCTTCTCACTGGTTCCAAAATCTCACTATGGAGCCTTCAGTTTCCTCACTGCCCCCTGTAAAGTCCATGCTCACTTCTTACCTTCAAACTTTGGTTCATTTGCTTTCCCCACCTTGAAGCTCTTCCCCTCCCTCTGCTCCTGGAAACACACTCTTCCTCACTTTGTTTTGGGCTCACGTCCTGTACTGCGCAGTAGGTAAGTGTTGAGGCTGGTACTTGACTGTGCAACCCGAGCCCTAGGCCCTCATGCAGCTCAGGGGCTTTTTCATCACTCAATGTGCACGTATGAGAGAGGAGTGAGGCTGAAGCAGCCTCTACAGGGCACAGCGTGGAGGTTCTGCAGAGCTGAACAGCTGCTGTCTAACCCAGTAGTCCCACTCCTGGACATACGCCCAGAGAAAACTCGAATTCAAAAAGATACATGCACTTCAGTGTTCACAGGAGACATGTAGACAACCCTCTGTCCTTTGGCAGAGGCATGGATAAAGAAGATGTGGTACACAGATACAACAGAGGATTCAGTTCAGCTCAGTTCAGCTCAGTCGCTCAGTCGTGTCCGACTCCTTGCGACCCATGAATCGTAGCACGCCTGTCCATCACCAATGCCTGGAGTCCACCCAAACCCACATCCATCGAGTCGGTGATGACATCAACCATCTCGTCCTCTGTCACCCCCTTCTCCTCCTGCCCCCAATCCCTCCCAGCATCAGAGGCTTTTCTAATGAGTCAACTCTTCGCATGAGGTGGCCAAAGTATTGGAGTGTCAGCTTTAGCATTATTCCTTCCAAAGAAATCCCAGGGCTGATCTCCTTCAGAATGGACTGGTTGGATCTCCTTGCAGTCCAAGGGACTCTCAAGAGTCTTCTCTAACACCACAGTTCAAAAGCATCAATTCTTCGGTGCTCAGCCTTCTTCACAGTCCAACTCTCACATCCATACATGACCACTGGAAAAACCATAGCCTTGACTAGACGGACCTTTGTTGGCAAAGTAATGTCTCTGCTTTTGAATATGCTATCTAGGTTGGTCATAACTTTCCTTCCAAGGAGTAAGTGTCTTTTAATTTCATGGCTCCAAATGGTATTATTTCATTCTTTCTATGGCTGGGTACAAAAAGAATGAAATAATGCCATTTGCTGCAAGATGGATGAGCCTAGAGATTATTATATTAATGCAGTGAGAGAGCAAAAGACAGATGACATCACCTCTATGTGGAATCTAAAAAGTGATATGAATGAACCTGCCTATGAGACAGAAACAAACTCACTGACAGAGAAACGACACTCAGTTTCTGGTTACCAAAGCAGAAAGCGGGGCTGGGACAGACCATGTATTTGAGATTACCAGATACACACTACTATACACAAAACGGATAAACACCAAGGACCTACTACACAGCACAGGGGACTATATTGAGTATCTTATAATAACCTGTAGTGGAAAAGAATCTACATATAATATAGATTACATAAAAATAATATATCACTGAAACTAACATCAGATTACAAACCAACTACACGTCAATAAAAAGTTGAGAAAAAAAGGAAGTGTGCATGTCTGTATGGATGGATGTGTGTGTGTGTGTGTGTGTGTGTGTGTGTACAGATATGTCTGTACAGATGTATCCACACAAACACATTTTGTCAATTCAAATGAGTTGTGAGTCTTAGGAAAAGAAGAACAAATATCCTACTTTTTCTTTTTTCTTCCTAAAATCTACTGCTGCTTGATAAAAGTTGCTGGTTAAATGACTAGTTCTCCCAGATGGAGGGAGACCATGTAGCTAAATCTTCACGCAGGAGTGGACAGTGGTAAGTGATCAGCAGCCTGGCTCTGTCCTTAAACATGGTGGGTGCCTGGGTCTCTAAGTTCCACAATGAATACTGTTGAGTATCTATGATGCCGTTCCGGACAAGTGAGCAAGGAGATCAAATTCCCTGACTCCCAAGACCACTCATCCTCACAGGGGTACAGAAGCAAAGACCTGTGGTCGTAAGGCACTAAATGCCAGGACCTCCCAGGAGGTGGAGCAGGTAAGGCCAAAGCAAGGACCTGTGACCAGGTCACAAGGTGCTCCCAGGATGAGCCAGGAGGAGCGTGACGGGGGCAAGCATTCCAGCGTGTGGGCAAAGCAGACACAGAGGCCTGAAGTTGTGCAAGAGCACTGAACGCTCAACACAGGGAATCTGCTCTCGCAGGAGCCCGAGGGATGCGGGCCAGGCTCCGCTTAGAACATGGGATCACAATTCCCTAAATACTTCTGCTTTTCCTGCTCAGCCTGGCTTCCTCCCAACCAGCCCCTGGGCTCTGGCCTCTGCTTCAGCCTCTCATTGCTGGGGGAAGGGCTCCCGGTCTGACACCCTGGGACACACGCAGCTCCGCCTGCAGCTTCAGGCTCAAGTTCCCACCCGGGAAGCCCTTAAGACAAAACTGGATGTGGTCTTCCTGCAAGGAGGAGATACACATCTGCCTCTCTCCATCCTGCACTCAGGGCTCAGCCACAAAAGGAAAGCCTCCCTTTAGGACACACACACATTCACTGTCCTGGACCATAAACTGTCATCTTCACCTGGTGACAGCCCACAGCAAACTAAGTGATACGCCTCTTCAGGAAGAAGGCAGCTGTGTCCCCCGAGACGGGTGCTGTGGCCGGTAGACCACGGTGGCCACCAAAGGCGAGGTGAGGACTCCAGTTAAGTGGCCCCGAGCCCACATCTGGCATCACCTTGAACCAGAGGCGCCCACACCGCATGAGGTTTTGATGCTAGTCTACATTGAGATACAATGGTCTCGAAATTCTGAATATTCTTCTGAAAAACGTGTCTGTGGGCCCTCTGCCCATGTCTAGACAGCACCAGACATGCGGCACCCGCTGCTTTCTGGGCCACCCAAGTCTGGACAAGCAGAAGGGGACTGTTCCAGCTCCTGCGCACCCAGGCTGTGCCAAGCAGCGCCTTGCTTCTGAGTTAATGCAGTTTATTTCCAACTTGCTGTAGAGGTAACACGCTTCCCTCTTGCATCAGGGAAATCAACCCTGCATGGGTAACTTTTCTCCCGGGTGCATGTGGGGCACTGTTTTCAAGAGCCATGCCTGTGTCACTAACACACAGGGTCCCACGCATGGTGAGTCATCGTTAAGAAGCCACGCCCTTCACAGTGCTGCAGTTCAATATGTCGTGAATGGAAAAGACAACAGCACCTTGCCAGGGAGATGTGCCCAGACAGCAGGCCCAGGAGCCCTTGGGCTTCAGGAAGATGGCTCCAGACATGCAGCCCCCACCCTGTACAATGGTTCACCCTGTGCCAAGGCCTCTTCACCCCCGGCCAGCCCAAGGGCAGTGGAGGGTCCCATGCTCCTAAACAATGTGGTCCAGAAACTGATCTATGAACGTCCCCCATCACAGCTGTGACAGACCCAAGAAGAAGAAATACACCCCCACCCCCCGCCTCCTGGAGCATTTCCAGCTGGGGTGCAGAAGCTGGCCTTTCTGGGGGAGCCAGCTGTCCGGGGCAGATGGCCTCTTTCTGCAGACCCTCACTGTGGAGTGCTCTGTGTTGCTGTATGCTGCCTGTCCTGTGAGAATCTAGAATGTGAACCAGGTGGTGTGTACTACACAGGTGAGTGAGAATGGATGCTCCCCATGATTAGGGGTTCCCAGGAGGATGCCTCACTTCTGCAGGCCAGCAAACAGTCCCTATGTGGCGAGTGGATGGAGGGATAAAGGTTTTGTGCTGAGGTTGGTGTGGAGGCCCGCTGGTGGCCACCCAGCCAGATGATTCGGTCGACCTAGAGATGGATCAGAAGGCAGCGCCGGGCACTGTTGGGGCCACACTCGCCCTAGCCATGAAGGGGTCTTCACTTTCTCACAGGGACCCGTGTCACAGCTGGGGGTGCCTCAGCAGAGGGCTTGCCAGGGAGTGGGTGCCCGCCCACAGCACAGGTGTTCCCATCTCATTCCTCTCCTGGGCACGAACTCTCCACTGACAGTTTAATAAAGGCAAAGCTGACCCCCCATCCCCACTGCCAAGGCCAGTCAGAGCTGGGCAGCCCTGCAGGTATGCCCTGCGCATGCCCTCCTCACCTGAGCCGTGCCAGTCCCTTCATGCCAGCCGTCCCCATGGGGCACCAACCCCTGGACGCCTCTCCCCACGGCCCGCTCCCCTGCCTCAAGCTGTACTGAAGGGGAGTCACACTGTGGATTCACCCCTTCTCGTCTGGCTTCTCTCGTTCTGTGTTGTATTTGTGAGGTCCATCCACATCGCAAAGGGCTGTGTTTCACCTAACTGCTGGATGACACGTCACTGGACAACCACTCTGCACGCTTGCTCCACTGTCTGACTGCTGAGGCCGTCCCCATTTGGGACCAGCGTGACCAGGCCTTGTGTGTCCTGCTACAAGCCCCGGGGGCACGTGAGGGAGTGTTTCTCTGGGGAATACCTCCAGGACCGGATGCCGGCTCACAGAGCGTGTATCTCATCGAGTCTACCGAACGACACCCGGTCTTCACCACGTGCTTCCACACAGTCTACTCCCACCAGCAGAGTGTGGAATATCCTGTCACTTCAGTCCTTGCCAGCATCTGGGATCGTGAGGCTTTTTCATTTTTCTGCCAATAAGTTGGGAAGGGAATAGTATCTCCTTGTTTTCATTCGCATTTTCCTCATTTCCAGTGAGGCTGAGGAACTTCTCGAGGTTATCAGCAATCTGAATTCCTTCTTCCGTGAGGCGGTTGTTCCGGTCTTTCACCTAGTTTATCTTTTTCCTGTTTGCCTCACTGCCTTGCTGATTGTATGAGTTCTTTATTTCTCTGCAGGAATTTGTTTGATAACTTGTGTGTGCAGGCAGAGGCCCAGTGCTGTTGCGTGAGTTGAAGACGCCCTCCACTCCGTGGCCTGCCTTCTTACTCTCTTCGTGGTGTCTTTTGACGGTCAGGAGTTTTTTTATTTTAGTGAATTTAAATTCATCAGCCATTTCCTTTTGTGTCTTGCTTAATCCATCTAGGAATTAATTCTTGTATATGGTATAAGGAAGAAATCCATTTAAAAAGTAGAAGCATACAAGCTGACAAGTATTATTCATAAAAAGAGGAACTTTTAGCAGGAATGTTTCACATTTTCCTCCTTTTCTGCAGCTACAGAGCCTGCCTCTGATGAGAGGCAAAGAGATTGCGTATCTTGCTTACAGAGAATAGAGCATGAGCCTGCTAGTTCATTGGGAAGTAGGAGTCTGTGTGTCTGAGGCCCCATGTAGGGAGAGTTCCCAGAGCACATGTGTGTGAATCCTATTCATGCATAGTTACATAAATGCTTGAAAAATCCTGGACAGTTTTTATAAAGATGTGTAGGAAGCTACTATGTTGCTACCTGTGGGGAATATATTATTAAAATTTTGTGCCTCGGGGGAAAATAACCTAATGTTTAATATTAAATTACTAGAGCTGTTTATTAGGAAAATGGCATCAGATATACCAAACTTTACTTACGAAGCGTTGCAAAGTCCCACGAGGAATTTGCTGGCTGTGGGATTAGCATGTAGTAGGTGGGGGATGGGAAGCGTGCTGAATACAGCTGTCAACAGCAACAAGGCACACATCTGGTGGCAGCTATGTCTAGAATTCGGCTATGGGTTGGACCGTGAATTTGGTCTGATTTTCCTTTCACTGACTTTTTCCTTGTGAGCTAACATGAGGAGTGGCTCACCTGCCCTGGACACTAGCCAGGCTCTCTTGGGTCTGCCCTTCTTCCAAGCTCTCTCTTCAGGGTAAAGCTGGGACAAAAGGCCAGGTCTCACACCTCTGCTTTCTTTTCCTAAGGCACCTACTCTTTTCCAAGCTGAAAATGCCTAAAATTTTCTTGGTTATGAAGTTATCTCAAAGTAACATCATTCAGGGTGATCTGATAAACTCACACACTAGGAATTAAACAATTCCCTGGAAAGGACAAAGATGAACACACAGATGAACACACAGATCTATTTATCCTGTTTGGGTGTCTGGTTGTCTAAATATACTAAGTTTTTGGACAGTCATAAATATGCTCCATAGTATTTGGTAAAGAAGGTTAGAATCAAAGACAGGATCAGTGTGGTGTAGACACAGGGATTTCAGAACAAGCACACATTCCTCCCAAAATACCTGGAAGTCACTTAATTGGTTCTTTTTTTCTTTGCTCATCCAACTGTGTATTCTTCAAGATTAGGAGTTTTTCAGAGAGATAAAAAAGTTAACAATTTTCAGAGATTGTACCAGATCAGAAACAGAAGCAAACTAACATTCCTACTATACTGAGTTATGTTTTTTTGTAAGCAAACTAAAGATAGACCAAGCTTATCTTTGTGAATTTCTTGGGAAGTCAAGTTTTCTCCTTGAAGTGATCTCCTGGCTTTTATAGAACAAGGCGGTGTCCACAGTCACATCCACCAAAAGGCATTTGTGGAACGAGATGGACTTTGCTTCTCGAAATCTATGACAGGGAAAGTAAACTGCGGTTTCTGCCACAAACTTACTGCCAGCACCAAAAGGTGAGAGAGGGTCCCCTCCATGTGGTCAAACTACTGTTATGAGAAATTCCGTGATCACAGCCCCAGAATGACTAAAGACTCACTCCTTGGAAGGAAAGCTATGATGATAGAACAGTCAGCAAAGCAGAGACGTCACTTTGCCGACAAAGGTCCATATAGTTAAAACTGGTTTTTCCAGCAGTCATGTACGGAGGTGAGAGGTGGACTGCAGTCCATGGGGTTGCAAAGAGCTGGACCCGACTTAGCGACTAAACAACATCAAATTGAGATGAGAATTTGAAAAAGGATATGTGTGTGTGTATAACTGACTCACTTCGCTGTACACCTGAGATGAACATAACATTGTCAGTTAACTATGCTCCAGTATAAAATACTGGAGTAAAAAAATACGGAGAAGGCGATGGCACCCCACTCCAGTACTCTTGCCTGGAAAATCCCATGGACGGAGGAGCCTGGAAGGCTGTAGTCCATGGGGTTGCGAAGAGTTGGACACAACTGAGCGACTTCCCTTTCACTTTTCACTTTCATGCATTGGAGAAGGAAATGGCAACCCACTCCAGTGTTCTTGCCTGGAGAATCCCAGGGATGGGGGAGCCTGGTGGGTTGCCATCTATGGGGTCACACAGAGTTGGACACGACTGAAGCGACTTAGCAGTATAAAATAAGGAGCTAAAAAAATAAAGTGAAATACAATGTATACATATATATATATACACATTGAGAAATGTATACAATGTATATATACAATGTGTATATATATATATATATATATATATATATATATATATATATATATATATGAGATCCCTGGGTTGGGAAGATCCCCTGGAGAAGGGAGAGGCTACCCACTCCAGTATCCTGGCCTGGAGAATTCCATGGACTACAGTCCATGCGGTCACAAAGAGTCAGACACCACTGAGCAACTTTTACTTTCACTTTCACGGGAGATAAACCATTTGAAAACCCAGCAGCCACCAGTCTCGCAGATGGAACCCCACTCACCTCAAGGATATTTACGAGCAGAGGGTACGGCTCAGGCCCTGGTGGATGGAGTCTCGCCTGGCACGTGTCTCGATGACCATGCGCTAATGCAGCCGTGTCAGTAACTCCTTCCATCACCAGTGCAGAACAGGCAAAGTATTCCGCGCCCATGGCGGCAGCTGTGATTCAGCACCTCGGCTGCCCCCAGGCACCCTCAGTCACGCAGGGCCCATCAGGACCCCGACTCTATGAGTCAAGGAGGGAAGAGCATGAAGAGCCGCAGCAGTGCCCACAGGTTTCCTGCGTGCCCTGCAGAGAACAGGGCAGAGGACAGGACGCTGCCTGGGGTTCACAGCGCTCTTGCTTCAGTAACTCCACCGCGCCTCACTTGCAAATCACCGCGGAGGAAAACCCCAGGTGCTATGCTATGTACAGCCTGGCAGCTTCCAAACATTTTGATCACAAACAACAGTAAGGGCTTTTTTTTTTTGGCCGCCCATCACAGCTTGCAGGATCTTAGTTTCCTGAGCAGGCATAGAACCCTCAGTCCCTGCGGTATAAGTGTGGAGTCCTAACCACCGCATCACCAGGGAAGTCCCAATAAATACATTTTTCATCCCAATATAAACACATGACATATTTACTTATTAATTTTAAAGCAAACCTTTCACAAAACAATACCTGGTTTGAGATATGCACTCTTGATTTTCCTATGCTTTGATTTCATTTCAAAGTTTCCACTTGAGAACCTTTACAGTGATTTCACAGTAAACAGTGGCTGTAAAGAACACTCCCATGGACCTCACTTGTCAAATGACGACAAGGCTCTGTAGACACCTTGTGAGACCCTGAGGAGAAAGCTCTTCATGGCTCCACGAGTTCACTGAGCATTTCCTGTATGCCAAACACAGAATCGCATACCTTCTCATCCGTCACAGACTGTTAACCTGGCAACCCCTTCAGCCTCAGTTCTGACCGAGGCCTCGCAGGCTCTGGGCAGTCAACCAACACCAGGGATGATATACTCCCTGCAGGGAAGTGCTGACCCACTCCGCAGGCCAGAGACCAAACAGGACAGAAAACCCAGCTCTGCCTCCCTCCCCACAGTTACCCCTCCAGGGGAGGAAGGAGCCGGGCCAAGGCCATGAGGGGCAGAGGGCGTGGGGGTCCTTGGACTTCTGCTCTGGGGAGGCGAGGGCTGGAGGAAAGTTCCTGGGATCCAGGCTGCTGAGTGCTGGCCCAGCCTGACTGGGGAGGAGGCTGTCTGTGGGGATCACGAGGATAGGAAACCTACTCATGAAGGAGGCCTCTGAGAAGGAAGCTGGGGAGAGGGGTCCGGGGGCACCCCAGCCAGAGGCAAGTGTGGGGGACAGAGGGAGGAGGCTACCCATCACTGCCAGTGCCCCCCACAAGTGGCCAGGGAGGATGGCCTTGCTTGGGACACGACTGTAAGACACAGGATTGCAACTACTCTAATGAGAGGAGAAAACCATGTCAAAGCCCCTGGAAAGCTCTGGGGTCCCCTGGAACTTCACCCAGTCCTCACAGAGAAAAAGCAGAGTGGAGGCAGAGGCTGCCTGTGGGGGTCAGTCATGTCCTCGGAGGACTGAAAGCATCACGTTGCAATCCCGTGGCGACTCCGTGGCAAGACCGCTCTGTGCCTCAGTTTTACGGACGAGGACCCCGATCTTCAGAGGACGGTTCAGCAGTCTCTCACCAATGTGCCACGGGGGGAACGGGGGTCAGGACTGTAGCCCAGACAGCACCAGTGCACACCCCCCCTTCTCTCCACACAGGATGGGGTGCTGGGGACAGCACGGCGGAGCTGGACAACTGAACCTGAATACTGTGAAAGCGCTGGTCTCCATTCTATACATTCACCTATACATTTAAAAAATATTTGTAAATCCCTTATAGTTAAAGCTACGGTTTTTCCAGAAGTCAGGTATGGGTGTGAGAGCTGGACCATAAAGAAAGCTGAGCACTGAAGAATTGATGCTTTTGAACTGTGGTGTTGGAGAAGACTCTCCATAGTCCCTTGGACTGCAAGTAGATCCAACCAGTCCACCCTAAAAGAGATCAGTCCTGGGTGTTCATTGGAAGGACTGATGCTGAAGCTGAAACTCCAATACTTTGGCCACCTCATGAGAAGAGCTGACTCATTAGAAAAGACCCTGAAATGCAAACTAGTACAGCCACTATGGAGAACAGTGTGGAGATTCCCTAAAAAACTGGACATAGAACTGCCATATGACCCAGAAATCCCACTGCTGGGCATACATACCGAGGACACCAGAATTGCAAGAGACGTGTGTACCCCAATGTTCATCACAGCACTGTTTATAATAGCCAGGACATGGAAGCAACCTAGATGTCCATCAGTAGACGAATGGATAAGAAAGCTGTGGTACATATACACAGTGGAATATTACTCAGTTATTAAAAAGAATGTACTTGAATCAGTTCTAATGAGATGGATGAAACTTGAGCCTATTATACAGAGTGAAGTAAGTCAGAAAGAAAAACACCAATACAGTATACTAACGCATATATATGGAATTTAGAAAGATGATAATGATAGCCCTGTATGCGAGACAGCAAAAGAGACACAGATGTATAGAACGGTCTTTTGGACTCCGTGGGAGAGGGAGGGGGTGGGATGATTTGAGAGAATAGCACTGAAACATGTATATTATCATATGTGAAACAGATCGCCAGTCCAGGTTCAATGCGTGAGACAGGGTGCTCGGGGCTGGTGCCCTGGGCACCCACTGGTGACCCAGAGGGATGGCATGGGGAGGGAGGTGGGAGGGGGTTCAGGATGGGGAACTTGTGTGCACCCGTGGCTCATTCGTGTTGATGTGAGGCAGCAGCCACTACAATATTGTGGAGTAATTAGCCTCCAATTAAAAAAAAAATTACACGAGGCTGGGGATGGTGGCTAGAGTATTCACGTAAATACCTGAGAAGGTTGGTTACCAAAAATCAAGTTTTCAGAGAGAGATGAACAGCTCACCCATAACTAGCTCACCCGTAACTAGCTGCCTGGCCTTCCTATAGAGCCTGTAATGCAGCCTTAGTATGAAAGACTTTAAAGGCTATCTTCCAATTACTCAGAATTTAACATTTTAATAATAAAAACAAGACAGCTTTCAAAAGCAGGGCCAATTTCTTCGATGGTGTTTTTCTAGACAGGATACATACTCCAAGTGGTAATTCCCAGCTGGTTGTTTGCACCTGTCTCTCTGAAACCACCTTCTACTTTCCATCTCTACCTGACACCATCCTCCTCCCTCTGTGCCTTAGAGGCTGACCGACAGGGTCTGTATCAGGTTTCATGTTCCTCTGGCTCCTGATGGCATTTGCTAAGGGCCAGCATAGTAGAGACACAGGCTGGAGGAGTGGGGCCTGGGTGTTTGTTGTGGTGCCCCCAACACCGCGTGCTGGGTTCTGAAAATCCCTCCCTCTCCTTGCCCTTTAGGCTTAAGCAACATCTTGCTGGTTCCTAGCTGGGCACTGCTGACCTCGACACATCTCACACCCTTAAAAACAGACCCTTAATTTTTTTAACTGGAGGGGAGCTGCCTCACAATGTCAGTTTCTGCTGTGCAGTGATGTGGGTCAGGTCTGGGTGGGCATGTGTCCCCGCCCCTCGGGGTCATCCCGGGGTGCCGAGCTGAGCTCTCTGCGCTGTACAGCAGCTGCCCACTGGCTATCTGTTTAATACATGGTAGTATGTGTCAGTACTGCTCTCCCAGTTAGAGAGACCCCGTACTCTGCAAGACCATTTGTCCCTGCAAGGATCCTAACTGATGCAAAGATATATATTCCTTCATTATGGTTATTTTAATTTTGGATGAAAACAAAAGAACAGCTGGTAAACTCTTTCAAAAAGAAAAGAAAAGACCTTGATGCTGGGAAAGACTGAAGGCAGGAGAAGAAGGGGATGACAGAGGATGAGTTGGTGGGATGACATCACCAACTCGATGGACATGAGTTTGAGCAATTCCGGGAGATGGTGAAGGACAGGGAAGCCTGGCGTGTTGCAGTCCATTGGGTCGCAAAGAGTCAGACAGGACTCAGCAACTAAACAATAAACAACAATTCTGAAGAAAGGACTGCTCTGGAGAGGCCCCCAGGGAGGACGTCCTCTGGGCCCTGCACAGGGCGGGCAGTAGGGGCACAGTGTGCAGGCGGAGGTGGGCCTCTGAGCACTCCTGCTGGGGGTGGGGACGGTGCGGGTGCTGGGGGCATTCCTGTGGCTCAGATGCCAGGAGCTGATGGAGATGGCAGGCATGATGGTCACAGGAGCAGGAAATAGATACAAGTCTGCATGGAGACGCTGAGGATGCCTCAGTGAGGGGTCAGGAGAATGAGTGGCCGCACAGTCATCCGTGGGAAGGGTAAGACTCAGTGACCTGAAGCTGTCTGTTCTCCCCAAAATCACTGTTTGATTTTAAACCAATATCTCAAAATTGCAAGGGATTTGAAACGAAAAAATTGATACATGTATGCAAAGTTTATCTGAGATCAAACAGCAGGAAAAAGAGAAATACCTGGTATGCGTGTGTGTGACATCTGTACTGACAGCTCTTGAAGGTACAATAACCGAAGCAGTGTGATGCTAGCTCGATTGTAGACAGAGAAGTCTGAGGGCAGAGCATCAGAAAGATCCCCGGGCACGCATCATTTGGGCAGGGGTGTTAAATATGCCATTTCAAATCTGTGAGTGTGTGGATTATTCAATAAACTCCAGAAAAACATACATGCCAATCCAAACCTCACACTACTGCTGTTGTTTAGTTGCTCAGTTGTGTCCAACTCTTTGTGACCCCTTGGACTGTAGCCCACCAGGCTCCTCTGTCCATGGGATTCTCCAGGCAAGAACACTGGAGTGGGTTGCCATGCCCTTCTCCAGGGGATCTTCCCGACCCAGGGATCCAATTCATATCTGCCCTCACTGGCAGGTGGATTCTCTACCACTGAGCCACCAGGGAAGCCTGCTATATGAAACATAAATTTCAGATGATTTAAATTCTTCAATTAAAAAAACTTAAAAGCACAAAATCTCAGTTTAGAGCAGTAACAGGATTTGGGGGCTCCCACATTGCTGGTTGTCACAAAACCAGAGAGAGCCAGGCCCAGGGTCACTTTATGAAGTCCTGTTTTTGCCCTTAGCCAGGAGCTCTTCATTAATAATAAGATGTTCAAATATCATCTAAATTCATCACTGAAATATATCTTAAATTTATATATTTCAGAAATGATACTTCCTCAAGGGGAGCATTCAGTTCATGAGAAGGATGTGCATTTTACAGAACAATTTACAAATGATACAAGTCAAGTCTTACTGCTGCTGCTAAGTCGCTTCAGTCGTGTCCGACTCTGTGCGACCCCATAGACGGCAGCCCACCAGGCCTTCCCGTCCCTGGGATTCTCCTGGCAAGAACACTGGAGTGGGCTGCCATTTCCTTCTCCAATGCATGAAAGTGAAAAGCGAAAGTGAAGTCGCTCAGTCGTGTCCGACTCCTAGCGACCCCATGGACTGCAGCCCACCAGGCTCCTCCGTCCATGGGGTTTGCCAGGCAAGAGGACTGGAGTGGGGTGCCATCGAGACTTAGAACCCTCAAAATGAGAATGAAGATGAACAGGTGCGTTGGGTTTCCTGCGGCGCCCCCTCCTCACCAGCGGTCGCTGCTGTTGCATTCGGGATGCTGGCCACTTGGACACATGTGCGTGGGGCTCCCCCGTGGTTTGGGTCTGCAAGTCCTAATGACCTACAGGGCCATCGGAGAATAAACTGTAGAAAAGGATGAATACTCGAGGTGTATGTGTGTGTGGTGTTACACCTGTATGAATAGCTGTGAGCAGATTTTAGAGTTATTTTATAATAACTAAACCAGTGTGATCAAAAGGGAGGGGACAGATGTATACCTAAAGCAGATAAATGTTGATGTAAGGCAGAAACCAACACAAAATTGTAGTTATCCTTCAATTAAAAATAATTTTAAAAAAGTGTAACAGCAGCTCCAGCCTAGGTTGGCATGTGCGTCTGCCTCACAGAGCTCCTCTGAAAGATAAACTGCCTGCAGTATCAGATCTGGAGGGAATAGTAGTTGGGGTTGGTGTCTATCCGGTCAGCCTTTTTTCTATTTTGCTGACTATACAAATGTGTGCCTGCGATATTCTAAAATATTCAAACTAAAGTTGGGTTGTCCTTAATAGTACATTTAATCTGTTTTTCAAATGTTCCAATATTGGTGCACATACTTCTAGGCCAATCAGAGAGCCCCAACCATACTATTTAATCATTTTTTACTGGCCTTACAGGACTCCACTGCCCCCAAAACTAATGTGGTCACTTCCCAGGTCTATGCAGCTTTCCGTGTGGTTTTCTGATGCTACACCAACAACTTTATTCAAACTAGTTTTAAAACTCTACATACTGACCAAGAATTAATTTCCAAAATATACAAGCACCTCATATAACTCAATACCAGAAAAGCAAACAACCCAATCAACCAGTGGGAAAGGGACCCAAAGAGACATTTCTCCAAAGAAGACATACAGATGGCTAACAAGCTCATGAAAAGATGCTCAACATCGCTCATTATTAGAGAAACGCAAATCAAAACTACAGCGAGATACTACCTCACACCAGTCAGACTGGCCCTCATCAAAAAGTCTATAAACAATTAATGCTGGGGAGGGGGTGGAGAAAAGGGAACACTCTTACACTGTTGGTAGGAATGTAAATTGACACAGCCGCTATGGAAGACGGTATGGAGATTCCTTAAAAAACTAGGAATAAAACCACCATATAACTCAGCAATCCCACTTCTAGGCATATACCCCGAGGAAACCAAAATTGAAAAAGATGCATGTACCCCAGTGTTCACTGCAGCACTGTTTACAATAGCTGGAACATGGAAGCAACCTGGATGTCCATCGACAGATGAATGGATAGGGAAGTTGTGGTACACATACACAATGGAATGTTACTCAGCCATAAAAGGAACACATTTGAGTCAGTTCTAACGAGGTGGATGAACCTAGAGCAAATTATACAGAGTGAAGTGAGTCAGAAAGAGAAAGATAAATATCATATACTGACACATATGCATGGAATCTAGAAAGACGGCCCTGAAGAGTTTACTTGCAGGGCAGCAATGGAGAAGCAGACAGAGAGAACAGACCTACAGACACGGGGCGGGCGTAGAAGAGGAGGGGAACGAGAGATGTATGGCGAGAGTAACATAGAAGCTTACATTGGTATATGTAAATAGACAGCCAATGGATATTTGCTGTGTGACTCAGGGAACTCAAACAGGGGCTCTGTGACAATCTAGAAGGGTGGGATGGGGAGGGAGATGGGAGGGAAATTCGTGAGGGAGGGAACATGGTGTACCCATGGCTGATTCTTATTGATGCATGACAGAAAACCACAAAATTCTGTAAAGCAATTATAGTTCAACTAAAAAACTTTTTTAATGTAAAGGAAAACTCTACATAAATCTCTACTCTTTATCAGAATTTATAAATAAATCAATAAGTATTTATATGTAAATAAATAAAGTGGCCTCTGTCTCCCCTCCCCCCTTCATTTCAGAACTCATAGGGCGATCACCCGCTCTCAGCTTTGTCATCGTCTTTCCCTGACATGCTGGGACCTCAGTCCTGAGAGGGACACTGTCCCCTGTGGGGGGTGGGATGCAAGGCCTGGAGCACAGACGCAGAGCTCCCGGGCTAGAGGAGGGGTTAGGGGTGAGCCAGAGACAGTTCCATCCTTGAGGCAAATATGGGGGCTTCTAGATGACTCCTGGAGAATTTCCAAGTAGTCACTGCTGCCCAGAGTGAAAGAGTAAAAATCTCCAAATTCCTCTCTGGTTCCAGAATCAGTGCTCTGGTCTAACTGTGACCATCAGTCCAAGGAGAGAATTTCCACTGAATTAATTCAGTGATCATGACACATTAGCAGAGGACACAGGGGTCCGAGGACACACAGTTTGTTCTGGCTGAGGCACCAGCTTGGCACCCCCAGCCAGGGAGGACCATGAATCACCCCATCTTCTGGACAGACAGCCACTTCCTCACCCTGCACCCTCCCACAGGTACTGGAAGCACGCAGCTCCCCCACCCTTAAAAAAAAAAGGAAAAAGGTCGAGGAGGATGAAAAAGCTGGGGCCCCATGAACAGGAGCATGCTGGAAGTCCATCCTCGGCCTGGCCGTGCCCTCGCCGTGTCCTGGAAGGGTCTCCTGGGGCAGGAAGGAGCCCCCACGGCCCTGTGGCTGGCCGGGCCTCCGGCAGAGATGCCTGAGGCTCTGCAGGTCTGCTCAGGCCTGTGGGGCTCTCACGGCCTGGCCCTCTGCACCCCTGACCACTGCTCAGCCCTCTGGCCTCCACGGGGAAGGGCAGGGAGCCCCGTGCAGGGCTGGGCCAGCAGTTGACCTGCTGGTGGACTCGAGACCGCACGCCCTCATGTTCCTCCTGCCCGGGCCCCGACTCAGGACCTGGAGTTACTTCTGCCTGACAGGTCTGAGTCTTGTCTCCTGCTCTCCTCCCCTCAAGCCACCTGCAGGCATCTCCACGGGTCCCTGCTAGCGCCTCCACAGCAGCCGTGAGTCCCTCACTCCCCCAGGGGGGCTCTCCCGGGGTCAGCGTCCTCCTTCATTCCTCTCGCCCGTCACTCCTTCTGGGCCCTTGGGGCTCGGACAGTCATGAAGCAGGGGTTCCCGCGATCCTAAGAGCAGAGGACACAGCAGACTCTTGAGCAGACTACATGGCCAAAGTGTTTTTGGAAAATTATTCTCTTCTCCATGGAACTCCACCTCATTGCATTTTATTAAGTAGTCATCACGTCCACCTTCAGCACTCAGCTACTTGACAAATGGTTTCCCAGGTCCCAGGAGCTGCCAGGGTGTGGCACCAACATTACCGTTCTCTGTCTTCAAGACAGCCCTGTAAGGAGTCGCGGGCGCTTCCCAGGGATGAAGCCTCCAAGGCGCACACAGCGCAGCCGCTCTTCCAGTGCCTGGCTACCTGGCTTCACTTCCAACCCCGACGCTTGATTCCAGTCTCGCCTGCTCACACGCCTCCCGGGCACACCAGCAGTGCTCATCCCACTCGTGCCACAAGCTGCCTCCAGGTCACCAGGGCTCCCTCCTCCCCCACACTCTGCAGGACGCCCTGTCGTTTCACTGGCTCCTGCCCCAGCTAGACCGTAATCTAGAGGTCAGAGGTACCAAGATACGCGCTTATCTGTTTCAGAGCTGAGTGAAAACATGGCTGGTACTCAGGAACTACAATTTAACAGCAGCAACAAAAAAGGATAAATATTGCCATTACCCAAGAAAAAAGAACATTACCTAAAGGTGTCTTTTGCATCTCTCGAGTCCACATTCTCCTGTTCACTGAGAACAGCCTATCGCCTGTAACTGTGGGCAGAAGTTCGGTGTTCTGGCTTTCCCTTGACCAGGGGTTGGTCCACGCGGGCCCCGCCTGCTCCTTTAGGTGAAGCCTCGCGGCACACCCAGGCCATTTCCCCTCTATCCCGTCTGAGGCCGCCTTCTC
Organism: Budorcas taxicolor; assembly: GCF_023091745.1. NCBI lineage: Eukaryota > Metazoa > Chordata > Mammalia > Artiodactyla > Bovidae > Budorcas > Budorcas taxicolor. The sequence continues at coordinate 4,195,583 of NC_068917.1, read as the reverse complement.
TCCAGGGGTGAGCTGAGCGCCTGCCACAGAGAGGACGCAGCAGGCAGACCCCAATCGTTTACTCTGCAGCCCTTAACGAACAAAGGGTGCTGATCCCCATTACAGACACAGGGTAGACCCAGCTCCTGAAGAGGAAACACTTTTGCTCACTCTTTCAATTTTTAATTTGAATTTCCTTTTCCCTATTAATTTCCTGACACTATCTGTGTACTTTTAAAATTAAGCACCTTCCCAAGGTTTGGGAGCAGAACCCCCGCACACATAATTTACTTTGCACCACAAGGCAGATGCAAGTGTAACTGAGAAGCAAGGGCAGAGGCAGAGAACACACTGAAAACTCTCTTTCCCTTTTGGAGAGCTCCTTCTGCACCCCAGGGTTCCCTTGTAATCCACGTCTCTGGATGATGCTCAGCATCACAGGAAACCCTAGTTCCAGAGACTGTCAGTGGTCTGGGCCAGCGGGCTCGTGGTCACCCGGACTTTCTGGGCCAGTGGGGATGTGAGGGCTGGGTGGTAGGAGCAGGTCACTGCAGGCACTCTCCCAGCGCAGGAAAGTGCTCTCCCAGAGCACTCTCCCAGTGCTCCCAGTGGGGAGCACGCAGAGCCGATGGCTGCTCTAAGGCTGAGGTAGCGACCACAACCTTCTCATCGCTCTCCTTCCAGCCGCAAAGCCGTCAGGGGGTGAATCAGAACCACATACTTTCATGCAGAGGCAGGAAGACACCCAGCTGTCACTTGAGCTTGTCTGGGTCCAGCCTCATTCTTGGCTTCTGGGAGTCACAGCTGTCTGTTCTGGCCCTCATTTCGCATTCTGCTCCCCGGAACCTGCTGGGTTCCCAGACCTCCCAGGACGTATGACCCTAACCATCTCTGGGAGCTGGGGAAGGGTGTCCGCTGCCGGCCAACAGCCGGCTCAGCCCCCTCTGAGCCCAGGCAATGCATTGTGTGCCTGTGGTGCTGTGCCAGCCCTCCCAGGCCCCAGTGCTGGGGTCCCCGTGCCCTGCAGGCACCTCTGCTGGAGCCCGGGGGCCTCCTGCCCTCCCCGTCTCTCCTGAACTCCCCCTGGGAAATGACACACAGCCGCAGGATGGAGCAGAGTTCATACCCTTTCTCTCTCTTCTCTAGTCTCACAGCCTCAGCCAGCACAAGCCAGGCGCTTACAGAGCCGCCGTCTGGGAACCTTCTAATTTTCAGTCTACACTGGGGTCAGGGAAGGCCCCAGGGACCAGCATCCGCACCACTGGGAACCCACAGCCAGCAACTTAGTCACCACAAAAGCTGAAAACGAGCCAGCAGGTGGCTGGCCCTTTCTTCTGGGTAAGTTTCATTATGTCAACACTGAAATTTTTGAATGTTTTCAAATACACAGTCTCGTCCAATGGCTCTTTTTGAAGCAACATATATCACATATGTGCACACACGTGCACACGCGTGTGCAGGTCCTGCAGTCTGTGGCCTGGCCTGTGGACAACTCTCACAGTTGGCCCCTGTGCTATCCAGGACAGGAGAGGAGGCAGACAGGAGGAGGGGAGATCCCTGAGCACGTGTGGGGGAACCCCAGAACGAAAGCGCAGATAACAGTATGACAGTGATGTGAATCTCAGCAAGAAGCAGTAGGATACTCACCTAGTGAGCGCTCCGTAAGGTGAGGGAGGAACAGGAGCGTTGGGGTGAGGTCTTCAGAGGGCAAGATAGTGCCAGCGAGGCCCTCAGCTTCAGGTCAAAGCGCCAGTCCTCGAGCTGGGGACACAGTGTGCACGAGAGGGCCCTGCTCCACTGCAGGGGCCAGGGCAGACCTGGGCTGCCTGACGTGCAGAACCACACTCAGAGTCCACAGGACATTAGGGAAGGAGACAGCAGGCAGAGCAGAATTCACACCGCACGAAAGAGTCATCAGAGCTACCGAAGAGACAGTGACACAGGGCTTACACCCGGAAACGGATCTCCTCAGGGTCCAGGCGTCACACCAGGGCAGCACAGGCAGCGTCTGGAGTCCAGCAGTGACCAAGGACGTGCACACGCTTGGAGGCTCCGGTGCGCGGGCAGGAACATAAAACAGGACAGAGCAGCAGGAGTTCGCGCGGTGCACTCAACACCAAAGAAGTCACAGAACTCATAATGTGTGTTCATGGTTACCCAGAATCAGTAAGGCAGATGATGGGGGCTGTGTATCGGATGCCGAAAATGAGCGTACATTTCTAAACTGCAAAACCAGGCAACATCCCACCACCGAGATGAAGAGCGTTTCCTTCCCAACATCCTTTGTAGTGGAGAGTGTGGAATGAACAGTTCAAAAAGAGAGGGATTTCAGGTTTGTAACGTATTATACAAACCTAGACAAACCTAGACAGTGTAATAAAAAGCAGAGACGTTACTCTGCTGACAAATGTCCATACAGTCAAAGCTATGGGTTTTCCAGTGGTCATGTATGGATGTGAGAGTTGGAATATAAAGAAAGTCAAGCACCAAAGAAATGATGCTTTCAAACTGTGATGTTGGAGAAGGCACTTGAGAGTCCCTTGGACTGCAAGGGGATCAAACCAGTCAATCCTAAAGGAAATTAACCCTGAATAATCATTGGAAGGACTGATGCTGAAGCTGAAGCTCCAATACTTTGGTCACCTGATGCAAAGAGCCAACTCACTGGAGAAGACCCTGATGCTGAAAAAGACAGAATGCAGGAGGAGAAGGGGACGACAGAGAATGAGATGGTTGGATGGCATCACTGATTCAATGGACATGAGTTTGAGCAAGCTCTGGGAGTTGGTGATGGACAGGAGGCCTGGCGTGCTGCAGTCCATGGGGTCACAAAGAGTCAGACATGACTGAGTGGCTGAACTGAACTGAACTGAGTGACTGAAAAAGCAACAACAAATGCATTCTACAAAAATCGAACAACAAAAGGGTGATAGGATTCTTTTATCTCTATACAGTAAGAAGAGTAATGCTGTTCTTTTAACCCAAAAGGTCATCTGGGGTGAGGGATACACTGCAATAAATACACGGTCCCTACGGATCAACTAACATGGGGTCCATCAGCAGCAGGTAATCAGGAGGAGGAGGAGGTACAGTCTTGATGTCCGTCGCTTAACTCGTTTAAATCAACGAAACCCTCACGGAATCCCCGTTTTTCTTGCTGAGTCGTAGCATGATCTCATAAGCATCGATAACATTAATGATTAAAAATTCACTATCAATATACTCTTAGCAAGTGTTAAGAGCCAGTCTGCCTGGGTCCAGGGCTGGCTCCTGTCTTAATACAGACCACTGTCCAGTCTCTCTGGGTGCACTTTTCTCATCTGTAAAATGAAAACAATAGTTGTGTCTTCCTTACAGTGACAGAGGAACAAATGAGCTGGTCTTTCTGAGGCATCAGGACAGGGCAGCACTGTGGAAGGTTTATGGTGCAAAAGTCTATTGAGCATCTGCCGCCCTGAGAGGATTCAACAGAGGCTAAGTACAGTTATGGCCACAGGAGCAAAGACGCAGCTGGAGCCTCTACGCTGCTTCCTCAGGCTTACAGTCAAGTTCCCATAAACAGGCCACACACAAAGGATCCAGGGCTTACACAGGCGCTCCATCTCTCTGCCCTCATCCGCAGCATAGGAAGAACCTGAATCACTCCCGCAGAGATTAGGGCGTCCTTTTGGAGACAGCTAGGCGACACGTGCTCAACAGTGTACAGCCTCTCACGCTCCCCTAGGGCTCAGACTCGAAGTTACAAAGAAGAGATTGACTAACTGTTCTTGCAAAAAAACAGAGACTGGAGCATTTAAAGACTTTTCTAGAGAAAAAACATGAAAGCCATCAGAGGAAGGAAGAGCTCTCTGGACTGGGGTTTCGAGTCCTCCCCCCAGCACCCCAAGGCCATCTGAAAGGGAGAAAAGTGCACACAGATGGATGGTCCAAGGTTAGGTGGGCCTGGTACCCCCTGGGTGCTTAAGGCTTACTGTTAACAGGCTGAGATGATCCTAAGGCATTGGCAGAGGTATATTCTTTCCATAAGTCAGCTGGCTCCCGGAGTTTACGGCAGGATTGTGGGTGAAGCCCCCAGGGTGAGTGAGGAGGTGGTGAGCGTGCCAGGTGTGCAAGTGCCCCTGTGTCCACCACTATAAGGCCTGTTCTCTCAGGAACACATCACTGTCAAACTGAGAGGTGGGGCCAGGGGTGCGAGAGGAAAGTCTGTTCTTGGATGAACAACTTAACTGTCTCATCTTGGCTATCTCATCTGTGTGCTGGGTCGGGTGACCTTGATGGTCTCTCAGCCCCAGCCACTACTGATGTTATCTGAGTCAACACATATAAACCGGAAACCACCGGGTTTCTCTCATTCTTGACTCCTTGCTTCACCCGCCAACGTCTACTGTTGTGAAGGTGTCCCATCATCACTCAGCCCTTTGACTTAAAATCTTCCAGCCGGGAGTCCAGGGCTCCTAGTTCGAGTCTGAGGGAGCTGAATATACTGGTCTTTGGTGATGAAGATGGCCAGAGGGCAGCTCTCGGGAACAAGGTGGCTTTACACATTTTCCTAAACCCTGTCTCAGCATCACAGTTGTCTTGGGGCAGAGAATCTATCTCAGGCACAGACAGCAGGACAGCACGTGTGAGGCTGGCTGGCAAGTAAGGGACAGTGGTACCGTGCACAGACAGCAGGACAGCGCGTGTGAGGCTGGCTGGCAAGTAAGGGACAGTGGTACCGTGCACAGACAGCAGGACAGCGCGTGTGAGGCTGGCTGGCAAGTAAGGGACAGTGGTACCGTGCACAGACAGCAGGACAGCGCGTGTGAGGCTGGCTGGCAAGTAAGGGACAGTGGTACCATGCACAGACAGCAGGACAGCGCGTGTGAGGCTGGCTGGCAAGTAAGGGACAGTGGTACCGTGCTCCCCAAAGGCGCTGTGGCTGTGCTCACGGCTCCTCTTCTGCACCTGCCTTCCCCAGGCCTCACTGAGGCTTGCTAAGCCATCTGGGTCTTATATTAACTCGATTCAGAAGGCTGAAAAGCCCCTTGGCCTGTCTGTCTCCTCTGTCTCTCACTATTTCCCTGATAAACCTCTACCAGGACCAATCTCAGTGTGAGATGACAGAGGCTGTGTGTGTGTGTGTATGTGTGTCTCCTTGATTTTCCAATGATCCTCGGCCAAAGTCAGGCAAATATTTAAAATGGAGGAAAACATTGTTACTCCTCATCATTGAGTTAGCTGTGGCTAAGCTTAACTGGGGTTTAGTGCACAGAAATGAAATCTAACAGATTGGGAATCCAAATAATCAGTGTACTAGGAATGTTTAAAATGTAAGGGAACTAAGTAAAATCATAGAAAGTCAAATCCAACTGTATATACAAAGGATAATACATCATGATGAAGTGGGGTCCTTTAACATTTGAAAACCAATTGTGTAACTCATCATATTTTACAAAATTATAGAATCATCTCTATAGACACAGAAAAGGCAGTTTACAAAACGTAACATTCTGATAAAAATCTACAGTAAACTAGAAATAGGACAGAAATTTCTCAACCTCAAAAAGATTATGAAAAACCATAGCTAAGATCATACTTAATCGTGAAAGGCAACATCTTCTTAAGATCAGGAACAAGGCAGGGATGTCTGCCCTTATCACTTCTGTTAACACTCAACGTTTTATTGAAAGCAATATGGCAGGAAAAAGAAATAGCAGGCCTCTAGTTTGGAAAGGAGAAGTAAAACTGTCTTTATTCGCAAACAGCACTATAGCCTATATAGAAAATCTGACAGCATTTACAACAAACCTTCTGGAATTAATAATTAAGTTTAGGAAGGTTACATAGTATGGGATCAATATACAAAAATCAACTGTATTTCTATACACCAGGAATGGAACCACCAGAAACTGAAATTAAAATACTCATTTATGCTGTGATAGAAATACAAACCACTTAGGAATAAATCTAACAGAACATGTGCAAGATCTGGACACTGAACACTACACACACAGCTCAGAGAAACTAGAGACCCAGTCAATGGAGAGAGACACTTGGTCATGGGCCAGAAGACTCCGTCTGAAAGATGTAGGTTCTCCTCAAGTCGATGTGTAGGCACAAAACAATCGCAATTCAAACCCCAGCAGGTTGTCTGATAGAAATGGACAAGCTGAGTCTAGAATTCCTATGGAAATGCAAAGAGCCGAGAATGGCCAAAACACCGTGAAGTAGATCAAAGGTGTAGGGCTGATGGGATCTTTCTCAGGATGTGTTGTAAAGTGTCAGAAGCTGAAACAGTGAAGGACTGGCACAGAGACAGACTAGTGGGACAGAAGAGAGTCCAGAGACAGACCCCACATCTGTGGACAACCAGCTTTTGACAGTTATACGGGGAATTTAGTGGAGAAAGGACAGCTTTTTCAACAAAGAGTGCTGGACATCCATGTGTGCAGGAAGAGAGGGGGAAAAAAAAAAGAACTTCAATTTAAACCTAACACCATATACAAACATTAACTCACTTCCCTGGTGGTCCAGTGGTTAAGAACCCACCCTGCAGTGCAGGGGATGCAGGTTTGATCCGTGGTCCAGGAACTAAGATCCCACATAGTGTGGAGCAACTAAACCCGGGCACCACGACTAGAGACTCCACTCACTGCAATGAGAGATCCCGCGTGCCACAGCTAAGACTCGACACCGCCCAACAAACAGGCAAACTCAGAACGGATCGGAGGTCTAAATCCCTAACACAGAACTGTAACACACGTGTGGGAGAAGACATAGGGGAGCACCTTTGTGAGCTTGGATTAGGCAAGACTTCCCTAAGCATAATGTTAGAAGTGTGATCCAGAAAACGTTGAAACATTTGACTTCGTGAAAATTAAAGGCTTCAGCGGTCATTCTGGGGAGAATTAAAAGATAACCCACTCCAGTACCCTTGTCTGGAGAATTCCATGGACAGAGGAGCCTGGCGGGCTACAGTCCATAGGGTCACAAAGAGACATGACTGAAGTGACTTTGCATAGCAACAACAAAAGATAAACCACAGACAAGGAGAAAAAACTTACAAAGCACATGTATGATAAAGGACTTGTATCTAGAATATATAAATGACATAATAAGAAACTCAGTAACAAGAAAATAATGAGAAAACAAACTATCCAGTTAAAAAAACAGGCAAAAATATCTGAACAGATATTGTCAAATGCACAAGTGAAAAGACGTTCCAGTCATTAGCTATTAGGGAAACACAAATTAAAACCACACTGAAACACAATTACATACTTATTAGAATGGTTAAAATTAAGAAAAACTGATGATACCAAATACAGGCCAGAATGTGGAAGAACTAGAACTCTCACACACTGATTGCGGGAACGTAAAAATGACATACCATTTTGGAAGACAACTTGGTAGTTCTTTAAAAAGTTAAACATTCCCCTATCACATAACCTAGCTGTTCCACTCCTAGGTTTTTATCCAAGCAAAAAGTTTAAGTCCATTCAAAGACTTGTACACAAGCAGCTTTGCTTTAATGATAAAAAAATTGGAAACAATTTAAATATCTATCAACTACACACATAAACAAATCATGGTATATATCACATGTAGAGATATATCACATATATTATATGTGTGTGAGGAGATACATATTCCATTGCATGTATATTCCATGATATATATAAACCTGTCAACAAAAACAAATAAACCATTCTACACACAATATGGATGCAGTTTGAGAAAATTATGCTGAGTGAAAGAAGCCAGACAGAAGAAGAGTACGTAGAGTACCACTCTATTTTCATGAATCTCTAGAAAACGGAGGTGAGCATGCAGGGACAGAGAGCACACAGTGGTCTTCCAGGAGGGGAGGGGGCAGGCAGAGGGGTTCCCTGGGGGTGGGAAGACACTTCTCAGAATGATGGGTGTACCTGCTATCTTGATTGATTGTGGCGATGATTCCAAGGGCAAATACACATGTCAAAATGTATCTGACTGTACCCACTAGATGTGTGCTCTATTTCTTGCATGTCAGTTATACCTAAAAATGTTAAAAATTACCTGAAATGAAAACAGCTCCCCAGGCTGTGAATACTACTTGTGAGAGCAATGCGACCACTTTTCGGGGTATCAAGGAAGTGGGGTGAGCACGTGGCAAGGGCTTTCTTGACCTGATGGTAGCACCAGGGTGCCTCCATTACAGCCAATAATATCTGTGAATTTTACTCTAAGTAGATAATGACTATTTTTATAATTATTAAGCCATATATTTGTTCTGCATGATTTTCTGTACCTGTATTTTATTTTACCATAAAAAGATTTTTTTTAATCCCTAAAAAAATAAAAACAGGTTAAGAAAACAGCGGCTTGAGAGGAAGAGACACATAAAATGTGACCCAGCTGACGACAGGCGCGTTTCCAGCTTTTATTCCCCAGGCTCCACAGGACTGAGGAAAAGGAAATTGAAATGATGTGTGGTCCAACTGAACGGAGTTAAACAGACATGCACCCGGGCTGGCATTTAACTACCATTTCCTCAGTGTGAAGGGCGCGCAGTGAACGCTATCTGAAGTGGGTGTGTCCCAGTGACCTTTCCCACCAAAGTCGGGACAGGCGGCGGGTGGGGTCTGCAGGGATCTTAACAAGGAAGAAGGGCAAGGGCAAAGAGAAATGCCAATAAACCCACAATGAGGTATTACCTCACAGCAGTCAGAATGGCCTCCATCAGATAGTCTACAAACAATAAATGCAGGAGAGGGCGTGGAGAAAAGGGAAACTGCCTACACTGTTGGTAGCAATGTAAATTGGGCAGCCACTGTGGAGAACAGGGTGGAGGATCCTTACAAAACTAAAAACTCAGTCCAGCAATCCCACTCCTGGGCATATGTCTGAAGAGAACCATACTTAGAAAAGATACATGCATCCCAGTGTTCATGTGCTGTGCTAAGGAGATTCATCTCACACGCTAGCAAAGCAATGCTCAACGTTCTCCAACCTAGGCTTCAACAGTTCCTGAGCCGAGAACTTCCAGATGTTCAAGCTGGATTTAGAAAAGGCACAGGAACCAGAGATCAAATTGCCAACATCCACTGGATCATAGAAAAAGCAAGAGAGTTCCAGGAAAACATCTATTTCTGCTTTATTGACTATGCTAAAGCCTTTGACTGTGTGGATCACAACAAACTGTGGAAAATTGTTAAAGAGATGGGAATACCAGACCACGTGACCTGCCTCCTGAGAAACCTGTATGCAGGTCAGGAAGCAACAGTTAGAACCAAACAATGGACTGGTTCCAAATTGGGAAAGGGGTACATTAAGGCTGTATATTGTCACCCTACTTATTTAACTTATATGCAGAGTACATCATGTGAAATGCTGGGCTGGATGAAGCACAAGTTGGAATCAAGATTGCAGGGAGAAATATCAATAACCTCAGATATGCAGATGACACCATCCTTATGGCAGTAAGCGAAGAGCCTCTTGATGAAAGTGAGAGAAGAGAGTGAAAAAGCCAGCTTAAAACTCAACATTCACAAAACTAAGATCATGGCATCCAGTCCCATCACTTCATGGGGACAAACAGACGGGGAAACAATGAAAAGAGTGAGAGACTTTACTTTCTTGGCTCCAAAATCACTGCAGATGGTGACAGCAGCCATGAAATTAAAAGACGCTTGCTCCTTGGAAAAAAAGCGATGACAAACCTAGACAGCATATTAAAAAGCAGAGACATTACTTTGCCAACAAAGGTCTGTCTTGTTAAAGCTATGGTGTTTCCAGTAGTCATGTATGGATGTGAGAGGTGGATCATAAAGGCTGAGTCCCAAAGAACTGATGCCTCTGAACTGTGGTGCTGGAGAAGATTTTTGAGAGTCCCTTGGACTGCAAGGAGATCAAACCAGTCAATCCTAAAGGAAATCAATTCTAAATATTCATTGGGAGGACTGATGCTGAAGCTGAAGCTCCAATACTTTGGCCACCTGATGCGAAGAGCTGACTCATTAGAAAAGACCCTGATGCTGGGAAAGATTGAGAGCAGGAGGAGAAGGGGACGACAGAGGATGAGGTGGTTGGATGGCATCACAGACTCAATGGACATGAATTTGAGCAAGCTCCAGGTGATGATGAAGGACAGGGAAGCCTGGCGTGCTGCAGTCCACAGGGTCACAAAGAGTCGGACACGACTGAGTGACTGAACAGCAGCAAAAGCAGCTTCAGTCATGACTGACTCTCTTGTGACTCCAGGGACCTTAGCCTGCCAGGCTCCACTGTCCATGGGATCCTCCAGGCAAGCTTACCGGAGTGGGCTGCCATGCCCTCCTCCAGGGGATCGAACCCACGTCTCTGACATCTCCAACATTGGCAGGTAGAGTCTTTACCGCTAGCACCACCTGGGAAGCCCTCCCAGTGTTCACAGCAGCACTACTTACAGCAGCCAAGACATGGAAGCAACCTAAATGTCTAGCAGCAGATAAACGGATAAAGAAGACGTGGGGCATTCACACAATGGAGTATCATTCAGTCATAATGAAGAGTGAAATAATGTCATTTGCAGTAGCCTGGATCCGCCTAGAGATTGTCATTCTAAGTACAGTAAGTGAGACAAATATCATATGATATCACGTATAGGTGGAAAAGAACGATACAAATGCACTTAGAAAACAGAGACCCACAGGCATAGAAAACAAACTCACGGTTACCAAAGGGTAAGGTGTTGGGCCAGGACAAATTAGGAGCTTGGGGTTAATATACACACTATTACATATTAAATAGATAACCAACAAGGGCCTACATACAGCACAGTGAACTCTACTTAATATCTTGCAGTAACTTCTGTGGGGAAATAATCTGATAAAGAATGTATCACTGAAGCACTTTGCTAAAGATCTGAAACTAACACAACATAAATCAACTATCCTCCACTTTTCGAAAAAATCTATAAAAGGGGGAGGAGCAGGAGGCCATCACGGGTGGTTTGCGACCAGCTGGGATCACAGTCTGATTTCACCCCCAGAAGAGCCCTTGCCTGCCTTCTGCTTCACTCTCCTCCTTTGAAATGAGCTGACCTCATGTTAAATTTTGTGTGAATTAAGGGAGAAACATCTGTCTAGCACTTAGAGGTGATACCTGACATGCAGAACGCAGGTGACTAGTATCACAACTGAATTTTAAACTCACAAACCAAACTCAACTCTTAGCTCAATCAAGGATGCAGGCGTTTCCAGGGCTGTAATAGGACCTTCCAGAAGCAAACTGTATAGAGCGTAGTTCCATGGGGCTGCATCAGACACAGTGCATTGCTGGGCAGGCTGGGCGCCCAGGGCTCAGCAATGCTCCTCCATGCAACACCTGCTGGGGTTCGATCCTAAATATGTGCTTGAAGTTCAGGCAGACAGAGGACAGCGTCTTCGAGTTCTAATTCTGCCCATGTGCCTGCCATAATACCAGTGTCATGCTCTGAACACTGGGCCTGAACACCTCGGAGGGAGAGGTGCTGACAGATACTGGCTTTGGCTGCACTTTGCATCTGTGTCTAGGGATTCACCCAAACACCTGTCAAAGTCATGTGATAACCAGCTGTTCAATGCAATAAAATGGGTACTTATGAGTAAGAATTTAGAGGATTAGTTCTTTGCATTTGGTCTTAGGGGCTAGGTTTGGGTTCTTAAGAACTTGTTGTCTGGTCCCTGAAGCTCTGGCTCTAAGTTTACAGAAAATGGGGCCTCTGGAGAGGTTTGTGGAAAGTCATGCAGAGCCACCTGATCCGGGGCTGCTCTGGGGAGGAGCGGACAGGTCTGCTTCCATGGAAAGGGAAGAGCCCAGGAAAGATTCATAGCCCGTGAAAGCCAGGGCCACTGCCTCCGCTAGGAAGGAGTGAACGGGAGTCCTCTGCTCAGCTGGGATCTGCTCTGAGGAGCCACCTGCTGCAAAAGCAGGCCATCTCGAAAGCTCCAGGCCAGAGGCTCCCTGACTGCGGGCCACAAAAATCCCACTGCCCAGCACCAAGCTCTGACCCGGTGGCAGGGTGGGCGGGCTCAGACCCCGCCTGCAGACACCCAGATGCCTCTGTCCTGAGCACCCGAACCTGAACTAAATCCATGAATTAAGCCGTGAGCGTCCACGTGCGTGTTCAGAGCAGGACCCGGCTCTCCACACCGGGCTCCTGAGTCCGGCCCTGACGACGTGGGGGAACTGTGGGCTGTGCTTCTCCCCCCACACTTTACTCCAACCCTCGGCCCCACCCTCCGCCGCCCACACAGTGGGAGGACCAGGAGCAGACGGGCTGCTGTCCAGGAAGGGCCCTGCACGCGGAAAGAGGCGGTGTGGGCCGTGTGCAGGGCTGACGTCCGTGGACAGCAGGGGCCACGCTAAGCCTGGGACAATTAAAGGCTGAGACGGGACACTGCCCACTCAGGAGAAGCACAGCTCCACTCTGGGCCTTGCGACCCACCAGCACTCTGGTCTCCTCTGACCCCCTGCTCCCCAAGATCTGCCTCTTCAGATGAGCCCCAGCACCACGCCCCCGGGCCCCACGTGCAGACGTGAAAGGCTTCCTTCCCGTCCCAGGCCAGCAGGCAGTCTGGGGCAGAGGCTCCTCAGGCCATGGGAGGCTCCGACTGGAGTGGGCAGGGTGCTCGGAGGGGCTGACTCAGCCTCTCTGTCACAGCCCTGCCCTCTGAGGGAGGCAGGCTGCAGTTCCTGGGCCCCTCCTCCTGGAAGCTCACACAGACAAAGCAAATCAGCCCAGGTCACAGTGAGGACATCTGGAACTGATGGCCCTGGACACTCACAGGCAGGCGTGGATCTCCACACACTTCCAAGACTGAGCATGCAAAATTACAAATAGAACATATGCCTATGAATCATGAACAGACAAAAGTAGAAATGTTTGTAAGAAAATTTGCTGAAACCCACTGTCTTGAGTCTGTTAAAGACTCTTTCCTCTATGACCTCTGAATCCTGACTTTTATTCTAAGAGACAACTGCTTGTCTTAGGGCAAGTGTCCCAGGTGCAGAGTGATTCGTGTGAATATCAGAGGAGAGCTGTTGCTGGTAGAAGGGCCGACTCGGCTCTCCGGTTTTTGACAAGGATTTCAGACATTACAGTTTGACACACTGGACTTTGTCCACTGACGCGAGGCTCCCGGGGTGGGACTTTGTCGGCACAGCCAAGCCTGTACTGTCATGGGCTGTAAAAGGTCTGCGACCAAGATCTGCAGAGACACAGCTAAGGAAAGGTGAGTTCTAATGGGACGGGAGAGGAAGGCAGGCAGGATTCTTGAAGGAGGGACTCTTGGGGTGGGTCTTGAAGGGTGAATAGGAGTTTCCTAAAGGACAAATAGGGGACAAAGGGGAGATTCTAGGAGGTTACAGCACGTATGGAAGTCTGAATCACAGCTGGGCAGTGATGGAGACATGGCTAGAAAGAGCACCCCACTGTGGCAGAAAAACAACCCTGGACTGCGGCTTCCTGCTGTGGGTTCAGGGGCGCTCAGGAAGGCAGGGGCATGGCAACACCAGACCCAGGAGTGCTGTCAACACCAGAGTGTAGGGAAATCATGCGTGTTGACATTCTGGTAAGAATAAATTTTTGCAAAATGACACAAGAGAAGTTGACACTGTATTCTCCGGGTACGGCCACTCTGGAGGCTGTTTCTCAGTCTCCACATTCCCAGGAGGAGGAGTTATGAAAGGGGAAAGCCCTCATACCTGCACGCACAGTACAGGGAAGAAACGGGCGAAGAAGGGCTGGCCTGGAGGGAACCCAGCGGTGTCCGCTGACCACAAACACGGTGTGTGGTCTGTGCCACAGGGCCGCCGTGAAGGCCGAGATGCTCACCTGAACGAAGCACAAAGGTCCAGGTTACAGGCCCAATTCTTCTCAGGTTCCCAAGGGTCATACCAGATCTGGGGGCCACGATTTATTTATTTGAAAATTTTCATTGATTTTATTTGGTTGCACTGAGTCTTAGTTACAGCATGTGGGATCTAGTTCCCTGACCAGGGATCGAACCCAGGCCCCCTCCATGGGGAGCACAGTCTTAGCCACTGCACCACCCAGGAAATCCCTAGGGGCACAATTTAAAGGGGTGAAGCTGTCTGTCTGGACGAGGACAGGATGAGGGGACCGTCGGAAAGCCAAGTCATAAAAGCAAGATTTGTGATGTCTTGAGATGTTTACCCTGAGGACAGGACCACTCGTGGCGTTCACGGCCACATTCAGTACTTGGTGAGCTGCCACGGCAGTAAGAGAGTAGCCCCGTCCTCTGTCAGAACTGACACTGAAGCTGGAACTCAGGGGGAGGCCAGCCTGGGCTGGACACAGGAGAAGCAACGGTAAACATGGGACATGGTGAGGGGAGCCTGAGGTCATAGCCAACGGTCTCACTGTGGACGAAAGTGAGTCATTCTGCGGCCCAAGACCCGTCAGCTGATGCTTAGGAGAACAGGCACAAAACCCTTCTCCTGCCTCCATCGTTCCCATCCACCGGCTCCTCCCCCGACCCCCGTCGAGCGGTGCCCCAGCCCTGCAGACGCCCAGGAGGGGGCCCCAGTGCTCCAGGTGGGTCCCAGCAGGGGCTGGATGGCCCCCTGAAGGGCACCCCCCAGGGAACATCGGTACGGCAGAGGGGCCACCCCGAAGAGCGCTTTCAGATCTGCACTGCTACAGCATGAACCCCTAAAGGAGCTGACCACGAGGATTATGTTTAACGGAGCTCTCATACTCGCTACAGAGAAGCCTAGCTGATTCACGACACTGTGTCAGTTTCTGCTCTACAGCAAAGGGACTCAGTTATACACACATATATGTTTTCATATTCTTTCCCAGTCTGGTTTATCACAGGATACCGGATAGAGCTCCTGTTCTGTACAGTAGGACCTTGTTGTTGGAGGCGAAGTTGCTCAGTCGTGTCCGACTCTTTGCGATCCCATGGACCGTACCCTACCAGGCTCCTCCATCCATAGAATTTTCCAGGCAAGAGTACTGGAGTGGGTTGCCATTTCCTTCTCCAGGGGATCTTCCCGACCCAGGGATTGAATCCAGATCTTCCGCTTTGTAGGCAGATGCTTTACCATCTGAGCTACCGGAGAAGCCCCAAATATTTCTTTGAGCCCCCTTTGTTTTGGGTGGGGAGACAAGAATACTGGAGTGGGTTGCCATTCCCTTCTCCAGGAGATCTTCCCGACCCAGGGATAGAACCCGGGTCTCCCACGTTGTAGGCAGACGGTTTACCGTCTACCCTGTATCCACCAGTCCGCGTGTGCTGACCCCAAGCTCGGCACCCTTTCCTTCCCCACCGCACTCCCTCCTTGCCACAGATGGATTCTGTAAACACTCAAAGCAGCTTCACTCGCTGTCTGTTCTCTCTGTCCCTGATTCTGTTTCTTAGATTCATTTGGGTCATATTTTAGATTCCACATATAAGTGATATCATATGGTATTTGTATTCAACTACACTTTAGTGACAGATAAATTTTAAAAAGGGAAGTCTAGGAACTCGGTGCTTGGGGTACAAAGGTGGAGGCAACGTCGTGTAGTGGCCAGTTTCTCCCCAGGACCCTCTGCAGTTACCCTCTGCAGGGCCATGTTGGCACTGCTTCCCCACACCTCCCATTTGCCAGGAGCCAGAGGTGCCCTGGGCAGGGAGCACACAGTCCGCCTGCTCGGGCCCCTTCCCTGCTGAGTGGAAGGTGTGAGGTCCCAGTGGAAAGGGAGGGGGTCATGTGGGTGTGTCCTGAGCGAGGGCAGAGGCCGCCCAGGAGTCACAGATGGATTATGTAAACACTCTAAGCATCTTCACTCACTGCGGCCCACCATACTCTCCCCCCACATCCCGTCACTGAAGGAGCCTCACACACCCATTGGTAACTCAGCCATTCCCTTGGCTCACAATCTGAGGAAAAGGGCTGAACTGCTGACCTCAGGAGCCCCATGTCCAGACCCGGAATCGACACTTAAAAGAAGGCCCAGCCCAGGACTTCCCTCACAAGCAGTGAACTGGAGACGACACATTCATTAATTGGAGCTCTTTTCTGGCTCCTGGTAAGTCTGTTCTCTGGGAAAGAGATTGCGATCTTGGTGCAGAGTAAGCTGGCCTGCAAACCGGAAGGCTTCTGCAGGGTCAGCTGGCCCAGACTTCATGTCCCTGAGCATGCGACCAAGCTCACCTCAGGCGGACTGTTAAAGAGACGCCGTTAGAGCCTCGGGTGCCCTCTCTCTGGGTCACGTGGTGCCCCCAGCCCCACACTGACCCGAGTCGCCCTTGGCACGTCTGGACAATGTTCCCAGTGCATTCCAGTCCCCCTGGAGTCCCTGTCACAGCGCAGCTGGACCTCGTGTCATGTCCCGCGGCCACACTCAGGCGCAGGGGCAGGGGCAGGGGCCATGCTCAGGGCTGGGGGCTTCCGGTTACTGAGACCGCTTTCTCCTCCTCCTCATCCCTCCAGCACCACGCCCACATACTGAATAACCTGCTTGTCAGATACTGTGCTGTGCGCCTTACGTACAGTATCTCGTGTTCGTCACCCCTTTAATCCTTATCCTTCAGATGTTTGAACTCACCCGCCCAAGTCAACGCTACTGAGGGCCGGGGACGGAATTCAAAGAAGCCTTTTCTGACTCCCATGCCTGTGACTACAATAGCGGCTGCAGGGGGAGCCTGCCTGCTGTGAAGGACAGCCTTCTTGTCAGTGAGACTGGACGGCGTGTGAAGACGGTGTATAAAGCCTTGTGCCCCACGGGGCAAAGCCGTCAGACAGGAGGGTGACACTGGGAGCGACCAAAGCCCCACCCGAGGGGAGGGGATGGGGGAGATGGGAGAGAAGGGGGCGCCACTCAGGCTCCATGCGGTCAGAGAGGCTGGAAGGGAGCTTTCTGCCCAACACGTGGATGTCGGCTGCAAGGGTTGGGGGTAAACATTCCTCGGGGTGGGGTGGGCGGGGGCTCCTGATCTAGCAGGGAAAGTATAAAATGCTCCTGAGGGCCAAGGTATGCAGGGAGGATTGTGGTCCAGGGGGAGTACATTTACAAAATATATTTTAAGCTAAATATCACATACAATATGAAGTGGGCTTCCCAGGTGGCTCAGCATCCACCTGCCAATGCAGGAGATGGGTTCGATCCCTGGGTCAGGAAGATTCCCTGGCAGAGGAAACAGCAACCCACTCCAGTATTCTTGCCTGGGAAATCCCATGGGTGGGGGAGGCTGGCGGGCTACAGTCCATGAAGACAGAAAACAGTCAGACATGGCTGAACACACAGCACACAACATAAAGTAAAGAAAAAGAATCAGGGGCGCCCACCCCTCACCCCTCCCCTAACTCACACATCTGCTATTCCTCAGCTCACCTCCCAGAATCCCTCAGAAGCCTGCCCCCTGCCTCCGGTTACTCAAACACCCTGCAGCCCACAGGCCTCCACATCTCACTCTGGCCCTCCCTCCACGTGGTGCCGCCTGACAGCTCCGAAGCTGCTCTCTCGTGGGTGAAAAGGAGGCAAATTGTCTACTGTAAGGAATTCTTTGGGGAATTAATTAACAACAAAGTGGAGGCGCCAGGCAGGGCACTTGCACATCAGAGGTTCTCTGCAGCGTCTAAATTCCGTGGGGCCTAAACTTCACGGAAAGACACTGGAATATTTAACTGTACATATGAAATCAATGCAGTGATGACTCTCAAGCTCTGAGATTACATAGACATCAAAATATTTGCATAAAGAATGACAGTTTTTACATACTTTAAGTGCAAATGTGTAAATGTTCAGCAAATCTTAGCATTTCTATGATGGAGCAATTTAAAGAATCAGAATTAGTGAGCACATGTGTTTGAGCCTTAAGGTATCTCACGATGTTTACAATTATTATGAAACAAATTTCTACTGACTCCTCAAAAGTAGACCTGTCCTTCCTCCTTTCCCTAAAAACAAAGATCACAGGGAAGTTAAGACTTTCAGCTTAGAGGTGGAATCGAGAGCGGAATAGAGAGCATTACAGCTCTGTGTGTAATAAGGTCTGAACACAGCTCATTAGGAAAGAATGTCTGGAATCATAACCTCTGGGGGTCCCAGACCGATGGCCAAGAAACAGAGAGAAAACCACGTTCCCTTGGCCACGAGGGTGGAGCACTTCTTTGGGTGACTCCCAGGCATCTCCCGAGAAAAGGCCCTACGCGATCCCATCATTCACAGGAGTCAGTGAACAGGGTCTTAAGTGGAGAGAGGATCTCAGGGTTTCAGAAGCAGATGAAGCGGGGATTGGAGAGCACCCCATGGAGGAGCACAGGCCAGGGCTTGGTGAGAATCTCCCAGCTGGAGAGAGGCCCCTGCCTGAGGGCCAGCATTGGAAAACACTGCGGGAAAGGCCCAGCCCATGGGGATGTGTGTCCTTACCCACTTCCGAATAAGAAACTAGAGGCCTTTCTTCTCCCCGGAGGGCTCTACCACCCCAGATTCTGAGGAACAAGGGCCTCTGTGAGATCTGAGGGTCAGGTTAACGTCTGTGGCCCCTGCACATCCAATCCGTTCTCTGGTTGAAGGACTGAGAACAAGAAGTGTGTCTGATGGCGTTCTAAACGTCACACCGCCTGCTTTCCTCCTGGTAACCCCCATTGCCCGATCGAGGCGGAGCTGTCCACTCATTCCGAGAGGCAGAACCCTGGGGAAGCAAGGAGATCATTCAAAGTTGTAAGAAAAGCAACAGGCAGTGTGCTCTGGTTTCAGTGTCCAGGGCCAGGCAGTCGACGGATGAAATAGAAAAGCCTTCTGCCAGCCTCCCACCGCAGGGCAGTGGGTGCCAGCCCCAGTCGGGGAGGCAGCAGAGACTTTCCCAACATGCTTCCCCCCGAGAAGCCTTCCTTTCTCACAGGTCCCCCCACCTCCCAGTAGACAGAACAAAGAGGTGGGTGTGTTCCTTTAAGGCTGAGCATCTGCCCTAGAGACAGAATTAACCTGGAAAAGCTGAGGTCTGGATGTACCGAGAGATGATGATACTAAGTGAAATAAGCCAGACACAGAAAGAGGAGTATCATATATGGATGATATGCAGGATCTAAAAAAATGACACAGATAAACCTACATGTAAAACAGAAAAAGACTCACAGACATAGAAAAGAAACTTGGGGTTACCAACGGGGGAAGGGGAAGGGATGGACTAGGAGTTTGGGGTTAACATGGACACACTGCTATATATATAATAGGTAAACAAGGACCTCTGGTACAGCACAGAGAATCTTCTCAATACTTTGTAGCAACCTAGGAGAAAAAAATCTGAAGAAGAATAGATAGGTGTATCTGTACACCTGAATTAGTTTGCTGTCCACCTGAAATGAACAGAAACACTGTAAATCAGCGACACTCCAGTCGAGGATAAAGAAGCCTACGTCTGAAGCAGGAAGGGGCCAGGTACCTTGAACAGGTGAGCTGAGGTCTGCCTTCCCATCAGACGGCTCCCCTTGTGGCTCAGCTGGTTAAGAATCCACCTGCAATGTGGGAGACCTGGGTTTGATCCCTGGGTTGGGAAGATCCCCTGCAGGAGGGAAAGGCTACCCACTCCAGTATTCTGACCTGGAGAATTCAATGGACTGTACAGTCCATGGGGTTGCAAAGAGCTGGACACGACTGAGTGACTTTCAGTTACTTAACTATGGATAGAGCATACAGAGTTCATATGCTATAAAGGCGCTTTTCTGCATGTGAATGGTGGTATATTTTTAAAAATATATTTTATATTCCATTTATATTTTACTTTACATTGGGGTATAGCTGATTTACATGATAGGGGAGTTTGAAATCTCCCACACACGAATATGCAGCGGAGTCCAGAAGTGGGGGCTGCAGACAGGCTAAGGCTGGTGGTCAGCATCACCAAGCACATACTGTCTTTACACTCATAACCTAGGAAATGCATTTGCACAGGCTGATCTGTGGATCTGCAGTCTGGCATTTATTTCTTGATGGAAGAAACGAGAGGCTGAAACTGCCCACAAGCAGGGGACGTGGGAGGAACAACGATGAAAAAAACATTTGAAAACCTTTCAAATTTACTGTTCATGGTTACAAGTTTCCTTGGGAGACATAATATTTTTTTCCCTCTTCTGAAAAAATAACTTGGACTAACCTCAGAAAGCTGGGTTTAATGTTTCTCATACTGTTTCCAGGCAGACTAAAATACCGACAAGTCCATATCCACAGGGGGAGAGGTCTGTAGTTCTCCAAGGCTGAATGATTCACGCTGGCGAGCATCCGTCATTGCCAGAGATGCCTGATGCGCCTTCTGAGCTCCCAGGAGCACAGGGGTGGGCTCCTACCAAGGCTGCCCTCTCCAGGATCGCCCTCGAGACAGAGTTGTCACTGGAAAGAAGACCAGAGCCAGGGGCGGGCTGTGTCCCCATTCACCTCTGACCTGTGTGGGAAAGCATTCGGAGCAGCTGCAGAAATGTGAAAAAGGCGACATCTCAGATGCTCACTCACATCCTCTCCAAAGCGACAGTTCTTGAGCCTGAAGACTTCAGTTGCAAACACTTTAAAAATGAGACGAAAGCAGGAAGGTGTCACCGGGATCGCTGAACCATGCGTAAAACTGATTGGTACCTGGAGTATTTGAAAGAGTGTTCTCAGTGGTTTTATGACTCAATAGATTTCTATGAAAAGGCTACCATGACATCAGTCCCTCATGTTGTTCTTACTTTCCTTCTGGTCCATGCACTTGGAGGTCTGCGTGCAGACACATAGGATCTGTCCTAAGACTTAGGTCTTTCTATCAGAAAGTGATCACGGTGCTAGCCTGAATCATAAACACAGCTATTAGTAAACTGACGAGTATTGAAATAACTTCTTAAAGTTTCTGTCATTATTTCAAGGCATCACATAGCCATCTGATGCAAAGGATGCTGACACAGCCTCTGGGCAGTGAGGACATCACAGCCTCCAGACCTGGGCAGCCCTTCTCCAGCAGGCTGGCCCTTCAAGATTTTACTCTAAGATATTTGCTGACGTGGAAACAGAGCCCCTGCCACCTCTCGCCGTGCAGTGTGAACCTGAGTAAACAGCATCTCTAGAGGGGCATTACACTGCTTCTCTGCTTGTCTTCAAAACAGAACCCTTGGAAGATGTGTTCACAGTCTGTGCCAGCTTTGCCACCATTCAGTTCTCTCCATCATGTTCACCCCAGTTTTTGTCTCCATGATTCCTCGAAGCTTCCCTTACTAAATTAATAGGACCCCCTTTCGACAAATTCAGTCCCTACTTCTCAGCAGCTCTGATGGGACAAGCTCTCAGTCTGACCGGAGACCCCTTTCTCTTTTGGCACCACTCTCTGGGGAGTCCTGTCTCGCCTGGGGTGCTCCCTGCCCCCTCCCGGAGCTGGGGAGTCCTGTCTCGCCGGCGGTGCTCCCCGCCCCCTCCCGGGGCTGGGGAGTCCTGTCTCCCCGGGGGTGCTCCCCGCCCCCTCCCGGGGCTGGGGAGTCCTGTCTCGCCGGCGGTGCTCCTTGTACCCCTAGCCTTTCTGTGGCCTGTGTGCAGCTTCTAGACGAAGGCCGATCACTGGGAGCCACAGGTTGAGGGTGAGTCTGGTGACACTGATAGTTTGGTTGAATCCTGATTTTTGATTCTATCTAAAACCACACAATTGTTTGTCTTTACACGATTCCCATATAAAAATCACCACCATGTCATAAGCTTAAGAAGCTTCACAACGGAAAATAATAGTCAGCATAACTTAACAGCATGTGGAAAGTGATATTTGGAAAGCCACAATTATGACCTTATCTCAGACTTGTTCTGGAAGACATTAATAATAATTTTACTGAAAAACACTGAGGAATTTGCATTCAGAGCAACTCATCTGAATGAACATAAAATGCAATCATTGCTCTGGGCCTAGGAAATAAACCATGGCAAGAGAAAGTACACCAAAGGTATGCTCGTGTATACAGTCTTAACTTGGTCAGGATGATGAAAACTTTAAAAACACCGGGTGGAGCAGTGTTGATCATATGCCCAGAAGCATTAGCCAGGGATGAGGTTCTCAAGGGTAGATTAATGGTGATTTCTTATATGAGTCTCCTTCTCAGCTTCTTCTATTAAAAAACCAAGAAAACAAGTCCTGGTGCATCCTTCTAGAATGTTTACTGGGGCAATTACCACAGACTGCAAGCGTTCAGACAAGTGAACTCTCACTACACAAACAAGCTTGGGACTTTTCAGTCCTTTCTGGATGCTTCTGTTTAAAGTGTTTGTCATCTTGTTCCCTAGTGTACACATATCATATAGCACGTATTTGTTGTATCTCTCTCTCTTTGGTTGCTAAGTCGTGTCCGACTCTTGCGACCTCATGGACTGTAGCCCGCCAGGCTCCTCTGTCCATGGGATTCTCCAGGCAAGAATACTGGAGTGGGTTGTCATTTCCTTCTCCAGGGGAGCTTCCCGACCCTGGGATCAAACCTGCATTTATTGTGTTGGCAGGTGGATTCTCTTCTGCGTGAGACCACACGCAGAAGCTGGCTGAAGACAGTGGTAGGAAGCCAGCACACTGCACAGCTCCCACCTGGGAGGCCCAGGCTTTTCCAAATGGTTTCATTTTAAAAGAAAAAGTGCACCAAGCACAAAAGCACAGGCTGCGGTCAGCTTTGTAAACAAATGATAGCCTCGTCACGGGGTGAACACGACCACGGTCACAGCCTGCCCCCAGGTGTAGGTGGGCTGTCTCTTGTATCCCACTCCCAACTGTGGGACGGTGACGGGGAGGTCCCCACCTGACTGAGCTGCACCTCATGGCCAGGGTGGTGGGATGTCACCCCACGTCATGGCACCTGATGTGGGACTCCACGCGAACCAGAGCTGGACTCTCCCCAGCCTGGAGAGCTGTGAGGCAGCAAGCTGCCCCTGTGACCTGCTGTGGGGACGGCCTCATGGCAGGACTTCCGGAACAACCCAGCCTGCACTGACGGGGGGTGCAAAAGGGGCTCCTGCCCTGCTCTGCAGGGAAAGGAGCTCAGGAAACTGCCCTGAAGAGCTGGGGAGCCCACCTGCCCCAGCTGAGCCGCCAGAGGAGACGCAGCTCTGCAGACACCACACCGGCGGTTGGAGACCCTGAGCAGAGGGCTCGGCCACCCCTCACCTGTACCGTTGACCTGCAGACACCGTGAAACCACATGCAGAAGCTGGCTGAAGACAGTGGTAGGAAGCCAGCACACTGCACAACTCAACAAAGCTTCTTTAAGGATTGGACGCACTCTCTCCCAAACTGCTCCGAATCACTTCCTAAACCAGGAGTATTTGTCTGACTGATTTGTCTGCCCCATGCTCAGTCACCGGGAGGCCTGCTAACTGCACACTGCTGGGCCCACCCTGAGGAGGATTTCTGATTCAGTGACTCTGGGCCCAGCCAGAGACCCCACCTTTCCCACAAGTTCCTAATGCCGATGCTGCTGGTTTGGGGACCGCATTTTGAAAACCTCCATCTGTACCAATTTACTTTCTGGATGGTATTGTTCCAGTTCACCTCTCTAAAGCAAAAGGAGTGCAGGGAGTAGCTTTCAAAATATTACCATCAAAAATACTGCAGCCTTTGTCTCAACATCATTTTCTCCTCGCCATCCATCCATCATCCATATTTTTCTTTTCTGATGAAACAATTACAAATGAATTCTGAGAACAGAACACAGTGGGAATATGGGATAAGAAGTGATGAGAAGGGGGTTTGGCTGTGCCCAATACTTGAGTCGTCACATGGTGGTAAAGACGCTAAAATTCTACTAAAATAGGTTCAGTCTCTGTGGCAAAAATAATTATTCTTTTTCTAGACGTTGGAATTTTTCAAACTGTTGGGGTTCCTTTGATGATATCAACAGTATCTCAACCACAAGATGTGAACATTCTCTGAAAAGCTAAAATCTGGCGTGGGCAAGCGATTTGGCCCCCCAAGACTAGGGGAAGAGACAGAATGACTGGCCACCCTGGCACTCCATCCACTCCACAAAGGACCCTGGCCTCTTTGTCTGCACACAGTTCAACCCCCTGTGCTCGCCACACACGGGGACCACACGGCCCACACCTCCTGGCTCAGCTGCGACCCAGGCCTGCTGTCTCAAGGTCGGAGCACGCATCCCAGTGTCTGACTCGAACCTGTGGCGTCACGTCACATCCTTCACAGTAGGAATAACGCCTACCATTAGAAACAGGCCGTGGATCTATGGTTGAATCCTGATTTTTGATTCTATCTATTTTATCGTCTCCTGTCGATTTCTACACCTTTGCTGAGAGCCGGACGCAAGCAGAAACTGACCTTCACACACTTGCCCCAGGCAGGGCCCCGGACAGGGCGTCCTCTCCAGGGGGCCACATCTGCCATCCATGCGGCTGGAGTGAGCGGGACACTAGGCCTCCCGCCCGGGAGATGGGAAACCTCAGGGCACAGATGACAAATCGGTAGCGACAAGGGCTCTCTGCTGTGAAGTGCCTTGTGTGTGTCTCTGTCTACACATGGAGGTGACTTGTGGCAAGCAGACTTCCAGTGGACCTGCAATCTGCTTCGTTTCAGAACTGAGCTCCGAAGTCTCCGCTTATCAGAGGAACTCAACTCAGCCCTGGTTCTCGGCGGTGGGCATCCTGCTGTGGACACTGGCTCTGGACACTTTGCCGCCTGCACACAGCTGTGGATCCTGCAGGTTCCTTGCTCGCACAAACATCCAGTCCCTCTTCTGAGACCCTCCTCACAGCATCCTCATCAAAGACTCAACCAGCAGCCACCCTCTCCCCTTCCTGTGACTGCTCCCTTTTCCAGACAGGCTCTTCATAGCTTTACTGTCTTCAAGTTGTTATCATGTATGTTCTTGGCCTCCTGATATACCAACTTACTTCTTTCTCATTTTAACAGACTTTTTTTAGAGCAGTTTAGGTTCACAGCCAGACTGAGCAGAACAGTATAGAGATTCTTTTGTATGATGGCTTAGCAGTAAAGAATCAGTCTGCCAGTGCAGGAGACATAGGAGACGCAGGTTTGACCCTTGGGGCAGGAAGATCCCCTGGAGAAGGAAATGACAACTCATTCCAGTATTTTTGCCTGGGAAATCCCATGGACAGAAGAGCCTGGCAGCCTATGGTTCATGAGGTCACAAAGAGTCAGACAGGACTGACTCACTGAGCACACACACTGTCCTCCCCCACACACATGCAGAATCTTCCCCACCATCAACACTGCCACCAGATGGGATGTTTATGACAACTGATGAACCTATGCCGACGCGTCAGCATCACCCTGAGTCCAGAGTTCACAGGAGGGCTCACTCCCAGGGCTGTTTGTTCCATGGGTTTCGACACAGGTGAAACGACATGTCCCCGCCACTCTGGCTAAAGTGGTTTCACCCCTAAAAACCTCCATGCTCCCCTACTCATCCCTCCCTTCCCCGAACCCTTTATCTCTTTTCTATCTCCATAGTTTTGGCTTCTCTAGAACATGACAGAGTTGGAATCACACAGTGCCTTTCCAGACTGGTTTCTTTCATTCAGTCATAAGCATCTAAGTTGTGTCTACGTCTTCTTTCATGGCTTCATAGTACGCTTCATTTTAGGAATGAATCATGTTCCGCTGTCTGGATGGACTAGAGTTTATTAATTCTGAAAGTAATGTCTAAGCCACTGAAATAACTTCCACAAGATCCGCAGGTTCCTAACATTTTTTTGCCCTGGGAAAAGAACTGCTGCTATACCTATAAACTGACCAGAGATGGAGAAAGGTTTGCTATTCATTCAGATATTTATTTCCTGAGATGTGCTCTGTGCTTAGCGCTGCTGACGCTGAAAACGCGATAATGAAACACGGCCTCTGCCCTCAAGGCTGCGCCTTCTGTGTCCCGGCCTACTTTCTGTCTTGGGGTGGACACGAACGCTGGTGTTTCAGTCCCTCTCCTGAAGAAGGGATTGGTCTGACCCTGGAAATCTGATAATCCACACAGGCTTTTAGAGTTCCCATACGCATGCTGTGTGCTTAAGAGGGAAAGAAAGAAAATAAGGAAACTAGACCCAAGCTGGTGAAAGAGGAGAGAAAAGCGATGAGGAACAACGAGGCTTTACTGGCCAGGAGGAGGCGGGGTGCACAACTGGCTTCATTCTGGACCCAGGACTTTCCTGGCCTCAAAGTGGCCACCATAAGGGAAAACTTAGCAAGCGGGTCTGAGGGATCAGCTCAGCGTTCCTGGGCACACAGGGCAGGAAAAAACTAAACTTGAAAAGGTTGACTCAACCTGTGCCTTCTCTCCTGCACACAAGTCTAGGTGGCTCCCTGAAACGTTACTCTTCCTTGGGATGGTTTTGATCACATTCAAAACAGCGCAGGTAGTTCTTATATCAATAATGCTTTTATCACCAACAACGACAATCACTTGGAATCTTGCTAAGTGGAATGCATTCAATTTAAAAGCTGACGGACCATGTTGGAATGAGGAAGGAACAAAAACAGCAGGAGAAAACTAGTTTGAACACACCCTTCTTAAGACAGTAGAAAAAGTGCTTTTAGGGACTTTCCTGATGGTTCAGGGATTAGGACTCTGAGCTTCCACTGTGAGGGGCATGGGTTCCATTCCTGGTTGGGGAACTAACATCCCACATTGCCACATGGCACAGCAAAAAAAAAAAAAAGTGCTTTTAAAAGGAAACATTATTAAAATACAAATATGTGCACGTATCCATATAGAAATACATAATCTAAAATAAAATCTCAGCTGTTACCTCAGTTCTCTTTTTAAATGTTACCTTCTTTTTTAAAAAAGACTGTATCAGGGCTTCCCTGGGGGTACAGAGGTTAAGACTCCACCTTGCAATGCAGAGGACACCGGTTTAACCTCTAATCCTAGAAGATCCCACGTGCCACAGGGCAACTAGGCCCCTGAGCTGCAACTAGTGACGCCCAGGGGCCCTGGAACGCGTGTCTCACAGCAAGAGAAGCCACGGCAATGAGAAGCCTGTGCACCACAAGCAGAGGGCAGCTCCTGCTCGCCACAACTGCAGAAAGCCAGCATATCAGACACCTACTGCTGCCAAAATTATAAATAAGTAGGAAAATTACTGAAAAAATCACGCACTATTATTCACCCAGCATCTCTCAGACTTTAAACTAATGAGATCACCTTTGTTTGTACTTTAACTAACATACCTCATAGAGTGCGGTATCCCCAAATAGTATTCCCTATACAGAGGGCGGTATCCCCAGATAGTATTCCCTATACAAAAAGATGAGCCAAAGGAATGTAGTAAAAGAAATGCTGGGCCAGGAAACGTGGGCCCCGGGCCCCGGTTTTGGTGGTGACGATGCCTTGGATTTGCAGCCATGTGCCAGGCACTGGGCTGAGGGCTTTATGTGAATGTTCTCCTCATGCAGGCATCTCAACAGTCCTGTGGGTGCTATGATCACAGCATTCTCTAGATGATAAAACTGAAGTTCAGAGAGGGTGAGGGACTGAGTCAAGGTCATGGCCCGGTGGTGGGGACTCACACTGAGGCCTGACCCCAGAGCCTGCATGTCCTCTTGTCACAAGACCCCCTCCTGCCGAGTGGCTTACGATCAGCAGTCTCCTCTTGTTTCCCAGAAGAAGGGAGGCGCTGAACAAGTGACCCTGGGGTGTCTCTCTAGCTATGAGCTTGTCTGAATCCTTTGGTCCCTCATAGCAGCCCATGAGACTAGAGTCCTATTTTCCCCAGGACTTTAGCTTGACTCGATTTTGTTCTGTTTCACGCCAGTGAGACATTCGGGGAGTATGTCTATGATGCCGGGATGCGGCAGCCAAGCAGGTGCCTTGTGGACCGGCCACTGTATGGAGCGCAAAGCCCTAACGTGATGGGACACCTGCCTCCTGGTCCCTGTCCCTAAACAGCCCAGCAAAGGGAAGCAGAAGGGAGGGCCCCCCGGGGGGCGGCCCCACAGTTCATCTTCCCCTAGACAGCATGGTTCTGGAACGTCAATCAGACCCTCCATCTCCCTGAGGGTGGGCTCTCCTGGATGGTCTGCAAAGGGATGACCCCCATCACTGACAGAAGTCTTCCAGGCCCAGGGCTCTCACAGGGTGGGGCGGGCACAAGAAAATAGACCCCCGTGGAGCTCACTGGCTTGTCTTCCTCCAGGAGACCCTCTACTGAGTGTGAAGGCCATGCAGACTGAGGAAGCAGCTTCCGATCCGCTACACTTGGAAACTGCCAACCCCCCGTTTACCTTGCATTGGTTTTGGAAAACCCAGGAGATGACAGACAGATGGAGGGCACCTGAAGGTGTGCTGAGCATTGCAAGGCTGAATCACAAAGTCCAAATGAAGGAGCCTTTTATCTGTGGGCCCCCTGACAGGCCAGAACAAACCAAACAGGCAGAAAACAAGAAAGGCTGAAGGCTGGAGGCCCTTCTGTGGCCTTGTTCACACTCTTGGTGTAGTGGAGACCTGGGACCCGCTCCAACCTGCTCTGTTTGGCCTTAGACTGCTGTCAGACCTCGGATCACACGCAGGTCACATACAGGAATCGGACACAACAGAATCTTCAGGTCTGCTGCTTAGACCTTGGGTCACACAGCTCACACACTAGGAATCAGACACAACAGAATCTTCACGTCAGCTGCTTAGACCTCGGATCACACAGCTCACACACTAGGAATTGGACACAACAGAATCTTCAAGTCCGCTGCTTAGACCTCGGATCACACAGCTCACACACTAGGAATCGGACACAACAGAATCTTCACGTCAGCTGTTTACAGACCTCTGATCACACAGCTCTCATACTAGGAATCAGACACAACAGGATCTTCAGGTCCGCTGCTTAGACCTCTGATCACACAGCTCACACACTAGGAATCAGACACAACAGAATCTTCACGTCAGCTGTTTACAGACCTCTGATCACACAGCTCACATACTAGGAATCAGACACAACAGGATCTTCAGGTCCGCTGCTTAGACCTCTGATCACACAGCTCTCATACTAGGAATCAGACACAACAGGATCTTCACGTCAGCTGTTTACAGACCTCTGGTCACACAGCTCACACACTAGGAACTGTATATACAACAGAATCTTCATGTCAAGGGGAGTGGAATTTTGAGCAAAGGAGAGACTTTTCACAGCACTGCCTGGTGACAGAATGAGAGACAGCATCGTTAAAGTCTTTACCAAAATCTAGAGGGTCCCTGTGTAAAAGTCTCAAGTGTAAACGAACTAAAGTGAAATTCTCTCCTTGACACTTGTGACGATTAACACCTTCACAGACAAGCCCCTTCTCCAGAAAAGGACAGAATAGCGATGAAGTCAGGCATCTAATGGACAAATGCCACCCGGTGCGACGGTAAATACAGCCCATCCTTTAATTCCGCTTGTGTTTATCGAGTGTTCACATGCGCCAGGACTGGGGCAAAGCCAAGAGCAAGACAGACGCGGCCTGTGTCTGAGAGCTCTAGTCTGGTGGGGAGACCACCCTCAGAGAGAGTGCAGGAGGCCCCCAGGCGGGAGGCTCTCCGCCGGCCTGTATCTCCCGGATGGCAGGGCACAGGGTGTCGGGAGGAGGAGCTGGGCTTGGAGCTGGAGACCCGCAAGTGGGAAGCGGGGGGATTCGGGGCAGCACCCGCGTGATAGAACAGGCCGCAAGATGGCCCAGTGTCCTCGCTTGTTTAAAGGAAATCCAACACCCGGCAGGAAATGACTCGTTTTGGTGCTAAACAGGGATGATAACTAACTACCCACCCGAGTGTCTGCTCAGAGTGGGGAGGGCTGTGTGGTGAGTGAAGAGACAGGCAGTCAAGTGCAAATAACACAGGGGTCTCAGCTGACCTGTGCAACCTGCGAGATCTTTCGAAATGCTACACAGACTATTCAGACTCCTATCACTCCTCTCACTGACTTTCCCACACCCTCACTGGAAACACTCCCCTAGCAGGCTCATGTCTGGAGCATAAGACTGCCTCTGGAGACAGAACTCCCGGGTCAGGTGCATTCACGGAGCAGAAACTGCTTTTGTCCCCACGATGCTCATGGGTGTGGTCCCCGACAACGAAGTGTTTACATCACAAAACACCTCGAAGCCACTGTAATACTCTCAGCACACACGCCTCTCCTCTGTGACTGCTTACTTCTCCAGGACAAACACAGCCTCAATACTGAGCCGGGCCTGGGAGAGCCAGGCCACCTCCTTTGAGGGGGAAGGAGGGGCAGGAGCTGGGTGGGCGGAACCAGTCTGGGTCAGACAGAGAAGGCAGCGGTACTCAGCAGTGGGTGTGGAGCTCAAGGAAGAGCTGGGAACAGCGCTGACTGCCAGGGTAGTGCACAGCGACCTGCGTGTAACTAATACTCACTCACCGCCTGCAGGGAGAAGGCAACGGCACCCCACTCCAGTCCTCTGCCTGGAAAAGCCCATGGACGGAGGAGCCTGAAAGGCTGCAGTCCATGGGGTCGCTGAGGGTCAGACAGGACCGAGCGACTTCACTTTCACTTTTCACTTTCATGCATTGGAGAAGGAAATGACAACCCACTCCAGTGTTCTTGCCTAGAGAAGCCCAGGGACGGGGGAGCCTGGTGGGCTGCCGTCTATGGGGTTGGACAGAGTCAGACATGGCTGAAGTGACTTAGCAGCAGCAACAGCAGCATCCCCTGCAGGGCTTTCCCAGTAAAGAATCTGCCTGCAATATAGGAGACATGAGTCTGATCCCTGGGGCAGGAAGATCCCCTGCAGAAGGAAATAGTAACCAACTCCCGTGTTGTTGCCTGGGAAAGCCCATGGACAGAGGAGCCTGGTGGGCTATGGTTCATAGCGTCACATCAGTTCAGTTCAGTTCAGTTCAGTCGCTCAGTCGTGTCTGACTCTTTGCGACGCCATGAATCACAGCACACCAGGCCTGGTGGGCTACGGTTCATAGCGTCGCAGTCTGATACAACTGAGCGACCGAGCACGTGCACACGTGCTCCCCTGCAGAGAGAAGTCAGTAGGGCGCAGTGCACACCGCTGTCCACACCGCTGAGTGAGTGAGCCTGCAGGGACCAAGCAAGCCTGCCAGGGGCCAGATCGCGGGGTGACATGCACCCTGCCCCCGGCGTCCTGGTCTTGGGGCTGGCTTTGGTGTGCTCTGGCCAACAGCAGAATGAAGTCAGCTGCTGCTGAAGGGTCTCTGTCCACTCTCTCTTTGCTGCACGGTGTTCCTGTCTGCCCTCCAGGATGTGCTCCAGTCAAGCTGCCCAGGGCCGCCAGGCCTCAACAAAGAGGTACCTGTGTTCCAGGGTGCTGCAGGGTGTATTACTCACCCTCAAGAAAACGGTTCTTCTCAACAAGACTGCACACCCAGCACAATCCCAGAACCTGACTTCCTCACTAGCTCAGAAGCTAGCAACCTCTATAAAAGACGTGAAGGCAAACAGGAACAGTCTTCTCAAGCGTCACCACTCTCTTTAAAATTTCTTCCATGTTTGGCATCTCAGAAATATGGCAGCAGCACCAGCTGGGGGGTAGCTCCCCACCACCCAGAGTTTGATTTGTATGGACGTGGGCCGTATGGATTCTGAAGCCCAGGGGAGCAGTTAAAACTTGGGATGAAGATAATCAAGCCCATATGGCACTTAACATTTTTCTCTATTGAACAAAGGTCACTTCCTCCAAGATACTATTTTGAGCAAGTAAGATTTCTGCAGTTGTGCAAGACTGAAGCTAATTAAACAGCACAGCAAAATGGAAAATAGATGTAACAGAGCATTTAAAAAATTTTAATGACATCCCGCCTGTTTTTCTAAACTCATTTGTAGTTGCCATCACTCCCCACCCTGAAGTTCATGAGGGGTGGGAAGGGGAGGGCTTGTATCCACTTCATGTCACTGGCATGGAAAAGCCTTTCAAAGGGAAGTGTGGCTGGGGAGTCTTGCAGAGTCTTTTCCTACACAACCTGGCCAGTGCTTTTGGCGTCCACTCTTGAACTCTTTTAAATTAACCTTTTCCATCTCTCAAAAGAAATTTCCATCTCAGCAACTCCGACTTCAGCTTTTTTAATGGTCCTTTCTGGTCATCTCACGCTCAGTTATCCTGAATGCACCTGCTAGGTTGCCTAAGAAACTTCATATCTGTCTATTTCAGCTCAGAAAAAAAATCACAGCATGATGATGCATGTTGGAGACGAAAATCAAAGTGAACAAGCAGAGACAGACATTACACTTGTAAAATCTTTTTACAATGTTATACCCACAATTCAAAGTGGTCACATCTTTCTGAAACAATCAAAGTTTCAAATCAGACTGGGATGAGGCAGGTTTCCCTTCTTCAAAAGTGCATTCACAGAAAGAAAACACGGATATTTTAAGAGGGACCAAGAAGAGGAAACAGAGTCTCATCACTATTTCTCTCCTTCCCCAAATCAACTTTTCAAACATCTTTTAGAACGTTTCTCTTTCCAAGTGTCTGAGACAGCAGAGCAAAATGGACATGTGTTCTGAGTAGCTTACATCACACAAAGGCTCAACACACACAGCACTCAACCATCTATTGAGCATCTATTGAGCCTGGACCATTTTCTCAAATCCTCCTGGCACAGTAATAAATTAAGAGGAAACAAGATGAGAATGACGCCTGCTGTATATATAAGAACCCTGGCAACTGCAAGTCAGGCGTTGTTTCCAACAGAAGAATGCTGACGTCTGCTAGTCAGGGAAGAGAAGAGGCGGGTAGATGCTGCAGGCAAGCAGGGGTCCTGGTCTCAGCAGCAAGGACGCAGCCGCAGGACCAGCTTCTCACGGGGGATGGCGTCTCCCGCCGATGCCACGCCCACATGCGGAGGCAGCCAGCGACTCCTGCGCCAGTGCTCCTCAAAGGGGCCGTTTCCGCTGCCTGGACTTCAGGCCGGAAAGCCTTCTTCTCATTTTCTAAGAAAGCTTTATAATTTAAACTGTCCAACAAATACTTTACATATTCATTTTACCATTTATATCTTGTGATAATCGCAGTACTGCATATTAAGTTAAAAAAAGCAGAATAACAGAAATGACAGTGACTAAGAAGAGCTGACTCACTGGAAAAGACTCTGATGCTGGGAGGGATTGGGGGCAGGAGGAGAAGGGGACGACAGAGGATGAGATGGCTGGATGGCATCACCGATTCAATGGACGTGAGTCTGAGTGAACTCCGGGAGTTGGTGATGGACAGGGAGGCCGGGCGTGCAGCGATTCATGGGGTCGCAAAGAGTCGGACACGACTGAGCAACTGAACTGGACTGAACTGAATGTGCTATTGGTCGGAGTTGCTGTGAACACGAGGGTCAACAAGGATTAATGCAGGGGGAGGCCAGAGGCAGACAGAGCAGCCTGGGTGACAGGCGTTCAGGCCTGCGCTGGGTGGGGCAGCAGGAGCCGTGCGGAAAGGGAACAGAGTCAGGAAAGGAAACTGCAGTTACCACCGCCACGCGCCTGTGTGACGCCCCCACCCCGTGGTCACGTCACCGTCCTCACGCGTGTTGGCTGAGCGTGAGATCTTAGTCACAGCCAGCGGCTTCTGCAGCATCGCGGACTCCAGACCCGACTCCCGACCGGTCTCGAGCTCCCCTTTTTCAATCAGCTTCTGATCACAAATCAAGGAAAAATACACCACGGAACGGCTTTGAACGCTGATACTAGGACAAGGGTGACGTGGGTTAGACATGTGAGCGAGGGGATCAGACTCGGTCTGTGCTTGAGCTCACGGACACTGTCCCAGGCAGCCCGCGGCCGCCACGAACGGAGCC
Organism: Budorcas taxicolor; assembly: GCF_023091745.1. Taxonomy (NCBI): domain Eukaryota; kingdom Metazoa; phylum Chordata; class Mammalia; order Artiodactyla; family Bovidae; genus Budorcas; species Budorcas taxicolor. The sequence continues at coordinate 4,161,905 of NC_068917.1, read as the reverse complement.
CAGCCCCCAAGACCCAGACAGCGGCGCCGGCCTTGGTCTCTGAGGCAGGATGCGGACCTCCCAGCGGTCAGGGAAGCGAGAGCGGAGTGTTCCTTCTCTCTGCCCCTCGGTCATGGTGGGCTCAGGAGTCATGGGCCCTGGGACTCGGGGAGCAGAGTCTCCCCAAGAGGCACTCAGCGAGTCGATGGGCTCGGGGGGTCAGTGAGGCTGCCCCGACTTTGTGCAGAGACCAGAACCTGAGCAGGGTCACAGCAAGGACTTTGGGGAAAGTAGAACAGCGAGTTCTCATCTTACTGCGGAGCACTTTGTTAGTAAGGGAGTTTCTCCCAGGAAGCACCCTGACACCTGTGGCTTGTGTGACGGCAAACACACTGCACACAGACAGAGCCTTCCCAACCTCCTCCCCACAGCTTCCTTCTGATGGACCCAGATGCCGCAAGAGGGTTTCTTTAGTGTCTCACCCTTCAGCTGTCTTCCGCATCTGATACTCAAAAATAGTAATATTCACATACAATTTTATTTTTTTAAAAAAGCAGGCTCCAGTATGTTCAACCTCAGCCATCTCTTGAGCCATCTGAGCTGGGGCCATTCTGTTAATTCCCCAGTTCTGAGCACTAAAGATGAGCATGTCCCCAGTCTGCCCCACTCCCTTCAGAGGTCAGGTGAGATCGGGTGTTTGAAGGGGAGGGAATGCAGCCCGGCACCTCACTGCAGAGAACCCTGGCAGCAAGCAGAGCAAACACGGGTGTCTACCTGTGTGTGCCCATGTGCCCCCGAGGGCTCAGAGGGCGCTTGTGATGGAACGGGGTTCAGGAGAGCCCCGTGTGCACACCCTCTGCATCCATCAGATGAAGCCTGGGATGCGCGACAGCCATGTCATGCCCACCCTGTCGCCCTCCTCCATCTGCCCACCACCACTCTCGGCTCATTGTGGACCCCGGGGTCACTAGTACCTGGACTCAGGCCCTTGAGGGTCTCTTCTGGAACATTTTTAAGCATGCTGGGGCAGCCAGTGATCTGCACGTGTGAGCTCCCCAACAGCCTGCCTACTCCCCCTGTGCCCAGTTCTGCTTTCTCAGACAATGGATGGAGGTTCTCTGAGTGCTGGGCTCCTGAGCTGTGAGCAGTCTCAGCGATCGGGGTGACTCCAGGACCCACTGCCAGGGTCCCCACTCTCTCGCCCTTTCTGGGAACAAAAAATGAACCCGAGATGCAGTTGTGGTCAAGGATACTTTGGGGAAAATCCACTGGAAAGGAATGTGTCCAGAAAAAAATAAACAGAGCCTCACAAGACATACACCTGTGCCCCCACCCTCCTGCCCTGGATGCTGGTGTGAGGACTTGGTACCTGGGGATGCAGCCACGTCACAAGCATGGGGATGCCACACACACCCTCAGGACTGCGAGCTCCCGAAAGAGGCCCTGGCCACCAACACGTGGGTGTCATGTGCGAGTGTGTACGTGTGTGAGTATGTGTGACTGTGTGTGTGTGTGTGTGTAGGTGCCATGTATGAGTGTGAGTATGTGTATGTATGTGTGTAGGGTGTGTGTGTGTGTTGTGTATGTGGGTGTCTGAGTGTGTGTGGGAGTGTATGGGTGTGTTTGTGTGTCTGGGGTTGTGAGTGTGTCTGTATCTGTGAGTGTGAGTGAGCGTGAGAGTGGTAGTATGTGAGTGCAAGTGTGTGGAGGTGTGTGTGTGGGCTTGTGAGTGTATGCGTGTGTGGTGTGTGTGAATGTATGTGTGAGTGTGTATATGTATGTGACTGTGGGATGTATGTGTGTGTATGTGTGGGGGGATGTGGTGGTGTATGTGTGCACGTGCAAGAGTGTGTGTGTGAGTGTATGTAAGTCTGTGTGTGGATGTGTGGAGTGAGCATGTGCATGTGTGTGAATGTGTTCAGTGTGTGTGTGAGAGTATGATGTTTGCCTCCGTATGCACATATAACAAAACGAAGGCATATAATTACTAAGGCGAATACCTTAACAGCCACAAGGCAATGGCATTTTGAGAGAGGAAAAACTGAACCAAAGCTGAGGCACTGAGCTGAGACACCAGCACCTGCTCTGAGGCAGAGCTCACGCACGGCTCCTCCACCCCAGGGGACAGCTCTGGGGTCTCCTGTCTGCGTTCCCGTTTGACAAGGTTCAGGTTAACCTGCGGAAGCTGGTCGAACATCTGGTGAAACGGCGACACCAGGGAGAGGAGTCTGGAGCACGAGTGGCCCACTGCAGAGCGCATGCAGACAGAGCTGGCCCGCGAGATGGAGCACGCAGAGGGCCGGACACCCGGGGGGCCCAGGAGCCGAGGAGGCGAGGCTGTCTGGGCCCCGCGAGCTCAGAGGGACGCGGGCTGCGTCAACAGGACGTCGTTAGGGGCGGGCTGCCCGAACTCTGCTCCTGTCCAAGCTCCTTGAAGGCTAGCAGGCTCCCCCTCTGATGCTCCTGGCACTGATCCTGACTCCCAGGGAGAGCATTTCCCACATTACGACCCCGCGGTGGGAGACTCTGCACCCTCCCCTCCTCCTCCCCATCCCCTTCCCTCCTTTCCTTAATTCTGCTGCTTAGAGGAATAGCGCGAGTTTCTTGGCAGGTTTCCTTTCAGAGAATATTGTGTTCCTCAAGGCTGCTTTTAAAAACCAGTAGCTTATCTGTGATAAACGCTGATGACAGACATGAAATAACACGAGAAAGTGGAGCCCGGAGCAGAAAGACGCTCAAACCCGAAATACATTTGGACAAGAAGAAAGGAGACTGGCAGCTCTGTACCGTCTCGGCTGTGCCATGCCTTCCCCTCATCCCCCGCAACCTTTGCAGACAGAAACAAGGCATGACGTAGAGACTGTGGCTGAGACGCCCCGCGGGGGCTGTCTGGCGGAGCTGTCAACTTACTGCCCAGCTTGGTGTGCCAAGGCCCCTGTGGTTCCCTGCACCGCTGGACACACAGCATTCTCAGCTCCAGAAGAAACCACACTCCAGGACTCACATCACCACTAGCGCTGGAACTTAAACTACTGAACACTGTCTTTTAGAAATAAATGAAAAGCTATAGTTAGTTGGGCTTCCTAATTAAGACATAAATTTGAATCTTAGGTACAATTTCATAAGTTTCCAGACTCTGTGATTTTTAAGGATAAAACTCATACCTCAGGTAATCAGGATTCGGGCTTCTGCTAGTGACAGTGACATAGCTGGTAAAATCATTTCACTTTTCACTAGTTGCTAATGACTAAAGCAAACAATGGGCTTCCCTGATGGCTCAGTGGTAAAGAATCTGCCTGCAATGCAGGAGATACAGGTTCGATCTCCGGGTCAGGAAGATCCCCTGGAGAAGGAAATATTCTTGTCTGGAGAATCCCATGGACAGAGGAGCCTGGCAGGTTACAGTCCATGAGGTCTCAAAGAGTCAGACACGACTGAGTGTCTGAGTACAAAGCACGAAAGCACACTAATATTTGATAATTGTATTTATGATCAAACTGTACTCATCACATTGGTCATATTTTCCAACACATGTCAATAATTTTACAAGATGAATCAGTGGCACAAAAACAGACCCACAGATGAATGGGGCAGGATAGAGAGCCCAGAGGCAAACACACTCACCAGGGTCAATTAATCTGCAACGGAAGAGGCAAAAATAGACAATGGAGAAAAGAGAGTCACTGTAATATTAACAATGGTGCTGAGAAAACTGGACAGTAGTATGTACTGGGCTGGCCAAAGAGTTCATTTGGGTCTTCTCAGAAAATGTTATGGAAAAACCTGAATGAAATCCTTGCCAACTCGCTAAAAGAATGAAATCAGAACTTTTCTCACACCATAAACAAAAATAAATTCAAAATGGATTAAAGACCTAATGTAAGACCAGAAACCACAAAACTCTTAGAAGAAAACATACACAGAATACTCTGACATAAATCACTACCCATGTTTTTTTTAGATCTAAGGCAAAGGAAATTAAAGCAAAAATAAACAAATGGGAACTTAATTAAACTTAAAGCTTTTGCACAGCAAAGGAAATCATGGACAAAATGAAAAGACAACCTACTGAGTAGAAGAAATATTTGCAAATGATATGACTGATAAGGGGTTACTGTCCAAAATACATAAACACTCATACGACTCAATAGCAAAGAAACAAATACCCAATTAAAAAAACAGAAGACAATTCTCCAAATAAGACAGAGGGTCAACAGGCACGTGAAAAAATGCTCAAATCACTATCAGGTAAATGCAGGTCAGAGCCACAATGAGGTATTACCTCACGCCTGTCAGAACGGCCATCATCAAAGAACACAAACTATTAACGTTGGTGAAAATGCGAGAACAGGGAATCCCCCTGCACTGTTGGCGGGAATGTAAATTGGTGCAGCTGCCATAGGGAACAGTCTGGACACGTCTTAAGAAACTGAAAATAGAACTACCATATGGTTGAGGAGCCACTCCTGGGTGTATACCCAACCTTGTATGTGAACGGTCACTTGGTTTTTGACAAGGCTGCCAAGATAGTTCAATGGAGAAAGAACAGTCTCTTCAGCAAACAGTGCTGATATTAATACAACTAAATATTCACACACAGGAAAGAAGCTTGACCCTGACCTCACGGCACATACAGAAAGTAAAGCTTTGATCAGTGGATCAAAAACCTAAACAGAAGAGCTAAAATTATAAAACTCTTAGAAAGAAACATTGAAGTAAATCCTCATGATTTTTGGATTTGGCAATGGTTTCTTAGAAATGATACCAAAAAGCACAAGAGAAAAAAAAGAGACTGCATCAAAATTAAAACTTTTGTATATCAAAGGACACTCAAGAGAGTATAAAGACAACCCCCAAAATGAGAATATTTGCAATTGCATATCTGATAAAGGCCAACTAGCCAGATTATAGAACAAACACACTCCAACACCCCAATTAAAAGATGGGCACAGGACTTGAAAAGATATATCTCCAAAGAGAATGTACAAATCTCCATGAATAGATGAATGGATAAACAACATGTGGTAAATTCATACAGTGAAATATTACTCAGCCCTAAAAAGGAGATACTGAACAGTGAAATCCACACTGCAATATTGGTTGCTGCTGTTCAGTCATTCAGTCATGTCCGACTCTCCCCGTGGACTGCAGCACGCCAGGCCAGGCATCCCTGTCCTTCACCCTCTCCCAGAGCTTGCTCAAACTCATGTCCATTGAGTCAGTGATGCCATCCAACCATCTCATTCTCTGTCGGCCCCTTCTCCTCGTGCCTTCAGTCTTTTCCAGCATCAGGGTCTTTCCTAATGAGTCAGCTCTTGGCATCTGGTGGCCAAAGTACTACATCTTCAGCTTCAGCATCAGTCCTTCCAATGAATATTCAGGACTGATTTCGTTTAGGATTGACTGGTTTCATCTCCTTGCAGTCCAAGGGACTCTCAAGAGTCTTCTCCAACACCACAATTCAAAAGCATCAGTCCTTCATAGCTCAGCCTTCTTTATGGTCCAGCTTTCACATCCATACATGACAACTGGAAAAACCATAGCTTTGACTAGATGGACCTTTGTTGGCAAAGTAGTGACTCTGCTTTTTAATATGCTGTGTAAGTTGGTCATAGCTTTTCTTTCAAGGAGCAAGTGTCTTTTAATTTCATGGCTGAAGTCACCATCTGCAGTGATTTTGGAACTCAAGAAAATAAAGTCTGTCACTGTTTCCACTGTTTCCCCATCTATTTGCCGTGAAGCGATGGGTTCGGATGCCATGATCTTAGTTTCTGAATGTTGAGTTTTAAGCCGACTTTTTCACTCTCCTCTTTCACTTTCATCAAGAGGCTCTTTAGTTCCTCTTCACTTTTTGCCATAAGGATTGTGTCATCTTCGTATCTGAGGTTATTGATATTTCTCCTGGCAATCTTGATTCCAGCTTGTGCTTCATCTAACCTGGCATTTTGCATGATGTACTTTACACATAAATTAAATAACCAGGGTGACAATATACCACCTTGATGTACTCCTTTCCCAATTTGGAACCAGTCTATTGTTCCATGTCCAGTTCTAACTGTTGCTTGTTGACCTGCATACAGATTTCTCAGGAGGCAGGTCAGGTGGTCTGGTATTCCCATCTCTTGAAGAATTTTCCACAGTTTATTGTAATTCACACAGTCAAAGGCTTTGGCATAGTCAATAAAGCAAAAGTAGATGGTCTTCTGGAACTCTCTTGCCTTTTCTATGATCCAGTGGATGCTGGCAATTTGATCTCTGGTTCCTCTGCCTTTTCTAAATCCAGCTTGAACATCTGGAAGTTCTCGTACTGTTGAAGCCTAGATTGGAGAATTTTGAGCATTACTTTGCTAGCATGTGAGATGAGTGCAGTTGTGAGGTAATTTGAGCATTCTTTGGCATTGCCTTTCTTTGGGATTAGAATGAAAACTGACCTTTTCCAGTCCTGTGGCCACTGCTGAGTTTTCCAGATTTGCTGGCATGTTTGCAGCACTTTCACAGCATCATCTTTCGGGATTTGAAATAGCTGAGCTGGAATTCCATCACTTCCACTAGCTTTGGTCGTAGTGATGCTTCTTAAGGCCTACTTGATTTCACACTCCAGGATGTCTGGCTCTAGGTGAGTGATCACACCATTATGCTAATGAAAGTAGCCAGAGACAAAGGTTATATACAGTATGATCTTATTTATGTGAAGCACACAGAAGAGAGGTTGCTTAGGGGTGGGAAATGGGGGTTTGGGAGGAGGGCTTGCTCTAGAAAGCACCAGGTTTCTTTCTGATGAAAATATTCTAAAAAACAGACTGTGGCAATTGGTGGGCCTACTGTGTCTACACTGAGAACCACTGAACTGTACGCTTTACATGAGTGAGCTACAGAGTGTGTGAATTACGTCTCATTAAAGCTGTCAGAACAAGGAAAATGAATTAGGCAGGTAGTTAATAAAAGCTAGTTAAGTTTCAGCACTTATCCACTTAAAAGGAAGAGGCAAGATAAAAGAATCACATAGATTTATATAGTTTCAGGATTATGAATGAAAATATTTAAGAACTGGATTAAGAATCCATGTCTACATGAGGGCCTGACGCCTTCCATTAGTTTCTAGTCTATCTGATTTATGTGCTCAGTGTCAATGTTCTCCTTGTAAGAGTGAGGAACTTCTGTGAGTTCTCCAAACTATTCCACCCTGAAGATGGAGCTCCTAGTTTTCTAATCACATTCCAGTTAGGATTTCTTTCATGTGAATCCATTTCAGTGGAGAAAACAATTCCTTGTGAAGAATACACTGTCAGATTATGTAAAATAAACATATCACGTGTATTTTAATGTTTCTGATGAATCGTGTTCTACACTTTGATTTGCCCTCAGATAACCTTGGTTTGACTAAGAATGGCATTATTTTAAGGTCAGAAAAGGGAAGAATTGCGCTTTGAGCTCAGGTTACTTTTGGAGACATTTGTAAACATCCTACACTTTTCTGAAATTTCTGATTATGCTCCCTGACCCTAAATATCATTTCCAACAGACCCTGAATTTCTGGACTGGGTGGGCAGCAACCGGCTTTCTCCAATAAAAGGCTACCAGCTTGCCCTACATCAGCTCAGGTTGTTCTGGGCTCAACCCCAGCAACACACGTTACGTCTCCTCTCTCCCTCATGACTCACGGCTCCTCTGCACCATTGCTACACTTGCTCTTCCGGTTATTCACCACCTGGCACTGAATCTAAGTCACTCACCTACATGGAAACAAGAGAGGGAAGGGGCTACAAGAGAGCTGAGCAGTGAGAGCTCTGCAGAAACTCCCTGTGGAAGAGGGTCTGTCCTGGGCTGCAGACACGGACAGGGGTCCTGGGCTGCCCCAAGTTTCCAGAGTTGTTTGTCATGGGAGGAGATGCAGACAGGCCTTGGCGAATTTAGAAATTTCTCCTTCATGACAGATCAGTTGGTTATTACAGGGCTTTGAGGGTCCCCTGTGGTCTGTGAGCAGTGTTTCCGGCCTGGCTACAGTGCTGAGCCTGCCCCAGAGAACAGACTGTCAACATTCTGCAGCCTTATGTAAGCATAAGTGTCCCCGCCCCACCCATCTCTCTCTCTCTCTCTCTTTTTTGGTTGTGCTATGCAGCAGGGGGATCTTAGTTTCCCAGCCAGAGACTGAACCCGTGCCCCCTGCAGTGAAAGGGCAGATCCTGAACACTGGACTGCCAGGAAAGTCCCTACTCCCCTCATTTCTGATATTCAGCATACAAAAGTTCACACATGTAATTTTCAGGAACTCTAGGGGACTTGAATGAAAACCAGAACTCCTAATCGGTCAGTGATTTTTCCATCAAATTTTTTTCCTCACTACATTTTCTTTCCTTTTTTTTTTTTCCTCACTACATTTTCAAGGTGAAGCCTGGGTGGAGGGGTGGGAGGGAACATAACCTAGGAAAAATTCACTTGTATTTTGCAAGGTTTGCAAGTTGGTTATTTCAGAAACTTTCTCTATGTGTAGTCAAGGAACAAAAGAGTCTTTGTCCACACTGCCTTAATGAAATTAATGCCAACAAAGGTAGGCAGCACCAGCTGGGTGCCCGCCCTGTGGCTCCACTCTGCGCCAGCACATTGTCACCAAGACCACAGTCCCATGAAGCAGGCACACCGACACGCCCTTGACACGAGGAGGAACTGGGCTGGGGCGTGAGAGGCTCGTTCAAGGTCATCTGGTCTGCAGTAGGGGCTCTCCTCAGTCTACACTGCTTCCTGAGACTGGAAACAGCGTCCCTTTAACAACAAGGTCCGAAGTCACAAATGGGCTTTTACTAAAACGTGGTGGACTCAACGGATGCATTCTATTTGTGTTTCTTTCTTAGATCAGGGGTGTTAGAGGGGAGGGAGGGAGAGAGAACCACTGCGGTTTCACTGGGATACGAGTGAAGGAAGCCTCACTGACTTCCAGGACAATAGGGTGGCAACCAGGTGCCCCCAGGAGCTGACACCAACAGGAAGGGCGCTCCCTGAGCAGCTGAAGGCCTGGCCACTAGCCTCCTCCGAAGGCGGGGGACGGCGGAGCAGAGGGTAGCCTGGGGGTTCCTGGGAGACCAGCTCCACCCATTCCTGGAGCCTCAGCCACGCCTCCTCCTGTTCTTGAGCCAGGAGGCTTCCACTGTGGGAACAGTGAGACCCAGTGACACCTGGCCCAGCAGAGGGAAGGGGCTGAAGATAAGCAGGAATCAGGTGGGTGTGTCCACCTAGGGTTGAGGCCAGCCCCCTCTCCCCCAGCCTCCAGATGTCTGCCAAGCAGTCCCTGCTGGTCCAGTCTTGGACAGGGAAGGAAATGAACCCTTCTTCTTTTGGAGAAACTGAGCAACCTACGAGGAAAGGCTGTAGACCCTGGCATTTGGGGTCCTTGCCAAACACTCGGGGGACCGCTACCCGCCAGCAAGCCGCAGCCAACCAGTTTCCAGTCAGTGATCATGAGATATTTAAGGAAAACGTCAGACACAGAATTCAGGGCAAGTGGATACAAAAAAGCAAGCAAGAAAGAAACAAACTTGAGGGAATAGAGAAAATGCCAAAAATGGTGGAGGACAGCTAAGTAACAAAAATAATGACAGTCACCCCCACCCCAATAAAAACATCCAACGATTAATAGCTGCAGAGAGATACAGGGCACGATGTCATCCCTGACACAGAGCAGGATGCCACAGAAAATCTAGAGAATGAGAAAGAAGACTTGGGAAATGAAAGTAGGACTGCAGAAATGACAAATCCAGCGAAAGGTTTGGGAGACAAAGGTGAAGAGATCTACAGAAAGTACAATGAAAATAGGCAAGAAAAACACAGAAAATCAGAACCTCAGGCCTAATGCAGCAGTTCTAAACATCAGGATAATACAAGTTTTGGCAAGAGAGGACTGAGAGACTGGAGAGGAAGCAAAAAGTGATAGGAAGAAATTTGCAGAATGAATTTTCAAACTGTAACTATCCTACCTAAATATCCTGTATAAGGCTGGAAAAATACTGTGCATCACTGAGGAAATCTCAGAGCACCAGGATCAGAGATGAGATCTGACAGGTTTGTAGAATGAAACAATAGCTGGTCACACACAGCAGCCCAGAAAGCAGACTGGCCCTGGGCTCCTCCATGCCAGCGCTGGAGACTGGAAGACTCTGAAGCGAGTTCCTCAGAACTGCTAGGAAAAGCCTATCTGTCCCTGCAGACCCAGCCAAACTGCCAAATCAGTGTGAGGATACAATAAAAACAGTTTCAGACAACCAGGGTCATTTTCTGTCCAATTCTTTGCGACCCCATGGACTGAGCATGCCAGGCTTCCCTGTCCTTCACCCTCTCCCAGAGTTTGCTCAAACTCATGTCCATTGAGTCAGTGATGCCATCCAACCATCTCATTGTCTTTTGCCCCGTCTTCCTCCTGCCCTCAAGCTTTCCCAGCATCAAGGTCTTTTCTAATAAGTCAGCTCTTTGCAACAGGTGGTCAAAGTATTAGAGCTTCAGCGTCAGCATTAGTCCTTCCAATGAATATTCAGGGTTGATTTCCTTTAGAATTGACTGGTTTGATCTCCTTGCAGTCCAAGGGACTCTCAAGAGTCTTCTCTAGCACCACAGTTGCAAAGCATCAATTCTCTGGCACTCAGCCTTCTTTATGGTCCAACTCTCACATCCGTCCATGACTACAGGAAAAACCATACCTTTGACTCTATGGACCTTTGTTGGCAAAGTGCAATCTCTGCTTTTTAATACATTATCTAGGTTTGTCACAATTTTCTTTCCAAGGAGCAATTATCTTTTATTTGGTTATAGTCACCATCCACATTGAATTTGGAGCTCAAGAAAAGAAAATCTGTCACTGTTTCCATTTTTCTCCCGTGAAGTGATGGGACCGGATGCCATGATCTTCGTTTTCTGAACGTTGAGCTTTAAGCCAAATTTTTCACTCTCCTGTTTCACCTTCATCAAGAGCCTCTTTAGTTTCTCTTCACTTCTGCCATAAGGGTGGTGTCATCTGCATATCTGAGGTTATCGATATTTCTCCTGGCAATCTTGATTCCAGATTGCACTTCATCCAGCCTGGCATTTCGTATGATGTTAAATAAGTTAAATACGCTGGATGATGATATACAGCCTTCACGTACTCTTCTCCCAATTTGGAACCACTCTGTTGTTCCATGTCTGGTTCTAGAAGCCACTGGTCCTTTATGCTTTCTTTGAAAGCTACTGGAGGGTGTGTGCTTCTGGCATATGAGAGAGGAAAATGAAAAAATGAAACACTGGGCATTTAGGAGCCAGGAACCAAGAAAAGAAAGAGGGGAAGGCACCGCAAAGATGACAGTGAAGGGGAGTCAGGAGGAACAGCTGTGCCCTGAGCCACAGAGCAGTTGGTCAAGAACGGAGAAGAGAATGCGGGGACCGCCAGGGGACACACCTGCATTTCAGATACTTCCACGGCAGGAAAATAACACAAGAAATGCAACGTTTAATGCACCCCAATGTTCACTGCAGCAGTTTTCACAATAGCCAGGACAAGGAAACAACCTAGATGTCCATCAACAGATGAACAGATAAAGAAGGTGCGGTACATATACACAATGGAATATTACCCAGCCATGAAAAGGGATGGAATAATGCCATCCGTAGCAATGGGCCACTGCTAGATATTACCGTACTAAGTGAAGTCAGAGAATGGCAAATACCATATATGTAGAATCTAAAATATGATGCAAATGACCTTATCTATGAAACAGAAACAGACTCACAGACACAGAGAAGAGACTTGTGGTTGCCGAGGAGGAGGGAGGGATGGAGTGGGGGTTGGGGCTGGCAGATGCAAACCATTACAAACAGAATGGTGGCACAGGGGACTACAGTCAGCATCCTGTGATGCGCCATGATGGAAAAGGATGCGAAAAACAATGTGCACATACATGTGTAACCGAGTGGCTCTGTTGCGCAGCAGAAACGAAGAAAACACTGTTAAAACAGAACTTGCTCAGTTAAAAAAGAAAAAGCAGCAACACTGTTTAGAAGGTGCTGACTAGCTGCCCTGGTGGTCTCAACAAGACCCGACGAGGCTACAGATAGTTCATCGTGAAAAGAAGGCCAGGACCAGGACGGGAAATAGACTGGGTGAGCCTGAGCACCGTGTCACAGACACGCCTCCATCAGACTGGCCTTCTGCACCTGCACAAAGGTGCAGAAACAGTTTCCCTGTGACTCACGCAACTCCTTACTTTGAAATGTTACATCCGTGTGACACATCCAGGTTGTATAAGTAGCAGCAATTAAGCATTTTCAGAGGAAAAATCTGCAACGTGTCTACTTACTCTTCATGCAGGACAACAGTCACTGCTCCCATAAGGATAAACATCCACCCACCATGCGCCTTTGTCGGCGGGGGGGAGTGTCCAGCCCATGACGGAGACTCTCAGGTTATGACTGCATAGAGTGGTTTTTCCCTCCTGTAATCTCCACAATAATCCTGTTTCACCTGAGACAGTGTTCTGACTACACAGTCAAGTCAACATGGGCCATACATGAATAGATTGTTTCTTAGAACAAGACATGCTCACACCACAGGCAACCATCGACAAAAATAAAAAAGGCAACCCACCAAAACAGAGAAAATATTTGTAAATTATATGACCAATAAAGGGTTAATACCCAAACTATACAAACACCTCACAGGACTTAACAGCAGGAAAAAAAAAAAAATGAACAGCCTGATTAAAAATGGGTAGAGGACCTGAACAGACATTTTTCTAAGGAAGATACACAGATGGCCAACAGACACCTGAAAAGATGCTCAGTATCACTAATCATCAGAGAAATGCAAATCAAAACTGCAAGGAGGTATCCACTCACATCTGTCAGAATGGCCATCATCTCAAAGTCTGTAACTGATAAATGCTGGAGAGGGTGCGGAGGGAATGGAACCCTCCTACACTGTCGGTGGGAAGGTAAGTTGGTGCAGCCACCATGGAGAACAGTAGGGAGAGTTCACAGAACTTAGAAACAGAGCTACTCTCTGGGCCAGTGATTATACTTCTGGACATTTATCTTCAGGAAATGAAATGGCTATTTTGAAGAGACAGCTGCACCCCATGTTTGCTATAGCTCCATTCACAGCAGCCGAGACATGGATTCAGCCTAAGCATCCATCAATGGACGAATGGTAAAGACAGGAGGGTGTCCCCCTCCCTCCCGCGCTTCTACACACACACACACACACACACACACACACACACACACACACACACACACAATATTCAGCCATAAAAAGAAGGCAACTCTGCTCTTTTTGACAACATGGATGGACCTTGAGGGCAGTATGGTGCATGACAGACTGAGTGAGACTGAACCTGTACTACGTGACCTCATCTTTGTGTGGAATCTTTAAAAGAAAATCACAAAACCCAAAAACCTGGAACTCATAGATACAGAGATTAGATTGATGGTTGCCAGAGTCTGGAGGTGGTGAGGGGTAAGTGAAATGGGTGAAGAGGGATCAAAAGCTACACACTTCCAGGTGTAAGATAACTAAGTCGGGGATGTAATGGACCACATGTTGGCCGCAGTTAACCATGCTGTGCTGTATATTTCCAAGCTGCTAAGAGAGTAGGTCTCCAGTGTCCTCCTCACAGTGATGGGTATTAAAGGACTTATTGCAGTGACTGTTTCACAATGTTCACATATATAGGAAACACACTGCACATCTTAACTAATATGGTGTTCCATGACAATTATTGCTCAAGGAAAAAAATTAATAAAAAAAGATCAAAAAAGTTGTTGTCTATAAATTTCATGTGAAAGTAGATCACAGGGGAAATTTGACACTGGGGGAAAATGACTCAACCTGGGAATAAATCCAGAGTAAATGAGAGATTGCTCACAACCAAGTGGGATGCAGCGAGCTAGAGGAACTCAGTTATTTTCTCATATAACCCTAAATTAGTTTTAGACTCTGTGGAGTTGGATCATAAGGAAGGCTGAGCACCAAAGAATTGATGCTTTTGAACTGTGGTATTGGAGAAAGCTCTTGAGAGTCTCTTGGACTATAAGGAGATCAAACCAGTCCATCCTAAAGGAAATCAGTCCTGAATATTCATTGGAAGGACTGATGCTGAAGCTGAAGCTCCAATACTTTGGCCACCTGATGCGAAGAGCTGACTCATTAGAAAAGACTCTGGTGCTGGGAAAGATTGAGGGCAGGAGGAGAAGGGGATGACAGAGGATGAGACCACTGGATGGCATCACTGACTCAATGGACATGAATCTGAGTAAGCTCCAGGAGATGGTGAAGGACAGGGAAGCTAGGCGCACTACAGTTCATGGGGTCACAGAGTCGGACACAGCTGGGTAACTGCATGACTGAACAAGACCCTGTGGAGTGTACGCTGCAGGCTAGGAAGGATCTGGGAGACAGAGGAATTCAAAATGTTAATTTATCACCTATGGATACTCACAGTGTTGGAGTGACTTCTGGTCCTTTTCCAGAGGTCAAGCTCTTAAGCAAAAGGCCATTCAGCTCAGGCCAACCTCCCACCCAAACCCACGACACAGAGACAGCCTGGCGGGACGGCTTCCCCAAACAGGCCCAGTTGGGGCCTGTCCGCGATGCCTGTTGTCTGTCTGGACCCCCTCAGCCACAGGGTTCCACCCAAATCCAGCTCTAGGTCTGAGGCCCAGTCTACATCTGGGTGGCGTCTAGCTCATCACCAGCCTGCCTGCACGCTGCCAGGCGCTCAGGTAGGAGGAGAGGCTGAGAGCTGCAGGCCCGGATGCGGAGCAAGGGCAGACGGGCAGGCGGCCCCAGCTCCAGGGCTCCCGTTTCCGAGGCGCCCTCCTCCTCCAGAACGAAGGCGGCACTGCAGAGCCGGTCCCCCCTCACTCCACCCACTCACGACTGTGGGAGAATTCCAGCTTACTTACACTGCTTCCTACGGACTGTGTGCGAGTGGTCTTTGACCTGTCATTACGTGCAGGAGAAAGCCTCGTCGTTTCCCCGTGGGTGACACACAGTGACCACGGGGGCAGTAGCCCTTGGCGGAAATCAACTTCTCAAGTAACACACGGACAGGGGCCATCTCACTGCTTCTAGAAACTTCCGTATGCCATTTTTGGTAAAAATTAAAATTTCTTCGTTATCTTTCTCTCCAGCAAGACAGCTGTGTAGTGTCAGACTGTCACAGTAAGGACGAGACCAAATACAGTTCTTAAATGCAGGATAATGAGAACACATGATGTGAAATCCCTGCTGTTTCTCTAGAAGGCCTCACTGTGGAACCCTCTCCTCTGAGTGTGACATACTGCACACTGGCTGTAAAGGACGCTGCTCAAAGGAAACAACAGCTTCGTGAAGGAGAGGAGGGAATCAGACGATAAACACAGTCTCCCAGAAGGAGGCTTCCCCCCGGGCCAAACTGTCCAGAGGGCCAAGCTCCAAAGTCCAAGTTAGAAATGGCAGGAGACCTTTCAGGGTACCACACGGTACTCAGGCCGTGTTTGACGGCATTTGTTTTTCTTGCTGCAGACAGTACTGCACACAATGATACATCCCAGAAACCAGATGGCATGGCAACTATTTTCCAATGAAGAGAGAAACAAGGACGAGGAAATATTTGTGGTCTTTCCAGAAATCTTTCACAACCTTCACATTTAATGGCTATTACTAGCAAAGCAGAAAAGTTTGCAATGATAGCCGAGCCACATAATTACCCATATGTGACCGATTTATAAAATCTTCTGAGATAAAAAAGCACACCAGTGAACTGGACCTACTCTTTGTGGTTCCCAACATGCAGAGAGAAGGGAAAATACTTGGAGAGTATGCTAGTGAATCCACGGTGTCACTAGCTTCATACCAGGCGGCTGGAGTCACAAAGACCATCTGCAAAGATACACCCTCGGCCTCACAGACATACAAGGGGGACCCACGGGACGCTGAGAACCGAAGCAGGGCATACAACAGGCACATTCCAGGGTTTCTGAGTGAAGATGGGGGAGAGACGCGAGAGGCAGAGACACTAACTGAACGCTTTTGTTTACAAAGGCTTTTGAGCATCATCAAAAACCTTCAGAGTCAATACATATCCTTCCCACAGCCTTGATCACAGGAGGCACCCACGTCACCCTCGTGTGACCTCCACACCCAGGGTCAGAAGATGGGAACCTCGCACAGCAAAGCTGCAGGTCCTGACTACAATTAATTCATAGCTTCCTTTTGAAGA
Source organism: Budorcas taxicolor (assembly GCF_023091745.1). Taxonomy (NCBI): domain Eukaryota; kingdom Metazoa; phylum Chordata; class Mammalia; order Artiodactyla; family Bovidae; genus Budorcas; species Budorcas taxicolor. The sequence continues at coordinate 4,145,706 of NC_068917.1, read as the reverse complement.
AGGGAGCAAACTTGTGTGTCAATTTACACACGGTTATCCAGCCAACGTGTCTCATGAAAATCTACGTGTTTTATCCAACTCGTTTAATAAGGACCTTATTCTTAAAACCAAATGAAAGAATATCCAGTTCCCTGCCACATATGGAAAAAGTTTTCAAAAACCAACATCCATTCCAGCGCTCTCCACGAGGCTTGTGTAATCATAACTTAAGTAAGGAAACAGTCATCCCTAGGTTTGCTGAGAAAATGAGCAGTCTGCTGTTACATATGTAAGAGGAATTAACTCAAATAAAGCTCCCTGTGACTAATATTTTCACCATTAGGTGATGAATTCCGTTCAGTGAAGGATCTACATGGTCACAGAAAAAAAGAAATGGATGGTAAAAAAAAAAATAAGAAAAAACCAGAAACAAAATTGGCAACCCAATGTTGGTCTGTTGCAGCAGACAGAAATAAATTCTCTAGTAGTAAAAGTTGTAGACACAAACTGAAATTCAATACCGATGGGTTAGAGACTCACTAGCTGAGAATGACTGTCTTACGGTATCAAAATCTAGGAAAGAGGTTTGTGCAATAAAAACCCGCTCACAGTCTTCCCTGGATGGAAGAGGTGGGTAACCACAGAACGAACACACTGCTACGATGGAAATAAAATGAGAAGCGACGAAAAAACAAGTGTGAACTGGACTGGAGATGGTCATCTGCTTCTCAGTACTAACACTGTGCCTGGGTCGCTGGGCGTGAAACCCCAGCAGGTGACCCCGGGCGCCTGACGGTCCTGCCCTTCCCCTCCCTCGAGGCAGCCTGGCCCTGCCTCTCCTCCCGGCCCCCCTGCTCTGGTCCCACAGAGCCCCCTCTGCAGGGTTATCTGTGGGGTCCTTATTCCCACACAACACCCCGCCTCCTCGAACAGTGTCACTGGAAATGCTTCTGTACTGACGCACGTTACTGAAGTCTTGAGAATGTTAGAAAATCTGCTGTGATCCTCTCTGGATCACGTGGTCCAGAGTGGTCTCGTGTGGTCCTGGACTTCCTGGTCCACTCCGAGGACAGTGCTGATCCCCCCGGGTGGCCGCCTCTCTTCAAGGTCTCTGCGCCTGCCCAGCACCCCTCTCCCCAGCTTGACGCCAGCCCTGGCCAGGTCCTCACTCTGCTGACAGCTTCACTGATTCCCCTGGCCATCATCCATGTAAACGTTCCTCTAAAGTGTCCACTTTGGGCTTCCCTGGAGGCTCAGCTGGTGAAGAATCTGCCTGCAATGCAGGAGACCCTGGTTTGATTCCTGGGTTGGGAAGATCCCTTGAAGAAGGGATAAGCTACCCACTTCAGTATTCTTGGGCTTCCCTTGTGGGCTCAGCTGGTAAAGAATCCACTTGCGTTGCGGAAGACCTGGGTTTGATCCCTGGGTTGGGAAGATCCCCTGGAGGAGGGCATGGCAACCCACTCCAGTATTCTTGCCTGGAGAATCCCATGGACAGAGGAGCCTGGCAGGCTACAGTCCATGGGGTCACAGAGTCAGACACAGAAAAGTGTCCCCTTTGGACTCCCTGACCACCTTCTCCATGCCGTGACATCCTGTCCTGCACCTCAACTGGACACTCAGACATCCCTGGAATGTCTCAGCTGCTTGCAACTTCCTCTGTCTTGAGGTTTCGAATGTTCAGCATCCTCTCCCCCTTCGCTTGCTCCCCCACCTCCCTGTTCTCCCATCTCCCCTCCTGAGTCGTCTTCATCCTCAGTGTCCATTCCCTTGACTCCTACCTCTTTTCCCCTCAAGCCTCAATCCGGCTTCACCTGCTTCCCTTTCTGGCCCAGCAAGGGCCCGGCCAGTGGTGCCAGCCAAGGAGAAAGCCTTGACGCAGTGTTCACCTTGGAGGGCAGACCACGGCTGTCACCGAGTCCTGAGACCAGGCTCCCTGGGGGCACCGTGGGCCAGTGTCCAATCCCAATGGGTTCTCCCCATTTCCACAAGGCACACAAGTCCGATCCTGGACTCCCTGACCTCTCTCGTCGCTGGCCTCAGCCTTGCAGGCTCTTATTCACCCCATTCGCCACAGCCCCTCTTCCTCTGCTGGCAGTATTGTTGTCTGACTCGGAACCTCAGTCTTCCCTTCCGTGTCTCTTTTCCTTCCCCAGCGCTTCTGAGCCGGAAGGCGCAGCCTACTTTCTGGGCGAGGCCCCGTGTGGACTGGCCTCTCAAGGCTGATCTGTAAAATATCTGGCTCATCTGGGCTTTAACATGGAAATGTCTGACTCCTGTCACTTTTATCCCAACGCCTGAGACACGCCTTTGGAGGAAGGGGGTGTGGTTGGTTCAGAGGAGAGGCGCACAGACAGTGAGTGAGGATCGGAGTCTGTCTGGAACACAGGGTGTTCTCCAGGGAGGGCTCCCAGGAGGCGGTCACAGCCCACGGGGAGTCCAGGAGCCCCTGGCGTCTGGGAGGAGAGGCGGGCTCGGGGCCAGGGGGTGGGGTGGGAGCTCACGGGCCGCAGCCTCCTGACTCCAGCTGTGCTCAGAGCTGATCAGCCCAGGTGACTGAGCTGAGGCTGTACAGAGGGTGGAGGACGGCAGAGACAGGCTTCAAAAGGGCTTATTTTGTTAACGAATTTTTTAAATTGGATAAAAAAAAAAACTGTCTCTGTTTTGTTTGTTCTCTGGTCATGCCACAAGGCATGCGGGATCTCAGCTCCCCAGTCAGGGACAGAACCTGGGCCCCTGCATCAGAAGCGTGGAGTCTTAACCACTGGACCACCAGGAAAGTCCCAGGGCTTCTTTCTTTTAAAATAACACTTGTAAGCATAAAGGAACTCATATTATTGAAAAATCAGTTGGGAAATCAAGTGAACAAGAAAACATCATGTGCTCAGCAGCCCACCTCCCTGACAGCTCCTGGTAACATCTGCTGTATTTCCTTCTAACACACAGTAGGAACTTTTACTTATTTTTTTGGCTAAGCTGTGTGACCTACAGGATCTTAGCGCCCTGACTAAGGACTAAAAGTGCCCTCAGCCGTGAAAACACGGGTCCTAACGGCGGGACTGCCAGAGAGTCCCACACAACACACATTTAGTTTGTTAAAAGAGTACTTCTTTTTCTTTCACAAAATTAGTATTCAGCTCCTACATGAGTTCCTCTAGTAGCTTTCGCTCAGCACTTTTGTTACTATTTGGACACCAGATTCACAGCACTGTCTCCGGGCACGTGGTTCATACATGGCTCCGTCTTTCCTCTGAGCCAGGTCTGCCTCTTTAAAAATAAAAGGTCTCGAGCCAGCAGGGGGAGAGGGCAATGGCACCCCGCTCCAGTCCTCCTGCCTGGAAAATCCCATGGACGGAGGAGCCTGGTAGGCTGAAGTCTATGGGGTCGCTAAGAGTCGGCCACAACTGAGCGACTTCACCTTCCCTTTTTACTTTCATGCATTGGAGAAGGAGGAAATGGCAGCCCACTCCAGTGTTCTTGCCTGGAGAATCCCAGGGACGGGGGAGCCTGGTGGGCTGCCATCTATGGGGTCACACAGTCGGACACGGCTGAAGCGACGCAGCAGCAGCAGCAGCAGCAGCAGCAGCAGGGACTACGTTTTCTAGCTCACTTTGTGATCACTCAAGGGGCCCTCATATGCACTTAGACAAGATGAGATGGATTCACTGGAGAGACATTGCATCATCACGCACTCGTTCACGGAAAGCACCTAATATTTAAGATGAACACAAAGCATTCTTCTGGATGGCTGAGAACTACTTCCAAATATACGTAGTGTTATCAGCGAATACTTCCAACTCTATTTTAGACACAAGACGGACTCAAGCTTCTTTTAGGACATTTCTGTATCTTTAAGGACTTCATCATACCTACTGGGAGAGGGCTCTCTTTGACCTTTGTTCCTTACTTTGCCCCCAACTGCCTTCCTCATTTTCTCTTTGTTCTGTGTGTTCAGACCTAGCAGGTAAGGCTTAACCTAGGATAGAACCTAGGAGACCATTTGTGTTTTAAAGCCAAACAGGCAGAGTGACAGAACTCAAGAGTGAGATCCTGAACCCCAGCCAGCAAAGGTGAAAGGAAGGAAGACTTCCAGCGTTCTGACGGGGCTGCACCTGGGGCCTGGGCCGTGTCCCACGTAAACAGGATGGGGAGGAGCAGCCAGCAGCCCTGGAAGGTAAGCAGACGTCCGCATCAGACGGCGCTGACCCGTCAAGAACACGCACCTTGAAGCAGCAGTGTGCCTGCCCTCCAGCCAGCAGGCGGCAGGGTGCAAGGATCCCTCGCTTTTCCACACATCTCATGTTCTCTATAGCATTGTAAAGTAAGATATTCATAAAAGGTGACACAGAAGAAATGAGGAAGTGAAAAGGCTCCCAAATCAAGTACCCTGGATGTCTGGGTACTTCTCTACTGTAACTCCATCAGTGGGATTTTAATTTGATCCTTCATATTCACTCAACTTCTAGGGCAAGCGGGTCAGTGGGAAGTACTGTCAAATGAGAAAACTCTGGTTGGTGGGGACAGAGAGTAGGGACCTTATAGCGTACCTGGGTCAGAAGTAACCCCAAGGAATGAGGTCACTCTAAACAGGAGAGACTTCTTGCTCTTTGTGGGTCTGTTCTTCTTTCATTCATTCAAAATAATTCTGTGCATTTACGGTTTGTCAGGCCCTGACCGAGGACCCAGCAAAAAGGCAGTGAGAAGACAGCGAGGTCTTCCGCGGTAAGAAGCATCCCCATGGGAGAAACATCACCCAAACCAGCCTGCAGGCAAGTGAGCAGAGATCAGAAGTAGCTCCGTGGTGGGGACAGCAAAGAGTGTGGTTAGTGGGGACAGCTGGGGACGCCGCAGGGCAGGTGGTGACAGGGAACAAAGGGGCAGCCAGCCATCTGCAGCCCAAAGACATGCCAGGGAGTGAGCCCTCCAGGCAAGGGGAGCCCACGCCCCAATTTCGTGTCTAGGAGTGGGATGGGGACCATGGGGAGCTTCCAGGCAGGGCAGATCCGGCTCAGCTGACCCTCTGATGAGAGGGTCCAGGCTGCCCTCCTCCTCCTGTCTGCTCTCCCCACTGCTCCTCATCATGCGGATGTCAGCCCAGAACTGGACCAGGCGACACAGTAGCAGCAGTGCATTTATAGGCCTGTCCCGTTTTAAGACAAGCGCTGCAGGAAGAACTGGGGCTCTCAGGGTGGGAGCGAGAGCAAGGAGGAGGACGCAAGGGTCCGAGGAGCAGCCCATCTGAGAAGCCATCTGGCTGTTTCAGGTAGGAATCCTGACACTGCTTCCTGCAGGGGCCAGGGCGGGGCAGTGAGAAGCAGAGGAAGCTCCGGCCACACCTCGGGCAGGTGACCGAGCAGGGAGCGCTGCAGGGTCACGCCGCCATGCACAGACACAGGTGGGGGCTCTGAGGCGGGGGGAGGACCCGCGCTCGGCTCACAAGCGTGCACCGTCTCCCCGTTGAGCGGTCCTGCGTCCAGCACAGGGACGTGCCCCGGCTTCCCGTCCTCTCCTCGCCTCTCGCCTCTCGGATGCCTCATCGGCTCCTTCCACACAAGAGGAAGACCATCAAAGAAGCAGGAAGTAACAGGGTCTGACGGCGGCATCCGCTCCTTCCACGCCTCTGGGCCTGGTGCAGGAGGTGCGCTTGGTGAGCGGACAGGACCTGCTTCTCTGTGCTCTCCACTGCCGCCTGCTCAGTGTGACCCCGAGGTCGCCCCAGGTTTGTCCCTGGAGGTGCCACACGCCTGTGTCTTTCAGGGACTGCTTTTCAGCAAGAATAAAGAGACAGGATTTTGTTTCCCATGAACAAACCGAGTGGTGTATTTATCTTGCCTCTTCAGGCAGCATTTGTAGACTTATTCGGTGGGCCCTGAACAAGGACGATACCATGACAAGCAGCTCACAAACTGGTTTACCTTCCTTCCCTCCTCTCTCGCTCTGATAAACACTATGATTTCAGCCGCACTTCACTTCTCTCCTGTGCACTGCGAGGGACGACGCTGCGTGTCAGACACGGAGACTCTCGGACCCTCTCACGGCTTCCCTGGGTGCAGTGAAAGTGCCCTCTGGTCTATGGTGCGGTGTGTGGGCACCTGGAACTCACTAAACGGCCATGCTCAACCCCAGGGAACTCACACCGGAGGGGCAGAGTCTGAGCCAAGGACATCTCCTTGGGAGTGAACGTGGGAGCCCACAGCCCTGGGCCGGGGTCCACCCTCAGGGCAGAGGCAGACCGCAGCCAGGGGCTGGGAGGGCGGCAAGACCCATGCTGGGGGTTTCTGTTCTAGAATCTTGCTGCAGAAAGGCGTTCAGGACATTCCTATCTTTTCATTTTAGTTTTTTTTCCCCCCTCTCATGATTGCTACTGAGCTATTTGAGAGGAAAAATACAAAGAGATTTTCCTTCTAACAATGACACTTTTCAGGACTCTAACAAATAAAATACCCTTTTCAGATTCACTTAATAAGAGTAAATATTTAAATTCCTACTATTTTCAGTCCCTCCTAATTGTTCCCTATTTTTTTGGTTACAAATGATTCAGATGAATGGTATGCCATAAAGTTCCCTACCCACCCCCCAAATATAAGCCTCTCCTTTTCTATGAAAAGGAGTAAAGTCATGGGTTGATGAAAAAAGATTCAAGTGGACCAGTTTTTCCACTGCTAATCATAAGATGCAAAATTTCACTTTTTCCCAAAGTATGAAAAGAAACAGACATGTATAAGAATTTTACTTATTGTAAGAATTTTATAGTGGTTACATTAATCACTGACACCCTGGACATCATTCCACATTATCTATAGATATCATTCAGCGGCATTCCTATCAATGGATACAACCTTCAAAACAATGAGCCAACCTTCTCAGATAACAGAGAAAGGGGTGGAAGGCCTCATACCAGACCTTGGCACTGGTCCCCTCAACCACTTCTGTATTGTTTGACCTGCCACTTCAAGCATGCACTCGCTTTGTGATGAAAACAAAATTTTAAAAAGTGCTAAAATTCCTAAGAAAATTTAAAAATTGATAAATATGTTGGAAGGGTCAATCACCTATTATTTCCTCTGCAGTAACTGGAAGGTACTCATACAACATGGACATCATGAATGGATGCTCTAAGGATACACTTACACACAAAGATTTGAAAACAGAAAGCAGGACAAAACCTGCTACCAGCGATGTGACTTCTAAGCTACCAAGTTTCCCTCAATTTCCTCATGAAGGGAATTTAGACACTGAAATCCACCTTCCCTGGACTTGACTTTAAACTGAACACCTGACTAGCAAGCAGATCATGATGTCAGTCTGCAAACTTGTGCCCGAGCCATTCAAGTAGCTCTTAATAACCACAGAAGTGTTCCGTCCATCTTTTATAGACATCCCCCCACACAGTTGAGTCAGAGCTGAAGAGCTGCTGAAACCCCTGAGATATGGAGGCTGTGAGGCCTGTGAGCAGCTCCTTCTGTTTGCTCTCCTGTGATTTATACTCAAGAGCCAGCAGGTCTTCTCAGTGGACATCTTCCCTGTCTGCCCTAGGAGGGCTGGTCCCTTGCTTCATCCAAAGCACTGCAAATACACACTCTAGGTGCAAAGCTAAAAGCAGACGGCAGAGGCAATTAATTCAGTGGGCTGGAGCTACAGGGGCATAAGCCTCTCTTCAGATGGCCTCTCTGAGCTGCTGAGACCTGTCTCGCATCTCAGGGGGGCTTTGTCTAGGTGAGGAACATGCTACTGTACACAACTGAGAAGCCCACAGCCCACACAACGTGCCCGGCAGATACAGGAGGAAGCCTGAGGTGTTCATTGTCAAAGATAATAAAAGCAAGTTCTGAAGCTGCCATGCAGGGCAGTGCAGAAGTTTCCTTTCACCGAAGTGCCTGCCCATCTGTTGACTCAGGCACTCCTCTGGCTGATTTGTTATTTGAGTGGTCTAATAATGCCCACAAAACTGCCCAATAAACAATAAAGTGATGAATGAATGTAAGATGCCATCCTAATCTGAAAACTAGCCTGTTCCCACAATGAGCCACAGGCAGGGGGAGGAAGCAGTCACTCCTGTCCTGAGACTGCCTTCCAGCCCCACAGCACACCCCTCCGCCAGACAGCGAGGGGAGCACAGGCCCTGCGGAGTCCATCCTCACGGAAACACGGCCTCAGTGATAGGACTCCCGCTGACCTCCGTCAGGGCAGGGACTCAGCTCCTCTCTGCTCTGAGGGATCCTTTAACTGACACTCTAACGGGTTCACCACCACCCTCCCCGGTGGCACCAGTGCAAACCGCGCATACACGCGTCACCATCCTTTTTTAACAGTGGGAACCAAGCAGGAAGGTGGTGTGGGTGGAAGCATGCCTTTCGTGGAACCCTGCACCCAGCGGCTTGGGCTGGGAGAGGCACCCTCTCTCCACCCCTCCAGCAGCCTGCCACACCTGGAACCTCCATCTTCAGCCACAGGCTCTGTGCTTAGTCAGGTTTCCTCACCGACTCCTTCACTTAAGACAGTGGCAGTGATTTTCACAGGCCAGCTCTCAGCAGGCCCTTCCCCACCTTCTGAAGACACCTCTGCCCCGGGCAGGACACCTTCGCAGCTGAAACCAGCTATGGTTTTTAGCAAAAGGCAGGTTGAACCAAGCCTCTCACGTATTTCTCTGCTTTGGGGTGTTTTTTACATTTCAGAGGCCCCATTGAGTAGCAAGGTCACACAGCCGGGACACCTGCCTGCAGGAGGCCTTGCCCGGGGGAAGGTCTGGCCCCTGGGCCCCTGGCAGAGGCCGGACCGTGGACGTGCGGCAGGGGTACTCACAGCTTGGGCTTGGCGAGCAGAGGCGGGGGCTCCTTCACGGGGGACAGCAGGGCGGACGGGCTGGGGAGAGCGGTGCCGCCGTCGGCTCGGCCGTTCACCACTCCGTTCACTCCGCGCGTAGGGTGCACACGGGTGGCTTCCCTGTCGGAAGCAGAGCTCAGCCCCGACTCGGGGCCGCTCTCGGGAGGGGCGTCTGCCGGCTTCTGCGCCACCAGCTCGAAGGGGCTCGCCTCCCATAGGGGAGAGGGCAGCGGGAAGTGGCCACTGCCGGACTCTCCTGCCGAGTCGTAGCCGCAGGTGTCTGTGCTGGCTGAAGGAGGGAGAGGAGGGGACTCGGTGAGAGGGGCCAGCCCCTTCCCACCCCACCCACAGCCTGGAGCCCGGGCGGGGGCTGCTGCGGGACAGTGCCGGAGGGGGCGGGGGCGGGGCGGGGCAGGCTGGACTTCATCTCCCAGGTGGCTCACAAGTGGGACCCCAGTTACCAGGTTATTAACAAATTTCAAACAGGAGCTAAAAAAAGATGGCAACAGATTACTGGTAATGACGATCGTATATGCAAGGCAGCAAAAGAGACAGAGATGTAAAGAACAGACTCGGACTCTGTGAGAAAAGGCAAGTGTGGGATGATTTGAGAGAATAGCATTGAAACATGTATATTATCATATGGAAAATAGATGACCAGTGCCAGTTTGATGCGTGAAGCAGGGCACTCAAAGCTGATGCACTGGGACAACCCTGGGGGATAGGGTGGGGACGGAGGTGGGAGGCGGTTCAGGATTGGGGGGACACATGTGCACCAGTGGCTGATTCAGGTCAGTGTATGGCAAAAACCACCACAATACTGTAAAGCAATTATCCTCCAATTAGATAAATCTGGGCTTCCCTGGTGGCTCATATGGTAAAGCGTCTGCCTGCAATGCGGAGACCCGGGTTCGACCCCTGGGTCGGGAAAATCCCTCTGGAGAAGGAAATGGCAACCCACTCCAGTACTCTTGCCTGGAAAATTCCATGGACTGAGGAGCCTGGTAGGCTACAGTCCATGGGGTCGCAAAGAGTGGGACTGAGCAACTTCACTTTAAATAAATTTAAAAAAGAAAAAGACCACACAAACACTGTCAACGGACGCCACTTCGTCCTGTCTGTTTCAGCCCAGAACACCCTACCTGTGCTTCGCTGAGCTTAGCTCAGGCTACAGAGGTTCTCTGTGCTGAGCAGTGGGAACTCACTTCTTCACTCATCTGTCCTAAAGCCAAGCGAGGCTCTTGGGGAAATGTCTTACGACCTCATAGGGAATTATTTCCCATTCAGAGGACCGCTGCAGCTGTGACTCAGTGCAGAACACACTGCTCATTACTCTCAGTGGAGAACGGAGAGCATCCTGACACAAGGGTGTGTCTTCCGAGGACCCTGTGCCCCACCCAGCAGGGCTTCTGCAGTGTCCTGAGGATGCTCCCTGGGCTGAGCAGAAAGCTTGAAAACAGCTCTTGATCACGTTTGGCCGAGAGTAGGTTTACCCCTGAGAAAAATGGGAAATACTACTTGCTAATCTCAGTCACACAGACGTGGAGCGGAGCTTTGGCTTCATGGTCAGAGCACTGCACCTGTGCTGGGGCCGTTCGCTGGGACCATCTTCAACCCCAAATCAAATACTGGGCCCTCTCTGTGGCTCCGATCACAACCCTGGAGCCTCCTGTTAACAGAGTCCTCAGTCCTGCCGGCAGAGCCCTGTGAAGGAGAACTTTACAGCTCCTTTCTTACTGAGGATGAAGAATCAGGAATCCCTCCCACCGCCCTAAACTGGTTTGTCTGTGTCTCTGCCGCCCCCTACCAACCAGCTTGCTGGCTTCCAGAGAAATCCCTTTGAAACTTCCAGAGCATTGTTGAGTCCACCTCCAGCTGATGACTACCTCCTGACCGCGGTGCTAGGTGCCGCCTTGGTCAAAGAGGTATTTTATAACCGTTGTAAAATAAACAACAGAAATATCGCCATAAAATCCAACTAAGGCTAGTTAATAATAGCAGAATACTCATGTTTGACTCTTTTGTGACCCCATGGACTGTAGCCCACCAGGCTCGTCTATTCATGGAATTCTCCAGGCATGAATACTGGAGTGGGTTGTAATTCCCTTCCCCAGGGAATCTTTCCAGTCAGGGATTAAACCCATGTCTCCTGCATTGCAGGCAGCTTCTTTACTACTGAGCCATGAGGGAAGCCCCAGAAAACAGTTAACTAAAGGTCAAAGAAACCGAGGAAAAGAATGGTTTCACGCTTTCCCTAAGTGCTAAGTTTCTGAGTTTACAAAAATGCCCCGACATTCTCAGAGGTTGGTTTGAACAATAAAACACACTGCTTGAGTGTTTGGTAGGACTCAGCTCCCAGTGAAATCTGGTTTCTACGATCTCTGCTGCTTCTCTGGGTCTACTGAGCAGGGTTAAACAGTGACTGACTCGCCCTGGTGCCTCCCAATCCCTGCGTCATGCCGGTAGGCAGGAGGACGTGGGCAGCCAGCTCCATTGTTCCCAAGACAGAGAACACACACCCGAAATAGCTGCCTACGTGTGTTCTCTCACCACACTATCATCACCCTGTGTTTTCAGCTCTTGTTTCCCACTGCCCAACCCCCGTCCCCAGAAGCCCGCCGTCCCGGCCTCCCAGTACCCCCCACCCCAGCCTGCTGTTTTGTGATGAAGCACGGATTCTTAGCATGACTCCTGGAGGCTGGGCGGTCCTCTGGGCGGTCCTTTCTGCAGTGGGGACCTGGCGTACCTGAGGTGACCACCAGCTGGGCAGTGCTGGCTGCTGAGCCGTAATCATTGCTGGCCGAGCACGTGAAGATGCCAGCGTCCTCGGGGAATGTCTCTGCGATAACCAGGGTGCAGATCTCCTCTGGAAGGAAGAGAACCGAGTCACTCATCAGAGGGCACCCACAGGGTTGCTCCTAAGAAGCCAGACTTCTGACTTCTAACCCAAGCAAATTTGGTAGCAGTTATCATGGGGTCACTTTACGAAGTATTCACAGTGCAATCTCTTGACAGTTAATTTAGCTGTTCAACCTGGTGGCAAAGCTCTGGAGTCAGACAGATTCTTGGTGATTGTGGCTAAGCTCTGTCTTCATCAGTCTTGGCTTCTTCGCCTATAAAACAGGGATAATGTGCTCCTCGTGAGGGCACTGCGATGAGCACACAGGAGGTTTGCAAAGCGTGTGCCTGTACGCTCGGTACGTGGGCGACGCCAGCCCTGCCTAGTCTGGCTGATGCTCATGAAATTTCTCAATAGCAAAAGAGCTGCTCAACTGAAGCCCTTACTGGGGACATCAAGCTTCTCTAAGAAGCTAACAATGGGGAAAAGAGAACATAACGGGGAAATGTTTGACTGAAGACAGTTACTCTAGAAGCTACTGTTACACAGCGTGGCTGTCTTCTGTGGGGTGAGAAGCACAGACTCTGGGACCAGAGACCAGGGCACGAATGAGGGTCTTGCCACGTGGTGCCTTTGTGACTCTGGTTCACCTCTCACCTAAAGATGGAGACAGTAAGAGAATGTACCTTCTGGGTCTTGTATGGACCATGACTCATAAATCATCCATCACAGGGTTGTCATGAGGGTCGATGCTGGTAACCATCACAACAGTTAAGTTACAGAAGCCCTTCTCCAGCACCAGGCACCACTATTAGCACTGAACAGACATGAGTTTAGATTTAACCCTCATGCCAACCCTGCAAGTTACATTTCCTATGATTAACCTGTTTTACAGATAGGAAAGCTGAAGCACGGCAAGGCTAACTGATTTACCCAAAGTCACGCAGTTCATGAGCAGCAAAATCAGAATTTGAACCAAGTCGGGCTCCAGACTTCATTCTCATGACCATCTATGGTTGTGACAAGATACGCACTATGCTTCGGGCACTGCCTGGTGACTTAGGGTGACTGCTGCGTCATAAAGAACTGTCGGTGGTTTCGCTGAAAAGAAGCTTAATGTAGAGTGTAGTAGCTATTCCTAGTTAATCAATGTATGCATAATACGCATTGTCATTTGGGGAGTCTATTAACTATTATTACATGGAATGACTGTCTATGTTGCATCAGTGACACACGATGGCTGTGTTGGTAAATGTTAAGAAACGTTGTGTATTTCTGATTCCCACAGACACTGATTAATCACACATCATGTGGAATACGTAAGACTGTGCTGTGGATTGTTCGTAGGAATGGCTGGGGCTGCTCCTCCTACACCCAAGCCCAGGTACCCCCCACACCAGGCTCTGCAGTCCTGTCCCAGGCCTGCGATCGGGGGTTCCCCTCTTACACCCAGGCCCTGGGCACTGGGCTCTGCAGTCCTATCTCAGCCTGGGATCTGGGGGTTCCCCTCCGACACCCAGGCCCTGGGCACTGGGCTCTGCAGTCCTGTCTCAGCCTGGGATCTGGGGGATCCCCTCCTACATCCAGGCCCCCCCATATGGGGTCTGTAGTCCTGTCCCAGCCCTAGGATCTGAGGGTTCCCCTTCTACACCCAGTCCCCCCACACACACCAGGCTCTGCAGTCCTGCCTCAGTCCTGGGATCTGGGGGTTCCCCTCCTACACCTAGGCCCCCACATGGGGCTCTGCAGTCCTGTCTCAGTCCTGGGACTTGGGGGTTCCCCTCCAACACCCAGGCCCCCTGCACTGGGCTCTGTCCCAGTCCTGAGATTCAGCTGGCCTGGCAACTGCTTTAACCTGGGGGTGGTGGGAATGATGTCCCTTTGGAGCGAAAGTCTCAGGGGCCCTGTCCCTCTGCTCCATCTCTGCGAGCCCTGATGGACCCTTGGTGACCTGGAACTCAGGGTCCCCCAAGCTGAGATGGGCTACTGCCCATCACCCAAGACCACTGGCTCATCCCAGCTACCCTGGAGGCTGGCCACGCCCACCACGTGCGCCCATGGGGTGGGGGCCAAGCCTGACGTGGACCACAGAGCTGCAAACGGCTGAACCACAGAGTCAGGCGCCACACAGTGGTCACCACATGGAGGCACTGGTGTCTGTGCCCCTGGGCCTTGTAGCAAGAGCTGGCAGACCTGGATGGGGCCGCGCTTCCCTGCCTCTGACAGCCCTGATGGCATGTTTCTCAGAGTTCAGAGTAAGGCATCTTCCCTGGAGTAAACCATAAGGCATGAGATTAGCAAACTGGCCTCAAAACAATTTATGCTGTAAATACAGTGGGTTTATAAGAAGTACTGAGACTGGTTCCAAATAGGAAAAGGAGTACGTCAAGGCTGTATACCGTCACCCTGCTTATTTAACTTCTATGCAGAGTACATCATGAGAAACGCTGGACTGGAAGAAGCACAAGCTGGAATCAAGACTGCCAGGAGAAATATCAATAACCTCCGATATGCAGATGACACCACCCTTATGGCAGAAAGTGAAGAGGAACTAAAAAGCCTCTTGATGAAAGTGAAAGAGCAGAGTCAAAAAGTTGGCTTAAAGCTCAACATTCAGAAAATGAAGATCATGGCATCCGGTCCCATTACTTCATGGGAAATAGATGGGGAAACAGTGGAAACAGTGTCAGACTTTATTTTTTGGGCTCCAAAATCACTGCAGATGGTGATTGCAGCCATGAAATTAAAAGACACTTACTCCTTGAAAGGAAAGTTATGAGCAATCTAGATAGTATATTCAAAAGCAGAGACATTACTTTGCCAACAAAGGTCTGTCTAGTCAAGGCTATGGTTTTTCCAGTGGTCATGTATGGATATGAGAGTTGGACTGTGAAGAAGGCTGAGATCACTGAAGAATTGATGCTTTTGAACTGTGGTGTTGGAGAAGACTCTTGGGAGTCCCTTGGATTGCAAGGAGATCCAACCAGTCCATTCTGAAGGAGATCAACCCTGGGATTTCTTTGGAAGGAATGATGCTAAAGCTGAAACTCCAGTAGTTTGGCCACCTCATGCGAAGAGTTGACTCATTGGAAAAGACTTTGATGCTGGGAGGGATTGGGGGCAGGAGGAGAAGGGGATGACAGAGGATGAGATGGCTGGATGGCATCGTGGACTCGAAGGACATGAGTCTGAGTGAACTCCGGGAGTTGGTGATGGACAGGGAGGCCTGGCGTGCTGCGATTCATGGGGTCGCAAAGAGTTGGACACGACTGAGTGACTGAACTGAACTGATCTTATAATAACAACACTGCTATTTATCAGAATGACATCTCTCAACTTTCCCACACCAACAGAAGTAGGAAAGGCAAACGTAGGCCAATTACGGCTTCCTTGCGGCTCCGTGGTAAAGGACCTGCCTGCCAGTGCAGGAGACATGGGCTCGATCAAGCCTGTGTGTCCCAATTATTCAGCCTGTGCTCTAGAGCCTGGGGACCACAAATGCTGAATCCCAACTGCTCTAGAGGCCATCCTCGGAAACAAGAGAAGTCCCTGCAATGAGAAACCTGAGCACTGCCGCTAGAGCACAGGATCCTGCCACCCCGCTGTCAGTGCTGCTAGAGAAAAGTCCAACAGAGATCCAACACAGAGAAAATGAAAAAGAAGTAAATAAAAAGTAGACCAATAAACCAGTAAATAAAATGAAAGTATGTCTTCCTTTGCATCCCAAGAGAGCTTGTTGACCTTGATTTCAATCACAAGATATGCTGAGTTCTTAATAACGTACAGCTTTCTTTGAACAAACAAAATTATTTTCCCTTTTTGAAATAATGGTATCATTGAAGACTTCCTGCGCTACCAATAGTGGGAAAATGCTGGGCACTATGCATTTTCTCTTCTAGTTTGTTTTAAATGAATGGGGGGTTGCCATCCACTTTCATAGGTCATGATCCACAGTTTAAAAACACTGCCCTAGAGGGCTTACTGGAGTTCTGGCTCAAAAACCAAGGAATCCTGTGAGATGGAGCTGTTTGGCGTATTAGGAAAGGGTTTTCAGGGAAAGGCTTAAGAGCATTTATAGCACACAACTATCTCTGATGCAAAGGCTCAGTGGCCAGAACGGGAGGGTGACAGGGAGCAGGGGGAGGGTGCCCTGTGTGTCCTGACTGCACTGCACACACGTCCAGGCTCCCCACCGACAAGAAAGACACGAAGCTAGAAACAATTCCAGTCGGTGGGGGGGAGGGGGGAGGAGTCACATAAGACAAATCCTGGAGAAAGTCAGATTTATCCAGAAGTGCATCAGGAGACAAATCCTGGAGAAAGTCAGATTTATCCGGAAGTGCATCAGGGACTGGGGATTTGTAAACTGAACAAATAAATCTGGGCTACAAGGACTAGTTCAAATTGCTCATTCCTTTGGGCAAGGTCCCAAGGGATCCTCCCAAAGTCACAGTTAATTAACGTTGAGGCCGAAACGCTGAAGGTCACGCCCTGCCTCCCAGGAGCTCCTCAGCACAAGGCCTTTAAGTGTTCTGCGTTTGCTCCTCGTCCAGTAGATGGAGAACTCAACAGAAATGAAGCTGTGAAAGGTGGGAAAGGGGGAGTTTCTTGGATCTGAACATGCGAATTACTCTCACTGTCCAAGTAGCTCACTGCAAACCCACCTGCACGAGCAGGTGGGCTCTGTGTCCTCCAGGGACCAGACACACTGGAAGGATGCCAGTCCAGCCCCAAGGGCACTGTCACATGGCTCTGCCAGTAGGAGAAGAGATGGACAGCCCAGTGTACGGGGATTTGGGGGAAAACCCCCCACCCTCCACCCTGTCCTGGCCATTCTCTGGGAGGTGGGCTCAGCAGCATTTGCTGAGGCACCCATGCCCCCCTCCCCATTGCACTGTCCTGGAAGATGGAGCTTCTAGAGACAGAGAAATGCCTGAGAAGCTTTCCTTGCAAGCACAGTGGTTACAGTTCATACAATGCTGTATATCAGTATAAAATCTTACCTAGCAGGGATGAGAGAAATTGATCTGGGAGCAATGACCTCGTCAACTCTCAGAGTACCTTCTTAGGTTATCTACAATTTTGTGATATTTTTTTTAAAGTCATGCCATTTTAAGAAAGCCCCAGCTTGTTTATACACCTGCCCCTTCTCACCCAGAGGACCCTTCAGAGAATGAAAAGGCTTCGTGTTTCAAATCTGACTCAACAAACTTCATTTTCCAGAAATTCTCAGGAACACTTCTCTTGCATAAAATGAGGTATGTTCATGCATAGAGCTGATGACCGACTGGACGGTTTACATACAAAACAAAAAAGTCAGAATAAAAAAGCACGAGCACGTTCTTTGGGTTATCTTCAGACATTGCCACGTCTCAGTGACTTTTACACGATAAAGCTTTAGTCCAAGGCCCTAAAAGTTGTTCAGCTTGCTTCTCTTGGAAAATTGCATCCGAAAGTGACAACGGGCTCATGCTTTGCTGAGAAAGCAGCACCTTGGCTTGTACGCTTCCGACATTACGGGAAGAAGAAAGCCAGGAAGACAGGGCACGAGCCCGGCTGCTGCACCCAGCTCTCTCCCGGGAGGGTCTTCGAACAAAGACCGTAAGACGTCCGCGAAGTGCACTTTGGTGAGGGATGGGAATTAGGAAATGACTGCTTGTCTCAAAGACAGAGGCTCATTTGCCTGCATTAGAAAACTGTCCTTCTAAAAAACGGGAAAGTTTAAACTTACTAATGACTCTAATTATGATCTATTTGGATCCAGTTTTCCTAACTGGAAAGCTTTGATTTGAAGACATATAACAACTTACTAAATCAGAAATCTTTTTGCTGGTGGTAAATTCTGCCTTTTTTTACCATTACTTAAAAGTTATTTAATCACATAACTACCTGTCAGAGGTTAATCTCATATTTCATTCAACTTCTTGGGCATGCTTAACTCTTCATCAAATACAAACAAAACCATTTTGTTCGCAGAAACATAAAATGAGGAAGCAGCATGGATTATATTACTGGATCCTCTGGGTAACCGGGGGATGTCTTCATAAATGTCTTCCTTCACAGGCCTTTTTTTTTCCCCCTTTGGGGTCCAGCCTAACTAAAAATAAAATGCAGCTTTTACCTTCCAAACCACATAATTTGGCTAACGTAACTATTAATAATAATAATAAAAAGGACTCTGGACTAAAGTTAGCAAGATGTGATTCAGTGTTTAAGACTGAATCAACTATAAGACACATACATTTTTTAAAGGACTTCCTGTGATAAATCATAATGGAAAAGAATACGAAAAGAACAGATATATATGTATATGAAACTCGATCACTTTAACATGCAGCAAAAACTAACATTATAAATCAACTACACTTCAATAAAAAATTAAAAATAAAAATGCACAGATTAGGGAGTAACAATGAAATGAACCCCAACAGACTCATCAATAAATCTAAGAAAAGAAAGATGACCAGTTCTTTAGAAATGCTCCCCAACACCCACCCCCGCTGAATCTTCCTTTCCGTTTGATTTCCCTGTATGTTTACCGCATATCTCTAGTTCCTTCAGGAGTGTGCCCTTTAGTTTCACTTTGTGATTTATTTTGATTGGAGTGTCGTCGGTCGGCATGTTGTGTCGGTTTCAGGGGTACAGTGGAGTGAGTCAGTTACACATGCACACAATCCCCCTTCCGTTAGATCATTTCCCACACAAGCTGCTGCAGCACCGAGCAGAGCTCCCCATGCTACCCAGTAGGTCTGTGATGGTTACCTACCTTACATATAGTGGTGTTTGCATGTCAGTCCCAATCTCCCAACTTATCGCTTCCTAGCCTCCTTCTCCTTTGGTAACCGTAAGCTTGTTTTCTACATCTGTGACTATTTCTGTTATGCAAATAAGTTCATTTCCATCATTATTTTAGATTTCACATGAGTGACGTCATATGATACTTATTTTTCTCTGACTTCACTTAGTTTTTAAATGCTGACTAACAAGCATTTTGGAGAAGAAAATGGCAACCCACTCCAGTATTCTCGCTGAGAAAATCCTATGGACAGAGAGTCTGCGGGGGTTCCAGTCCATGGCACTTGAAAAAGTCAGACACGACTGAGCACAACCATTTATCTCGTCATGTAAAGAAAAGGTCAACTCGCCACTGTCAGAAAAAACTTGAGCTTCCCCGGGTGTTTACCGAAGCACACAGGGGTCCCGAGTGGTCAAGGCCACAGGGTCTCCTGGGAAATCTGGGGCTCCTGGCTGGGTGGCGGCTTGTGTGGAGGGGCTGAGCACGGGCAGGAGCGGGACAGCTGGCCAGAAGACCTGGCGGCGGGGGGGGGGGGGGGTCGTCTGCGTCTGTCACGTGACCACTTTGAAGTTTAGCCCGGCCGACTTTCTGCTCTCAGCTCTGGGTCAGATCAGAGCACGTCCACAAGCAGGTACACGTGTGCTCCCAGCTGATTCTGCAGGCACGGATGGGGGTCAGGCCAAGCAGAGGTGCGACCTGGGGTCAGTTCACCAGCCCCCCCATCATCTGTCGTCAGAGCACGAGACGGGCACTGGCCCTGAGCTCTGAGTGGGGAACGCTGCACTGTGTCTGCCCTCGTCACACCCCAGTGTGGCCGTGCCCTGTGGGTGCCCCCAGCTCTGCTCGCCTTTGCTGTCGCGCTCCTTCCTGCCCTGCGCCTCGCTCCGGCCGGTGAGCACTCTCGCTGCCAGGAGCACACCCTGCAGACAGGTGGTGTGGGGCAGTCCTTGCATGCAAGTCTGACAGATCCCGAGTGCTGCTCTGCGTGGAGCCAGAGGCTCGCCTGGGGTCCGGCTCTGTGCTGGAGGTCACATCACAGCCGCATGTGGAAGGCCTGCCTCACCTCTGTGTGCTGTGGGCCCGCTCAGAGGCCTGGGCTCTCTGATCCACGTACTGCTGTGTGCCGAGGCTGCCTCCTCGGGTGTGGGGCGATCATGGTCTCGTCCCAGGGCCTGTGACTTCACATGACGCGTGGCCATCAGTGTGTCTAGACACATTGTGTGCTCAGGGCCCCTTCAGTCTGGACCCTGACTGCCTCCAGTTTGGGGAATAAACATAGTATCTCACTGATAATCCCTCCCCTTCATCCTCGCCTCCTGGAATCCTAGTTGCGAATGTGTGGTCCACCCGGGTGGGTCTCTATCGTCTGATTTTCATTCCTTTTCTCTCTTACATCCCTCCTGTCTTTTCCTCCTCCTTTGTCAGACATTTTCCCAGCTTTTGTTTCTGTTCCTAGTCTTTTCATTCCACGAACTCCTCATTTTCTGAACACCCTTCCCTCCTCCCAGCTCTTGTATTTTTAGTTTTGCTTCCCGGATGCACTGGTTCTCTCGTCTCTCTGACGACAGCGGTGCTGTTTCACGGTTTCTCTTACTGCGTCTGCTGCCTCCACGCTGCATTCTGGGGAGCTGATCCTGCTTGTCTCTACCATCCCAGAGGGCAGTTTCTCCATGCGGCTTTGATCTCTTCCCATCCTCATGGTTCTGAGCCGTGTGGAAGCTCGGAGCAGCAGAGAGCACTGGGCACCTGGGCCTTCCCATAGCTGCTTCTGTGTTGGAGAAACTCCTGGATTGTCACGGGAGGGTTTTTCTTCTTTCAAGGTGTTCCAATTGCCCAGAGAGGAGCCCCAGCACCTCGGCCCAGCCGGCCTTCCCAGGGCTAGGGTAATGGGTCGGGGGGCGGAGGCAGGTCTCAGGTCCTCAGAGTGACACGGTCCTTCTATCTCCTGCTTCAAGACTTTCCCTCACTCCCCAGACATTAAAGCAGACTTTCTTAGTTCACAAGACTCTAAGTGTTTCAGCAATTTTTCTTGGTGTTCCAAACCAAAAGATGCAGGGCACAGTCCTGTTTGCTAAGTAGTTCTTACCAAGAATGAAATAATATCTAGGTCTTAAGAAGTTACTGTTTTTAAAAACACACATAAATTGAAGAAAATATCAGTAGTTTACTCTTAAGTCACCATGATCACTCACGTGCGTATGAGTGTATGTGTGTACGTGTGCTCAGCCCTGGACCATGGCACAACTTCTCCTGGAGTCTCGCTGGACCAGTGACCCTCCTCCCGTCCACACCGGACCCCCACGCTCCTCTCAAGTCCACGCCGGACCCCCACGCTCCTCTCAGGTCCACGCCGGACGCCCACGCTCCTCTCAAGTCCACGCCGGACCCCCACGCTCCTCTAACGTCCACGCCGGACCCCCACGCTCTTCTCAAGTCCACGCCGGACGCCCACGCTCCTCTAACGTCCACGCCGGACCCCCACGCTCCTCTCACGTCCACGCCGGACCCCCACGCTCCTCTCAGGTCCACGCCGGACCCCCACAATACTTTCATGTCCACGCCGGACCCCCCACGCTCCTCTCATGTCCACGCCGGGCCCCCACGCTCCTCTCATGTCCACACCGGACCCTGGACCCCCACACTCCTCTCAGGTCCACGCCGGACCCCCCACGCTCCTCTCACGTCCACGCCGGACCCCCACGCTCCTCTCCTGTCCACACCGGACCCTGGACCCCAACACTCCTCTCACGTCCACGCCGGACCCTGGACCCCCACGCTGCTCTCAGGTCCACACCGGACCCTGGACCCCCACGCTCCTCTCACGTCCACGCCGGACCCTGGACCCCCACACTCCTCTCACGTCCACGCTGGACCCCCACGCTCCTCTCAGGTCCACACCAGACCCTGGACCCCCACGCTCCTCTCACGTCCACGCCGGACCCCCACACTCCTCTCACGTCCACGCCGGACCCTGGACCCCCACGCTCCTCTCACGTCCACGCCGGACCCCCCACGCTCCTCTCATGTCCACACCGGACCCCCACGCTCCTCTCACGTCCACACCGGACCCCCCACGCTCCTCTCACGTCCACGCCGGACCCCCAGGCTCCTCTCAGGTCCACACCGGACCCTGGACCCCCACGCTCCTCTCACGTCCACACCGGACCCCCACACTCCTCTCACGTCCACACTGGACCCCCACGCTCCTCTCACGTCCACACCGGACACCCACGCTCCTCTCACATCCACGCCCGACCCCCATGCTCCTCTCACGTCCACACCGGACCCTGGACCCCCCACGCTCCTCTCACGTCCACACCAGACCCCCCACGCTCCTCTCAGGTCCACACCAGACCCCCCACGCTCCTCTCACGTCCACGCCGGACCCTGGACCCCCACGCTCCTCTCACGTCCACGCCGGACCCCCCACGCTCCTCTCACGTCCACACCGGACCCCCACGCTCCTCTCACGTCCACACTGGACCCCCACACTCCTCTCACGTCCACGCCGGACCCTGGACCCCCACGCTCCCCTCACGTCCACACTGGACCCTGGACCCCCACACTCCTCTCACGTCCACACTGGACCCTGGACCCCCACGCTCCTCTCACGTCCACACCGGACCCCCACGCTCCTCTCACGTCCACACCGGACCCCCACGCTCCTCTCATGTCCACGCCGGACCCCCACGCTCCTCTCAAGTCCACACCGGACCCCCACGCTCCTCTCATGTCCACACCGGACCCCCACGCTCCTCTCACGTCCACGCCGGACCCTGGACCCCCACGCTCCTCTCACGTCCACACTGGACCCTGGACCCCCACGCTCCTCTCACGTCCACACCGGACCCTGGACCCCCACGCTCCTCTCATGTCCACGCCGGACCCCCACGCTCCTCTCACGTCCACACCGGACCCTGGACCCCCACGCTCCTCTCATGTCCACGCCGGACCCTGGACCCCCACGCTCCTCTCACGTCCACACCGGACCCTGGACCCCCACGCTCCTCTCACGTCCACGCCGGACCCCCACGCTCCTCTCAGGTCCATACCGGACCCCCCACGCTCCTCTCACGTCCACACCGGACCCCCACGCTCCTCTCAGGTCCACACCGGACCCCCCACGCTCCTCTCACGTCCACGCCGGACCCCCACGCTCCTCTCAGGTCCACGCCGGACCCCCCACGCTCCTCTCACGTCCACGCCGGACCCCCACGCTCCTCTCATGTCCACGCCGGACCCCCACGCTCCTCTCAAGTCCACACTGGACCCCCACGCTCCTCTCATGTCCACGCCGGACCCCCACGCTCCTCTCACGTCCACGCCGGACCCTGGACCCCCACGCTCCTCTCATGTCCACGCCGGACCCCCACGCTCCTCTCACGTCCACGCCGGACCCTGGACCCCCACGCTCCTCTCACGTCTACACTGGACCCTGGACCCCCACGCTCCTCTCATGTCCACGCCGGACCCCCACGCTCCTCTCACGTCCACGCCGGACCCTGGACCCCCACGCTCCTCTCACGTCCACACTGGACCCCCACACTCCTCTCACGTCCATGCCGGACCCTGGACCCCCACACTCCTCTTACGTCCACACTGGACCCTGGACCCCCATGCTCCTCTCAGGTCCACGCCGGACCCTGGACCCCCACGCTCCTCTCACGTCCACACTGGACCGTGGACCCCCACCCTCCTCTCATGTCCACACTGGACTGGCCACTCTCCTTTCATGCTCCACACTGGTTTGCATCCAGGACTTGGTCTTCATCACACACACACAAAAAACTGTTTCACAAAGTTCAAAGGAATGACGCTGAGGCTGAAGCTCTGATACTTTGGCCAACTGATGTGAAGAGTTGACTCACTGGAAAAGACCCTGATGCTGGGAAAGACTGAAGGCAGGAGGAGAAGGGGACGACAGAGAATGAGCTGGTTGGATAGCATCACTGACTCAATGGACATGAATTTGAGCAAGCTCCAGAAGATGGTGAAGGACAGGGAAGCCTGGTGTGCTGCAGTCCATGGGGTCACAAAGTAATGGACATGACTGAGCAACTAACAACAACAACCACATTACCGAAGAGAACATAGAATGGGCTAACGTGATGCAGAGCCGCCTCAAGCCAGCTGCTGCTGCTGCTGCTGCCGCGTCGCTTCAGTCGTGTCTGACTCTGTGCGACCCCCAGGCAAGAGCACTGGAGTGGGTTGCCATTTCCTTCTCCAATGCATGAGAGTGAAAAGTGAAAGTGAAGTCACTGAGTCGTGTCTGACTCTCAGCGGCCTCATGGACTGCAGCCCACCAGGCTCCTCCATCCATGGGGTTTTCCAGGCAAGAGGACTGGAGTGGGGTGCCATTGCCTTCTCTGCTCAAGCCAGCAGTCCTTTTCTATATGTCAAGTCTCACTGTTTTGTTGAAAATCTCCACCATCTCCAGCACCTCTGTAGGCAGGGGTGGTGCATGGGGTGTCTGGCCACACAGTTTGGGAACCACAGGCTTTATCCAACCCACTTTTGTTTAATCTACCATCTTAACCTGGAACTGCATTCAAACATGCTCACAGTCACCCTCTGACCACTCAGCACCTCACTTCATGTAACAAAACATAATTCATTCACATGTTGACTGAGGATTCCACTCTCGGGAGATAGGAAGGTGGGTAGCCCTGGTGAGCAGAGAGCCACACTTCCTCAGGGACCATCCCCCAACCAATAAGACACGTTTTTGGAGTTTGGATTTTGCACGCCATGAGACAATGCCGCAGGAGTAAGTCAGCACAGTCTGTGGCCATTTCCAGACAGCTAAGTCAGGGCCTGGTGCTGACAGCTGTCACAGGGGTCTTCTGTGTCCTGCCCCCCTCCCTGCCCCCCCATACACAGGTCTCTGAAGGACTCAATCAGGATAAGGTCAGCATGTCAAGGAGGCTGGGGCAGGCTCTCTGAGAGACATGTGGGTCCTGAGCACACTAACTGCTGCGGCCTGAGCCGCTGAGGGGATGGGGATCCAGACAGACCTCTGTCTAGACAGGAAGGCAGTGGAGACACGCCAGACTGACACAGCCCAGGAGTGACGAGAAAAACCTGCTTCCGTTGTGTAACACAACTGGAGGGAATCGGCTATTTCCTTCTTTATCTAAACATCTAACCCCTGCAGGGGCTGCCAACCGGCACCAGTGAATTTCAGTTTCATTTCCAGGTCTTCATCTTACCCACGAATAAGAGAAAGGAAGGGGAATGAAGAGAAAAACAGACATATAAATAAGTGAGGGGGCAAACAGGGAAAGAAGGGAAGGGAAGAGGCCAGCCAGGGAGGTGAGCACAGGGGTGCGTGGGTCAGGAAGTGGGGACAGGCTGGGTGCATTCTGAATCTCAGCCATCTTACATCTCGGCATTTGGAGACCATCCTCAACCTAGTCCTTTAACAAAACTTATCTCCTCTCCATTGAACAGTGGCTAAAAAATAGCCAGGGTGGAAGCCAGTTCCTACATACATTCCGAAAGGCTGAAGAGCTCACAGGTCTGTCCGTGGGATGGAGCTATCCTTAAACATAAGGAAAGTAGAAGGTTCAATACAAGTTGAGTTTTGTACCCTGGAAGCATCAGTCAACTTCAAGGTCAATGTTAGACATCCGCCTCCCAGTAAAGGAATCCTAATCATATGTGGTTTTGTCAGGCAAGCCAGGACACTGCTCAACTACAAATATGTGTTAATATTTGCTTGTTGTGAAGTTCTAACTCAACAGCTCATATAAATGGTCACTTGGATCGTTGTTCATGTTTATGGATTTTATGTAATTCTCCATGCCAAGGGTAGACTCCTGAAGCCAAATATTGTAATAGTCCTCCATGAAAGAAAGGAACAATCCAGCTGTGTTGTGAGGAACACAATTGTGGAGGAATTACAGAGGTCAGAGAAGACTAGTTGTGTTTTTTTCCATAACTGATGACTATATATGTGGTTTGCCTTGCACTGACAGATTTGCTTGAAATACTGTTCAACCAAAACAATACTGATACTTGTCTTCAGCAAATGCTATTATTGTGGTTGGAATGAAGGAATCTGTGTTCTTAAATGCTTCCAGATCAAATCGAAGGGAAAAGAAAAATAGGAAACTTGAGCGAGCACAGAAAGGGCAGACTTTTCCATATGTTCTGAGGGTGTGCTGATTATAAGGAAGGCCTTCCATATCCTGCTCTCCCTGGCATGACTTGTCACTAACCCAAAGGCGTTCAAAGACATTCTAGAGGTCAGACTACCCCATGAAGCTGCTCAGCACTGGTTTCACTAAATAGTTCAACCAAATTCTAGAAGCAAAACAGCAAACGTAACAGACAGGCATGTATGTCGTGTGAGGGGTAGGAGTGTGGGGAGTTTCTCTCCCTCGTCACCAAATCCTTCTTAGTTGGCATACTGTTTTCAATTTTCAAACACACACATGTTCAGAAACTGAGCTATGCAATTTCTAACCAGTGTTTTGAATTTTCAGATGATGCTTAGTTTATGATTTTCCAACACAGATCACGAGAGACATTTAATAAATCACATCACCTGTGTAGGTGATGACAATGGATAAAACATGATGAAAGAAGTTGCATGAATTCAAACAGAATCCAAAATGCAACCTCAAAAGCACTCTTAATCCATTCCACCAGAAATGCTTTCAGAATGTTTGGCCCAAGACTTTAGTTTTATTTGTAAATAAATAAAGTATTAAGAGATAACCTTCTCCATAGATTTGTTCATGCAAACTTTCTTGTGGGGTAAAGGAGAAATTTGATTCCTGTGTTTATATCCATTCATCTATATAGTCTGTTTAAAATGGCAGTGTAAGAGATGTGCCCTAACTCCCATCGGGTTTCCACACCAGTTCACACAGGAGACTGAGCCTCGGAAGTTCCCTCCATCAGGGAACAGCGTCATCATTACACAGCATCAATTTTATATGAAACCACGTCACAGACAAAATATGCAGCTGTGTTTCCATAATTTGTAAAGTGACCACAGCACCTGCCGTGGGGACTATACATGTGGGCGCTCGATCTGGGAGTAACTCACAACAAGAAGGCATCAGATCAGCGTTTGCACAGCAGAGGAAACCAGAAGCAAAATGAAAAGACAACCCGCAGAACTGGAGGAAATATCTGCAAACAAAGCAACTGCTAAGGGATTAATGTCCAACATATACAAACAGCTTATACAGCACAATGCCAAAAGAACAAACAACCCAATCAAAAATGGAAGACCTAAACAGACATTTCTCCAAAAAAGACACAGAGATGTCCAAAAAACACAGGAAAAGATGCTCGACATTGCTAATTATTAAAGAAATGCAAATAAAAACTATAATGAGGTGTCACCTCACACTGGTCAGAATGGCCATCATCAAAAAGTCTACAAACAAAAAATGCTGGGAGGATGTGGAGGAAAGAGAAGCCTCCTACACTGCTGGCTGGAATGTACATTGGGGCAGCCACTACGGAGAACAGTTTGGAGGTTTCTCAAAAAACTAAAAACAGAGCTACCAAATGACCCAGCAATCCCGCTCTTGGACATATATCTGGAGAAAACCATAATTCAAAACGCTACTTGCACCCCAGTGTTCACTGCGGGACTATTCACAATAGCCAAGATATAGCACTAGCTAGTAGTGTGGCCGCTCAGTCATATCCAGCCCTGGCAACCCCTGGGACTATAACCCACCCGGCTGCTCTGTCCATGGGATTCTCCAGGCAAGAACACTGGAGTGGGCTGCCATTTCCTTCCCCAAGGGGTCTTCCTGACCTAGGAATTGAACCTGGGTCTCCTGCACGGCAGGCGGATTCTTTACTGACTGAGCTACAACGGAAGCCCAAGACATGGTAACAACCTGAAAGTCCACTGAGGGAGGAGTGGGAAAGAAAGACGCGGGACACACACTCAGTGGAGTACTGCTCAGCCACGAAAAGAATGGAATAGAGGGGTGGGAAAGAAAGACGCGGGACACATACTCAGTGGAGTACTGCTCAGCCACGAAAAGAATGGAATGATGCCGCTGGCAGCGACAAGGATGGTCCTAGAGAGTGTCATACTGAGTGAAGTAGGTCAGACAGACAAGGACACAGGATGATACTGCTGCTGCTGCTGCTAAGTCGCTTCATTCGTGTCTGACTCTGTGCGACCCCATAGACGTCGAATTAAATGCATGGTACAAATGAACTGATTTACAAAATAGAAGTAGAGTCACAGGTGTAGAAAATAATCTTCTGGTTACGAAGGGGAAAGGGGGAAAGGGATAAACTGGGAGAGAGACTGGCATGTGCGCACCAGTACACGTAAGCCAGTACACACAGGACCTGCTGGAGGGCACGGGGAGCTCTGCCCAGTACTCCATCATGACCTACACGGGAAAGGAGCTAAGCAAGAGCAGATATATGCGTGTGCTGGGCTCAGCTCTCAGTCGTATCTGACTCTGAGACCCATGGACTGTACTCTGTGCATAGAGCTGATTCACTTCGCTGCGCAGCAGGAACGAGTCACCTGCTGCCCAGCAAAGATTTAAAAGGAAGTGGAAGGCATCAGATCCACTTCAGCCTCCCCTCAGGGTGCTCTGAGCACCCCTCATGGTTGGATCCGAACTGGCTCACATTCCGCCCCTCAGGCCCTCTGCTGGGGCATGAGAGCTTCGGGACCAACCGCAGCCTTTCTGACCAGGAGCCTCCAAGCTCTCCAAGGAGCGCCAGAGCCGAGTCTGGCTCCTAAGAGACGCAACCATGGTGAAGCAGAGACATATCATTCCTACCCTTCAGCAAGAAGACTGAAGCCTGTGATGTCACTGCTGGGAAAGACAGAGACAGTGTCCTTCAGGAGGACCTGCTAGGAAACACGTGACAGAAATCTCAGCTTCTCTTTAGACGCCAGTTTTGTCTGTGAGAAGACAGGCAAGAATGAGAAGAGGGAGGCAGAGGGCAGGAGACCCAGATGCTGGAGCACACGGCTCTGATGAGGCCAGGGATGTGTGAGTGAGACGCCGCTATCCTGCTGCAGCACAGAAGTGTCCACGGCTCGGGGCGCACACACGGAGAGCCTGGGGTCACTCTCCTGACACCTAGGGAGCACAGAGAGTCACTGGGGTCACTCTGCTGACCCTCAGGACACAGAGACCCCGGGATCACTCTGCTGACCCTCAGGACACACACAGACCCTGGGGTCACTCTGCTGACTCTCAGGACACAGAGACCCTGGAGTCACTCTGCTGACACCTCAGGACACAGAGACCCTGGGGTCACTCTGCTGACACCTCAGGACACACACAGACCCTGAGGTCACTCTGCTGACCCTCAGGACACACACAGACCCTGAGGTCACTCTGCTGACCCTCAGGACACACACACAGACCCTGAGGTCACTGTGCTGAACCTCAGGACACACACAGACCCTGGGGTCACTCTGCTGACACCTCAGGACACACACAGACCCTGAGGTCACTCTGCTGACCCTCAGGACACACACACAGACCCTGAGGTCACTGTGCTGAACCTCAGGATACACACACAGACCCTGGGGTCACTCTGCTGACCCTCAGGACACACACACAGACCCTGGGGTCACTCTGCTGACACCTCAGGGAGCACAGAGAGTCACTGGGGTCACTCTGCTGACAGCTCAGGACACAGAGACCCCGGGGTCACTCTGCTGACACCTTCAGGCTGCTCTCCCAGGAGACGCGTCTCCAGGCTGCAGTCTAGCTGGTGGTGTCTTCTGTTTAGGAGAAATGTGCCACCTCTTAGCAGCATGCTTTTTCATCTCTAGCTTAGTTTGCTTTCTGAGTATAACAGACCATGATTTTAAAAGCCTTAAGTCACTGAGCCCGATCTCCTTGTCTGAAAGGAACTTAATGTTTCACTAATAAAACAACTGGATGTAAAATGCAGTGTGCAGACCCCACAATAAAGAAGATATTGTCTGTAAGGGGGTTTCACATTTCCAGGGAACTGCAAAAACATTGTTCTGCATGTGGTTTAAAACAGAAACAAAGAACTACTGAAACTGAAGATACATTAGCAGAGAGAAAAAAGGAAAAAGCTTCTTACCAGGTTCAGCTGTGGATCGAGGTTCTGTTCCCCACATGAGAAAAAAAGAAATCAAAACAGAGCATTAGAGTCAGTTTCCGTTCATACTAAACCTGCCCATCCTTTACTGTGACCTTGTCTAGGACACGTCTGCAAAAACACTGCAGACAAGCCCCATCGTACAAGAAAGAGGGATGGTAGATCAATTTATACTCCCATAAATAAACCAAAATTCCCTTAACAGCTCTCACTAGCAAGGGTTTCAACTGCAGTTCATAGAAGGCTCAGAGCCTCCTAAGATGACTGGCCCAACTTTGAATTCAAATGTGGATTTGCGATTTTGAGGAAGAAGAAAACAAAACCTCAGTCAGGGCATGTGAGGGCCCACAGCCAGCAGGATGGCTTTAACATGCTGGAGCCCATGTCCCCTCACTCTGAGATCACAAATCTACACACCTCACACCACTGTCCATAAACAGATACACAACCAGGCCTTCTGTACAGCACAGGGTCCTCTCTACCTCATATACCAAATAGTGACCTATTTGGAGCAAGAGTCCAAAAGAGGATGGACGTATGTATGCTGTTCTTAGTCATTCAGTCGTGTCTGACTCTTTGCAACCCCATGGACTGCAGCCTGCCAGGCTCCTCTGTCCTTGGGATTCTCCAGGCAAGAATACTGGAGTGGGTAGCCTACCCCTTCTCCAGGGGATCTTCCCAACCCAGGAATCAAACTGGGGTCTGCTGCACGGCAGGCAGATTCTTTGAAATCTGAGCCACCGGGGAAGCTCAGATGTGTGTATATGTATAGCTAAATCACTTCGCTGTACACTTGAAACTAATTCAGTATTGTAAATCAACTACATTTTAATAAAAATTAAAATTAAAAAAATATCTAGAGGGGTGGGCTGGAGTGGGAGGTTCAAGAGGGAGGAATAAAAAAATAATTTAAAAGTAATAAAATCCCCCCCAAAAAAAGGAAACAAAGAAGAAATCCATGCATGTCAGTGACTAAACCCTTCCTGGTTCTCCTGGACTGGAGACAAGGGCCTGGTCAGACCCGAGGGTGGTGCTGTGGGCAGTGTTGTGAGGGGACCCCCTCCTTACTTTTCTGCAAGATCCGGAAGTCCGGTGAGTCCTGGATCTCGCTGCCTTGTCGGAACCAGCAGACCTGCAGCGGGGGCGTGCCACGCACACGGCACTCCAGCACGACCACCTGGCCCTCAGACGCACAAATGTTCTGCAGCTCCTGAAACACCGGGACACGCCCATCAGGTCTGGGCTCACACAGCCACACAACACAGTCTCATGACACAGAGGAACACTTCCCAAGCTCAAAGGAACAAGCACAGGGTGTGCACCATGCACATGAGCCCCTCCTCAGGTCAGGAGAGCACTGTATCCCCGGTGATGAAGTGCGGGAGGTCCCGGGGCCCGCCCTGCAGGCCATGGGCTCCAGCACCCATGGAACTTCCCAGTGTCGGCGTGATCTGCCTTTATCTACATGAGGATGCACTGGTACAATGCACCCATGCTCCAACTGGGGGATCAGACAGGAGGGGAAGGAGATGCCACGTGTCCACCGGAGGAGCTCGCCAGGCTCCTCTGTCCAAGGGATTCTCCAGACAAGAATACTGGAGTGGGTCGCCATGCTCCTCTCCACGGGATCTCCCCAACCTAGGGACTGAACCTGGGTCTCCCATCTGTGCCCCCGGCTCCGACCTTCCCCCAGGACCTGCCTCTGTCCACCAGCATCCTGGGGCAGCTGTACCAGAACGAGGGCTGGCATTTCCTCATCTGCAGGTTCTTTTGTGTTTTTAATACTTAAATTTATTTTTAATTGAAGGATAATTGCTTTACAATATTGTGTTGGTTTCTGCCAAATAGCAACATGAGTCAACCATAGGTATAGATATACCCCCTCCCTGTGAACCTTCCTCCCACCTGCCTCCCCATCCGACCCTGCTAGGTTGTCACAGAGCCCTGGTTTGAGCTCCCTGAGTCACGCAGCAAATCTCCCACTGGAGATCCATTTTACCTATGGTGGTGTATATGTTCCTACACTACTCTCTCCACTCATCTGACCCTCTCCTTTCTCCCAGACCTGCTCCCCGGGTCCGTAAGTCTGTTCTCTTTGTCCGTGTCTCCACTGCGGCCCCACAGATAGATGCACCAGTACCCCTTTCCAGATTCCATTCACCTGCAGGTTCTGAGTGAAATAAAACGGGAGCACTTCCCCCACCTGACCTTCCTTGGCTCCTCCCTCTGACCAGCAGTGTCACCCTGGTGCTCCACCCACTCCAGCTCCAGAGCAATAAACTTTTACAGCCCAACAGACCAGAAATGAGTGTGGCTTCACTGATGCAAAGAGCTGAAGCTTGTAAACCGGCTACTGAAAACCAAAGGAATAACTGGCCCTTTCAGGTGCCTCCCCTTGCCTTCTTCCCCTGGCCATGGGCCCACTGAAACTTTCTACTACCTACGTGTGTGCCTACAGGGTATCGCATCTGATAAAGGACATGCACAGCTCTTGAAGGAAGTCAGATACAATAAATGATTATGCATAGAACCAAAGCAAACAAATTCACGGTAGGAAGTATGCTTTTTTTTTTCCTGTTTTCATTTTTGCTTTTTATTTTACATTTTCCTCAAGAGATGGCCAATGGTGTGCTGCAGAAAAACAGATCCTGTAGCAACTGGCCTGCAGGGCATGTGCTCTGGCCCCGTGGAATCCCTAGAAGTCCACAATGTGGGCAAAAGCCGGAAAGTCTAATGTACTCGGTGAGAATTTTGGTGCCAAAGGCCTTTATTGGTAAACGAAAAGGTGAATATTGTTACCTACTTCTGAGTCCATTCTCTCTTCATTCTTAGTTTTAAATGTAGAAAAGATTTTGGTTTTAAATGGACTTCCACTTTCTGATTAGTCCAGAGAGCAGTATTCCGTAGATCAGCAGGGAAGATGTTGCCCTCGGGGTGCAGCTAGTGAGGATGGAGTCATCGGTGTCCCCAGTGTGTCCAGGGAGCATTCACAGCACATTACAGACGCTTCACAAATACACTTCACGTGTGAGCTTCCAGACACCTACGGGCCTCTAGTTTGCTCCTAGGATTGTGCATACTGCTCACACTGGAAAATCACAAAGGTAGGACCTGGGTAGAAACCAGGCACGTCACACACACAGGCCTCCGTAGTCTTCCAAGGTGTGCCACATGGCTTCTCCTGAGTGAGCTTCTTCTCCTGACCAAAGCCACATCAGCACAGCTGACGTCGGAAGGCTGGTCTGGGGCCCTGGGGGTCTGAGGTCCCCAGGAGGGCATCGCGTGCTGTCGGGTCCACCTGGTACTAAGTCTCCCTGCAGGGTCCATGGCTCCAGGGAGAATGCCACCGGGGTGGCCGCTCTCCTGGCCCCGAGCATGTCCCTGGGGCCCATGAGCTGCTGTCCCCACCAGGTCGGCGGCCCCGGCTTCAGCCCCAGGGACCCCCACCAGGGGCATGGGGGGACACAGATGGAGGTGCCCAAGGACTGGAAGAGCCCAGGCCCCTGAAGGACGGAGCAGGGCAGGGAGGGGCACCGCCCCTAGGGGAAGGGTGCTGCAGGCACCTGCGAGGAGGGAGAGGCCCGCACCACAGGCGGGGATAGCCACTCTGCCGTTTGCGAGTTAAAAACTCAAGCTTTAGAAAAATGTGGACTTCTGGTTTCCTTTTCTATTAGGCTCTGAGCACGCCTCCTGGCTTCCTTTGGGGTGAAGGGGACACTGTGCTGGGGTCTCTGCCCCAGGAGCTGGGCTGCGCTGCTGGGACAAGGATGGGCTGCGGTTGGCCTGGAGGAGTTCTGCAGCCCTGCGGGAGGAAGCGGAAGTCTCAGGTCCCTCTCCGCCGGGTGCCCCAGGACGGGTGTGACACCTCAGCCTGGAGGTGCGCGGGGCCCTGGCTCCAAACCAACAGCGTTCCGACAACTCAGCAGGTCACACGGATTTCATGGATGGGGCTGCGTGTGAACAGCTCCTGAGCTCCATGTAGTGTTCATGCCGGCCGCTCTGTGAACGACTCCTGCTCTGAGCACGGACTGATGGATGCCCCCTGCGCTGTTATCCCGACACCGCTCTTCACAGGCGGGACAGGATTTTTCCTTCTTCGGGTATTTTATCCTGGGAAGGGGGAGGTGAACCCTCACTGGTGTTGTCGACAACCCTTATTCATTGACTGTGTCCTCCGTGAACATTCTGCAGGAAGAGGTCTTTAACCAAGCTGGCTGCGGGCTGGCTTAGGAGGAAGCATCACTCCCTGGACGAAGACAGACAGACTCTTCTCGGCTGTCTTGTGGAAGATTCACAGATCTCAGATAACGGACTACAGAAACCACTGTCACATTCGTCTTCCGTTACTTGGGGTTGATCCTGTGAGGTGGCTGAGGCCGGGGCCCACTTCTGAGGAACCTACCCTGCCCAAGGAGCCTCGCGTTGCTGGGACATCTTGTGGGAGCTCTCGGGGCCTCATCTGTCTGTCTGTCCAGGCTTGAGCCAGCCCTGCCATCCTGGCGCTCTGCTCTAGGGAGTCCTGACATGTTAGATCCTAACACCATCTCAGCCTGCCCCTGCAGGAGGACCCTGGCTGCTCTCAGCCACTTTCTAAACCACAAAAGATTTAGAATCAGACTGCCAAGTTCAACAACAAACGTCGGTAAAAACGAGGATCTGTTGGAATTTGAGCTATATTACACTGAACTTAGAGACTGGCCTGGGGGCATGGCTTCTGCCAGTATGCTGGTACACAGACATGGGGCACCTCTTCAACTGAGCCTTTTAAATATCTTTCATTCCAAAAATGATACAAGTGAACTTACATACAAAATAGAAACAGACCCACACACTTAGAAAACTAACTTTACTGTTACCAAAGGGGAAGGGTCGGCGGGGGGCGGGAATAAATTAGGAGATTGGGACTGCCGTGTACAGACTACGGTCTATCTAAAATAGATAACCAACAAGAAGCTACTGTATTACACAGGGAACTCTACTCAATATTTTTAAAACTCTATAAGGAAAAAGAATCTGAAAAAAAGTACCTGTGTAACTGAATCACTTTGCTGTACACCCGAAGCTAACACAGCACTATAAATCAACTCAACTCCAATTATAACATTTATAATTGTCTCAGAAAGAGGTGGGGAGGAGACAGAGGAGAAACACCCCAGGGGACCTTTTCTGAGCTCAGCTGGCCATCACGCCTGGCGATGCAAAACACGCACTGAGACCAACTGAAAATCTGTGCGTTGGTTTTAAACCATCTACAGGCCTTGTTGGTTTCCCAGGTTCCCATCCATCATCCTGTCTCCTCCCATGCACTGTTTGGTTTTCCCAGTCTATTCTGACTTCTATCAGGCCCCCCTTTCTCAGACGCTTATATGGTCATGGTCGCACAGCGTCTGTGCACTGAGTATCTGTTCAGC
Source organism: Budorcas taxicolor (assembly GCF_023091745.1). Taxonomy (NCBI): domain Eukaryota; kingdom Metazoa; phylum Chordata; class Mammalia; order Artiodactyla; family Bovidae; genus Budorcas; species Budorcas taxicolor. Next base: position 4,110,770 of record NC_068917.1, on the reverse strand, counting down.
CCCACCTCGGTAAGAACCTGTTCATCACGCGTTTTAATGCTTAAAGACTATACATGAGGCCACAGGGGAATGGAACCAAAGGCCCAGAGCAAACTCAGGATGAGACGTGCAGGTGCCTGACCTTGGTGAAGACAGGCGGGAGGCAGGCGGCAGCGGGTCCATCCGGCCGGCAGAGGAACAAGGTGGGGCTGGGGGCCTGGAGGACAGAGGCACGTGGGTCAGACTCGGAACACACAAACCACGAAAAGACGGGCCCACACCGGCGACAGCACGGCCACCGACAGGGCTAAGCATTCACTGCACACCTGCCAGTGCCTACACAGCGGCTCACAGAATGGTCTCTGCAAACCCCGCTCTGCTTCGGGGGTTGGCAGGGAGTTTCTGCTACACATGCCTCCTCGAGAGACTTCTACTGCTTGACTCTTGCCTCGTGTCTCATCTCAGATGTGCTTTCTCTACAGTTCGCATAGCCAGCATACCACAGAGTACATAAGCAAGAGCTAGTCGCTCAGTCATGCCCGACTCTTTTGCGACCCCATGGACTGTAGTCTGCCAGGCTCCTCTGTCCACGGAACTCTCCAGGCAAGAGTACTGGAGTGGGCTGCCGTTCCCTTCTCCAGGGGATCTTCCCCACCCAGGGATCGAACCCTGGTTTCCCTGCACTGCAGGCGGATTCTTTACCACTGAGCCACCAGGGGCGCCCTGTAATTTGTAAAACACCCACGGGCACTGGCGCTCAGTGGCTGGAGGGTACACTGATGTTCATTAGACACACTTATGACTCAAGAATGACCTCACGTTGCAAGAGTCTTGGGTTTACAGATGCCCATCATAGCACCAAGGCTAAGTATCACATTTGATTTAGAGACATCTAGATTCTAACTTTTTACTTAAAAAAAGCTTCAGGTCTTCTGTGTTTGCAAAGTGAACTCACTACAATGACCCAGTTGTGGGTACTGTTGTTCTTGGATAAAGCAGTCTTACAATGAAACGGAAGCAGGATGAAAATGCATAGTGAAGTGAAGGAATCTGAATATTCCTATATTATCTGCTAAGCTCTCAGAGGACAGGTGGACTTCTGAGCTCTATCAGGTGGACTTTGGGGATAAGGCGGACTTTTCTCATTTTCTGCTTTGATTTAAATGAGCTAATGAATTTGGCTACATGGAAGATGGCACGTATGTGAGCGAGAATCAAGCAGTAACAGCCAAGACAGATCCCACTTTATCAGAGGATTAGCTGCGAGAAAAAGAAATTCCCAAAGGAAATGCAGATGTTGATTAATCGGTGGTGTGTCTCAGGTTAAAAATTATTTTTAGTGCATTAAAAGGAAGAACTTATCATTGTCTTTTCTCCCAGTTGTGTGTCCACTGAGGAGGTATTTCAAGGGAGGACTAGTTGGGGTCTCTACGCTAAAGAGTCTGACTCCCCTCAGGCTGTGGATAAGGCTCACCTGCTGAACAGGGACTGACAGAGGCTGGATCACAGCTGTGGTCACTCCTGACTTTGGAGATGACGATCCAATGGTCAGGGACACGGAAGTGGTTTTCTTCTGAGCTCTGGAAAGTAAGGAGTGAAGTCTTGGGTCACAATTTCCTAAGCAGGAATTATTCTTTGAAACATTTCCACAGAACAGGCCAGTTTATGTTTGCTCAATCTGCTTCAACTGTAACTGCTTCAGACATGGGGACCCACAACCCATCGTTAGAACAGTGGTGTTCAGTGTCTGTTCAGACGGCCCCACAGTCATCAGCAAAATAAACACACAGATGAAAGTAGCTCATGAACTATGTATCTCAGCTCTTATTAGAAAGCAGAAAGTACTGAACTGGAAAATCCTAAAAGATAATACTTCGATAAGCCCAGTCTATGGCAGTAAGCAGATACGTTTAGGAAATGCTTAGGACCGGGCTTCTATATTTAATTCAAAGTTCTGGTGGTTGGTTTTCAGTACAGCAACTGCTCTTCATTCCCATTAACCATTGTGTAAAGTTGAGAATGTCTTGGACTGTGGTCTTTTCTTAGTGCCTAAAAGTTAAGAGTTGTTCCTAGGCCCAATTTTGCTAAGTCACAGCCTATGGAATCTCAAGTGAGTCATGTAACTTCACTAAACTTGAGATCCTTGTCTGAATGCACAAGTGGCCGAGTATGTGATCTTATTAAGAGCCCTTTAACACAAATGCTCAGTTAGCACTCAGTCATGTCTCTTTGCCACACTGTGGACTGTAGCCCACCAGGCTCCTCTGTCCATAGGATTCTTCAGGCAAGAACACTGGAGTGGGTTGCCATGCCCTCCTCCAGGGGATCTTCCCAACCCAGGGATCACACCCATGTCTCCTGGATTGGCAGGCAGATTCTTTACCACTCAGCCACCAGGGAGGCCCCCTTTAAAATGAATGGTCAGTGATAATTTGATGCTGAATGGCTGTGATTGTTATCTATATACTAGTAAATCAAACAAATTTATTAGCACCGTCTCAAATTCATGGAGTTTTATACAAAATCTTGCTAGATTTTATCTTTGCAAAATAATTAAGATCCTAAATATTACTAATAATCCCTATGTCTTTGTAGGGAGAATTAAATTTTGAGGTTTTCATGACATGATCTAACTGGAGATACACTTTATCCAAATGGACATCTATTTCTAGCCTAATTAGATATTTTCTAATTTATGTGATAAGTTGTTTGTCATTTACATTTTAGTAATGATTTAAGTAATTTTCTCTCAATGTGACTGCCCCTTCTACACATTTATAAGCAGTCAGTTGTCATTGGAACTAATGTTGTGGATGGTTAGATTTTGGGACACGGATGATGAAATGCAGGTTTCAAAGTTCAAAAGTCAAAGACTACGTTCCAGGTTCAAGCATCTGGTCTCTGACTGACATCAGCTGACCTCTGCCTTCAGTGCACAACACAAGTGGCCTCACTGAGCCCAAGTCTGCTGACACCTTCTACTTAAACTGACGGGATCGTACACACTTACTGTGGCATGGCTCCAGGTTTCGATCTGAAAGCTAAACTTTCACTGTCAGAATCTGTTGAACTGGCACCTGAGAGAAAAAAAAAAAAAAAAAATGTAGGTCTATAACCTATTAACAAATAACACAGACTTATATCCGCTTCCAAGGGTAATATTCTTCATTCAGACAGTAACATACAGTCTTACTTTGAAATAGAGAATGTTTCATACCATTTTTACTTAGGCTGTTTTTTCAGATAATCAGTTTAAAAAAGAAATATTGAAAAGCTTTCTTCAAATCAGTATGTGTTTGGTGTCAGATTTATTATTAGTTTCATTTTTGTCCCTTTGGGTATTGTAACCATACTTTTAAATGGCTTAAAAACTATGGAATCAATGTGTGTGTGTCTGTGTGTAAAGACAGCCATGGTCTTAAACTTCAGCTCTTTCCAGCAGATTGCACGGTAGCAGTAGCAGTGTGTGTCCTCAGTCGTGTCCGACTCTTTTGCGCCATCATGGAGTGTAGCTCACCAGGCTCCTCTGTCCATGGGATTCTCCAGGCAAGAACACTGGCGTGGGCTGCCACTTCCTCCTCCAGGGGATCTTTCCAACCCAGGGACTGGACCTGTGTGTCTTGTATCTCATGCATTGGCAGGAGGATTCGTTACCACTGTGTCACCTGGAAGCCCAGATTACACAGTGTGGATTATCAATACCTTCACTCATTGATGAGGAGATGCTTTCTGACTCTGATCAGCTGGAGCTTGACTGTGGCTTCACTCGTGAATGGCGGGGGGGGGGGGGGGGGGTCTCTAAATTTGGATCATACTCTCCAAAGTTCATTCGCTTCATTGCTGTGTTTAAATTAAGGGTCACCTCGTTGGGTTTTCAGGCCAAAAGGCAGGCTGTACTTGTACTTGTACATTTTAATGCTCATGTATTTTGTGACAAGAGATTTTAGGTGACATTTAGAATTAACTGTGATGGTTAGAAGTACATTCTTGATAATTCCTTTATGAGACATATTTAACATGAGTTATTTAAATTATCTATTTATAATATCTTAAAGTAAAATAATATATGCTTATAGAAAAGTAAAGCAGGGACAGATTGAAGGCAAAAGGAGAAGGAGGTGAAAGAGGATGAGATGGTTAGATGGCATCACTGACTCCATGGTCGTGAATTTGAGCAAGCTTTGGGAGACAGTGAAGGACAGGGGAGCCTGGGGTCCTGCAATCCATGGGGTTGCAAAGAATTGGACACGGCTGAGTGACTGAACAACACAGCAGGAGAGTAACCAAGCAGCACAGAATTGTGTGACATCAGAGTGCACACCAGTACATCCCGTCCCTGATGCCATCCTGCACACGCTAACAGTCTGGCTGTAATTTTCAGACAAACTGAGTGTATTAACAAGCGTACAGTGGACCGCCCTGTTATCAGTGGGGGATACATTCCAAAACTCCAAAACCATGGACAGCACCAAACCCTATCAATGGTATTTTCCCTATACAGACACACCTAAGATAAAGTGTAGTTTGCAACTTGGGCACAGTAAGAGTTGAACAACAATAACTAATGGTAAAACAGAACAACTGTAACAATGTAATTATATCACAGTTATAATAATGACACAGGTATATGACTATGGTATCTCTCCCTCTTAGAATATCTTACTGTATACATTCAATGCCTTCACACACTGGCTGTAAATTTTAGGGTTTCAGACATAACAGCAAAACAATGTGGATTTCTTCCACCTTCTTCACTGCCTTATGGATCAAAGGGTCATTCTCACCATCCATCTTGGCAACCTCAGCATATGGTTTTCTGCCCTTTTCTCACTAACTCTCACCTTTCACTTAAAGGAACCCTGTGCAGCTTCCCTATGGCATGTCCAAACTGCCAGCATCGCTCCCCTGGTGCTGTGGGGTCATTTTTAGTAAAATTATGGTTGGTAAACACAAGCCCTGGGCCCTCAGTCTGACAACCTTGGTGACTGACAGGCGGGACAGGGATAACTCATGGCCCAGGGGCTGAAGCTGAGGTGAACAATCTCCTCAACACTGCTCAGATGGCGCAAAATTCAACAGTGGTCAACTGTTTACTTCTGGAACTTTCCATTTAATATTTTCACTTTCCCTGATGAGGGGAGACTGTATATCTGTGAACATATTTGCACAAACAGAATTGCCCTACATGTGTCTCTGCAGTTGGCTGTCTACCTGCAGACAGCAGCTTCTCAGCTGTTACTGAGGGTGAGCGCCCTGCTCAGGTAACGGTGGGTGTTCGCTGTCCTGCACCTACTGAAGCCCTCGCTCCAGAGCCAGGGCTCTGCAACAAGAGCAACCACCCCAGTGAGATGCCCGCACAGCACAGCTAGAGAGGAGCCCCCGCTCACCACAACTAGAGAGGAGCCCGCGCAGCAACAAGGACTCAGGTCAACCAAAAGTGCATAAATAAATTAGTATTTTTTAAAAAAACAGACAAGCCTTTGGAGCTTTCTAAAAGAAAAAAACATGAAGCAATTATTGAAGGGCACCGCTTCATCCAATGTGTCTGCACTTAAAAGTGTCACTCTTCCTGGTTAACCGCACTGCTCAAACTCAGAAGCCCCTTCCTACTGGTGAGGATCTGATCCTGCCTGCTGCTAAGGAAGTCCGTCCTGAACTTTCGGGAGACGCTGCAGCTCAGAAGGTGGCACATGTTCCTCCTTGGCCAGCACGGTAACTAGACGAGCTGATGAAACAGCAGAGGGTGCTGGGGCAGGTGGTTGGGGGTGCGTGAATCCCCGTGGAACGCAGTCCAGGCTGACGAGTCTGCTGACGTGGGCAACGGACAGCAGTGCTTGTTTCTGGGCTATATGTTTTCCAGGAGGATGTGCAAGCGGACAGGCTACCTGCACTTTTGTTGCCAGCCAGCACCACAGCCGCTGAACTGGTAAGTCTTGGGATGACTACGTATCAGGAAACAGAGTGGGTCACTGTGTGACAGTACACACTGTATCGGCATATACACGGATGGAGCGGCTGCCGAGACTGGAAGGCTTTCTGGTTTCACTACTCGGTCAAAGACTTTGCTTCTGGATATGTCTATCTCCTGTGTCATCCACAGAGAACCAAACGCTGGCTAGCCAGAAAATGTCACCCGAACATAACAGTGCTTTGCAGGACGTGATTAAAAGGACGAACCACACTAAACTACATGCCCTTAACTCACGTCTGTTGGCACAGCCCTGCGAGGAGATGAACGCCGAGCACACACATCTGCTCTTGTGCACAGAAGGGAGAGAGCTTTCTACAGGCAGGCCCTGGCCAGTCTCTGAGGTATGAGAGCCACTCCAGAGACTTAAAAAAACTGTCACTGCTGGCAGCACATACCTGTGACACAGAGTGGGTCGCAAACCTTGCTCACTTGTGTGACATATTCAGCCTGTTCAATGAACTCATTCTGTCACTTCAGCTGTGCTCAAGTTGGTAGAGAAAGTAGGTGTGTTCAGAACAAACTGGAATCACGAGGGCAACAAGTGAGGATTGGGAGTATGGACAATTCAAACATTAGCAGAGATTCTGAAAGAGACTGAGCCACAGCCTTCTTTCTCCCAGCTAGAGTATGATCACCTATCTCAGCTTTTCAAAGGAGTTTGAGCATTACTTTCCAACCACAAAAGACCCGGGAGCTGGGAAGGAACGGACCCGTGACCAATCTGTGAACAGGCCAGGTGAGTCAACTTTGTCCATCCTAGAAGATCAACTGCTTGAGACCGCAAATGGTGGCGGCCTTAAGAGTACATCTGATACAACTTCAAATCTCCAGCCATTCTGGATTAAAGTGAAGGTGAATATGCTGAGGTTTCTACAAAAGTACCGAAAAGCCTGCTTCCGTTTCCAACATCCCATCTTCATGAAGCAGGGTTTTCTGACAGCAACCAAAACGAGATGATGGAGTACACTGGACATGAGCACACACTCTGGGTGTTCCTGTCACTCCCACTGTCCCTAGATGGGACCATCCAGTTGCAGGAAAACAAGCTCAGGGTTCCCTCCGATTCTGCACTACGGTGAGCTGCGTAATTATTTCATCATATATCACAATGTAATACTAACAAGGAAATAAAGTGCACAATAAATGTGATGCACTTGAATCATCCCAAAACCACCCCCACCCCTGACCCTCAGAAAACTGTCTTCCACGGTACAGGTCCCTGGGGCCAAAAGCGTCGGGGACTTGAGCACCCTGGGTACCACCGTGAAACTGTTGACAGCGGCTCCTCACCGCCCACACACTGCTGGGGGAGTCCGTTTCCTTCTCCCTTCCCAGACTTTGTCCCCTGGCACCGTACTCTGTCTCCCTCTGCAGAGTCTGTTTTCTCTCTTGGACTATTTTCACAGCAGGGAAAGGAAGCCTTTCACACAGACTCTAGTAAGTCTACTATGAAAACCAACAAGCAAACAGACGGCAGAAAGCATCCTGACCCCGTGCTCCTGTCCAAATTCCGGCCCCTGCCCTGTGGCATCTGGGCAGGACCTCTGGGCACCACCCAGGCATCCCCACGTTTCCTTCCATGTCCAAGGACCTCAGTGCACCGGTCCCTCCAGTGCTCACGGCCCCTCTTGTTGAAATCGCCATCAGCACCCGTAGCTGTGTGTCCTCATCCTTTGCGAGAGACCTTCCGCAATGGGGGCCCGAGTCGGCCGGCTCTCCCTCCCTGCCTCCTCAAACACTGACCTGTTCCACCCGCCCAGGGCCCCCGCTTTGCTCCCTGGCAGCACCTCCTTGCCCTGGTGCACCCAGGTCGGGGGTCATCCTCGGCTCAGATGGTCCATCTGGTCCTGTGCCCTGGGCCACCATCTACCTCCTGAAGCTTCCAGGACACGTCCTCACCCTGGGCACTAACTATGCCCACACATTCCCCTGCCCACCTGTGTCCACTCGGCTGTCTAGAGGGCCACACACACAGGTCACCCACTCCCCTCTGTGCCCAACTCCCCACCTTCCCATCTCACTGATGGGCCACGTCGTCCACACCAATGGAGAAGCCAAAACCCCTGGGTCTGCTGGTTGCCGTGACCCCTCAGCCCGCACCTGCCCCAGCACGTGGCTGTGGAGTCCGACCGCCTCTCCCTCTGTCTACACAGCATGCTTCCCCAGTACCAAAAGCCTCAGGCCTGCTGCAGCACGCGTCTTACTAGGCTCCCGATTACAAGCCAAACTTCAGTTTAAAAACAGAAATCGGGTACTCTGACTTTTTACTGTAAACCTTCACTGGTGATGATTTTATGTAGAGTAACGGCCAGCTTGCCAACGGCGCCCACAAGGCCCCACATCCCGTGTGAGCTGGCCACCGCCCAGCTGCCCCCTCAGCTCCAGGACACACGCGCTGCTCCTGCGGCAACCCCTCGACCCATGCCCCCACATCTGGAGCACCTTCCCTTCGGCCTTCCCAACACTTTCTCTCAGAGTTGGGACTGAGGGCAGATGCCACCCCTCAGAAAGACCTCCCGACTTTCCCCCGCCACCTCTGCTCTCTTCCAGGCTTGCTGGGGGCAGGCCCTTCCCCTCCTGGAGCATTTCTGAGCAAGGGCAGAGGCCTAGCCTGACCAGCAAGGGTCCCCACCCAGCACCCAGACCTCTGCCTGCCCTCCAGGGGCCTCTCGGGGAGCACATGGCCACTGCCCCAAAGCTCAGTGATGTCCTGAGACGTTGCAGATGCACATCCCAGGCCCGCGCTGGATGGGCTGATGACCAAGTGGCCCCAAGACCCTGAGTCCACCTGTGTCTTCCTCTGTGGCTGCTAAGAAGGGGTCACACTGCCTGGGTCTAGTCCTTGAGGCTCAGGTAAGTGTGTGTGTGTGTGTGTGTGTGTGTGTGTGTGTGTGTGTGTGTGTGTGTGTGTGTGTGTGTGTGTGTGTGTGTGTGTGTGTGTGTGTGAGTGTCTGTGAGAGACAGTGTGTGTGTGTGTTTCTGTGTGTGCGTGAAAGACAGAGTGTGTGTGAGGTCTGGAGCTCTGCGAGTCTCCCTAAGCAGCAGTTCCCCAGCCACAGAACGGGGTGATTTTCCTAAGCACTAAATGAGATAATCCATGTAGAAATGAAGACCAGTGCCTGGTTCCCACCCAACACAAGGAGAAAAAGTTATCACTGTTCTTAAGCTGAAATTTTCTCACTACCGTTCTAAAATTTCATGCACAAGACAGTGAGATTTAGACAGTTTCCAACCAGTAGGCCGTTACACTTTTAGGGATGGTTTTGTTGAGGTTTCTGAATCTATAAGAAATTTCCTAGACTCTGGTAACCGGCCCCATACTGTATGCAGAAAGCAACAGCAACAACAGAGACACCCCAAGCCTCATGGAGTAAGGAACGCAGAACCATCCTTTCCATTCAGTCATAAGAGGAGCCCAAGAGTTTGTGTGAAATTCTCTCCCATCTCATGTAATTATTCTTAGAGGTATAAATACACCAAAATCAGGCTTTAAAAAAGCTATCGCCCTGACTTCACAGGGGCAAGGAGCAGTTTCCTACAGCGCTTTCCAGGAGGCTCTTTCATCTGATTCCACCCAGACCACTCCTCCCATCAGCACCAGGATCTGAAGCCGGACCCGTGACCACATGTGGCCAGTGTAACTGGGGGTGTTTCCCCATGTTAAGTAGCTCATGCAGGGACCCCAAGGCAGAACAGGACTGCAGTGTGGGGGGCTGCCATGCTAAAGACCACATTCAGTGAAATCAAGTTACAGACAATGGCATCCAGGGTCAGACCCTGAAAGAGGTCTAAAATTAATAAAAACAAGAATATTCAAAAATATTCAATCCTTTAACTTTCCCATGAATGACATCCTAAGTCTTTAGAGCTGAACATTGGTTGACAGATCTAGTATTTCAGTATGTTCCCACTCTTTATCTACCAGAGAAACTAAAAATAAGTCGGATATTTAGTGTTAAAAATTTAAGTTCATGTGGCTGAAATGTTTTAAATGAAAAGGAACAAACGCTGACATCAGACATCATGGATGTATGCCCAAGTGTCAGAACAATTTCATTTACCCATAAAGCTTCTGGGACAACTGAGGTTTGATTCATGAAGTTGGAAAGTCACGTTCATAAGAAGTGATGGGTCCCCTCTCACCCACACCCTGCACCCCTGGGTACCTTCGATGAACACCTCGGCGGAGGTGCTGTCGGAGCCACTGGGGTTTGTGGCCAGGCAGGTGTAGCGCCCCGTGTCGTCCTCGAAGGCCTCGGCAATGATCAGGGTGTGCAGGTCACCCCCGTCCCAGAGGATCTGGATGTCCGGACTGCTGTGTAGCTCAGTCCCCTCACAGAACCATCTGCCGACCAACAGGAGTTGCAGGATGGGAGGGAGAAAAGGAAACAAGAGATTTACAACAATAAAGCACTGGCAAGAGGTGAGAGGCTGCGTAATGAGATGCTTGTTTGATAAAAAGAGACTCGAGTTCCTGATATCACTGAACACTGTTACATTCGGGACCATGAAATGCATGGCTAGACTGCTCCCCTGGGTCTTCATCATAAAGCGTCTTGTAATTTCATCAACCTGGAACGAAGGGAACATTATCAAGCTGGGAAAGCACCAGTTACAAACTGAAAGGAACACAAATTCCAAGGGCCTTATAAATTTTTATCACTAATGCCTCTTGCACCTGTTACAATTTCATCTACTGTTCTTCTCTAGAAAAAAATATGAAAGTGACAAGAACATGGTACTCAAAAGATGTGATATGTCCAGGGAGACTGAGGGGCACACTACAGCCCCGGGCAGCAGCATGCCTGCTGAGCTGCCAGCTGGGCAGATTAATAACCCCCACACCACTGCTATTTGGAGACCTTTCCAGCGGCACACCCAGTGGTGTGGGCAGGGGCCATGGTGGGCTGTGATTCATTCTTGCCGGTCTTACCCCTTTCCATCTGCTGGGTCTATGATGTGGGAGGCAGCAAGAGGCCGGACCATTTTCATGAGGGTTCCTCCTCACATGCCAAGCACCTCAAACTCTCAACAGGATTTTTACCAAAAAAATAAAATAAAATAAAATAAAATAATGAAGCTTCCCTAACCCCCTCCCCTCAAAATGAGATTTAAAGAAATATGAAGGAACATCCACCAACAACTAAAAGGACTGACAACTGTCCACTTAGCTCCTAATCAGCATTAGAGATTTTCTGAGTCTGAAGCTCTAGAAAATTCTTTGGACTTGGCCTCCTTTTCATGTCACTGAAGACTAGCCTTTTCTGCACTTAGACAGCATACTATAGATATCTATCTGTATTAAATCCAAAAGCACAGGTAATAAATTGAAGAAAGTAGGGAAAACCACTAGACCATTCAGGTATGACCTAAATAAAATCCCTTACGACTATTCAGTGAAAGTGAGAAACAGATTCAAGGGATTAGATCTGATAGACAGAGTGCTTGATGAACTATGGATGGAGGTTCATGACATTGTACAAGAGGCAGTGATCAAGAATATCCCCAAGAAAAAGAAACGAAAAAAGGCAAAATGGTTGTCTGACAAGGCCTTACAAATAGTTGTGAAAAGAAGAGAAGCTAAAGGCAAAGGAGAAAAGGAAAGATATACCCATTTGAATGCAGAGTTCCAAAGAATAGCAAGAAGAGATAAGAAAGCCTTCCTCAGTGATCAATGCAAAGAAATAGAGAAAAATAATAGAATGGGAAAGATTAGAGATCTCTTCAAGAAAATTGGAGATACCAAGGGAACATTTCATGCAAAAATGGGCTCAATAAAGGACAGAAATGGTATGGACCTAACAGAAGCACAAGATATTAAGAAGAGGTGGCAAGAATACACAGAAGAACTATACAATAAAGATCTTCATGACTCAGATATCACAATGGTGTGATCACTCACCTAGAGCCAGACATCCTGGAATGCAAAGTCAAGTGGGCCTTAGGAAGCATCACTATGAACAAAGCTAGTGGAGGTGATGGAATTCCAGTTGAGCTATTGCAAATTCTAAAAGATGATGCTGTGAAAGTGCTGCACTCGATATGCCAGCAAATTTGGAAAACTCAACAGTGGCCACAGGACTGGACAAGGTCAGTTTTCATTCCAATCCCAAAGAAAGGCAATGCCAAAGAATGCTCAAACTACTGCACAGTTGCATTCATCTCACACGCTAGTAAAGTAATGCTTAAAATTCTCCAAGCCAGGCTTCAACAGTATATGAACCATGAACTTCCAGATGCGCAAGCTGGATTTAGAAAAGACAGAGGAACAAAAGATCAAATTACCAACATCCACTGGATCATCAAAAGACCAAGAGAGTTCCAGAAAAACATCTGCTTCTGCTTTACTGACTATGCCAAAGCCTTTGATTGTGTGGATCACAACAAACTGTGGAAAACTCTTCAAGAGATGGGAATACCAAACCACCTTACCTGACTCCTGAGAAATCTGTATGCAGGTCAAGAAGCAACAGTTAGAACTGGACATGGAACAACAGACTGGTTCCAGACAGGAAAAGGAGTACATCAAGGCTGTAGGGGAGAAGGCAATGGCACCCCACTCCAGTACTCTTGCTTGGAAAATCCCATGGATGGAGGAGCCTGGTAGGCTGCAGTCCATGGGGTCGTTAAGAGTTGGACACGACTGAGCAACTTCACTTTCACTTTTCACTTTCATGTACTGGAGAAGGAAATGGCAACCCACTCCAGTGTTCTTGCCTGGAGAATCCCAGGGACGGGGAGTCTGGCAGGCTGCCGTCTATGGGGTCACACAGAGTTGGACACGACTGAAGCGACTTAGCAGCAGCAGCAAGGCTGTAGATTGTCACCCTGCTTATTTAACTTATATGCAAAATACACTATGAGAAACACTGGGCTGGATGAAGCACAAGCTGGAATCAAGATTGCCGGGAGAAATATCAATAACCCCAGATATGCAGATGACACCAGCCTTATGGCAGAAAGTGAAGAAGAACTAAAGAGCCTCTTGATGAAAGTGAAAGAGGAGAGTGAAAAAGTTGGCTTAAAGCTCAACATTCACAAAAGTAAGATCGTGACATCTGGTCCCATGACTTCATGGCAAATAGATGGGAAAACAATGGAAACAGTGACAGACTTTATTTTTGGGGGCCCCAAAATCACTGCAGATGGCGACTGCCGCCGTGAAATTAAGACACTTGTTCCTTGGAAGAAAAGTTATGACCAACCTGGACAGCTTATTAAAAAACAGAGACATTACTTTGCCAACAAAGATCCATCTAAAAGCTATGGTTTTTCCAGTAGTCATGTGTGGATGTGAGAGTTCGACCATAAAGAAAGCTGAGTGCTGAAGAACTGATGCTTTTGAACTGTGGTGTTAGAGAAGACTCTCGAGAGTCCCTTGGACTGCAAGGAGATCCAATGAGTCAATCCTAAAGGAAATCAGTCCTGTATATTCATTGGAAGGAGTGGTACTGAAGCTGAAACTCCAATACTTTGGCCACCTTATGCGAAGACTTAACTCATTAAAAAGACCCTGATGCTGGGGAAGATTGAAGGCAAGAGAAGGGGACAACAGAGAATGAGATGGTTGGATGGAATCATGGACTCAATTGACATGAGTTTGAGTAAGCTCTGGGAGTTGGTGATGGACAGCAAGGCCTGTGTGCTGCAGTTCATGGGGTTGCAAAGAGTTGGACACGACTGAGCAAATGAACTAACTGAACTGAAAGGTAATAAGACAAACCAGTCTGCTAGTACTCAGTAACCACAGAAACTATACTAAAAAAAAAAAAAAAGACAAGCACAGGATACTTAGAAAAGAACAGCTATGACTTTGGGAATTAAAAACCATTTGAAAAACCAGCCAATTGAGCAATCATGTAATGCAAGGCATACTGCTTTTGAGGCAGTTGAGAAGGGCAGTATTCCTTGATTCTGGGCAGTTGGTGATTTCCTGTTCCAAAAAGTCCTGGAGAACATTCCAGCCTAGAACCGTCTTCTAGCTGCTTCCTCTTTGCTCTCTCCACAGTCACAATCCAGGGCCTCACTCCCGAGGACTGACGGTAGCTTCAGTATCGCTCAACCTGCAGTCTTCTCATTGGCCTTGTCACGGCTGGCATGCCGAGGGCTCCTTCTCTGGCCCGTCAGGTGAGTGCATTTGGCCCTGCCCTGCATGAACCGCCCCCTCAGTTTCGGTCACTATGGTCCGCATTCCTGTAACTTGGGCCCGGCTTCTTCTGTCCCACTCCTGCAGCATCCTGCATGGATTGCTTGTTCCCCATGCAGCCCTCAAGCATTTCCTGCTTCCCCTCTCCTCTCAGGAGCTCTCTCCTCACCCTCTGTGCTCATCCCACCCTGGGGCTACTCTCCCCACAACCAAGTGAATGGTGCCTTCAGCACATTGAAGTCTCCAGAGCACAGGCTGGCTGGGTGCCCTCCGTGTGAATGGCACTGTGCTAAGAGCCAGAGGCCCTGGGAGGAGTCATGCCCCGCGGACTCTGGAACCAGCCAGAGTCTAGGTATCTGTATGGCACCTCAAGTGTGTTAACCATCCATAAAAAGATAACTGTCAGAGGAACAATGGAGCATGAAAAACCTGCAATAAAGGTTTAAAAGAAACGACAGTTATTCACCCTGGTCAGACCTGCTCCATGGGGACAGCTCGGCTGGCCACCCCAGCAGAGCGGCACCCTGATCTCGTGCAGCACACTGCCTACAGGCCCCCACCAGTTTCCCCATGGCCCTGAGCCAGGAAATGGTTTTCATGTTTTTAACAGTTAGGAAAATCTCAGAAGAATAATAGTTTGCGACACGTGGAAGTTACATAGAGGACAGATTGAGAGTCTGTAAGTTTGAGGAAGAGAAACTAAAGAACCTCTTGATGAAAGTAAAAGAGGAGAGTGAAAAAGCTGGCTTGAAACTCAACATTCAAAAAAAAACTAAGATCATGGCATCCAGTCCCATCACTTCACGGCAAATAGAGAAAGAGTGGAAACAGTGACAGACTATTTTCTTGGGCTCCAAAAGCACCACAGATGGTGGTTGCAGCCATGAAATTAAAAGATGCTTGCTCCGTGGAAGAAAAGCAATGACTAACTTAGACAGCATATTAAAGAGCAGAAACACTACTTTGCTGACAAAGGTCTGTCTAGTCAAAGCTATGGTTTTTCAAACAGTCATATATGGATGTGAGAGCTGGGCCACAAAGAAAGCTGAGCTGAGCAAAGAATTGATGCTTTTGAACTGTGGTGTTGAAGAAGATGCTCGAGAGTCCCTTGGACAGCAAGATCAAACCAGTCACTCCTAAAGGAAATCACTCCTGAATATTCATTGGAAGGACTGATGTTTAAGCTGAAGCTCCAATACTCTGGCCATATGATGAGAAGAGCTGACTCAATGGAACAGACCCTGATGCTGGGAAAGATTGAGGGCAGCAAGAGAAGGGGATTGCAGAGGATGAGATGGTTGGATGGTATCCCCGACTTGATGGACATGAGTTTGAGCAAGCTCCGGGAGTTGGTGATGTACAACAGGGAGTCCTGGTATGCTGCAGTCCATGGGGTCACAAAGAGTCAGACACGACTGAACAACTGAACTGAAGTTTTGGGGGCTCAGAGCCGTGCCCCTGCACTCACCTGGTGTCTGTGGCAGCCTTCACACTGCAGCGATACCTGGGTCGCTGGGACAGACTGCATGGCCCACAAATTATATCATTTTCTACCCTCTGTGTTGTTTCTTTATACCATTATTTGAGGCCTAATACATTTATGGCTTACTTTCCCATCCAGAAAATGGACTGTTTTTCTCTAATCCATAGGGTACTGTCACAGTCACAGCATCCTGGCAAAAGACTAAGAACATTTAGTCTTCTTTAAAGAGGAAGAGTTAACAGTCGAGTCTGTTGATTCTATTTTGACCTTAAAGTCATCCTCCATTAAATTCTTGTTGCAAGTACAGCTTAAGCTACAGGGTAAATACACAAAATCAGTGCAACAAAGGTGTGGGGGGGGTGGGGGGTGGGGAGATACAGCCCAGGTGTGGCACTCTGTCCCCTCACCCCCGTCCTAAGGCAGACGTCACTAAGGGTTACAGTGTCCTCAGCCAGTGAAACTAAGGATTACAGTGTCCTCAGCCAATGAAACGAAGGATTACAGTGTCCTCAGCCAGTGAAACTAAGGATTACAGTGTCCTCAGCCAATGAAACTAAGGATTACAATGTCCTCAGCCAATGAAACCGAGTGCCTTGTGGTGGCAGGTCTCACAGCAACAGAGGTGCAAGTCTGCAATGAAACACCCCTGCCATCCTCACCTTGGGCTCCTTCTAGAAAATACACTGGTTTTCCTCCAGATCCTGAAACCGCCTCTCTTCATTAAGAGTGGAGGGTGGACAGAGGGTTGGGTGCAGAGGCAGCCTATGGACACGTGACCTGTGCTTAGTGCCTGCTGCTGCTGCTGCTAAGTCACTTCAGTCGTGTCCGACTCTGTGCGACCCCATAGACGGCAGCCCACCAGGCTCCCGCGTCCCTGGGATTCTCCAGGCAAGAACACTGCAGTGGGTTGCCATTTTCTTCTCCAATGCATGAAAGTGAAAAGTGAAAGTGAAGTCTTTCAGTCATGTCCGACTCTTTGCGACCCCATGGACTGCAGCCTACCAGGCTCCTCCGTCCATGGGATTTTCCAGGGGAGAATTCCGCTGAAGGACGTCTGCATGTTTTCTCATCCCATTTCTAACATCTGGAAGCCACTTACTCAGTGGACAGGACAGTGCACTGGGAAATCAAATCCGACTATCTGCACACCCATTCTGTACCTCCAAGTCTCAGCTTCCGGCATACTACTAAGCTGCTAGTATAAAATCGGTAAAACCTTCCATACAAGCTCACAGTTAGGATGAGGAGATGACAGAAGATTTGGGAGCCGTGATAGCTTTTAAGAGCTTATCTGATACAAATTAATGGAAAGAGCATGAATCTTTAGTAACTGCCTATTACATGCTACATGCTTCGCAAACATGGCCTGGTTTTATCTGCCATCAACCTTGCGAAGTGGTTTGTTACTGTACTGAAGAAACAGGCCCCTCCCATTTATCCATAGAACACTGACAATTAAACACAGATTAAACTGTGTGTTTCAACTGTCTTCAACTGTATCTTTCACTGTATTCAATACTTTTAGTTTCCTCTTTCATCAAGCTTTTAAACCTATGGATAGAAACAAGCTGTAATGAGGTTTCCTGGTTCTTTCTTTAATCTTGATGCAGTCACTAAGCAGCTATGTAATTGCTACACCACAGCTGCTGAGGAGCGAACCTTGAACCTCAGTGAGCATGGTAAATCCCCTATCATAAGTATTTAGACTTGCTCAAGTCAGAGTAAGCCAGTTGAGACCGGTTGTCAAACTCTAAGGCCATAAACAGGGTATGAAAATAAGCCTGTATTAACTAAGAATAAAATGTAAACAGGCTAGCAGATGCAATCTCACTCATTCATTCCCTCATCAACCAATTATTAATTCAACCAGCAAAGGGCTCCCTGCACTTAAATTCCAACATAGAAGCTGACCACGGTACAGACAAATAGAGTCAAGGAATTAGATCTGATAGACAGAGGGCCTGGAGAACTATGGGCAGAGGTTTGTGACACTGTACTGGAGGCAGTGATCAAGATCATCCCCAAGAAAAAGAAATGCAAAAATGGAAAATGGCTGTCTAAGAAATCAAGGCTATGGTTTTTCCAGTAGTCATGTATGGATGTGAGAACTGGACTGTGAAGAAAGCTGAGTGCCGAAGAATTGATGCTTTTGAACTGTGGTGTTGGAGAAGACTCTTGAGAGTCCCTTGGACTGCAAGGAGATCCAACCAGTCCATTCTAAAGGAGCTCAGTCCTGGGTTTTCTTTGGAAGGAATGATGCTGAAGCTGAAACTCTAGAACTTTGGCCACCTCATGCGAAGAGTTGACTCATTGGAAAAGACTCTGATGCTGGGAAGGATTGGGGGCAGGAGCAGAAGGGGACGACAGAGGATGAGAGGGCTGGATGGCATCACCAACTCGATAGACATGAGTTTGGGTGAACTCTGGTAGTCGGTGATGGACAGGGAGGCCTGGCTTGCTGCGATTCATGGGGTCTGAACTGAACTGAACTGAACTGAGGAGGCCTTACAAATAGCTGTGAAAAGAGAAGCTAAAGGCAAAAGAGAAAAGGAAAGATATACCCATTTGAATGCAGAGTTCCAAAGAATAGCAAGGAGAGATAAGAAAACCTTCCTCAGTGATCAGTGCAAAGAAATAGAAGAAAACAATAGAATGGGAAAGACTAGAGATCTCTTCAAGAAAATTGGAGATACCAAGCAACATTTCATGCAAAGATGGGCTCAATAAAGGACAGAAATGGTATGGATCTAACAGCAGCAGAAGATATTAAGAAGAGGTGGCAAGAATACACAGAACTGTACAAAAAAGATCTTCATGACCCAGTTAATCACGATGCTGTGATCACTCACCTAGAGCCAGACATCCTGGAATGCAAAGTCAAGTGGGCCTTAGGAAGCATCACTATGAACAAAGCTAGTGGAGGTGATAGAATTCCAATTGAGCTATTTCAAATCCTGAAAGATGATGCTGTGAAAGTGCTGCACTCAATATGCCAGCAAATTTGGAAAACTCAGCAGTGGCCACAGGACTGGAAAAGGTCAGTTTTCATTCCAATCCCAAAGAAAGGCAATGCCAAAGAATGCTCAAACTACCCCACAATTGCACTCATCTCACATGCTAGTAAAGTAATGCTCAAAATTCTCCAAGCCAGGCTTCAACAGTATATGAACCATGAACTTCCAGATGCACAAGCTGGATTTAGAAAAGACAGAGGAACAAGAGATCAAATTACCAACATCCGCTGGATCATCAAAAGAGCAAGAGAGTTCCAGAAAATCATCTATTTCTGCTTTATTGACTATGCCAAAGCCTTTGACTATGTGGATCACAACAAAGTGTGGAAAATTCTGAAAGAGATGGGAATACCAGACCACCTTACCTGCTTCCTGAGAAATCTGTATGCAGGTCAAAAAGCAACAGTTAGAACTGGACATGGAACAACAGACTGGTTCCAAATTGGGAAAGGAGTACATCAAGGCTGTGTATTGTCACTCTGCTTATTTAACTTATATGGAGAGTATATCATGAGAAACGCTGGGCTGGAGGAAGCACAAGGTAGAATCAAGATTGCCAAGAGACATATCAATAACCTCAGATATGCAGATGACACCACCCTTATGGCAGAAAGTGAAGAACTAAAGAGGCTCTTGATAAAAGTAATAGAGGAGAGTGAAAAAGTTGGCTTAAAGCTCGACATTCAGAAAACTAAGATCATGGCATCTGGTCGCATCACTTCATGACAAATAGATGGGGAAGCAGTGGAAACAGTGGCTGACTTTATTTTTTAGGCTCCAAAATCACTGCAGATGGTGACTGCAGCCATGAAATTAAAAGATGCTTACTCCTTGGAAAAAAAGTTATGACCAACCTAGACAGCATATTAAAAAGCAGAGACATTACTTTGCCAACAAAGGTCCGTCTAGTCAAGACTATGGCTTTTCCAGTAGTCATGTATGGATGTGAGAGTTGGACTGTGAAAAAAGCTGAGTGCTGAAGAATTGATGCTTTTGAACTATGGTGCAGAAGACTCTTGAGAGTCCCTTGGACTGCAAGGAGATTGAACCAGTCCATCCTAAAGGAAATCAGTCCTGAATATTCATTGGAAGGACTGATATTGATGCTGAAACTCCAATGCTTTGGCCACTTGATGTGAAGAACTGATTCATTTGAAAAGACCCTGACGTTGAGAAAGACTGAAGGCAGGAGAAGGGGATGACAGAGGATGAGATGGTTAGATTATACTGTCGACTCAACGGACATGAGTTTGAGTAGACTCTGGGAGTTGGTGGTGGACAGAGAAGGCTGGCGTGCAGCAGTCCACAAAGTCACAAAGAGTTGGACACAACGGAGCAACTGAACTGACAGCGGATTAACTGGGTTTCTCATCTCACGAGAAAACTAGTAGTACAGAAAACAGAGAAGCAACCACAACTACAGGCATTGGCTCATCTAATGAAATTAGGTTTTTCCAACACATGGAAATAGGAACCGCTTCAAAAATCTCTAAAAATTGCTTCGTACTGTATGCTTAGTCACTCAGTCTCGTGTTCAATTCTTTGTGACCCCAGGGACTGCAGCCCAGCAGGCTCTTATCCCTCCAGGCAAGAATACTGGAGTGGGTTGCCATTCCCTTCTCCAGGGGATCTTCCCCAGCCAGGGACTGAACCTGGGTCTCCTGCACTGCAGGCAGATTCGTTACCACTGAGCCACCAGAAAAGCCCAAAGATTCATTGTAGCTCCTCACGTATAGATTCAGCTTGTTCTGGGGCTCCGCAACCGCGCCCCCCTCCGCATCGCGCCCCAGGTGGCGCTAGTGGTAAAGAACTTGCCTGCCAATGCTGGAGATGTTAAGAGATGCAGGTTCGATCCCTGGGTTGGGAAGATCCCCTGAAGGAGGGCATGGCAACCCACTCCGGTATTTCCTGGAGAACCCCATGGACAGAGGAGCCTGGTGGGCTACAGTCCATGGGGTCGCAGAGTCGGACACAACTGAAGCAAAGAACGCAAGGGGCAAGCTAAGCAGTAAGGTCCCTCGCTGGATTTTTCCACCTGGAGGACTGAATAGATTCATCTTGCTCTGGATAGAATACTTGGACTGAAATTAATCTATCAGAGACGGGATTATATTGATGGACTTCGTGAGTCTTGAAGTTTCCTTTTTACTCAAAAATGATTACAATACATAGAAAAAAAGGACTGCAGTATTTAAAGCTCTGTAAAATGGCATGTTTCTTCATATTATTCTGTGCTGGGATTTTGAAATCAACGATGTTTTAATATACAAATACCCGTACATTTCTTTTTGCTGCAAAATGTCTTTTTTCCAGCCTAAACATGGGACAGTGCCAGAAATTCAAGGTTCCTCTTATGGTACTGCAGGATGTGGGAAGACTGAAATTTGAGAAGGTGTTTTACCCAGAAAAGCTTACTATTTAATCGTTCACTTTCTATGTTTCAAGGGGAGGTGAGCTGTAAGCCTGACTTGGCCTGAGTATGATGCTGGCAGAGAGGGCCTGCATGTGACTGCAGCCCTGGGAAGCCTCTGCTTGGGAAGGGAGTGGGGAGGAGGAAAAGTCACATCAGGGGCACTGCAGCTGCTTCTGAGCGAGCGGCTGCCTTTGGGGACCACCAGTGGTTTCCGTCTTGGACAGCGTAAGGCTCACCTCCCCCGTTTCCTGCCCTTCTGCCCTGGGCATCTGGCAGCCAGCCTCAGAGCGGCACACTGCAGCTGGCTGTACGTCTGGGAAAGCTCAGAACACAGTCCTCCGAGACTGAGGAACAGTGCTGATCTTTACGGCAATAAATCCAACAGCTAAATGAGAGGAACTAACAAATCCACTGGCCAAGCAGAGTTTATACTTCTCAGCACGGGAGATGGATAGTTTATGTTAAAAAAACCCACATATGGCACCACTCAACTTCCACACTGACTAGTATCTATTCTGATAGTATCACTTACAAGGAAATATATATTTTAGGGACTGACAGTTTTTTGGGTTTTCTTATTTTTTGTACCACAATGATGTGCCACGGAAGTTTTCTGCATCCTGAATTTTAAACATGCAGTTTTTAAAAAGAACAAATCTGACTTATTAAACTTACAAAGTCTCATCAACAGATCTTGACTAATACCCCCCAACTCAGACAAGGAAAACAGTAACTCTCTGAAGTCAGTGAATTGAAACAGTGAGAGCTTATGAAATACACACCTTTAAAAATGGTTGAGTTATCATTTTCTCCTATAAACTTAGGCTCAAGGGCAAGACAAGCTGTGCTCAAAGACTTCTGCTTTGCTTCTCAACTCCACTGATCTGTACTTCTGAGAAAAGTGTGTGGTGATCATGTGCGGGTGCTCAACTGCTCAGCTGTGCCCGACTCTTTGGGGCCCTATGGACTGTAGCCCACCAATCCTCTGTCCATGGAACCGTCCAGGCAAGAATACTGGAGTGAGTTGCCATTTCCTCCTCCTGGGGATCTTCCTGACCCAGCCATCAAGCCTGAGTTTCCTGCACTGCAGGCGCATTCTTTACCCTGAGCCTCTTGGTAAGCCCGTCTGTGGGGACCACATGCCGGCCAGTCGGGCCCACAGCAGTCCCTTCAAGGCGCAAGCAGCCACATGGCCTTGTGGAAGCGCGTGTTGGGAGTAAACCAAGGAACCAGTTTCTTTAATGCTAACAGAGTGGAAATCAAGGGTGGGGAAGAGCCCAGAGACAGGAGTGGTTCTGCAATGACTGTTTTCCAGGAGCCCTTGCTCCCTAAGGAAGGGGAGTGCTCTGCCCTAAGGTGGAGAATCAGCAACACGGAACCAGCAACCTCTGCCCAGGATGAACCTCGCTCATGCTGAGCTCACAGGCAGGCTGGCCGCAGACATCCCATTTTATACATCTTCAGTTAAGCAGCAATTAACTTTTACAGAGCATTTTTTGTCTTGTCACCAAAGATTTCTTAATTCTTTACATGTGTTCACATGAACCGCAAGACACGCCATGTTTATTCTGTCGAGTGGATTTATAGGCAGACCAAAGTGAAGTTAGTCCTTGGCTAAATTTACTATGGCTATAATTTCATGACCGCCTAGCTCGAAGGCCAACAGCTAAATCTGTGTGGACAACAGATGTACTTTAACCTTATGGTCCAAAAGAGACCAATAAATAGATTGATGTCTTGAAATTTAAAGCGCAGGAAATGATAATAGATTCTGAACCAAATAGATTCTGAACCAAAACCAGACTCAAACCAAACAATTCTTACCTTTAATCATCACTTTGTCTCCCAAGATGGGAAGATTAAAAGAGAGGAGGACCAAAGAGCTCAGATAAAACAGAACCTAGAGAATGACCTGACCTTGTCTTGTTCTGACCGTGAGAGGTCGCCTCACGTCTGGATGCCGTGTGCAGACAGATGTTTAATCACAGTCCTGAGACACAACTATGAAAAAGGCAAGTGGGATCCACACCAAGTCTGTGAGCTGCCAGGAGCTGTTAAACTCTCAGGCTGCTTCTAATCAGTTCCACACTGTGGAATTAGTTAGAGGCTTAGGGTTGGCAGGCCGCAGTCCGGTTCTGGTTCCGCCTGGTCCATAGACCGGCCCAGCTGAAGGAGACCCAGTCCTCCTCTCTTTGGGGCTGAGTTTCCTTGTCTGGGTCTCCTCCTAGGTGTCCCTAGAAACTACTTCTGCCGCCAGTGGGCAGATACCATTGAAGAGGATTCTGGGGCCAAATAGGTTTTTAGATCACCAGGGGAAACGGAGTTCAACATCTGTCTTCACTACAGAACTTTTTAGAACTCTGGGCCAACGTGCACTTTCCAGACAGAAAGATGGCCGTCCTACTGGATCACAGAACACATGCTCTGAGGATCGGGCTGAAGGACCAGCGTGACGTGGACACAGACTGGGCTGAACTATCACTCGGTTCCCCACTAACTCTCCAACAGTGACATGAGGAACAAGAAGGGAGAGAGGCCCCCAACCCTCCTGTTGCTCATTCACAAATTCCCAGCTGAGAAAGCAGGTTCATCCTCAGCAGTTGTCTATGCAAGCACAAAGCTCAGCATGACCCGACAGGTCGCTTCAGAGCTACCCGCCTGGTAACTCGTGCTGCTGTTCCGAGCCTGGGAGCCCGGGCAGGAGACGCCTCACCAGACCCAGAGGAGCAACCTCAGCTGGTTCGTGCTGCAGGGCTGTGGGCAGTCGGTACCTGTTGCTGCATCAGGTCTGCATTCTGGAGGGAGTACAGCGGGAGGCGGTTTATGAGAAGCACATGGTGCTTCTGGAGTGGGTCCATTCCACACAAGGATTGCCTCAGAATTAGGAGACCCTGAGGACTCAGACCAAGGCAGGCACAGGGCAGCCGGCCCTCCCGCGTCCTCAACTCCACCCAGAACAGGTCACCCTGCTCCCACAGGGCCCGGAGTCGGTGTCTGATGAACAGGGCCATGAAGACCCTCCCCCGGCAGGGGCACCTGCCTCCCAAGGTCAAGGTCCAGAAGCTGTCACCCCCGCTTACCCCAGTGTCTGACATGTGCCTCAGCTTCTGGCCTTGATGGTGCTGGGGAGCCGGGGGCGCTCCTCTTTGGAAACGCTGCACCTTTAGGGGAGAAAGACCTTCCTTCTCTCTCTTGTCCCCAAGGAGCTTCAGGCAGATAGGGGAGGCAGCCTCCCACACCTTGAACCTTATCCCAGCCTCCGGAACCTCCAAGAGGCCGACATGCACCCTGAGGGGCCTCGGACACATGGAAAGCAGAGTGCGTGTGAGTTAAGTTCTTGTGCACGCCGGCCTGGCAGGGACCCTATGCACACGTGGGCCTGCAAGGCAAGCTTTCCCTGGGCTACCCTTGGCAAGGCCACCTGCCCCACACCCCAGTGCGGACCCTGGCACTCACCCTGCGTGCCTTCCAGCAGTGTGTGCAGAAGCCAGCTTACAGGGAAACAGTCAGGTCAAGAGAGGTCAGCAGTGTAGGAGCTCAGTGCTCACAGGTCAGCCTGGGGCCTGTGCCCGCCTCCTATCTTGTAACCCAGACCAGGATGCCTTCTGCACAGGTTATACACATACACACACACACACACCCCCAACCACTGTCAACCGCACAACCACCACAATCACAACCATGCACACACAAAACCTACACACACAATCACAAGTACTCACAGCCACAAACCCATACACAAGCACAGACTTGTACACACTCACAACTACACACATGCACTACACATAACCACTACACACACAACCACACATACTCATACACAACCACTCACAAGCACACACACAACCACAACCACCACACATACAAACACACATACACAACCACACACACTCATACACAACCACTCACAAGCACACACACAACCACAACCACCACACATACAAACACACATACACAACCACACACATGACCATATGATCACACACACTCATGCACAACCATACAAACATAACTACACATACACACATACACAAGCACATACCACTCTGGATTAAGCATCAGACACACACCTGGGATGGACTTTGGGGAAGAGCCTTTCACCCCTGGAAACACTGTGTCAGTTACCTGTCTGCGCCAGCCACACTGGTGACCCCTCAGGAGCAACTGCCCTCCTCCAACAAGCTGGAGCAAATACTGCCTCAGAGTTTGCAGAGACTGTTCTGTTCTCCAGGGGAGCCCCAGCCAAGCTCCAAGCTGGTGGAGCTGCTTCAGGGCGGGCCGGCCACACCTCATTTTATGTGGCTATCTGAACAACAAACAAAGTGGCAGTTTCCACTGCAGTGGTTTTCAGAGCAAATAATTGGCAGCCAGCATTTCATTCCAACAGGCTACATGTTTCAAAAATGTTAAAATTAATGTTAGGCTTGGATACAGACTAGAATCCTTCTCTTTGAAAACCAGATAGACTTTTAGAATGAAAAAGTTTTCAGACAATTAGAGCCCCTCTGCTGCTAAGCCGCTTCAGTCATGTCCGGCTCTGTGTGACCCCATAGACAGCAGCCCACCGGGCTCCTCTCTCCCTGGGATTCTCCAGGCAGAACACTGGAGTGGGTTGCCATTTCCTTCTCCACTGCATGAAAGTGAAAAGTGAAAGTGAAGTTGCTCAGCCATGTCTGACTCTTCGCGACCACATGGACTGCAGCCCACCAGGCTCCTCCATCCATGGGATTTTCCAGGCGAGAGTACTGGAGTGGGGTGCCATCGCCTTCTCCTTAGAGCCCTCCTTACAGCCACCTGCTATATTCCACCATTTAGAGTTTACATTCCGCCTGTCCCAAAGCTACTGTGAGCACACAACACACAGTTTGTGAAAACCAGCTTCAAAAGCACTTTTTCCAAATGCTTGGCAAAAGACCAATCAAGAGAAAAACTAAAACCAGTATAAGGTATTGGCTGGGGAAGGGAACAAGGCTTCAGCATATAATATTTACTAGTTACAGAACATGGTAACAGTTCCTTTGCTTACACAGCAAATAAATATGCATCCTTTGCAGTTAAAAACTGTCACTGCTGATGAGGTCTCTGTGTGTGTGCTGCACAGGACACACTGTGTTCTTTAACAGTGTCCTAGAAACTTGTGTGCTGGATTCTGGTTCTCAGAGCCAGGACGTGACTGCGCCATCAGGAGCATGTGACCTCTGGCTCCAGAGAATTGCGTGAGACAGGAAGAGGGACCAGAGGCCCCCTCTGTCCTTTCAAGTCTGTGCCTCATGAGAAAGCCCTTCCTCACTACCTAGCATCCCAGTGACTCATCCACACTGAGGAGACAGGAGCTCACCATGCACTGCAGACAGGTGCAGGGTCTGTCCGTCAGTCCATCAGTTCAGTCGCTCAGGTGTGTCCGACTCTTTGTGACCCCATGAACTGCAGCACGCCAGGCCTCCCTGTCCATCACCAACTCCCGGAGTCCACCCAAAGCCACGTCCATTGAGTCAGTGATGCCCTCCAACCATCTCATCCTCTGTTGTCCCCTTCTCCTCCTGCCCTCAATCTTTACAGCATCAGGGTCTTTTCAAATGAGTCAGCTCTTCGTATGAGGTGGCCAAAGTATTGGAGTTTCAGCTTCAGCATCAGTCCTTCCAGTGAACACCCAGGACTGATCTCCCTTAGGATGGACTGGTTGGATCTCCTTGCAGGCCAAGGGGCTCTCAGGAGTCTGCTCCAGCACCTGAGCTACACGTGAACGCTGTGTCACTCACGTCTCCTCTCAATTCCTTTGCTAAAAATAATCACACTCTCCCTTAATGTTTCATTGATCCAGCTTTTCCACCTTATATGAAGCTGGTCTTAAAAACACTTGCCCACATATGAGGTCAGGTCAATTTTTCAGGATCTGAAAAAGTTCCCAGAAGCTTCTTACGGCTAAAATGATTCCCTGTGCCCAGAGATGAAACTGACAGGTGTGAACTCCCGAGTTCCTTGTCATGAGATCTATTGATGCTGGAGGAATAGGTGGCAGGGATCTTATACAAGAGATCCGAGAACTAGACAGGTAAGTGGTTGGGAGATTAGGAAGACTGGGCCTACAGCCTTTCTCTCAGCAAACAATGGATCGGCAGCTGATGAATGAGAGTGGGCAAGAAGGTCTAAGCCTGCTGTGCTGAACACTGAAGAATGGCACAATCCTCTTGATTATGATACACTGAGGAGATTAGCCTAATTTAATCACAATAATGAGCCTTCCAAGTGCTTTTTAATTAGGATGGTTCACTGGGGATACATGAGCACATTCAGGATCCCCGCCCACAAAAACTCACACACGCAAAATGCTATGTTTCCTAGTTTCTAAACAGTTTGCACCACACAATATCTTTTAAAAAAACAATTTCATACTTTGTACAAAAATGTGGGTCAATAGGTGATATTAGAGTATTTCCTTTAAAATAAAGGCTTTCAAAACTTGGTCATATTCCTTATCTGTTTGATGTGTACTAGAGGCCTCCCCGGAGAAGGCAATAGCACCCCACTCCAGTCCTCTTGCCTGGAAAATCCCATGGACGGAGGAGCCTGGTAGGCTACAGTCCAAGGGGTCGCAAAGAGTCGGACATGACTGAACGACTTCACTTTCACTTTTCACTTTCATGCACTGAAGAAGGAAATGGCAACCCACTCCAGTGTTCTTGCCTGGAGAATCCCAGGGATGGGGGAGCCTGGTGGGCTGCCATCTATGGGGTTGCACAGAGTTGGACACGACTGAAGCGACTTAGCAGCAGCAGCAGCAGAGGCCTCCCTTGTGGCTCAGATGGTAAAGAATCCACGTGCCAATGCAGGAGATGCAGGTTCGATTGGGAAGATCCGCTGGAGAAGGGCATGGCAACCCACTCCAGTATTCTTGCCTGGAGAATCCCATGGACAGAGGAGCCTGGCGGGCTACAGTCCATGAGGTCACAAAGAGTTGGACCCTAAGCAACTAACACAAGCTAGAGTTTCCAATTTTCTTTTGCTGAGGTCCATGTTTTAGCCTTGTTTCATCAGTGAAGAACCTATAACTTTAAAGATGTCTTAGGATATCACATGCTCAAATTCAAATCCAGTGAGGTGTCATTTACTTTTTCGAAAGTGCATTTGAGAGTTCTGAAGAGATTTACAAATGTTTGCCATTTAACTGAAGAACAATTGTCATGGAATTCATTTTGCAATGATTCTTTCATAGCTTTCTGAATATCCTACCCTTTCCCCTCATTGTTTATATCATTCTTATTTTTCCCACACTTCTTGGAGAAGTCATACCACTCTTTTTGTAACAAAATCCCAACTTTTGTCTGTGTGTGTGTGTGTGTGTGTGTGTGTGTGTTTCACAAGCTCAGTCCCCATTGTCCACCCACCAACACAGCAACTTCTCAGCCTTTCAGCTTCCGTGCAGAGGGTCCCACCCCCCTCTGCCCTGGCATATGCTGTCCATTCTCAGTGCTGAGGGAAAACAACAAAACTAAAGGAAAATCAGTCCCTTAGGTCATTGTGCAGAACCGCTATCTTTAAGTGTCCACTTTTTGTTCAAAAGTAACTCTCCTGAATAGGATGCAAAATGTGTACCTGCCATCAGTACACATAATACACAGACATTCATCATCATGACGTCCCATCTCTTGAACTGGACCCCTGCCACAGAGGAGAGGAGGAGAGATTCCTCCTCGCCCCAGCCTCTTCCTCTGAAAAGTATCATTATGACTTCCAAGTGACTAAGAACTCAAAGTATTTAATAGCTCTAGCATTCTGGTAGGATTATAAAGAGATTTTCAGCCAATGACTAAAGAGTTAATCCTAGACATTTCAAAGAAAAATGTTAAATCTGTTGCCAGGTCATTTGCTGCGATGTTAAAGCTAAAAGAATGAGTTTGTCCAACACTCTGGAGCCTAATAATGTAATTGTAACTAATAAACTGAGGAGACAGAATGGTTCTAACACAGCTTTGCACATGATTTATTGACCCCTATGCAATAATTCTTCAGCGGTTCATATAACCAGAATTTACAGACTTATTCCTAACTTCAGGAAAAACTGACTTCACTCTTGAACCCGATGCCTTCTTGCATCAATCTCTGAACTTCACTTATTGAACTAAAATCACAATCCTGAGAAGGCCTCCCCCCACTCCCTGGGGTAGAGAATCTGCTTGTTCAAAACTGTGACTGTATCATTTCATCTTCGGAAAGCCGTTTGTAAGTATTTCATAAACTTAGCAAATAATATCATCAGAACGTACACACCGCCTGTGAAGGAGGAAAGAACGGGGTATTCAAGAAGCACTGCTGTGCTGTGTAGCTGTGACACACACGGTACATGGAAGGTGTGCAGGACTCTGTGGAGGAGGCAGCAGAGGCCACAGTCAGGAGTGTTCCAATGGGGAGCTGTTTGAGCGTGTAAAGAGAAGTGGATACAACGAAAAATACAAGCAAGCACTCCTATACGTTGAAAATGACTGTCACTAATATGGGACTACTTAGGGACTGGTGCAACCTTTTAGGAAGACAATTTGGCAACATTTAGACCCCATTCATCTGACCTGGGGGCTTCATTTCCGGAAAGTCAGGCTCATACAAGGGCATAGGACACATGACACATATGTGTACATGGATGTTCATTATAACATCTTTTTAACTTACTAGGAACACACTCTTGTTGCCCTAAGTGTCCTTGAGAAAGGAAATGGCAATTCAACTTTGGCATTCCACACAAGGCAGGTAAAAATACCTGTCAAAAGGGCATGGTCTGTCCCGTAAACCACCAGATTGGAGAAGGGACAGTAGACTTCTTGGGGGGGGAGGCGCAGACAAGAAATGCACAGCTTTTTAGTTATATTGAGAGGAGAGAGTGATGCTGAGCAAACTAGAAAATTTTCACTCTTCATTTTGTAGCTTCCTGTATGATTTTTTTTTTACCATAAGCAAATATTCGTCATACACATTAAACGTGTTAAAAGTGAACAAGAAGGAAAACTAAAGAAAAAGCATGGTACTATTAGAACCCCAAGCTATGTAGCATTTTCAAACTGAAAAGGAATCCATACTTCCGAGAACAATAAAGGAGACCTGTGTTATCATTCTGTCACTTATTAACTTCCTGTGGTCTTTGACTCATATTCTATCTGTCCCCACCTTGCAAGGTTGTTACAAGGCTGTAACAAGGTAGTGCACGTTGAGCATTTGGTACGAGGCTGGACGCACTGCACTTTAAACGGCTGCCAGCTGCTGCAACTTCAGACAAAGCTAAGGGCACTGTCTCGCATGGGGGCAGGGCTGAATGCTCGTCCCCAGTGTCTACTCCCTGCCCCCGGCTTGAAACATCCGCCCTGATTCTGTCTGCGAAGCTTCTCACCGCATGCCTTCTAAAAACATGGTCCCAGGAAAGATTAAAGGGACCTGACTAAAAAAATCAAATGTTAGTAGATTGTCCCCTACACTGACGTCGACGGTCATGAGACTGGATCTCGAGGTGCAAACAGATGCTGAAAAAAATTCACACCAGCCGGGGGATTCTCTCGTCTCATTTCCAAGAGTAGGTGAAAATGCCAAGGGCCCAGAAATGAGCATCTATAGCGTGTGGCACATTAAGGTTGAATTCTGCTGTTTCTCCTTAACAACCAAGCAACAGTTGACAGGAAAATTCTTGGCTCTGCTGAGTAAAGGATGCCCTGGAACCAAGACAGAGTGACGCCTGCAGGCCACAGGGGTCCGGCCCCCTGCCTCACCCCATCCTTTGGGCCTGATGGTGAAGATCGAGCTGAGAGGACACAGCAGCTCCTCTTGGATGAATGCAGATGTGGCTCCTCCGGGGGCCGCGCTGGGCAAGGGCACGAGCGCTCAGACTGAATAAAATATTCCAGATAGGGCCACGCAACGGGACTAGGGTAGGAGGGTAGCTGAGGACCAGAGGTCACTTCCTGCCTCAACAGTGCAATGGCGCTTCCAACCAAGTTGTGTAAGAAGAGAGACACCAGCACACAGTAGGAGCTTCAAGAGGAGGCCTTGAAAGCAGATGCCTGATGTGAAAATATTCATACTAAGAAATTCCCCTCTTTGGGTGTATGAGGACAAATTGGCACATCCTTCACCTTCTAGGCAAATGTAATTTATAGTTTCTTTTCCTGAGAGCATCCTCTCCTATTTATACCCATAAATACCAAGAAGCCTTTACTCATGACCTACTGGAGAATTCCAATCCATCTCTACAGTGAAAGGACCCATGTTCTCTCTGCCACCTGCCAGAGTTCCAATTTTCCTCTCAATCTGTAAAGTAGCTGTTTTTAATGAATATGGATGGGTCTCAGAACTGAACTGCTATTATTGAAGGAGGAGCTTTCCTCCAGCAGTCCTGCAAACTGCTCAGAGTCCTCCTCTGTCTGGAATGTCGGAGGCTCTGGTGGGTGAGAGAAAGAGTAGTTTATGGGATGGCCCGGTGAGAAGCGCAGCGGGAACTCTCTGGGGTGTATCAGCTCTTTAGAGGAAGTGGGCAAACCAGAGAACAGGAGAGAGTTCACATCACATCACATCACCTTCAGAAGCTGCGGCAGCCCCACAGAGCGCACTGAAAGGGAGAAGGGAAAGGCAGAAATAGAGCTGCATTGCTCTAAGTGCAGTGTGGACAAACAAGAAAAATGTGTAATTCTTTACCCTGGGTGTGCAAAGACAGGTGGTTACATCCTGCAGACCTGCAGGGCTTCTGTGACGGTACAGTTTGGTACACTCTCCCCCACCTGTTCAAGAGCCCCTCTCCCACCCAGGCTTATTACTGGGGGATCTACTGTCTTGGGCTGTCTGCCTAGCAGCCTTAGAAACATCTCTTCTTCTGTAAAATTTTAATAAACCTGCACACTGAAGAAAAGTTGAATAATATATTCCCTATAAAAAGTGACCCGGAGAATCTCATTTGCATTGTAAACAGAGTCAGCCAAACCTTTTTGAATAACTTGACTGAGTGTTCAAGGAAATATTTTAATTCTAACTTTTACCCTTTTTCAGGACCTCTTATGGGTTTAAAAGGCTACTACAAAAAATGGGCAGAATGCCTAAATAAACATTTCTCCAAAGAAGACATACAGATAGCCAAAGTGAAAGTGAAGTCGCTCAGTTGTGTCCGACTCTTTGTGACCCCATGGACTGCAGCCTACCAGGCTCCTCAGTCCACGGGATTCTCCAGGCAAGAATACTGGAGTGGGTTGCCTTTTCCTTCTCCAGGGGATCTTCCCAACCCAGGGATCGAACCCAGCTCTCCCACATTGCAGGCAGACGCTTTAACCTCTGAGCCACCAGGGAAGCCAGACAAGAGACACATGAAAAGATGCCCAACATCCCTATTAGAGAAATCCAAAGCAAAACCACAGTGAGGTATCACCTCACACCAGTCAGAGCGGCCAGCATCAAAAAGTCCATGAACGATAAATGTTGGAGAGGGTGTGGAGAAAAGGGAACCCTCTTACACTGTTCGTGAGAATGTAAATTGGTACAGCCACTATGGAGAATAGCATGGAGGTTCCTCAAAAAACTAAAAGTGGAGTTACCATATGTTCTGGCAATCCCACTCCTGGACATAGATCCAGACAAGGTGGCGTGGGATGGAGGTAGAAGAGGGAGGGGATATATGCATACATTTAGCTGATTCACAACTGTCATACAGCAGAAACACAACACTGCAAAGCAATTATATTCCAACAAATTAAAAATATATCTATATATGCATCTCAGTGTTCACTGCAGCACTAGTTATGATACCCAAGACATGGAAGCAACCTCAGTTCAACAATAGATGAATGGATAAAGATGTGGCACACATATACAGTGGAGCACTGCTCAGCCACAAAAGCAATGAAATAAAGCCATTTGTAGCAACACGGATAGACCTGGAGATTATCATACCAAGTAAAGACAGACAAAACTAATACCACATGATATCACCTACATGTACAAGCTAAAAAATGATGCAAATGAATTTATTTACAAACCAGAAAGCGATCACAGACTTAGAAAAAAAATATGGCTACCAAAGGGGAAAGGCTGGGGGGCAGGGATAAATTAGGAGTGTAGGGTTAACATATACACACTATTATAAATAAAACAGATAACCCACAAGGGCCTACTCTAAGCACAGGTAACTCTGCTCAATATTCTATAATAACCTAAATGGGAAAAGAATTTGGAAAAAAAGAATAGGTGCATATACACGTGTAACTTGTCACGTTGCTGTCCACCTGTAACTATCACATTGCTAATCGGCTATCTTCCAACATAGAATTTAAAAAAACGTTTAAAGCCTACTGTGGTGTTCAGTTCCTTTTATACGTGATGATCAGCAAGCACCTCTGACGGGCTGAAGAAAAGAGGGACCAGGAGAGAGACTGACACCATAGCTCCTCAGTGGTGACCTTTCCAGTTTCTTTCTTTCTTTCTCAAACTGTTTTGACTACATAAATTGAGAAGCAGATTATTTTTTCATAATATTTTATGTATAGGTATACTTTTATGTGCTATTTACCTAAATACCTTCCATTTTTTTTGAGGACTAAGATCCTATCATATTTAGACTATTGTGTAGAGAAGGTATCTGTAATTTTTACATTGTAACACATGTTACATGTCATGGAGCATTATACTCTTGAATGACGAGATGCCTGCAGACGTTACCCTAACCTCCTGAGATGCTCCACTGCAAGCGTCAAGGCTAAGACATTGTTCTCTTGTGGTCATTTCTGGAATCTCTGCCTGGAGCTCTGGACAGCAGTCTGATGCCTGTGACATCAGAGGAAAGCAGGGGCCTTCAGCACCGTGGTGGCGGAGGCCAGATCTCGATTCACCCTTGGAAAGCTGTGTCCACTACTTCACCAGTGATGCCTGAGGACCAGTCTAAGTAATCTCGTGTTGGAGTCAGCAGGGGCTCTGGAGAGAAGAGCATTCTGGGTGGATGGTAACGGGCCACGGAGGGACAGGTGGCCGCCGCCTTAGAGCAGCAGCCCTGTGCCCCCGGCACGCGCGCCAAGGCCTGGGCGCACACCCGCCGCAGTCCTGCGTGGGGGCGGGCTGCAGGGCCCCTCTGGCACCAAAGGGCTCATGGTCAGGCCCCACAGCCCTCCTCCGCAGGGAGCCTCCCAGCAAGGCCGCCTGGGGGCCTTGCCTGCTTTGCCTGAAACTGCGGGTGACACTCCTTTTCTAGCAGAAGCAAATACTATCTCTGTGACAAGGAAGGAGCACTCCGGGGGTGGTGGAGAGTGACCGTGAGCAAGGGTGTCCAGCACAGAGTCCCACGTGGACTCACACTGCCATGTCCTGTCCTGTCACCCCCGACGCAGGCTGGGTGGTGGGATAGGACAGGCGACCCACCAGAAAAGCCTGTTCATGGAGAGGATTCAAGGACCTCCCCTGCGCCGCCCCGTCTAAACCCCAAGACAGACTCGGCGCTCCACCAAGGCCTAAAGGATACCACCATCCAGAAAGCTCCTGTGCAGCTCGTGCCCAGCACCTGCAGCCAACAGCGGCCCTCATGTAACTGCTACCGTCTCCGAAGGCTCCACATGGTTCAGAAAGGAGACTGGCCTCCAGCAGCGAGGGCTCTGTGCTGGGCAGGAGCCTGGCTCTGTCCGTCCCTCTAGAGACTTGGCAGGTTCTGAGCTCTGGTCCCTCGGTGGCCGGATGGGGTGCTGACGGCACCTCGGTCACAGGAGAGTAAGGGAGGCGACACATGGACAGGGGCTGCCGACAGACTCAGCGCAGACTGGACCACGAGAGGTGAGCCCCCTCTGAGATGCCCAGTGGGAACTCTGCTCGGCCCCCCGTTTCCACGAGGTCACCCCCGTCTACACGCAGGCACCTCCCCTGAGCTGGCACCTGGCTGCCTCTGATACCCCTCACCAGTCTGCTTTCCTAAACCTGCCAGCCCATGGAGGGCAGTTGTGCTTTTTCAGCAGACAGAGTTTCCAAGTGCCCCAGCAGGACACTGCGGGCCTGGACGTCTGGCTCAGGAGAGCCTCATGCTGTGATGATGACCAGGATGAGTGCGTTGGACACCGGGCCCCGCCTGCAGTGAGCCAAGGCGCAAAGCCAGACCCTGACCAGGACGTTCCGGCCATCACCCTGCCATCACCACTAACGCCACAAATGCCAGTTTCTGGATTCCAAGTTGTCAGTTGCTTGCATATCACAACCAAAAGAAAAAATAATTGTTTCCTGTGAATTATCCTCGAGTCAGACAATCTGGGTATGAATTCTGCCCAAAAGCAATACTTCCCCAGCGGTTAGCAAACCAGACTGCGTTTCCTTTTTGGTTTAATTTGACCTAATTAAGGACAGGGAGGAGAACTCTGCCGTAATGCTCTGAGAGCCTTTAACAAGTATTCCTTCATAGCTGGCCAAGTCATAACATAAAAGGGAACTGCTTATTTCAGCAAAACTTTGGCTCTCATGTTTGGATAATATTCCAAGGCTCCAAATGGAGCTCCACCAAGGTCCAAACATTCCTCTCCCTGCGGCCCAAACACCAAGCTGTCTCCTTACAAGCTCACACCTCTACTCACAAGGTGACGTACATACCTGACAATCACTCAGGAGCTTCTATTTGGAAATTTCCCTCCTGGGGGCCACAGGCCAGCCAGGGCCAAATGGGGGGAAACACCGTGTCTTTGCATTGGGCCCTTGACTGTGAAAGCATCTGAGTCCTTCCTGCGTCACTGTCACAATCTTCGTGTTTCTTAAGAAATCTGCAAAGAGCCAGCCTGTCGTGAAGGGAGCAGTGAGTGGAACATGCGCCCCCTCCCCCCAGCCTGGGAGGCCACGGGTCCACGGAAAGTGTCAGCCACCCTGTGTGTCTGCTTGGACCCCAGAAACCTTTTCCTCCGGGGCTGCTCTTCCTCTGTGATTAGGCACGCATGAAAGGATCTAGGGAGGAACCCCACAGATTGGGGAACCCCAAGCCTTCGGCGACTTCCAGGGGGCAGGAACAGGACCTGAGGAGAGAGGCTCCAAGGGCCCAGACATGGGGAAATGGACCCCTGTGCAACCACTCAGATGGATGTCTGATGTCTGATCAGGGAAGGGTCATGAGACACACGCTGTGGAGAGGAGTCAGCACCGTGCCTCGTGTGCTGTGGGCCCCCGCGGATGCTGACCACACTGTTCCCTGGTCACTTGCTGGCCCACTGGACTCAGCAGGCTTTCAAAGAACAAGAGCATGAGCTCTCTGAGTGGCAGGACCCCAGGTGGTTTCTTTCTGAGGGAGCTGGCTGGAATTTCTCTCAGAGAGGCCAGTAAGTGATGTCCAGCTTGGGTGCCCGGGACCGCAGGGGTCCCCAAAGGGACCAGCGCTGGGGAGTGTCACCACAGGACCCTGCTGACTCAGGTGCAGGCCCACTGTGTGGCTGCGCCTGGATGAGCTCCGCCTGGGAGCCACAGAGATGGACAGAACCTGGGGTCACAGCTCCTCAGGAGCCGAGCAGGGCACTGAGGCAGGAGTTCAGCAAGGAAAGTGCAGGGCCTGAATGCAGGGTGAGCCAGGGCTGGATGGCCAGTCTGCGGGCCGCAACTGGGTCCCGGGGGTAGGGCATCCATGGCTGGCTTCACTGACAGCTTCGTCACAGGGAACAGGCGGGCCAGAAACTAAGGTCCTGCAAGCTGGGAGGCACGGCCAAAAAAGTCTAGAAAGGAGAGTTTAAGGGACAGTTTCTTCTGATGAGATAACACCTCAGGAGCACTTGGGAAATACAGGTTCCGAAGCTCCCGTCGAGCTTCAGGCATCAATACCATTTGGAGTCAGAGCCTGGGAATCTGTGTTTGTTCCAAGCAACACCGCTCTCGCCATGTCCCAACTAAGCTTTACGCCCACTGAAGCCTGTTCAAGCACAAGGAACTTAAAGGCAGGAAGCTTGCTCAGCTACAAGCATGGCCGTGCGACCCTGGGGGTCACTGGCCTCATGAGCCTCAGCTCTTCATCTGTTAAGTGGGAACAACGCACTTCTTCACAGGACAGTGCTTAAGCTGATGGAGAGCAGAGTGCAATCTGTCAGTGTGAAGGTTTGCGATTATCGTGTTTCTGAGCCCAGGTGAAATCTTGCAGGCTTCCAGCCCTGCAGCTGAGACAGCTCTGGGTCCCAGTCACTGTCTTTGAACTGGTGTCCCTAAGGGGGACTGTCCTTG
Source organism: Budorcas taxicolor (assembly GCF_023091745.1). NCBI lineage: Eukaryota > Metazoa > Chordata > Mammalia > Artiodactyla > Bovidae > Budorcas > Budorcas taxicolor. The sequence goes on along the minus strand of NC_068917.1, from coordinate 4,073,588 downwards.
GCTGTGGGTCTCCTGGAAGGCCCTCCAAAGGGCTGGCATTTCAGGCAGCACTTTCTCCTCTGCCTGGTGCTCGGTTTGAAGGCCCTGTGCTGTTGGATGGGCCCATGCTTTTCAAATCCTGGAGTCATGAGGGAGAAGGGCTTTGAGGGGCAGTAGTCTCGGGGCTGGCTCCCACAGGGGTGAATCCCAGGGACATCGGATGTGCTAAGCTCCTTGGGACAGTAGCTGGCATGAAGCTCTAAGAACCGGAAGAGCAGGATCAGAGGCCCAGGGCAGCTGATGAATGCAAGACGTGGTGAGGAGCAGAGGAAGGAGCAGCTCCACAGGGAGGCTCCAGACGACCACTGGAGGAGATGACCGCCATCACATACGGGCCGAGCCATGTCCAGCAAGTGATTGACGGCTCATGATGATGCAGTGAGGCCCGGCTGCCACTCACAGCCCGGCGGAGTCGACCATACCCCCGAGGCCCAGGGGGAAGGCAGTGTCAGGCTGGGTCGCTGCCACACCCTGTGCAATGCCTCTCACGGCTTGAGAGGCCTGGGGCGCTGGACACAGCTCAACAGACAGAAAGAAAGACGATGGAGCTGCTGGCCAACAGAACTCTGAGATAAAGCAAAGTGATCTGGTGTCATTTAACCCAGAGGAGGAGCCAAGGTGAGACGCAGAATCGAGTGACCGTGGCTCTTCACGCCCCGAGGAGGAGGCCAGTTCAGCAGGACCGAAAATGTTAAGGAAAAGAAAACAGGGTTTGTGATGAGCGTCCCAAGTATGGTCAAGCTTGCAAGACAAAGGAAAGACCCCTTTCCCAACCTGGGAAGGCAGAGATGATAAAACATCAACTCAAGCCACAGTGAAAACTGGAAGGAAGATGGTGCCAAGCAGCTTCGGAATCAGCCCTGGCCTAGAGCTCGGCTTGGGGACAAGCAGTTAACTTCTCTGGGCCCCCATTTCCGCATCTGTAAAGTAAGGTCATGGTCTACAGGGCCTCCCAGGTCCTCCCTCCTCAGCCTGAAAAGTCACCTTCTGTGGGCCCAGGGGGAACATGGCATCTGTGTTTAATAGCATGCTAAACATTGTCCTTCCAAGGAAGCAAAAACAGGACACGTGCAGTGGGGGTGGGGGCCTGATCTGGGCTTGGAGACCAGCTGCACAGTCCTGCAGGGGGTCCTCTGGTTCTGGGAGGGGAGGAGGGGAGAGGAGACCCAAGTGGAAGGGAGCACGGGGAGGCCAAGGAGCCAGCTGGGACTCGGAGGGTGCAGGAGGCTGTGGTCAGGCAGCAGCGGAGAGGAGGAGCCTGTCCAAGTGACAGGCCACTGCAGGAACACGAGGGTGGGGCTGTGCCCAGCAGGGAATGCCCTGGGTCTTCGCAGGGGACTGGGTGGGCTGCCCGGGTTTCCATTTTCCCTCTGCTGTTTATTAGCCCGTGTTCTTAGGCAAAATGCTTATCCTCATTAGAACATCATTTCCACGTAATAAAATGGGGGTAACAGATCCACCTCATGGTATTTTTGTGAGGATTAAACATGATTATGTGCCTGACACGTAGCAAGGATGGAAAAACTACCATCATTCTGAGGTGGGCCTGCGAATGGAATTAAGGCAGAGAAAAAAGAAACCTCCGTGACTCGCAGCTCAAAGGCAAGACCTGACGCGGGGCTGCTTCCGCAGACGTGGACGGTTCTCCCCGCTCCTCCCTCAGATCCCAGGAGCACCGAGCTTCCCGGGAGGGGGTGCTGTTACTTCCCCACTTCAGGGCGGGGACACTGAGGAGTAGGGCAGCTGAGCCTCAAGGCGCTCAGCTGGAACTGAGCTGTTGAGATGTCGCCATCACTCAGGCTCCTGGCTCCAAAGTTGCTCCTGTTCTCCCAACATCTATCCCCGGGACAGAAACCAGGAGAAAGTGGGAGGTGGACACGTCTTCTAAAGTGACAGCCTAGTCAGCTGAGTAATTTGGGAACAGGATACTGAACTGGTCGTTCCTCCAAGGACCCTGAGCCTTGGAAGCCCGCCAGAACCCACCTGGCACTGGGAAGGCGGATGGGCTGGGGCTCCTCTGGGCGGGCCAGCAGGCACTGTTGCAGAGACGAGCCTGTCCTCCCCGCCCCACGCAGAGGGCCGGCGTGAGCACTCCCAGACGAACAGCACGCCTGTGCGGTCTCTGAGCAGACCCCCGGACCCAGGCCCACGGTCATGGCTCTCCCCAGCCCCGAGGGAACTGGAGGGTCTTTCCTGAGCCACTCTGCTCTTTCTCCCTCTTGGCACAACGACCCCTGCTGAGCTCTCCCCACTGGACGCCCCCCAGGCCCAGAGCCTGTCCAGGACTCGCCTCTCCTGTTCCACCTCCTCCCCCGGGACGGGACTCTGTCCGCTGAGGCCAGACACATAGCCCTGGGCCTCCATGCTGGGCCCCCATCCCTTATCTCCCTTCTCTCCAGAATGCACTCACACTCTCCGGCTCTGGGATTGTTAAAAATAATAATAATAATAAAGCGAGGTGGGGGGCATATTTTCTTTTCAAAATAGATAAAGAGTCCTGCTGGCAGCAAGCAACATGACTAAATGACTTCTTAGAGTCCCTTCCAGCCAGTGATTCACCAGACCTAGAATTTAAACTGGAAAGGACTGTTATACTCTAGGCCAAATGTCTCATTTTTGCAAATAAGGAGAGTGCAGTCCATGGAGGTTAAGAGTCATGGGGTCCACTTGCTGCTGTGGAAGGAGCACAAGGTCTGAAGGTAGATGCTCCGTGTCCAACCAGACTGGACCGGCCACGCACTACGTGCCCTGGAGCGGGGAAAACGCAAGGACGCTCTGCTCCTCCTGCCTCTGCGCCTCGTCCTGGCCGTCAGATGACAGCACACCCATGAAAGACACGACGCAACGTCAGGAACTACTCCATCAACATGAAGCGGTTTGCTCAAGGCGGCCCTGGGTGAACACTGTCGTTTGAGGCTCATCACACACGGCTGCCTTCTTGACGTTTTGCCAGGGCTCTGGTTGTTTTTTCCCATAAACCATACTAATTTGACCTCCACAAGCGTTCCTTTAAGCCCCTCGAGGCACAGACTCAAACAGACCAACTTGGAGGAAGCTCAGCCTTCCACCGACTCGGGGTCATGGCCCTCTGACCTAGATCCAGAAATGCCCAGGGACAGGGCGCGCTTTCCCCAGAGCCCTCCCGCCTCTGCAGGCCAGGCTGGGTGCCGGGGTCACTGCTTGGGGTCTGTAGAGGACTGTTGGGCCACAGCCTCTACCCTGAACACTGGAAGAGGTCGGGGGTGAGTCACCAAGCTAGGTAACAGATACTGGCTCCTCCAAGCTCACACTGGACAGAGCTGGGAACTAGCTCAGCCACAAGAGCTGGCTCACTTGCCGGTCTGTGGTCGGGCACAGAGGAGAGGCAGGAGATGGCAGCCGGGCCCCGGGGATGACGCATGGACCTCCGAGGGCTCTACGCCCCCACCCCACCGCTGCTGGAGCCTGGAAAGGGCATCCATGCCCCTCGGATGATCACAAGGTGAGGCGTCCTTGGCAGGTAGGCCAGCGCCAGCCCTGCACTCTCCCCAGGGAAGGTGCGTCCTGCCGCTACGACCGCCTGGCCCACAGGGCCACAGGGGCTGCCTGGACCTGCCCCTTTCCTCCCTGACAGCCCCCTACACTTGACACAGGGTGCCTCCCCCTTCATCGGAGAGAGCCAAGCCTCTTCTCTGACAATGGTCTCCGGCCCGTGAAGAGCCCAGCAGAGAAATCCTATGTCCCCTGCTTTCTGAAGCATGAAAACTGTCACGTTTCAGGAATAATGCTGAGGTCAGGCCTACAAGAAACAGACAATATAACTATTTTGCTCTAAGCAATAAAAGAGCAAAAAATGGGGAAAATCCCGTGAGCCAGTTCAGCCAACAATTTCCATGTTGAAAAAAAAGTTAAAAGTCCAAGCTGGAGCCATGTGGATACATTTTCTTTACCCTATACTTCAGGCGCCCATAACCTTCCTTTTAAATCATCTCCAAGCAGCCCCAAGTCACGCCAGCCGCAAATCACGAGGTGGCTTTGGTCTCGCGGCAGTGGAATGTTCTGCAGCGGACGGGCCGCTTCCCGGGCGCCGGGGGGGAGCCCCCAAACCCGCGAGGCTGAGAGCACGCATGACATCAGAGCTCAGCCATCCAGGAAGGGGCTGCGCAGGCCGCAAACCACAGCGGGCAGATAAAGCAGGGAACAGCCTTGCTTAGGAAAACATTCGCGAATACCACAGGCAGCTGGCAGAGGCAAGTTTAATTACATTCACAGAAAGCCACTGTTTCCTCCCCCCCACAGCCCTGGTGCCGACCAGCGAGTGGGGAGTGCCCGGCAGCCCAGCCGGCATGGAGGGCCAGAGGAGCTGAGCGGATCACCACTTCCCCCCATCTGCGCTCTGTGTCACGCCTTTATTGGCCCCAGCTGTGGAGCCGCTCAATAGGCTCTGAAAGGGTTTTCAAGCGAACTAGACCTCAGGAGTAATCTATCCTTCAATTTATAGCTGGAGATCAAGGGCATCCATTATTCAACTCATGATTAACTGCCAAGGCACCAAGTGCACCCTGGGCATAAATGAAGCCGCAGCGACTGCCATCTGCCTTCGTATCAGGGGACCAGGGCTGTATTTTGCAAGCGCCACTGCAGCTTTCACTCATTTATTTATTTATTGTTTTTAAAGGAAGCGTTCAAAGAGTTAACTATATAGTGTTTGAAGGGCTGGTAAATGTATTGGATGTGCCTCTGGGCACCTCAGAGGAATAACGTTCAACAGGTATTGGTAAAGCATGATTAAAGCTCAAGGGGAAAAAATGGTCCAGATAAAAATGCTATCTTAAAGAGTATTTAAGCGGCATCTTACATTAACTGCTAAAGTGGGAGTCTCAGGAGAGACTGCAGAATCTTTTATGAGACAAGAAGGATATGCCTGAAGAGTTCCCTTCTTTTCTAATTTTAGCCCCAGAGAGCATGGCTGCTGCTAATTCCAGTCTGATTCCAACTAAGTGGAGGATTATCAATAGCAAGAAGGGAAAACAGGCCCAGTGAAACCACACTACAAACACATAAACAAGCAACAGATGGAAACACTGCTGATCAAAGCAGGCCTTATTCTTAAAGGAACAGTGAAAAACTACATTGTTATTAGTGGCACTGATGTCCAGCACCTAGTCTTTTCAGAAACAGGCTATCTTATAGCCTGGTACTGCATCGGCAGTATTCTGCACCAGAACCCACTGTCCATTTCAGGAGGAGGTGAGGGGAGGGCCCCAGCGCATGTTCATAATATCTTCATGGAACCTCTCAAACAATGGCCGGAGAAAAACGCAAGGCTCCAGAGTTGATGAAAATAACCTGTTTGCCTTTGTTAGGCGCCAGGACCTGCCTTTAGAAATTGCTGGGGTCATGAGATCTCTTGTAGGTTTACTGGGAGCAGGAACAAACAAGTACCCACTGAGCTCCACCTGAAGAGTGAGAAGGGCCATAAAAGTCTTTTCATCATGTGGAAAGAGACTCAGGGTAACCTACCAGCATGTTTCACAGCATTCCAGTACCCTGAGACTCTCTCCTTCCCCTCCTCAGGCAGTCCTCCCCACCCCCAGCCTATCACTGTCACCACGGTCACCCTCGACCACCCACAGACCACCTGCCTGGCAGGAGGGCAGTGACTTCAACATCCCTGTGAGCCCAGGTGTCAGGGACTTCAGGCTCATGGCACAGGAAGTTTGGGGGAAACCTCTTCATAAAATCATGCTGGCTAGCTCTGGATTAGCTAGTTTCAAGAACTCACCAACACCGAGTACTTATGAAACAGTGACAGCAAAGCTTTCCATAAAAACCATCAGATTTTGGCTAGTCTTTCTAGGGCAGGCAAGTCATCAGGAATGCATTCTTCCCATTGTGCTCGGCCTGCCACTTGTTCCCTGACAGCGCAGCCAACTGCACACTAACCAAGGCACGGACCCCATCCCAGGGCCTTCCAGGGGAACAGGAGGACTCCCCCAGGGAGAACAGGGGAACAGGAGGACTCCCCCAGACAAAGGGTTGCAACCAGGTGACACCCAAGAAAACAAGCAGACAATCTGGAGGCAACTGAAGGGTGTCCAGTGAGAGAGCTCCCGGATTCCTCGTGGAGAGAAGCATCCCGAACCCTCAACCCTCGAAGCGTTTCCAGCTGAAGTTCATTCAGCCCCGGTTCCGCAGCCAGGCTGTCAGGGAGCGCTCTCCTGGGAGAGGTTCTGTCTCCTTGGACCAGCGATGGAGAGACTGCAGGGACATCGGGCTACACCAAACCGGTGCAAGCCGCTCCAGGAGCACAAACGCTTGAAAGAGCTTTGGTCAAAGTGTCACTTTTTAAAGGAAAAGGCCGGGGGCGGGGAGGAACCTCAGCCTTTTGCCTCTCTCCCCTCCCCCACCCCTGCTCTAACCGCGGAGAAGTCTAGGACGCAGGACCCCTCCCCGACCCCAGAGCCAACGGACAAGGAAGGACAGGCAAGAGCGCGCGCTGCCCTGCCCCGCCGACCTGCCGGAAGGCGGCCTGGACTCCGCGCGCCCCCCGGCCCCGCGTGACCCCGCGCCCCGCCTGCACTAACCGGCCGCGCAGCAGACACCTCCTGCCCCGAAACAGCTCGTCTCGGGCCTCTCAGGACTCGGTCCCGCCCGGCGGTCTCGTTGGCGGAGCGCCGGGCACGGAGAGCGTGCAACCGGCGGCCAGGAGCCGGCGCGAGGGCGGCGGGAAGACTTCTCGGTTTAGTCGGCCTGCGCTGGAGGGGGCCCTGAGCGTCGGGGCCGGGTTGGGGAGCGGAGGGGTGTGTCCTCCGGCGGCTGGGGAGGGGGAGGGGTGTGTCTTGGGGGAGGGTGTACCCTGGGGCTGGGGAGGGGTGTGTCCTGGTACTGGGGAGAGGGGAGGGGATGTGTCCCGGGTTTGCCGGGGAGGGGGAGGAGGTGTGTCATTAGGGGTGCTGGGAAGGGGGGAGGGGTGTGTCCTGGGGGGTTGCTGGGAGGAGGAGGGCTGTGCTTGGTGGGGGGAAGGAGGTGTGTCCTGGGAGATGATGGGGAAGGGAGGGGGATATGTGTCTTGGAGCTGGAGAGGGTGCCATCCAAGAAGGGGTGTCCCAAGGAGCGCAGAAATAACGCGGGGCGAGCGCTGGGGGTGGGGGGGGGGGGTGGGGAGCAGGGGCTGGGAGAACTCGAAGGACTGTAGGCGAGTCTCGGGGGCTCTGCGCCCTCTGCACTTCTGGCGAGGCCTGCTCCTCCTCCAGGGTAGCGATCAGCCCGCAGCAGGTAATAAGCAAGCTGCCCCGGGGTTTCAGAAGCATTTCCCACAGACCTCTGTTCCTTTAGTCAAGGTAAGTGTCTCTCAGGACCCCTTGGGGGGCGGTGAACCTAGGTAGTAACTGGTAGTGAATCCCTATCATTCATAGAAGAACTCACCTTCTGCCTGACCTTCCTTCTAGACCCTTCTATGCCCAGTACCCTCGGTTACACTCTCCATCTGCATTGTTCTTGTGAATTAAACTGCTTCTCTGATGTTGCCTTGCTGCAAAGCTATAAATTAATTACTACATCACCCCCCAAGCCCGTAGGAAGAAGAATGCCAAGAATAAATCCGAGCTTTGTTCTGTTTCATGTTGAACAAGTCTGTCATTAATCAAGCCTTCCCACCCCATCCAGGGAACAGACCCAAGACTGCCAGACAAGTGTATGTCCGGTGATCCTACTGTCTTTCTCTGCAGTCTTACGCCACGGTGACTCAGCTCCCACCCAGATGGCCTGCTGGGGAGATGACAGCACAGACGGGACCAACCGTTTCTTAAAGACCTAAGACTCACCAACTCTAGCCTGCTGGCAGACACAGCCTCATTTTTAACCATTGGCAAAAATTGTCTCCTGCCTTGCAGTCACAGAACTGCTTGTGATTGGTCAATCTGAGAGAAAGCCAGGGCTGCTTTGGAAATTTAAGGAAGAAAGTCGTAAGACCCATGAAGCTATTAATTTTAATGTATTGTATGACATGTCAAAGGCATGACAGACTTGAAGTCAATTAGAAACCATGTCAGAAAGTGTGTTGCAGAAATAGAATCATCTTGAAAGGTCTAACACGGAGATAGTGCAAAAACCATTTTTTGAAACGAAAGCAAAATGTGAAGAGTCTAGTGCTTCCTTATTACACTGAGGAAGTGGCGGTCATGAGACAGCACCCTTTTCTCCCTTATTAAACGCCCCCCTTTCTTTGGGAACCAATGTACGGTTAATAGAAGTGAAGATGCTTTTCAGATATGAAGCATCTGGCAGGTTCAGTCCCTTTTTGTGTGTGATGAGGTCCTGTTATGTTTTCTGTCTACACTTGCTTCTCCAGTCTCTGAATAACCTAGGGAAAGACTTGTGTCCCTCACTTGCATCAAGTGAAGCCACGGCCTTGCTGGGGAAGGGGGCTATCTCTAGTAGACATGGCAGGTCCTAACTGCCATTCTCGCCCCAGGAAGGGCTGTAGGGACGACCTTTCCTCTGTGAATTAAGAGGGACACTTCACTGATCATGTTGCCCTGGCAAACAGGAGGATCAGTGTGTCAGCGGGGACCAAGGCCACAGGGGTCCTGGCAGGCACTCTGCTGACACTGCGCACAGTTCAGGAGCCGGAAATGCAGAGAGACCGCCACCACGTAGAAGTCTCAGTGGAAGATGGCAGCCCTCTGGGCGTCCTGCGTTCAAGCGTGGGTGAAGTGGAGGGCCCACACCAGGAGGCCCCTGGAGAGTGTGGCTGTAGCTGCAAAGGGCCCTGGCGCCTCTGCCTCCTTTGATGTGTCCAGAGGAGCCATCAGCACTAAACCTTCTGTAGAGCTTCTTGGGTCAGGAGAGGAACAAGGGCGCTGGGAGTGTTCTCAGAGTGTGGTCTGCAGCAGACCTGTCTCCAGGATGGGTGGGGAGCTTGCTGAAAATGCAAATTCCTCAGGCCCTACTCAGAACAGCTGAATCAAAGGATCAGCCTGCCTGGGGGTTCTGATGTCAGTGTGTGTGTGTGTGCGCGCACGCATAATTGAATATTTTGAATAAGAAATATTTGTGTAATTCAAATAAAGGTCCAGACACCATGGTCTTCCTACCAGAGGCCCTTCTCTCCACTCCACACCCTTCCCCGGAGGTAACCACTGATACTCATTTTTTTTCCTTCAGACTTCCAAGTTTCATTATGCATATACCTGCAAATATAAATTCCTAATCTTTTTCTTTATTTCTTAAAAATATATGCAGAATAATTACTGTCTTTTAACTTGCTCTTTCACTTACATATGCATTTGGATCTTTTCTATATCACATGCTCAATCAATCATTCATTTGGAAACATACATGTATTAGGCACCTACTACATGCCACACCAAAGAATTGATGCGTTCAAATTGTGGTTCTGGAGAAGACTCTTGAGAGTCCCTTGGACAGCAAGGAGATCAAACCAGTCAACCCTAAAGGAAATAAACCCTGAATATTCATTGGAAGGACTGTTGCTAAAGCTCCAGTAGTCTGGCCACCTGATGCAAAGAGCTGATTCATTTGAAAAGGCCCTGATGCTGGGAAAGATTGAGGGAAGGAGGAGAAGAGGGCAACAGAGGATGAGGTGGTTGTATAGCATCACTGCCTCAATGGACACGGGTTTGAGCAAGCTCCAGGAGATAGTGAAGGACAGGGAAGCATGTTATGTGCAGTCCATGGGGTCACAAAGAGTCAGACACGACTTAGTAACTAAACAACAACTACATGCCAATTGAGGCTTCCCTGGGAGCTCAGCTGGTGAAGAATCCATCTGCAATGCAGGAGACCTGCGTTCGATCCCTGGGTTGGGAAGATCCCCTGGAGAAGGGAAAATCTACCCATTCCAGTATTGTGGCCTGGAGAATTCCATAGACTATATAGTCCATGGGGTTGCAGAGCATCGGACATAACTGAGCGACTTTTACTTTTCACGTGCCAACTAGGGCTTCCCAGTTAGCTCAGTAGTAAAGAATTTGCCTGGCCATGCAGGAGACTCAGGTTTGACCCCTGGGTCAGGAAGATCCCCTGGAGAATGAAATGGCTACCCACTCCAGTATTCTTGCCTGGAGAATTATATGGACAGAGGAGCCTGGCGGGCTACAGTCAATAGGGTCACAAAGAGTTGGGCATAACTTAGTGACTAAACAACAAGAAATAGGCCCAAGTACTGTTGTATATCATAGGGATATGAAAGTCAACAAAACTGATGACAGCTCTTGCCCCATAGCATCTATATCTTGGGGGAGGCACATAAGGCAGACACTAAACATATAAGTTCTATGTTGTGTTAGAATATAATAAAAGCAATTGAAAACATAGAACAAGATAATGGAGATTGGAAATGTCAGGCGGGGCCTTAGATTTTAGACGGAGTGGTCAGAGGTGGCCTTGTGGAGAAAGTAACCTTTAAGCAGAGTTAACGGTGGTGAGGGGTGAGCCCTGAGATTCTCTGGGGAGGCTGAGGGAACAGCTTGTACAGAGGCCTTGAGGTGGGAGGCTGACCCGCATGTTCGAGGTACAGGGAAAAGGCCATGCAGCTGGAGAAAGCAAGGTGGAATGTCAAAGGAGGGGAGGGAAGTCAGGGGGCCACAGTCAGCCGTCACAGGGTCTCAGGCAGAGGAGAGGTGCGGCACGGATCAGGGCATTGTCCTGGACAGACGCCACACAGCTGCAGCAGGGCCCGAATGAGCGACACTGAGCTGCTTCCAGGACGCGGCTATTAAACCGTGTTGCAAGCTTCCACACGTGACAGTTTACCCTCTCCAGCATGTGTCTAAGGGACTCATCCCGGCAAGTGCAATTACTGGGCTGTACACCCCTAATTCTGGTGGGCACGGCCTTGTTGCCCCTCAAAGGGCTTGGCCAGCCCACACTCCCACCAGCAATGCTGACCACTGCCTGTTCACCATGGCCTTGCCTACAGAGCGCCTTGGCAAACGTCAGAGTGTCCACCAGTCAGATGGGTGAAGAGTGACGTCTCAGGCAGACTCACAGGGACTTCCCTGGGCATCCAGTGGCTAGGACTCGGCCCCCAATGCAGGGGGGCCCAGGTTCAATCCCTGATCAGGGGACTAGGTCGCACAGGCCGCAACTAAGAGTTCTCATGCTAAACAGTCCACTCGCCTCAACAAACACCCTGTGTGCCACAACTAAGACTTAGCACAGCCAATAGATAAATACAGGAAAAAAAAAAAGAGAAAAGGCATACTCACAGATCTTGATTTCAAACTATACAGTGACCAAAGGGGAAGTGTGTGGGGAAATAACAAATTGGGAGATTGCGGTTGACATATACACACTCCTAAATATAAAAAAGGTAACTAACGAGAGCCTGCTGGAGAGCACAGGAAACTCTGCGCAATATTCTGCAATGACTTACATGGGGAAAGACTCTAAAAAAGAGTGGATATATGTATAAGTATAACTGATTCACTTTGCTCTGTAGCATAAAGTAACACAACATTGTACATCAATGATAATAAATATTAAACATAATGAAAAATCAAACATTAAAAAAAGATGATTCTGACGGCCTTTCTGTGATATTCAAGTAGCTAGTTGGCTACCTGAGTATCGTCTTCGGAGAAATGTTTCAAGTCTTTTTCCCATTTTAAATCATGTTATCATCATTGCTGTTGAACATAAGGATTCCTTATGTATTCTGGATATTGGCCCTATAGCAGATACATGGTTTGCAAATACTTGCTCCTATCTTATAATCTGGCTTTTCACTGTGGGCTGTGTCCTTTGATACACAGAAGATTGGCGGCTTAATGTGGTCCCCCTACTCGTGTGATTTCACTTCTGTTGGCTGTGTTTTGTTCCACAAACACCTTGTGATGGTCATCTTCTACCTGCTTCTGCCTGTGATGGTCATCTTGTACCTACCATCTTCTACCTACCTACCTACCTACCTATCTACCTACCTGTGTCTCCCATCAGAAGCTTCCATAAGCCTCTTATCCCTATCCATCAGAAGGTAGACAGGCTGAAAACCATAATCATAGAAAACTAACCAATCTGATCACATGGACCACAGCCTTGTCTAACTCAATGAAACTGTGAGCCATGCCATGCAGGACCACCCAAGACGAACTGGTCATGGTGGACAGTTCTGAAAAAATGTGGTCCACTGGAGAAAGGAAGGGCAAAGCACTTCAGTGTTCCTGCCTTGAGAACCCCATGAACTGTCAGTTCAGTCGCTCAGTCGTGTCCAGCTCTTTGCGACCCCATGAATCGCAGCACACCAGGCCTCCCTGTCCATCACCAACTCCCCAGAGTTCACCCCGACTCACGTCCATCGAGTCTGTGATGCCATCCAGCCATCTCATCCTCTGTCGTCCCCTTCTCCTCCTGCCCCCAATCCCTCCCAGCATCAGAGTCTTTTCCAGTGAGTCAACTCTTCTCATGAGGTAGCCAAAGTACTGGAGTTTCAGCTTTAGCATCATTCCTTCCAAAGAAATCCCAGGGTTGATCTCCTTCAGAATGGACTGGTTGGATCTCCTTGCCCCCCAAGGGACTCTCAAGAGTCTTCTCCAACACCACAGTTCAAAAGCATCAATTCTTCGGCGCTCAGCCTTCTCACAGTCCAACTCTCACATCCATACATGACCACAGGAAAGGCCATAGCCTTGACTAGGCGGGCCTTAGTCAGCAGAGTAATGTCCCTGCTTTTGAACATGCTGTCCAGGTTGCATGAAAAGGCAGAAACGTCTGGCGCTGACAGATGAACTCCTACATTAGCAGGAGCCCAGTATGCTACTGGAGAAGAGTGCAGAGCTAAGTCCAGAAAGAATGCAGGGAGGGAGCCAAAGCAAAAACAACACCCAGTCGTGGATGTGAGCGGTGACAGAAGCAAGGTCCAGTGCTGTAAAGAGCAATATTTCATAGGAACGTGCAATGTTAGGTCCATGAATCAAGGCAAATTGGAAGTGCTCAGACAGGAGACGGCAAGAGTGAATATCGACATTCTAGGAGTCGAACTAAAATGGACTGGGATGGGTGAATTTAACTCAGATGACCATTATATCTATTACTGTGGGCAGGAATCCCTTAGAAGAAATGGAGTAGCCATCATGGTCAGCAAAAGAGTCTGAAATGCAGTACTTGGATGCAATCTCAAAAACAACAGAATGATCTCTGTTCGTTTCCAAGGCAAACCATTCACTATCACGGTAATCCAAGTGAATGCCCTGACCAGTAATGCTGAAGAAGCTGAAGTTGAACAGTTCTATGAAGACCTACAAGACCTTCTAGAAATAACAACCAAAAAATATGTCCTTTTCATTATAGGGGACTGGAATGCAAAAGTAGGAAGTCAAGAAACACCTGGAGTAACAGGCAAATTTGGCCTTGGAGTACAGAATGAGGCAGGGAAAAGGCTAATAGAGTTTTGCCAAGAGAACACACTGCTCACAACAAACACCCTCTTCTAACAACACAAGAGAAGACTCTACACATGGACATCACCAGATGGTCAACACTGAAATCAGATTGATTATATTCTTTGCAGCCAAAAATGGAGAAGCTCTATACAGTCAACAAAAACAAGACTAGGAGCTGACTGTGGCTTAGGTCATGAACTCCTTATTGCCAAATTCAGACTTAAATTGAAGAAAGTGGGGAAAACCACTAGACCATTCAGGTAAGACCTAAATCAATTTCCTTACAATTATACAGTGGAAGTGAGAATTAGATTTTAAGGAGTAGATCTGATAGACAGAGTGCCTGATGAACTATGGACAGAGGTTTGTGACATTGTACAGGAGACAGGGATCAAGACCATCTGCAAGAAAAAGAAATGCAAAAAAGCAAAATGGCTGTCTGAGGAAGCCTTACATATAGCTGTGAAAAGAAGAGAAGTGAAATGCAGAGGAGAAAAGGAAAGATGTATGCACTTAAATGCAGAGTTCCAAAGAATAGCAAGGAGAGATTAAGAAAGCCTTTCTCAGTGATCAGTGCAAAGAAATAGAGGAAAACAATATGGGAAAGACTAGAGATCTCTTCAAGAAAATTAGAGATACCAAGGGAACATTTCATGCAAAGATGGGCTCAATAAAGAACAGAAATGGTCTGGACCTAACAGAAGCAGAAGATACTAAGAAGAGGTGGCAAGAATACATGGAAGAACTGTATAAAAATGATCTTCACGACCCAGATAATCATGATGGTGTGCTCGCTCACCTAGAGCTAGACATCCTGGAATGTGAAGTCAACTGGGCCTTAGAAAGCATCACTACGAACAAAGCTAGTGGAGGTGATGGAATTACAGTTGAGCTGTTTCAAATCCTGAAAGATGATGCTGTGAACGTGCTGCATTCAATATGCCAGCAAATTTGGAAAACTCAGCAGTGGTCACAGGATTGGAAAAGGTCAGTTTTCATTCCAATCCCAAAGAAACTCAATGCCAAAGAATGCTCAAACTACCGCACAATTGCACTCATGTCACAGGCTAGTAAAGTAATGCTCAAATTTCTCCAAGCCAGGCTTCAGCAATACGTGAACCATGAACTTCCAGATGTTCAAGCCGGTTTTAGAAAAGGCAGAGGAACCAGAGATCAAATTGCCAATATCCGCTGGATCATCAAAAACGCAAGAGAGTTCCAGAAAAACATCTATTTCTGCTTTCTTGACTATGCCAAAGCCTTTGACTATGTGGATCACAACAAACTGTGGAAAATTCTCCAATAGATGGGAATACCAGACCACCTGCCTGCCTCTTGAGAAATCTGTATGCAGATCAGGAAGCAACAGTTAGAACTGGACATGGAACAACAGACTGGTTCCAAGTAGGAAAAGCATACATCAAGGCTATATATTATCACCCTGCTTATTTAACTTATATGCAGAATGCATCATGAGAAATGCTGGGCTGGATGAAGCACAAGCTGGAATCAAGATTGCCAGGAGAAATACCAATAACCTCAGATATGCAGATGACACCACCCTTATGGCAGAAAGTGAAGAACTAAAGAGCCTCTGGATGAAAGTGAAAGAGGAGAGTGAAAAAGTTGGCCTAACGCTGAACATTCACAAAACTAAGATCACGGCATCTGGTCCCATCACTTCATGGGAAATAGATGGGGAAACAGTGGAAACAGTGTCAGACTTTATTTGTTTTGGCTCCAAAATCACTGCAGATGGTGATTGCAGCCATGAAATTAAAAGATGCTTACTCCTTGGAAGAAAAGTTATGACCAACCTAGACAGCATATTAAAAAGCAGAGATAAAAAAAATAATAATAAAAAGCAGAGATATTACTTTGCCAGCAAAGGTCCGTCAAGTCAAGGCTATGGTTTTTCCAGTAGTCATGTATGGCTGTGAGAGTTGGACTATAAAGAAAGCTGAGCACAGAATTGATGCTTTTGAACTGTGGTATTGGAGAAGACTCTTGAGAGTTCCTTGGACTGCAAGGAGATCAAACCAGTCCATCCTAAAGGAAATCAGTCCTGAATATTTATTGGAAGGATGGATGTTGAAGTTGAAGCTCCAATACTTTGGCCACCTGATGTGAAGAGCTGACTCATTAGAAAAGACCCTGATGCTGGGGAAGATTGAAGATGGGAGGAGAAGGGGACAATAGAGGATGAGATGGTTGGATGGCATCACCAACTCAATGGACTTGAGTTTGAGTACACTCCAGGAGTTGGTGATGGACAGGGAGGCCTGATGTGCTGTGGTTCATGGGGTTGCAAACAGTTGGACGAGACTGAGCAACTGAACTGAATGAGCTGACCTACTGTTTTGAGATGCCATTTTCATCAGGTATCGAGTTCCTGTGTGTGGTTGGGTCTATTTCTGGCCTTAGTTCAGGTCACAAGTGTCGCTGCCCACTGCGTTAACTGTTGAGGCTTTCACTGTTGGTACCCAGTGAGGCGCATTCTCTCATGGCTCTTCCAGCTCAGAGTTCCCGTTTATCCTTATTTATTGTCCCATATGAACTTCAGAGTGAACAAACAATGACAGTAGAAACCCTTAACAATATTTGTATTACTAGAGTGAAATTTACATGATTAACACAAAGTTACATAATTAACAAAACATCTTTTTGTTGCCAAGTTTTCCTAGTTGAAAAAAAGATCTTTCTATTTGTTCAAACTTATTTTATGATTTGGAGGAATTTTTTTACAGTTTTCTCCATACGTGTTTTGTGCATTTATTGTTACATTTATTCTCAGTTATTTAATTTTTTATGATTATAATGAGGTCTTTTTATTTTTTAATTTGTTATTGAAGTATACTTGATTTATCGTGTTGCGTTAATTTCTGCTATACAGCAAAGTATAAACAAATATATATATGCGTTCTTTTCCATTATGGTTTATCCTAGGATATTGAATGTAGTGCCCTGTGCTACCGTAGGACTTTGCTATTTATCCATCCTATATATACTAGTTTGCATCTGCTAATCCCAATTTGGGATAAATGGAGTCTTTCATCTCCTTTCGTCTTCTTATTGAACGTAATCAACTAATTATAGTGTTTTCATTTTGTACCATTCTGTTATAAATTCTGAGATTATTTATAGATATTTTTCATGTTTTTATAGTATCATCTAAAAACAAAGATTAACTCTGCTCTCCAAATTTTATAATTTTAATTTTCCTCTTTTCTTATTTCATTGTCTATTAGGCACAATGTTAAATAACAGTAGTAATAGTGGACATTCTTGCTTTATATTTGATGTTTTGCACCTTAAAAAATGTTCTGGCATGTAGGATCTTAGTTCCGCAACCAGGGGTTGGACTTGTGACCCCTGCATTGGAAGCTCAGAGTCTGAGCCACTGGGCCATGAGGGAGGTGCCACCTGATACTTGATTTTAGTGGGGAAGATGCCGCCAGTGTTTCCCCAAGAGGTGTGGAACGGCCTCTGGGCTGAGAATAACACATTTTATTGTGTTAAAGAAATATTAACTTATTTTATTGAGGGCTTTTTTTCTTGGTGAAGTATGATTATTGACTTTTGTCCAACTGTGTTCTTTAAAGTGTCTTTAGAAATGATCATATAATGTTTCTCTTTAGATCTTTCAATTTGATAGAATATAATAAATTTCCTGCCCATCAGCTATTCTTGTATTTCTATAATAAACACCACTGGTGTCACGGTAATTATTTTTTAAAGTGGTGACTGATGCTATTTGCTAATATTTTATTTAAAATTTTTGCATAGGTTTTAATCATTGAGATTTTGACAATTGTTTGTGTGTTACTGCATTGCAATCAAAGAATATCATCTGTAAAATTTCTGTCTTTTGGGATCAATTGACTTTCTTTGTAGCCTAATTTACAGACAATTTTTATGTATGCTCCTTAAAAAGTGAAAGTGAAAGTCACTCAGTAGTGTCCGACTCTTTGTGAGACCATGGACTATACAGTCGATGGAATTCTCCAGGCCAGACTACTAGAGTGGGTAGCCTTTCCCTTCTGCAGGGGATCTTCCCAACCCAGGGATCGAACCCAGGTGTCTCGCACTGCAGGCGGATTCTTTACCAGCTGAGTCACAAGGAAACTCCAAGCATACTGGAGTGGGTATCCTATCCCTTCGCCAGTGGATCTTCCTGACCCAGGGATTGAATTGGGGTCTCCTGCATTGCAGGCAGATTCTTTACCAACTGAGCTATCAGGGAAGATATCAGTATGCTCCTGGGTCACTTGAAAAAACAGTGCTGTCGATATTTTCAGGATATAGACCTGAATAACATATATCTTATTAATGAGGTTATTCATGTCTTCTTTGAACTTCAGGTATTTTGATTTGAATTTATGGTGGATGAGTTTTCATCTATGTATGTTTCTCCTTGCATCCACTGTAATCTCTGCTTTATGAGGTGGATGCTACCTCATTTGGTGAGTATATATTCATAGGTGGCTTCCCTGGGGCTCAGTGGTAAAGAATCTGTCTGCTAACGCAAGAGACTCGAGTTCAATTCCTGAGTCAGGAAGATCCCCTGGAGGAGGAAATGGCAACCTGCTCCAGTATTCTTGCCTGGAGAATCCCATTGACAGAGGAGCCCGGGGTGCTACAGTCCATGGGTTGCAGAGTCAGACAGGACTCAGCAACTACACAACAGTAACAGTGTCATCGTAACTGTCACAGCTTCATTTTGAGCTGTGTCATTTGGCGTTTCGAGGCGCCCTTTCTCATATTACATCTGTCCGTTGGCTTGCATTCCGCCTCATCTGATGGTGAGGGCACAGCGTCCTTTTGTGTTCAGTGCCCCTGCCTTAGGCTTTCACTCTGTCCTGAGCCGCCTTGATTTGTTTGCGTCTATCATGTTTCCTGCAATGCGATCCCTGCTGGCCCCCTCCTCAAGGCCTCTGGCACCCGCTCTCACCACTTACTGCTCCTCCTTTCCAGGGGACCCCTCATCTTCAGGGAGAGCCTAGCTTTCTTGAGTACCTACATGCTGTTTACTGAACAAAATGTCTGTATCAGTCATTTAGGTTTATATGTACACTATTGTTTTTCAGGAGTCTCCACTATTTCTATAATAGAGTGACTTTAAATGAGAGCTTTTGGATGCAGGTTAGAATGGTGATCTTGGAGGTGGTACAGGTGATACCCCCCAGCGCAGCCTGATACAGGGTCCCTCTGATCCTCCCATCGCACTGAGTGTGTAGAGCAGCGATCCCCCTCATACAGATGGGAGAGGGTGAGGCGAGGCTTCTCAATACTTTGTTCCTCATCCTTTCTTACACAAGCAGTCAGACAATGCAGCTTTCAGATATACCACAGAGGGGCCTGGATGTGGGGATGGATGCTTTTCGGGGCCCCCTAGGCAGAGCTTCACATTATAAGAGGTAAAGTGAGCATAGGTTTATTTTCCTTCTGAAAATGCTAACCTTGCTGAAACTCTGGAGGGTTTTCTTAGTGGAATCTGCTCTGCTGAGGAAGCTTTAACGGAAAAGCTTTGTCTCTTGAGGTCAGCGAGAGTATGGTCCTGCCCTCCAGGTCTGGGTAACCTCCAGAGTTCCTTTCTCCTGGAAGGCTCAGGCAGGACATCTCACGGTCCAGATGCGTCGTTTCATTTCCAAACTTAGGCCCGAGAAGAATGATCTGCCAGGAGATGGTAATCACTGACATTCATATTTAAAATCACCCAGGGGTTATGTAACAAGATGCTACCTCACGAAGAAACTGAGGTCAGTGCCCAGTCTCAGCACAATAATGCTACTTCTCTTTGGGGTTAGAGACAAGGAGATTATAAACAGCTTCAAATTGCTGCCTGTTAAAGGAAACAGAGTCTCTTGCACTTCAAGGAGATCAAACCAGTCAATCCTAAAGGAAATCAACCCTGAATATTCATTGGAATATTGAAGCTGAAGTTCCAATACTTTGGCCACCTGGTGCGGAAGAGCTGACTCATTGGAAAAGACCCTAATGCTGGGAAAGATTGGAGGCAGGAGGAGAATAGGGCAACAGAGGAGGAGATGGTTGGATGGCATCACTGACTCAATGGACATGAGTCTGAACGAAATCTGGGAGATGGTGAAGGACAGAGAAGCCTGGCATGCTGCAGTCCTTGGAGTCACAGAGAATCGGACACAGCTGAGCCACTGAACGACAATAAAGGAACCCCTCCCTCTCCCCAGAAATAAGCTTCCGACTGGGATTTATAGGGCGGCAGTGATGTTGGAACAAGTTTGAGTCTCACAGTGAGGAGGGAAGATTCACAGGACTATGTCCTCTGTGCATCAGCTTGATCCAGTGTTTAGTCTGTGCTTATGCAGAACGGGCCTCTGCAGGCTCTTCTGAGGCAAACCCATCCCCAGGCTTTCAGAGGTTTAGCCACAGCCAGGCAGAGAAAGCAGCCAAACGAACCCATGTGCCTTTGAAACAGCTGCAGGATGACCAAGTCCCCCTGTGCGGCTCTGAAATGTGGTTCTCAAGTCGTGTGCGTCCAAATCAAAGGTTCTTGAAGAAACGCAGGTTGCCAGGCCCTCCGATGGGACTCAGAGGGCAAGGCCAGCGATCTGGGGTTTAAACCTGCCTCTTGGGCGAGCTGATGGGCATGGTCCGTGAACCTGACCCTGAGAACCCCTGGGCCTGATGTGATTTCATTACGGAAGAGGTAGGGGTTAGAATCCAGTTGAGATCTCACTACCTGGGCCGTTGGCACACTCTTATCCTTTATGATTCACAGGCATATTCAGCTGGACATGTGGTCAGGGTCAGCATTTGAGGTCTGGACTGTTCTCCCGAGGAGCGTGTGCTCTCCCCGGGGTGGGAGGGCACCCAGGTGGGGTGGCACCCCCGGGTGGGAGAGCCTGTCCTGGCCCGTCCCCGAAGCCCCCGGTGCCATCCAGCAGACACAGCCCTGACCGTGGCCATCCACGGGCACCGCTGTGAGCCCGCCTTCCCCGGTGTCCACGGGCGCTGTGAGCCCGCCTTCTCTGGTGTCCACGGGCACCGCTGTGAGCCCGCCTTCCCCGGTGTCCACGGGCACCGCTGTGAGCCCGCCTTCCCCGGTGTCCACGGGCACCGCTGTGAGCCCGCCTTCCCCGGTGTCCACGGGCGCTGTGAGCCTGCCTTCCCCGGTGTCCACGGGCGCTGTGAGCCCGCCTTCCCTGGTGTCCACGGGCACCGCTGTGAGCCCGCCTTCCCCGGTGTCCACGGGCGCTGTGAGCCCGCCTTCCCCGGTGTCCACGGGCGCTGTGAGCCCGCCTTCCCCGGTGTCCACGGGCGCTGTGAGCCCACCTTCCCCGGTGTCCACGTGCACCTCTGTGAGCCCGCCTTCCCCGGTGTCCACGGGTGCTGTGAGCCTGCCTTCCCCGGTGTCCACGGGCGCTGTGAGCCCGCCTTCCTCGGTGTCCACAGGCAGGGTCTCTGAGACACTTTTTGGTTGGGTTTCCTGATGTTCGGCCCACGGGAGGACACTGATTTTGGAGATGCCTTTCAAGCAAAAGAGAAATGAATTCTCGTGGATCAGGAGTGCTGATGGTGTCGTGAGTGGGGTGTGGTGGCTTGGACTCCCTGGGTCCACTCTGTTCCTCGGCAGCTGTGTGTGGAGGCTGAGAGCCCGGGAAGGTGTGGCTATGCTGAGGGCACACGGCCCGCCCTGGCCCTGTGAGGTCTGTACTCTTTGCCCCCAGGTCCTGGGGTCTTGTTGACCACTCGCTTTGGCCACAGGAGAAGCTGCTGTTTAGAAGGGTGGCTGAAGGGGCCCGAGGTGGCCCACACCCATGGATCCTGTTCTTCTCAGGAATGCATTAGCAGCGAGACCCACGGCGTCAGCTTGACTCCAAGCAGACCTCTCCGACACCGTGAGAAGATACCCCCAAAGCCTGCGATAAATGATCAACACAGCTTCCTCAGCCACTCTCACCCCCTTAGATGCCCCTAATCCGAGCTGGCCGTGTGGAGAGAGCCCCATCGCAAGCAAGGAGCAGCAGAAGCCAGACGTCCCCAGCTCAGCCCCAGACTGCTGGGGTGCCAGCTCAACTTGGGGGTGGGTCAGGCCATCCTGGTCGGGTAAGGAAGCGACTCTCACTGCAGCTGGACGGGAACAAGGCCCTTGCAGAGCCCCCAGGCACTCCACGTAGGTCCCCACCCCCCACTCCTGGTTCCCTTTGGCCTGTCCCATCAGAGCCTCAGCGCCTGCTCCTGCCCACCTGCCAGCCCAGCTCCTAAGTCCCTGTCTGCTCAGAGACTTAGTGGGTGCTTTCCCACCACCCAGGGGAGACCCCCATGTCCCTGAGGAGGGGCTGGCCCCCCCAGGCCGGCGCCCCCCAGGGAGGGCAGTCAGGCCCAGCATGCTTGGGCCTCAGCCTCCTGGCACCCTCACACAGGCACAAGATCCAGGTGTGCAGGGCGTCGGCTGGCGTCTGTGGCCAACAGAGCTGTGCCCTCCAGAAACCCGAGGATGAGTGTGCGAGGGCTCGTCACGTGAAAATGCGTACGAAGGACTCGCTGCACGTGGACTTTTCAAGACCCAGCAGACAGTGCGTTGAGGTGTGACTCGGGGTGACACTTGTGAGTAGACACACCGTGTTCACACCCCAGGCATCCTCGTGCAGGAAGAACTCCTGTGGCCGGCCGGGACGGCTGGGGCATTCTGTGCCCTGATGAGGCCCCTTGGGGCCTTGACCGTGGTGCAGTGTGTACAGCACCCCCCCACACACACACAAAGACATAAACACACACACACATACACACACACATAAACACAGACACACACACACATATAAACACAGACACACCCACACACAGACACACACACAGACATAAACACAGACACACACACAGACATAAACACAGACACATAGACATAAACCCAGACACACACCCCCACACAGACACACCCATACACACACACAGACACACCCCCCCCCACACACACACGGACACACACTACATTCAGAAGAGATGCCCATCTCTCCTAACAGTTGAATTTGACTGGCTGTTCAAAACTCTTCCTTTTTGCACAGTGAAGAGGTTAAGTAGTGACCAAGAGGGGTGCCTTAGTCGGTAAAGAATCTGCCTGCAACGCAGGAGACCCGGGTTTGATCCCTGGGTTGGGAAAATCCCCTGGAAAGGGGATGGCTGCCCACTCCAGTATTCTTGCCTGGAGAATCCTACAGACAGAAGAGCCTGACAGGCTACAGTCCATGGGGTCACAAAGAGTCGGGCGTGACCTAGCGACTAACCCAAGAAGGGTGGGTAACTGGAGTGCCTCTGAGCTGTGTGGGCATCACTGGGTGGACCACCTGTGAGCACATGGCTAGTGCAGCCCTCGCATGCTGGCACCTGGAGGTGGGCACACACGCGACCTCTGTGCCCGCTCCCCGCTCTGAGCCCCCGTGTGAGTCCGGGTAACGCCCTGCGCATCTCCCACTCTCTGTGCTGGACGCAGCGTGCCACGTGCTTGCCGTGCTCTCCCCCCAGCCATCCTGGGAGGCAGACGCTGGGATCCCCATCCTGCAGGAGGGAGACTCCTCCACCCACAGACAGCCGGCCTGTCCCCCCATCCCCTCCCCTACTGTTGCTGCAGTCTCTCCCTTTTCTTCCAGCCACCGGTGGCCATGGAGATGAAAGCCATGGATCAATAAAGGACGCTGCTGGTGACTTCTTCGTGCTGCCAAGGTAGGGACTTCACGGTCCTGTTTAAACGTCTCTCTGTGTCCAGAACTTGGCCTCTCACAGTGTTTCTCTCTCAAGTTGGAAGATGGTCACGCCCAGGCCCAGCCTGCTTCCCCGGCTTGGGTCACTTGTTAAGAGACCAGCCTCTCTGTTCTGGGCAGGCTCTGGGGTGCCGGAGGAGAGGAGCCAGCTCTCCTCGGCGTCTGTAGGACGAGGGCGCCTGTATGTGACATTGACCCTGCCTACCTCCTGGCCGAAAGCAACATGAACCACGTACACGGATGACTTACGATGGGGAGAGATGTCTGGTTAGGATGTTATGGCAGCATCATGACGTCAGGGGTGTGGGTTCCTTCTGTTGCCCCGTGGCCTTACTGCTAAGGCGGGTGTTTGGGCGCTGGTTGCTGCGCCCCTCTTCTGGGGAGAAGGGAGAGGCAGCAGGGTACGTGGCAGCTGCCCTTTGCTTCCGCCCCCGGCTCCACGGGGCCTGGGCGCTCTCCATGGCCACTGGTGGCTGGAGCCGTAAGCGCTCTCTCACTGGGGAGGGAGGGAGGTGCGACTGTGGGCCGAGAAATGCGCTGGGCTGCCAGCTCACCCCGAGAGCCTCTTGGGCATCCCGTGGCAGTCACCCCCCAGACTTAGGGGCTGAAGCCTCTCCTGGGAAGCTTGTGAAAGATTCCAAATCTGGGAGCCGTGGTTAAAGAGTTTGTTTTGTAGGTTCGGGGCAGGGCCCAGGAGCCCCCACTTTGCTCACGCAACCCTTACTCCTCATCTGGGAGGTTCTGATAAAGGGGTTAGGGACCCACCTGCTTCTTGGGCTCCAGTCAGAAACCAGGAGGAGGGACGGGGTGTCTGGGGAAACCCACACAACTCACACTCAAGAACGTGAAGCCCCCTGTTTCTCCTCTAGTGAAATAACATGATTCTAACCTGCTTCTTAGACCCCACTGTGGGATCTGTGGAGTGAAAGAAAGCAAGTCAGTTCTCCATTGTAAGAAACAGGGATGAAGTTGGCAAACTAGCCTGTTAATTCTGTGAACAGTCCTCTGAATTAATTCTGGATATTTTTCTAATCTAGGATTCATTCTTTAAAAAGAATAGCTAATGTAGTTTTGCTTTTAACCCTTAAAGCCTGAAATGAGAAAAGGTTTAACAATCTCAAGAGACTCACGCGGCCATTAGAATTGCTTCTCCCATGATTTAAAATAAGTCAGAAAGAAGCCAGGGTATGCAGAGTGCCACAGCAAGTCACGAGGTCTACGGTGACAAACTCTTTGGTCACAAAATTAAGGTAGACTCCTTGAAATATGTCCCAGTTCAAATTCACAGCCAAAAGGCACATGTAAAATAAAAGAGCAAAAGTAAAATGCTAAGGTTATCCTCAAAGCACAAGGACTGTTAAAGAAAAACAGAAAAGAGAGGGAAAATGGTAACACCATCATTCCTTCCTTAACAATCACATCATAAATAACTTCCCCCAGCCAGCAGCAAACTCTTTTCATCCACAGCCTGAAGGCAGAGACCTCATATATTAACTGGGATATTCCACCCTGGTTTGACCACAAGGCAGTGATTATTTAAAAGTGAAGGCTCCTGCTGATGTGTTTTTCAGAGTGAGTCCCCTGTGGGGTTCAGAACAACTGAACACGAGAAAACACGAGAGAAATCACAAGCCCCCCCTTCCCCCCTGCCCATCCTCCCAAGCCGGGCGCAGCCATGGGGCCTTCAAAGGTCACGGCCCTCAGCCTGAGGACCCCAGGTCCTTCCTGGGGCTGGCATCCGGCCACCGCCTGTGAGCTGGCAGTATACGCTCTTGAATATCAGCAAAGAGTGGACGTAGAGGAAAACCCCACCCCATGCAGAGAGGAATGTGAGCCCGGCCTCTGTGCCCGCTGAATTGTTGTCTCAGAACCTCAGGACTCCCGTCCCACTAAATGCACTCAGCCCGCCACCTACCTTCGGGGCCCCCGCTCTGCTGTTGCCCTTGTGAAATGCGAGGAGACGATCTTCACAACCCCAAAGCGTATGTGGCTAGATCGTAATCTCCACAAATCATGTTCTCTTCGCTTGATACCTCAACCCTGCAGAACAGGCCACAACATAGCTTTAAAAGAATAAAAACCATGTGTCTGTTTTCACGATATTTGGACAGAAAGTGTGTGAATCTGAAGTGTGAATACAGTATCTGTTCTCAATGTCTTTTACATGAATTTAAAAAAATTTTAAAGTAATGTTTGTAAGAACTTTTTTTCCCCCTAAGTCAGCATTCTCCCTAGGAATGAGGGCAAAAGTCCTCAGAAGATGTCTTGCAGGAAGGATGGGCCAACCCCAAACACAGGGTTCACTCCCTCAGGCAGAGACTGCAGCCCATCTGTGTCTTCCTTCTGGGCACCCACACTGGTGGGCCAGGCTCTACCTAGTCTGGGAACCTTGCTGCCCCCTGTCTTAAATACCCAGAGCCCATCATAATGGTGCTCAGAGCCCATCAGAATGGCACTGCACGGCTCTTCACGCCTGCATTCACTTGGTTCTGCAGGACTCTAGCAAGTCCTTGAGACAGCACTGCCCATCGGCGTGGGGGCCCCCTGCAGGACTGCAGAGGGACGACCCTTTAGAAAGAAGAGGGGCCGGGTTGTGAGGATCCACTTAATTCATTATCCTCTTGGCTCCTTTTCCAGCATTAGGTTCTTTTCTCATGATCTTTAAAAAAATATTTTTTATTGTGGTAAAAGTCACGAAACATAAAACATACTGTTTTAACTGTATTTAACTGTATAGTTCTCTGGCGCTAAATACATTCACATTGCTATGCCCTTCTCACCATCAGCCTTCTCCTAAATTTCTCACCTTCCTAAACTGAAACTCTGTCTCCATTAAACACTAACCCCCCTCCCCCGACTCCCCAGCCCCCTGGCATCCACCAGTGCACTTTCTGACTATTCTAGGTACCTCTTATATTTTCTCATGATCTTTTAAAAACAACAATGAATAGCGCCCCATACACCCCAGCCAGTGGACAGAAGAGTGGTCTAGACACATCTGGAAGTGACCTGAGCAGGGGGCCCCCCACAAAATAAAGGCAAGATGAGACCCCTCAATAAACGCGTGTAAAAGCATCCGTGGGACTTACAAAGCTTTTTTCCACCAGAGTTCCATCTGTTTATTGCTCCTTAGACAAAGCTATTTCAAACCCATATGGTATACATGAGCCATCCCCAGAGAGGAAAAGATCTCTGTCAGAAGCCTCTTGGGGCAGTGGCCTTGCGCCCTGGCTGGGCCCTGTGGGGGCTGCAGGGGCCCCTCGGGCAGTACTGTGACTGCCCCACTAATTTATTGCCATGATTACTTCTAAATATGAGTAACAGAGTCTGCAATGCCTCTTTTAATAACACTAAAGTCCAGGACTCTTAAGAAAAAACGATTAAGGCCAATGTAGTGTCACAAGATCAGAGACTGTCCATCTCCTTCATGAGACGGGAGACTCTCAGCCGGCTTACGGGGGGTGCCATCCTCAGCTTTATCGGGTGGACGTTCCTTATGAGGTTCGGTGAGTGGAGGAAGAACGGCTGAAAGCAGATTCTCCGAATTCCGCAGCCCTGAAATGAGTTCCCAGCTACGGACCAGGAGCCTCGCATTGCTAGGGCTTCCGGGGGTGGGAGAACAGAGCTGTTCTGCTCAGCTTTCTTGCACAACGCCGGCTTGACTTTGTGTGACCCACGTATTACTTAGGTGGTTCCAATACTGCGTTTTAAAATAATGCTTGGACCTCTGCCCACGTATTAGTTCAGTCTGACTCTGCCGCTCTTGTCTGTAATGAGTCCTGGTGTTTTCGCAGCCAGCATGGCCAGAGGCACGCTAATGTCTCTTGCAGGATGCGGGTCAGCCACGCCTTCATTATTCCTAGTGACTTCAGATCCGAGAGCCTGCCAGAGGGAGGGAGGGGTCTTCTCTCCCCCACTTTCTCTCGAACATAAATACGGATGTTTCACAACCAGACCCTGGCAACCAATCCCTAAAGCCCACATCCATTTCTGGCACTGAGATCTGGAATCCAGGGTGCAGCATGATTAACCTGAGAGGGCGCTGACAGGCATCCAAAGATGAGGGAAAGATTATGCGGACAGGTAGCGCTGAAGACTGGGGTTCAGGAAAAGAGTCACAGTAGATGTGCTTTGAAGGTCGCAGCCGGCCAAAACCTCTGATCTTAGCAGTGTTGCAGCGTCTCTCTTCGTCTTGGGCATGGAGCTGGGGTGGCCAGCTCATCTGTGTTTGTCTTGACCTTTCTTGGTTTCAGCACCGAACACCCTGCGTCCCAGGAGACCCTCCAGTCATAATAAAGATGAGATGCTTGGTTACCCTCCAGGGTGCAGAGGCGTTGGAGATGTAAGTGCACGTGATGCATTTCAAAGAGTGATGTTAAAAATGAATGTTTCTGTTGTGCCTTCTTCCAGGACATGTGTATGTTACTCTCCACTTGTCACTGAAGGAGGAAGAGGCGTTTCAAAAGTGGCACCCTCAGTCCCTGCGCCAGTCAGCGGGACTTCCTGATGCTGGTAGCCTAGCTGTCCTGAGGGCGCGGCACAGACAGCCTTTAGACCCCAGAACATCTCTGGAGACCCCTTCTTAAGGCTGAGCGCCCCTTCCCCAACATGTGCTCCTTCTAAAGAGGACTCAGTGCCGTGCTGTCTGGCTGCTGGCCGGAGCAGACTTTTCAGGGAGCTCAGCTCAAGAAAGCATGGTGTGAGTCCCTTGCGCTCAGCCTCTAAAGAGTTGCCAGTGAAACAAGAAAGTCATTTTTTTCTGAAGATATTTTTGGTGACATGTGTCTGTTTCTTGTGGACGGGTCACCTGCTGAGAAGGACTTGGAAGCAGAGGTGAATTGAATTAAAGAGCCTGCTTTAATTCAGCTTCCATTTGGGGCAAATGCCTCGGAGTGCGGACCCAAAGAGCCATGCACAGCTGCACCTTGGATGGAATGATCACCCCAGAACACGCTCACCCGCTGAGTTATGGAAATGCGGACAGAGGCCTCGATGGGAGATAAACTGCTTGGAGCATCGTGTCCAAATCAGAGGAAACTGCGGACCTTCCTCCAGGCTCAGTTACCACCGTTACTCTGAGGAAGCCTATGCTGAAGCTGGAGAGATGTCTCTCGATCCCCCAGCTTCGTGGAGAGGCACTGCTCTCAGCGCCTTGGAGAGAATGCCACGCCCTTAGCGGAGGACAGGAAGGAAGCGGGAGTGGGTGCTGGGACAGGCCGGGAGAAGCCCCGGGCCCCAAGCACGATCTGTAGTTGGTGGGAATGCAGGGATTTCAGGAGGATGCACCCTGGGAAGGCTGCCCCTTCCTGACCCTCCAGCACCTGTTTCATGGATCAGAGCAGCAAGAGGAGGACAGATACCAAACAGGCCGGAGCACATCATGTAAGTTGGGGCCCAAAACCAAAAATCCACCAGCAGCAGCGGCTCTGAGGTGGGAGAAGGGCTTGAAGAGGAGCAGCGTCTGCCAAGGGTTCTCCTGTGACGACCTTCCTCCTGCTGCTGCGGTTGTAGCTCAAGGCCTTTGGTAACGGCTTGTGTTTCCCGGGGAGCAAGGCTGTGCTGATACAGGCCACAGGGTCTAGGTCTCAGGGAGACTCACACGGTGACACTCCATGAATATCACGGTGTTTGGGAGAAGATTAATGCCGACGACATCAGACGTCTCAGGTGAGGCGGAGAGCACTGGGCATACTTCAGAGGTGCCCCAGGCGTGCAGGCCACTGTGCTCCCAGGGCATGGAGCTGGTCGCAGGCTGGGTGTGTGTGTGTGGGGGGGGCCCTGGTCCAGACCACACACTCCTGGATGCTGCTCCTGCTGGGACCTATGCTGAGGGACAAGCTGGCCCCTTGGTGGGGGGGCAGAGTCCTCTGGGAGTTGTGGAGTGAGTCCATGGGCAGGGAGTGGCTCTCCAAGTGGCAGGACCCACAGCGCCCACACTTGAGAGCAGCCTGTGGGCTGTGCTGCCATCCTGGTGGACCAGGAGGCAGAGGAGCAGAGCCTGAGGGCGTGGAGGCCCTGTTACATCCCTGTCCTCAGGGTCTCTTACCCTAACAGCAAGGTTTTATTTCGCTGGTGCTAGCACAGCTGAGTTCTCTTTCAACTCTCAGGAGTGGGGAGGGGCAGGAGGAAGACCCTCAGCTCAGTTCCTTCCAAGGACGCACCAGAGTCATGATAACAGAGAGAACACTCCCTCTGGGGAAGACGTCAAAGAGCAGGATGGCTCTTCTAGCATCAGGGGTGTAGAGCAAGGGAGGTGGGGAGGAGGGGCAGAGGCATGATCTGACCTGAGCGCATGCCCCCAGCGGGTGACACACAGTGGGAGGGGACGTCACAGATGCAGAGTCCCCCTGGAGGAGTGAGGGGTTCCAGCCATTCATCGGGCACCCCAGCCCTGGGGACCTGCACCAGGATGATGAGCTGCTCAGCTGGGTCTGAGAAGCAGCAGGGCTCAGGACAGGAAAGCCGGAGGGTGGTGGGAAGCTGGGAGTTCACTCCTAAAGGCCAGGCACGTGCTCACTCCCCTGAGTCCCAGAATGGGGGCAGCAGAGAAGCACCTGGTGCCCCACCCCCCCAGCTCCTGCCAGCCCCTCACCCTGACCACGGAAGCCCCTGTGGATCTGGGGAGGCCCCTGCCTTGCTGGGCTCCAGCTCTAACCCTACTCGGCCCCCATCAAGGCGGTGGCCACAACTCCATGAAAACGCTTGGCCTGCACTCGCTTCACTTCCCAGCCTTCTTTCAAAGCCACCAGCACACACAGTCTGCACAGGGCACTCCTGCCCAAGCACACACGCTCAGACAGGGAGAGGTGACCGCCTACCTTGTCCACAGAGACAGAGAAAGTCAGATAAATGAGGGGGCTGGGGAGTGCATTCCAAATGAAAGAACAAGATAAAACTCCAGAAAAAAAAAAACACACACACAAAACTCTAATGAAACAGAGGTAGGTAATTTACCTGATAAAAAGTTCAACAATCATAAAAATGCTCACTGAACTTGGAAGAAGTACAGAGGAACACAGGACTTCAACAAAGCATCAGAAAATACGAAACTTTCCTGGTATAGAATCTGCCTCTCAATGCAGGGGACCGGGGTTGGATCCCTGGTCTGGGAAGATCCCACATGCCTCAGAGCAGCTAATCTGGTGTGGCACAGTTGCTGAGCCTGTGCTCCAGAGCCTGTAAGCCACAACTAGTGAGCCCACGAGCAGGGACTCCTGAAGCCTGCTCACTGCAACTGCTGAGCCCACGAGCTGCAGCTGCTGAAGCTCATGAGCTCTGGAACCCATGCTCTGTAGCCAGAGTGGCCAGCCACTGGACTGAGAAGCCCGTGTGCCATAACTAGTGAGTAGCCCCCGCCCTCCACAATTAGAGAGCACCCATGCAGCTTTCAACAAGGCCCTGAGCACCACCAACAAATAAAATTAATTAATTTTAAAAAAGAAAAAATACAAAGAAGACCCAATCAGAGCTGAAGAACACAGTCCCTGAAATGAAAAACACACTGCAGGGAATCAAGAACAGCTTAGATGATACATTAGAAATCAGTGGGGAAGAGTAGAAATCCCCCAGTCACAAGAGCAAAAAGGGAACAAGACCTAAGAACAATGAGGATCATTTAAGGAGCAATGTTAGCAACTCGTGTTAGCATGAGAGGCTTTCTGGAAGGAGAAGAGAGTAAGAAAGGCAGGGAACACATTTGACATACGAGTGGCTGAAAACTTCCCTGACTGGAATGGAAGCAGACATGTAGGTGTAGAAAGCACAGCGTCCCAAACAGGACAAACTCAAAGGGATGTACACCAAGCAATGGTATAATTAAAATGGCAAAAGTGACAGAATTTTAAAGGCTGCAATAAAAAGCAAAGAGTCAACTATCCCCCCATAAAGCTAATAGCTGATTTTCCAGCAGAAACTCTGCAGCCAGAAGGGAGTGGCGGCGTACTAAAAGCGTTAGAAGGAAAAAACCCTAAAACCAGGAACAGTCTACCCAGCATGTCCATGCTGATTTTCAAAGAAACTGAATACAACAAGCATTCAAACTGAAACATGTGTTCACTTCTGCCTGTCTCACTGGTAAGGGTTCAGACAACTTCCACTTTACAGTCAAGAAGGTGGCAGAAGAGCTTTGCTTCCAGGAGTAAGAGCTAGTACAATCTTCACAGAGGGCACTGTGACCATTATTACAGGAGTTTAAAATGTATCTACTCTTTCATTGAAAAAAAATTACATTCCTAGAGGTCTGTCCTAAGAAAAAGGCTAAACCTTCAAACATGTACCACCACCTATGTTAGTATTTGCAGAGCAAAAATGTCCGAACACCCAGCTATAAGCAGTAAACGCCTCTGGTGGCAGGGATTCCCTTTTCATATATTTTAAGCTACCTAAAACGTTTTATGAGATGAAAAGTCTTTTTCCAGTTTTGGGGGACAGTGGTGCTGAGGTCCAATGGTAGTGGGTGCAGAGCCGGGGGTCGGTTAGGGCTCTGACGGGCACTGGGGCCCAGCCCCCGCGCTCTGCAGGCCCATCTTTGGCCCAGCGGCCTTGCCTGTCTGCTGCTCATTTTCTTAGATTCCAAGGCTGGCCTCCACGCCAGTCTTCAGGTCCTCTTGCCTCCACACTGGCCGGAGCCCTGACTTCACACTTAGCTCCCTGCAGGTTTGGGACCCTCCCTGCAACGCGGACAGCCGCCTGGCTCCTGAGCCCTGGGGGGAACGGCCGTGCTGGGAGGCTCTGACTTATGCGGACTTGCCTGGAGAACTTGTTACAGAGACACTTTCCATTCCCAGAGGTTCTGCCTCTGGTTGAGCCAGGGGCCCGGCATCTCTCAAATGAATCCGGTAGCAGTCAGGCCCGAGTACCTTGCCACCAGGGACTGAAATCAGGGCCCAGGCCAGAGCACAAGGGAGATTCTTGAAGGACTTGTGACGACTGCTGGACATCCCAGAGGGTGGGTCATGGCCTGCTTGATCTCCAACACAAACATTCTCAGCTTCAGAAGGCATCCAATGCAGGATTTCAAATGAACATAGGATGAAACTGGCGCTGGGCTGCTTTTCTCTCTCCTGATGGCCAGAGTGGACACTGGCAGCCACACAGACATCTGACCAGCACGAGGCTGTGTTTCCATTTCTGGGAGCAGCACAGCTCTGCAGAAGCAAATCAGCTGAGAGCTGGTTAATCCTCTGTTTGCCTGGGGTCCAGTAGCCTCACTGAGCTATGCCTGAGTCTTGGCTGAGTCACCAGCAAGGACACAGTTGGCAGCAGGTGCGGCCCCAGGACAGCTCTGCCCAGTCGCTACAACAGGAATTCTCAGAGACATGCACTTCCTTCAACCTCTTCCCTATTAATCACGCACAGTCAGTTCAGTTCAGTTCAGTTGGTCAGTCATGTCCAACTCTTTGCGACCCCTTGGACCACAGCACACCAGGCCTCGCTGTCCATCACTAATTCCTGGAGTCTGCTCAAACTCATGTCCATTGAGTCAATGATGCCATCCAACCATCTCATCCTCTGTCATCCCCTTCTCCTCCTGCCTTCAATCTTTCCCAGCATCAGGGTTTTTTCTAATAAGTCAGCTCTTTGCAGCAGGTGGCCAAAGTATTGGAGTTTCAGCTTTAACATCAGTCCTTCCAATGAACACCCAGGACTGATTTCCTTTAGGATAAGGACTGGTTGGATCTCCTTGCAGTCCAAAGGATTCTCAAGAGTCTTCTCCAACATCACAGTTCAAAAGCATCAATTCTTCTGTGCTCAGCCTTCGTTATAGTCCAACTCTCACAGCCATACATGACTACTGGAAAAACCATGGTCTTGATAAGATGGACCTTTGTTGGCAAAGTAATATCTCTGCTTTTTAATATGCTGTCTAGTTTGGTCATAACTTTCCTTCCAAGGAGTAAGCATCTTTTAATTTCATGGCTGCAATCACCATCTGCAGTGATTTTGGAGCCCCCCCAAAATAAAGTCAGCCACTGTTTCCACTGTTTCCCCATCTATTTCCCATGAAGTGATGGGACCAGATGCCATGATCTTCGTTTTCTGAATGTTGAGCTCTAAGCCAAGTTTTTCACTCTCCTCTTTCACCTTCATCAAGAGGCTCTTCAGTTCTTGACTTTCTGCCATAAGGGCGGTGTCATCTGCATATCTGAGGTTATTGATATTTCTCCTGGCAATCTTGATTCCAGCTTGTGTTTCATCCAGCCCAGGATTTCTCATGATGTACTCTGCATATAAGTTAAATAAGCAGGGTGACAATATACAGCCTTGACATACTCCTTTTCCTATTTGGAACCAGTCCGTCGTTCCATGCCCGGTTCTAACTGTTTCTCCCTGACCTGCATACAGGCTTCTCAAGAGGCAGGTCAGGTCGTCTGGTGTTCCCATCTCTTTCACAATTTTCCACAGTTTATTGTGATCATGCACACTATTGATATTCATACTGTGACACTGTAAATTTCGCTTTATGGAAACAGCCCCTCTGCTCCCTGCAGACTCTTTGTGCCTCCACCAGGCACAAAGCGCCCATGCGTCCGGCTCTTCTTTTGTCATGTCTAGAGATGCTACGACTCAGAAGCTCGTCCATCATTTTGTCAGAGTGCTGGGCTTATTGTTAAGCCAGCCGTGCGGTGATTTCAATTAATAAGATTTTATGAGATTTCTCTAAAGGATTTCCTAAAGGAAATTCACCCTGAATATTCATTGGAAGGATTGATGCTGAAGCTGAAACTCCAATAGTTTGACCACCTGATGTGAAGAGCCGATTCATTGGACAAGACCCTGAAGCTGGGAAAGATTGAAGGCAGGAGGAAAAGGGGATGACACAGGATGAGATGGTTGGGTGGCATCACTGACTCGGTGGACATGAGTTTGAGCAAGCTCTGGGAGTTGGTGACAGACTGGGAAGCCTGGTGTGCTGCAGTCCATGGAGTTTCACAGAGCTGGACACGACTGAGCGACTGAACAACAACAATGAGATTTCTCTGGTGCTGAGACTCCTCCTTTGATTGGCTGCCAGTCTTGTCTAAACTAAATTAGAACCCAGGAGCATACGGATGGTGGGTGTGGGGTTTGCTCTGGTCCCTGTGACAGTCCGAGATGACAGGGATGTCTGGTTTGGTATCTGCAGGCATTGTTGTTCCTCTGGGTTTCCATGGCACTGCTGGGGTCACTGTCCCACCCCCAGCTCCCTGGAACTTGTCAGCTGCCCTGACCTTCCTCCCCTCCTTGTTCCCATCACAACTCTCATGACCTTGTTTCTAAAGGAGGAGTTTTTGTGTAAGGTTAGAAACATCTACCCTGCTTCATTGACTAAGATACAGCCTTTGACTGTGTGGATCACAGCAAACTGGAAAATTCTTGAAGATATGGGAATACTAGGCCACCTTACCTGCCTCTGACAAAGCTGCATGCAGGACAAGAAGCAACAGTTATAACTGGACATGGAACAACAGATTGGTTCAAAAGTGGGAAAGGAGTACATCAAGGTTGTATATTGTCACCCTGCTCGTTTAACTTAAATGCAGAGAACATCATACGAAATGCTGGGCTGGATGACTCACAAGCTGGAATCAAGATTGCCGAGAGAAATACCGACAACCTCAGATATGCAGGTGATACCACTTTATTGGCAGAAAGTGAAGAGGAACTGAAGAGCCTCTTGATGAAGGTGAAAGAGGAGAGTGAAAAAGTTGGCTTACAGCTAAACATTCGGGCCTCCCTGGTAGCTCAGTGGTAAAGAATCTGCCTGCCAGTGAAGGAGACACAGGTTCAATCCCCGATCCAGGAAAATCCCACATGCCTCAGAGCAACTAAGCCCGTGCACCACAACCACTGACTGACTGTGCTCTAGAGTCCAGGGGCCACCGCAACTGAGCTCAGGCACCACAGTTACGCTCTGGAGCCCACGCTCTGCAATACGAGAAGCCCATGCACTACAGCTAGGGAGCAGCCCCCACTCCTGGCAACTGCAGAGACGCCTGCGCAGGAGTGAAGCCCCGGTCTAGCCAGAAACGAAGAAATAACCTCAGCATTCAAAAAGCGAAGATCATGGCAGCCAGTCCCATCCCTCCATGGCAAATAGATGGGGAAACGATGGAAGCAGTGACAGACTATTCTCTTGGGCTCCAAAATCACTGCGGATGGTGACTGCAGCCATGAAATTAAAAGATGATTGCTCCTTGGAAGAAAAATTATGACAAACCTAGAGAGTATATTAAAAAGCAGAGACATAACTTTGCTGACAATGGTTCATTTAGTCATAACTATGGTTTTTCCAGTAGTCATGTATGGATGTGAGAGCTGGACCATAAAGAAGACTGAGAGCCAAAGAATTGGTGCTTTTGAACTGTGGTGTTGGAGAGGGCTCTTAAGATTCTCTTGGACAGCAAGGAGATCAAACCAGTCATTCTGAAAGAAAATCAATCCTGAATATTCATTGGAAGGTCTGGTGCTGAAGCTCCAATACTTTGGCCACTTGATGCAAAGAGCCAGGTCATTGGAGAAGACCCTGATGCTAGGAAAGATTGAGAGCGAGGAGAAGGGGACGACAGAAGATCAGATGGTTGGATGGCATCACTACCTTAATGGACATGAATTTCAGTAAACTCAGGGAGCTGGTGATGGACAGGGGAGCCTGGCGAGCTGCATCCACGGGGTCACAAAGGGTCAGAGAGGACGTAGTGACTGAACGGCATGAAGTGCCTAACGCAGAGTAGCGATCACCAGACTGTGTTCCATGAGTGACTCCACGAGGTGGCTCTGGATGGAGAGGATTTCCTGCCTGAGGACGTGTGGGGAACGCTGCAGTCTCCGCTCTGCTAGGGATTTACAGGGTGCATCAGCACAGTCCACTCTCTGCAATGTCAGCAACTGGAAAAACAAAAACTGTTTGCCTTTAATCCCAATGCTTCCCAGACTACTGGGTTGGCCAGAAAGTTCGTTATTTTTGTTAGCTGGAAAACATCAAATGAACTTTTTGGCCAACTCAGTACTTTGACCTTCGGATACTTTTTGGCATCCTGGGACATTTGGGCAAGTATTGCGGGAGACCAGCTCCACCACACTGAACAGGCCCCCTAAGCTGGTGAAATCTATGGGCCTCGTATATAATGAAGGAATAATAGTAGCCTGTAGTGGGAATTACTCTAAAAATCAGAAGAAACACCCTAAGGAAAACACAAAGGCAAACCTAAACAGAGTTAACATGGAGATTTCTTATATTCTACAAAAAAAAGTTTTTTCCTATAATTATTGATAACAAATAGAATGTTATTGATAAAATTGTACATAATTGTACATAATTACTGTAATTAACTGGGCACATTTTCATCTGAAGGACAGGCGGTTACTCTCTTGCAGCTCTACTCCGGAGCAAATCGATAGCCTTAAAAAGACTTCAGGACACGAAGTCCCCTACGTAAATATTCTCGGACGATGAACAGACTGCTGCTGTTTCTTCCCTCAGGAAGATCAGTCCTGAGAGCCTGTGAACTGGAGCTGAGGCAGGTCAGGAGGTGTGTCCGCAAGAAGGCGGATGGGAACCAGGAGTGTGCAGGCGGCTCTGGGCTGCACAGGCTCTCACCCCACAGTCAGCACGCCACTGGAGGCCAGCCTGGACTCGATGGGAGCGGAGTCCCCACCGAGGGTGGCTCAGGAAGACCTGCACGCCACAGCCTGGTTTTAACACGGAACCCCCGAAGCTGCCCTCCAGGAACCACAGTTTTCTGCGGCTCCATGGCTGTTAACAGCTCCTCACTCTAATTTTTCTTCCAGCATCTGAGGTGACCGAGAAGGCCCATACAGGCAGGGCGGGGAGCAGAGCTGAGCTGCTGGGGTTGAGTCGGGGGTGACCCACCTGCGCCTCCACTTCTGGAGCCCCATCTGGTGGGGCTGCCTCCCCACTCAGTGTCTCCGGATGGCTGGAACAGCCTCCAGAAACTCCCCTGGAATTCAGTTTCTCTGGCTCCTGAACACATGCCCCTCACGGCACTTGTCACCTGGACACAGCTGTGTGTCCCCCTGCCACTGCCCATCCTGGACACCAAGCGTGTGCAGCGGGAGGAGTGTGTTCTCCCGTGCTCGCTGTGTGGCCCGTCTCAGCGCTTGCAGATGTTCGAGGCGGCCGCACCGACACCTGCAGGCTCGCCCTGGCTACAGGGTCCCTGTCCTGGGCTCTGACGTCCCCACTGTCTGTCTCTGCTCCTCCTGCCGTTGGAGACCTGAGGGCAGAAACAAGGGAGGGCTGAGCGCCTGGAGGCCCAGGCTATGCAGACAGGGCAGTGCTGCGCCCCAGGCCAGCGGGGAGGTGCTCCGCCCCAGGCCAGCGGGCAGGGGCAGTGGCCAGGGCCCCCTCACCAGGAAGGGAGCCAGGCAAGACCCCGGGCCAGGTCGCGTGATGGCCGAGGCCGTGCTTCACTGCACACCCGCTGTGCCCTTGCACGGACCTTCTCTAGCTCATGTTGACTGAAGCTTGTTCAGTTACCCACAAATGCATCCTCCTCTCTGTTCAGATCAGGCAACTGAGGCCTGAGGGAACCCAAACAGAGGACAGATGTGGTGGGCCTTCCTCCCGGGTCATGTTCAGCTCCAGGGCTTCTCAGCGTGGCCCCCGGTCAGTGCTGGCAGTGCCAAGGCCTGGCTCTTCCTCACCAGCTGGGCGTGGCTCCGCTTCTCATGTGGAGGAAGAGTCACTGCTCTGGGGGTGTGGGGAGAAGAGGGACCCCGCCTACAGCTGGTGGGAACAGAAACCCGTGCAGCCACTATGGAGAACAGTGTGGAGGGTCATCAAAAAACCGGAGTTTCCGTATGATCCAGCGATCCCACTGCTGGGCACAGACCCAGAGAAAACGCTAATTGCAAAAGATACGTGCACCCCAGTACTCACTGCAGCAGGTCACAGCAGCCAGGATATGGAAACAACCTAACTGTCCATTAGCAGATGAACGGCTAAAGACGATGTGGTACATATATACGATGGAATATCACTCAGCCATGAAAGAATGAAACAATGCCGTTTGCAGCAACATGGGTGGGCTGAGAGATTATCATACTAAGTGAAGTAGGAGAGACAAGTATCATATGATTTCACTTAGGTGTGGAATCTAAAGAACTGATACAAATGAACTTATTTACAAAAGCAATAGACTCACAGATTTTGAGAACAAACTTATGGTTGCCAAGGGGAAGTAGGGGAAAGATAAACTGGGAGTTTGGGATTAACAGATACTATATACAAAATAGATAATCACCAAGGACCTATTGTATAGAAACAGAAAATATACTCAGTATTTTGTAATAACCTATAAAAGATATAAAATAATATCCTATAAAAGAAAAGAATATGAAAAATTATATATATATAAAACATTCACTTTGCTACCCACCTAAAGATATCACAACATTGGGAATCAGGTACAGGCCAATTAAAAAAAAAAAAAAGAAAGGCCACTGCCTCTAACACACTTGGACTGAGCTGACACTCCCGAGATGCTCTGGATCACAGTGGCCACGAGCCGCCTTGCTGACCTGCCGCTACTGGTACCCCCGAACAGCCCTGCTCTGAAACAACCCATCCTGTCTCCTCCAGTCTGTCAGGCTACAGACACATGCGCTGGATCTTTTATTGTTTATAAATAAATAATGCGTCAAAAAGCTAGAATTTTTGGACCTAGGTTGTAACCAGCTAAGCATATTTTAAAACGGAGAAGGAAGGAAAGAGAGGGTTCATGGCAAATCCAAACTTGCAGAAGGGAGAAGGAGTGAGACAAAGGAAGCGGTGATAAATCGTGATTTCTCAATACCCTTGCATCATGTACAGGAGTCAGGGAAGGACGCTGTTGGCCAGGCTCTCCCCAGGCGGAGCTGACTCTGCATCACGACACTACACCCTTGCTCAGGAGTCAACGTCTGCTTTGCAAGGAAGACCCCCTCCAGTGTTCCAGAATACACCCACTACTCTCCCGAGACAACCCAAGGCTCCCAGCCTCCAGTCCCCTAGGAGCCACCAGTCACAGGGTGGGTCTTCCTTATATCCTCTGCTGGATTGTGACGACATAATAATTATCCTGGTTTCTGAACAGAAGAACTTAACACATCCTGCCCACCCAACCATCATGGCTTTTTACTCTGACAAATAAACCCTGACAAATACTGAGTTTACTTTTGTCCTCGAGTTGGGTCACAAGGTTGAGATGAATACAGAGTGAGCAGAAACAAAACCCCAAATGACAGAGAAGGGTCAGAAGAGGGGCTGGCTGTTTCCAAGTGGAGCTTCTCCAGGGGATGAGCTTCTATTTAACGTTTGGAAAAGATGTGCCTGAAAGGAGAAAGTGGTGATTTATGCAAGAGAAGTCACGGAAATAGTTTTTGAGCAGAGATTTAAAATATTTTTATTATAAAAATCAAATGTTTTGTTTTGCAAAGGGAGGAAATAGTACCAAAGTATACAAATATTTATAAGTAGAAATCCTCTATCCTCTTAGTCCAAGCCACAGAAGTGGCCTCTATAAGTATGATGATACGTGCTTATGCAGAAACTGTCTACATAAATGTATTTATATATAAACTCTATTATGGCTGAATTACATGTGGATGGATGTGTGTGTGCTGTCATGTCTGACTCTGTGTGACCCCATGGACTATAGCCCACAAGACTCCTCTGACCGTGAGATTTCCAGGCAAAATATGGGAGTGGGTTGCCATTTCCTCTTCCAGGGGAGCTTCCCAACCCGGGGATTGAACCGCGTCTTTTGCATCTCCTGCACTGGCAGGCGGGTTCTTTACCAGTAGTGCCACACATATACCGGTTTACAACTGCCTTTTTTCAATTAAAATATAATTTGTACACCTATCTCTGTATCTATCTATATATCCATCCATCCATCCATCCATCCACCCATTTATCTGTCTGTTATCTATCCATCCATCCATCCATTTCTCTCTCTCTGTATCTAGCTATCCACACATAACTTATTCTGATCATGGTACAACTATCCATAACTGATTTGACCAGTCCTCTACTGGTACTTGGAATGTTTCCATTTTTTTTTGTCTCTTCCATTCTTGTACATTAATTTTCATCCCTGTGGGAGTCCACCTTCCGAGTGAATTACTGGGAGCGGAAAAGTGGGCTCCAAGGTGAAGTGATTCATAACTGTGGCCAATCCTGCCAAGTTCTCCTCCAAATACAGGACCAGCATTTCTGTCTACAGTGAGCTGATCAAACTTCAGCTCAGATCCCTCACTTCCACAGGATTCTCCCATAGCCTGGAATCTTGAAATGTGTAGCTGTTTCTATTATTTTTGTGAAATTAGCAAAGTAAGATATTTTAACTATAATTGGTGGTGATTCCCCTGCCATCATACCCCTCACCTGGCAGGTGGAATTGAGAGAACTGGGGGGCATTTGGGGCCAGGCTTAAAGGAAGCTGAGTTGGGAATATGCTATTTTAGGTCAAATTGGTAAAGACCTTTCACTCTGACTGGTGAGCTCCTTCTCACTCCTAGGGCCCCTTCAAAGGCTCCGCACAGAGCAGTGAACCTCCCTCCTATGGGTAAGTCTCCAGCACTTGGTCACAGTGCCCCGCCCCCGCAGCGTGACACAACATTACAGCGTAATGTGTTCTGTGCTTGCTTCCTCCACCACGTTAAAGCAGGAGCTTCTGCAGGTGGAGCTGTGTCTCGTCCATCTTTAAATCCACAGAACCCAGTGTGGGGTTTGGCGCTAACAGGACATTCTTGTGGCGTGTGCGCAAGATCTTGAAATATGATTTAAAGGGAGGATCAAGTGGTACACCCGAACCACCAGGAAATCTTACCACAGGCACGTTTATCACTGTGTAAGTGGGTGTGGGTAGGTGGTGGTGACTGGCCACAGAATGCTCTGTTGAGGGTGTGGAAGTAAAACCTGCAGGGCAGAATCTCACATCCAGGTGTCTCAGACCTGTGTCCCGGGACTGAGGGCACCCGCATTCTCTCTCCTGCTCAAGGATATCCCCCAGAATCTGGAGACAAGGGCTCGATTCACTAGAAACAGGAAATTCACTGTTTATTCACTATAAACTCGTTTACTCCAATACAATCATCTTTTACATAAGTGAAACTGCTAATATCTAGAGAGGCATGATATTGGCATCAAAATAACAGTACACACTTTAATAAATACTCAATCATATAATTACACGTAGAAAATGTCTTGGATAAAGGCCTCTAAGTCTTTGAACTGTATATGGCAAGTGATGTGATCTGCAGAGGAAAGCAGATGCTGGTGGGAGTTGGGGGTGGGGGGCCACATCACATACTTCTGGTGTCATCCCATCTGTTTATTTCCCAGTACAGACCTTCTCAGGGTGGGGTGGGGTTTCTTAGGTGGCATTAGTGGTAAAGAATCTGCCTGCCAATGCAGGGGATGCAAGGGACACAGGTTCAACTCCTGAGCTGGGAAGATTCCCCTGGAGAAGGTAATGGCAAGCTGGAAAATTCCATGGACAGAGAAGCCTGGCGGGCTATAGTCCATAGGGTCACAAACAGTTGGACATGACTGGACAACTAAGTGTGCACACACACACGCACACCCATGCAGTCCTTCTTAGTAAATCCCTGTGCTCTAGAGGTACGAGTTTCTCATTTACTCTTGCCTTCCTCTTACCTGCTTTCCTCTGCGGAGCACAGTGGAGTTGGGGAGGTTAAAATAACCTGGTATTACTTGGTTCTAGACCTGCCCACTGACAGTGATTGTTAAGGAACCCACATTTTTCAGGAGCCTCTCCACGCAGACCAGGGAAGGAAGGAAGTCATTAGTTCTCTAATAGCTTCTCGTCCAGTCTGCTCATCCACACCTTCGGCTCACCCGGCATTCACCCGGGAAAGTGAGCCCCACAACGACAAGTTCAAAGGTATTCAACCTCTAGCCATAGGAATAGATAATTCACAGACTTGGAATGGATAACTCTCTAGGAAGATTCTGTTCATTGGGATTCCTCTTTGAAAGTCTGAAGTCCAGGAAAGTTTCTACAGAGAGTTAGTTAGATTTCCTCTGTCGTGATCTACTTGAATGTACTAGAGATTAATACTGTCTGCTCAGTGTGGGACAGCTTCAAATACAGATACATCACAGGACACACAACTTCTAAGTTGTTACTGACAGATTTTAGAAGCGTATTGTCAGGTATTGAATGTCCAGTTGACACCAGCTGTACATAAGATCTTCTCAGTGACGTCTGTGCGTTCATTGGTAACATAGCACAACTGAGGACCGGCGAGGTCAATCCATTCATCGAAGGTTACAGAACAGAGCCTGCATTCAAATCCAAGCTGGTCTGACCCCAAATGCCTGCCCTTCCCACTATGGGGGTTTCATTACGTTCTATACAAGCTGATAGTGCATCCCTTCTTGTGTTACAGACATCTGCAGATATTTTATAGGATGGTGGATCCCTCTCCCCTCACTGACCCCTGCTTTTTAAGATGACTCCTTAAATAGCACCCTGCTTGCCCGGTATAGTAACTAAGCAGCCAGGAACAAAGGGTCCCTTTGGGACCAGGGCTGGGCTTGCCCCACTCTTTCTATTTCCGCCTCCCTTGCTTACACCCAGCACCTTTCTTCACTGCCACTTACCCCATCAAGTAACTCCTTCCCTATCTGCTCTTTTGTCAAAGCTTCTGCAGTTCTTCAGAAATAAACACACAATTCCTTTTCCTGTAACTTCTACTTCTATATTTTCATCTATTAGTCCACCAGTTTCCCCCAGGTGACTGAGAAATATTGGAGAGCCAAGAACAACCCACCTAAAACCAGGGGCTGCAAACACCCCACACTCTGAACCACACAGACAGCACCACTCTCCAAGCTGTTCTAGACCCATCTAACTCAGCATCTTTCCAGAAGTGCAGCATTTCTGAAAAATAGTTGAAAAAGTCCCCTTTATGTCTTATGATCTTTAATGCCTCTCCCTGCATCTACTTTTTCATCTCAAACTCACATGTCCATAAACAGGCCCCAGCATATCAAATTAGGTGGGCTTTTGTGATGCACCTGCTCCATAAACATGTTTTCTTTTATTTATTTAGCTGCACTGAGTCTTAGTCGCAACATGCAGGATCTTAATTGCTGCACACCGACTCTCTAGTTGTGGCGTGTGGGCCTCATAGCTGTGGCGTGGGCTTAGCTGCTCCACAGCATGTGGGATCTTAGTTCCACAACCAGGGATCGAACCCGGGTCCTCCGCATCACAAGGTGGGGTCCTAGCCACTGGACCACCAGAGAAGTCCCTCCATGATTTCTAATAGCACATTCTGGTTCCAAGAACCAACTGACCAGTAAACTAAGACATTAGGTCTTAAAATCGGGGACCCATGTGTCCTCTTTCAGCAGAGATTCACGTTTCCATTCTGATGGTCTGTGGACGACGGATTTGCTCTCAAGCTTTCTCTGCCCCTGACCCCCTGCTACCGTTTCTGGGAAGATGATACGCTGCCGACAGGGCCCTGCAGGGAAGTGCTGAGGGGCACACGGAAGCCAGCATGGGCTCTGGCTGTCTCTTTCAGATCTAAACTTCTGATTATCCTGATATTATCTGTGCCATCTTTCCTTTGCTCTTGCTTGGTGACTGCTCATCATTTTCTTACACAGAGCACTTTTCTGGGCTGAGAAGTGCCCTGAGGAGGAAAATATGCTAAGCCATCCTGCTCCCTCCCTAGACTTGCAGCAGACCCAGTGAGGGGAGCTGGCGAGAGGAGGCCCCTGTGTTTGGAAGAATCCAGGAACTTTCAACTGTGGTTGG
This sequence comes from Budorcas taxicolor, assembly GCF_023091745.1. NCBI lineage: Eukaryota > Metazoa > Chordata > Mammalia > Artiodactyla > Bovidae > Budorcas > Budorcas taxicolor. The sequence goes on along the minus strand of NC_068917.1, from coordinate 4,029,650 downwards.
AAAAAAGCTCAGTTAGAAGAGACGTTGCTAGCGAGGAGACAGAAAACCTTCTGAAGGTGTGAGAGTCCCTTAACCATAAACATTTAAACGCTGGAGGCACTGCAGTGCGAGTCGCTCAGTCGTGTCTGACTCTGTGACCCCATGGACTGTAGCACCCCAGGCCCCTCTGTCTATGGGATTCTCCAGGCAAGAATACCGGAGTGGGTTACCATTCCCTTCTCCAGGGGATCTTCCCGACCCAAGGATCAAACCTGGGTCTCCTGCATTGCAGGCAGAATTTTTACCATCTGAGCCACCCCAAGGAAGCCCTGAACAATGGATATGATGATTTTAAAAAATCCAACAGAGCCTATAAAATAAACTTCACAGAGCAGATTATCAGGGAGGCAGTCGTTTCACTGTGTGTTATACTATGCTGAGTCTCTTGCAGTAGTTTTTGATTGGCTGACTATGTTTCAAAGGAAGGGGGCAACAATACTGCATTTCGCTCGGCTGAACGTCTCAGAAGCAGAGCCTCTGTTCCTGTGCGGGTGTGGTGTCGTTCACCCTTCTAGATGTGGGGGCGTCTTCTGAATGTTACCGCTCAGCTCTGTCTGGACAGTGGCCTCGAGTCCTGTTCAAGTCTGGTCCTGCAGGGCATTGCCTCACATGCCACACCAGCACTGTTCTTTATCCCTTGGCTTCAAGACAGAACAGATGAAGTTAGAAGAGACACACGCTCTGGATAAAAACGAATTTTAATAACTACTATGTCGACAACAATGATCTGATGTCAAAGGAATAAGCCATGGCAGATGAGCTAATGTCAGATGGTGAAACGGAGTGAGACATATTAACTTGGTTTTTTTTTGCTGCAACTGGGCCATCTCCACGCAGTGGAGTTCCTGAATTTTGGAACAGATCAACTTAAGCAAGTAATCACACACAAATGTAGGGTTGATGTTGTTGAGTGAATTTCCCAGGTTGTACTCAGGGGTGAGGTGAGGTTCTGTGAAAGATTGTTTATACTGGTGATGAGAAGGATTCTACAGTAGCCATGCTTGTGATTACCTTTTGTGGAGAGTCTTCCGGAGCCCAAGATACATTGTTATTTAAACCTGTACCTCTAATTTTCAACCCAGGTTTATAGGGAGAGGTTATGCTCCCTCTTCATAAATTGGGAAATCCAGGCTTAGAGGGAATCAGGACCCACTTAGAATTCCATGGAGGGTATCTGACTCACTGGGATTTAAACTCATCACCTGACTACGATACCGTGTGCTTTTTGTACCTTGATGCAGACTCAGACTATTACTCGAATCTCTCTGATGCCCTTGTGTGGAGGCAATGTTGCAGTGATTCTGCTGGCAGAGGCTATGGTGTGATGGAGAGTAAGCCTTCCTAGACGCCTCCGGCTGAAGAGAGGGATCTCCTCCTTTGCCCCACACTGTGCTCCACGAAGCACGGTCCTTCTTCACTGAAGTCTGGTTTGCTTAATGAGCAATTACGTTAGTTATCACCAGTTCAGAGTGCTATAAACATTTCTTACCAGTCCAGCTGGCCCCTGGCACGTCCTGTCCCGGTGGCCCGGGGTGGTCTCCAGGCATCACCCCTGACTCCCCCTGAGAAATGACTCAGAGCCATGTGCCCCGGGACCGAGAAGGCGCTGACCATGTGATCGGGAAGGCACTGACCAGCTGACCAAGGAGGCGCTGACCATGTGACCAAGAAGGCGCTGACCATGTGACCGGGAAGGCACTGACCACGTGACTGGGAAGGCGCTGACCAGCTGACCGAGAAGGCGCTGGCCACGTGACGGGTAACAGATGGTATGGATTAGTGCTGTGCCATTAAAGCACAGAAAGTCAGTGCCACCCTCATGGGTCCCTGATGATTTTACACCAGGTTGGCAGTGAAAGTCTTAGAATTTCTCTAGGGAAGAGTGCTATTTGTTGGACAAGCTTAAAATATACAGTGGAGGCCAACTGATGTGGAGACTGTGAGGGGTTAAGACTTCTAGAGAAAGAGCCAGGAGCGAAGGTTTCCACTCCTGAAGGGGTCAGCAAACTCTCCCCTGGATGGCACTTGGTGCACATGAACATCCTTGTAAAAACTCGTGAAAGGCTGCTTTTTACAGCCACGGGTCCAGAGAGCAGCAGCACGCATGTGTGTAGAACAGAAGCAAAGGGGATCATGAGAGAAAAAGCAAGGGGTTGTCAGATGCCTCCAGGGGTGTTGGCCTCCACAGGCCTGGCACCAGGAGCCCTTGAAGTGTGATCCTCTTGGCAGCAGGAAGGTTTGGCTCATATCTGGATTACAGCACAACTCACAACTGCATGGAACCTGTTCTCCTGAATAGCTCCCTGAGCTTCTCTGTCCTATACCTCACCCCAGGTGATGATACTGAATAGAAATTTCAATTTCTTGCCTTCACTCTTGAGCTTTCAAGGATAACAACATTGACTCTGGTCCACCTTGATAGTGGAGGGGGCTTGAAGGGAGGGAATCAGTTTCACACAGGAAAGATCTTAGGCCTTCAAAACCCTCCTGTAGTCCCAGGAGGAAATGAGAAAGAAACTGCCTTTAAAACCCTGGCTCAGAATTCTGTGAGAAAGTTGAGCCACTTTGCGACCTCATCCTGAAGCTTCCAGAAGCACCTAGGCTTTCCCTGGGTGTTCCCTGCCTGAAGGCTTTCCCTAGGGGTCTTCCACCTGACAGACGGGGCTTTCCCTGGGCGGGGGGTCCCCCACCTGACAGGACTTGGCCCATGCTGTTTGGCCCTGAGGGGTGAACCAGCGAGAACCCTGCCCATGGCTGCTCCTAGGGACCGGGGAGATCGCTTTTGAGAAGCAAAGATCATGGTATCCAATGCTATCACATCATGGGAAGTAGATGAGGAAAAAGTAGAAACAGTGGCAGATTTTATTTTCTCAACTCCAAAGTCACTGCCGGCAGTGACTGTAGTGATGAAATTAGAAGATGCATGCTCCTTGGCAGGAAGTCATGATGGCTTAGAAAGCACATTAGAACGCAGAGACACTACTTTGTCAACAGAGGTCCATATAGTCAGAGCTATGGTTTTCCCAGTAGTCATGGACAGATATGAGAGTTGGACCATAAAGAAAGCTGAGCACTGAAAAACTGATGCTTTCAAACTGTGGTGTTGGAGAAGATTCTTGAGAGTCCCTTGGACAACAAGGGGATCAAACCAGTCAATCCTAAAGGAAATCAACCCTGAATATTCATTGGCAGGACTGATGCTGAAGCTGAAGCTCCAATACTTAAAGGGTCACCTGATGCAAAGAGCTGACTCATTGGAAAAGACCCTGATATTGGGAAAGATTGAAGGCAGGAGGAGAAGGGGATGACAGAGGATGAGATGATTGGATGGCATCATTAACTCAACGGACATGAGTTTAAGCAAACTCCAGGAGATGGTGAAGGAGAGGGAAGCCTGGTGTGCTGCAGTTCACAAAGTGCTGGACGTGACTTGGCCACTGAACAAGAACAACTTCCACCACGAGTGGCCCACAGGGGCAGATGAAAGCTTCTGCACAAGGGGCCATTCTGAGGGCCAGTGAGGGTGTGTCTGGCTTTAAAGCAGCTGGCTTTACCCTTGAAACATCCAGTATTCAGGGCTTTCCAGAAGCCCCTGCATCCACTCCAGGTTTTCATCTAAATGTGAAAACTTACTGTCAATGAGCAGATGAAGGCTTCACAATTTCTCTGCGGGTGAAAGGAATACTTGAAAGAAGAAATTTCCTAAAGGAGAAGAATTTTACCTGAAGGGGTTTTTGACAGAGATTGAACAAGGCTAGTCATTAAAATATCTCACACTTCACATTACCAGGCTGTTCATGAATACTCCAGCCACCATGTCTCCTGTGTTGCATCCAAAGGAAGAACACGTTGAGTTCAAAGACTCAGAAAGGCAGTGTGGTTTTCTGGAGCTGTTTCTCCAGGAAGTGAGGGGCTTCTCATGCCTGGCATGCTTGCTTCAGCCTCATCATTCATGCCCCTCTTCCCATTGCCTCCTGTGGCTTTCAACCCTCACTTCCTTCTCTCTTAGTCCAGGGCCCTCCATGGTGTCTCTTTTAGTAAAAAGCAACTTCACCTCTTTCTTTTCCCAAATCACCTCTCCATTTTCACTTCTGTCCCTCACACAGCAAACAGTCTCTTCCAGGGACTTCCCTGGTGCTTCGGTGGCTAAGATGCCAAGATCCCAGTGCAGGAGCCTGGGTTCAGTCCCTGGTCAGGGAACTAGATTCCACAACTAAGAGTTTGAATGTCATAACTAAAGATCCTGCAGGCTGCAACTAAGACTCAGAGCAGCCAAATGAATCAAAGAAAACAAAACAACAACAACCAAAAACCCTGTTCTGTAGAAAGAAGAGGGAAAATTACAAATGCTTTTTATATATCTTAAAACCTTCTCATACATATAATGAAAGCCCAAATTAAAGAGTACCAGAAAGCACTGATCTTCTGTGAATAAGACTTGTTTATTTGTATTTCTTCAAATCATTTAAAATTAATTACTGAATTTCATAGAAAGTAAGACCCTTCCTATTTTATCTACCAATCATCTTATGTTCCATGAATAAAATGCTGCCAATGATTTCTTTAAGTGACACTGGTGGCTAGAGGTCTTCCGGTTTGAGAGACATTAAAGTATGAAAAAAGCGTATCTTAGAACCAATTAAACATACTGGCATTTTCTTATCTATTCTACAAGTAGCTCCTATTTTTTAGACAGTTGTGGTGATACAAAAATTCCACAAGCGATTTGCTCTTTCCAGACCAGTTTCCCTTCCACAGGGGAGCACGGGTCGTCTGTGATAGAAATTGCCCAGGGCTGCTCATTACAGGGCAGATTTCAGGGCCCCATGCAGACCTCCTAGAGCAGAATCTGTCGCAGGATCTGGGCAGCATGATTTTTCAAGTTTTTCAGGAGATTCTAACAATCGGCCAGAGACGAGAACTTGAAAGTGGCCCCAGATCAACACAATGGTGTCCCTTGGGTGCTTCTGAGACACACAGAAGCTCAGCCCCCAGCCCAGACCCACTGAGGCCAAACCCACACGTGACCTACATGGGTCCACTTAAGTCAGAGAAGCCCCAGACCCCAGGGCTTCTCAAAGTGTTGTTTCTAGGCCAGCAGCAACAGCAGCACCAGGGCCTCATCAGACGTGCAGATTCTTAAGCCTCAACCCAGACCTCGTCATTTAGAAACCTGTGGGATGGGGTGGGGTGGAGCCCAAGTTCCCTGTGTGTTAATAAGCCTCCAGGTGATTCTGATGCGTGACAAAGTGGGGGACCCTTGCTGTCACCCAGCCACATCTTATACACACCTGACAACAAGTGCTCAAGGTAAGTCAAGGCAAAGGGATTAGGCTGGGGCAGATGCCAGCTCTGCAGTCATGGTGATTAAGAGGCATTAAGTAGCATCTCAAGGGGTAAGTAAGCCTTTAATCCCAGATGTTAAAATCACAGCAGATAGAACACTTGGGAAAAGACAGGTAATCAAACACTGGTGAATGTCCAGCTCTCATTTTTAAGTGAGTCAGAGTCAGTAAATTCATTCTAAGCCTGAGGAATCTTTCTAGCTTTCATCTTTTGCTTTAGCATTTTTTCCCCTGACTCTTCAAAGCATCTACTTGACAAAGGCTGCTTATTACTAGATCTCTATAGAACCTAAGAATTTCTACTTTCAAATGCTGCCAACCTCCAGCTCAAATTCAGGGTGAAAGAGTGGGTCCTGAACATTCCTTTTCCCCACTATGTAAAGCAGACCACTGACGATGCGAAGGGTCTGCAGAATGACTGACTGTTTGGATCGTCATCAGCACCCACATCAGTGCAGTGACATGGGGTGCTGAGAACTCAAGATGAAAGGGCAGCCCCTTCTCTCGAGGAGAACACCGAGAATTAGGGAGACAAACACAGCCAGCAAATAATGTCACCACAATAAGATGCACTGAGCGCTGAATGCATGAGGCCATCATTGACTATACAACCACCAGCCAAACAGAGCTCGACGATAGATGAGGATGGTGAGAAGAGCAAGGAGAAGGTCAGGGAAAAGCTGTCGTGAGGGTTTAAGGCAGGACGCTGAGCAGTGACAAAATGTGACTGGGACACTCATACAAGCCTCTTCTAGACACAATGTCTTACAGTCAGTTCTGTGTCCACTGAATTGACTGGGCATGAGAAGTGACTCGGCTGATTCAAAATCATTCTTGAAAAAAATCTCTGACTATGGAAGGTTTTATAAGAACCATATTTTCAGTTCTCCGGTAAATGTCTGCGGCTTCTCAGCACACCCTCTTTATGATGTCCAGCATTCCGTGACTATGTTGTTTATGCCAGTAGTATGCTTGATTAAGTGCCTGACAACACCAACAAGATCAGACAGCAGGACATGGCACAGAGCATCCCAAAATGCAGCTATCCTTCAGCCGAGGACAAAGCTTACAAACCAGAGAGATGCTTCCCAGGACCCGTTTCCCTCTGACTGCAAATCCAAAAGTGAGAGGTTCTGTTCCTAGGGGAAGGACCGCAGTGGCCGTGTCTCCGCGTGTAGAGTCAGCGTCAGGGTTCACGCTCCACGGCAACAACCTTACGCTGCGTCAGTGTTCTGAGAGGAGCGCTCTTGTGCTCTGTTTTGTTTTTTGTTCTTTAAGAACCACGTGTTTTATGTGTTTGGTGTTTCGACCTCAGGGTCATTGTGTTTTAGTGCTCACACTGTCCCTTCTTAGCTGAGTGGGAGCCTTTCCAGTCGGCTCTGTGTCCTTTGAGAAGATCCCCTTGGTCCCTGACAGCTTTCCTCCTTCCTGACTCAAAAGACAGACCAACATTTAACTTGTCCATTTCTGGCCCAGAGTTGAAAGCAGCAGTTTCTCCAAAAACCTTCATCCTTCTGTGGCAACTGGACTCAGAAACTTTGCCTCAGGATGCTGGGGCCCTTTTACTTTTGGGCCGCCACTGTTTCCAGGCCTCTGAAGTGCACAGAACTAGGAAACATGGGCAGTTTTGTGTGAGAGAGAACACTAGGAGCTTTTTCCAACTGAAACTTCAGCTTACGGTATTCTAACTCAACTCTGTATACCTTTTCTATTACAGAGAGTCTTGGATCCTAAGGGCATGATCATTTGCTTTTCCTACAATATAATGTGAACAGCTGCAAGGCGACAATCCTAGTAGCGTGGCTCGCAAAGGAACTAATGAATGAAAAGAAAGGTTTCTCTGTGACCTTTTTCCGAAGTGAGGCATCATCGGCATCTGACATCATACTAGTTTCGGGTGTGTGACACAATGATTTGATACTTGTATATGTTGTGAAATGATCACTACAGTAAGTCTAGTTACCATTCATCACCTCACTAGGTACAGCTATTTTTTCCCATGTGATAAGAACTTTCTCCAAAGGAGAAAAGGAAAGATATATCCATTTGAATGCAGAGTTCCAAAGAATAGCAAGGAAAGATAAGAAAGCCTTCTTCAGTGACCAATAAAGAAATAGAGGAAAACAATAGAATGGGAAAGACTGGAGATCTCTTCGAGAAAATTAGAGATACCAAGGGAACATTTCATGCAACGATGGGCTTGATAAAGGACAGAAATGGTATGCACCTAACAGAAGCAGAAGATATTAAGAAGAGGTGGCAAGAATACACAGAAGAACTATACAAAAAAGATCTTCATGACCCAGATAACCACAATGCTGTGATCACCCACCTAGAGCCAGACATCCTGGAATGCAAAGTCAAGTGGGCCTTAGGAAGCATCACTACGAACAAAGCTAGTGGAGGTGATGGAATTCCAGCTGAGCTGTTTCAAATCCTAAAAGATGATGCTGTGAAAGTGCTGCACTCAATATGCCAGCAGTGGCCACAGGACTGGAAAAGGTCAGTTTTGATTCCAATCCCAAAGAAAGATAATGCCAAAAAATGTTCAAACTACCGCACAATTGGACTCATCTCACACGCTAGCAAAGTAATGCTCAAAATTCTCCAAGCCAGGCTTCAACAGTAGGCGAACCATGAAATTTCCAGATGTTCAGGATTGATTTAGAAAAGGCAGAGGAACCAGAGATCAAATTGCCAACATCTGTCGGATCATCACAAAAGCAAGCGAATTCCAGAAAAACATCTACTTTTGGTTTATTGACTACACCAAAGCCTTTGACAGTGTGGATTACAACAAACTGTGGAAAACTCTTAAAGAGAGGGGAATACCAGACCACCTGACCTGCTTCCTGAGAAATCTGTATGCAGGTCAAGAAGCAACAGTTAGAACTGGACATGGAACAACAGACTGGTTCCAAATAGGAAAAGGAGTATGTCAAGGCTGTATATTGTCACCCTGCTTATTTGACTTATATGCAGAGTACATCGTGAGAAACACTGGGATGGATGAAGCACAAGCTGGAATTAAGATTGCTGGGAGAAATAGCAATAACCTCAGATATGCAGATGACACCACCCTTATGGCAGAAAGCGAAGAAGAACTAAAGAGCCTCTTGATGAAAGTGAAAGAGGAGAGTGAAAAAGTTGGCCTAACGCTGAACATTCACAAAACTAAGATCACGGCATCTGGTCCCATCACTTCATGGGAAATAGATGGGGAAACAGTGGAAACAGTGGCTGACTTTATTCTTTTGGGCTCCAAAATCACTGCAGATGGTGACTGCAGCCATGAAATTAAAAGATGCTTACTCCTTGGAAGAAAAGTTATGACCAACCTAGACAGCATATTAAAAAGCAGAGACATTACTTTGCCAACAAAGGTCCGTCTAGTCAAAGCTATGGTTTTTCCAGTAGTCACGTATGGATGTGGGAGTTGGACCATAAAGAAAGCTGAGCACCGAAGAATTGATGCTTTTGAACTGTAGTGTTGGAGAAGACTCTTGAGAGTTCCTTGGCCTGCAAGGAGATGAACCAGTCCATCCTAAAGGAAATCAGTCCTGAATATTCATTGGAAGGACTGATGTTGAAGCTGAAACTCCAATACTTTGGCCACCTGATGTGAAGAACTGACTCACTGGAAAAGACCCTGATGCTGGGAAAGATTGAAGGTGGGAGGAGAAGGGGACGACAGAGGATGAGATGGTTGGATGGCATCACCAACTCGATGGACATGAGTCTGAGCAAGCTCTGGGAGTTGGTGATGGACAGGGAAGCCTGGTGTGCTACAGTCCAGGGGTCACAAAGAGCTGGACACGACTGAATGAGTGAACTGAACTGATGAGGACTTTAAAGATGTACTGTCTCAGCAAGAATAAAATATACAGTGAAGTGCTGTTAACTATAGTCACATGCTGTGCATGTGTGCTCAGTTGCTCAAATGTGTCTGACTCTGTATGACCCCGTGGACTGTAGCCCAGGCTCCTCTGTCCATGGGATTCTCCAGTCAGGAATACTGGAGTGGGTTGCCATTTCCTTCTCCAGGGGATCTTCCTGACCCAGGGATCGAACCCCTGTCTCCTGCATCTCTTGCCCTGGCAGACAAACTTACCACTGAGCCGCTTGGGAGTAGTCATCTGATGTACATGACATCAACTACAAGTCTGTACTTTTCGACCCCTCCACCCACTTCTCCTTCCTCCCCCCACCCCCACTTCAGGCAAGGCAACCACGAACCTGTTCTCTGTATGTATGAACTTGTTTGTTTATTTTAGATTCTACATGGAAGTGATATTGTTTGGTTTTGTCTTTCTCTGTCTTATTACAAAATAACAGATCTTAGGCAGAGGGCCTTCCAGAAATAAGACTTCCCCTGGACCTTCTCCCACATCCCTTGAGCCTCTCTGCACCCACCTGCTCCGCATACACCTTTCTGAACTGCAGGGACCTCTCTGGTGCCCTTCTCCCCACTGATGAAGGCCAGGGGGTTCACTTGTACAACCCCAGTATTCCTAGCCGTTCACTCGCTCACACGTGTTGTAGGTGCTATTGCGGGCATGGGGTACAGCATTGGCAGCGACGGAGCCCTGGCTATGAAGGGGCGTCTAGTGGAGGGAGGTGCACAGACTCTTTCATCTGAGATCAGTAACTTCAGGTAGCGACGCGCAGCATGCAGTCCGCAGAGTGAGCCGGTGGGTCAGAAGAGCCGGGGTGTCAGAAGTGGGAGTCAGCCTGCTCCGAGCAGGCCTTCCTGCCACAGTCGCTCTGAGCTGTGACCTGTGACCACGAGAAGATGAGGGCTCTCAGGGGCTTTTCAGGCAGAAGGAGTTGTGAATGCTCAGGCCCTGAGCTTTCCTGGGCTTGGGAATCCTGAGAAAGGGAAAGAGGGGACTTGACTCAGAGCCCTACTGTTATAGTAGAGAGGCGGGGCAGGAGGGCTGGGTGAGGCTGAGTGGCGGGCTCAGGCGGCCTGCCCTGGCATGGATTCTGGTCTAAATGCTATAGAAAGCCTCTGATGGGCGACAGCAGGCTGGCATCACGATTGATTCATAGTTTTTGAATACCCCTCTGACGGTCACGTGGAAGAGGAAAGGGCACTGTTGTTTCCGAGGTGTCTGCTGCTGTGGGGGACACGATGCTGATGGGGGGCAGGGTTGCACAGGGAGGGGGCAGGCTTGGAGGGGAAGCCCACTGGCCCCGTTGATGGCGGGGGCGCTGACTGGAGCCTGGCCCTGGGCTGTGTGGATGGCGCAGCCACCTGCTGAGACTGCACGAGGAGGAGACTGGAAGCAGGCGTTTCTGTCTGGACATGTGGGTTTGGAGGGTGCTAAGTGTCCAGAGCTCCCAGCAGGCTCGAGAAGGAGGATGCACCCATGGGAGGAGAGCCCCCTAATATTTCCCAGACGTGTGGGCGGGATCTAGACTTGGGAGGAGATGGCCCGAGTCTGCAGCCTGGCTTCCTAAGGAATCAGACGAGGCTCCACGGATAACCACCCTCCTGGAATCTCTGCTTTCCTCGCTGGTGAATACCCACCCCTGGATAGTCATGATGTGAATTAAACTGTGCACATAAGCTTGGGGGAAGCTTGACTCACAGTGAGGACGGGCTTGTGTGGGGTGGATGGTCACAGGCCGTGTGGGGAGTCCCCACTGGCAGGGCCTTCTGCTTGCCACTTTAGCGTCCCATTACTTTCAGGCCTCACGAGCCTCTTCCCCAAGTGACTAAAATGTTTGTGTAATACGAATATGAACAAAACGCTTCTTTTTGTTTCTGAGGCTTTAAAAATTTCCCTAAAATATGCATAACCAAGAACCTACCATCTTAAGCCCACTTGGGTATAACTTCAGTGACATGAAGTGCTTTCACATGGATGGGCAGCCATCACCAGTGTCCATCTCCAGAACGTTCATCATCCCAAACTCAGACTCTGTGGCCATCTTACAAACTCCACTTCCCCCTACCCCTGCACCTCTACCAGAGCCAGCCGCCCACCCCCTCTGTCTCCACAACCTGGCTCCTCAAGGGACTGCACATAAGTGGAACCCCACCGTGTTGTCCTTTGTGGCTGACAGTTCACTGAGCACAGTGACCTCCAGGTCCATCACCAAGGTTTCAGGTGTCTCAGGGTCTACTCCCTGTAGCCTCAATCCTAACCCCAACCCTAACCCTAAGTGTTAGCCGTTCGGTCCTGTCCGACTCTTTGTGACCCCATGGATGGCATCCCTCAGGCTCCTCTGTCCATGGGATTTCCCAGGCAAGAACACTGAAGTGGATTGCCATTTCCTCCTCCAGAGGATCTTCCTGACCCAGGAATCGAACTCAGTTCTCCTGCACTCACAGGAGGAGACTTTACCGTCTGAGCCACCAGGGAAGCCCAGCCCTAACCCCCACCCTCTGCTGCGCACACCGGCCATGTTGCCTCTCCCCATCCCCTGTCCAGGGACACTTGGACAGTCCCCACCTGCCAGTTTCTGTGAGTAATGCTGCTGTGAACACGGGCACCGCACTGGAGGAGTTTTGAGGTAGTGTATGCATTTAGTTAGCTATTAATTCATCTACTCATGTTCTCCCTCAGCGGACACTCCCCAAGCACATGCTCACGCTGGCATCGATGGTGCGATGCTTACACGGAGGTCTGTAACCCCCTTAGCGTTCACAGTTTTCTCAGGAGGTGACAGCCTTGTTCAGAACATGAGCTTGTCTCCAGGTCTACAATCCACAGAGGAAACTTTCAGGCCCTTCAGTCCAGCAACCCCCTTGGCAAGCAGTTTTTCAAGGCTGCTGTTGTACGTGGGGTGGAATTTTCCTCAATCTTGCATTCTGTTGCACAAAACGGGGCTTCTAAAAATGCTAAAAATTGTCAGTGGGTACCAAGGAGAATACAGAAAACAGCAAGACGTGTCTGGTCTAGTTTTCCAAATTCTGGGTCTGTGGAAAGTGGTACCTCTCATTTTTGGAGTCAGCTGGAATTCAAATAAAGTCAAGGCTTGTCATTAAAATTTTTTCCTTAGCTATAGTTTTGACTATGAATTGGTTGAGAAATTACATAGATATTAACATTGTGTTCATGGCACCAGATCAGCTCTTGAAGTGGACGGACTTGATGGATGACTTGCAGGGTGTGTATGTGTTTAGTGAAAAGACAAGTTCTGCTGCAAGATGGGTCTACAGAGAGTGTCCTGCTGGAGGTGGCTGGACCCAAGCGGAGTGGACGGGCGCTTGGGGGTGAGTGTGGAGTGTGGGCCATGGCATAGGTGAGGCTGCAGAGCAGACAGTGGTGGGATGCCGTGGAGGGGGTGACCGATCAGCAAGGACTTAGGCAGGATGGGAGGCTGCAGGGAGGGGAGTGGGTCAAGGCCCAAGATCACTGTGTTCTGTCTGCCATTACTTTAAAAGAGTAGAGCGAAGACTCAACAGCAATCAAGCTCAAAAGAGAGCCGGCAGAAAGCCTGCATAGTCCTCCAGAAGCCTCCATCCTGCTCGGCTCCTTGTTGCCCCTGAAGTGCGAGCAGAGGAGAGCTTTCCACTTTGAGGCGTGTTGTCGGGAAAGGACTGACCAAGGCTCAGAAATTAAGGAGATTATCAGTCCAGGACAGGGGTGCTGTGAGCAGCTGTGCTCTGCAGCCCAGTCTCAGGACACCGGGTCTTCAGTATTTCCACGACATGACTGTAGAAATACGTCCTGCTAGCTGGGTCTACTTCCCTTAATGGGTAATGCTCTGGCTCAGATCTTTGAGCGGAAAAAAGGATCTTTTGTCTCATAAAATGTTACAGATGCTGCCAAGGTAAAATGCTTTAATTTTATTCCTCTCTCAGAAGATAAATATGGAAAAATGCAATTGGCAACTTAATCTAATATTTAAGATTCACTTTAGGTCCACAGAACATCTAGCGGTTTGTTTTCAAGGAACATCAGCATGAGGACAGGGGACAGACAGGGGGACAGGGGACAGTCAGGAGGAGAGGGGACAGACACGGGGACAGGGGACAGACAGGAGGAGAGGGGACGGACATGGGGACAGGGGACAGACAGGGGGACAGGGGACAGACACGGGGACAGGGGACAGACAGGAGGAGAGGGGACAGACACGGGGACAGGGGACAGACATGGGGACAGGGTACAGACAGGGGGACAGGGAACAGACAGGAGGAGAGGGGACAGACACGGGGACAGGGGACAGACAGGGGGACAGGGGACAGACTGGGGACAGGCCGGGCACAGCAGGGCGGGATGAAACTGGGCGTTGCCTGTCCAATGACGAGGAGAAACCAGCCCTGGGGCTCCTCTCTGAGCTCCCCTCAGTTCACCACTCGGTGGGTTTTCCTCTTCTGCCTCTGGAAAGCAACAAAGGGCGAGGGCCCTACACACCAAGTTCCAGAGACAAGCAGGCCCCAGCTTCCACCTGGTCCTCAGAGCAAGCTGCCCGTTTGTCCACTGATCAGGAGTGCTCACTCTGTGTCATTTCAGCCACTCCAGATCTTCCTAGAATCGCAGAAGTTATCACCAGGACCAAGTCACACCCTGACATTTAGAAATTGCACAAAGAATGGGTGAGCACCACACCGCTTCTGACATTGGGGCTGAACTGAACGCCTACCTAGGCTGTTCTTGACGTAGGCGTCAGCACCAGTAATATTTTCCCTTCGTAAAAGTCCCTGAGAATTTACAGTCAGCAGATGAGATCATATCTTGAAATGGTCGGGATCCACAAGAGGAGAGGGTAAGGAGGGCCTGTTCGCACCGGCGCTCCTGGTATTGAAAAGCCTCTGGCACCATCCGGCCTGACACTGGTCCCCGGGCACAGGGAACAATATTTGCCCGTTGCCATGTAGACGGGCCGGCTGCCAGCTCCTCCATCGGCCTGGACCTGGCCTCTGCAGATAAGGCGCTTATTGTTCCGCTGAGTGTGTGCTGATAAGATGCTCACCCAGGAAGGTGACAGGGAGACCTTTCTGCTGGGACAAAGTAGGGCCACTTGGAGACATGTCTCTGTTGTCCCCCTAACAGCTGCTGCAGAAAGCAAGCCAGGATATGACTTCTTTTCTTTGTTTAGTGAGAGTTTTCCCTTACAGGAATGCACATCTGAAAAGATCACCCTAAACTGCTTTCTTACAAAGCACCCTATACCTGAAATACAGTGGAATAATTCACCCACCCCAGCTCTGAGTACTCGCTAAAATATGATGAAAGCATTCCTTGGTGCCTTCATGTATATGTAAAATATACACTTCATATATACATATATTCATTATTGCTACTTAGTGGAGGTTTAGATTAGGAAAATTTCCCAAAATTTCAAGGAAAGCAGCTTGGACTTCAGAGATACCATGGACACAGCCCATCTCCAAGCCTTGTGAGCACACTATACATACACATGTGTGGAAGTTTGAGCAACACAGGGCTAATGTAAAGCACATGCCAATTTAGGCAGGATTTCAAAACCTTCAAAGGCAGATGTTTTTCTTTTTGTATTCAGAGAAGTGCCCTACTGTTTTTTCAACTTGTACTGAGTGTGAGTGCATTTTTGTGGGATTGTGTGAAGATTCTTTAGACCCTGAATTGAAGTTCATGTAATGAACAGAGGCACAGGAAAACAAGTGTATTAGATATTCTTTAGCAAATACTTTTTGGTAATGATCTCAGCGTGCCAAATACTAAGAGAAAAATGGAATCAATTCTTTGTCTTAACAAGTAGGATGCCTCTTAGGGCTCAGCTGTAAAATTCCTCAAAAAGATCATTCACTATGATACTAATTATCTATGTACCTCTAATTTGCTCTTTATCACTACTTAAGCACAATGGACGTTTTGCTTATATTTGCTTATTGGTTATTAATAGAAATAAAAACTAACAAAATAATAGATTCTTAATAACAGATTAATAAAGTTTCTTACAGAACCATAAGGGACCACGGTGCTTTAAGTTCTGTGCTAGAATACTGAGAAATCTCCACTCTCATCCTGGGTATTTTTCCAAGTGAAAATGAAAAGATTTTTGGACAATTGAAAAGAACCTCAGTGCACATCCCGGGGCAGGAGGTGCTTCCCTGGTGACTCAGATGGTAAAGAATCTGCCTGCAATGACAGAGACCTGGGTTTGATCCCTAGGTCAAGAAGCTCCCCTGGAGAAGGGAATGGCAACCCACTCCAGTATTCTTGCTTGGAGAATCCCATGGACAGAGGAGCCTGGTGGGCTATAGTCCATGGGGTCACAAAGAGTCAGACACGACTGAGCGACTTCACTTTCACTTTTTAGGGGCCATCTCAACAGGCGGAGTTTCTGGTATTAAAAGAGAGATCTCTTGAGCTCAAACATAGGAGGACCCAGTGATGCTACTGAAAGCTGGCTATTTCTGAGATGGAGCCGCAAGGAACGATGACAGGGCAGGTGAGGTGCTGATGCTGGCAGAGCCCCCAGAAAGGGGCTGTGGGCGTGGCCCCCGCTGTTCCCTGAGTCTCCTCCCCAGTTGTGACAAGGGGTTTCCAGGGAAGGGTCTGTCATGTCCGCAGCCTCAGTGCCTTTGCTGGCCCCTTGGGCTACATGGGCACTCTTCATGCTGTCTGCATAAGAATCACACCCGTGAACGATCCTGGTGTTTCTATCAACCACGCTGTTAAAAGGGAGCCTTTCTACACTGCGGGTGGGAATGCAAGTTGGTGTAGCCACCATGGAAAACAGGGCAGAGGTTCCACGTGCACGCTATGTTGCTTCAGTCCTATCTGACTCTGCGACCCTACAGACCCTAGCTGGCCTGGCTCCTCTGTCCATGGGACTCTCCAGGCAAGAATACTGCAGTGCGTTGCCGTGCCCTCCTTCCTGACCCAAGAATCAAACCTGCATCTCCTACGACTCCCACCTTGCAGGTGGATTCTTTAACACGGAGCCAGCCACCAGGGAAGCCCCCACAGAGGTTCCTTAGAAGATTGAAAACTAAAAAACATATGCTCTAGCAACCTCACTCCTGGGCATATATCTGGACAAAACTCTAATTTGAAAAGATACCTGCGCCCTAATGTTCACTGCAGCACTAGTCACAATAGCCAAGACATGGAAACAACCCAAATGGCCACCAACAGATGACTGGATAAAGACGATGTGGTGCACACACACTGTAATACTAGCCAGCCGTAAAAAGGAATGAAATATGCCATTTGCAGCCATACGGAGGGGCTTGGAAATGATGGCACCAAGTGAAGTAAGTCAGAAAGAGAAAGACAAATACATGATACCACTTGATGTGGAATCTAAAATACGACACACATGAACTTGACTACGGAACAAACAGACTCCCAGACACAGAGAACAGACGTGTGCTCGCCAAGGTGGGGGGGATGGGGTGGGAGGCTGGGGTTAGCAGATGCAAACTGTTATACATGGAATGAATAAACGAGGCCCTACTGCACAGTACAGGAAACTATATTCCATATCCTCTTATAAACTATAATGGAAAAGAATATAAAAAGCATGTATGAATATATATGTATAACTGGATCATGTAGCAGAAATGAATACAATGCGGTAAACCAACTGTACTTTGTTAAAAAGAACACACAACTCTTTTGCTCAGCACATTCCTACAGCACCTGGTAAAACAGGTTGGAAGGAAAGATGGAGATTGCCATCCTCCTATGTCTGCAGGAAGAACCGTATTTATTAAACAGAACATGTTTATGTTTTCATGGACTCATGAGTCAATACAATTTCCAAAATACAGGTACTTAGATTCGGTCATTATAGGTAAGTGTCCCCCTACAACCTGGAGAAGGGAATGGCAAGCCACTCCAGTACTCTTGCCTGGAGAATCCCCAGGACAGAGGAGCCTGCTGGGCTACAGTCCATGGGGTCGCAAAGAGTTAGACATGACTGAGTGACTAACGTGGACATGGACATGTCCGCCTATAAATACTGGAAGAAGTTCATAGCAAAGTCTAAATCTAGAAAAGAGTGTGAGCTGAAATTGGTGTCTCTGAATATATATTACCTTTTAGTAACTGAGACTCACCATCTCAGAGAAAATTTTCTGTTGGATGATGGCCAAACAGATTAGCTAAATACTAACAGGCCAGAGCCTTTCTCTTACCTTATCTCTGATCTATTTCACACTATTATAATCAAAATACCTCCTTTGTGTCCAGAATTTGGTCACAGGATGGGTCAAAAGTTCTATGGGTATTTTATGAAAGGGAAAAAAAAAGCATTCTATAACATAAACCACAGTAACTCTGCAACAGACACCAGGATTATGTGGCTACATTTAGAAGACAAAATTTTCTCAGTGCTATAAAATTTCATGGAGCATAGAAAAATAGAGCAAGCAGTCAGCTTTTTGATTATGACAGCTTTTCCTTTCAGTTCGAAACAGATTCTCTTCTTTGAGCGCCTCTTTGTTCCCCCGTGGCACATGGTGATAAGGTGAAACACATGATTCAGTAATACACTAGGAAAGCTAGGGAGCAACAGTCCTGCAGCCTAGGAACGGTCTTTAGAGAGTGTAACCCTGACCGTGCGCCTCCTTGCTGGAAGCCCGTGGCTTCCTCACCCTCTCGGTGACCTTGGAGCTGGCCACCAGCCTCTCCAGCCTCACCCAGACCCTTTCTGGAGCTTTCCTGCTGCAGGCCAGTTGGACTGGTTTTGGAATGAAGGCCCTGCATCCTACTTCACCTCCAGCCTCACACCGGTGACTCTCTAGGCCTGAGGCTGAACGTCTCGTCTGCGGGCCTCCAAGCCTCAGCTGAGGTGTGCACAGTCTGTGCTGCCAGAGCCCGTGGGGTTCCTCTTCACATCATGCATCACGTGGGTCATCACCTGCATGCCAAGGGCCGGGACGGGCTATCACAGAACCTGTGATAATGTCCAGCTGGCACAGGTAAACTCTCAGCAGATATTTGTTTAAGGAACAAGCCTGGGCAGGAGTAAATGTTATGCTGGTGGCACTGGTCAGGAAAACAGCAACAACAATGGAAGGACCAGTGTTTTCTCCTGGGTAATGCAATGCTGCCTTTAGGAAAACGTGGCTTTTCTGGGGAGCAAAGATCATGAGACTGGATCTGTTTTTGATCAGTCCAGAGCCCCAGGACTTCAATCTAATCTGGAGTGATTTTTCTCTAAAGACATGAAGACTCAGGCCTCACGTTAGCACTTACATAAATCCCTGTGGACTCTTGGGGGGTGTAGTATACAACCTTATCTAGCCCACTGTTTTCACTGATCCCCATTCGTGAGTTCAGCCTCCAAACTCCTAATCCCTGCAGGGACTCCTGTCCCTAGTCTCCGTCAAGAACGTGGGCAGGCTTGTATTTTTATTCCCCATTAGGCCACATACAGATTGTATCTTGTGTCTCTATAACCTGAGAGCTGTGTGTTTCATCACATTTGTGTTTGGGCTGAACAGAGTGCCAGGCTCCAGAGACTGCCAGATCCCCAAAGAGCGGACAAGTGAACAAACGAATGAGTGATAAGCTGTTAAGGGACTTCCCTGGTGGTCCAGCCGTCAGGGCCTCATACTTCTCACTGCAGGGGCAAGGGCTCCATCCCTGGTCAGAGGCCTACAGTCCCAGATGTCACTGGTGCAGCCAGGAAAAAAAAAAAAGCAGTTATATTTTTACAGAAAGAATTATAAGGAGATCGTGACAACACACACTAGACAAGCTTGGGCCTGGTCACCTCACAACCTCCAGCTGCAGCGACGCTAGAACAGGAGGCCCGGGGACGTTCACTGGGCCTCTTGGTAGAAGGGCCCTGAACTACACGCTGCCCTGGGCAGGACAGCATGGCCCCTCTCATCCTGTGGGGTCCCGCACCAGCTTGCCTCCCACGGATGTCTAGAGTCACCTCCCAGTCAGTCTGCTGCTGCAGGACACAGGCGGAACTCGCGCCTTGGGAGGGGGAGCTGCTTCCTTCCTTGGGAGGGCTGAGTGCCTCCTTCGTGGGGTCTTGATTGTAATTCCCATCACAGGAGGCAAAATGTTCACATGTGTGAATCTGCAGACAGGGAACCCCCCACTTGCTTACATGCATTTTAACTGAGGAAGAATGGGCTTCTCTTGCTAGAACTTCACACCTGAAATCTACGCATATATTAAAATGACCAACATAAAGGTTTCCCTGGTAGCTCAGCTGGTAAAGAACCCACCTGCAATGCAGGAGACATCGGTTTGATTCCTGGGTTGGGAAGATCCCCTGGAGAAGGGATAGGCTACCCACTCCCGTATTCATGGGCTTCCCTGGTGGTTCAGATGGTAAAGAATCCACCTGCAATGTGGGATCCCTTGATCCTTGGGCTGGGAAGATCCTCTGGAGGAGGGCATGGCAACCCACTCCAGTGTTCTTGCCTGGAGAATCCCCATGGACAGAGGAGCCTAGAGGGCTACAGTCCACGGGGCCTCAAAGCGTCGGACACGGCTGAGTGACCAAGCACACACACAGCACAGAGGAAAGCTGAGGGAGGAAACGAGCAAGCTGCTTTACAAACTAGGGGTACTGGGGCTCCTGGGTGTGCCTGGTTGTGACGAGATGTGGCTGCCATCACTGACATGGGGTGAAAGCTGTCTGATGTCAGGACAGACACCCTGCAGGATGTCCGGCTGTTTCCAAGCAGCTGCGCCTCTGCGGCTCCTTAAGTGGCCGTGTGGCCACCTGCCGTTGGATGGCGGACAGCCAGCATCCTGTTCCCCGGCTCCATGTCCCTGGGGTCTCTGCTTAGCTCGCTGATAGGATCTGAACAGAGACCCTGCTTCCTGCCCTGTTTCTGCCCCCGACCCTCCGCCTGCTCAACTGCCCCTGCCGATGGCCACCTGCCCTCCATCAAGAAGTCCTCCCAGCTCTGCCGCCGGAAATCAGGAGGAGCTCTGCTCTCCCCATCTCCACAGCCATGGCGAGCCCTGTTTCTAGCTGCACCATCTCTTTCCACTCACATCCTCTCGCGTAGTCTGTCCTAAGAGTCCAGAACCACATGTCCCTTCTGAGAGAAACCTCAGGTCACTTATCTCTCTTAGAACTTCCCAGTGAAACCAGAACCAGAGCATCGGGTCCATGCACGGTCCAGCTGCTTCCCTGCCCCTCTCACCCCACCTAGGACCCCCCTCTTCTGCCCTCCTCTCTGCTGAGTCGTGGTCCCCGGGGATGTTCCCCCCTGGACCACACACACCACTCGAAGGACCCTGCATCCCTGCTCTCTCTCAGCCAGCATCCTTCTTTCCCTCAAGCATCAGAATCATCTGAAATGATGCAACTTACTTACTTGTCTTTTTTTCTTTTTTTGCTGTCCCCGTCCTCTGTCAGATCATAACTCCTTGAAGGCAAGAACTCAAACTGGTTTGTTCCACATGACCCCTGGGTGCCCCACAGCCCCATCAGTAGTGGGTGAAGGGATGAAGGAATCTGAGATATTTCTCATCTTCAGCCTCTGCTTCCTATCTGACATGCTGCAGGTTCAGAAATGATGCATTAAATCACCCAGCACAGCACTAGGAACATAAAGGACCTGAAGTGAGGTGTGGTGTCTGTAGGGAGGTGTCCCTTGGAGCAAGGTGGAGGGAGGGCCCTTCCTCTGGCACAGGAAGGGGTGCTCAGGGCTATGGTCCAAGTTCCTGTCTATTTTATTGTCTCCATGACCTGGGAGCTTCCCATCAGTTTCTCTGAGGCTCAGCTTCTTCATCTATAAACTAACCTGGCTGTTACGATGACGGAGCTTAGGCGAGGTCTGAGAAGGCTGAACAGGCTTCTAAGTGAGATTTTCAGATTATGTAGGGCAATCTGTCAATCATGATGGGAGAGGTTGTGGTAGCTGATTCTCCCCTCTGGTGTTCCCCTTGAAATAGTCTTGAATCTCAGATCTGACCCCACTGAGTCCAGGAGGGAGGCTTGGGCTCCTCTCATTAAAAGGGAAGGGATCTGTGAGCAGGGACGGAAGTTGTCAAAAATTAAGGGAGACTCTTATGGAAATGTTTTGAACAATTTCTTTCTAACTTAAAAATGACTTTGGAAAACCAGTCACTTGGCCGCCCACCCTGACCAGGTGGCCAGCTGTTCACAAGTGCCTTTCCCAGCTTCCTTCTGGGGAGGCTCTGGGAGTGAGGTTCTGCATCCCGGCTCCTCTGCGGCTGTGCTGGGAGGCCCAGGGGACAGGGGCACCCCACACAGATGCCCCAGGCGCTTCACCCCACTGATGGCGCATCCTCGGCTCCTTCAGGTAACTCGCTTCCCCAGGCAGAACAATACCAGCCATCTCACCCTCCGGGTGGCTGTAACAGAATGCCACAACTGGAGGCATGTACAACACACATGCTGACTTCCACTGCCTGGGGCTGGGATGTCCAAGACCTTGGCATAGCAGCCTGGGCTTTGAGGAGGCCTTCCCAGGCTATGGAGGCCCCTGTTCCCGTGTCCTCACGTGGTGGGAGGGGCAAGGGGTGCACGGGGGCCTCTTTGAAAGGGTGCTAATCCCACCTTCATGACCTCTCACCTCCCACACAGGCCCCACCTGCACCTTGAGCGTTAGGTTTTCAACACAGGAATTTTGGAGAGACACAAACATTCAGATCACAGCCCTCAGTATCTATTAGAGTTCTCCAGAGAAACAGAGCTAACAGGCTATATCTGTGTCTACCATTACCCTCTGTTCATCCATCTATCTATTGAAAGAGGAGGCTCGTTATGTGAATCGCTTTATGCAATTACGGATACAGAGACATGCCACCACATGGCAACACGTTGCCAGCCCAAGGACCAGGAGCTCTGATGTCCAGGACAGGAGAAGATGGGCATCCACTCAAGAGGAGAAAGAGGGAGAGACAGTTCAGCCTTCCTCGCCCCTCTGTTCCATCTGAGCCTTAAGACTGAATGTCACCTCCCCAGCCCACTCCCCAATCCCGGGGAGGACACATCTTCCCCACTGAGTCCACGGATTCAATGCTGGTCTCCTCTGAACACATCTTCAGCAGCCACACCTATATATGACACCTTACCGGCGCTCTGGGACTCCCTTAGCCCGGCCAAGTCAACGCAAAGTAACCATCACAGCAACCAACGGCCTAGTTGTGGCAGAACAGTTATGTGTGTGCATGTGGTTTTCAACAGAATAAAATCCTCGTCCATTTCCAGCTTGGAGAAACAAATGGCAAATCCACTTTCTGTGAAAACGTACCTAAGTGTAAGTTCCCTGGGGATAGGATTGGGTCTGCCTTCCCCAGCGTGGTCACACCTGGTCCTCACTGCAAGCCCGGCACTTACTGGGTATTCAGTAAATGGCGATCGGATGTAAGTCTGAAAGGGTCAGTGAGATTCTCCCCGATCTCCCGACAGCAGGCCCACAGACACCCCTCAGGAAGGTACTATGACTCAAACCATTTGAGTGCTTTTCATTTATTTGGTTACTAAAAATCACTGTCCCAACAATTGTACTCTCTGTCTCCAGTGTAAGGAAAACCTTTCAGAGGAAGTTTCAAAAGAAATCTGTCTGGAGAAATGGATAAAAAAGATGTGGCACAAATATATTAATGCAACGGAAAGTTACTCAGCTATTAAAAAGAATGAAATATTGCGGCAACACGGAGGGACCTAGAGATTGTCATACCGAGTGAAGTAAGTCAGACAGAGATACTGTAAGACATCCCTTAGATGTGGAATCTAAAAAAAAATGATACAACAGAGACAGACTCAGACTTAGAGAAGGAACTCATGGTTGCAGGGGGCAGAGGGGAAGGGGCAGTTTGGGAGTTTGGGAGGGACATGTACACACTGCTGTATTTAAAACAGATAACCAACAAGGTCCTACTGTAGAGCATAGGGAACTCTTCTCGGATTCATGTGGCAGCCTAGACGGGAGGGGAATTTGGGGAGAATGGATACATGTGTATGCATGGCTGAATTCCTTTGCTGTCCACCTGAAACTACCACGACATTGTTAATCAGCTGTACCCTTAGACAAAAGGAACAACAACAAACCCCGTCTGTCCTGGATTGTGTGTGAGTACGATCTATTCAGATCCTTTAACCACGCCCCGTCAAAGGGAACCACACATCTTGTTACAGGTCTTCAAAAGAATATTCTACAGTCTGTTTCAGGTCACCCGTCCTGAGGTTCCTGCACTGATTACCATGCTCCTTGAAGTTCCACCTGACACTATATTTTGAGGGCACCTGTATTAACTTCAATGAAATGCATGCTGAAATTTCTAAAAGACGCTACTTAAAGTTCACATGGACTCATATTTTGAAAGTATCAGGTAAAATGCTTATGTATTGCTTTCAAGAGACTCAAAAGTTCGCTACAAGGGGCGCTAATATTTTCACGGCAATAAATACCTTCAGGAGAAACATGCCTATTTGAGCACGTTATCTTACAATGTTTCAGCTGTGTTTGAATTTTGACATAATTCTGTTTTCTAGTGATAAAAATCCAGTGTCAGGGTGGGGCCGTGGTTTACCCAGTTCAACAGCAAATTGTTTTCACATCCTTTGTCAGAAGGGTTGGGCCAATATGCCATGCTCTGTATCCCAGTCACCCCTCCTTTCAGAAAACCGCCCCGAGCCTCTTCATTTTCTCATAGTCTTGCTATGACATTGGCTCACTAGCCTGAGAAAGTGACTTGATTTTCAGGGATTAAACACCCCGTATGAAAAGAACCTTAAGGCAGGTTCAGTTCAGTTCAGTTCAGTCGCTCAGTCGTGTCCGACTCTTTGCGACCCCATGAATCGCAGCACGCCAGGCTTCCCTGTCCATCACCATCTCCCGGAGTTCACTCAGACTCACGTCCATCGAGTCAGTGATGCCATCCAGCCATCTCATCCTCGATCGTCCCCTTCTCCTCCTGCCCCCAATCCCTCCCAGCATCAGAGTTTTTTCCAATGAGTCAACACTTCACATGAGGTGGCCAAAGTACTGGAGTTTCAGCTTTAGCATCATTCCTTCCAAAGAAATCCCAGGGTTGATCTCCTTCAGAATGGACTGGTTGGATCTCCTTGCAGTCCAAGGGACTCCGAAGAGTCTTCTCCAACACCACAGTTCAAAAGCATCAATTCTTCGGTGCTCTGCCTTCTTCACAGTCCAACTCTCACATCCATATATGACCACAGGAAAAACCATAGCCTTGACTAGACAGATCTTAGTCGGCTATATACTATCTAGGTTGGTCATAACTTTTCTTCCAAGGAGTAAGTGTCTTTTAATTTCATGGCTGCAGTCACCATCTGCAGTAATCTTGGAGCCCAGTACTTTACTGAAAACTATAAAGTGTGAAAAACTTGTTATGGCTCAACACCCAGGGTTTCTTTTGAACTTTACTGTGTTTTCCTGGAGAAAATACTTCTGCTTGTGTTGTCAGAGGCATTTGTGATCTAGGGTGAGTTGGAGGGAGGGTTTCCGGCATGGTGTTGGGACTAGTGGCGCTCCTCTGGAGTAAATCAAATCACAGGATAACCCATCCCTTCCAGCTGGCCCCATGGGAACCTCTCAGCCTGTGGCTTCTGGCTGCTCTGTGGAGTTACACTGACCCTTGAGACACACCTAGGTCATGTTTTACAATACACGGCAGACCATTATTGCTTCCTTTGGCATTTCCTCTGTAAGGCTGATTACAATGAGCCCCTGGCGTCGTGACAGCAGATGCCATTCCAGAGAAATTCCACATTCACTTCTATAACAGAGTGTTAGATGGGGCTTTTCTGGCTTCAGCTTCCTGGTGCACAAGAGTGGTGTCATTTTCAAGACTCTTGGGCCCTCCAAGGCTGATGCGATGGCTCAGAGAAAAACAGCACGGAGAGTCCAAGGCGGAAGTGTTCTGGAGTGGACTCGGGTGACCTTAAGCATTTTCAGATGAAGGAACCCTATGGGGCCACATGTGGTGAGCACGTAGCCATGGAAACAGGAGGTGGAACCCCGGGGGGCAGGGGTGCCCCGAGTCCTCCTGCCCTGCATGCCATGTGAGGCGCCTGTGTTTGAAGCAGGGCTGCAAACCACAAGCTGCATGGTCCATTTCTTGTAGACTTTCCACAGTGGTCCCAAGAGAGGTGGGACACCCCAGCCTTTGAGGACACAAAAGCACCAGGGCAGCACCCTGCGCTCTGACACCACTCCCCACGCCTGCTCCTAGGCACTGATGCTTGCTTGCCCCTGTTTCCTCAGCGTCCTTGTGGATGGCTCTGAGTTGGGCTGTGAGCATGTGAAGGCTGGTGCTCCTCTCAGCTGTGACTCCCAGGGCAGAGGACGTCCTGCACCCCACGTGTGGGACGTGTATTCTGGCTCTTTCAGGGTGAGTCCTGCTACCAGAGACGAACTTGCAGACACTGACGGCATCCTGCTGTGCTCTGCCTGTGCTCATTAAGGCACTCTGCCTCCAGGAGACACGTGTTTAAGAAATGGAAGATACATGTGAACAGAGAGGAAGCTCCTTCACTTTCTTAGACATTCCTTCTTTGAGAGGTGTGCATCCCACGAGTACAAAGTACATGCTGGGAGCTGTGCTGCGAGGCTGTACACATCTTCTCTCTAATCTACAGGATGGATCTTGAGGCTGTTCCATCCACATGCCACAAAGAGAAGATGAGGTCTGAGAGTTAGATATTGTGTCTTCACAACGATCATGCTAAAACTGCCAATTGGGGGAATTTATTAAACTTGCACAGCAATTTACAAGGTAAATCTCAAGTGTCATTGGTCCATTTGACTGATTTTTATTGAAGTATAGTTGATGTGCAGTAATACTATATGTTACAGGTATACAATATCGTGATTCACAGTTTATTGGCTGTCTTCCCCATGTGGCACAGTATATCCTTGTAGCTTATTTTATCCCTTCAGGGGATCTTCTCAACCCAGGGATCGAACCCACACGTCCCTCATTGGCAGGTGGGTTCTTTACCACTGAGCCACCAGGGAAGCCCTGTTTCAGCATGGTATCTAACATCTATTAAGCATTAGTGCGTAATGAGTGTTAGCTCTTAAATTTCCCTGAACATGTCCACAGCTCTCTTACTATGGTGTGTTGCGATTTTGTACCAAGCAGGATAACGCTTGCCATTGAGTTTCCAAATAGGGACAATGGGCAGATGAACTATGGACTTCCACTGGCCAGTCAGTATTTGGAGCTCCGGCACCTCACGGGTGGGGTGAGATAGCTCAGGGTTCCAGGGGTTCATTGTCTTTCAGTATCAAGCTACCTTAAACATAAAATCTCACACTTGTCCGCAGCTAAATCTATCTCCCTCTTTTTCACCAACTCAAAAAATCAACCAAACTTCCCATGTCTTCCTGCCTCAAAAGGAAAACCCAGGGTAGCTTAGTGTTATTTGCATGATGGAAAAGTCGCAGCGCACGTCCTCCTCCAAAGTGCTAACTGCAGCCTAGTCTTCCATCTCTGGCAGTGGTGTTGTGGG
This sequence comes from Budorcas taxicolor, assembly GCF_023091745.1. NCBI lineage: Eukaryota > Metazoa > Chordata > Mammalia > Artiodactyla > Bovidae > Budorcas > Budorcas taxicolor. Next base: position 4,002,891 of record NC_068917.1, on the reverse strand, counting down.
AACATTACTGCCTGATGCTCCATCCTGTAACACAGATCGAGCCTTGGCTTCCTACCTCCAAACCAGTTCACTATCTGTGAACCGGCTGCTCTAAACCCACTATTCACATTGGCTGCTTTTCAGCAAGTTGCAAATGTAGCCGACAGTTTCCTGATCCAATTAAAACAAAACAACACACACACACACAACAAAGAAGTGAAAACAAAAACATCACTCTTGTTTATCTAAACTGCAGTCCAGGCTTTTGAAGGTCTGCATAAATTTATGTTCAGTTTTGTACCCCTCAAAGAGAAGACAAGCAGTCACAGTTTAGTGTTATTGAAGTTGCACTACCGTGTTTCTTTCAATAATTAATGCATGAAGTACTCAAGAATTCAACTTGCTCACAAAAAATTGTGACTCTTGATTTATAGTTTGAGGTATAATCATAGAACCTTCTTATGAATGAGGTCATACTGTCAATTAAAAAAAGGTAGCTAACCACTTGCTAATTTTAGCCTTGAGTTTCTTTAAATTACTAATGTGATGGGAAAAACCTGACCAAACAATTCACAAAAGAGAAAATCAAAAAACTGATAAACATTTCTAAATACAGTTAATATTCAAAGAATGCAGATAAAAATGGATTTACTTTTTAATCTATCAAATTAATCAGTTCAGTTCAGTTCAGTCGCTCAGTCGTGTCTGACTCTTTGCGACCCCACGGACTGCAGCATGCCAAGTTTCCCTTTCTTCACCATCTCCTGGAGTTTGCTTTAACTCATAGTTGGTGATGACATCCAACCATCTCATCCTCTGTCTGCCTCTCTTCCTACTGTCTTCAGTCTTTCCCAGCATCGGGGTGTTTTCCAATAACTCAGTTCTTCGTATCAGGTGGTCAAAGTATTGGAGATTTAGCTTCAGCATCAGTCTTTCCAATGAACATTCAGGGTTAATTTCCTTTAGGATTGACTGGTTTGATCTCCTTGTAGTCCAAGGGACTCTCAAGTGTCTTCTTGCGAATGAGTTCTTCGGTGCTCAGCTTTCTTTACGGTCCAACTCTCACATGCATACATGACTAATGGAAAACCCATAGCTTTGACTAGATGGACCTTTGTTGGCAAAGTAATGTAATAGAGACTGAGAAAAAGATTCTTCAGTTCAGGCAAGAATACAATGATTCAACTGTCTCTTGAACTGGCTGGTATGAAGATACAGTGGAATAACCTTTCGCAAAACAGCAATAAGTTTATGAGAGGTACAAAAATTCAAACAAGGTAACAAAATCAAATTATCGTGCAGAGATAATATGAAACTCCCTTCACTGAATTTAGAAAATGTAAAATTTCTTCAAGTGTCTGAGGACTTTGTAGTGGCTACACACCACTGTTGGCAAATTATCCTGTAACTCAAAACATGCACTTTGGCCCTAGTAACAAGGTACTTGGTTAGAAACCATTTTTCCCTCCATGAAGTAATGGTGGCATAGAAGTAAAACATTCCAGCTGAAAGAACCTGAATTTGGGGGAGAACATCAAACTGAAAAATAAGACTAAATTAATAATTGAAGAATTCATGACATGTGCCTCTTAGCAGACACAACTAAATACTGACCTCCTCCTCCAAGACAGAAATTTGCAGAACACACATTTGGTTTTGAGAACCCACAATTCGTAAACCCATAGCCGAGTGAACCCACTTAGCAGGTGACGAGTCCAGTCTCAGAAGTCCAGGCAAGTGTCTGGCATGGAGACAACTGTATGCTCATGAACATCTCCACCTTGAAGTTCACTTTGGTTCCAGGAACCTACTGTGTTTTATCAGTTCAGTTCAGTTCAGCCCCTCAGTTGTGTCCGACTCTTTGCAACCCCATGAACCACAGCACACCAGGCCTCCCTGTCCATCACCAACTCCCAGAGTTTACCCAAACCCATGTCCATTGAGTTGGTGATGCCATCCAGCCATCTCAACCTTTGTCATCCCCTTCTCCTCCTCCCCTCAATCTTTCCCAGCATCAGGGTCTTTACCAATGAGTCAGCTCTTCTCATCAAGTGGCCAAAGTATTGGGGTTTCAGCTTCAACATCAGTCCTTCCAATGAACACCCAGGACTGATCTCCTTTAGGATCAGGACTGGTTGGATCTCCTTGCAGTCCAAGGGGCTCTCAGGAGTCTTCTCCAACACCACAGTTCAAAAGCATCAATTCTTCTGCGCTCAGTGTTTTTTATAGTCCAACTCTCACATCCATACATGACTACTAGAAAAACCATGGCCTTGACAAGACTGACCTTTGTTGACAAAGTAATGTCTCTGCTTTTTAATATGCTCTCTAGGTTGGTCATAACGTTCCTTTCAAGGAGTAAGCGTCTTTTAATTTCATGGTTGCAATTTGACAGAAAAGTCAGTTTTGCTTCAATTCCACATTTGGTTTTCCCTGTGTCCTGAAAGGCTTTATTCTATTTTGTCCAAGATGGTAAAGCTAGAGTAACTAAGATATTTGAGGCTGGGGAAGCTCAGGTGACTTGGGTGTGGGATTTTTTTTTGGTGAGTTGTGTGATTGGAGTACTTAGCATTTTTCTTTGTTTTCTACTTGTTGAAGATTTTGTGGTTTGACATTGACTCAGACATAAGATTGATGCTTTTGAATTGTGGTGCTGGAGAAGCCTCTAAGAGTCCCTTGGACTGCAAGGACATCCATCCAGTCCATCCTAAAGGAAATCAGCCCTGAATATTCATTGGAAGGACTGATGCTGAAGTTGAAGCTCCAATATTTTGGTCACCTGATGCAAAGAGCTGTCTCACTGGAAAAGACCCTGATGCTGGGAAAAATTGAGGGCAGGAGATGAAAGGGGCTGACAGAGGATGAGATGGCTGGATGGCATCCCTGACTCGATGGACACGAACTTCAGCAAACTCCGGGAGACAGTGGAGGACAGAGGAGGCTTGCAGGCTGCAATCTACAGGGTTGCAAAGAGACAAACATGACTTAGCGAATGAACAACCAATAACAACAGACACAGGAAACTGGGTTAGTACTGACACATCCCTTTGGGGTTAGTATTGTTCCTGGGGACCTCCCTCCTTTTCTCTTTTATGATCACTGCCCTTTTCCCAAGCCTTCATGAATCCCAGCTTCACATTTATGCTGGGCACTGAACAGGATATTTTGGACCAGGGAAAGGTACCGAGCTTTGAGAAAAAATTGGGGACTTTAATCCCCAATGTTTTGCATTGACTCTGGCTAAGTTATATAATTACTCTGATTTTTCTCTGTTTATGAGATGCTTACACAAGAATATTGGGAGGAATAAATGTATAAAACAGTTTTGTAAGTAGTATAATTCTAAATACATGGGTTATTATCAGCATTGTGATCACCTTCTTCATTTGGGGGATAGAATTGCTATGTCTTTTGCCAAATCCCACTACAAAATAAGATATTTAGAAACTTCTTGGTTTTCTGAGGGTTAGTGAGTTGGTTTTAAGTTCCAACTCTCATTTTTTCCCTTGAACAAATGGCCACAAAAGTCTAATAGGTACCTTCTCTTAAACTGAATAACCATTTGATGCATATCTTTGGTTTTGCATCTCTTACCAGAATATTGAAATAAATTGTGGGATATATTTTTCCCTAGAAACAAGATACCTCATTTAAAAAAAATTGTTGGGTGAAATCTTAATAAGAGGGAAAGACTGGACTGGGTTCAAAATGTCAAGATACTGTAATACTAGATATTTGAAAAATCCATGGGAATAAAGGACAGACAAGGTCAACTGGTCAAGTAGTTTATTTTAAAAAATGGTGTTTATCTAACTGACATTATCATCTCAAACACACATTTAGCTATATAAACCGTTAGCTCGAATCTGTGTTTTGAGACTGTACAAACACTTACACAGAAACATCTGATTTTAAAAAATGGTTTGCACACCCACCAGGATGAACATCTGTTTCCCATTGACTGCTCTCCGCTTTTGGCTTAGAATGCTGTAACACTGACTTTTTAAAAAGAGGTGTGATATTACAATCACTTACAAGTATTACAGGAATATCTTTGCAAAAGAAAATAAATTCACTTAAAAAGCATAGAATGTGGCAGTTTAATTAAACAGTAGGTGACATTCATGTGGTTTAAATCATCAGGTGGGTGTTTTTTCCTGGGAGAGTTATTTTCCCCTCAAGCTTAAATGGTAACTTTCATTTTATTTACCAGCTTCTCCAGATTGTATTTAAATAGTTAACTACAAGAATACAAATATTTAAGATAATTTTTAAGAATCTTTAAAACAGCCAACATGGAGGAAAGTGTTGTATGGTGATTTCACTAGACCTTTATTATCCTGTATTGTTTCTCAGGACTCCCTGCCACAGAGCTCTCCCCTTAGGCTTTTGTGAGGTTTTCTCTTTCCTACAGTGACGCCCAAATGGGGCCACCCACTGGATAACACCCAGGCCATTTCAATCAGACCCTCTAGGGCGGGGGACTGATTGAGCCTCTTCTGAGAGTCTTCTGAGACTCACACTCAGGGTCTCTCTTTAGAGCAAACAAATCACCGAGAAGAACTTACATCTTCAAAAATCATCTCAAACAATCACTTTTTTCCTCTGGATACACCAGAAAGCGAAGAAGTATAAAACACAAGATCTGCTGAGAACATTAGAGTTTTCCCTGTTTTTCTTTTCTTCTCTCCTGCGTCAGAGGGAAATGATTCCTTTCCCCTTTTTTCATCTGATAAGGGCAGAGAAACAGCTCTTTCCCTTTGAATCTCAGCAACAATAGTAAGTATTAGCACTTAGGGACTGAACTCTCCCCTCCTCTTTCATCTTTCAGAATTCCTCACCAATGATGGCTGCAGGGGAAATGCGTCTGTCTCTTAAGTTTTTTTGTACATCAAGCCCTGGTGTACTTGGTCTAGTAGGTTCAAGGAAGAAGTTTCTTAGAACTGATGGGAGGAGCTGAGAAAAGTCCCATGTTCTTCTCTGAGCTGGAGGGAAGCCATCAGAATGTCACACTCTGCTTTAGCCACCGTATTTGAGAGGACAGTGACCAGACTGGCGCCTGTTCAGAGGAGGGTGAGCACTGTCAGCCCGCACCCCTGGCACCCTCAAATCCCAGGTCCTCCTGGACCACCCCTCCTACCCCAGCACCTACGGAAAGTTTAATGGCCTTCAGAACAGCTGTGAGTTCACAGGGGTGGAATGTTCCCCGTCACTTCTGGCTCTGAGCTCTTGCCTCTTTGGAGTCGAATCCTAAGGTCCCACTGAGCTCTTCCTAGTCCCCTTTCTGCAGAACCCGTAAACTTGGCTTCTGGTTCTGATTTCCGCAGAGTCCCACTTGCATGAGGCTCTTCAGTGCTGAGATGTTACTGATAGTTTGGGGAGACAAGGAGGGTTGATGTAGCAAGAGCAGTAGGAATTTTAAACTGAAAACCAGACATCCCCTTCTTAGGACGCTTTACTTGCCGGCCTGCCTCTGGGAACTCCTCCGTCTGCTGATGTGCTCTCAGGCCCTCTGGTCTGGGCTCCCGGCACTTCCCCTCCCCTCCCCTCCTGAGGGACTCCACATGTTTCTCCCATCACGGCACACAGCAGCCCACTGTCCTCCAGCCTGGCTCCCCAGCTCAGCCCTGCCAACCTGTGCACATTCTAAGCTGCTCCCACGCGCTCTCGGCAGTACTAAAGCATCCTTCCCCCACCCCCTCCAACTCTCCCAGGCAGGAGCCATTCTCTCCAGAAGGGACTTAGACATTGAAGTGTCATTTTATTCCTCTGCTAAACCAGGAAAATAAAGGGTTTGAAAATGGCTGCTTCCTAATTCATACTTTTAACTTATTTCAAGCAATTAGCTCATTTCAAATTTCAGTGTGTGGGAGCATTCCCCCTTTCCCATCGTAACCATGTATGAATAGAAACTGTTCTTTATTTTGAAGATGGAAAATGCATCTTGAGTAAACTTGGTTGTTCTGTCATTACAAATGAATACTGGGGGTTACAACAATGCAGTCTTTGAGATCAGGAAAGAACAGTGCAATGGCGTACACATGGGATGGAGCTGGGGCAGCTGAGAGAACAGGATTCACAAAGGGCTTTGGATGGACTGGAGAGGAAGATGGCCATGAGCTTGATACAGTTTGCTTCCTCTGACCTGGAGGAAGCAGAAGAGAAACAAACTTGACAACCTTGAGCTCAAGTAAAAGAAAGCAAAGAAGACAGTCATTTACAGCTAGGTGCTCAGGCTTCAGACTCTAGGGAAGGATTCTGAGTTTTGGAAACCAGAGAGGGTGAAAAGGAAAAGAAACAACTCCTAGGGGAGACAGTCGGAGCTGTGGGTTGTTTCTGGAAACCACTGCTTGCTTCCCTTTCACAGCCTAACTGTCCGAGGCCTGGACAGGGACAGCCTCATCTGAGAGAGCAGACTTGCATTTATCTTGATGACCCTGGCCTCTGCTGGGCTGGATGGTGGTGGTCCAGAGGCGCCTGTGGTGTGTTTGTGCCCAAAGAGTCCCAGAGATGTGAAGTTGCCCTGGCCCCCCAGCACGGGGAAGCCTGAGCAGCGCTGATGCATCAGCTGAGAACTCAAGCCTTGCAGTGTCAGCCGTGATGCACATGTGCAGACTTGGGGTCTGTCCCCAAGGCTGGAAAGGCTGGAGGGCGCCTTGGTGTGGTGTGTGTGCGGCTGGGTGGAAGGGCGCCCTTCAAACCAGGGTTCACGCTCTAAGGATGGGTGTTGTAGGTGTCATGGACAAGGACTCCTGAAAGGCACATGTTAGCTCTAGGAGAGGACTCTGATTTTGTTGTTGGAAATGCTCATCTGAACAATGGCAGAAGAGCAAAACTAGAGGAAAAAAGTAAAAGTCAAAATGGCAGATACATTGATGAAACTTAATTCCTGCTGATTCACTGGAAAAGACAGATTCATTGTAAAAAACTCTGATGCTGGGAAAGACTGAGGCCAGGAGGAGAAGGGGATGACAGAAGATGAGATGGTTGGAGGGCATCACTGACTTGATAGACATGAGTTTGAGCAAACTCCAGGAAATAGCGAAGGACAGGGAAGTCTGGTGTGCTGCAGTCCTGGGGTCACAAAGAGTAGGAGACAACTTAGCAACTGAACAACAACAAATCCCTGCTGAATTAAGAACTGCACCCTAAGTAACAATGAGTCTGCATCGCCGCATAAATGCTGCTGTGCGTTTGTACTACATTTTCCATGGTTTTCAGTATAAATGTCATTGAAATTAACCCAGTCATTAAGGGGGAGACTGTGCCATGGGCTTTGCCCCCAGGGAGTTGGGACACAGAGACAACTACAGACTACACCATGAGTCAACAGTTTCTGTGACAAGGACAGCCCTTTCACAAAAATGCAACAGGGGAGGAGAGCTGGGTGGGGAGAAGAGCAGGGCCAAAGAAAAACTCCAGCTCCGTGCTGTGGAGTCCAGATTATTCTGGTGCCAAAGGCCTTCAAAAATGAAGGCCAATGAAAAAAAAGAAGATCGTGGAATCTGGCCCCATCACTTCATGGCAAATAGATGGGAAAACAACGGAAACAGTGACAGACTTTATTTCCTTGTGCTCCAAAATCACTGTGGACAGTGGCTGCATCCACGAAATTAAAAGACACTAGCTCCATGGAAGAAAAGCTATGACAAACCTTAGCATATTAAAAAGCAGAGACATTACTTTGCCAAAAAAAGGTCCATATAGTGAAAGCTACGGTTTTTCCAGTAGTCATGTATGGATGTGAGAGTCGGACAATAAAAAAGGCTGAGTGGTGAAGAATTGATGCCTTTGAGCTATTGTGTTGGAGAAGACTCTTGAGAGTCCCTTCGATTGCAAGATCAAACCAGTCAGTCCTAAAGGAAATCAGTCCTGAATATTCATTGGAGGGACTGATACTGAAACTCCAATACTTTGGACACTTTATTCAAAGAACTGACTCATCAGAAAAGACCCTGATGCTGGGAAAGATTCACAGCAGGAAGAGGAGATGGGAGCAGCAGAGGACAAGATGGTTGGATGGCCTCCCTGATGCAATGGCCAGAGCGAACTCTGGGAAATGGTGAGGCACAGGGAAATCTGGCGGGCTGCACTTCCTGGGGTCGCAAAGAGTTGGACATGACTGAGCCACTGAACCACAACAGCCTTCATCCACAGCAGACTTGCAGGAAGCTCCTCCCACCTGCAGGAAGCCCCTCCCACCAGCAGGAAGCCCCTCCCCACATGGAAGCGCAGAGAAGTGGGGACACAGGTGCCTGCGTGCTGCTGAGCCAGGGAGGGACTTCTTCCCTTCAATACTAAGGAGTCATTAAAAGGTAAAAGAGGAAGCAAAGAAGGGAGAATGTGAAGAAAACGCAAACACACCTGCTCTTCTCTGGAAAATGCACAAACCCAGGGAGGCCGGGAACGCGTTCTAAGTTGTCCGTGTGTCTTTAGCCCCAGGTCAGAGCACAGTCACCACTGGGCAGGGTCGCGCCCTCCTGAGGCCCGTTCAGGGCGGACAGTCACCTGTCAGGCTGTACTCAGGGCGGGGCGTGGGGAGCGCTGAACCCCTGCGCTGAGAGCCGGCAGCCTCTGTGGACTCTGAGGCGCGCCTGGCGTTCATCCCCAGCCCCGCAGGCACGTGCACGGCTGCTGAGGCCCCGGCCTGGACAGCCCCTTCGGGGCCCGGACTGCGGGGAGGCCTGTGGGCCGGCCGAGCTTCTGCGAGCTAGGAACTCATCAGCCGCCCGTTCTCGCCCTGGAAGGGCTTGGTTGTGAGAGAAGTGCGCTTCTTCAGCGTTAGGGCCCCTGCAGTGCAGCATGGTTTCCTCCACACACAGGATGGCGGCCCCGAGTACATGCAGCCTGTTTCGTTCGAAAGAATAGGCAGGAGCTCGGGAAGGACGGCCAAGGGCCCGTGTCCCGTCAGTTAGCTCTCCATGGAGGCCGTGGAAGATTTTCCCTGACCCCTTAGACTGCGACAGTGGAACCTAGACTCTCTCACTTCCTAGCTAACACGTGGGGACAAGTTCCTTACTTCTCTGAGCCTCGGTTTTCCTCATCTGTAAAGTGGGACAGCACAGCCCTTGTGAAAGTTAAATGTGACAAATGAGGTCAGTAGAATTCTTCTCCCCTTCAGTAGGACCTTAGCAGGCTTAAGACATAAACCCCAAATGTCAATTCTGGAAGCTCTTCATAGCTCGGCCTACGGTTATACATTTATCTAGATCTTCAGGAAAGCTCTGCTTCTTATAGCCCTAAGATGAGAATTTTTTGGTGAGAGTGGAGGTGGCTTACATTAGGGAGATTTTTCCCTAAAGGACTGGGATTATTCCAAAAATATCCCTGGTGTAATTTGAAATTCAATAGGAAACTAAGATTTGTTTTATGTTCACCTTCGTGTGACAGCTTCTGTTCTGCAGCTCTAGAACAAGCTGTGACAGGACAGTAGGCAGGACTGACACATGGGCCATTTCAAAGACTGTCTAAAGCTAAAATTAATCTCATAATTTTAAAATGTATTTGACCTAAACTATGAATGTCATGACTTTTTTTCTTTGTGAAATCTTCAGGTTCTCTTTGTAGACTCACCTTTTCGTTTTAAAGGCAAGGGTTTTAAAACATTTGACTGTATTTGAGGTAGGAAAGAGGGAGTGGATTGTCAACTGACTCAGAAAAATTGGTTCTGTACTTCTAATCAGGAGGCACATTTCACAATTGTGTACATTATCCACAATCATTCTCATTTTGCTTCAACTTACATATTTCTTTATCTTAATACTGTACTTAAGTAAATATTTCACCAAGTATTTACTTATAAAGTCTATATATTAGAGCAATTCAAACAAAAAATGCAGCTAGCTTTGATATTGCCACTCTCATGTGTTAAAACATGGAAGGGATCCAAGAATATAAACTATCTCGCAGAAAGTATCTTGAACAGTTAATCTCACTTTAAGGGGATTTCTGACAATAGAAACAGGTTATGCATGAATGTGGCAATAAGCATAAATTATGCTGAACTGGTTTCTAAAGAAAACAAAGTTCTCCGTGTGAACCGTCACCCATTTTTGAAGCCTTGAAATAAGTAGATAACATTTTCTCTCTCATTTTCATCTGCCTTTGTAGTTTGACTCTGAGCCAGGAATTGAAGCAGATGTACTGGGCTCTTGCGAAAAAGCTTGTTCCCACAAGATTGCTAGCCAAATTCTGCAGACTCAAGATGTTTCAAGAGTTTGGGTAATCATCACAAATTTTGGACTCCTATCTGAGGTGAGTAGAAATGCCAAACCTTGAGGGTCTCAGTATTTGTGTCAGTATGGTTCAGTTGGAGGTATTTCTGTTCTTGGCTGGTTGACAGAAGATAATTATAAGGTTTCTTAATTGGAAATATAAAGCAATACATGTTGGTTTATAAAGCATTCCAGCAAAACAATTTGCTCCATATCCAGATGAGCAGAAAGCAAATTAACACATTCCCAGAACTGCTAAGTGAAAATTAAATGTAGAAGAGTTGTTTCAATGTTTGAAAACATTTTATCAACTGATGGAGTCAAAGATTTGTCACGGCGAACATGTTAAGGGCTGTAGGTGAGGGCTGCTTTCTCCTGCCTCAAACGCTCCTCCTTTTTGCATTCTCACCTAAACAGCACAAAAAATTCCCAGAGGCATCTCATTTTAAGAAATGTCTGCAGTAAGGACAGTTTGTAGATGCTAGCCTTGAGGAAATGTTTGTCAACACTAAGCATTTTAGAAGCTAATACAGGGAGGTGATAATGGGAGAGGGAATCAGATGGGAAGTTTCACACCTTAAATGCCAAGAGTGCTTGCTGCAAGGTTTCTTGCAACCTGGCCGGGGGTGGGGGTGGGGTGAGGGGATGGGAAGAAAAGCCTCTATAGCCAGTGGTTTCCTTTTGTTTTGCTGAAAGGGCAAAGGGCATTCATTTGGGTCAGGGGTGTTTTGTGAGAGAAGCAGGAGAGTAAGCATATTGGGGAAATTCAATGATTGAATGTAATACTCCAATAAAGAGGAGCAGAAAGCTTCTCCCCTTAAGACTCAGGGCAGTTCTACCTGACTCTCCTTTTATGAAGGCACGTCAGGAGGGACTCACAAACAACCTGGATGAAGTGAAGTCTTTAACTGACTCTGAGGTGCTTGGAGTCCTTTTTGTTGTTAGCTAGTCACTCAGACGTGTCTGACTCTGTTACCCCATGGACTGCAGCACGCCAGACTTCCCTGTCCTTCTTTGTCTCCTGAAGTTTGCTCAAACTCATGTCTGCTGAGTTGGTGATGCCACCCAACCATCTCATCCTCTGTCGTCCCCTTTTCCTCCTGCCTTCATCAGGCTCTTTTCCAATGAGTCAGCTCTTTTGCATCAGGTGGCCAAAGCATTGGAGCTTCAGCTTCAGCATCAGTCCTTCTAATGAATATTCAAGGTTGATTTCCTTTAGGATTGACTGGTTTGATCTCCTTGCTGTCCAAGGGACTCTCAAAAGCCTTTTCAATCACCACAGTTCAAAAGCATCAATTCTTTGGAGCTCAGCCTTCTTTATGGTCCACCTCTCACATCTGTGCATGACTACTGGAAAAACCATAGCTTTGACTATACAGACCTTTGTCAGTAAAGTGATGTCTCTGCTTTTTAATACCCTGTCTAGGTTGGTCAAAGCTTTTCTTCCAAGGAGCAAGTCTTTCAAGTCTTGTAAATTACACACATGCTGCTCATCGGATTTTTTACGGGGTGATGCACTGGTTGTGTTTTTCTATAGAAAGAACATGAGCCTGGACTGTGGGCTGAGCCCACTGCCTGTGCTCTGTCACCTCCTGTAACACACATTCTCTGAGACCAGTTTTTGGACATTTGTCTTTCATATGTGGTCTCCCACTTTGCAGGCAGATTCTTTATTGTCTGAGCCAACAGGGAAGCAAGCCCTCATGTGCTTACCATATTTTTAAGAATAGTGGCTAACACAACAAGGTCCTATTGTAGAGCACAGGGAACTATATTAAATATCCTGGGATAAACCACAGTGGAAAGGAATATAAAAAAGAATGTATATGTGTATAGCTGAATTGCTTTGCTGTTTAGTAGAAATTAACCAACACTGTAAATCAACTATACTTCAGTTAAAAAAAGGATAATGGCTAAAAGTGTTCAATGACTATTTTGCAGATTTTGATACAGATCATAGGGAAGAGTATTTGTCAGGTAGTTGCAGGGTGACTATAATCCCTTTGTTTGCCTAACCTTGCTGAGTTTCTCCAGTGGGGATGAGCAGCACTTGGATGTCCCACCCAGTTGTCCCTCACTTTCCTGCCTCCAGTGGTGGGATGTTTACACTATGGGCCACAGACAGCTTCTCTCTGTTGTGATGACACACTGCAGCTTGATATATGCACACACTCCAACATCCCCCCGTCCCTACCCTGACCCCCACCTCCTGAGAACCCTTGGCCTATGACATGAAGTTTAGTTTCCTGAATCTCAGTTATTCCAGAAAGTAAATAGCAGCTCAGATAGTAGGAAGAGAACCCAGTGAAGCAAGAAATCTAGACTGAAGTGTTAATACTGAATTTTTTCAAAAAAGTCCTTGAATTCTTTGAACCTTAGTTTATCCATCTGTTAAATGGTAATAGACTTTCCTAATTAAGAAATCCTTATGAAAAATCAAGAGCTCTTATGTACATTCAAATATGTTAAAAAAATATAAAAATCTCCATAAGGAAATAGTAATATGAATATTTCTCAGCAGGCTTTATCTTAAGGTAATTAAATAGATGACAATTAGCAGGGAAAAGCCTATTATGTTTTAGACACTGTTCTAGGGGCTCTAGAGGGTTAAAAGGAGCATAAAGCATGGATCATATACTCCAGTGTTAGTCACTCAGTCTTGTCTAACTGTGACCCCATGGAATGTAGCCTGCCAGGCTCTTCTGTCCATGGGATATCCCAGGCAAGAATGCTGGAGTAGGTAGCCATTCCCTTCTCCAGGGGCTCTTCCCAACCCAAGGATCAAACCCAGCTCTCCTGCATTGCAGGCAGATTCTTTACCATGTGAGCCACCAGGGATGGTATATACTCTAGAAGGAAGAATACATGTGTAAGATCTAAAAATGATAACACCGGGATAGTAAATGATTAGAACCAGGCATGTGATGTTAGTAACACATACTAGAGACATTTAGAAGAGAAAACATGTTCAATGAAAATGAGAAAACCTAAAAGCTATGAAGGAACCACCTCTCCTGTTACATTGAGAGACACAGTTGTCTTTCATCATAATACAGATAGAACAGTGTTGGTCTTCTCCATGTGACTTTTTTTTTTTTTGAAGCATAGATACTGTATTTTGGAATATCTTCATAGTATTTTTATTTTTTTTGAATTTTTATTTATTTTTATTTGTTTTTACTTTACAGTATTGTATTGGTTTTGACATACATCAACATGAATCCGCCACGGGTGTACACATGTTCCCCATCCTGAACCCCCCTCCCACCTTCCTCCCCGTACCATCCCTCTGGGTCACCCCAGTGCACCAGCCCTGAGCACCCTGTATCATGCTTCGAACCTGGACTGGCGATTCATTTCACATATGGTAATATACATCTTTCAATGCCATTCTCCTAAATCATCCCACTCTCTCCTTCTCCCACGGAGTCCAAAAGACTGTTCTATACATCTGTGTCTCTTTTACTCTCTCGCATACAGGGTTATCGTTACCATCTTTCTAAATTCCATATATATGCGTTAGTATACTGTATTGGTCTTTTTCTTTCTGGCTTACTTCACTCTGTATAATAGACTCCAGTTTCATCCACCTCATTAGAACTGATTCACATGTATTCTTTTTAAGGGCTGAGTAACAGTCCATTGTGTATATGTACCACAGCTTTCTTATCCATTCGTCTGCTGATGGACATCTAGGTTGCTTCCACGTGGGCTTTATCCCAGGGATGCAGGGATTCTTCAATATCCGCAAATCAATCAATGTAATACACCACATTAACAAATTGAAAAATAAAAGCCATGTGATTATCTCAATAGATGCAGAGAAAGCCTTTGACAAAATTCAACATCCATTTATAATAAAAACTCTCCAGAAAGCAGGAATAGAAGGAACATACCTCAACATAATAAAAGCTATATATGACAAACCCACAGCAAACAGTATCCTCAATGGTGAAAAATTGAAAGCATTTCCCCTAAAGTCAGGAACAAGACAAGGGTGCCCACTTTCACTACTACTATTCAACATAGTTTTGGAAGTTTCGGCCATAGCAATCAGAGCAGAAAAAGAAATAAAAGGAATCCATCCATGTGAATTTTTTATAAATTGTAGATCTTGGGAACATAAGTGATTAACACTGCCTTTTATAGGAAGCATTAAGCAGGTGACCACTTACAGTAGGAGGACCGAGGAGGGCTGAGAGGACCCCAGGGCTGCAGTTCCAATGTCCTCTGACCCCTGCTGCCCCTCTCTGGTTCTGGTCCTCTCCTGCTGGCTTTGGTCCCTGGGTCCTGCACCAGGGGGCCGGGCACCCTTGAATGTGGTCTGACCTCAGCCAGGAGCCCTGGAGACCCACCCCTCAGGGTTTGCCTCTGACTGAAAGTCTGGTGAGTGTGTCAGCCAGAAAAAGGTTTCTACCCTTGTCTGTCTTAAGATGATCATAGACCCTCAGTCTTAAAGAGATGCCCACATTCAGACAGCCTGATGAACCGTGCAGTGTATTACATAAGACTGTTTGTTGTTGTTGTTCAGTCTCCCAGTTGTGTCCAGCTCTTTGCAATCCCACGGACTGCAGCATGCGAGGCCTCCCTGTCCCTCACCATCTCCCGGGGTTTGCCCAAGGTCATGTTCATTGCATTGGTGATGCCATCCAGCCATCTCATCCTCTTATACCCTCTTCTCCTTCTGCCCTCAGTCTTTCCCAGCATCAGGGTCTTTTCCAGTGAGTTGGGTGTTCAAATCAGGTGACCAAAATATTGGAGCTTCAGTTTCAGCATCAGTCCTTCCAATGAGTATTCAGGGTTGATTTCCTTTAGGATGGACTGGTTGGGTCTCCTTGCTGTCCAAGGGACTCCCACGAGTCTTCTCCAACACCACAGTTCAAAGGCATCAATCCTTTGGCATTCTGCCTTCTTTACCACCCAGCTCTCACAACCGTACATGACCACTGGAAAGACCATAGCCTTGAGCATATGGATCTTTCTCAGCAAAGTGATGTCCTTGCCTTTCAACACACTGTCTAGGTTTGTCATAGCCTTCCTGCCAAGAAGCAGTCTTCTGATTTCATGGCTGCAGTCACCATCCACAGTGATTTTAGAGCCCAAGAAGAGGAAATCTGTCACTGCTTCCGCATTTTCCCCTCTACTTGCCATGAAGTGATGGGGCCTGATGCCATGATCTCAGTTTTTTTTAATATTTAATTTTAAGCCAGCCTTTTGACTCTGTTCCTTCACCCCCATCAAGAGGCTCTTTAGTTCCTCTTTGCTTTCCCATTAGAGTGGGATCATCCACATATCTGAGGTTGTTGTTTCTCCCGGCAATCTTGATTCCAGCTTGTAACTCATCCAGCCCAGCATTTCTCATGATGTGCTCAGTGTATAAGTTAAATAAACAGGATGACAGCAAACAGCCTTGTCAAACTCCTTTCTCAATCCTGACCAGTCAGTTGTTCCATGCAGAGTTCTAACTGTTGCTTCTTAACTTGAATACAGGTTTCTCAGAAGACAGGTAAGATGGTCTGATATTCCCATCTCTTTAAAAGTTTTCCACAGTTTGTTGTGATTCGTTCAGTCAAAGGCTTTAGCATAGTCTATGAAACAGAAGTAGATGTTTTTTCTGAAATTCCCTTGCTTTCTCTATGATCCAGCGAATGTTGGATATTTAATCTCTGGTTCCTCTGCCTTTTCTAAACCCAGACTGGACATCTGGAAGTTCTTGGTTTGCATAATGCTGAAGCCTACCAGGCAAGATTTTAAGCATGACCTTACTAGAATGGGAGATGAGTGCAAAAGTCTGATGGTTAGCACATTCTTTGGTACTACCCTTCCTAGGAATTGGGATAAGGATTGACCTTTTCCAGTCCTGTGGCCACTGCTGGGTCTTCAGATTTGCTGACATATTGAGTGCAGCACTTCAGTAGCATCATTTTTTAGGGTTTTAAATAGCTCTACTGGAATTCCATTGCATCCACTAGCTGTATTGACAGCAGTGCTTCCTAAGGCCCACTTGACTTCACACTCCAGAATGTCTGGCTCTGGGTGAGTGACTACACTGTCGTGTTTATCTGGGTCATTAAGATCTTTTTTGTACAGTTATTCCATGTATTCTTTCCATCTCTTCTTGATCTCTTATGCCTCTACTAGGTCTCTGCTGTTTCTGTCCTTTATTTTGCCCATCTTTGGGTGAAATGTTCCCTTGATATTTTCAACTTTCCTGAAGAGATCTCTAGTTTTTTTCCTTCTGTGTTTTCCTCTATTTCTTTGCATTGTTCATTGAAGATGGCCTTCTTGTCTCTCCTTGTTATTCTCTGAAACTCTGTGTTTAGTTGAGTCAAAGACTATTTGGTCATTCACATATTGATTCATCTGAAATTTCTCATTGTCTGGGGCCAAAACTTGCATTTATACTCTTCTTTCTGATGTGAGCTTCCCTGGTGGCTCAGACGGTAAAGTGTCTGCCTGCAATGTGGGAGACCCGGGTTCGATCCCTGGGTTGGGAAGATCCCCTGGAGAAGGAAATGGCAACCTACTCCAGTACTCTTGCCTGGAAAATTCCATGGACTGAGGAGCCTGGTAGGCTACAGTCCATGTGGTCGCAAAGAGTTGGACACGACTGAGCGACTTCACTTCACTTCTGATGTGGCAAAGCCTTCCCCACTGTTGAAAATGCCTGTCTTTAGCTGTGACATCAAGCTCCACAGACTCGTCCCCCTCTGACCTCTCGTGGCACTGGCTCCTGGTCCCTGAGCAGGGGGGCTTCCCCTGGGACTCAGGCACCACACTCTGCTGGCCTGCCTCCACCCAGGGCCCAGCTGTCATGCACCGACACCCTTCCCAGCTCCACCTCCATGTCGGATCAGGCCAGATCTTTCAGGAGAATGCTTTCCCTGGAGCTCAAAGTCAAGGTAAACATCTGAAGGCCTTTTCGAGAGACCTTATTCTTAGTTTCAGTGACTCACCAGATCGTATTTGTGAAATGTTCTTTGAATATGGCCTCTCCTTTCTATCGTTCTAGATTTTTTCTCCCTTCGTTTCTTTCTGGCAGCTTTCATAATGACCCTTTAATTGATTTAACAGCTTCAAGTCTCTCCCCAGCAATTAATTCTGTTCACTGCTGCCAGGGTTAATGTTTTCTTTTAAAATAATTGAATTAAAAGGTAATAAAAGATTATTGTAAAAATTAAAACAATAGCAAGATAGAACGGAAAAAGTGAGTCTCCTCTTTACTGCCTGAGCTCCAGCAGGTCTAATGGATGTTCTTCCAGACTTTGCTCAAAGACAAATGGATGGAAACATGGTTGCCCTCTGGTCTCAGTGCTTCTGTTGAAAGGTTGGGTGTTAGCCTGAGTCTTCCTTTGGGCAACTGATTTTGATTCTTTAGAAGCCTTTAGAATTTTCTTTTCATCTTGAGATTTCCTTTAGAGCTCTGTAAGTCTTGTAAGATTTATTCTGCCCCAGGCGTCTGGAGACGCCTGCATTTCTTCAACAAAGACTGATTTTCTTCTATTATTTCTCTTGGGTGTTTTCCTTCCCCGCATCTTCTCTGTTTCCTCCTTTCCCAACTGGAGGGACTGTGGCCCCATGACTCTCCCTGGAGTTAATATCCTTTTGTCTGTATTTATTATCTCTTTTTTGTGTGTGTGTGATCTACATTCTCAAAACCTTCATTATTTTTCCTTTCATATGAGATAGTCTTCTTTGATTATTTGGACTACCCACTGAAATGTTTATTTTCATAATTCTATATCAGATATCACTATGTCCTATTCTTTTGTCCCCTGAAGGATGCATTTTTATTTTACTAATGATCTATCTCCTTATTGGTAAGTAGGAGTACAAAAACATCTTAAAATTTTCCTTAAGCTCCTTTGGCTGCTTCTTGGGATAGGTCCTGTTTGTTCATGTTGATGAGTGAGAAGCAAAGTTGTTTCACGCCACTTGGGTTCTCGTAATACAGGGCGATTCTCATGGTGTTAGGTCATACAGTGAGTCAAGACCCGGGGTGGCTGGTATGAGTAATGCACTGTGTTAGCCTGTAGCAGACAAGACTTTATTTCCTGTGGGCTCTCTGCAGTAAGAGCAGCGCTATGGAGGGGAGCTTCCCATCGAAGACACCCTACCTCACCCTCAACACATCAAGGCAGGCAGGAATTCCCTCAGTATGGAGTGCTTTCCTGGTGGACACACCCTCAGGAGTGCAGCTGTCGCTGTTGACCGGATGGCCTGCAACATGTCTGTGCAGGCAGTGTTGTGTCAGCGCTAAGTTGAGGAAGGACTTTCCAGCAGCGTTCTTCATTGTTTGGTGAGTTTTCCGAAAGAGTGGCCTGTTCTTTTGGTTCATCTCTAGCCTTCATATGGGGTGGCTCTTAGGCCACTGGTGGTTGGACGGTAGGGGATGTACCACCGAGAGTCACACCCTCATGACTCCGCACCTGTGCTCCATGTCAGCATGCGGCACCGTGTCATCACTCTGCTCGAGGGGGCATGACATCCACGCCCGACATTCTCTCCAGAGACCTGGTGTGCACTCATGCTCAGTCGTGTCCAATTCTTTGTTACCCCATGGACTGTAGCCAGGGGTAACATGGCTACAGGGGTTCTGTCCATGGGATTCTCGGCAAGAATACTGGAGTGGGTTGTTGTGCCCTCCTCCAGGGAATCTTTCCAACCCAGGGATCAAACTCGAATCTCTTATGTCTCCTGCATTGGCAGATGGGTTCTTTACCTCTGTGCCACCTGGGGGCCCCCCAGAGACCCTGAGGCAACATTTAGTCTAGTAACTTGTTCAAACAAAGTAATCAAAGTAATCAAACTAACAATTTTAGATTCATCACCATCAATTTAAAAATTATATCTAGTATTTTTAAGCAATGTTACTTGTTCTTCTAAAACAGTCTTGTTACCAAATATATTAACAGATAGTAGAAAAAGAAAAGTCATCACACAGCCCCCTAATTATACACATTCATATATATGTATACATACTTGCCATACTTGTTTATATTAAATCAATAAATTTCCCTGCTGTAAGGAATCACTAATAATAAAACATCTTATTTTTTATTGCTCATGCCTTGAATTAGGAGTATGGATACTAGAGAGAATATTTAAATACAAACATTATATATAATAATTATATAATATATTTTATATTTAAATATAAAATATTTAAATTTAGGAAATTTAAATATAAAATATATAATATTTTATAGCTTATAGAAGAATTTCTTCCAGGGAGAGAATTCTCAGTTGGAAATATCTAGATGTCAGATATCCAGAAAAGACCAAAACTCTGATTCAAAGTGATGTATGCAGTCAAATGTTCACAGATTACAACAGGTAAGACCTGGAAGCAACCTAAGTTTTCATGGGCAGATGAATGGATAAAGAAAATATGGTACATACACAATGGAATATTACTCAACCACGAAAAAGAATGAAATAATGCCGTTTGCAGCAACATGGATGGAACTAGAGGTGATCAGATTGAATGAAGTCATAGAAAAAGACAAATACCATATGATAATACTTACACATGGAATCTAGAAAAAGATACAAATGAACTTACTTACAAAACAGAAATAAACTCATAGACATAGGAAACAAAGTCATGTACCAAAGGGGAAAAGCAGGGGGAGGGATAAATTGGGAATTTGGGATTAACAGATGGAAATTACCATGTGTAAAGTAGATAAACAACGAGGATTTACAATCTAGCATGGGGAATTACATTCAATATCTTGTAATAATCTATAATGGGAAAGAATCTGAAAAAGAATGGATGTGTGTATACATATAATGAATCACCTTGCTGTACATCTGAAACTAACACAACACATAGTTGTAAATTAACTATGCTTCAGTTTTAAAAAAGATGGTGCCACAACTTCAGAGGAGGAGAATGTGGTCCTGACTGTTGGAGGAAAACAAGTCAGTACTCAAGTGAGAAGGGGTGGCTGAGCAGGGGTGCAGAGAGGCCAGAGCAGGATGGGGAGGGCCCAGGATCAGGCACATTTGGGGAAGTTCCGTGATGTCATTTCATCCCCGGGTTATCTGCTCTCTTAGCTCGCATATACTGTGGTGTTCTGGTGATCTCGCATCTGTTTCACAATAGCTTCTGTGAAGGTGATCAGGCTCATGAAGGAAAACATTTCAAATGCGGAACCTGGGGAGATGCTGAATTCCCACATTAGAGTCCCTGGGAGCAGCACAGAAGCCTCAGTTAGAGAAAGAGGAGCCCAGGGAGTGAGGAGAGAGGTGGAGGCAACCCTCGGGCATGTTCTGGACTTCCACAAGCCCTACAATTGGCCAGAGAGGGAGACGATCATATCTCTTGAGCGGCAAAAACCCGCAATTACAGCTAGCAGTGCTGTCTGTCTCCTGAAAGTCCAGGCTTCCTGGATGACGGACCAAGTCCTGTACCTCAGACACTCAACAGAACTTGACCCTCAGGGCGTGTTTATAAATGTTCATCTCCTGAAAAGCACATTCCTAATCCATGCGACAGTCCTTCAATAACATGAGAGTGGAAGGCCACCGGGCCACTTGCAATGAGACATTTATTTACTGAGAAGGTTGAGACTATTGTTTAAGATACTGGGCTCC
Organism: Budorcas taxicolor; assembly: GCF_023091745.1. Taxonomy (NCBI): domain Eukaryota; kingdom Metazoa; phylum Chordata; class Mammalia; order Artiodactyla; family Bovidae; genus Budorcas; species Budorcas taxicolor. The sequence continues at coordinate 3,982,096 of NC_068917.1, read as the reverse complement.
CAGTCTTTGAGATCTTAGCTAGCTGTCATCTGTTGTTGACTGCAGTGGATAGGTTGTGTGTGTGTTAGTCGCTCAGTCATGTCTGACTCTTTGCAAACTCGTGGATGGCAGCTCGCCAGGCTCCTCTGTCCATGGAATTCTCAAGGCAAGAATACTGGAGTGGGTTGCCATTTCCTTCTCCAGGGGATCTTCCCAACCCAGGGATAGAACCCAGTTTCCTGCATTGCAGGCAGATTGTTTACCATCTGAGTCACCAGGGAAGCCCAGTGGATAAGTTAGCATTAACTGTTACTTTTCCATTTCTGTACAATTAAATTCATCTGCTCTTCTGGAGAGTAAATCATCATCCAAGATTTCATTTGATTCTTCCAAAATGGAATTATTCCTACCAGAACCTGAGGACCACAGCAGCTGCTGAAATAAAAATATTTTTTAAAATGATTGATAAGCATGAAACTGAAAGTCGCTTGGTTGTGTCTGACTCTTTGTGACCCCATGGAATTCTCCAGGCCAGAATACTGGAGTGGGTAACCTTTGCCTTCTACAGGGGATCTTCCCAACCCAGGTCTCCTGTTTTGAAGGCAGATTCTTTATCAGTTGAGCCACAAGGGAACCCCAAGAATACTGGAGTAGATAGACTATCCCTTTTCCAGCAGATCTTCCCGACCCAGGAATTGAACCAGGGTCTCCTGCATTGCAGGCAGATTCTTTACCAACTGAGCTATGAGGGAAGACCTACTTTGAAAAGTACACACACTGTATGTAAGCCAGTTTTCTTTAAAAGGAAAATAAACATCTGGGCCCATATTTTAGGTAAAGGAGATATATATCTTGCTTTGATTTCTCTAAAGATTTATTTTCATTTATTTAATCTGGCTTTCATTTTGGAAAACAAAATTGTCAGTACTCAGTCATTTCTTTGATAATTATTTGACCTAAAATCTCAACCATCTCCTTCAGTTTTGTGATTGTCTTTGTCCCCCGAGACTTTTCATCAGAGAAGCTGTGGTTGACCTAGACCTCAGGTAGCTTTTAAACATGAAATGTCTCAACTTTTTTCACATTAAATGATAATTCTTTGGCTTTAATAAGTCAGAGGCAAGTTGAATTAGCAACTTGCCAGGTTAATTTTCTGGACGGGAAAGCTTGCTGTGTCCTGTACTTGCGTTGGTGTCCACTCTGTCCAAAGAACAGACTCAGAGATGATCTCTTGGCCACTTGAGGACTCGGCCTGCAGTGGCCAAGTCCTCAAGTGGAAGAAGATAACAAATGGTTGGTTTCAATCACTGAGTTTTGGGGTGGTTTGTCATGCCCCATTAGGTGTACAAAACACCACTTCAAATATTCAATACATAAACCACCAAGGATTAGCAAGGCTGCCGAACAGCCAGCTTTTGGCCTTGGTAACCCCAAATACACCATTAACCAGCTATGTCTTTGTGTGATTATACACCTCCTCCAGCCTCAGTTTCCCCCCATGTAAGATGGTGATGCATTACTTGTGGAACTCACCCCAGGGAGCTCTCGTGAGGTCTGGAAGAGAGAATGGATATAAAATCCTCGGAGAAGTGCCAGGCATATATAACACTCAGTTCCATGCTCCTCATTATTTTGCTAATTGACAGAGAATTACAAACAAGGACATTCCACAAATGACATAAAATGTGTTTTGCACCTTCACATCAATGTGATTCTTTTACCAAATAATAGAATTGGAGTGGAAGTTTAATTAAAAAGTCTAAAACAGTGAGATGTGATAGGGAGCAAAGGGCTGGAAAAATCACTTCTGAGCCATGAGTCGCCCAGAATTCACCTTCGCAATCTCAGGGTAGAGGGTTTCAGGACCTGTTCCTGCTGCCGTATCTGGGTTTAGAGGACTATGGATCACCTTCTAAGAGTGGAATGGGCCATCAGAAGGAGCATGCATCACTGTGGTCCCAGCTAGGAGCAGAGGACACACCACATCCCAGATAACACAAGAGGGTTTCGTGAAAGGATGGATCCAGAGGTGCCAGCGTTTCAGGAAACCCCAGGGCTGACGCGTCACTGGGGACTGCCGGGCAGATGGTCACACCCCTCTGCCTGCAGGGAGGAGCAGCTTTGAGACCAGGCACATACCATTACCTTGAGGGGGCCTTCGCTGGATGGAGGCTAAGGTTGTAGGGAGGAAGCCAGGGGTCTAAGTACCTTGAATTCCTCTCCTTCTTTCCCCTGCCAGGGCTCCCTGGGGGCTGCACCCACTAGAGCCTGGAGTCTGCTGTGGCCCATGCAGGTCATGTCCTGGGGCAGAAAAAAAGGGTGAAGGAGGGGAAGGAAGGCCTCCCACACAGGGCAAAAGTGCCGGCAGCAGACTAACAGATCCTCAGGTTGAAACATTCGTACTTTTATAACCTCAGCTGCAGTGTTGTGGCATCTTGGGCCAAAGGGATGTGTGCATGTTTCCTTTCTGATCCATGAAGGCACAGGGACCCCAGGGGGTGCTTCTCCACATCCCTGGTTCCTGAGCTGTAAGTCAACAGGGCCAACCGTGAGTGTCGCCCCGCTCTCGGGAAGGGCTGTGGTCAGCGCCGTGGGGAGCAGCCCCTGGAGAGGCTGGGCAGCCAGGGGAGACTGTTTGTTAACTTACCCCCGGGGGCCCCGCTGGACCTGCGTGGCCCCAGCGCTCCTGCCGGCCCAGCACTCTGCTTCCCAGATTTGCTGTCTCTGCTCCTTTCTCCTTGGAGCAAATTCTGGTGCCCCTTTCCGATTCTCTTTCTGGAGCTTTCATTTTCCTTGGTAATTTTTTAACCTGACTTCAAACTTGCTCAATGCTCTGTTAATCTAAGCTTCGTGGACCGTGTCTGACTGACTAAACAGCCACCTGGTGAGGGTTAAGGACCACTCTCCACCTCAGAGCCCCAGGTTGGCGGGGTTTCTCGTCCTCATCACCCGTCACCTGCAGCTTGAAGCAGAGGTGCTGGCTCAGCTGTGGGCTGTGTTTAACACAGAGAGAACCAAGTCATGTTTCTGTAAACCTACCTGGGGGCAAGCTGGCCTCTGAGACCAACACAAGGCCAGGGGACAAAAGACAGAGCTGATGTGCAGCGTGGGCATGGGAGAGGGTGAACCCAACTCAGCTTCAGTTTGGGTCATAGTTTACTCTGATTCCACAGACGCACAAAAATAACATTTCAACCTGAGCAAAGTGTAATGAAAGACAGGTTTCGTCTGGGTTTAATCTCTTTATGATTCGTCACAATCTGGAAGCCAGAAAACTATCAAAAGGAGAAGAGAAACACATGTGTGACAGTTGAGAACTTGAGGGAGACCAGTGGAGTCAGGGACCACTGGGGCCCCGGGGGCATTCGGGAGGCAGCTGGTGGAGAGTGGGGCTATGCTCCCAGAGAAGTAGGGGGCCATGTGGGCAGCTGGACCCCGAACTGGAAGGCTACGGGTGGCCTCCAGGTCTCCTTGGAAGATACACCTTTAAATTCCAAGGAGCTAAAGCCATTTTACACAGTACGCTGGATGAATGCATGTGAAGATGTTAAGATCCACAGATGAAAGGGACTAGGTGCGTATGTAATTTTTTAATTGGCAACGTAAGTATTACAGGCATATATTGTCTATTATATGGTGGTATTGAAGCTACTTTGACTCGATGTGGGAGAGACACGCCTTGTTAATGGAATCATCTTTCTACCTGCATTGGCCTGTTAGGAACTGGAAAGAAACGCAATCCAAATTCAGTAGTTCTCATACCAGAGTGGTTCTATGAGTTGTTTTCCTGTGGTACAGCTGCTGTTTAAGTGAAAACACCATCTCTGATCTGAGGTAGCACCTTACCTTGTTCCCTTACAAAATAGTGGGACAAATGAAGCACTTAAATCAAATGCTCCATCCCCCCCAATTAACATTTTTCTCAAACATTAGGACCTATGATGGAAATGTACTGGTCAAGATGTCTGTGGAGAGGAGTATATACAACAGGGTAGCACTTATTTCCCGTAAATACACAAGTGTTGTGCAAAACCTGAGGAAACTGACATTTTCTCAGAGACTTCCCAGCTTCACGGGTAATGCCATCCTGCCTGGGTCCCCACACCACATGGGCCCTGGAGGCTTTCATGCTGGGCTGAGGTGTATCTGCCATTTGGTTGTATACATGGACTTTTCATGTAGTCACCACACTTATCCTATGTGCTGCTAGAAGTCCATTTAATTCTTTAAAAAGGATGAAGTGAAAAGAAAGTGTTACTTGTTCAGCCGTGTCTGACGCTTTACAACCCCAAGGACTGTAGCCCGCCAGTCTCCTCTGTCCATGGGATTCTCCAGGCAAGAATTCTGGAGTGGGTTGTGATGCCCTCTTCCAGGGGATCTTCCTAACCCAGGAATTGAACCTGGGTTTTCTGCATTGCAGGAGGGTTCTTTACCATCTAAGCCACCAGGAAAGCCCCCTTCTTAATAGCTACCTGTCCAAAGTTTAAATGATTGATTCTGTAAGAAGTTATCTTACTGTGTGTTAAGTTACAATGGCCTTTTTTAAGAAGAGGCTGATCTGCAGTTAACTAAACTAACAGGCTGGTTTCCTGAGGCCTGCTCCCCTCTCTCAGGCAGTGATGATCTGTCCTTGCTCTTGGGGCAGAGATAGGTCCACATGCAGGATTCTGGCTGACGCATGCCGACACATTCCTGATCAAAGTGCGGCTGCTGAGCACGGGAACCGCACAGTGTCACAGCGGGTCACAAAGCACGTCTGTCTGTTCTGCGGGGATTACCGCTCTGTTTATCATAGACGGGGCTAAACAGCTTTGCCAGTGGACACTACGGCCCAACCCCCACACGCTGCATCAGCATAGAGGTGCTCCCCCCACAGCATCCACACCATGAGGGCCTGGGAGTGGGCACTGCCCACGGCCTCCTCAAGAGGAACAGTGACCTTTGACCATGGCCCTTTCCCTTTGCAGGTCTCCTTAACCGTATCTGGGGGCAGTGGAAAGAAGCCATTCACAGGAATTTAGCGTTTAGAGAAATAGGAACTCCTGTGTTGGGCATTTGTAAAGGGAAACTCGGGCTCATCTCTCTCTGTTAGGGGTGCCCTTATGAATGAAGTGTTGTGCATCCCTCTCTACTTTGTCTGGCAGAATAGCGTAGTGGACAGTTCAGTTCAGTTGCTCAGTCATGTCTGACTCCTTGAGACTCCATGGATGGCAGCATGCCAGGCTTCCCTGTCCATCACCAACTCCCGGAGGTTACTCAAATTCATGTCCAGCAAGTCGGTGATGCCATCCAATTATCTCATCCTCTGTTGTCCCCTTCTCTTCCTGCCTTCAATCTTTCCCAGCATCAGGGTCTTTTCTAATTGGGCATTTTCCCTAAACTCATGTCTTACTGCACGTACTAGGGAAGAACAAATCTGACTCATATTTGATCTTTGTCTTTTACTTAAACCTTTGCATTCTGTTGCTTTTGCTATGAGTTAATCGCTAATAGGTGGCACTACTTGGAGAAGTTGGCAACTACTTGGAGAAATGGCAACCCACTCCAGTATTCTCGCCTGGACAGGGGAGCCTGGTGGGCTGCTGTCTATGGGGTCACACAGAGTTGGACACGACTGAAGTGACTTAGAATGCATGCATGCATTGGAGAAGGAAATGGCAACCCACTCCAGTATTCTTGCCTGGAGACTCCAGGGACAGGGGAGCCTGGTGGGCTGTAGCCCATGGGGTTACAGAGAGTCGGACACGACTGAAGAGACTTGGCACAGCACAGCAATCACCAAATGACTGTTCCTTGCAGGGAACAGGGTCGCATAGAGTCGGACACGACTGAAGCAACTTAGCAGCAGCAGCAATGGTAAAGAACCCATCTGCCACTGTGGGAGACATAAGAGATGTGGGTTCGATCCCTTGGTCAGGAAGATCCCCTGGAGGAGGGCATGGTAACCCTCTCCAGTACTCTTGCCTGGGAAATGCCATGGACAGAGGAGCCTGGTGGGCTGTAGCCCATGGGGTTACAGAGAGTCGGACACGACTGAAGAGACTTGGCACAGCACAGCAATCACCAAATGACTGTTCCTTGCAGCCAGAAAGACACAGGAGAGCCCATCCTCAAGGCTCTGACTTTTAAAGCTATGACACTTTCCATTCATAGAGAGAAAAAGTTGCAGAACAGAGAATAACGTTTGTCTTAATGGAAGTTTCCAGGAGCATCATGACCTGACCTATGAGGAGAGCTGCAAGAACAAAGGACTGGGACACGGAGAGAAGCAACAACCGGCTACACCGCCTCCCATCTAGTAGAAAAGAAGCCTGACCGCTGACTCAGAGAGGATGCTTCTTTGGGATGCTAGTCCATCTTCAGTCTGCTGGCTTTGCAACTAAAGTCACTATTTGTTTGCCCCAACTCGTCATCTCTCAATTTATTGGCTTGTCCTGAAATGAGCAGTGAAGGAAAGTTACAGGGCTCAAATAGGCTGGAGTTAAAACTCCCCTCTGGGTCCTCCCCACCATTCTATGCAAAACAAAGAACTCTCTCACCCAAAGAAAAAAAAATGGACATTAAGGTTGATTACGCCCAGCTCCCAGCCGGTCCAGGCTCTGGCCGATCTCCAGAATTCCTTGTCCCAGCCTTTTAAGAAATAATTACTCCGAACAACCTTGGAGAAGAACAGGTCCCCTTAAGACAGTAGATTTCCACGTACATGCCTATATATACTTACTCTTTCTTGGGTTAGTGCAGCAGCTCACTAATCTGACTGCTGCCCCTTCTGCCTCATTAAAGGGGATCTGTTCCTGTACAGTGCCGATCTGGTTCTTTTTCCAGACCTCCCCTTCTCTAACTCCCTTACCCTACAAGCAGTATGAGCTTAAACTCTGTAACACTAGTTCCAAAGATAATATTGCAGTTCATTGAATGCGGCATGCCACTCACTATAAGCCATCATTATTTTATAAACCCTGAAGAAAGAAAAAGAGAGCATGCGGTAACTATGATGCAAATAACTCAACTAAAGCAACAAAATAAACAGCTCTGACCAAGTCTGTGTGTGCAGAAGCAAAGACAACCGCACCATGACTGTGGTCTGGCAGTGACTATAAAGTGCCCTTCACTGCAAGATGTGTTCTGACTACAAAGACAAGAAAATGTGACAAAATACGTCTTAGAATCCAAGAATTGTGATAGTATCTACCTTATGGGAATAAGCGAGTTTATAAATAAAAGGCTCCCAGGGGTGTTTCCTAGATGGGGAAACAATGGAAACAGTGACAGACTTTATACTTTTGGGCTCCAAAATCAGTGCAGGTGGTGACTTCAGTCATGAAATTAAAAGATGCTTGCTTCTTGGAAGAAAAGCTATGACCAAACCTAGGCAACATATTAAAAAGCAGAGATATTACTTCGCCGACAAAGGTCTGTCTAGTCAAAGCTATGATTTTTCCAGTAGTCATGTATGGATGTGAGAGTTGGACTATAAAGAAAGGTGAGCGCAGAAGAATTGATGCTTTTGAACTGTGGTATTGGAGAAGATTCTTGAGAATTCCTTGGACTGCAAGGAGATCCAACCAGTCCATCCTAAAGGAAATCAGTCCTAAATATTCACTGGAAGGACTGATGCTAAAGCTGAGACTCCAATACTTTGGCCACCTGATGCAAAGAACTGACTCATTGGTAAAGACCCTGATGCTGGGAAAGATTGAAGGCGAGAGGATAAGGGGACAACAGAGGATGAGATGGTTGGATGGCATCACCAACTCAATGGATATGAATTTGAGCAAGCTATTGGGAGTTGGTGATGGACAGGGAGGCCTGGCGTGCTACAGTCCATGGGGTTGCAAAGAGTCGGACATGACTGAGTAACTGAACTGAACTGAGGGGTGTCTGGCATTTGCTAAGTACTCAAGGAGTGTTGACTATTAATGTCATTATATTTATTATTATTACTGGGGAGTGACTACAGCTTTCATGAGGTTCCAACATCAGTACCTCTGTAAGGAAAAGGAAGAGGAAGTGCTCTGATTGGTGACTTAAGGGTGATCAGCGAGGGGCTGAGAAGCACGCAGTGACATCACAGCATAAGCTGCCTACGCTTTGGTGGCGTGACATCTCTGCATGAGGATGCACAGACACGTGTGGCGCTGCTCACACACCACCCCCAGTCTCCGTCTTAACTTCCCAGGGCTCCTGAGCAGGGTCTGGCAGGCCCTGGACAGGAGTGAGTGGGCCGAGGGACGCCCTGACCCTGACCTGATCCTCGTGTCTCTGAAGAGTCCCTTCTCAGGACTGCCATTCCAGGCGTCTTGCTGCTCTGTACTGGTCCCTTCGTCATTACCAAATTCACTCCGTGATCTGGAGAATTCTTAACCTCTGTCAGTAGTGGTTTAGAGTCCAAAAGGGAAACAGAGGCGTTTGCCACCTCACCTCCCAGACTTCACATCTACTGCCTTTTCTGCACAGAAGCATGACTGGAGCGTTCTCTGAAGATGCAACTGGTCTGTGATAATGTCTATGACGGTAAAACTGATTTTGGAGACCTTTCTGGCTTTTACAGGAAGAATCAACTACCTCAGACTGTGAATTACCTCTCCAACTCCAGCGCCCTCCCTTTCTCCTTCATCCCCTCCTCCTTCTTCAGAGATTCTCCTTCGTTACTTGGAAATCCTTCCCCTACACTTGTTTTCTATTTTTCCGTCAGAGAATACTTCTCCAATTCCAGCAATCAAGGCTAAAAGCTGTTACCTTAGGGGAAAATCCTCATTCCCGAGGTTATTTTTATTTAGGGTTTCGGGCACACATGTGGATTATATAACCCGTGACTGGAAACTTGTTTATGTGGCCTAGTTTGCTGTATGCTGGTACACAAAACCAGACTTCACTGTTAGAGCTTATAACCAAGTTTCCACTTGAAACTATCATTTTTCTGCCAAGAACATGCTGATGGGTTTATCAATGCTCAGGTGACTCTACAGTTTACTCCTCTTCCCTGGAGAAGGAAATGGCAGTCCACTCCAGGACTATTGCCTGGAAAATCCCATGGACAGAGGAGCCTGGTAGGCTACAGTCCATGGGGTCGCAAAGAGTCGGACACAACTGAGCAACTCCCCAGCAGATATTAAATAGGACACTATTTCTTGGCTCAAAGAGACTATAAGTAGTTTCCAATCTCTTTAAAAAAAAAAAAAAATCAATGACGGTTTGTTGCAGGAAGGGGGCTCGAAAGGGGGCTCTTGTCTAACACTGGGAGATGAACTGTCCATGGAGACACACGTGTTGACAAAGCAAGGGACACTATTGGGAAGCGGCGCCTGGGGAGAGCAGGAGGGCAAGGGAGCCCAGGAGGATTGCTCTTATGTGGCTCGCAGCCTCGGGTTTTATGGTGATGTGGTTAGTTTCTGGGGTGTCTCTGGCCAGTCTCTCTGACTCGGGGTCCTTCTTGGTGGTGCACGCATTGCTCAGCCAAGGTGGATGGCAGTGAGAAGGATTCTGGGAGGTGGTAGGACACCTGGTGTCTCCTTTGAACCCTTCCCAAACTCCTTTGGTTGGTGGTTGCTTGTTAGTTTCGTGTTCCTTACCGGGGCCTCCTGTCATAAAATAACTCATGCAGATGGTTACAGTGGTGCCTGATAAGGCACGGCTGTTGCAGTCAATGCGTTTCCCCGAACGTGTTCAGCAGTTAGCTGTGATTTTTGTGAGAGGAGGTGCGCTCAACGTCCTTCTACTGCGTCATCCTGTCTCCAGAACCTCTTAAAGCAACTAAACTTAAATAGGAAGGAATCATTTCCATTGCCTCACAGGAGCTGGTACCACATTTCTGCACCTTGGCCTGCTTGAGAGCTGGAGCAAGTCGCAGACTGATCACTGTATTTGCTACAGTTGTGTTTATAAAGTAACTCCATCGAAAGAATGCAGCCTCCAGGTGGAGTTAGAGGACTGCTGTAATTATGCCTGAGCAGATGCAGAAATCCACGTGTGGCACTGCCCCCGGCAAGTGAAGAGACGGCAGGGGTCCTTAGAGCAGCGCGGCAGAGAGTGGTTTGCACAGTGAAAGGATCTAAAACTGGAGTCAGATTCTTTCAAGACGACTTCTTCACAGTTGTTTGCATGAGAGTAAATGAAACTTCCAAAAAGCACATTCTTTTCCTTTTGAGAGCCTTGCTGTATGGTAGAATACTTAGTAGGAAGAAAATACAAAATCAAAGCCAATTATTTAGCTGAGGGAAAAGCCTGCCTTTGTTACTCATATTGCTTTTGGAGTTCTCTTCCTGCTGAAATTATTGGAATACAAAAACAGGGAGTGGTCGAATTGTTGGGGCACCTTTTTCAACAGGCTTTAGCAAATATTTAACAAGCAACTGTGAATTAAACTCAGGAAAACTGTTGAAGAGTTTTAAAAGCAGCAAGAAAACAATAGTTGATGAGATTTGAGTTTTGGAAGGCTCTCCAAGTTGACAGTAATGCATAATGAGGCTGACATTTGGAAAGAGGATGGGGAGATAATTAGCCATAGGAGGGAGGGGTGGCGACAGGAAGAAATCACCTTCCTTGGCTGAGAGCCCATTCCTGCAGCAGGAAGGAACAGAAGGCCACATGAGGTGAAGGTTCTAGAAGATGACAGTAGATCAGAGAGAGGGGAAGTGTTCCACAACCCACTGTGACTGGAGGGTGATTCTGATTTCCAGACACTAACCTAGGACTCCTGCCCAAGCAGGGTCAGGAACAACTCCAAGAAATATTGTATTCCTGAAAGAATTGTTTGTTCAGCCTGTGGTGTTTGCACATTCCTTTTCCATAAGCTCTGCACCATTGTGGATACTTAGTACAAAAGAGGACTGCAGCATTAAGACTTTAAAACAGATGAAAAAGATCCAGAGAGTTTGGAAAAGGTAGCTTGTAGGGTGGTGGTGGTTTAGCTGCTCAGTCATGTCCGACTTTTGTGAGCCTGCCAGGCTCCTCTGTCCATGGGATTTCCCAGGCAAGATCCTCCAGAGGATCTTCCCTACTCAGGGATCAAACCCAGGTCTCTTGTAGTGAAGGCAGATTCTTTACTGTCTGAGCCACCAGGGAAGCCCGATAACCCCAGAAGTAAGTAATTTTATTATTCCCATTTCACCAATAAGGAAACTGAGGCACAGAAAGGGTAAATGACTTGCCGAGGTAATTGGAGATTCACAGAACCTGATTGTCAGCCACTAAGCTCTTCTGCTATTTGTTCCACACAGCATGTGTATGAGAGAGAGCTGGACCATAAAGAAGCTTGAGTGCCAAAGAACTGATGCTTTCAAATCGTGGTGCTAGACTCCCTCCTTGACTGTAAGGAGATCAAACCAGTCGATTCTAAAGGAAATTAACCCTGAATATTCACTGAAAGAACTGATGCTGAAACGTGAGTTCCACTACTTTGGCCACCTGATGCGAAGAGCTGGCTCACTGGAAAAGACCCTGATGCTGGGAAAGATTGAGGGCAGGAGGGAAAGGGGGTGACAGAGGGTAAGATGGTTGGATGGCATCTCTGACTCAATGGACATGAGTTTGAGCAAATTCCGGGAAATGGTGAAGGACAGGAAGCCTCATGTGCTGCAGTCCATGGGGTCCCAAAGAGTCAGACAGGACTTAGCAACTGACAACAACAACAGCCCAATACTTTATGCATAAGCATATTTTTAATTCTAAAGGGATTCTTTGTAACATCCTTCATTTCTTAGGAAAATTTACATCAGTGTTTGTTTATTGATTGGTTTTCTCATTAAATTCAGAAACTTGGCCACTGAAATGGACCCTGAAATGATGAAATCAGTTCTTTAGAGCAAGCACTACTGGCTACTGCTTCTGTACAGCTAGATACTGATGACTTACAGTGGATTCAGGTTGTGGCTAGGGCAATACCCCATGTTTCCCTTGGACATCAGAGGTACTTCTTGGGCCATGGAGACGTCAGATGTGCAAGTCCTCATGTGCAGGGGGCCTGTCACAGTATCGTGGGCCATGGGTCGACAAGGGAGCGGTGACAGGCAACCGCCGTCCCTCTGTAATGTTCAAACCACAGGATAGCAGCTGCACACAACGAGAGCAGTGTTTCCTGGGCTAAGGAGTTCATACAGTTCCACAGAAGGATTAGTACTGATGTCTTCAAGTGCGTGAAGGCTTGTAGACGTAGGACTAACTTTTCAAGTGAGATTACAAGGGGGCCGATGCTGTGGGGAAGCAGGGATTGAGAAAGAATGCAGAGGCTGGGAAGAGGACAGACAGCATGGCGAGCTGTATCCTGGTCATTTATTAGCTCTTGGAACGCAGGGCTCAGAGACAAGTCTGTGTCTTTGCGATGAAACTGAAGGTGCTGCCCTGTTGCTTCGCCTCTTTTGGCTTCTGGTTCACTGGCAGTTCAGTGTCAGAACATGTATTGTACTGATACAATATAAAAGATGAAAATGTTCAATTCAGCGCAAGTGTACAGAGAAAGGAAAAAGATGGAAAGAATTAAAGGAAATGATAATTAAGAATGGGACAACAGAAAACCATAACTAACTGGTGTCATTTCCCTTGGATTCTGTCCCATTCTGCTTGCCCTTGCCAACCAGATATGATGGTAGCGGGGAGACAGTTGGTTTTTGCAATTCCCATTAATTAGATGTCTGCTAATTCTAAAACGGTACTCTGTCTATGTGTGTGTGTGTGTGTGTGTGTGTATGTGTGTATTTATGTCTAAACATGCACGTTAAGAACAAGAGGCTCACAGACAAGTCTTTGTACCCTCAGCAGCCAGTAAACTGCGTGGATGACACCATAAAAGACCTTTGGCATAAGACCACATACATGTAGTATTTTTAGGAACACCATGAATTTAAAATAAGCACATTTTCAAAAGCTCTAAAATAGAACTGAAACAAGCCAGAAAACACTCATGTCTCATGAGGGCAAACGGGTAAGCACCAATGTGTTTAATTCTCGCTGTTTGACACTCAAGACTCGAGGCATTTTCTGGAAGTGCTTGTGGATGGCACCTGCCATCCGTCAGAAACACCACTGCGGAAAGTACCAGTACATCGTTGGGAGAGGAGAGGGGTAAAAAGACCACACTTTTCAGTGAGTAAAGAGTAAGGTGACTTACACCCATGTCTGCCCAGCCCACCTGGACACAGAATGTCGCCGCAGGATCGCAGCCCCTGGACCCTCCTTCCCCATGTTCTTTGGAACCTGAAACAGCATGGCAGTGCCACAAAATACGACAGGCAGGACACCAACACAGCCAGAGTCCCGCTCCTGTTTACCTGAAGGAGATGAAGCCACTCTCATAGACAGGTCCACTATCTTTGATGACTGTTAGGTCCTTTCCAGATTTTGGAAACTGCGCTGCTATGACCATTCATATCCGTGCATCCTTATCCATATGGTCAGTTCCTCCAGGCATAAACACACACCTAGGAGAGGTCCATTCATTCACTTACTCAGCACATGCTCACTGAGCACCTGTTACCTACAGGCAGCATTCTAGGTCCAGGGACTCAACAGCGAGAATCAGCTGGAGGTCCCAACACTCCAGGAGTTTATAAGGGAGACGGACAATAAAATAAACAGAACAAGTGTAGAGTGTACCAGTAAGTTCTGTGGAGAAAACCAAAGTGGAATCTGAAAAATGATACAAATGACCTTATTTACAAAACAGAAAGAGACACTCAGGAAACAAACAAGGTTCCCAAAGGGGAAAGAGGGGGGAGAAAAAATTAGGAATTTGGGGTTAACATATACAGACTACTTTATATACGGGCTTGCCTGATGGCTTAGAGGGTAAAGAACCCACCTGCAGTGCAGAAGACCTGGGTTCAATTCCTGGGTTGGGTAGATCCCCTGGAGAAGGGAAAGGCTACCCACTCCAGTATTCTGGCCTGGAGAATTCCATGGACTGTGTAGTCCATGGGGTCACAAAGAGTCAGACACAATTAAGCAACTAACACTTTCAGTTTATATATAATACACACAGACTACTGCATATCTATTTTATATACAAAACAGATAACCAACAAGGACCTGCTATATAGCACTCAATATTTTGTAACCTGTAAGAGAAAAGAATCTGAAAAAGAATCTCTCTATATACAGAGCTGAATGTATATTCACTGTATAAACTGAATTACTTCACTGGACACCTGAAACTAACTAACAGTGTAAATTCACTCTACTTCAACTACGCAAAACAAAAGAGTGGGCAGGCCTGTTCTTTTCCCCAGGTCAGTCATAGAAGGCTGGCTTTGAGGCAACATTCAAGGAGACAGATGGAGGGTCCAGGCCCGCATGCACCTGGGGATGAACATCGCAAGTGGAGGGAACAGCAGGCGTGGAGGCCCTGGGCATGCAGAGTCCAGCAAGGATGCTGCTGCGGCTGCAGTGGCTGAGGCAGGGCTGAGAATCACCGTGGTGTTGGAGAGACGGCGCCTTTTCACTGCATATATGACTATTTTACTCTGAGAGCAAGCAGCAGGCACCAGACAGCTTTGCACTGTGCTGTGATCACAAGCCCATGAAAAAGAACCAAGCCAGGCGCAGTGTCGCCTGTGATGGCGGGTGGGAACCGTGAGCAGATAAGGAAGGCGGTGCGGATGCCCAGGGTTGGGGGAGAGGGTGGCGGCTGAGCAGAGCCTCTCTCAGGGAGGAGGCAGAAGGCGGTCGGGTTCTGGGTGTGGAGGGGGTGCCCCTGCACCCTCAGGGTGGATGGGGAGATGTGAGGTGGGAGGGAGACAGAAGCGCCTGTCCGGCGCCCAAGCAGAGACGCCAGCAGACTTCCGGGTGGGTACTGCACAAAGTCCAGAGGCTGCTGCTCTAACTCCCTGCCTGCCCTAGCATCGTCCCCACGCTGTCTGTGCTCACTCACATGTCACACTGCAGTGGCCCCTGAGTGGTCAGTGGTCACGCAGCTCCTCTGAGGGTACAGCCTGCTGTCGATGTTGACAACCGTCTTCAACAGAAGCAGCAACCCTGGGCTAAGCCGTGTGGACTGTGACTTTGCAAGCACTGCAGCGTCACTACCTGCCTGCCACATTTTTCTCAACCAAAGTGGCCAATAAACGGGACACATTGCAATCTGAACCCCTTCGAGTGAAGAGCGAGCTAGCGGCTTGTTTCCATGGCTGCTTTCTTTGGAGGAGGTGGGAATTTCCACCAATCCTGTTGGGCTTCCCAAGAGGTACTAGTGGTAAAGAATCCACCTGCCGATGTAAGAGACATGGGTTGGGTCCCTAGGTCAGGAAGATCCCCTGGAGGAGGGAATGGCAATCTACTCCAGTATTCTTGCCTGGAAAGCCCTATGGAGAGAGGAGTCTGGCGGGCTACAGTCCCTGGTGTCGCAAAATCGGACACAGCTGAGTGAGCAGCCAGTGGCGCTGCATAGGTTTCATAGAGCTCATCCCTCTTGTTTCGGCTTTGGTGATGATCAAGGTTTGCTAATATATACTAACTGGAGGTCTGCAGGGGCTGGAGTTTGACTGTAAAAAGAAAGAATTTAACTACTTTTAATTATGCATATAATTGAAATTTTATTAGGCTAATGATGACCTAATAGGCATCTTATGATTATGAGCAGGTATGAGTCATTGGCCTAGAAGACTGACTATTCCTGGATTACTGCTGGATTCTACTTTCACTGCAGTTAAGGGGGTGTCTAAACTGGTTTTTTTCCTTATGAGTTTGCACACATTTAGCTTACAGTGTAATTCAAATGTGAGGATGGTTTGGAATACTGTTCAGAAACTGGGAATAACTTGCCTTGTTTGTAGCTGATAGAGAGTATCTTCCTTCTCTGTCTTTATTTATTTATTTTAAAATCTGTAATCAATATTTATTCTCCATCTTAGGAACTTCAGTTTTCCTTGTTTTATTTTTTAATATAAATTTATTTATTTTAATTGGAGGCTAATTACTTTACAATATTGTATTGGTTTTGCCATACATCAACATATTTGGTTTATGTTGATTGACTTATTTAACAGTATTACCTGAATGCAAAATAAAAGATAGAATAACCAGGAATAGCTATGTTTTAAAAATATAGATCAATACTGCAGAAATCATCAGGGTACCATTTTCTTTAAAGACAGGTGAAGTCTGAATTCCAAAGCTGAAGATGTTCAAGGTGAGTCATTACAGGGCATGGCCAGGAATTCAGGACCTGGGTTCTGTTCTCTAGGACCAATTGATTCTTTTTCTGTTCCTAGGTAAAAAATTTCCTAGCTTTCTTAGTTTCTTTATATTTACATGGTTTAAAAATGGTTGCCGTGATGAAATATTTTTGAAGTATAAAGTGAAAATGTAAGGCCTCATTTTAATAATACCAGAGGTGCTTTGAACTAAAATTCTTCATGAAGTTTTTGCCAACTCTGAAAAGTTGAGAGTGGAGGAGGAGGGGGTCAGGGAGGTGAGGAGTCATGTCTTTGCCCTGTTGTCAGCTGTGCATGAGAAATAAGGAACATCTGAGGTGAGGTAATAATGTAAATTGTTGACAATTAATTTGCACATAACTTAAGTTGTCGCTAAATCCTATGTAACTTCAGTTATTGTAGATAAGCTTTGGTTCCATCAGCTTTTCTCTGCTTTGCTGGGGTTTTGGTGAAACTGTGCAAAAGTAAAGAAGGAAGACGAGATTTTTGCATTCCTGGTTGTGATTATAGCTGGCCCTTGTGCTGGTCATACTTGACAAGGAGGGGTGAAGTGACTGGATATGATGAGGAAATGCCTTCAACCGTGTGTCCTTCAGTCCTCCCTGGAGCTGGGCCCCTTCGTCTGACTCTGTACAGCTCACTGGTCCAGGGCCGGGGTCCAGATGGCTCTACTTGGGCCAACTCTAAGCAGCTCCAGGCCTGCAGTTTGGTGAGTCACAGGCTGGTCTGGCCATCTGTCCCCTCCTGGAGCCTGCAGGAGTTGGTCATGGCGTGGCCCTCACTTGGTCCCGTCTGAGTCCCTGTTTCAGTGACTTGAGTCCCTGTTTCAGTGACTCGAGTCCTGAAGGGCAGACCTGCTCCCCAGGCGCAACCCTTGGTCTGGTCCCTGGTCCCCACTGCCCTGCCTTTGTGGGACGCCTGCCTCTAACTCCGCCTTAACCACCGTCCTGCACCTCCAGACCCGTCACCCATCTCCCAGCCCCGCGCGTCTCTGGGCCTCTGTCCGTGCTGGGCCCAGCTCCCTGGACCCCTGCTCTCCACAACTTCTGTCACCTGCTCCAGGGCCCTGGGAGGTGGCCCGCTGACCACCAGGCCTGCCCAGTGTTGGGTTCAGAGACCCCTGATGGACTCAGTGGGAGCCGGGCTCTAAACTGCCCCGGTTCACGCAACCTCCCTATCAACATTTGTCTTCCTTATACAAAATTCACTTCCAAGAAGGTTTCCTCTTCAGGATCTCCAGTTCTCACGGAGGAAAGGAGCGCAAAGGTTTTAGGCGTTTGGTGCATTTGCAAATGCATAGCAGAGGGGCCAAGATCTTTGGAACAGAGATTAAGAAACTTCAATGTATATTTACACTTTCCGCCTAAAAAAAACCCTCAAAAGATAACAAAACAACCCAGCTAACTTTAAAAAATGGTGCATGCTCATTAGAAACTTAATTACTCTAGAAGGGCACAACTTTAATGACTAACATTGGTCATGGGCTTTGGCAGACTGGGAGATGACAAGAGAAACTAGTTAATAATCCTGTAGCTACTAACTAAATTAATTCTCCCCTTCCCCTAAGGAGAAGAGGCAGAAGCCTGAACTGGATGGCCCCCAAATTATGAAATGGTTAAGTGAACTTTAACACAGAAGCTATGGTAGGCTCACTTGAATTAATCCTTTGATGGGTAAATGGATTACTTTTTGTTAAGAATATGTTTAGAAGGGGGCTATTTTGGAGTCAGTGTCAGGGGAGCAGAGTGCAGTTTGAATACATTTGGAAGGGGCTATTTTGGAGTAAACGTCGATGGAGCCATGTGCAGTTTGAAAACCTGTGGAACCGTTTTGAGTGACACATGAATGCATTTCTAACAAATAATTATTTGTTCCCACGGTTAGTGGGTTAAAGACATCTAAATAGAATCCAAAATAAATAATTTCACTTCTATGACAAGCAAAGTGATAAGAACATTTTTTTTAATAGAAAAGATAAATAATGGACTATACAGAGTGTCTGACTCTTTGTGACCCCATGAACTACACAGTCCATGGAATTCTCCAGGCCAGAATACTGGAGTGGGTAGCCTTTCCCTTCTCCAGGGGATCTTCCCAACCCAGGGATGGAACTCAGGTCTCCTGTGCTGCAGGCGGATTCTTTACCAGCTTAGCCATCAAGGGAAGCCCAATGCAGAATTTAGGATGAGATATTTAATTAAACAAACTCATTAGGAAGTTTTTTGCTGCCCCCTGCTGTCAGCTTCTAAAAGACACGAAAACCATGTAAAAAGGGTGGCGTTAGTGGTAAAGAACCCGCCTGCCAATTCCATCCCTGGGTTGGGAAGATGCCCTGGAGGAATGCAATGGCAGCCCACTCCAATATCTTGTCTGGGAAATCCCATGGACAGAGGAGCCTGGCAGGCTACAGTCTGTGGGGTCACAAAGAGCAGGACACGACTAAAGCGACATAGCATGCACGCAAACTGTGTAGAAACTGACTCAAGGTGAATTCGTTGAACAAATTGGTTTGAAAAGAAAATTCTTTGCCTCTGACTCCATCAGTTCCTGTTGGTGATGCTGACTTCCTTCATGTCTGAAGGACTAATGGTCTGTCAGCCCAAGGAGCCAGCTGCAGCAAAGTGTGCGTCAGTGGGTGCTGGTGAGCAGTAGTTTGTGATCTGTGAAATGCTGCATTAGTAAGTACCAGCCTCACAGCTTGGAGCCAGTGATGTCTTCCTTACCTTTTTGCTGAATTTCTTAATTTTGAATTAATTTCTATATTTCTGTAATTTAGGTAAAACACTCTTCATTAATAAAACCAAAACTTTCCCAGTAAATGCATTAATGGCTTATTTTCCATAGTGGAACCCTGACTTGAACTGTTATTTTCATTCTGGCATGTGAAACTAGGGAACGAGAAGTATTAGCCATAAAAGGTAAGAGTAAAGCGACAGTCATTAGGAGGCAAAGCTCTGCTTTATTTTTTCACATGCTATTTTATTTAGTCACAAAATACAATGGGAGTGGGGATCATAATTCCCACTTCACGGATGAATAAACTGAATCACCAAATGACTTGTCTAGGTACACATTTGGTGAAAAGTGGAGTCCTGATGGGAGACCCTGGAGTCTGACCCCAGGGTTGTTGCTCTTAACCTCTTGGCACAGAAGGTACAGATGCTATACCTTCTGTGCATATAAAAGAATGCAGAGAAATCACCGTGGCCATAGAGCTGTCAGCGACCAGTGATTGCCACTGACTGCATACTCTTCAGCTGCTCTTCGTCTGCTGTCCGCCCTCTCGTGGCCGAAGCCCGGGCATATGGACAACAGGCCTGTCCACGCCCTGCCTGGCGTCTGTCTTCACGGGTAAGTTCTGCCACGTTGAAGGTGTGGTGCGCTCAGCACAGTGAACATGCACCCATGGACCCCACGCTCAGACCGGACACACTTGGGGCTGACCTTGTGACAGGTCACACACACCCTGTGCCTTTCATCTGCCAGACAGCTTCTGGTTAAAGCGTCTGCCTGCAATGCAGGAGACCTGGGTTCGATCCCTGGGTCGGTAAGATCCCCTGGAGAAGGGAATGGCAACCCACTCCAGTATTCTTGCCTGGAGAATCCCATGGACGGAGGAGCCTGGTGGGCTACAGTCCACGGGGTTTCAAAGAGTCGGACACGACTGAGCGACTTCACTTTCACCATAGCCAGTAAATATTCAAATCACGCTCAGTACTTGACTTCACCAGTTGGCATCTCGCTGGCTACCTTAATTCTGGGGCCCCTGTAGCAACGCGCTGTTCTGCTATCTGCTTGCCCCATCCTTTGCACCCTTGCCCCAACCGCCCCCCCTCCGCCCCCTAGCAGCACTGGTTCAGGATGGCAGATCCACTTGCCAGGGACCAGAGCACAGCTAGTACTGATGTCTGCCATGATGAGATGCCTCTGGCTTGTGGGTCCTTGAAAACATGACCTCATGCTCCAGGGGGCTCACTGTGCAGGAAATGAAACACTGACGAGCTGGAGTTCAGTTGCCTCCTCAGGTGGGTAGTGGGTTGGTCAAGCCTGAGTCATCCTACAGAGGCAGCACTGCCCATACATACGTAAGAGGGAAGCCCGCGTCTCCAGGATGGCCCCAACTAGTGTCTTCAGGCTGTGGAGCAGAGCATGCAGACACTGCAGTCAGAGCCCTTCAGTGAGGAGAACCTGACTCCCAACTCCAGGGGCTTACATGCGCTGATCAGCAAATCAGCTTCCAAGTTGGAAACTACCCGAACCCCTTAAACTTTGCCTTGATCCCTGGAGCCGGTAAACGGATTTGAGCCGTGCCTTCTCCTTCCTCAAAAGAAGTGCTTTCCAGGGCTACCGTGTTGGCTCCTGTGCGTGTCCAGCAGCCAGCCCTTGCTGGGTAACCATGTTTGGTGGCCACGAAGGGACCGGGTGTCGTGACACCCTGCCATGGCCCCGCAGCCGCCGGGTACGTGGCCCTCAGCCCTGACTCCGAGTGCCCACCTTGACCGCACTTGTCTGCAGGAGGAGGTTTCAGTTTCCTGCCTCCTCACCTCCAGACTCCGGCTCCTTGTGCGGTTTTGGGTCAGCTGTCTTTTTAGTCAGTAACCTTGCTGAAACATGTCCGTGCCTGAACTGTCTAATAACCTCATCAGGATTGTGGGTTAGAGCCCCACTCTGGGTGAAATATAAAAAGTCCTCAAAAGTTCTGGTTAGACATAAATTGCAGCACTATCTTCTTTTGACCCCCTTCCTAGAGTACTGAGAATAAAAAAAAAAAGTAAGCAAATGGGACTAATTAAAAGCTTTTGCACAGCAAAGGAAACCATAAACAAAATGAAAAGACAATACACAGAAAAGAAGAAAATATTTGCAAATGAATTGACTGACAAGGGATTAACCTCCCAAAATATACAAACAGCTCAAGCAGCTCAATATAAAAAAAAAAAAAAGTAAAAAAATGGGCAGAAGATATAAATAGACATTTCTCTAAAGAAGACACACGGATGACCAAAAAGCACTGAAGAGATGCTCAACATCACTAATTATCAGGGAAATGCAAATCAAAACCCCATGAGGGATCACCTCACACTGGTCAGAATGGCCACCAGCAAAAAGTCTACAGACAATAAACACTAGACAGGCTGTGGAGGAAGTGAACCCTCCCACACCATTGGTAGGAATGTAAACTGTTGCAGTCACTATGGAGAATAGTGTGGAGTTTCCTTAAAAAACTAAAAATAGAACTCTCATATGACCCAGCAATCCCACTCCTGGACATATATCCAGAGAAAGCCATAATCCAAAAAGATACATGCACCCCAATGTTCACTGCAGGACTATTCACAATAGCCAAGACATGGAAGCAACCTGAGTGTCCACTGACAGAGGAACGGATAAAGCAGATGTGGTACACATATTCAATGGAATACTACTCAATCATAAAAAAGAGTGAAATAATGCTATTTGTAGCAACATGGATAAGCCTAGAGATTATCATCCTAAATGAAGTAAGTCAGACAGAGAAAGACAAACATCATATGATATCACTCATGTGTGGAATATAGTAAGGAGCTGGGGATTAACACACACACAGTACTACATAAAAAATAGACAAACAACAAGGACAGGGAACACTACTCAATATTCTGAAAGAACCCAAATGGGAAAAGAATCTGAAGAAGAGTGGACATATGCATATGTATAACTGAATCTAGCGTGCTGCAGCTCATGGGGTTGCAAAGAGTCAGACATGACTTAGTGACTGAACAATAACTGAATCACTTTGATGTACACCCGAGACTAATACAACAGTGTAACTATACCCCCCCACAATTTTTTTTAAGTTCAACTTAGAGTCCTGAACCCTGGGTTACAGTTCCAGAGTCTTGGATTTCTTTGTTCAGGTTGGTTTATGTCTGTTTGTTCAGTTCAGTTCAGTTCAGCTGCTCAGTCCCGTCTGACTTTGCGACCCCACGGATTGCAGCACTCCAGGCTTCCCTGTCCATCACCAACTCCTGGAGCTTGCTCAAACTCAGGTCCATCGAGCCAGTGATGCCATCCGACCGTCTCATCCTTTGTCGGCCCCTTCTCCTCCTGCTTTCAATCTTTCCCAGCATCAGGGTCTTTTCCAGTGAGTCTGTTCTTCACATCAGGTGGCCAAAGTATTGGAGTTTTAGCTTCAGCATCAGCCCTTCAATGAACATTCAGGACTGATATCCTTTAGGATTGACTGGTTGGATCTCCTTGCAGTCCAAGGGACTCTCTACAGTCTTCTCCAACACCACAGTTCCAAAGCATCGATTCTTAGGCGCTCAGCTTTCTCTATAGTCCAACTCTCACATCCACACATGACTACTGGAAAAACCATAGCTTTGACTAGATGGGCCTTGTTCGTTAGCATTGGCTAATAGGGGGAGGCTGTTGGATGACTGAAGGAAAACTTGTAAACCTGATTTAAAGAAGGCCCTCTGGCTCAGGAGACAGAAGACACTGCTCCCTGATTGACAGTCGTTGCCCCCGTGACCTGTAGTGGTTTCACAGGAGTCCATCCCAGAAGAACATACCCTATGCCTGCGAGAGAGGAATTTCCAGCCAAGACACCTCCGTGGGATCCTTTTGCTCCCGTCATCCTGAGAGCAACCTTTCAAATGGGGAATGTTAATAGCACACCTGACTGTAGTCCCCTGGCATGTATTCTTGCAGAACTGGTCACTGTTTAGCTATAAGCCAACGGAAATGAAAAAAATTATTTTCTCTGTACCACTGCCTGGCCCTGGTATTAGGTGAAATCTCGGGGAAAATGACCAGAGAATGGGTCTTTGAACTATGGTACTATTTTAAAATTAGACTGGTTTTATTAGAGGAAAAATGGGGTTAATCCCATCATACAATCATTCATGCCTTTATATTGGAATAAGAATTTGCAGAAGAGGTGTGAGATTGTGGTTCAGAGGGAAGAACCTCAGAAAAAGCCTGTGTCCATCGAGTCAAAGCCAAACGACGACTGGCTGCATGCAGATGCCCCTCTAGCAGCCCCTTCCATGGTCCCCCCGCCCACGAAGGGGGTCTTCCTGTGAGCAGTGCAGAAGGTGCCAACAGCCCTCCCAGGGCTCCCCTTATCCGATCATCATAAAGGAGCACTCTTTCCTCCCCGTACCCACCAGGGTGCTCAGTTTGCCCAGGGAGTACTCTACCCCAGGCAGGGCATTTCTACTAGGGCAGGTCCCAGAAGGCTTAGATGACCAAGCCCAACACAGAGGACCCTGACCAAGGCCAACACAAGTTTCCGCTTGAACTTGTGGAGAAATAATAAGCCATCTCACTAAGATGACCCTCAGAAAACTGAGAATCTCTTTACATGTTTTGCTACTCATCACCCTAACGGCTGCACGCAGGCCTTCATGAACACCCTCCTATGGAGAAGCGCAGGATGGTATTAGGGAAGGCTCTGAATCACACGGGAGAAGGAAATGGCAACCCACTCCAGTGTTCTTGCCTGGAGAATCTCAGGGACAGAGGAGCCTGGTGGGCTACAGTCCATGGGGTTGCACAGAGTCGGACACGACTGAAGCGACTTAGAATGCATGCATGCATTGGAGAAGGAAATGGCAACCCACTCCAGTGTTCTTGCCTGGAGAATCCCAGGGACGGGGGAGCCTGGTGGGCTGCCGTCTGTGGCGTCACACAGAGTCGGACACGACTGAAACAACATAGCAGCAGCAGCCTGAATCAGAACCAAATTGTCCAATCAGGACTCGGGAGGCATGGACCATGTCTGGAGCTGACCCGAAAGGGACCCCAGTGACCCAAGGGGATTGAGCAAGGCTGAACCATCATAACGAATGTTTAACAACGGACCTCAACAGGGGTCCTGAACCAAACAGCTTGAACGAGATCCAGGAGTACAGCAAGGGCCCCAGGGGAACCCCCGCCTCTTCTCTGAGAGGGCTGAAGGCGGACAGATGATATACTGATGTGGATGTGGCGCACCCGGCTAGACCTGCCCTGATGCCCTGTTCCCTTGTGGAGAACATTAAGTGCACTCCCAGGTCAAGCCTCTGCCCTCCAAGCTGCACCTTTACAGCTGGAAGACCAAGCCTCACCAAGATGTCCTGAAGAAATTCTGCAAAAGGTAAGAGCAATGTTTGGAATGATGGAAGGCCAGAAAGAGCCAAGATGGCTGTCCCAGTAGTAGTAAAACTCTGTCCAGGGGACAAGGTGCCAAAGTTAAGTAAGTAAATGAGTATCAGTCATTTAGTCATGTCTGACTCTTTGCCGCCCCATGAACTGTAATCCACCAGGCTCCTCTGTCCATGGGATTTCCCAGGCAAGGATACTGGAGTGGGTATCCATTCCCTTCTCCAGTGGAGCTTCCTGAACCAGCAATTAAACCCAGGTCTCCTGAATTGCAGGTGGATTCTTTATACTATGAGCCTTCAAGGAAGTCCAAATATAAAGCAACAGGCATCTAAAGAGGCACATGAAGGAGGGTATAAACCCTCTGACAATCACCTTCTTTAAATATCAATTATTCAGACCTTGTTGATCTTCATGTAACACTTCCATCCCATCCATGCAAAAACCCAGGACCAGAGATAACTATTCTATTCAGGATTTGAAGGCCATTAAGCAAAGTATAGAGGAAATAATGTGGTGATGTCAAAACCGAAGATGTTGCTTACAACTTTATCTGGAGACTTTTGCTAGTTTATAGTTCTGGACTTCAAAAAAGATGTCTTTTACTGAATAGCCCTAAGTCCTGAGTCCTGGGGGTTTGCCTTTGAATGGGACGATCCAGAGACTGATGTGAAACAACACTGCCGGATAGAACTCCCACAATGATTTAAGAACACCCCCACCATCTTCAGAGAAAGTTTCACCATGGACTTAAGGGATTTCCAAGTAAATGAGGGAGTCTTACTCCAATATGTGACTGAATAACTGCTAGTAGAACTAAGGAAGCTTAAGACCAAAATCATGAGCTCCTTATTGCCAAATTCAGACTTAAATTGAAGGAAGTGGGGAAAACCACTAGACCATTCAGGTATGACCTAAATCAAACCCCTTATGATTATACAGCGGAAGTGAGAAATAGATTTAAGGGACTAGATCTGATAGACAGAGTGCCTGATGAACTATGGACGGAGGTTAGTGACATTGTACAGGAGACAGGGATCAAGACCATCCCCATGGAAAAGAAATGCAAAAAAGCAAAATGGCTGTCTGAGGACACCTTACAAATAGCTGTGAAAAGAAGAGAAGCAAAAAGCAAAGGAGAAAAGGAAAGATATAAGCATCTGAATGCAGAGTTCCAAAGAATAGCAAAGAGAAATAAGAAAGCCTTCTTCAGTGATCAATGCAAAGAAATAAACGAAAACAATGGAATGAGAAAGACTAGAGATCTCATTAAGAAAATTAGAGATACCAAGGGAATATTTCATGCAAAGATGGGCTCTATAAAGGACAGAAATGGTATGGACCTAACAGAAGCAGACTGTTAAGAAGAGGTGACAAGAATACACAGAAGAACTGTACAAAAAAGAGCTTCATGACCCAGATAACCACGATAGTGTGATCACTCACCTAGAGCCAGACATGCTGGAATGTGAAGACAAGTGGGCCTTAGAAAGTATCATTACGAACAAAGCTAGTGGAGGTGATGGAATTCCAGTGGAGCTGTTTCAAATCCTGAAAGATGATGCTGTGAAAGTGCTGCACACAATATGCCAGCAAATTTGGAAAACTCAGCAGGGGCCACAGCACTAGAAAAGGTCAGTTATCATTCCAATCCCAAAGAAAGGCAATGCCAAAGAATGCTCAAACTACAGTACAATTGCACTCATCTCACATGCTAGTAAAGTAATGCTCAAAATTCTCCAAGCCAAGCTTCAGCAATACATGAACCGTGAACTTCCAGATGTTCAAGCTGGTTTTAGAAAAGGCAGAGGAACCAGAGATCAAATTGCCAACATCCACTGGATCATGGAAAAAGCAAGAGAGTTCCAGAAAAACATCTATTTCTGCTTTATTGAGTATGCCAAAGCCTTTGACTGTGTGGATCACAATAAACTGTGGAAAATTGTGAAAGAGACGGGAATACCAGACCACCTGACCTGCCTCTTGAGAAACCTATATGCAGGTCAGGAAGCAACAGTTAGAACTGGACATGGAACAACAGACTGGTTCCAAATAGGAAAAGGAGTACGTCAAGGCTGTATATTGTCACCCTGCTTATTTAACTTATATGCAGAGTACATCATGAGAAACACTGGGATGGAAGGAGCACAAGCTGGAATCAAGATTGTTGTGAGAAATATCAATAACCTCAGATATGCAGATGACACCACCCTTATGGCAGAAAGTGAAGAGGAACTAAAAAGTGAAAGTGGAGAGTGAAGAAGTTGGCTTAAAGCTCAACATTCAGAAAACGAAGATCATGGCATCTGGTCCCATCACTTCATAGGAAATAGATGGGGAAACAGTGGAAACAGTGTCAGACTTTATTTTTGGGGGGCTCCAAAATCACTGCAGATGTTGATTGCAGCCATGAAATTAAAAGATGCTTACTCCTTGGAAGGAAAGTTATGACCAACCTAGATAGCATGTTGAAAAGCAGAGACATTACTTTGCCAACAAAGGTCCGTCTAGTCAAGGCTATGGTTTTTCCAGTGGTCATGTATGGATGTGAGAGTTGGACTGTGAAGAAAGCTGAGTGCCGAAGAATTGATGCTTTTGAACTGTGGTGCTGGAGAAGACTCTTGAGAATCCCTTGGACTGCAAGGAGATCCAATCAGTCCATCCTAAAGGAGATCAGTCCTGGGTGTTCATTGGAAGGACTGATGCTAAAGCTGAAACTCCAATACTTTGGCCACCTCACGCGAAGAATTAACTCATTGGAAAAGACCCTGATGCTGGGAAGGATTGCGGGCAGGAGGAGAAGGTGACGACAGAGGATGAGATGGCTGGATGGCATCACCAACTCGATGGACATGAGTTTGGGTGAACTCCAGGAGTTGGTGATGGACAAGGAGGCCTGGCGTGCTATGATTCATGGGGTCACAAAGAGTAGGACACGACTGAGCGACTGAACTGAACTGAAGACCAAAATATGATTAGATACAGTTTGCAAGGGAAGAGCACACAATTTCTCAACCAACTCTAAACTAGTTAGTGTTTGAAGTATAAAAAAGACAAAGAAATTTACTGCCAGATTGAAGAGAGACATTAACTAGGGTGACTGCAGCCACCCCCAGAAGGCACTTGTGAGGATTCCTAGGAATGGCTGAGTATTTCGTCTCTGGACTCCTGATCTTGGACTCAGCCAAACACAAACATGAGGCTCTTAAAGGAAATGACAATAAGCCATTAAGTTGGACTCTGAGCTGTCATAATGTGTTCCACACCACCAAGGAGAAACTTTTAAGAGCCCAGCATTTGGTTGCCCAGGTATTTTGTGCATGAAAGAGGGCGTGAGTCCTGGTGCTAACTCAACACTTGCTGCTGCAGCTGCTGCTAAGTCGCTTCAGTCGTGTCCGACTCTGTGTGACCCCATTGATGGCAGCCCACCAGACTCCCCCATTCCTAGGATTCTCCAGGCAAGAACACTGGAGTGGGTTGCCATTTCCTTCTCCAATGCATGAAAGTGAAAGGTGAAAGTGAAGTCGCTCAGTCGTGTCTGACTCTTAGCGACCCCATGGACTGCAGCCTGCCAGGCTCCTCTGTCCATGGGATTTTCCAGGCAAGAGTACCGGAGTGGGTTGCGATACCATCAGACGGCCTGTAGCTTACCTTTCTAAACAATTGGGCACCTACATCAAGGATTGCCAGTTTGCCTCTGGGCTGTGATTGCAACCTTTCACAAGGGGCTGAAAAATGAACCCTCGGCACCCTCCACATCATGCTCTGCCTTTACTGAGACAAAACAGTGGATGTGGGCTTTCTTCAGGGAGACGGGGCAAAGACCAGGGCACACAACTTGACATCCTGAATGTCACCTTATAGGCAGTATCGACTCTAAACCCAGCCACTCTGCTCCCTAGGACAACAGGAGAGTCTGCTCACAACTCTATGCAGATAACTGAAGACCTGAGCTGACTGGTCAGCCTTTAGAAATACTCTTGGATGGGACCAGCTTCACAAACAAGGGAGGAGGTGTGCAGTTGCAGCTCATCAGGAAGCCCTGGAAGCAGAAGCCATCCTCTGGGTCCATCTGCCCAGAGCTCTGCTCTCGTCATCTCCTGCCCTGAGCCTAGGAGTGACCACACATCCTGACTCCAAGTCGGCCTTCTCCGTCATATGTGTGCATGGGGCCACCTGGAAAGAGAGGTCCACTGATGTCAGGAAGGAGAGAAATGAAACACACAGAGGAGACAGCAACCTTATTATTAATAAATGCTGTTAAAATGCCAGGAGGAGCAACTGTTGGGTGCTGCTTGGGTCAGTCAAAACGGATCATCACTTAACTAAAGGAAATAATTAGGTGGATCTGGGGGCACAACAAGCATCCAGAACCAAAGACCCAAATCCAGAGATCCTACCACTAACTCTGAGTGTGACCATCCTCGATGAAGCCTCAGATCTGGAAATGGATCATCCAGAGAGCACGCGTGGGGAGTTTATGCAGACTCTGGGGATTTAGATGGCGCTCAGGATGAACAGCCACAGAGGCCAGGTTTATGACGAGTTTATCCCAAACATTTAATGGACAGAATTTTACTCATCTACACCGAGGAACCCATGATGCGAAATGTCATGGACTCCAGCAGTTCATTGTTGGTCCACAAACGCAAATGAGCATCCAAAAGGTAATCCAAATTGCTGATCTGCACCAGAAAAAATCCTAACACTGTGCCACCCTGATGATAAGAGGGATACATGCCCGAGGGACAGAACCGGAGGATGGTGGCTAAAGAGATTTCACTGTACACCAAGTGCCAGGGACACTGTAGAAACGTCTAGACGCTGGTGATGCCATCACGGTGGCAAGGCTTTCCCACATAGGACAGAGAAAAGTTCTGCAGTAACAAAGGCCTTCCTCTGAGAAATAAACCCTTGTATGGGGTCGCCTCTTCTGATTCAAAGTGACAACAGAGGAGCTCTCATAGATGAGGTGACTCAAAGGTGTCAAGGCCCTTGGAATATGATGAAGCTCATGCTTCTTGGAGACCTCAGTCCATGGGGAAACAATGAATCATTCCTTCAAAAAGACAGTCGCCAAGACAAGCCAAGAAGCCAGAGTAACCTGGGATAAGGTCTGACCAGCTGCCCTGCTGAGGGTCAGAGTGGCCGTGAAAACAAGCTCCTATTGAGCCTGTACGCGATGTTCTACGGGAGACCTTCCTGAAGGTCTCAGTGGTAACAGCATTACACTTGATAAAATGTGTACAGCATCTCGGTGCTGTCTTCTCTTCTACACATAAATATGTGTCTAGCCCATTAGGGTTTCCCACGACGTCCCCTTGCACTGCACAAGCCCCAGGACTGTATCCTCCTCACACTTGGACAAACATGCCTGCACGGGTGCAATAGCCCCTGTGACATCCTTCTGGTTACACATCCTCCAAGAAAGCTAAAGTAGTCACACCCTGGCCACCCCACTCCCAGGTACTTTTAAGTAACTCTTCAAAAGGAAACAGCTAAGACTCCGCCTGGCCAAGACGAGAAGACAGTAGCATCTCAGAAGCAGACTATTTTGACCTAAGAGTCTGGTACAGGCCTACATAAATCCAAATTCAATCACTAAAATGTTAAAAAACAGGTTTTCATGGATTCCCAAAGAAATAAGGTTTGTTTTGAAGGACTGTTAAAGTGAGGAGCCATAGGATCTCAGGGTTAATCCTCTTACTCATCAAATTCTGTCCTCATTGTCCATTTCCTACATTTAAAGAGCACCGCCCGCCCCGCCCCCGACTCACAGGATGATTGCTTGAGACTTCAGAGTTCAAGGTGAGACACGCAAATATTTATTAGGTAAATGCAAAAAAATTTCATTCTCCTTATAAAAACCCACATCCCTCATCAGCAGGAAGTAGCTAGCAGAGGCCCTGACCCCTACTTCCCTCAAGACTGAGGCGTGAACAAAGAAAAAGCAGGTAAAATATCACCGAGCTTAAACGGACATAGCTCCTTGCATAGGTGTATTGAGCAAATTTGCAGTTATTGTAGGGAGACCGCACTGTGCAAGTTCAAGATGGGTCCCCACCCCAAGGCCCCCCACCCCATGCCCCTCCAACCCCCTGCTCCCCAGCCATCTCCAAGACCACCACAAACCCAGCGTTTTCAGTCTGCAGATATCGGAACATAGAAAAGCTGCCACACTTGAAGGAGTCCCTAAGTGAGGATGACCCAGCTCCAGCAGGAGGTGCAAACTGTGGACTGTCATCAAGGCAGCTTCCAAGCTTGAAATTTCCTAGACCCTTAAATTCCACCCTGATCCCTTGATCGAGAACCAGATTTGAGCCTTGGCTCCTGTCTCCCTGCTGGTCCAACTTGGAATGGAGCTTTTCCTTTCCTCAAAAGCCAGGGCCATAATGCTCACTTCTGTGTGCTTAGGGAGCCAAGCCCTTGCCTTGTAACAGAAATCTGTTCTCTCATGCTAAAGTAAGAGTGAAGTCCACGCAAAGCGTCTAGCTCCGCAACCAGAGTCCTACCTGACCCGAGGAGGTGGGTTCCCAGCGACTCTGCACTCCAGGTGGACCCGACTACCTTCTGCCACTTCTTGGCTCCGCAGCTTCTGGATGAACCGGGGAGCGGCTGGAGGGTGGTGGGCACTGGGGGGCGGTGGGCGAGAATGGCTGTGGCTGGGCCGGGCCACATCCTGGGCCACTGGGGGGTGATGCCCAGGCTCTGGGGGCCTGGCCTCAGCCTCCACATCTTGCCGGTCCTGGGTAGGGTGATGCCCGGGCGCCGGGGGCCTGGCCCCGGCCTCGACATCCTGCCGGTCCCGGCTGGGGCTCCGGCTGGCCGAGGCGCTCCTCGGATCTGACGGCTGGTTCTTAGGGGATAGGTATCCGCTGTCTGGGGACGAGGACTCCCCGTCGGGGCTCCTGGTTCTGGGCTTGGCAGCTTCTCGGAAGATGGAGGTCAGCTCCTCGATGAGGGTGGCCGCCTTGTCGTTCAGCGGGCTCTGGCGGCCAGCTCTGCCAGGGTGCGCAGCCCTGGGCTTGGCGCTGGCGCCGGGGGCCTTGGCCACCTGCTTCCCAGCCTTGCGCAGGCTCCGGATGTAGCTGGGCCTGGCCAGCAGGGGCGAGACTCCGGCCTTCCTCCGCGATGCGGGCGAGGAGATGCACTCGGCTTGCTCTGCTGGCGGAGGCACCGCAGGTGCCCGCCTGCGGTCCCCAGGTGTCCCTGGGGACGCACGCTCGCCCCGCCGGGCCTCTGGAGAGGCTAGTGGCTTCCGGCGGCTCCTAGGCGAGGGGCTGCAGCGCTGCGGGACCTCCTCGCAGTCGCAGTCCTCCGTCTCGGAGCTGGCTATGGCTCTGCGGGCCAGGTCCAGACTCTTGTGGATCTCCTCCTGGCTGAGGAAGGCCGACAGCCCCGGGAAGAAGGCCGCATTCTCGCCGTCCTCCAGCAGGTCCGAGAGCGAGTCGTAGAAGGAGTCGTGGGAGGACGTCTCGGACATAGTCGAGAGGTGCTCATACACTCTGTCCGTTTCCACAGGAAGGCCGGTGTCTTGAACACAGGCTCTGAAGGACAGGAGACACACCTGCGTTAGTAGGAACGACTGGGGTTGTGTGTGTGTGTGTGTGTGTGTGCGCGCGTGTGTGTGTATGTGTGCGCGCGTGTGACCATGGTACTACTCATCCACAAGTTGGGAGAAACATTAAGGGGAAAACATACTTTTAAAATCATTTTCCTCTATAAATTGGAAGAAGCGTCAAGCATGCCTCTGTTTATCGTTGACTGTTTTCCTAATTTTTTAAATTCTGTTTTTATTTATTTGAACGTCTGGCTTGTGGGATCTCACTTCCGGAACCAGGGGTGGAACCTGCACTGCCTGCAGTGAAAGCACAGAGTCCTAACCACTGGACCCTCAGGGAAGCTCCTTGTTCATTATTTTAATTTAATATTTGCCCCTGAGTGAATACTGAGCATCTCACGGTGCTGTGCTGAGCAAGTCGCTCAGTCGTGTCTGACTCTTTGTGACCCCGTGCACTGTAGCCCGCCAGGCCCTCTGTCCATGGGATTCTCCAGGCAAGAATACTGGAGTGGGTTGCCATGCGCTCCTCCAGGGGATCTTCCCAACCCAGGGATCAAATCCACATCTCTTGCATTGGAAAGAGGATTCTTTACAACTGGCACCTTGAGGAAGCCCAAGCATCTCACTAAAGCTCTTTAAATAATTCAGGAGTGTGACCCTGCCATTGGTGCTGTGAGTGGTCCAAGGCTTCTGCCTCTCAGGCTCTCCTCCATTGCTCCACCCACCTGTCTCTTTTTTTAAAAATTTAAATTTATTATTTTAGTTAGAGGCTAATTACTTTACAATATTGTATTGGTTTTCCATACATCAACATGATCCGCCACGGGTGTACACGTGTTCCCCATCCTGAACCGCCCTCCCTCTGCCCTCCCCGTACCATCCCTCTGGGTCATCCCAGTGCACCAGCCCCAAGCATCCTGTATCCTGCACTGAACCTGGACTGAAGATTTGTTTCATATATGATATTTTACATGTTTCAATGCCATTCTCCCAAACCATCCCACCCTCTCCTTCTCCCACGGAGTCCAAAAGCCTGTTCTATACATCTGTGTCTCTTTTGCTGTCTCGCATACAGGGTTATCATTACCATCTTTCTAAATTCCATATATATGTGTTAGTATACTGTATTGGTGTTTTTCTTTCTGGCTTACTTCACTCTGTATAATAGGCTCCAGTTTCATCCACCTCATTAGAACTGATTCAAATGTATTCTTTTTAATGGCTGAGTAATATCCATTGTGTATATGTACCACAGCTTTCTTATCCATTCATCTGCTGATGGGCATCTAGGTTGCTTCTGTGTCCTGGCTATTATAAACAGTGCTGCAATGAACATTGGGGTACACGTGTCTCTTTCACTTCTGGTTTCCTCGGTGTGTATGCCCAGCAGTGGGATTGCTGAGTCATAAAGCAGGTCTATTTGCAGTTTTTTAGGGAATCTCCACACTGTTCTCCATAGTGGCTGTACTAGTTTGCATTCCCACCAACAGTGTAGGAGGGTTCCCTTTTCTCCACACCCTCTCCAGCATTTACTGCTTGTAGACTTTTGGATCACAACCATTCTGACTGGCGTGAAATGGTACCTCAGTGTGGTTTTCATTTGCATTTCTCTGATAATGAGTGATGTTGAGCATTCTTTCATGTGTTTGTTAGCCATTTGTGTGTCTTCTTTGGAGAAATGTCTATTTCGTTCTTTGGCCCATTTTTTGATTGGGTCGTTTATTTTTCTGGAATTGAGCTGCAGGAGTTGCTTGTATATTTTTGAGATTAGTTGTTGTCAGTTGCTTCATTTGCTATTATTTTCTCCCATTCTGAAGGCTGTATTTTCACCTTGCTTATAGTTTCCTTTGTTGTGCAGAAGCTTTTAAGTTTGATTAGGTCCCATTTGTTTATTTTTGCTTTTATTTCCGGTATTCTGGGAGGTGGGTCATAGAGGATCCTACTGTGATGTATGCTGGAGAGTGTTTTGTCTATGTTCTCCTCTAGGAGTTTTATAGTTTCTTGTCTTACGTTTAGATCTTTAATCCATTTTGAGTTTATTTTTGTGTATGGTGTTAGAAAGTGTTATAGTTTCATTCTTTTACAAGTGGCTGACCAGTTTTCCCAGCACCACTTGTTAAAGAGACTGTCTTTAATCCATTGTATATTCTTGCCTCTTTGTCACCACCCACCTCTCTTACAGCTCGAGTTTCATTGATGTTATGCGAATAGGAGTGTGTTGATATTTTAAGCAAATCAGACTCTGCTTATGTCACACTGAACCACAAAATGCACTGTGATTTGCTTTCATTAGTGTTTAGTTTCTGATGAAATTCTGATCACACGTGCTTCAGCTACCGAAGCCCTTGTGCCCTAGGGTCAGTGCTCCGCAATGAGAGGAGCCGCCGCAATGAGAAGCCGAAGCAGCGCAGTGAAAACCCAGTACAACTGAAAATAATAAATTAAAACAACCAACACCCCATGCAAACAGAAGACCGCAAAACTGGCAGGCCTGGTTTAGAAAGAAAAAAAACTGAGGGGGAAGCCAAGACTCCACCCCATATGATGACCCACACTGTTCGTCTCACGCTTGTGGTTTTAAAGAGGTGCCACTTGATGGGATCCGGTTGTCTGAATCAGGTGTTGCTTATAAACTGCTTGCACAGTGAAAGAAAAATAATAGCAGGAGGGCATATATAGTCCAGGTTTAATCTGTGACCCCAATATTGCTGCTAAAACATGCACAGGACTCAGGAAAGCGCTCATAACGTGGTTGGAAGGAGAGGTTTCTACGTGGCCCAAACTCACCAGAATAGTATGCCTCAGAGATTTCCGTGTTATTCAACCAACGCCCAAATTAAGAGGCTGTGGGGTTGCTAAGAGTCAGACACGACTGAGCGACTTCACTTTCACTTTTCACTTGCATGCACTGGAGAAGGAAATGGCAACCCGCTCCAGTGTTCTTGCCTGGAGAATCCCAGGGACGGGGAAGACTGGTGGGCTGCCATCTGTGGGGTCGCACAGAGTTGGACACGACTGAAGTGCCTTAGCAGCAGCAGCAAGCAAAGAAGTACAACTGCAGACATCTCCATTCCAGTCCCGAGGTTTCACGGCTTGTTCCCCACAGTGCTTCTGGCAATTGTGTGTTGGTGAGAAGACGTAGACAATGCAGCACACCACGAGTGCAGGGGGCACACGAGGGGCAGGCGGCCCAGCCTGAGGAGGCGCGGCTGCCACTCAAGGAGCTGCAGGAGGAGCTGGGGCGGGCCTCTCGCTGCCCTGGTTGAGAGGGTGACCTACGACTGGGAGATGGGCGTCTTCAGGACCCCCAACACCTACTACAGGGGCAGCTACTTCAAGGCACTTCAAGAGCCTCATCTGTGATCCCTGGGCCTGACACACAATGAGGCGGAAAAACATAAAAGCCTTGAAGTTTGGAGCAGAGAAAGGTTTACTGCAGGTCCTGTAAGGTGATGAGTGGCTTCTGCCTTAAAAACTGCAAACGCCAACAGCTCTCAGCAAAGCCCACATCTCGGAAAGGGGAAGGAGGGTGTGGTGAGTTGTGGCAAATGTCTTGGTGTCAGAACCTGTGTTTTTGAGGCAGGGCACCATCATAGTACTCTTGTAAATGTCCACCAAACCAACTTTCCTCTCTGATCTGACAAGAAAGTCCAGGTCTCCAGGTGCAGCAGTCACCCTCCCCTGCCCTAGTCCTGGCCAAGAGAAGGCAGAGTTCAGATGGTGCTTCTCAGGGCCAGGTCCCCAGACCCGTCTAGCGGTCACGGCTGAGGGGGCCAGGCACCTAGGACCCAGCTGGCCTCAGGCTCCTCAGGACGCCCAGACATCGGGGCAGGTCCCATGCAGATGGGCGATGCCATCAGATCACAGAGGCAGGGATGGGGAGAGGGTCACCGCCACCTGGAGGTCTGGTCTTGGCCAGCGGCCTTGGTGAGGCTCTGGAGCCCGCAGGACAGAGCCCTCAGACTGCTCCTGGGCCCCCAGCTCACCCGCTGGCCTGAGGCTGGGTGAGAAGACAGACCCACCTCTTATCTCACTGCTCAGCCTGACGACCACCGCTCCCCGACGGGACGGCTGGCTGAGTGGGCCACTAAGGGCTGCTCACTGACCGGGCCTGGGTCCCTTCACGCCTCCGACCCTGGGCCTGCTTTCAGATGAGGGCGTGTCCCCGCGGCCCTTGCCTTTTCCGGCCTCCCGCTTTCACTACGTCGTGGAGGAGTGGGCGGGTGGAAAGGTGTTGGGCTCGCTGAGCGGGGAGGTGGTGCTCCGAGGACAGCTGCCCGCTGTGGGGTGGAGGATGGAGACGCGCACGTGCGGGGTCTGGTACACGTCGGCGTGCACAGCTTGGTCACGGGCTGAGAGGTCACAGGGAGGAAGGGCAGAGTAGGTGAAGTAGAGCCAGGCACAGGCGGCCCGGAGCACGCCGCTGACGGTGAGGGGCGCTGCTGGCCCTCAGAGGGGCCCACCCGGGCGTCGGGCGAGTGCTCAGCGCGGGGTGGGGCCTCGGGGGCCCCGCCCCCAGAGCAGCCGCAGCACTCGCGGCACCGGCCGCCGGCCCTGCGCGGCCCCAGCCTGTCCGAGACTCGGGGCCCCACGCGGAGTCGACACACTGACCTGCAGTCACCTCTTCTCTCTCCCTTGCTCTACTGGGAATCAAAATAAAGCGACTTTATGGGGGCCCAAACGGAAAGAAAACGCAACTCACTGAAAAGCAAGTAAAGAGGGCGCGAGGTGAGTGTCCGCTGCAAAGCAGCGTGGACGCGGGCAAGTCTGGGTGAGGCTCCCGCACGTCTGTACGCCTCTGCCCCCTCTGTTCTTTCTGAGGGAAGCAGAATCTCCTCAAGATCCTTCCGCTTCCCCTCCACCTCCTTCGTGTCTTCCCCGTCAGTGGTTTAGTCGCTTGTTTTCCTCG
The DNA here is from genome assembly GCF_023091745.1 of Budorcas taxicolor. Classification (NCBI taxonomy): domain Eukaryota; kingdom Metazoa; phylum Chordata; class Mammalia; order Artiodactyla; family Bovidae; genus Budorcas; species Budorcas taxicolor. The sequence continues at coordinate 3,945,372 of NC_068917.1, read as the reverse complement.
AGAGCCTGTGGGTCCGGCCTACTCAGGAGGAGAAACGTCTCCTGCGGGGCTTGGTCACTCATCCTTTCCCAGAGTGAGAAGTGGGCATAAATTCCGTTGACAACTGTTTTTTCCTCACTGACTATGCGGAGAAGAAGGTGAGCCAGGCAAGGTCCGTCCTCTGTCAGAAACCTTGATCCAGGAAGAGGGATTAGGCAAGGCCAGATTTCATTCATTGGAGAAGGAAATGGCAGCCCACTCCAGTGTTCTTGCCTGGAGAATCCCAGGGACGGGGGAGCCTGGGGCTGCAGTCTATGGCGTCGCGCAGAGTCGGACACGACTGAAGTGACTTAGCAGCAGCAGAGAAACCAAAGAGGAAGAGGGAGGGACGTGGTGATGGCTGTTGACACGGGAGCTCTGATGGTGGGAGAAGTCACACAAGTTTGGCCATGTCAGTCCTTTGCTCCCTTTTCCCCAGGGGCCCCCCGCCCTATAAGAGGAGGTCCACATGTAGGAGGCAGGCTCCTTGTGCACTCCTGGGTGGTCAGTGAAACGTGAAATCTCAGGTCTCATGCCCCACGTCACTCGGACAGGTCCTGTGTCCCTGTGCCCAGCCGTCCACTCCCTGCTGTGAACAGCTGTATTCTTCCACATCCCCACGCTTTGCACATTCAGTTTCTTTGCCCTTCCTATCTGTTCTGTGTTTCCAACTCCAGCTCGTTGAAAACTGTACTTAATTTCACTTTTTGTTGGTGACAGCCCAATCAATCAAATCCACTCCTTCTGAGGGCTTTCCTGGTGGCTCGGTGGTAAAGAATCCGCTTGCCAATGCAGGACTTACAGGTTTGATCCCTGTGATAGGAAGGTCCCCTGGAGGAGGCAGTGGCAACCCACTCCAGTATTCTTGCCTGGAGAATCCCATGGACAGAGAAGCCTGGCAGACTACAGTCCCCACAGTTGCAAAGAGTCAGACATGACTGAGGGACTCAACAACAACCTTCTTTACAGGTACTTTGCCATACACTCATTTTATTGAGTTATAAGTATGAGTTAAGAGTCCTGTGATGGTCAGGAAAGCAGGTGTGTGAGATAGATGTGTGACAGCTTCTGTGTGGAGGACATCTGGCAGGGTGTAGGTCACGATCATAACAGTTGAGGAAGAACCAAGTTGGTGTTTGAACCGGGTTTGAGTCCTGGGTGGGATTTGACAGGAGAGGGAGCCACACGGCCACGGCATATGCAGACCTGTCTGTGACCTCCTCTCGCTCTCAGCCCCTGGCGCCAAACTCCTTCCTGGGCTGGGATCTCTTCAGTGAGGAGGCGTTCTGCTCTTTGCCTGGTTTTGTCACCTGTCTTATCAGTGGTCACTCAACGCCTGGGCTTTGCTTTCTGAGAAGGCCTTGATAAAGTAATCAGTGTTGCATGTTTATAGCCATTAACAAGTACACACAAAATATATATAGGTGTTACCGTTCAGAAATAAAAGTGGTAGGTCTGGAAAAAGAAAACACCTTATTTATAGAGACAGTGATTTTTATTGTTTTCATTACCACCAAAAAAAGTTTGTTGTGAAAATATTCAGAACCAGATAGATATTCCTTTTCTGGCACCTCTACTATTAGATGAGGGGAATTCTTTGAGTGTTGATACCCTTCATCATGGGTCCCAGCAAGTTCAGAGTTAAATTCTCAGTCATAGAAATACAAATGTTTTTAGTCAAAGCATGTTTCTGCCTTACTTTCTTATTCATCAGCAGTGATTCTCTGAGTGCCTACTACATGCCTCTTTTGCAGGCTGGGGACACAGCCATGAGGAAAGGGGGCTTCTCTGCCCTAAGGAGCTGCCATTTTAATAGGGAAAAATAAAAAGTGGAAGGCTCGACTGTTGGCTCAGACAGTGGAGAATCTGCCTGCAATGCAGGAGACCCAGGTTCAATCACTGGGTCGGGAAGATCCCCTGGAGGAGGGAATGGCAGCCCACTCCAGTACTCTTGCCTGGAGAATCCCATGGACAGAGGAGCCTGGTGGGCTACAGTCCATTGGGTTGCGAAGAGTCAGACATGACTGCGTGACTGTAAACACACGCAAAAACTAGGAAACAGAAAATGTCAGCTTCTGATTTCTTAGGCTTGGTTTGGTAGCCAATCTTTTGTCAGTTGATCTTGGGAAATTGTAATGTGTTTTCATCTGTCGGATCATCTTCCAAAGTTGTTAGGGAACAAGTGAAGCGGGACGGGCTGGATGGGTGTTTGCAGGCTGCCGTTGGTGTCCACAGACCACGGCTGTCCCACTGTGGAGGCGGGGTGAGAGCAGGAGGACACTTTAGCCCAGCGGTGCTTCGGACTCTTGAACTGTGCAGTGGAGGAGCTGCGGGCACCCTCCTCCAGCCGGTGGTGCTGATAGTCACACGTGATGCCAAACTCTCAGTCATGAGCAAACATTCGGTAAGGCACAGGTTCGGGAGGGTCTGAAAAAAAACACTAGGAGGCATCGTAGCTGCCTGTCCGTCTTGACCTTCGTCAGGCAGCTATCCACAGCTGGCTTACCCCAAGGAAGCATTGCTGTCAGGCGCTAGCTCCCGTGGTCACCTATGGCGTTGCATCCCTTTGCATATTTCACTCATTCTTAAGGAATTTCATGCCACTCAGTTTATAGGGTATTTCTACCTGTTAATTTTATAGTGCACAACTTCTCTCTAAGTTCACATTATCTGGCCTGTTGGACATATATTCAACTATGAAATATAGAGCCTATAAGTAAGTTTTCACTGAACTTTCTTACGCATATCACATTCTGACATAAGCAATTTTCTCTTCTTAAATTGTCTCAGCATTGCTACCTTGGTGTTTGGGAAAACATTTATTTTTGAGTTTCTCAACATGTAATAGACATATAAATGTATATGATTTACAGATGAATGCACAACTAATAGAAAAGACAGAAAGATAGATTTTAAAATTATAAATGACATATGTGTTTAGAGTTGCTGACCTGGGGGGGTAATTATCTGGAAACAAGATCTATGCTGTCCAGGATAACCTTCTATTTTGTGGGCCAGAAAAGACTTGTGGACACCCCCTGCACCATCTCCAGAGGCAGGCAGATTGGCTGCTGAAATGTATTGATAAAAAAATTCCCTGACTGAGAGGTTGAGGAAGACTAAGCACCTCATGAGAAGCAACAGAGTCTTGGAGGGAGGAGAATTCAGTTGCAGACAGTAAAAACTCACCTTCCCCAAGGAATGCATTTCCAAGTTATGAGCTGAAGGCTTTCCCAAACTGATGATCTGACTTGCAGTGGTTGGACAGACCAGCTTTACAGTGCTATGAAAGTGATAGGCCTTCAGTAGAAATTGTACTTGGAAGTTTGAACTTGTTTCTTTTCCCAGGCCAGTGACATAACCCCATCCTCTCTGGAAATGCTGGGAAGTGGCCACTGTGCCCAGTCAGCCCCATGATCATGACGGTAAACAACTGATGTACTTACAACTCTTCTGGACCCAGACAACCCCTCTGCTTTTCACTGTCAGTTCAGTAGTCAATGACTTACACAAGATACTCAACACTTTATTGGAAAGCAGGCTTTGTGTTAGATGGTTTTGCCCAGCTGCAGGCTGATGGAAGTGTTCTTGGCACAGTGCAGGTGAGATAGGCCAGAACCTGCGGCCCTTTGCTGTAGTGCTTGCATCTGGACAGTCGTCTCCTCCAGCAACAAAATACAAACAAACTATAAGGGCCTAAAAAAACCTGCATGAGTGACGGGCGAATTATGGACGTGCATGCTCAGTCGCTTCAGTCACATCTGACTCTTGTGAACTTACGAACCATAGCCTACCAGGCTCCTCTGTCCATGGAATTCTCCAGGCAAGAATACTGGAGTGGGTTGCCTTGCCCTCCTCCAGGGGATCTTCCTGACCCAGGGACAGAACCCACTTCTCTTACATCTCCTACGTTGGAAGGCAGGTTCTTTACCACTAGTGCTCCCCGGGAAGCCCTGAAGTATGGATGGCAAGGTACAAAGACACCGCAAAGCCCAACTGCCACTTCTGAAGCATTTGAAACACAAGCAGGTACACGCACATGCCCTCTGCACACACCAACACCGGAGGGGTGGGCGAGCCACCCAAGCCACCCTTCCAGCTCGAGCCCCGGACACTCCACTACCCTCACCCCATGTAACGGGGCAGCTTGACCACCCCGCTTAGGGAGCAAGTGAGCAAGAGAACCTGTTTGTTCTCGATCCCTGCCACTGCAGCAGAGGCCCTAGTAAAGCCTTGTCTGACTTTCTCCTCAGGCCTCTCATCAATTTCTGTTAATTAAGGAGGCCAAGAGCCCTGGTTAGTAACAAGGGTGGGATGTGCTGGTAGGTAAGTGAGGTGTATTCAAGGTATTTTCAACTTGGGATGGGTGTGCTGGGAGCAAGCCCCATGTAAGTCCAGGAAAATCTGTAGTGAACCATTGGATCCTGAGAAGAATAGGGTAAACACTGTTTTTCTTTTGATTATTTTGATTATCCAACCTAAGGCATAAAAAGATCCAATTGTTTGGCCAAAGTTGAACCGGCAAGAAATAGACTTACAGCTGAAACCTGTGTGGAACTGCCACGTCGTCTTTTCCCAGTGAGCACATTACAGAGATTTACCTGAATAATTTAGATAAAGGGAGCACTTTTGCGGTAGTTTATGGAATAGTTTGCAGGTATTGATGAGCTACTACAATGTTGAAGGGGAAAAGTCTTTGATGTTAGAAAAAGACTGACAGGCAGCAAGGATCACTCAGTATTCTGAACCACAGGGGCCAGGCCCTTTAGAGAGTCCAGACAGTGGCGGCAACATTTCACAGGGCATTTAAAAGTACATAGATACTTAGATATAAATACACAGGAAGGTGACAAGATTGGGAATCAGGCAGTGGGTGCTGATTGCATCTGTGGTGGATAAGGAGTCATGCAGTTAGGGGAATCTTTGGTTGCTGTTATCTTTGGGGTGGGAGTGAAAATTCTGAGTGATTTCAATGTTTAATTTAGCATTTTGTTTTCTATTTATTTTCCTATTTAAATAGTTACTAAAAGTATTAAAAACTATTGGTATAAAGATTCAGGGCTAAAAATATTTTTAAATAAAACCCAAACTATTAAAACCAAATTTGAAAAAGCTTTAAAACTTTTTTTCTTGTTCTGGAAGCACATGCAGTTCCTATATGAAATTTCTTCCTTCTGTTGAATTAACTTTTTTAGGTTAGGTCCAACATGGAGCTGCTCCTGCCTGGGGCCCATGTCAGCAAACCGAAGCACAGGGAACTTCTGTGTCCTTAAGGACACTCTCTCCTTAGTTGCTCAGTCGTGTCCAATTCTCTGCAACTCCATGGACTGTGTTCCACCAGGCTCCTCTGTCCATGGGATTTCCCAGGCAAGAATACTGGAGAAGGTTGTCATTCCTTTCTCCAGAGGATCTTCCTGACCCAGGAATCAAATCCATGTCTCTAATATCTCCTGCATTGGGTTCTTTACTATCTGAGCCACCAGGGAACCCCAAGACTACTGGGCTACTACTATCTCCTGGAGAAGAGACTGCTATCTCTTCTCCAGGGGAACTTCCCGACCCAGGAATCGAACTGGGTCTCCTGCATTGCAGGCAGATTCTTTACCAGCTGAGCTACCAGAGACACTCTGCTTGAAATATTTGCATGCGGTCAGCCAGCCCCAAGCCAGGCCAGCCCTGGCTTCCCAATTTATCTCCTTGCTCATCTCACCACAGACAACAGTGACTCTGCAACCCCAGCCAATCAAGTTATTTCCATTTTTCTCTTCCCTGTTCTCTTCCTATAAAGTTTCGTGCCTTCCTCCTCAGGGTGCAGCTCTTCCAAAAGAGGCTGTCCACTTCATGAAGGGTTAAACAAAGTGTGTTTATGTTACCTCAGTTGTCTTCTTTAATCATCATTTATTTGTTTTTTGATTTCTCCAAAGATCTTATTTTATCGGGTCTTCCCAGGTGGCGCTAGTGGTAAAGAATCGGCCTACCAATGCTGGGGACGTAAGAGATGCAGGTTCCATCTCTTGGTCAGGAGGATCCCCCGGAGAAGGAAATGGCAACCTGCTCCAGTATTCTTGCCTGGAAAATCCCTTGGACAGAGGAGCCTTATGGGCTGCAGTCCATGGGGTCGCAAAGGGTTGGATGTGACTGAGTGCACACACACACCACTGCACGTAACAGCTTTACAATGTTGTGTTAGTTTCTGCTGTACAACAAAGTGAATCAGCTATGTAATCATCATTTTAAAATCAGTCCTCCCTTCCTTCCTTTCTTTCTTTGTAATCTTCTTTTTACCAAGGGCCCTATAGGACAAAAGGCAAATATGAAAACTTTTTGATGCAAAAAAAAAGAACAACAATTTTATCAACTATTTCTTAATAAACACATGTGGATTCCACTCTTTCCTAATCTTTAAGCAAGTTGTCATCACAGGGAGGCATGGCATATTTTTTCTCCAGCTTTAAATACTCCCAGACAGTATATTGTATCTCAGCTTCAGAGACATAACATAATAGCTGGTTTCATGCCCACAACAGTTATATGAAGTGTTTCCAGAGAAAGTGTTTCCAGTTACTGGTGTCCTCTTCAGATACCATCTTATCCACCATATCGAATCTGTGGGAGCTGCTCTATTGGAATTTAACTGGGGCATAGCCGTCACCTCCAGATGCCTGAATTACTGGCTAGAGCTCAGATATCACAGTTCCCTTTGATGTCACACACACGCACACGTATCAGTGAAGTGCAGGCTCTTGTCTTGGCTTTGGAGATTTTAGCTGGTATCTCTTTAAGTATGTGTCAGATTTATTTTGAATCTTGACTAATTCTACCCTCTACATTTAAACAAAAATGAGGTAAGGAAATCAAAGTGATTGCAACTGTCCCATGTAATCCAGATTTCTCTTCTACTGTTAAGTATGCTCTGACCCTTTCAGCTTTAGCAACACACAGTGGTTTGGACGGAGCTAAGATGGGGACCCTAAGTCATTCTAGACGTGGGAATGCAGAAGGACAGATCTGTGTTCTAGGAAAATGAAATCATGCATTCACAGAGTACATATTGCCTAAAAGAATCTCTTAGGCCTTGTCTGCTGTTTATAATGGAGGAGGAAATGGCAACCCACTCCAGTATTCTTGCCTGGAGAATCCCCTGGACAGAGGAGCCTGGTGGGCTTCAGTCCATGGGGTCCCAAAGAGTCGGACCCCAGGGAGCACACGTGGGGATGGGCTATTCATAAAAATTTGTCAGATAGACTCTCATGTTTAAAATATGGGTAATGGAGGTGTGTTCTGTCTTTGAGGAAAAAGTATATTGGAAAGCGTATCTATTCTGTAATAAGGATTTCATTTCTGCACATTCATGATCGAGGGAACTTGGTCAGTGTGAAATTGTCAGGTGGTGGGCTCTGGGTGTGGACACATTATTTATACTAGAAGGTAATTAGTATTTTTAGCAAATGTTGAAAAAGTAACATGAGCCTGAAATCATTCTGTATCAACGTCATCTATTGGATTCAAGACAATTTAATGTGTAACTTACAACAACATGATATAAAATTTTACTGTAAAGCTTAAATTTGACTGTACTATAGTTTCCCTTGATAAGCCTTATCTTTTTTAAAAAAAAAGGCAAGCTTTCTGCATAGATAGAATTTAAGATGTTTGCCTTTACTCTCAATATTTAAAAAGTTCTCTGAAAGTGTAATTAACAACTTAAAATGTTACTGCAACCTAAAGTATATCATTTGAAGCCATTTGTAGTTAGTTTAAGTAAAGGCAAGGTTCAAATTAACAGCATTCTTATTTTCTTTAAAACAAAGCACAGACACAGACTTGATGAATGTTGGCTCCATCATTACGTTTGATCCTTTTGGGATGAATAGCACCAATTTAGTTTAAGATTATTACAGACTAGGCAGCTCTCTGACCGCATAGGTAGAAACAAAGCCTGCAGGTGAATCTTATATGGTCTCTGTTCTTGAGACGAGTACAGAATTCCCATTACTTATTCTCTCCAAATAAAAGAGAAATCAAGACATCTTCTAAACAGTGCTATATCTTCTGGCAAATGACTATAATGTTTTTAGCATTTAATGAAGAGTTTAAAAATATCGCCTTACTAGTTAGTACGTTAAGACACATTTTACAGACCTTTTCGATCCTTGGCTCCTCGAGGACCCCCCAGAGGTGATGGCTTTCAGAGGGCCGTTTCTTCTTTCCTGGGGGAGCAGAGGTGGCCTCGTCTCCTCGTGACACACTGCTCGGTCCGTGGTCACTTTGAGGCAACTGTGGCCTCAGATCCCATCTGTCCTGTCCTCCACTCAGCTATATTTGGTAACTGAACTCATGTTTCCGCAGACGGCCCTGGCCAGGGATTCCAGCAGCCCAGCTCCGAGGGCTGGGTTCTTAGAAATTAAAGGCTCTGGGTGTAGAGGGAACTATATTTATGGATCTAATAAACGTGGGATTTATGCGTGTTTCTCTGCTCTCTGACCTTGTGACTGGAAATCACCACTTGTCTTTTAAACATATTCTCAATTAAAATGTGCAATGTGTGAATCTAAGGAGAAAAAGCGACCCTCTTCAGGAAGGCTCTTCTGACTATAATCTTCTGCTCTGTGCATTTAACGTAGTCACGTGGTAGCTTATCCTAAAATATCCAGGAGCTATTTAGAAATTAAGGCACCTGTCAAATGGAGAGGAGAGCCCCCCGATCTCTCCCTTCAGTTTGTTAATTAAAAACTATCATATGACTTTGTGTATGTGCAGGACATAGTCCAGCACAGCACTAAGGAGACAGGAGACAGGAGACAGGCATGAACACACCGGAGCCTGAATCTCACACACAGTGCAGTGCTGAGCACTCAGTCCAGGGCTTCGCACATCCTCACTGTCTAGCAAGCATCTGCTGATCGAATAAATAGGTGTTGAACAGATATTGTTCAGGGCAACTCTGAACTCTCCTATACTTGTAAAAAAATGCCTCATTACTTATTCTGTAACATCACATTGTAACATGTTCTAATATTTTGAACTTCCAAAGAACAAAACAGAAAGCTTTTCTGTTCCAAGGTCAGGCAGCAGAGTCAAATAGAAGGGGCAGAAAATAATTACACAAAAGCTCCTGGTGCAGTAATGGAATGAACTGCCACTTCTTCCTTTGTCTGGATAATATTGTTCTAGTCGATGCAGGGTCTTATCTAGATAAATTTTTTTCTTTTCTTTATAAAAATATATTTTATTTTTTAAAAACTTAAAAAAATTTTTATTGGGAGATATTTACTTTCAAAGAAATTTTTTTTGGATGGTGGAACACTTAGAAAGGGCTGCTCTTAAAGTTTCCTTTACAGGTAGTTCTGGTCCTTTCTAACCAGTCCTTGAAAATAGGCACATTCCTGGGCTGTTTCAATGCCTTGATGCGGGTGGGGGGCGGAGTGACTGGTAAAAACTAAAGTGTTTATGTTTCCTTCTTACTAAAACCCTTAAGATAATAGTAAAATAAAAACCCAATAGGATAAGAGTTGGGAGAGAAGACAGTAGAAGATTCTAGAAATGGACAGAATGGCTGGGATATGGGTAATACATAGCTGAATGGTTTAATTAAATTGGGAAGTTAAGTGCCTGCAGGAGGAGGTGCCTTGGGGAAGCAGTGATTTGTTCAGAATCACAGAAAGACTGGAATTGGAGGCACCTGGCCCCACCCTGAACATCATTTTAATTGTCAAGTCTTGGTGTTGCTGGAGTGGCCAGGGCTGAGAGCTGGATTTGACTGAAAGAACCCCCACCGAACAGTCAGACCTGCAGCTGTTTCCACACCCCGAAGACCACCCTTAACCCTTGGAGAGGACAAGAGCTGTGTTCTCTGGCGTGTACAAAACAGTCCCCAGGACTGGGGCCACAACACAGCAGAAGGAAAGGGTGAGGCCCAGAGAAAAGTTTCTGGGAGCTGGGTGAGGGGAAGGAACAGGGGCTTGGACTAGTGTCCTATTTCTAGAACAGAGGAATGCTGGGAATGTGGAAAAACAGTAACATTCGATATAGCTTGGCATTGCTGTGTCTGTGACATGAATATCTGTACTTCTGGTGTCTAAAAATGTCATGATCAAAAATTAAAGAAAACCTCTGTTGTGTCCTGTGGCAAAGTGCAAGTGAAAGAGATGACAGGAATCAAAATGTTGTGAGCTCTCCAGGGTGTTACTTTAATTAAGGAAAGAGTTGCTGAGAGCAAGGAGGCTGGTGGTTACAAAGGAAGAAAGGACAATGAATGCAGTAGCAATCTCCTCCCCTCCCCCTTCTCCCCCATTCTCGCCTCCTCCTCCTCCATTTTAAGATAAGTGGATGCTAACCCTATGACCCAAGCTTCATCTCAGCGTTTTAACAGATTTTATTATTGTGTTAAATTATTCAGGAGGCACCACGTGTGTTTTCTGTCTGCATCAGACTGCACCTAGGCTGCTGCTGCTGCTGCTGCTAAGTCGCTTCAGTTGTCCGACTCTGTGCGACCCCATAGACAGCAGCCTACCAGGCTCCCCCGTCCCTGGGATTCTCCAGGCATGAACACTGGAGTGGGTTGCCATTGCCTTCTCCTGCACCTAGGCAATAACTTGCAAATCCTGGCTTCATTTTAAAACCCACCTAAAGTGTGTGCTAGGACATGCACACTCGTACTAATATTTTTCTCTTATTAACACATTACCAAGAAGATGCACATCCTTGCAGTTTTTAGGAAGAGAAGAGAGGAGAATGCAGTCTAGTGAGCATTCACTGTACACAATGACAAGAAGAACCATAACGTATTACTGATAAATTAGTGGCTCATCGTTTTCCATTGTTGTGGAGTCATTCACAAAGGAATGAAAATACATTTCCCCTTCCTCTTTCTGGAAAGTATAGCCAAGTTTTATGATCTTTAAGGTGCCTTGGTCACAGGAGACAATTCAGACCTTTTTGCAGAAATGAAAAGTTAAAAGTTGCAGGTGTGAAAACCATCAAAGCAACTGAAGTTGGTGTGTAGGATGGGAACAGTATTGTTGGTGTATCTGCAGGGAGGTGGGGGCTGAGGCTTCTGGGGAAGATGCCTTCTCAGACCCTGGAGGGACAGAGGGGTGGGTTCTGTGCTGGCCCAGGAGGCTGATGAGAGCACCGTGGCCTGGCGGCCGAGTGGCAGGGGTGGGGTCCTCCGCCTACCGATGGACTCGGGGCAGACAGTACGTCTCACCATGAATCTCACGTGGGTGTGCTGTTTCTCAGCCCAGAGGGAGCCCTGGCTCACATGTCCCTGGAGTGCCAGGTTCCCAAAGGCCTGGAAGCCATGAGACTGTAAGAAGAATAAAGAAATAAAAAGATAGCTTGTGGTCCTGAGAAGCATCAAAGATAGATATGATTTTATTCAAAAAGACAAAATGACTTTTCCTGAAAAACGTGAGCATGGAGCAAACCATGCTTGTTTAGCGGGTATTGTGTAAGAATCGGGACACAAAAGTTCTTTTCCTTAGAAGAGACTCTTGACCAAGGCTCGTAAGTTATCATGGGAAGGTCTGGAGATGTTAAGGATGAGACCTGTGTGTACACAGTCATGCCATGTGAGGTCCACTTTTATTTACTGTCAGAGCCATTTCTGTGAGCACTAAGTCTGGGGTGGGGTCGTGACCCCTCCCCAGGTCTCAGTTCATCTTCCAAGTGGCTTCTTCTCTGTGTGACAGTCCCTGCTCTTTCCGAGGCCTGCACTGAGCAGCCCACCCTTTGTCCACATGTTCTCAGGGAAGCCTCCGGCTGTGGCTGAGCGCCTGCTTCCCTCTGGGTGTGTGGCCCGTGTCCTCGTGACGTCAGCCTGCTGTCTGTGTCCCTGCCCCAGGTGTACCCCACCTGCCTAGGGCAGGCTAGCTTCACCACCTACCCGCCCTGTTCTCCTTACAGGTGACCCAGTGGGCCTGCTCCCCCTTGATCAGCCTAGACTAGTGTTACTTCATAATGAATTATTGAGAAAATTAATGTCTTAGAACAATAAATATATATCACCTCACACTGTTTCTGTGTGTGAGGAATGCTGTCCAGTCTGAGCCTGCTGACCCCTAGGTCGGGGTATCATGAATTGACATCCAGGTGTTACACATGGCTCCTTTGTTCTGAAAGCAGGACTGGGCTCTGGAATCTGCCTCCAAGGGTGTCACTCATGTGCATATTTCGGTGCACAGGTGTATAAACTTCCATTTAGATTATAAGGACCCTGGTTTTACAGACAAACACTAGGCGAAGGTAATCAAAGCTTTTGTGATGGAAGGGATGTGAAAAGGACCTGCCCCTTCATTCTTCTTTGATGTTTTCTCACCCTGGGGGCCCAGAAAGCTCTGAAAACCCTCTGGTTTTCCAGGAGCTGATCCCCTTCCCCTCTTTCTGAATATTTTCCTTCCCCCTTCACTCGCGGTATGGTCTGCCAGCAAACAGGGATCATGGGACAGCACATAAAATAGTAAACTGAGAAATCAGGAATCAGATAAAATTAGAGGCATAGAATGCTTGCAGAATTGTTCTGATGATCACTTGTTGGCCCGTTTGGCCATCCTGGGAACAGATGTCCTTCAAACCATGGACAGGCTTCCTACGTCTTCCTCCTCCCGTGTATGTGGCTTGGACACAGGTCACAGGATCAGGGGTGACCCAGAGCCTTGTTTGTTTAAACAGGTTATGTCCATCTGTGTGTGTGTGCTCAGTTGCTCAGTCGTATCCAACTCTTTTGTGACCCCCGTGGACTGTAGCCCGCCAGGCTCCTCCATCCATGGGATTTTCCAGGCAAGAACGTTGGATGGGGTGCCATTACCTTCTCCAGGGCATCTCCCTGACCCAGGGATCAAACTTGCATCTCTTGAGTCTCCTGCATTGGCAGGTGGACTCCTTACCACTGAGCCACCTGAGAAGCCTTGTGTCCATCTGTACATAGCAGTAAACTTCAGATTTGTCCCTCATGAGTTATACTTTAGGAACTGTGATTAAATCTGCTGCATTCGTGTAGCCTAAGCCTGCAGGTCGTCTTTTGATCACAGGCTTCTGTTACTTGGGATGTTTGCCAGTTTGTGTATGTGCACAAAAATGACTAGAGGAAAGTAACTTTATCACAGTAGTCATCAAAGGAGGGTTGACATTTCTGAGAATAGATTCTATAGTGCATATTTTAAATGGATATTGTGGCCCAGTTAGGAATTATGATCTTCAGCAGAAATAATCTCATTTTCAGCTTGACTCTTAGGGCCCAACTGTAGAGAAGTTTTATTCTTCAGGGCTTAAAAACCAGTGACATTAATTTCAAAGTGGTGTTTATTGGATTTAAGCAAAATACATTTAACATTTTTTAGAAAGAATAACATGGGTATCATGGAATAATGAGAAAAGTACAGATTGTGTTTGGAATAGTGATATAAATTTTGAAAAAAATTAGTAAATAGAAATTGTCTATTGAAAGAAGACTATGCCATGGACAACTGAGTTTTATCCAGGTTATAGTGAGTGAGTGAAGTCACTCAGTTGTGTCTGACTCTTTGCGACCCCATGGGCTGTAGCCTAGCAGGCTCCTCTGTCCATGGGATTTTCTAGGCAATAGTCCTGGAATGGATTGCCATTTCCTTCTCCAGGGGATCTTCCCAACCCAGGGATCGAACCCGGGTCTCCCGCATTGTAGACAGACGCTTTACCGTTTGAGCCACCAGGGAAGTGTCCTCCAAGTTATAGAGGTTGGCTTAATTAACACCTGAAGATTTAATTAATTCTCCATATTGATAAGTCAAAAGAGAAAAGTATATGGCCATTACCATGGGTTATTAATGAGCCTTTGGACAAAATTTAACATCCAGTCTTACTTAAAATGGAGAAGGTGATGGCATCCCACTCCAGTACTCTTGCCTAGAAAATCCCATGGACGGAAAAGCCTGGTAGGCTACAGTCAGTGGGGTCGTGAAGAGTTGGACACGACTGAGCGACCTCACTTTCACTTTTCATTTTCATGCATTGGAGAAGGAAATGGCAACCCACTCCAGTGTTCTTGCCTGGAGAATCCCAGGGATGGCGGAGCCTGGTGGGCTGTTGTCTATGGGGTCGCACAGAGTCGGACACGACTGAAGCGACTTAGCAGTAGCAGCTTAGTTAAAAAAATCCTTCAGTGGGATGGGGAAAGGAGGGTTCCCCTGTCATATGGTACATTAATTATATTGAAGGGTATGTGTATGTGGTCCAGCCTTGTATATACACAGATTCATTTACACGCAGCTAAGATGCATCGCATAGTGACACAGGGAACACTGAGCACAAAATGCGTGCCTTAACCTGTTCTAAAGAAAAGAGGAGGCAGAGTAAGGGAATAAATGGAGTGTTATGGGAAGAACTGATTTTGTAACATAAAAATCCTCCATAAAAAATTCTACAAATGTTGTACAACCTCAATTAAAATAGTATTTTTGTGTGTGTGGAACTGGGAAAACTGATGTGAGTTTATCCAGAGGAATTATTGTGGCAAAATATGCAGGAAGATGGTAAGAAAGGGGACAGGGCTGGAGAGGAGCTCTTTGAGACCAATGACATGCACACCGGCTCCTAGTAGATGAGAAACAGGGGTGGGATGATGGCTTGAATGGGATGACGCATTACTCTTGTATAGGAAGAACATTTCCCTGAAATGGCTGCACATAGTCAATAATTACATCTGCTCCTTGTTCTTGTCCAGTTCCACTGCCTGGCGCTCATTACAGTTTAAGGACTGATATCCACTTCACTTCCTGCAGCAGAAAGCAAGCTCATTAGGCTCACACAAATTGAACAGAAAAAGGGATGTGGGATGAGTGAATAAGTAAGCAGTTACAGGACATATTCAGGACAGGATTAGGATAAGAACAGTGTACACTTTGGTGTGTGTAACGTCATCGTTATGTATTATATAGATATGTAGATAAATATACCACCATATATCGATGTCTGTTATTTCTCTCTTTCTGGCACATAACTGACACATTTTTAAGTTTTCCTGGAGGGTGACAGTGGTCAGCCTGGGAGCAAGTGCTCTCAGACTGTGAGCAGGCCTGGGCAGGACTTGACCCCAAGGTGGCCTTGCAGTGTTACTTCTAAAAATGGCATCAGACATTATCTTGACTATGATTGTTGTTTCTCTTTATTCTTTGCCTAATTAATTGTAGTAATTTTTAACATGTACTTTCTAATATACCAAGACGTCAGATGGAAAAACTGTCCCAAATGTTTTGTTAAGGGCAACAAGCACATTCCATCCTTGGTATTCTCTGTGGAGGGTTAGATTAAAGAAAACTTTCAACTCCTTTTTTCCTATACTTGGCATTTGTGTGCATTCATTACATGAACCATCAGAAAAAAAAAAAAAGACAAGTTAACCACACAGTGAGCTAAAGCCATTTTAATTTTTTTACATCCGTTCTTGCCTGGTGAACCTACAAGAGAGTAAAAAATTTTGAAGTCATTTAGGTATAAAATATAGAGTAATCAAGAAATTCTGAATTCAGTATGTTTCAATTCAGAGAGTTAAAAATAAACTTCACTGATGTTAGTACCTTAAACCAGAGTCCCTCTTCCATGGGGCGGGCCTGCTTGCTGATTTGCTGCTGTTTAATCTAAGCAAATGGCAGATTAAATGACTCTGCATCTGCGACCAGTCCTCTTCGCCTGGCCGACATCAAAATGGCACGTCCTTTGACCCACTTCATCCCAGGTCTGCTCCAAGGACATAATCTCAACTATAGCAAGAGCTGT
The DNA here is from genome assembly GCF_023091745.1 of Budorcas taxicolor. NCBI lineage: Eukaryota > Metazoa > Chordata > Mammalia > Artiodactyla > Bovidae > Budorcas > Budorcas taxicolor. Next base: position 3,929,601 of record NC_068917.1, on the reverse strand, counting down.
ATGCAAAATACATTCAATTCCACGTTGCTTACAGTAGCAGGAAGCTGAAGCAACTCAAATACAGTTTGTGGAACAGCTTAGCAAAGTCAGGGAGTTTTGAAGTGGCCACAAAAAGTGACTTTTTTGAAGTATTTACATTAGGTAGGAAAAAGGAAAACAGGAAAGAAACCAACAGTTTTTACAGTTTGAATATAACTTAATTAAAACAATCTTTGCATGGCTGAAAGTTCTAATGGTTTACATTGAAATGCTTCACTATTTTCTACAAATGTAAAGACTCCCCCAAACTGTATGAGGCTCTTTGATTTTTGTTGTTGTTGTTGTTGTTGTTGTTAGAAGGGAAGGCAGATCTGCCAGGACAATTCAATGTCTAATAGTGGCTTTGAGACTTCACAGCCTCCTCCCAGCTGACAGCCTCTGCTTCTCCTAGAGTTCTTGTTTTCTCTGCCTTGGGGAGACGTGGGGTGGGGAGCATCAGACTTGCCTGGGGAGCATTTGCTGCAACAAGCGGGGACATGGGGACAGCTGCCCACAGCTTCAGGGGCAGCTCCCCATGAAGCCTGCCCTGGACCATGTGGCCGGGACTCCCTGGGGAAAGCAGACAGGAAGGAAGAATGTGTCAGAGGGGGAAAGCGGCTGTCGGAGCAGAGAACGATTTGAACACTGAAAAAGGCCAGCGTGGGGGCCAGTTGCTGTCCACAGAAACCCCGGGTCCGCCCTGGCCCGCTGCAGCTGGACTCGCTCTTTGCTCAGCGCCTGCTATTCTGGGAAGGAATCTGCAGGGAGCTGGCGGGTCTTCAGCCCTGAGGTTTCCTCTGATGGACTGACGAGCAGGTGTTGGAGAAGCCTGTGTCAGAAATGTCACACACCCGGGGGCTCATGTTACTCCTATCACTGGGACTGTAGTTTAGCTAGAACGTGTAGTTTCTTATCAAGGAGTCTTCCTGCTGGAGGAAAGTGGAGGAGATTATTTACAACACTTTCAGGCAATTGCTTGTCCATAGACACAGCCTATGCTAGGGTCAATACCATGTTTATCTCCAATTTATCGATCGAAAATTGTACCCATGATTGTACAGCCGATACATACATGAATTTAATCCAGAATGACCTTTTCGAAGAAAGGATGTTGACAGTTTAATCTTAAAAAATATTAAACTCCCTTGGGTTAATTTGATCTCACCAGCAACTTGTCAGAAAAGCATTACAACAGTGATCCTGTCGGTATTAAAAGGAAAAAAGCATATGTAAAGTGTCAGATGGTCAAACACCTCAGGAGTATAATTTGTTATGCTATTTTTATATTGTTTTGTTTCTTGATTTTTCAAGAAAATTTATCCAAAGCAAAAGAAACATGTATATGAATTATTCAGATTTTCAGTAAAAATAAGGAAATTTAAATAAGGCCAACATGTCCAATATAGTTCCCACCATGTGCAGAGTGACCACTGGCATCCTTCTGTGGGGTCTGGGGTCTGCCTCCTCACTTTACTTTGGTGGCTCCCCTCGTCCACGGCCACCTTGATCTTTGGTTCACCCGCACAGGTGTCTCTGCTGTCCCTGGATGGTCTCACTGCCTCAGTGCCGGGCTGCCCTTCAGCCAGACACAGCGGCTCCCAGGGAGGAGAATACCCTGGATCCTTCCCTCCTTCACAGCTTCAGTCAGAAGTCACGCTCTTGGCAGGGTTCCCTATCCAGCAGTCTACAATTTATCCTCCTTTCTCCTTCAGCACCTTACATCCCTTCATGCCTGTGTTTTTTGTCTCTTGTAGTTTCTCTTGATCTAACACAATGTTCTTCTTGCTTCTCTTATTATTAGTTATATTCCCCACTAGAACAGAAGCTCTAAAGAAGGGGCTTTGTGTTTTGTTTGCTTTTCCACCAACCATGTATAACAAGTGCCTGGGACATAGTCTTTAGATTGTCAATAATGCCTGCAAAGGAATGCCTGGAAAATATGATGTTTGGGTGCAATTGGCCTGATGCTGCTGTTGCCACTCAATCAAATTATCCACTTTTCACATGCTTGTTGTTGTTGTTCAGTCACTAAGTTGAGCCCAACTGTTTGCAACTCTTTGAGACCTGATGGACTACAGCCCATCAGGGTCCTCTGTCCTTTACTATCTCCTGGAGTTTGCTCAGAATCATGTCCATTGAGTTGGTGATGCTATCTAACCATCTCATCCTGTATCACCTGCTTCTCCTCTTGCCTTCAGTCATTCCCAGCATCAGGGTCTTTTCTAATGAGTCAGCTCTTCCCATCAGGTGGTCAAAGTATTGGAGCTTCAGCTTTGGCATCAGTCCTTTCAATGAATATTTGGAGTTGATTTCCTTTAGGGTTGGCTGGTTTGAACTGCTTGCTGTCCAAGGGACTCTCAAGAGTCTTCTCCAGCAACACAGTTTGAAAGCATCAATTCTTTGGTGCTCAGCCTTCTTTATGGTCCAACTCTCACATCCATGCATGACTATTGGAAAAACCATGGCTTTGATTAAACAGACCTATGTCAGCAAAATGATGTCTGCTTTTTAACATGCTGTCTAGTTTTGTCATAGCTTTCCTTCCAAGGAGCAAGCATCCTTTAATATTGTGGCCCAGTCACCATTTGCAGTGATTTTGGAGCTCAAGAAAATAAAATCTGTCACTGTTTCCATTTTTTTGTCATCTATTTGCCTTGAAGTGATGGGACCCGACGGCATGATCTTCGTTTTTTGAATGTTGAGTTTGAAGCCAACCTTTTCACTCTCCTCTTTCACTCTCATCAAGAGGCTGTTAAGTTCCTCTTTGCTTTCTGCCATTAGAGTGGTATCATCTGTACATCTGAGGTTGTTGATATTTCTCCAGGCAATCCTTATTCCAGCTTGTGAGTTATCCAGCTGGGCATTTCACATCTTGTACTCTGTGTATAATTTAAATAAGCAGGGTGACAATATACAGCCTTGACGTACTTCTTTCCCAGTTTTGTTCCACATGCTATGTAACTCTAAATTAGATATTGAACTTTGGAATTATTGGATCATTTTTAGTAAAAATAATTTAATGATTAAATGTTGGTGTTTAGTTGCTCAGTCGTGTCCGACTCTTTGTGACCCCATGGACTATGGCCCACCAGGCTCCTCTGTCCATGGGATTTCCCAGGCAAGAATACTGGAGCGGGTTGCCCTTTCCTTCTCCAGGGGATCTTCCTGACCCAGGGATGGAAGCTGTGTCTCCTGCATTGGCAGGTGGATTTCTTTACCACTGAGTCACCTGGGAAGCCACAATGATTAAACAGAAACCTGCTGAAAAACCAAAAAAGTAAAAACCCCAAACCGCAAACAAAGAGACCCCAAGGCACTAAGACCTGCATCTGCCTCACAGCTCAGGGAAGGACCCCCAATCTAGCGCCCCACTCATGGTTCCTGAAGAGAATAATAATAATATAAGAATAGCAACAACAACAATAATACGTGCATCCTATTGCTTTGTCCTTGGCCTCTTTACAAGAACTAATTCGTTTACTCGTTTAACACCTCCATGAGTTGGGCCATATTGTCTGGATGGATTTCACAGATGAGAATCTGAGGCCAGTTCCCTACCTCATCTGCTATCCTTGGAGCTAATGCGTAGGGGAGCTGGTATGAGACAGATCATCTGAATCAGAATACTCATTTGTCACCATGAAGCTATGGTGTTTGGGAGCACTAAAAAGAGATGAAATATGAACAGGCAGATCTAATCTGAAAGCTATGAAGTATGGTTAATGGATTTTAAACCGGGGAGTTACATAATTAGGCTTACACGTGGGAGGAAGTACTTGGGCAGACAAATGCAGAGCTTGTTCCCATCAAGGGAACGGGTGATACAAAAGGAACGTAGAATTCAGCTGTGTGTGATCCAGAGGCCACTGTGGGCTGAGAGGTTCCATCCTTGGGTTGGGAAGATAGCCTGGAGAAGGAAATGGCAACCCACTCCAGCATTCTTGCCTGGAGAATCATGGACAGGGGAGCTTGGCAGGCTACAGTCCATGGCATCACAGAGTCTGACACACTGAGGGACTGAGCATGCACACAGATGTAATAAGAAGCAGATTTGGAAGGGAATAATGTAGCTGAAGTCAAGGGAGAAGAGACCCTTTCAAAGAAGAAACGCCATGAAAATCTCAGACATTGACAACAGGTCAGTAACTCAAGAACTAAACAGGGCTGATTGGATTTGGCCGTCCATAGCTCATCGCTGGTGGTGTTTGGCAGAGGAGCTCTTTGCAGATTCAGTCTAAGGTTAGGTCTGCTCAACTGCCTTCAGGAGTTTGAAAGGGAAGGAGTAGAGATGGAGCGTGTACACCCTGTAAGTTCCCACAGGGAAAGAGAGGAAGTGAAGTGGGGTGTGGGCTCATTCTCACAGGTGTTTCAAAGATGGAGGTGGATTGGTTATTTTAATGGAGTTGATGGTAAATGTTAGTTGTACTGAATTCTTATTGTCATAACAAATTCCAACTAACTTACTGGATTAAAACACACAAATTTGTTTTCTTTCAATTCTGAAAATCAGAAGTCTAAAGTCAAGGTGTTAGCAGGGCTGTGTTACATCAGGGGGTTTGGGGGTATCTGTTTCCTTGTCTTTTCCAGCTTGTAGAGGTTCCTCAATACCTGTCATGTGCCCACCCCCATCTCTAAGCCAGTAGCATGGCACTTCTCTCCTCTCTAACCTGCCTGAGATCACATTGGGCCTCTTGGATAATCCAGGATAATCTCCCATCTCAAAGTCCTTAAATGAATGAATGACATATGCAAGTTCTTTTGGCCGTCTAAGGTAATATTCACAGGTCCTGCAGATGAGGGCGTGGACTTCATTCACTGGGGGCCATTTATTTGTCTACCACAGTCTACTCTCTGCCCAGAGAAACTCACGTCTGTTTCACATGAAAAATATAGTCACCCCATCCCAAAGTCCTCCAAAGCCTCAACCCATGATGGTATCACCTCAAGTCCAAACTTTCGTCTAAATCTTATCAGCTCAGCACATCCAAATATCATCAGCCAAATTATTTAAATCAGGTATGGGTGAGGCTGCTGCATGTGAACCATTCTCAGTCTTTGATTCTCACTCCTTTCCATCAAAGTAGCGTGGAGCTAGAAGGCAGGTTATCTGTGCCCAAGATGGAACACTGTGACAGGGTCAGGGTATCAGTTATGAACATCCCTGTTCAGAAAAGAAGAAAATGAAAAAAAAGAAGTTACCGGTTGGTCCCAATAAATTAAAATTTCTAGCAAACAATCCTCTGTGGCTCTGGGCTCTGCCTTCTGGCCTTGAGGTTCTGCCCTTGGGGTCATCCTTCCTTTTTCTTGAAAGGTATCGCACATCCTGAGGCTGGACTGTGGCTTTTTTCTCAGCAAACTTTAGAGAATTATTGTATTAGTTGTAGGTTTGTTGTGTCCTTGGGAGCAAGTGAATTCAGGCTCATTTTAAACCCTCCCTCCGTCACTGTTTACTGTCTTTATGGGACAGATTACAAGGGAGTACTGATTCTTCAGCTGTCAGGCTCAAAACCTTCAAGCAAGCTACCTTTGAGCTCTGTGTCATTTGTCATATTTATGATTGATTTAAATTTTTTGTGTAATTATTTGGTTAGTGTCCATCTTAGCCACCAGATTGTTTATCCCATGAAGTTTGTTACCATTAGTGTTTTGGCTCATTCTCTTTGTTGTTGTAAGTATAAGTGCATTTTTGATTTTTCTTTTTTTTCCAAGAGTGCTGTTTACATTAAATATAGTCTATTTAGAGGTGACAAAATAAAACACATTAGCCACATTTAGTAAGTATTCTATTCTAAGGTCAAAATAGCAACCACAATGGGGTAGTTTTCAGTCTTTGACATTTATAGTTTATAAAACCACAATATCGTGAGATACTCAGATTAAATAGTATTAAAAATAATTGGATTGCCCTCTCTTCTTTCCCTAACAATAAGTAAATTATGTGTTTATTTGGAAAGTATTGATGGTTCACAATAATCCTCTTTTTAAAGTTAGCATATCATGCAGTATTTTTCAGGAAAATGACAAAATTAATATTGAATGAAATAGCAAAAGCTAGGTAAGTACTTTGAAACAAAAAATAACGTGCTGTGAAATTTTCTGCTCTGTGTCTCCGTGTATCTATAAAGTGATAAACACATAAATGATCATTCAGCATACTTACTTAGAGCAATTTGGTGATGGTGGGAAAGCATTATTTTCCCTATGGCTGTCAACAGGTGTCATTACCAGATGGTTTCCAAAATGAATCAGATTTCTGATGTTTTGCATGCATATATATTACATATGTTTGTATCCAGAATAATGGCCTTAGAATCAGATTTTAAGTTTAGATCCTGGCTCTGCCTTTTAGCACTGGACATATTACTTTGTCCCACTGAGCCCAGTTTTTCTTGTTATGAAATAGTAATTGCACTTTGTCTTTATGTAGGATAGTTGTAATGCTGAAATGAGGTTATTTTTGAAATTCATAGCAGACTGCCTGCTGTGATAAGTACTCATCAAAGATGACTTCCCTGGTAGTCCAGTGGTTGAGAATCCACCTTCCAATGCTGGAGACCCTAGTTCAATCCCCAGTCAAATATTCATTGGAAGGACTGATGCTGAAGCTCCAATACTCTGGCTACCTGATGCGAAGAACTGACTCATTGGAAAAGACCTTGATGCTGGGAAAGATTGAAGGCAGGAAGAGAAGGGGACAACAGAGGATGAGATGGTCAGCTGCTGTCACCAACTTGATGGACATGAGTTTGAGCAAGCTCAGGGAGTTGGTGACGAACAGTGAAGCTGGGATGCTGCAGTGCATGGGGTTGCAAAGAGTTGGACACTACTGAGCAACTGAACTGAACTGACTCAACAAAGAGTAGCTGTTGATATAACTACAATACCAATGATGCTGATAATGAAAAAAAATAGCAACAATATCCTTGTAGAAAATATAGTCATAAATCTGTAACATTTAACTGGTTGATTTTTATTTTATATATTCCAGTTTACTAAAAGATTTTGTTGAATCTAACTTTTGTGATTGATGGAGACTCCTTGCTTGTCACAAGCTTACATGAGAAGTCATTCAACAGGGACAGTAGTTTCTCCTACCTGGTAGAATGCTGTCTCGCAGATTTTATGAGACATGAAGGACAGTTTGCATAGTTCTCAGATAGTCTTAATGAACTAACCAGGACTTCGGGTGTCATGCTGAAGAGGAGTGGTGAGAGGGGTAACCTTTCTCTGTCACTGATCTCAGTGGGGAAGCTTTGAGTTTCTTGTGCATGCTAAGTTGCTTCAGCCATGTCCAGCTCTTTGTGATGCTGTGGACCATGGCCTGCCATGAGCCTCTGTCTGTGGGATTCTCACTGTTAAGTATAATGTTTCCTCTAAGCTTTTTGTACATGGTCTTTATCTAGTTGAGGAAGTTCCTCTCTATTCATAATTTATTGTTTTTTTAAAATTATGAGTGGATGTTGGCTTTTGTCAAATGTTTTCTTTTCATATCTTGATATGATCATTTGATGTTTCTTCCTTAGCCAGTTGATGGATTTTAAACCATCCTTGCATACCTGGGGTAAATCCCACTTGGTTGTGAAATAGAATTCTTTTTATACATTGTTGAATTTGATTTGCCATGATTTTGTTGAGGACTCTCCAGTCTGTGTTCATGATACATGTTGGTCTGTAGTTTGCTTTTCCTGCAGTGTCTTTTCCTGTTTTGGAATTAGGCTAATGCTGACCTCACAGGATGAAGTAGCATGTATTTCCTCTACTTCTGTCCTCTGAAAGAGGCTTTAGACAATTGGTATAACTACTTCCTTAACTATTGGGTAGAATTCATCACTGAGTCTATCTGTGCCTGAAATTTTCTGCTTTGTAAGGTTATTGATTATTGATTGAATGTCTTTAGTAGATAGAGGCCTATTCATATTGCTTATTTCTTCTTGTATGAGTTTTGGAAGATCGTGCCTTTCAAGAGATGGGTGCAGTTCATCTAGGTAATCAAATTTATTGATGTACAGTTGTTCACAGTATTCTGTGATTATCCTATTATGTTCATAGGATTGTCATGAATGTTCCCTCTTCATTTTTGATATTAGTAATTTTTGTCCTCTCTCTCTTTCCCTTAGTTAGCCTGGCTTAGTGGCTTATCAATTTCTTTGAACTTCTCAAAGAACGAGGTCTTGGTTTTATCGTTTTTGTCTGCTAATATCCTGTTTTCGACCTCATTGATTTCTGCTGCAATTCTTACTATTTTTTTATTTCCTATTGTTAATTTTGGACTAATTTTGCTCTTCTCTTTCTGTCATGGCAGTCCAAGCACAGGCTGGAAAAGAATTTCCAGACACAGCATTGCGGAAGGGAGTGAGTTTATTAAGAGCAAAGAGCAGAGATAAGGGTGGGCACTGAGAGCTCAGTGGACTGACCTCCTGACAGACCAGGGAGAATTAACAGTTTCTGTGGTTTAGTAGCCAGTTTTTATAGCCTCAAGGCAAATAAAATCCATGCTGTAAGGTTGGCATTAGGCGATTGGTTAGGGCACTGTAGGGTGAGCACTGAGGTGGGCCTTTTGCCTAACTTGGAGTCAGGAGGCTTGCTGCTGATGATCAGGGGCCTTTTGTCAACAGTGACGCAGAGGCTCAGTCAGTTCCGGAGGTGACCTTGGCACTGGGCTTGCACCTGTGGCCTAGTTTTCTAAAGTAGAAGCTTGGATTACTGATTTTAGATCTTTCTTTTCTAATGTATGCATTTAATACTATATATTTCCTTCTAAGAATTGTTTTCATTGCATTTCACAAATTTTGATGTTATATTTTAACTTTAATTTAGTTCAATATATTCTAAAATTTCTCATGTGATATCTTCTTTGGTCTATGTGTTACCTAGAAAAGTGTTAAGCTCCAGTTATTTTGGACTTTCCAGTTATATTTCTGTTACTGATTTCTAGTTTAAGTCTATTTTCAGCTGTGAGAAGTATTATATGATTATAGACTGATGTCTTTTTAATTCTTTGAAAATAAAAATTAAAATCTCTTAACTTACTTTTAAACTACTTTACTTAAAATAAAGTATATCATTATAACAAATGGAGATTTGCAGAAAATATATAACCCATAATCTCAGTACTCAAAGAAAACCATTCTTCAGTTTTCAACATTTTATTATAAAAGTTTGCAAACATAAAAGGTTGAAAGGTGTGCAACAAGTATCCATAGCCCCACCATCTAATTCTATGATTACATTTTATTATATTTGCTTTACATATGTCCATAAATTTTCTATGCCTCTAGTCACCCATCAATCATTTATTAAAAAGAAGATGGAAAGGGAAGAACATTTCAAAGGAAGTTGCAAATGTTCAGTTCAGTCACTCAGTTGTGTCCAACTCCTTGCAACCCCATGGACTGCAGTGTGCTAGGCTTCCCTGTCCATCACCAACTCCTGGAACTTGCTCAGACTCATGTCCATCAAGTTGGTGATGCCATCCAACCACCTCATCTTCTGTCATCCTCTTCTCCTGCCTTCAAACTTTCCTAGCATCAGGGTCTTTACCAGTGAGTCAGTTTTTCCCATCAGGTGGCCAAAATATTCTAGTTTCAGCTTCAGCATCAGTCCTTCCAATGAATGTTCAAGGTACATTTCCTTCAGGGTTGACTGGTTTGATCTCCTTGAAGTCCAAGGGACTCTCAAGAGTCTTCTCCAACACCACAATTCAAAAGTATCAATTCTTAGGTGCTCAGCTTTCTTTATGGTACAACTCTCACATTAATACTTGACTACTGGAAAGACCATAGCCTTGACGAGATGGACCTTTGTTGGCAAAGTAATGTCTCTGCTCCTTAATATGCTGTCTAGGTTGATCACAGCTTTTCTTCCAAGGAGTAAGCATCTTTTAATTTCATGGCTGCAGCCACCATTAGTGATTTTGGAGCCCAAGAAAAGAAAGTAGATCACTGTTTCCATTGTTTCTCCATTTATTTGCCATGAAGTGATGGGACCAGATGCCATGATCTTAGTTTTCTGAATGTTGAGTTTTAAGCCAACTTTTTCACTCTCCTCTTTCACTTTCATCAAGAAGCTCTTTAGTTCGTCTTCATTTTCTTCCATAAGGGTGGTGTCATCTGCATATCTGAAGTTATTAATTTTTCTTCCAGCAACCTTGATTCCAGCTTGTGCTTCCTCCAGCCAACATTTCACATGATGTACTCTACATATAAGTTAAATAAGTAGGGTGACAATATACAACCTTGACGTACTCCTTTCCCAATTTGGAACCAGTCCCATGTCCAATTATAACTGTTGCTTCTTGACCTGCATATAGATTTCTCAGGAGGCAGGTCAGGTGGTCTGGTATTCCCATCTCTTGAAGAATTTTCCACAGTTTGTGGTTATCCACACAGTCGAAGGCTTTGACGTAGTCAATAAAGCAGAAGTAGATGTTTTTTGGGAACTATCTTGCTTTTGCGATGATTCAACGGATGTTGGCAATTTGATCTCTGGTTACTCTGCCTTTTCTAAATCCAGCTTAAACATCTGAAATTTCACGGTTCATGTACTGTTGAAGCCTGGCTTGGAGAATTTTGAGCATTACTTTGCTAGCATGTGAGATGAGTGCGATTGTGCAGTAGTTTGAACATTCTTTGGCACTGCCTTTTTGGGGGATTGGAATGAAAACTTGACCTTTTCCAGTCCTATAGCCACTGCTGAATTTTCCAAATTTTCTGGCATATTGAGTGCAGCACTTTCACAGCATCATCTTTTAGGAATTGAAATAGCTCAACTGGAATTCCTTCACCTCCACTAGCTTTGTTCGTAGTGATGCTTCCTAAGGCCCAGTTGACTTCGCATTCCAGGATGTCTGGCTGTAGGTGAGTGATCACACCATCGTGATTATCTGGGTCATGAAGATCTTTTTTGTATAGTTCTGTTTTTTCTTCCCACCTCTTCTTAATATCTTCTGCTTCTGTTGGGTCCATACCATTTCTATCCCTTATGTGCCCATCTTTACATGAAATATTCCTTTGGTATCTCTAGTTTTCTTGATGAGATCTCTAGTTTTTCTCATTCTGTTGTTTTCCTTTATTTCTTTGCATTGATCACTGAGGAAGGCTTTCTTATCTCTCCTTGCTATTCTTTGGAACTCTGCATTCAAATGAGTATATCTTTCCTTTTCTCCTTTGCCTTTTGCCTGTCTTCTTTTCTCAGCTATTTGTAAGGCCTTGTCAGACAGCCATTTTGCCTTTCTGCATTTCTTTTTCTTGGGGACGATCTTGATCCCTGTCTCCTGTACAATGTCATGAACCTCTGTCCATAGTTCTTCAGGCACTCTATCAGATCTAATCCCTTGAATCTATTTGTCACTTCCACTGTAAAATCATAAGGAATTTGATTTAGGTCATACTTGAATGGTCTAGTGGTTTTCCCTACTTTGTTCATTTTAAGTCTGAATTTGTCAATAAGGAGCTCATGATCTGAGCCACAAGCAGCTCCCAGTCTTGTATTTTTGACTATATAGAGTTTTTCCATCTTTGCTTGTGAAAAATATAATCAACCTGATATCGGTATTGACCATCCGGTGATGTTCATGTGTAGAATCTTCTCTTGTGTTGTTGGAAGAGGGTGTTTGCTATGACCAGTGTGTTCCCTTGGCAAAATTCTATTAGCCTTTGCCCTGCTTCATTCTGTACTCCACGGCCAAATTTGCCTGTTATTCCAGATATATCTTGGCTTCCTACTTTTGCATTCCAGTCCCTATGATGAAAAGGGCATCTTTTTTTTGGTGTTAGTTCTAGAAGGTCTTGTAGGTCTTCACAGAACCTTTCAACTTCAGCTTCTTCTGCATTACTGGTTGGAGCATAGTCTTGGATTACTGTGATATTGAATGGTTTGCCTTGGAAACGAACAGAGGTCATGCTGGCATTTTTGAGATTGCACCCAAGTACTGCATTTTGGACTCTTTTGTTGACTACGAGAGCTACTCCATTTCTTCTAAGGGATTTTTCCCCGTGGTAGTAGGTATAACGGTCATCCGAATTAAATTTGCCCATTCCAATCCATTTTAGTTTGCTGATCCCTAAAATGTCGATGTTCACTCTTGCCATCTCCTGTTTGACCACTTGTAATTTGCTTTGATTCATGAACCTAACATTCCAGGTTCCTATGCCATATTGTTCTTTACAGCATTGGACTCTACTTCCATCACCCGTCACATCCACAACTGGGTGTTGTTTTTGGTTTGGCTCTGTCTCGTCATTCTTTCTTATTTCATTTTCTATTAGTCCATGGGGTTGCAAAGAGTCGGACACAACTAAGCGACTTTCTCTTCACTTCACTTCACTTCACCCCATGGACTGCAGCATGCCAGGCTTCCTTCTCTTTCACTATCTCCCAGAGCTTTCTCAGACTCATGTCCATTGAGTTGGTGATGCCATCCAACCATCTCATCCTCTGTCATCCCTTCTCCTGCTTTTAGTCTTTCCCAGCATCAGAGTCTTTTCTAATGAGTCAGCTCTTAGCATCAGGTGGCCAAAGTATTGGAGCTTCAGCTTCATCATCAGTCCTTCCAATGAATATTCAGGATTGATTTCCTTTAGGATGAATTGGTTTGATCTGTTTGCAGTCCAAGGGACACTCAAGAGTCTTCTCAAACACCACAGTTCAGAAGCATCAATTCTTTGGCACTCAGCCTTCTTGTGGTCCAACTCTCACTTCCATACATGACCACTGGGAAAACCATAGCTTTGACTAGACTGATCTTTGTTGGCAAAGTAATGTCTCTGCTTTTTAATATGCTATCTAGGTTGGTCATAACTTTCCTTCCAAGGAGTAAGTGTCTTTTAATTTCATGGCTGCAGTCACCATCAGCAGTGATTTTGGAGCCCAAGAAAAGAAAGTCTGTCACTGTTTCCATTGTTTCCCCATCTATTTGCCATGAAGTGATGGGATGCCATGATGTTAGTTTTCTGAATGTTGAGTTTTAAGCCAACCTTTCATTCCGCTCTTTCACTTTCATCAAGAAGCTCTTTAGTTCCTCTTTGCTTTCTGCCATTAGGATTGTGTCATTTGCATATCTGAGGTTATTGACATTTCTCCTGGCAATCTGGATTCCAGCTTGTGGTTCATCCAGCCCGGCATGTTGCATGATGTGTTCTGCATATAAGTTAAGTAAACCTTGTTCATACCTTAATTAGAAATACTTTGTTGATTAAAATGCTAACCACCATCTGGGCCTTCAGTGAGTCATAATCTTTTTGCTGGTGGGGGGCTGTGGCCTCAGTGGCTGCTGACTGATCAGGGTGGTAGTTACTTGCCGGGGTCCAGCCCTGGTGGATCCAGGGTGATTCGAAGGTGGGGGGACAGTGTCGGCGTCTTTGGAAAAATACATATTTAATTACAGATATATAGAGAGATTAGAAACGAATAGTGTAGTAGGAGATAGTGTAGTGGAGAAAAGGAGGCTGAATCCAGATGGGAATTCAGCCAGAGAAACGAGGAGCAAGAAAGAACGACATGGGGGAATCAGTCTTTCTGGAAACTGATCCAATTTCTTTATTTTGGGGTTTGCTTATATACCTTTTGTTACACATAGGGATGAATACAGAGTCACGCGGGGGTCAGCAGTCCTGACCTTTATCAAAATCAGGTGCTTCACATAAATATATAAAAAAAAGGTCTTAGGGATATTACATCATCTTCTGGCCGTGAGACCCGCTGACATTTTATGATCCTTTCTTTCTGATAACCAAAAAACTTATTTCTTCCAAGGGTGTTTTTTCTTAAACCAGGCACCACCCTCCAAATAAAGTTACATTCCTATAGGGTGAGGGTGTAGTGAGTTACAATCAAGAAAGGAATTTATTTAACCCAAGGTTAACATGATTAATCTTAAAGGTTAATACTTATTTCTCCTATATGCTTAAAGGTTAATACTTATTTCTCCTATATGTTAGTTATATTCATTATAAGGGCAGGGAATATGGAGATTTAGCAGCAAACATCAGCCCAACAAATGAAAATCCTTTCACCAATGCTCCCCTTAAGATCTATTTAGTCTTAAGATAGTGATAAACTTACATTTTTACATAACAAGGACACAGTGATTTATAACAAAGTACAGTGATCTATTACAAAAGAGAAAATCCATTAACTCAAAAAGTCTAGTATTGCTAACCTTAAAAACTACTATATTTCCTTTTCTTTATTCCAAATACATTGATTAATATATTCCCAGGTGCCTAAGGATATGGAGGCCTGGCGGCAATCACTGACTCAACAAGAAGAAAAAGCCCTATGCTAATTAAGACTCTCAAAATACTCCAAAACTCTCTGTGCTGTTTATGGTTAAGAGGTAGTAAACAATCATGTGTGTAGTGGCAGGAGTATGGATAATCCTGTCACACAAGCTAGTCTGTCAGCAGAGAGGTTTGACCTGAGACATCCTTGTCCCACCCAGAGCAGGGAATTAGCAGCAATTATTGACACAACAAATGAAAAACCCTTCACCAATATAATTCCTAACCAACCCACTATACTAATAATTTCTAACTCCCCAAAAGAATTTGCCTTTAGTAAGTCTAAAACATCTCGTGCCTCTCAGGTTGTGAGGCTGTAAACAATCACATGTGGCCGGATGAACCTATACAGGCGGGCTAGATAACCTTCAGAGCAGTCTGTAAGCTGAAACACTCTTGTCACGCCCAAGAATTTTATTGCCTTGGAGCTGCACGTTTACTCCTTCTCCAAGAAAAACGGTTATGGAGGAAAGCATAAAACAGACTCTGGTTTTGGGGTAGATGCTCAGGAACAGGGCTTTCCTGAGGCTTGATCACGCCTTTGCATATGCCAAGCCTCCTTCCTCATGACCTTTGCCATGGGCGGAGTTCCTCACGCTGGCTCCCGGCAGTTACTGAAGGGAGGGGTGGCCATGGAGATTTCTTAAAATAAGACAACACTGAAGTTTGTAGCATTGAATTGACTCTTCCTTTCATAAACAATTTCTCTGTAACTTAGATGCCATGTGATCTAACTCACAGGAGAACTTCTTTCAAAATTAGAGTCTGTCCTCTAAAACCCTGCCTCTGCTTTATCACCTAAGTTTAAGACACGTTCTAAATCCTTTGCTTCCTTTTCAGCAATCTTCACAGCATCTCCACCAGAAATAGATTCCATCTCAAGAAGCCATTCTCTTTGGTTATCCATAAAAAGCGACTCCTCTGTTAGAGTTTTATGATCAAATTGCAGCAAATAATCACATCTTCAGGCTCTATTTCTCATTTTAGCTCTCTTGTTGTTTCTTTCTTCTTCTTCTTTTTTTTTTTTTTTTACATTTTTGGGCGATTAGTTTATTTTTATTTTTTTAAATTAATTAATTTATTTTAATCAGAGGCTAATTACTTTAGACTATTTTTGTGGTTTTTGCCATACACCAGCATGAATCAGCCACAGGTGCACTTGTGTCCCCTCCTCTCTTGCTGTTTCCACCACATCGGCTGTTACTTCTTCCACTGAAGGGCTGAACCCATCAAAGTGATCCATGAGGATTGGAATCATCCTCTCCATTAACTCCTGTTAATGTTGATATCTAGACCACTTCCCCTGAGTCACAAGTATTCTTAATGGGATCTAGAGCACTGAAGCTTTTCCAGAAAGCTTACAGGTTACTTTTCCCAGGTCCATCAGAGGAATCACTATCTGTGGCAGCTGTATCCCTACAGAATGTATTTACTGACATGTTTATTAAGGTCACAGTCTTTTATGGGTGCAGTTCATGATTCCACTAAACAATTACAATAGTAACATCAAAGATCTTTGTTTATAGATCACCATAATAAATTGAATAATAATGACAGTTTGAAATATTGTGAGAATTACCAAAATGTGACACAGAGATATAGAATGAGCAAATTTTGTTGGAAAAAATGGTAGTGATAGAATTGCTCAATGTAAGATTGCCAAAACATTCAATTTTTTAGAATGTGCAATATCTTGAACACAGTAAAGTGAAATGCAATAAAACAAGGCAATCCTTTATGTTATGGCAATATGCTCTCCCTGTCTGTGGCTTGCCACTTGATTTTCTTAATGCTATCTTCAGATGACCAGACAGCTTTTTCTGATGAAATCTAATTCATCATAATTTTAGTAGTTGCTGTTCCTGTACCACTTAAAAAAATAAAGCCTCTTGATCATATAGTCTCCTATATTTAGTTCTAGGAGTAGTTGAAAAGTAGTTTCAATTTTTGAACTTGAGTCTAAGATATACTTTGAATTAAATTTTTTGTGTATGTGGTTTGAGTTAGAGTTTGAGGTCCAGTTATTCCAGTATCTACTGTTGAGAAGATTTCTTTTTCCTTCAGTGGATTACTTTGTTCTTGTTGTTTTGGTGAAAAATCAAATGACCGTATATGTTAGTTTACTTCTGGGCTGTCTACTCTGTTTCAAAAATGGGCTTAGCTTTGTTTGTTGCCAGTATCACAATGTCCTAATCAATATAACTTTATAGAAAGTCTTGAATCAATTTTGTTCTGTGCCATGCTTAGTCGTTCTTCGTGTGTCTGACTTTTTGTGACCCCATGGACTGTAGCCTGCCAGCTCCTCTGTCTATGGGATTTCCCAGGCAAGAACACTGCAGTGGCTTGCCATGCCCTCCTCCAGGGGATCTTCTCCCACCAGGGAAGATTGTTCTTTGTCCAGGTGCTATGCACCTCCACATAAATTTTGCAGTCAGCTTCTGAATTTCTGTTTTTTTAAAGAAGCTTGATGGAATTATACTCATTATAGCTGTAGAGTCTTTCAATGAATGAACATGGTATATATCTCCATTTATTTAGATCCTCTCTAGTTTCCATCACCAGTTGTTTGTGTGGAGGTCTTGTGTATCTTTTATTAAATATATTTACAGATATTTCATTAAAAAAATTATCCACTGAACTTTTAATTTCTTCATCTTTTGCTGCTAGTGTATAGAAATACAATCGATTTTGCATATTGACCTATTATCCTACAATCTTGCTAAACTAGCTCATTAATTTTAGTCATTCATTTGTACATTTCTTAAGATTTTCTACTTGTCTTTAGTGAATAAATATGTTCTTATTACTTCTTCAATTTTATGTCTTTTTCCTTGTATTATTAAATTGGCTGATTCCTTCAGTAAGGGTTGAAGTAGAGTGAATAAGCAACTTCACTCTCTTCTTGATCTTAAAGGGAAAAGGTTATTTCACCATTTGATACTGTGTTATCTGTACTTTTTCTGTGACTTCCCTGGTGGCTCAGATGGTAAAGCGTCTGTCTACAATGCAGGAGACCCGGGTTCAATCCCTGGGTCGGGAAGATCCTCTGGAGAAGGAAATGGCTACCTTTATCAAGACTGAATAAATCCCCTTTATTACTAGTTTCCTGAGAATTTTTATCATAAATAGGTGTTAAGCTTTTTCAAGCGCTTTTTGTATGTACATTGTTATATGCTTTTCCTCTTATTTTTTTAATTTAGTGTATTACATTGACTGATTTTGGAGTATTAATTCAACCTTTTATTCCTGGGAAAATTCTACTTGGCCATATTTTAAAAAAGATATATAAGTGGATTTGATTTCCTAATATTTTGTGTGTGCATGTATTCATTCTTGAAGGATACTGATGTATCATTTTCTTTCGTTTATAATGTCTGTCAGGCTATTTTCTTATCAGTATTTCACTGACCTAGTAAATTTATATTCTTTATATAACATTAAATATTACATAAATTTTTATATTGCTAATTTATGACTTCTGTCCCATCTTATGGGTTAATTTATCTAGTGGTTTAGTAGTTTTGTTGATGTTTTCAAGGACCCAGCCTTAGCTTTTCTTGTTGCTGTCTTGCTGGGTCTTCATGGTTGAGCAGGTTTTTCCAGGGAGCAGGTGGTGCTCAGGCCTCTCATTGCAGTGGCTTCTCTTATTGCAGAGCACAGGCTCTAGGGCTCATGAGCTTTAGGAGTTGCAGCATGTGGGCTCAGTAGTTGAGGCTCCTGGGCCACCCAGGGACTGAACCCCTGTCTTCTGCATTGGCAGGGGGATTCTTTACCACTAAGCCATCAGAGAAGGCCATGGCACCCCACTCCAGTACTCTTGCCTGGAAAATCCCATGGACAGAGGAGCCTGGTAGGCTGCAGACCATGGGATCGCTAAGAGTTGGACACGACTGAGCGACTTCACTCTCACTTTTCACTTTCATGCATTGGAGAAAGAAATGGCAACCCATTCCAGTGTTCTTGCTTGGAGAACCCCTGGGATGGCGGATCCTGATGGGCTGCCGTCTATGGGATCATACAGAATCGGACACGACTGACGCGACTGAGCAGCAGCAGCAAGCCATCAGGAAAGCTCTGGTTTTGTTATTTTCTCAAGTGTTTGTCTGTTTTCTAAAAAAATTCATTAATTTCTACCTATATTTGTTATTTCTTTCTCTTGGAGTTTCTTTATGTTGTTTCCCCTCCCTTATTAAATTGGAACCTCAGGTCAAGACCTTTCTTCTTTATGATTTTGAACATTTAAAATTTATTTTTAATCATTGCTTTAGTGGCACATCACAAATTTGCATCTACTGGTTTTTTCTTCCCCATTTAATTAGATGTATTTTGTAAAATACCTCATCATTCTTCTTTGACAAGGGATTAGCTAGAAGTGTTTTATTTTAATTTATAAATACTTGTTTTTTTCTAGATATGTTATCACTATTGGTATCTAATGTAATTCCGTTGTAGTCAGATAAGTTATTCCTGTATAATTTCAGTTATTTTAAAATGTTGGGGCTTGTTTTATGACCCCCAAAATGGCCTATTGAATGAATGTGCCATGCGTTCTTGGGAAAAATGCATCTTCCATAGTTTTTGAATATAGTGTTCTGAAAATGTCATCAGGTCACAATGGATGATAGGTAAGACTCATTTTTATTTGTGATGCAGTAAAGTGAAAATGAAGTGAAAGTCTCTCAGTGGTATCTGACTCTTTGTGACCCCATGGACTGGAGTGAGTAGCCTTTCCCTTCTCTAGGGGAATCTTCCCACTCCAGGGATTGAACCCAGGTCTCCTATATTGCAGGCAGATTCTTTACCAGTTGAGCCACTAGGGAAGCCCAAGAATACTGGAATGGGTAGCCTATCCCTTCTCCAGCAGATCTTCCCAACCTAGGAATCGAACCAGGGCCTCCTGCATTGCAGGCAGATTCTTTACCCACTGAGTTATCAGGGAAGCCCCTATTTATTTGTGATGATGGATGTCTATTTTAAGGACATCCAGAAACATGAGGAAGGAGAAGAAATTTCATCAGCAGCCTTTTTCCTGTCCAGATGCCATCCTTAAATTCTAGGAAGCCCTTTAGACTTCAAAAACTCACCAGGAATTTTATTTACAGCCCAGTAAAATGGCACATTAAACAGAGGCACTACGCTCTCGTTGTTTCCTTTATTTAAATATCCTCAAACAAGGTAATTGTCTGGCTTTTAAAAATTACAAATTGAATGGATTCCAATTTTAGCAAATCTCAATCTGAATATAGAATTTCTCCTACCCTACTCTTTATAAGCAATTATTGCTTTACTTTTAAGCAATCTAGACTATTTCACTGAAAAATAGAATTTTTTATCTGCTTATTAAAGACTTGTGTTGTTTGAGGAGGAAATACATTACTTGAACTACTAGGTTTAATCCAATGAGAGTGACCCACATCAGTTTCCCAAAACAGATATAACAGATCCATCCACTTGCTACTTTGACCCCTGTTTGAACTCAGAGAGTAAAAGAATTGGAAGTTGAGAAGTGAAATTGATAGATACTCTAAGTAGTGTACACCTGCTTAAATATAGAAGACAAATTTATTTAAATCCTAATTTTGACCTATGGCATATATTTGTGAAATGACAGTTGAGGATTCAGATCTCTACTTAACTTATGGTCCTTGACTATAATTCAGAGCAAAACACTGGACCACACTGATTCTGATCCTATGACCCTTTGACTTCTAACTAATAATATTAGCTGCCATGAAGTGAAGATTTCAAAGTAATGTACATTTTCCCCCTCACTGCAAGAAGCTGAATGTTTATGTTTTGATTTCTTAAACTTCTTTCACTGAGGTCTTTCTTAATGCTCTGTCTTCAATACAGTGCTAACACTGATGTTCAAACAGGGTTTTCTGGATGTCTTTCATGAGAGTAGAAATTTTTCTTGGAAAAGCATTGCCCATGTTTCCTGATAGTTTCAAAGGAAGCCTGGATGACCTCAAACACTCCTTTGTAACTTCTTAAACAAAGCTAGTGGAGGTGATGGAATTCCAGTTGAGCTGTTTCAGATTCTGAAAGATGATGCTGTGAAAGTGCTGCATTCAATATGCCAGCAAATTTGGAAAACTCAGCAGTGGTCACGGGACTGCAAAAGGTCAGTTTTCATTCCAATCCCAAAGAAAGGCAATGCCAAAGAATGCTCAAACTACCGCACAATTGCACTCATCTCACATGCTAGTAAAGTAATGCTCAAAATTCTCCAAGGCAGGCTTCAGCAATATGTGAACTGTGAACTTCCAGATATTCCAGCTGGTTTTAGAAAAGGCAGAGGAACCAGAGATCAAATTGCCAACATCCCTGGATCATGGAAAAAGCAAGAGAGTTCCAGAAAAACATCTATTTCTGCTTTATTGACTATGCCAAAGCCTTTGACTGTGTGGATCACAATAAACTGTGGAAAATTCTGAAAGAGATGGGAATACCAGACCACCTGACCTGCCTTTTGAGAAATCTGTATGCAGGTCAGGAAGCAACAGTTAGAACTGGACATGGAACAGCAGACTGGTTCCAAATAGGAAAAGGAGTACGTCAAGGCTGTATATTGTCATCCTGCTTATTTAACTTATATGCAGAGTACATCATGAGAAACACTGGACTGGAAGAAACACAAGCTGGAATCAAGATTGTTGTGAGAAATATCAATAACTTCAGATATGCAGATGACACCACCCTTATGGCAGAAAGTGAAGAGGCGCTAAAAAGCCTCTTGATGAAAGTGAAAGAGGAGAGCGAAAAAGTTGGCTTAAAGCTCAACATTCAGAAAATGAAGATCATGGGATCCAGTCCCATCACTTCATGGGAAATAGATGGGGAAACAGTAGAAACAGTGTCAGACTTTATTTGTTTTGGCTCCAAAATCACTGCAGATGGTGATTGCAGCCATGAAATTAAAAGACGCTTACTCCTTGGAAGAAAAGTCATGACCAACCTAGATAGTATATTTAAAAGCAGAGATGTTACTTTGCCAACTAAGGTCCATCTAGTCAAGGCTATGGTTTTTCCAGTAGTCATGTGTGGATGTGAGAGTTGGACTGTGAAGAAGGTTGAGCGCTGAAGAATTGATGCTTTTGAAGTGTGGTGTTGGAGAAGACTCTTGAGAGTCCCTGGACTGCAAGGAGATCCAAGCAGTCCATTCTGAAGGAGATCAGCCCTGGGATTTCTTTGGAAGGAATGATGCTAAAGCTGAAGCTCCAGTACTTTGGCCACCTCATGCGAAGAGTTGACTCATTGGAAAAGACTCTGATGCTGGGAGGGATTGGGGGCAGGAGAAGGGGACGACCGAGGATGAGATGGCTGGATGGCATCACAGACTCGATGGACATGAGTCTGAGTGAACTCCAGGAGTTGGTGATGGACAGGGAGGCCTGGTGTGCTGCGATTCATGGGGTCGCAAAGAGTCGGACACGACTGAGTGACCGAACTGAACTGAACTGAATCATACTTATCCAGAGGATGAGGGTCAATGTTATGTTTCTACCAGGGCAAGAATCTGATAGCCTCAGACCTTATGCATATGTTATGCAAAGCACAGAAAGAAACAAAACATTTTAAGAGGTAATATACAGGAACAATTCTCATTGTTTTGTCCTCATATTTTATTTCTCAAAATGGCTTAATTCAACATTCTTTCCATCGTTTTTTGTAAGATTTATCAGAGATAGTCTCAGAAGAAGTAATAAATTTAGTAATAGTAACAATTGTTTTTGCTAGTTCCTTTTCTAAATAATCTGTTTTAATTCTCAGAAAAATCCTATGAGATACAGGGTATTTATTTATCTCTGTTTGTGGTATTATCACATCACCTGTCAAAGCATATTTAGAGTATAGAAATAATTTTCTCACATTAAATACCTAATGAAAGATTGACAGTGAATGTCTTTCTATTAATTTTTATTTTATATTGGAGTAAAGTTTCAGGTATACAGCAAAGTGATTCAGTTATGTATATACATGAATCATTATTTTTCAAATTCTTCTCCTATTTAGGTTGTTACATAATATTGAGCAGAGTTCCCTGTTCTTTACAGCAGGACCTTACTGGTTATCCATTTTAAATATAGCAGTGTGTACATGTGGATCCCAAACTCCTGAACTATACCTCCCCCGACTCTTCTCAGTAACCATCAGTTTGTTCTCTATGCCTGTGAGTCTGTTTCTATTTTTTTTAAAGAAATTCATTTTTTTCAGTTTTTTAGATTCCATATATAAGTGATACCATATGATATTTGCCTTTTTCTGTCTGACTTATTGCACTTAGTATGATAATCTCTAGGTCCATCCATGTTAAGGCAAATGGCATTATTTCATTCTTTAGGGCTGAGTAGTATTCCATGGTATATGTGTACCACAGCTTCTTTATTCATTCTTCTGTTGAGCTGACATTTAGATTGTTTCCATGTATTGTATATTGCACATAGTGCTGCAGTGAACATTAGGGTGCATATATATTTTTTTGACATTCAGTTTTGTCTGGGTATAAGCCCAGAAGTGGGATTGCTGGATTATGTGGTAGCTCTATTTTTAGTTTTTTGAGGAACTTCATCCTGTTTTCCTGGATTCCCTGGTGGCTCAGATGATAAAGAATCCACCTACAATTCAGAAGACCTGGGTTCTATTTCTGGGTTGGGAAGATCTCTGGAGAAGGGAATGGCAACCCACTGCAGTATTCTTGCCTGGAGACTTCCATGGACAGAAGAGCCTGGCGGGCTACACTCCAAGGGGCTGCAGTCAGACATGACTGAGCGAGTAACTTCACTTTCATAGTCTATTTTCCCTAGTAGCTGCACCAATTTACATTCCAAGCCCCATGCTGGTTTTCTCTGAGTTTGAAAACCACCTTATAAATGTACAAATGGTAACAAAAATCAGTGAAAATTTGCTGTTTTGGGAGACATCCTTCATGACAGTGAAACATTTATAAAGTCCTGTGTTTTGGTTTACTGTTTGATTTTGTGTTGTCTCTGTTATCAAAAATTTCTTATGTTTTTAAAAGAACTTTAAATTACATTTTCACAGTGAGAGAAGGTTCAGCCATCAGTAAATCTTTATTTTGTCTGAGAAATGCCAGACTCAGAATGTTAAAAATGCAGCATAAGTACTCTGTTTGGTCTCTCCTTAAGAATAACCTTATTTTTTTTAATTGAGGATTTTATTTTCTGCAAAATTATTTCCTACTCCATTGACTATAGCCACATCCCTAAAAGCAGTTATTTTATTCATCAGCATTTGGATTCAGTCTATGAATGAGCATTATAGTTGTGTTATATGTTGATAATTGCAGGTGGTATAAGGATGGAGGTCATACTACTTTCTGTAATTTTGAAGACTTCATAATCCAAGCAACCCATTGTATTATTTAATAAAAATTAATTTGGCAAAAAGTTTAAGCAAATTACAGCTTAAACGAAATTGTCCCAAAGACATATACAGGTGATTTTACTCAGTGTACATTGTAACACATACAGAATTTATATATCTTATTTTTTTATAGTTGGAAAACTGAAGCCATAATTTTAGAGAAAACTACATAGCTGTGATCTACTGTATTATACACTGACTAAAAATATTGCGGTGCTCTGTCTCCTCGTTCAAAAAGCCTATTGCAGAATAATTCAGAATCTGAGCTCTAAAAGTGGGACTAGTGGCACATCTGGGGTTTCCCTTCGTTGCTGTACCGCTCCAGCCAACACATTTGATGAGTTATTTCTCATATGTGTAAAATCAGGATAGTAACAGTGTGCTTCCTCATAGGGTTCTAGTAAAAACTAAACGTGGCCATAGTTGTAGTGTAGCTAGACGCTGCTCATCATGTCGTAAGCCCTTGATCAATGTGATCTGTTATTAGCTATTTCTTCATAATATCCCCATCCTGTGTACTCTGTGTACTGAAAGCAGTTTGTTAGCACATGCTAGATATTCAAGAAACGTTAGCTGATATGATGGATAAATACTCATTTTTCAATCAACAAAGCAACGAAACTGCAATTCACTTGAATGTAAGCAAAGGAGAGAATCAAGAAGGAAGAAGCACAGAGAACTCAGTGTTCTTCTCTGCTCTGCTGTCCCCAGTGCCCTGGTTTTGTGTGTGTCTGTGTCCTCACCTGGTAGCTCAAGTGGTTAGCAGGATGCCGCTGCCTTTACTGGGACTGGGGAAAGCGGGGAAGCCCCAAGTTTGAGGCATTTGGTTGCAGGCGTCTTAAATTTGAGATGTCCATTGACTACACATCCAAGTGGAAATGCTGGTAGGCAATCGGACATGTGTCTGAAGTTCTAGTAATTTCAGAGACCAGGAACATTGCATCCCAAGGTGCGAGGTGTCAACTGGGTCGACACTCCTTCTCTGTTCGCAGACTGCACATTGTGTTACCAAGGACAAAGGCGATGTCTCGAGAAAACATGCTGATGGATTTTAAAGACTGATGACTCCTTCCCTAGAACAGTAGTTCTTTGAGCCCTGTGCAGTCGCTTTTTATGAACTGGATTTCTTTTTAGCCTGGAATACACCAGTATCCAGACTGAGACTGCATACAAGGTTTCCTCTGAGTGTGAGTGTGTGCACATGTCTAGGGGCACCTTCAAGGAGGGAGGCATTTTTTATTAGAAAATCCATGTTCATGAACAGATTCTTAAAAGGGTCCTATGAGCCAAAAAGTATTTTTAAAATTCAGAATTTCTCCAGCATGTGCAACATGAACACACAACAACAGAAATGTTCTTTTATAAAAGGCAGTTTAGTAAAGTGGAACCATCATAAGCGTTGGTGTTTCCAAGGTTGTGCTAGTGGTAAAGAATCTGCCTGCCAGTGCAGGAGAAGAAAGAGATGCATGTTTGATCCTTGGGTTGGGAGGATCCCCTGGAGAAGGAAATGGCAACCTGCTCAAGTATTCTTGCCTGGAAATCCCATCAACAGAGAAGCCTGGTGGACTACAGTCCATGGGGTTGCAAAGAGTCGGATAAGACTGAGGCAACTTAGCCCTCATCCATGCACATATTGCAAGCTTTGATGCCAGTCCTCCTGGTAGAATCCAGGTAGCGTTAGTTACCATGACAAATGCTTGGTCTCCACCATGTGAATGGAGAGCATCATAACACCTACCCTGAGAAGCTGCTGGAAGATTGAACTTTAAGCACAGAAAGAGACTGAAACACGTGCGCAGTGAGGTCTCCCCAGATTCATTTCTTTCCCCCTTCTTACTCACTTTCTCTGGTGATTAGAAAAATTAGAAAAGTAAGTACTAAGTGGAGCTTCAGATAATGCTCTCTCTGCATTGTTTTCTAAAAAAAACCCAGTAAGTTAAATAACAATATTTTCTTCTAAGCACTCTGATTTCCCCAGTTTTATTTGTTTTATTTTTGGCTGTGCTGGGTCCTCATTGCTGCGGGTGTTTTTGTCTACTTGTGGCGAGCAGTGGCTGCTCTCTAGTTGCGGTGTGTGCGCTTCTCGTTGTGGCGGCTCCTCTTGCTGTGGAGCCTGGGCTGTAGGACATATGGGCTCAGCAGTTGCGGCCTCCCAGGCTCTACAGCACAGGTTCAGCACACAGACTTAGTTGCCTTAATACCTGTAGAATTTTCCCAGGTCAGGGATTGAACCTGGGTCTCTTGCATTGGCAGGTGGATTATTTATCACTGAGCCACCTGGGAAGCCTCTCTCCCTGTTTTGATATTTAATACATATAAATTAGCCAGAGGATAGGGGTAAGTTCCAAAGGAAGGACGCAGTGGTCAGAAGCCAAGGGCGTTTCTAGAGTGGAGACCCCGGGGGGGCCCGGTGCAGCCACACCAGCCACACCTCCTGATGAATGACTGTCTCCACCCAGAGGCTGCATCCTGCCCTTCCCTGAGAAGGGACAGCACGTTCTCAAGATGCTAACATCAAGTCATGCAGACATACCCGGAGCCCCAAGCTTCCTATCCATGGGAAGTAGAGAAGCTTGTCCGAAAAGAACTCTTTTCGAATGTCAAATAATTCAGGAAGATTGTTTTTTACTCAGCATGTTCTTAACTGAAAGAAAACATACAGAAAAAATTGTTTACATCTGACTACACAGAACTCCAGTAGTGGAATGATGACTATCCCTTCATGTTTTACTTTATTTTTCAGAGTTTCTTATGCAAATCACCTTTTTCCATTCGAGAATCAGAAAAAGGAAGAAAGGGGTTCTCTTGCCTAGCAGTTCATCACAATCAACAGTGGTGTAAAGCTTTGTTTAAGGAAACTAGGTTGAAGGTACAACTAATTTCTCATTTTGACATTTTAGGTGACAGACAATAATTTTACTGACCTCCTCAATTAGGAAAACATGCACTAAAAACTAGATTGCTCTTGCATTAACTGCTACAAGTTTCAAATCTGCCAGAGTCTATCCTAATAGGGTTCCCAGAAATGAACATTAAGTCTTATCTGCCATCTGATCAATCCAGGTCCCATTAAGAGCATAATATGCTGAGATGCGGGCAGTTTATCTCTGGTTGGCAAGGTCACAGAAGGCAGCCTTTAGTCTAGTCTGAGGCACTGAACCCCTCAGGACAGTTTCCTATTGATCAAAGTCCATCAAACTTGTATTTCAAAACCGAACCTTTCAGTACCTCTTCCATAGTCTCTTTCTATGTTAAACGTCCAAAGTCAGGGGCTCATGCTAACATCTTCCTTTCTCCTGTGGGTTGCATGAAGCTTTGCTGTGCCATCTGAATCATCATCTTACTCTAAAAAACAGAGAAAGTCGTGTACAACACCTTCAGTGAAATATACATCTGTCCCAGATACAAAATATGTATCTGTCCCAGATACAAAAACATGACTGCTCCCCAGGTGAACGTGGTCATCACTTTCTCCATCTGTCCTTCCTATAGACAGTCACCTGCCACTCTTGAGCACCTTCTGTACTTTGAGCAGGCAGTGGGAAGGCCTAGCCTTGTGGTGGGGTGGGGGGCTGCGGTTTGTGTGGACGTGATTCTCTCTGTGTGGCTTTGCTGCTCCGCTGCCCTGGCTTGGACAGCCTGTTTTTCTAGGATTGGGTGTGTCTGTATGTTCATAAAAATGGTTACTGTACTTCAAATGGTACTGTACTGTACTGTAGCTTATTTTCTGTTTCACGATGAGAAATAAAGAGCATGATCACCTTTAAAATAGATTCATGTTGTGGGAAACTGCCGTATAGTGCAGGGAGCTCAGATCAATGCTCTGTGATAACCTAGAAAGGTAAGATAGTAGGAGGGAGGCTAGATGGGTAGGAGGGAGACTTAAGAGGGAGAGGATATGCATATAGCTGTTGTGGATATGTCTGGTGATGAAAGTAAAATCTGGTGCTGTAAAGAACTGTAATGCGTAGGTACCTGGAATGTTAGGTCCATGAATCAAGGTAACTTGGATGTGGTCAAGTAGGAGATGGCAAGAGTCAACATTGACATCTTAGGAATCAGTGAACTAAAATGGACATGAATAAGGGAATTTAATTCAAATGACCATTATACCTACCACTATGGGCAAGAATCCCTTAGAAGAAATGGAGTAGCCCTCATAATCAACAAAAGAGTCCAAAATGCAGTACTTGGGTGCAACCTCAAAAAAAACAGAATGATCTCTTGTAAGGCTTGGAGACCCGCACTCTGAAAAGGACACTCAGGGACAGCCTCTAGGGGACTGACAAAGTTTATTATCCAGTTGTGTAGTTTTGTAATTTCCAGGGACTAGAGCCTAAGGCTGACGTGCACGTAGCCATTCCAGATAAGCATTAAAGCATTCAAGCATAAAATACAGTTCCCACCGCCCAAGCCGTAACACAGCTTTGGTGAAACTCTAAAGGGAGTCTTATCATGAAACAACAGTCCTTGCTCTCAGAAACACGTGGTCAGAAGGAAGCCTTCGAACGCCTCAAGGCCGGGCGTATTGACCCTTCGTCATCCGTACCCAGCCTTGGGCACTCAGTGAACGCTCATAACCCTTTGTTATGCTCGTCCCAGCTTCCAACCTTCGTCATGAGTGGAGCAAATACATTTTCAGTATTTGCTTAAAGCCTTCCAGCTCCTCCACAATCTCCGTTCATTTCGAAGGTAAACCATTCAACGTCACAGTAATCCAAGTCTATGCCCTAACCACTGATGTTGAAGAAGCTGAAGTTGAGTAGTTCTATGGAGACCTACAAGACCTCCTAAAACTAACACCAAAAAAGATGTCCTATTCATCATAGGGGATTGGAATGCAAAAATAGGAAGTCAGGAGATGCCTGGAGTAACAGGCAAGTTTGGCCTTAAAGTCCAAAATGAAGCAGGGCAAAGGCTAAAGGAACTTTGCCAAAAGAACACATTGGTCATGGCAAACATGCTTTTCCAACAACACCAGAGACAACTGTACACATGGACATCACCAGACGGTCAGTACCAAAATCAGATTGATCACATTCTTTGCAGCCAAAGGTGGAGAAGCTCTATACAGTCAGCACTGTATAGAGCTGACTGTGGCTCAGATCATCAGCTCCTTATAGCAAAATTCAGGCTTAAACTGAAGAAAGTGGAGAAAACCACCAGGCCACTCAGGTACAACCCAAACCAAATCCCCTATGATTATACAGTGGAGGTGACAGATTCCAGGGATTCCATCTGGTAAACAGTGCCTGAAGAACTAGGGACAGAGGTTCATCACATTGCACAGGAGGCACTGGCCAAAACCATCTGAAAGAAAAAGAAAGGTAAGAAGTCAAAGTGGTTGTCTACAGAGGCCTTACAAATAGAAAAGAATAGAAGCCAAAAGCAAGGGAGAAAGGGAAAGGTGCCCCGAACTGAATGCAGAGTTCCAGAGAATAGCAAGGAGAGACAAGAAGGCCTTCTTCAATGAACAATGCAAAGGAATAGAGGAAAACAACAGAAGGGGAAAGACTAGCGATCTCTTCAAGAAAATTGGAGCTATCAAAGAAACATTTCATGCAAAGACAGGCACAATAAAGGACAGAAATGATAAAGATGTAACAGAAGCAGAAGAGATCAAGAAGAGACGGCAAGAATACACAAAACTGTACAAAAAAGATCTTAGTGACCCGGGTAACCAAGAAGGTGTGGTCACTCACCAAGAGCCAGATATTCTGCAGTGTGAAGTGAAGGGGCTTAAGGAAGTGTTGCTGCTAATAAAGCTAGTGGAGGTGATGGAATTCCAGCTGAGCTGTTTAAAAATTGTAAAAGATGATGCTATTAAAGTGTTGCATGCAATATGTCAGCAAGTTTGGGAAAACTCAGCAGTGGCCATAGGACTGGAAAAGGTCAATCTTCATTCCAGTTCCCAAGATGGGCAGTGCTAAAGAATGTTCAAACTATTGCACAATTGTGCTAATTTCACATGCTAGCAAGGTAATGCCCCAAATCCTTCAAGCTAGGCTTCAGAAGTACTTGAATTGAGAACTTCCAGATGTACAAACTGGATTTAGAAAAGGCAGAGGAACCAGAGATCAAATTGCCAACATTTGCTGGGTCATAGAGAAGGCAAGGGAATTCCAGAAAAACATATACTTCATATGTTTCATTGACTATGCTAAAGCCTTTGACTGTGTGGGTCATAACCAACTGTGGAAAACTCTTAAAGTGATGGGAATACCAGACCAATTTACCTGTGTCCTGAGAAACCTGTATGTATGCAGGTCAAGAAGCAACAGTTAGAAGTGGACATGGAACAATGGACTGGTTCAAAATTCAAGGAGTACATCAAGGCTGTATATGTCATCCTGCTTATTTAACTTATATGCAGAGTACATCATATGAAATGCCAGGCTGGATGAAGCACAAGCTGGAATCAAGATTGCTGGGAGAAATATCGGTAACCTCAGATATGCAGATGCCACCACCTTTATGGCAGAAAGCAAAGAGGAACTAAAGAGCCTATTTATGAAAGTGAAAGAGGAGAGTGAAAAAGACAGCTTAAAATTCAATGTTCAAAAAAACTAAGATCACAGCATCCAGTCCCATCACTTCATGGCAAATAGAAGGGGGAAAGGTAGAAGCAGTGACAGATTTCCTCTTCTTGGGCTCTAAAATCACTGTGAATGGTGACTGAAGCCATGAAATCAGAAAATGTTTGCATCTTGGAAGGAAAGCTATGACAAACCTAGACAGTGTATTAAAAAGCAGAGACATCACTTTGCTGACAAAGGTTCATATAGTCAAAGCTATGGTCTTTCCAGTGGTTATGTACCGATGTGAGAGTTGGACCATAAAGAAGTCAGAGTGCTGAAGAACTGATGCTTTCAAACTGTGATGCTGGAGAAGACTCTTGAGAGTTCCTTGGACAGCAAGGAGATCAAACCAGTCAACCCTAAAGGAAATCAACCCTGAATACTCATTGGAAGGACTGATGCTAAAGCTGAAGCTCCAATACTTTGGCCACCTGATATGAAGAGCTGACTATTAGAAAAGACACTGATGCTGGGCAAGATTGAGGGCAGGAAGAGAAGGAGGAGACAGAGGTTGAGATGGTTGGATGGCACCATGGATTCAATGGATATGAGTTTGGGCAAACTCTGGGAAATGATGAGGGACAGGGAGGTCTGGTATACTTGGTATATGCAGTCCATGGGGTCACAAAGAGTTGGACACAACTTGGAGATTGAACAACAGCAACAGCTGATTTATGCTGTACAGCAGAAACTAAACATTGTAAAGCAATTACATCCCAAACAGCAACAAAAAAATAGATTCATCTTGGAATAATGCCAGATCTAATTAGTTGATGAATCAATCAGGTCCCGTTTTCAATACATTGCTTTATTACAATATGTCTGTTTTTTTGAAGCATGAGAGCATTTCTCTTTCGTTCCTCCCTCTGATGAGAGTATGTTTCTGTGTCATCAACCAAGAAACTTGGTTGACATTATGTTCTGTTCTTCGAACTAGAAAACCCATTTATGCATTTATTTTTTTCTGTTTATTATAAAATTATAAGAAAAATTGGAAAACTGAAGAAAAATAGATAATATGTACTCCTAGCCTACCTCTCAAATTGATGCTGATAACTATTAGTATTTTGACTTAATTTCTGCTACTATTTTAGTTTAGGGCATAGGTTTTGTTGTGAGTGTTTCTCTCTCTCTTTTTTTCACTTTTTAAAAAATTTGGCTGAGCTGGGTTGTCATTGCAACATGTGGGGTCTAGTTCCCTGACCTAGGGGTCAAACCTGGGTCCCCTGTGTTGGGAGCACGGAGTCTTATCCACGGGACCACGAGGGAAGTCCCTGTGGTAGTTCCTTGTATGGTTGCAGTCATACTATACATACTGTGCATTATTTTACCTTAAAGGTATTTTCATTTTTCTCACAGCACTGTGCCAAAATAATTTTTATGACTGTTAAATATTGTTCGCGTGACCTACTATATTTTATATAATTGCTCCATTATTACAGAAAGTGAAAGTGAAAGTGAAGTCGCTCAGTCGTGTCCGACTCTTTGCGACCCTGTGGACTGTAGCCTACCAGGCTTCTCCGTCCATGGGATTCTCCAGGCAAGAATACTGGAGTGGGTTACCATTTCCTTCTCCAGGGGATCTTCCCAACCCAGGGATTGAACACAGGTCTCCTGCATTGGAGGCAGATGCTTTAACCTCTGAGCCACCAAGGAAGATTATTATAGAGCATTAGGATAATTTTCAGGTTTTATATCATAAATGCTCTTGGTCTCAAAATTGTGTGTTTAAAGATTTCCTTCTAACTTGGAATGAAATTCTTAGATTTTCTGAAATGGAAAGTGGGATTATTGGCCAAAACGCTACTGAAAATGTGGGGATCTTGGTACCTCTTGTCAGATTGTCATGGAAGGCGGTTAGTAACGCATGTGTGGGCAGCCTGCAACATGAGCGAGTTAGTGCTCCTGGAGCCCGAGCCCATCGGCTGCCCCTCCTGTTCCTCTTCCCGGCATTGGCCAGTTTCCCTCCCTTCCCCACCCACAGGCGGGGTGGGGAGACCCTTGGCTTCCTCCTCCTGCTGCTGTCTCTGCCTTCCTCCCTCCACACAAACCAGAGCTCTAGGGGCCACTCAGCCCACAGGGAAGTGGGGCCCTCCCAGAGGTCAGGCTCCCCTTCTCCAGCGGGCAGCCTGGCTTGGAGTGCTGTGCACCCCCAGGAACCACGGCACTGTCACTTCGGTGCTCCCCAGGGTGCCCCCCCAAATCTGGTCTCCTCTGTAGGCTTTCTTCTCCTTTTGCCCCCACCCCCAGGCTCCTCTCCCCGACCTGTCCCCTGAAGCCCGAAGCAGCCGCTTCCGCCCCCAAACTAAGCCCAGGCCTTTGGTTCTTTCTGTCACAGGCTTCCCCCAATAGATTTCCGTATGTTGTATTTCTGTTCGCATTTGTTTCTAGATAGTTTTAAATTTTACCTTTGGTTTACTTGATAACCAGTTGATTATTCAGCAGTGTTGTTTAATTTTGTGTGTTTATTTTTTCCATAAAAAAAAAGTTTTTGTAAGTTTTCCACTGAAAAATTTGCTGGTAGCCTCATGGGGGTTCTCTTGTATGTAACAAGTCATTTTATTATTGCTGCATTTAGGATGCTTTCTTTATCCTAAGGGCTTCCCAGATGGCTCAGTGGTAAAGAATCCACTTGCCAATGCAGGAGGCGAAGGTTCGATCCCTGGGTTGGGAAGATGCCCTGGAGAAGGAAATGGCAACCTGCTCCAGTATTCTTGCCTGGGAAATCCCATGGACAGAGAGCCTGGTGGGCTACTGTCCACCGGGTCACAAAGAGCTGGACATGACTGAGTGACCAAACAACAATGGCATAGAGCTGGTTAGGAGGATCCAGGTTTCTTCCAGTTTAAGACCCACTTTGCTGGCCTTAACGGCTCAGTAAGGATAACTCCCTGGGCTGTGGGAGGGGTCAGAGCATCCTCATCTCAATAAAAGCTTATTTATAAACACAGGTTCAAGAGGGCGGGGACATGTGTATACCTGTGGCTGATTCGGGCTTCCCAGGTGGCTCAGTGGTAAAGAACCCCCTGCCAATGCAGGAAACGGGGGTTTGAATCTGGGTTGGGAAGATCCTTGGAGAAGGGCATGGCAACCCACTCCAGTATTCTTGCCTGGAGAATTCCCATGGACAGAGGAGCCTGGTGGCCTGCAGGCCACAGGGTCACAAAGAGCTGGACATGAGTGAGAGACTAGACAATAGCAACAGTTTTATCCTGAGTCTTTACCGCTTCAGTGTTCCTGTGCCTTGGGTTAATCTTATTCAGAACTCTCTGGGTTTCCTAGACCTAGATGTGTTTCCTTCCTCAGATTGGGGATGTTTTCAGAGACTATTTCTTCTAATAATTTTTCTCTCTTGCTCTTTCTCTTATCCTTTTGGGATCCCTATAATGCAAATGTTATTCGGCTTGATCTTGTCCCCAGGTCCCCTGAAGGTAGCTTTGTTTTTTGCTTTGCTGCTCTGTCTGGGCGAGCTCCTCTGGTCTGTCTCCCAGTCTGTTGACTCCCTCCCACCCGCTGTTGAGCCTCTCTGGTGTGTTTGTTGGCTCAGAAACACGACTGTTTGGGTTTTTCTCTTTGCTGAAGTTCTCACTGTGTTTGTTCATCATCCTTGCCCTGAATTCAGTGAGCACTTTCAGGACTATGACTATGACCTCTATCAGTTAGATTGCTTATATCTGTTTCATTTAATTATTTTTCTGAGATTTTTTTTTTTTGTATTGTTCTTTTGATGGAAACACATCTCCTTATTTTGCCTAACTCTCTGTTCCTATGTATTCGGTGAGTCAGCTCTCTTTTCTGGTCTTGAAGGAGGAGACAGCATAGTAGGTTGCCTGTGAGCTTGGAAGCACAGCTCTGCCTGGCCACAAGAGCCAGGCGCCGAGGGGCTGCGTGCCCCTCCTGTTGTGATGAGGCTGTGCAGGCAGGTGGGGTGGCCCTGGGAGTGACTGCGCGGCCCACCACAGCAGCTGTGGCCGTGGTGAGTGTAGTACAGTTTGTAACACATTAATTTGGCCAGTTCTGAGGCCCTTATTAGGAGCTGCTAGTGTCCCTTTCTTGTCCAGTGCCTCAAACCCACACCCCAACCACCTCCCAAATAGGGTTCACACACTCCAGGCCACCATGCACCTGCCCTTATTACCCCCAGGCAGGTGTGACAACCAGAACTGGTGGGATTTATTTGGAGCCTGGATTAGGCTGCTCACTTGCCTCACCAGCTCCTTTGCATGAAAACCACAGGCCAGGCACCAGCCACTGTTCCCCTCTCCTCTGCCGGCCGACTGACCCCAGTGCTTCCTCTGAGTGGCCCTGCCTGGTCTGCTCTCGCCCTGGAACTCAGCTGACAGAGCTGCTGGACTCTCTCTGATCTCTCCTCTCAGTCCACTTCTGCCTTGCCATGCCTGTCTGAGCTGACGTTGTGAAGGGGAGTCCCATGCAGTTCCCATTTACCACCACAGCCATTCGACATGCATCTGAGGCTGGGAGATGAGGAGGGGAGTCAGGGGCCTGTCCTGGGGCCCCAGTTCAGCCTCAATGCAATTGCTTCTTCATAAAAAGCCCTGCTCTTTCGTATTCTTGTCGTGGGAGTGGACTGTCCTCTACCCACCGTGTTGTATCAAGACCTTGAACCCATCTGGGCTCTTGGCTTTCTTCTCCACCTCTAGTCCTGCCATAATCCTGGGTGACACCAGCACCCTCTTGTCTGTCAATTCCACACCCTGCAGTCTTGAATCCTATCTGTGATTTTATCTTCTTATACCTGCTGCTTTTCACCTCTGTTCATTGTCTAACCCTTGATTGTGCAGCAACACTTATGTCCTCTGCTTCCAAAATCCCAGATCAAAATATGTATCAGTATGTACTGCTGTTGGCAATTTGATCTCTGGTTCCTCTGCCTTTTCTAAAACCAGCTTGAACATCTGGAAGTTCACAGTTCATCTATTGCTGAGGCCTGGCTTGGAGAATTTTGAGCATTACTTTACTAGTGTGTGAGATGAGTGCAACTGTGCGGTAGTTTGAGCATTCTTGGGCATTGCCTTTCTTTGGAATAGGAATGAAAACTGACCTTTTGCAGTCCCGTGGCCACTGCTGAGTTTTCCAATTTGCTGGCATATTGAGTGCAGCACTTTCACAGCATCATCTTTCAGGATTTGAAATAGCTCCACTGGAATTCCATCACCTCCACTAGCTTTGTTCACAGTGATGCTTCCTAAGGCCCACTTGATTTCACACTCCAGGATGTCTGGCTCTAGGTAAGTGATCACACCATCGTGATTTTCTTGGTCATGAAGATCTTTTTTGTATAGTTCTTCTGTGTATTCTTGCCATCTTTTCTTAATATCTTCTTCTTCGGTTAGGTCCATACCATTTCTGTCCTTTATCGAGCCCATCTTTGCGTGAAATGTTCCCCTGGTATCTCTGATTTTCTTGAAGAGATCTCTAGTCTTTCCCATTATGTTGTTTTCCTCTATTTCTTTGCATTGATCATTGAGGAAGGCTTTCTTATCTCTAATTGCTATTCTTTGGAACTCTGCATTTAGACGCTTATATCTTTCCTTTTCTCCTTTGCTTTTTGCCTCTCTTCCTTTCACAGCTATTTGTAAGGCTTCCCCAGACAGCCATTTTGCTTTTTTGCATTTCTTTTCCATAGGGATGGTCTTGATCCCTGTCTCCTGTACAATGTCACGAACCTCAGTCCATAGTTCATCAGGCACTCTGTCTCTCAGATGTAGTCCCTTAAATCTATTTCTCACTTCCACTGTATAATCATAAGGGATTTGATTTAGGTCATACCTGAATGGTCTAGTGGTTTTCCCTACTTTCTTCATCAAAAAAGCAAGAGAGTTCCAGGAAAACATCTATTTCTGCTTTATTGACTATGCCAAAGCCTTTGACTGAGTGGATCACAATAAACTGTGGAAAATTCTTCAAGAGATGGCAATACCAGACCACCTGACCTGCCTCTTGAGAAACCTATATGCAGGTCAGGAAGCAACAGTTAGAACTGGACGTGGAACAACAGACAGGTTCCAAGTAGGAAAAGGCATACGTCAAGGCTGTATGTTGTCACCCTGCTTATTTAACTTATATGAAGAGTACATCATAAGAAACGCTGGGATGGAAGAAGCACAAGCTGGAATCAAGATTGCTGTGAGAAATATCAATAACCTCAGATATGCAGATGACACCACCCTTATGGCAGAAAGTGAAGAGGAGCTAAAAAGCCTCTTGATGAAAGTGAAAGAGGAGAGCGAAAAAGTTGGCTTAAAGCTCAACATTCAGAAAACGAAGATCATGGCATCTGGTCCCATCACTTCATGGGAAATAGATGGGGAAACAGTGGAAACAGTGGCTGACTTTGTTTTCTGGGGCTCCAAAATCACTGCAGATGGTGATTGCAGCCATGAAATTAAAAGATGCTTACTCGTTGGAAGGAAAGTTATGACCAACCTAGATAGCATATTCAAAAGCAGAGATATTACTTTGCCAACAAAGGTCTGTCTAGTCAGTTCAGTTCAGTTGCTCAGTCGTGTCCGACTCTTTGCGACCCCATGAATTGCAGCACGCCAGACCTCCCTGTTCATCACCATCTCCCGGAGTTCACCCAGACTCACGTCCATCAAGTCTGTAATGCCATCCAGCCATCTCATCCTCGGTTGTCCCCTTCTCCTCCTGCCCCCAGTCCCTCCCAGCATCAGAGTCTTTTCCAGTGAGTCAACTCTTCGCATGAGGTGGCCAAAGTACTGGAGCTTCAGCTTTAGCATCATTCCTTCCAAAGAAATCCCAGGGCTGATCTCCTTCAGAATGGACAGGTTGGATATCCTTGCAGTGCAAGGGACTCTCAAGAGTCTTCTCCAACACCACAGTTCAAAAGCATCAATTCTTCGGCTCAGCCTTCTTCACAGTCCAACTCTCACATCCATACAGGACCACAGGAAAAACCATAGCCTTGACTAGATGGACATTAGTCGGCAAAGTAATGTCTCTGCTTTTGAATATACTGTCTAGGTTGGTCATGACTTTTCTTCCAAGGAGTAAGCATCTTTTAATTTCATGGCTGCAATCACCATCTGCAGTGATTTTCGAGCCCCCCAAAATAAAATCTGACACTGTTTCCACTGTTTCCCCATCTGTTTCTCATGAAGTGATGGGACGAGATGCCATGATCTTCGTTTTCTGAATGTTGAGCTTTAAGCCAACTTTTTCGCTCTCCTCTTTCACTTTCATCAAGAGGCTTTTTAGCTCCTCTTCACTTTCTGCTTATAAGAGTGGTGTCATCTGCATATCTGAGATTATTGATATTTCTCCCGGCAATCTTGATTCCAGCTTGTGTTTCTTCCAGTCCAGCGTTTCTCATGATGTACTCTGCATATAAGTTAAATAAGCAGGGTAACAAAATACAACCTTGACGTATGCCTTTTCCTACTTGGAACCAGTCTGTTGTTCCACGTCCAGTTCTAACTGTTGCTTCCTGACCTGCATATAGGTTTCTCAAGAGGCAGGTCAGGTAGTCTGGTATTGCCATCTCTTGAAGAATTTTCCACAGTTTATTGTGATCCACACAGTCAAAGGCTTTGGCATAGTCAATAAAGCAGAAATAGATGTTTTTCTGGAACTCTCTTGCTTTTTCCATGATCCAGCGGATGTTGGCCACGTGATCTCTGGTTCCTCTGCCTTTTCTAAAACCAGCTTGAACATCAGGGAGTTCACAGTTCACGTATTGCTGAAGCCTGCCTTGGAGAATTTTGAGCATTACTTTACTAGCATGTGAGATGAGTGCAATTGTGTGGTAGTTTGAGCATTCTTTGGCATTGCCTTTCTTTGGGATTGGAATGAAAACTGACCTTTTGCAGTCCTGTGGCTACTGCTGAGTTTTCCAAATTTGCTGGCATATTGAGGGCAGCACTTTCACAGCATCATTTTTCAGGATTTGAAACAGCTCAAGTGGAATTCCATCACCTCAGCTAGCTTTTTTCATAGTGATGCTTTCTAAGGCCTACTTGACTTCACTTTCCAAGATATCTGGCTCTAGATTAGTGATCACATCATCATGATTATCTGGGTCATGAAGATCTTTTTTGTACAGTTCTTCCGTGTATTCTTGCCACCTCTTCTTAATATCTTCTGCTTCTGTTAGGTCCCTACCATTTCTGTCCTTTATTGAGTCCATCCTTGCATGAAATGTTCCCTTGGTATCTCTAATTTTCTTAAAGAGATCTTTCCCATTCTGTTGTTTTCCTCTGTTTCTTTGCCTTGATCGCTGAAGAAGGCTTTCTTATCTGTTCTTGCTATTCTTTGGAACTCTGCATTCGGACGTTTATATCTTTCCTTTTCTCCTTTGCTTTTCACTTCTCTTCTTTTCACAGCTATTTGTAAGGCCTCCCCAGACAGCCATTTTGCTTTTTTGCATTTGTTTTCCATAGGGATGTTCTTGATCCCTGTCTCCTGTACAATGTCATGAACCTCAGTCCATAGTTCATCAGGTACTCTGTCTATCAGATGTAGTCCCTTAAATCTATTTCTCACTTCCACTGTATAATCATAAGGGATTTGGTTTAGGTCATACCTGAATGGTCTAGCGGTTTCCCCTACTTTCTTCAATTTGAGTCTGAATTTGGTAATAACGAGTTCATGATCTGAGCCACAGTCAGCTCCTGGTCTTGTATTTGTTGACTGTATAGAGCTTCTCCATCTTTGGCTGCAGAGAATATAATCAATCTGATTTCGGTGTTGACCATCTGGTGATGTCCATGTGTAGAGTGTTCTCTTGTGTTGTTGGAAGAGGGTGTTTGTTATGACCAGTACATTTTCTTGGCAAAACTCCATTAGTCTTTGCCCTGCTTCATTCTGTACTCCAAGGCCAAATTTGCCTGTTACTCCAGGTGTTTCTTGACTTCCTACTTTTGCATTCCAGTCCCCTATAATGAAAAGGATATCTTTTTTGGGTGTTAGTTCTAAAAGGTCTTGTAGGTCTTCATAAAACCATTCAACTTCAGCTTCTTCAGTGTTACTGGTTGGGGCACAGACTTGGATTACTGTGATATTGAATGGTTTGCCTTGGAGACGAACAGAGATCATTCTGTCGTTTTTGAGATTGCATCCAAGTACTGCATTTCAGACTCTTTTGTTGACCATGATGGCTACTCCATTTCTTCTGAGGGATTCCTGCCCACAGTAGTAGATATAATGGTCATCTGAGTTAAATTCACCCATTCCAGTCCATTTTAGTTAGCTGATTCCTAGAATGTCAGTGTTCACCCTTGCCATCTCTTGTTTGATCACTTCCAATTTGCCTTGATTCATGGACCTGACATTCCAGGCTCCTATGCAATATTGCTCTTTACGGCATCAGATCTTGCTTCTATCACCAGTCACATCCAGAAATGGGTATTGTTTTTGCTTTGGCTCCATCCCTTCATTCTTTCTGGAGTTATTTCTCCACTGATCTCCAGTAGCATATTGGGCACCTAATGACCTGGGGAGTTCCTCTTTTGGTATTGTATCATTTTGCCTTTTCCTACTGTTCATGGGGTTCTCAAGGCAAGAATACTGAAGTGGCTTGCCATTCCCTTCTCCAGTGGACCACGCTCTGTCAGACCTCTCCACCATGACCCACCCATCTTGGGTTGCCCCGCAGGCATGGCTTGGTTTCATTGAGTTAGACAAGGCTGTAGTCCTAGTGTGATTAGATTGACTAGTTTTCTGTGAGTATGGTTTCAGTGTGTCTGCCCTCTGATGCCCTCTTGCAACACCTACCATCTTACTTGGTTTTCTCTTACCTTGGGCATGGGGTATCTCTTCACAGCTGCTCCAGCAAAGCACAGCTGCTGCTCCTTACCTTGGATGAAGGCTATGGTTTTTCCAGTGGTCATGTATGGATGTGAGAGTTTTACTGTGAAGAAAGCTGAGTGCTGAAGCATTGATGCTTTTGAATTGTGGTGTTGGAGAAGACTCTTGAGAGTCCCTTGGACTGCAAGGAGATCCAACCAGTCCATCCTAAAGGAGATCAGTCCTGGGTGTTCTTTGGAAGGAATGATGCTAAAGCTGAAACTCCACCTCATGCGAAGAGTTGACTTATTGGAAAAGACTCTGATGCTGGGAGGGATTGGGGGCAGGAGGAGAAGGAGACGACAGAGGATGAGATGGCTGGATGGCATCACCGACTCAATGGACATGAGTTTGGGTGAACTCCGGGAGTTGGTGATGGACAGGGAGCCCTGGCGTGCTTCAGTTTATGGGGTCGCAATGAGTCAGACACGACTGAGCGACTGAACTGAACTGAACTGATACACTGCTGTATAAGAAACTACTCTCAAATTTAGAGGCTAAAGCAACAGCCTCAGACCTCATGTGTTTTTATCCAGAGCATTAAATGACCCTCACTGACTTTAAATACTTGACACGAAGTGTCCTCTACGCAGGCCCAGCACTCATCTGTGGACTGGCAGATCTTTAGTCCATTTTAAGTGGGTTAGCATCTGCACACTTTAAATGCTCACACTTTACAGCATACTTTGACCCATTCATTGTTTCCTGCTCTTTGAGGACATGTGTGATGCCATGGTCTATACAACAGTATTTATAGTAGCAAACAGTAACAGCCTCAATCTCCAGGGTATGGAGTGGCCAAGTAAATTCATAGAGTTTAAAGTGGTCATAGAAAGTGATGTGAATGAAATGTTTATAATTGCATAGGAAAAACTCTCTGTAGAATGATAATGAAAAGAAATAATAATCATCTGTGTTTACAGTATGAATGCATTATTTAAAATGCAGCATCTTTTAAAATTTATCTATTTATTTTTTACCGTGCTGGATCTTCCTTGCTGTGCGGGCTTTATTGCAGTTGGCAGGGGGCGGGGCTCCTCTAGCTGTGCGGGCTTCTCTTGTTGTGAGCGCGGGCTCCAGGGCACGTGCGCTTCAGTTGCTGGCTCCCGGGCTCCGGAGCACAGGCTCAGTAGT
The DNA here is from genome assembly GCF_023091745.1 of Budorcas taxicolor. Taxonomy (NCBI): domain Eukaryota; kingdom Metazoa; phylum Chordata; class Mammalia; order Artiodactyla; family Bovidae; genus Budorcas; species Budorcas taxicolor. The sequence continues at coordinate 3,888,380 of NC_068917.1, read as the reverse complement.
TGTGCAGCACAGGCTTAGTTGTTCCGTGGTGTGTGGAATCTTCCTGGACCAGGGGTTGAACCTGTGTCCCCTGCATTGGCAAGCAGATTCTTATCCACTGCATCAACAGGGAGGCCCACAGCATTTTTTTTTTTTTTAATGATGGCAGACTGCACTGTTTTAAGTTGAGTCTATATAAATAAGAGGAAGTAAAGCCTTGATGGAAAGAGGTAGTTTGGCTTTTTTTCTCCATTAGAGGGGAAGGCAGATCTGCCAGGAAAATATGATGTTTAAAAGTGGCTTTGAGACTCCACCGCCTCAATCCCAGCTGACAGCCTCTGCTTCTCCTAGAGTTCTTGTTTTCTCTGCCTTGGGGAGACGTGGGGTGGGGAGCATCAGACTTGCCTGGGGAGCATTTGCTGCAACAAGCGGGGACATGGGGACAGCTGCCCACAGCTTCAGGGGCAGCTCCCCATGAAGCCTGCCCTGGACCATGTGGCCGGGACTCCCTGGGGAAAGCAGACAGGAAGGAAGAATGTGTCAGAGGGGGGAAAGCGGCTGTCGGAGCAGAGGACGATTTGAACGCTGAAAAAAGGCCAGCGTGGGGGCCAGTTGCTGTCCACAGAAACCCTGGATCCGCCCTGGCCCGCTGCAGCTGAACTTGCTCTTTGCTCAGCGCCTGCTATTCTGGGAAGGAATCTGCAGGGAGCTGGCGGGTCTTCAGCCCCGAGGTTTCCTCTGATGGACTGACGAGCAGGTGTTGGAGAAGCCTGTGTCAGAAATGTCACACACCCGGGGGCTCATCTTCACTTTCTACTGGAGCCTGGGATTGTGTTTAAATGTTTTATGTGTTCTTCATGATGAAGAGGTCAGTATATTATTGGTGACACTTTTCCATAGGGATACATAAAAATTGATTAATTCCATTGTTTATTTATGATTTGTATATTTAATACTCAGGTTATTATTACATAATTCAAACCAAAGCAAATTCAGTAGAGACGAACTCTGTTGGTAATAAAAAGTGTTGACTTTATGATATTAAGAAAGCATAAGACTATCTTGGTGTTAAAAAAAAAATTTCATCGTAGGACTCCTTGATGGTCCAGCGGTTAAGACTCTGAGCTTCTGATGCAACAGGTACAAGTTCAGTCCTTATTCAGGAAACTAAAATGCCACATGCTTCTTGGCAAGACCAAAAAATTCAATTACATCTCAAAAAGTAAGTCTTGAGATTCCTTAGAAATGTTAGGTAAACTCCTGAAACAATAATCACAGCATAATCAGAAAAAAAAGTAAAAAGTGAAATAGCATAGTATTCAGCTGCTGCGCTCTTGACAGATAATTTTCAGGAGCTGAATCATGTCTGTGTCTGTATGTGTGCTCAGTTGTGTCAGACTCTTCGCGACCCCATGGACTATAGCCTGACAGGCTTTCTGTCCATGGGATTCTCCAGGGAAGAATACTGGAGTGGGTTGTCGTTTCCTTCTCCAGGGGAGCTTCCCGATCCAGGGATCGAACCTGCATCTCCTGCTTGGCAGGTGGATTCTTTACCGCTGACCTAGTGACGAAGGGGTGGCAGTCCTCACTGGCTCTCCAGGCACCAGCCCACCTTGGTGTCTTCTCAGCCCGAGGGTGCCCCCTGCCTCCACCATGGACCCACTCCCTTTATGGCTCCAGGAAGCCCCCGACCCCCGGCACTCCATCCAGCGGCAGCTGGTGCATGACTGTTATGGAAAAGCACAGCTGTCCTGCTCTGTGCCTGTTCCCACAGCCCCTCTGCTGTCTGCAGTGTCCCGTCTCTGAAGGGCCAGGCTCCCCGGGGAGGGGGGCAGCAGCCTGGATGTGCACGTGCTTTGCGGGTGACATCTTAGCCGTGTCACCTTTCTCCAGGGGCACAGGTGTGACAGCACTGATGGTCTCATCTGAGGAGGTCCCTTCTTTCACTGAAGTGCTCATCCTGGACTCACGGATGTTGACAGAATGCCCAGTGTGTGCTGGGGGTGGATGCTGCACAGACAGACGGTGCCGGCCTGCCATCCTGGAGCGGGGCTCAGGATCTGATTGGTGAGCTGAGGGCTCCACTGCCAACAAGGAGTGCAGAGACCTGGTGACCGGCCCCCATCTAATGTGTGGACACAACGCTGATGGCTTTTAGTCCTGGTTGGGTTCTGGGGACAACATGATCTACATCTGCTCATTTCACCTGACTGCTGGTGTGACTTGCAAGTCACTATCTCATGGGGGCCCCCTGTACCACACGCTGCAAAACCTGCCTCCGCTGAGCTGAGTGAGCATTTCAGAGGTGCCCTCCACTCCTTCGCTGAAGAGGCCTCCTCTCGTGACTCCTCAGTACCTAACTACCTGTGGTAGCCACAGGGACCTCCAGGCTTGTGCCGTCAAGTGCTGCCTTCCTCAGCCCTGCACTCAGGATCCTGGAAAAGAGGTGCTCAGGACCCTGAGCCTGTGACCCTCTGGACTCTGCCCTCCCTGATTCGGTTGGTTAACAGCAGCACCCCACACTGTGGAATTGGGACCAGGCTGCTTGTGGAGGGTGGGGGTGTGGGGCTGAACCTGGGGACCCACAGGTCCCGCCCTGGAGCAGGACTTGTCCTTTGTGCCCCCTGCCCTCAGTCCAGGCCAGATGCTGGGGAGTTGGAGGAGGTACCCCAATCCCAGACCATTCAGTTGCCTGGGAACACCCAGGGATCGCCTGAGTGAACAGAAATGGGAGTTGGCAGATTCTGTAGATGGAGTTACCGCCAGTGTGTGTGCAGGAACTCAGAGGTGTGGGGCTGCTCTCCCATCTCTCAAACCAGGTGTCCTGGCGGAGGAGGGGGCCATGGCCAAACAGCTGGTGGCCCTTCTGCCACAGTCTCGGTTCTGAGGCTGGCCGCCCAGGGGCCCTGCCTGGGCATCTCCACGTGTGCCTGCCCCTGGCCTGGAAGGCCTTCCCTTTGGGTGGAAGGGCTCCAGACATCTTTGCTTTGCAGATACCCAAACAGAGAGCCAGTAGCAGACTTGTCTACATCTGCTAACCCCCAGAGAGCCCTCCTGGGACATGCCTCGTCCCCTTGGGAGTCCTAGATGCCATCCAGATGTCACGCACAGCAAGGACTCTTGTCCCATCTCAGAAGACATTGCTAGGCCTGAAGGGAGTGCTCCGGGCACCCACCTTCCATACACACCCCCGGCAGCCGGTCTAATTGGTTTAGTTTAGATGACCAAAGGACTCTTCAGAGCTCTGATTGAAGTTAAACAGTAGCACATGCCACCCTCCCACGTGCTGTGAGTGTCACCCTTACTACAGGCACCAATCACACTACAGGCACCAATCACGCTCTACCATCACTGTAGAACATGCAGAAGTCTTGGGGGAAAGGCATCAGCTATGTCTACAAACAGTTTGATGGGACACGAGCAGGGTCAACTTCCCCTGTGTCCAGAGAGAGCACTGGGGAAAGTGGATCCAGACTGTCAGCTGCAGGCAAGGTATGGAGGAGAGCCAGCAGTGGAACGGAGAGGTGCTGACTCGGAGCTCACCCAACAGGACCCGCTTCTGGGAGGTCCCCAGGGGAGGCAGCTGGAGGGAGGGGCTGACAGAGGGGGCGGGGTTATGATTGTCGACAAGCTGGACAAGGTCCAGGTGTGGTCGCAGGAGTAGGTTGTTGAAGTGGAAAGCAAGACTAGAGCTTCCGGTGCTGTTGAAATATGCTGGATGGAAGAGGGGAAGGACTGGGTCAGGGGTTGCTGAGGTTTCCCTTCCTCAACTCATTAAAAACCCTGAACAACCACAAAATACCATACATACCGAAACACTTCCCATCTCAACAAGTGAGCCAAAGGAGAAACCAGAGTGAAATCAGTTGCCCTTCAGTGAAAGGCTCTCAGTTGAGGATCTTGAAGGGTGGATCAGGTCACAGAGAAAGCTGTGGGCAGACCTGTGGCCCAGACAAGGTGTTGGATCTTGGTGCCATTTACTGCTGTGTTACCCCTCTAAGTTTATGAAATGATAAAATATTTATGAAATGTTTTATGAAATGATAAAAATAATAGTGCATATCTCATGGCATTGTTATGAAGGTTACTGTGGGAACAAATGTAAAGAGGTCAGCATATTTTGAACACACGGTGGCTTTGGCTATTGCTACGTCTTATTATAACACAAAGTCCATATTTCTGCTGCTGATAAATGCGTTATCACTTTCTGACCATATTAGTTTACAATATTGTGATAAAGTACAACAGACTTAGTGGTTTGAAACAGCACCCATGCATTTCCCTACAGTTCTGCAGGTCAGCCCTATGGGGCTAAAGTCAAGGTGCAGGAGTGCTGGTCCCCGGAGGCTCTCCAGGAGAATCCGTTTCCTTGCTTTGCCAGCTTGTAGAGACAGCAGACTCTCTAAACTGTGGCCTGCCCTTCTCCTGACGGCCAGCAGTATGGGCCCCCCCCCAGGCTGCTGGTCTCAGTGGGCCTCGGCCTGCAGTGGCTTGGAGCAGGGTTTCGGGTCCCCACCAGAGCCTGTGGTTGGTCACTGTGGGGAGAGTGCTGAGTCTGAGCTGTTATACCACCAGGGACCAGGGACCAGGTTTGGCCTGTCGGCTGTGTAGAGATGAATTTCCTCATAGAGATGAAAAGTAGTGAAACTAGTAAAGTGTCTGTTAGGAGGAAAAAGAGTACCTATGTAGACACATGGGTGGGCTCAGAGACAGTCAGGCCCTCGTGGTAGTTTGGACAAGACCTGTACTTCTTCTACCTGATTGAATGCTACCTCATGAATCTAATTAGCTAAGGAGGACAGTTTGCCATCGTTTTAGTCAAGGTAACATGCAACGGTGGGATTCTTTTCTGTGATTTGAGAACTGAAACCTGCAGTGACATTGTTTTGTAAGCAGTCTATTTTTTTCTTTTTTCAAAGAGAAATAGACCAATGAAAATTTAGAAAATTTAGAGGGGATAGCAGAAAAAGTTATTACCCATAATCCCAGTATTCAGAAATGACTAAGAGTTGAGAATTTTTTGTTTTTGTATTTTGGCTTTTGCACTTTTATCTATTATGACAATCTCTGTATTTTAATTGAGGATATAGAACATTCATATTTATTTATTTATTATTATCCATTTTTGTTGGAGTTTAGTTGCTTTACAGAATTGTTAGTTTTTGCTGTGCAGCAAAGTGAATCAGCTACACATGTACATATTTGCCCTCTTTTGGGGGTTTCCTTCCCATTCAGGTCACCGCAGAGCACTGAGTAGAGTTCTCTGAACTGTACACTATGTTCTCGGTAGTCGTCTATTTTATACATGGTATCAAGAGTGTATAAATGTCAGTTCCAGTCTCCCAGCTCCTCCCACTCCCTCTTCCCCTCTTGGTGTCCATACATTTGTTCTCTATGTCTGTGTCTCAATTTCTGCTTTGCAAATAAGGTCATCTCTATCATTTTTCTAGATTTCATGTGTAAGTGATATTATCTGATGTTTGTTTGTTTCTTTCTGACCTACTGGAGCTTTCCTGTGAGGACATACAGGACCCTGCAGGAGGGAGGCCAAGCTGATCTCCAGTCTAGCCTCCCAACTCCAAGTAAATCCATCTCTGTCTTCAAAACTCAGCAGTTTGAGCCCAGAGGAAGGCCAAACTCATTAGCGTTGCTCTGTTCTTATTTGCTCTGCAGTAAATACCTCTAAGGGAAGATACTTGGCTGGTGAAATTTTAGCACTTTCAAGTTCATATGTGTATAATACCACCTCCTTCTCATTCTACCCCTAAAGGTTTTGGTGCATGCCTGTCCAGTTGTTTTGTGATCTACATTATTTAAAGTGTTTGAACATTGCTGACTGCTTGCAAGCAGTGCACAAGCTGTGGTTTTTTGATAAAAACCAGTGCTACTTCCGGATGACCTGAGATCGTCCCTACAGAGCGATCTACCCTATCTTTCCTTGTGGATGATTTGTAGCCACCATTTGGTTTTAGTATTTTTCTTTCCTTTTTTTTTTTTTTTTTTGAAGTGCGTTTGGAGAGGAAAAGAATTAGAGTGGGAAGGGAAAGTGTGGTAAATTCTGAGTTAAAGGAGACACATGTATTCAAACCCAAATTGGGGTTTGTGGATGTATTTGCAAAATGACAGTCAGGGGTCTATTTCCTGACTGTGAATCAGAACATGACTGTGTTGGAACCCCCTTTAAGGGCTTCCATGGTGTATGTTAACCAGTGAAGCTAGTAGAGAATGAAATGATGATTTCACAGTTATCTATCCATCCTCCTAGGATGCTGAGCATGCATATTTCAACTTCCAGGAACTTCGTGCTCTGAGAATGGCATTAATCCTCCATCTTCAGGATAATACCAACATTGATGTTCAAACAACCTTTTCTGGGTGCTTGTCACAAGAGTGGATCACTTTCCTGGAAGGCAGTTGTCCGTATTTTCTGATTGTTGGTCAATGAAGGTCAGTGCTGTACTCTTCTCTGGCCAGTCATCTGATATCCTTCTACTTTATGTGTACTTTATGCAGAGCAAGTACCCAAACCAGATGTTTTTCCATAAGGTAATTTCCACCTGAAAGACAAACTTTTAGAATTTCACAAAGTTTTCTGTATTACGTGACTTGGTTTCATTTTCACCTGTTTTATGGAAATTATCATAGGTTTAACAGAGAGGTATAGAAATGATAACAATAAAATAAAAACGCTGTCTTCTCCTGGGCAGTTGTTGTCATAACAGTAGTGCTTGGTACTTTCTGCGGATCACTTTGTTTAACCTTCACAGTGACGCTGTGAGGGAGGTGTTAGTGTCATCTGTGTTTTGCAGATCATGAAATAGATACTTGAATAAATAATCTGCCCATTGTGTGTGTGTGTGTGTGTGTGTGTGTGTGTGTGTGTGTGAGTTGCTCAGTCATGTCTGATTCTGTGACCCCATGGACTGTAGCCCGCCAGGCTCCTTTGTCCGTGGGATTCTCCAGGCAAGAATACTGGAGTGAGTTGCCACTTCCTTCTCCAGAGGGATCTTCCCAACCCAGGGACTGCACTGGGTCTCCTGCACTGCAGGCAGATTCTTTACTGTCTGAGCCACCAGGGAAGCCCCATCTGCCCATTGTCAACCCCAGATGAGTAATAGAGCCTGGATTTGAAAAGAGGCAGCCTAACCCCAGTGCTTCTGTCCTTAAGTGTGGCGTGTCATTCTGCCTCCACTTAGGAAGGCCAGACACACATCCATGTACTAGTGAAAGGGTGGTGACTACAGCAGCTCTTCATGAGACAACAACGGAGAAATTTGATGAAGAAGGAAAACATATTATATACAACTTTTCAAAAAAAATTGGTCCGGTGGTTAAGAATCTGCCTTGTAATGCAGGGGATGTGGATTTGATCCCAGGGCAGAGAACTAGGATCCCATGTGCTGCAAAGCAACTAAGTCCACATGCTACAACTAGAGAGTCGGTGTGCCGAAACGAAGGATCCCATGTGCTGCAACTAATACCTGATGTGGCCAATAAATTCACACTATTTTAAAAAGAAAATTAAAAAATAATTATTGGCCATGTTGTGTGGCATGTGGGGCCTTAGTTCCCAGACTAAGGATCAAACCCACACCCCCTGCATTGGAAGTGCAGAAGCCTTAGCAATAAATGGACTGCTACGGAAGTCCCTGACATAAAGTTATTTCCTAACAGAAATCATTAACAGAATTTTCAAATTATTTAGAATTTTAATCTTGTGATCTTATTATTTTGCTGTATTGGTAAAATTGGTAATGACTGTAATATACTTTTGAGAGTTCAAAAAATGCTCACCAACTTTAGAAATCTGGTTTCTGTCTAATTTTCACTACCTATAGTGAATTTAGAATATGAAGATAATTCTACATATAATCAAAATGATTTTTGAGTCAATTAACATTTCTCACTTTTTTTGACTTTAGGGTCATACCCCTCTGGACATTGGACACATCCATCATAAGATAGTTTACTATTCTTCCATTAGAGCTTCAGTCATTAAACTATTTCCAACTCTAGTTGCCTGCAGTGAGCAGCAACAGCCTTGGGTTCTTTTTTTAATTAAAAAAATTTTTATAGTGATACGGTGTCCTATAATCAGTATATCTCATTTTATTCTGTTAGTGCAATTTCTGAATCTGAGTTTGAAGAGTCCTTACAAAACTTCCTTACTAAACTTTCCATAAGAACAGTATTTTGTAAAGGAGGATTTATTTTTGGTAAAATAATTTATATGAACACTCACCTTACAGAGGTTATTTCATTCATCACTTGGAGGACTGTGTGAAATGCACATAAAATGCTATGTAAATGGCTGTGGCTGGATGTTTATTACCTGGGCGGGGGTTATGCTGGTCTCTCTACTTATGTTTGAACTTTTTCTAATATAATATACTGCATTAAATGGGTAAATAGTTTCTTCTTGAGATGTTGAAGATGTTCTAAAATTAGATTGTGACAGTGGTTGTACACAGTTTTGTAAATTTACCAAAAGCCATTGTACCCTTAGAGTGAGTGGATTTTCTATCATGTTAATTACCCCATCATAACGTTGTTAAAAGATGAAATGGGCCAGACAAAAATTAATTTGGTGAAAACAAATCAGTGCTGTTTGGCAGGCTATAACAGCATTGTCAATACTCCATAATTACATTTGGGCCTTAGGAAGCATCACTAAGAACAAAGCTAGTGGAGGTGATGGAATTCCAGTTGAGCTATTTCAAATCCTAAAAGATAATGCTGTTAAGTACTGCAGTCAGTATGTTACCAAATTTGGAAAACTCAGCAGTGGCCACAGGACTGGAAAAGGTCAGTTTTCATTACAATCCCAAAGACAGGCAATGCCAAAGAACGTTCAAATTACTGCCCAAATTGCACTCACCTTACACGCTAACAAAGTAGTGCTCAAAATCCTCCAAGCCAGGCTTCAACCATGAAATTCCAGGTGTTCAAGCTGGATTTAGAAAAGGCAGAGGAACCAGAGATCAAATTGCCAGTATCTGCTGGATCATCAAAAAAGCAAGACAGTTCCAGAAAATCATCTATTTCTGCTTTCTTGGCTATGCCAAAGCCTTTGACTGTGTGGATAAACTGGAAAATTGTGAAAGAGATGGGAATACCAGACCACCTTACCTGCCTCCTAAGAAATCTGTATGCAGGTCAGGAAGCAATAGTTAGAACTGGACATGGATCAACAGACTGGTTCCAAATCAGGAAAGGAATATGTCAAGGCTGTATATTGTCACCCTGATAATTTAACTTATATGCAGAGTACATCATACAAAAATGCTGGGCTGGAAGAAGCGCAAGCTGGAATCAGGATTGTCAGGGGAAATATCATCAACCTCAGATACACAGATGACACCAACCTTATGGCAGAACGTGAAGAACTAAAGACCTTCTTGATGAAAGTGAAAGAGGAGAGTGAAAAGCTGGCTTAAAGCTCAACATTCAGAAAACTACGATCATGGCATCTGGTCCCATCACTTCATGGCAAACAGATGGGGAAACAATGGAAACAGTGAGAGACTTTATTTTCTTGGGCTCCAAAATCACTGCAGCCGTGAAATTAAAAGACGCTTGCTCCTTGGAAGAAAAGCTATGACCAACCTAGACAGCATATTAAAAAACAGAGACATTGCTTTGCCAACAAAGGTCCATCTAGTCAAAGCTATGGTTTTTCCGGTAGTCATGTATGGATGTGAGAGTTGGACTATAAAGAAAGCTGAGCACCGAAGAATTGATGCTTTTGAACTGTGGTGTTGGAGAAGACTCTTGAGAGTCCCTTGGACCACAAGGAGATCCAAACAGTCCATCCTAAAGGAAATCAGTCCTGAATATTCATTGGAAGGACTGATGCTGAAGCTGAAACTCCAATTTTCTGGTCACCTGATGCTAAGAACTGATTCCTTGGAAAAGACCCTGATGCTGGGAAAGATTGATGGCAGGAGAAGAACAGGACAACAGAGGATGAGATGGTTGGAGGGCATCACCAACTTGATGGACACGAGTTTGAGCAAGCTCCAGAAGTTGATGATGGACAGGGAAGCCTGATGTGCTGCAGTCCATGGGGTTGCGAAGAGTCAGACACAACTGATCGAGTGAAATGAATTACATTAGTGTATTTTTTTAACTTAGAAATATATTGTAACAATAATATATTCAATATATGATTTTCTATAATTGGAGAGTAGTGGAATGTTTTATTTATGTGATTTGCCCTCCTTTTGCAGAATGAAAAGAACATTGAGAATGCTTATAAGGCGCTGATGGAGGAACTGGAGGAATGCTGAGCTTTAGCGTTAGGACGTCTTTTTGGAAATTTAAAATGGGAAATTATGATGGAAGAAGTACTGAAGCTTTAAAAAAAGCTTCTTATTTGAATGAATTGTTTAATTATTAAGAAATATGCAATAATAGTAGAGTTTCCATATACTTCTCACTCAGCTTTCCCTAACATTAACATCTAATATAATGAAGGTACATTTGTCAAACCAGGAAATTAATATCACTATAATGGTAAAAAATGCACCTGCCAATGCAGTAGATACAAGAGACATGGGTTCTATCCCTGGGTGGAGAAGATTCCCTGGAGAGCAACTGACAACCCACTCCAGGATTCTTGCCTGGGAAATCTCATGGACAGAGCAGCCTGGTAGGCTACAGTCCATGGGGTTGCAAAGAGTTGGACATGACTGAGCACACACACACACACACACACACACACACACACACACACACACACAAACAATATTAACCAACAGACAAATATATTAATAATAGACTTTAATAGACCACTTTTGCTGATTGTCAAAAAATTCTTCACAAAGCTTATCTTTATGGATGTGTAATAGCTCTCTAATGCTGAATATTTAAATTGTTTGAAAACTGGCTTTAGCAAATAACTCTGTAGTGAATGTCTTGGAGCATAAATCTTTGTACACATTTTGTATAGCTCGCTAACCTACATACCTGGAACTTGAATAGTCAATCCCAAAGTATCAACATGCTTAATGGTAATCATTCAGTTCAGTTCAGTTCAGTCGCTCAGTCATGTCCGACTCTTTGCAATCCCATGAATCGCAGCACGCCAGGCCTTCCTGTACATCAACAACTCCCGGAGTCCACCCAAACCCATGTCCATTGAGTCGGTGATGCCATCCAGCCATCTCATCCTCTGTTGTCCCCTTCTCCTCCTGCCCCCAATCCCTCCCAGCATCAGGGTCTTTTCCAATGAGTCAACTCTTCGCATGAGGTGGCCAAACTACTGGAGTTTCAGATTTAGCATCAGACCTTCCAATGAACACCCAGGCCTGATCTCCCTTATGATGGACTGGTTGCACCTCCTTGCAGTCCAAGGGACTCTCAAGAGTCTTCTCCAACACCACAGTTCAAAAGCATCATATTGCCAAATGTCTTTGCAGTAACTCTGTGCCTATTTATACTCATTGGCAAAATGGAAGAGAAATGACTTATCCTATGATTTACAGTGCTGCTGCTGCTGCTAAGATGCTTCAGTTGTGTCTGACTCTGTGCAACCCCATAGACGGCAGCTCACCAGGGTCCCCTGTCCCTGGGATTCTCCAGGCAAGAACACTGGAGTGGGTTGCCATTTCCTTCTCCAGATTTCCAGTGCTATTAACCTTAAAATATACTTTGCTAATTTGAAAGTAAAAATATGCTATCTCATCATCTTTATTACTAAAGAGACTTGGACACTTTTATCAATATTTGTATTTCTTGTGTAAATTATCTACTCATCTCTTCTTAAAGGCTTAGATACTTTCTTATTGAGAAAGAAGCTTCAGTCAGACATCACTGAAGCTCCCTTACTTCAGTCATGTCTGACTCTTTGCAACCCCATGGACTGTACCCTGCCAGGTTCCTCTGTCCATGGGATTTCCCAGGCAAGAACACTGAAGTGAGTTGCCATGCCAAGTAGTATTACCTCTTTTATTGATGAACAATGAAGTCTCAGAGAGGGCCCAATAGCAAAGATGGAGCACATTCATAAGTGAATTAAAATCCATTCCTCGTTGCGTATATGTGGAATCTAAAATACAACACTGATGAGCTTCCTTACAGAACAGAAACAGACTCACTGACACAGAGAGCAGACTTCCGGGTGCCATGGGGGGAGTGAGGGAGGGATGGGGTGGAAGTTCAGGATTAGTAGATATGGACTAGTGTATGTAGGGTGGATAAACAGCAAGGTCCTGCTATAGAGCACAGGGAACTCTAGTCAGTATCCAGTGATAAACCATAATGGAAAATCATGACTATGTAGCTGAGTCACTGCTCTACAGGAGAAATTAGCACATTATAAATCGACTACACTTCAATAAAAAATTAAAATTGATTCCCAGTCAGAGTTGACAGCTATTTAGAGAATCATGGGCATGGTTAAGGGGCCCCACAGGGCAGCTGGACTCCTAAGAAGAGCCTGTCATCCATCTCTGAGGTCTGAACATTTCTCTTTGGGCAAAACTCCAGCTGCGTTTGCCTGGCATGCGGAGTTTCTATGTGCTACTTTACAACTGCCACAGTAGACAGGAGAAACGAAAAGGAGAGGTGGAAAGAAGCAGATGAAGGAGAGACAGCTGGGTAGAGACATGCAAGGTGGTGGCAGATGACACGACCGGGGCCAGTGCGCCGCCAACTGACTGTTCTTCCGAGTGAATCTCACTCATCTGTTGTGATCATCTCCACACGCGAATCCACGGAGCACATGGTCACTGGGTTCCCTGCTGCCCACCACCCCCCGCCATTCTATACTAACTTCCATCCTACCGCAAAGTCAGTCTTTCCTGAGGACCTTGCCACAGCAAGAAGCACGAGGCTTGGTCTCTGGTGTCGCTCTAATTAAGAGGCCGTGTCAGGATTTGCAGATGGTGGCTGTGAGAGAGAGCAGGATTAGCAGTGGCTTACCCGCCTGGGGCCAGCGGGGCTGCAGGGCGGATCCATGTTAAAACTCTTCTGTAGCCTTTATAGCATTGGTAAGTGTTTGGTAATGTTTGTAAATAAAGTGTAGGTTGATTGGAAGAAAGAGGGGATCAAAACAGCCCTAAATGTGAAGTATGAAAAGGCCAGCTGTGAGGAGGAAGAGAGAGTATGTCTGTGACCTAAAAACAGGAGAGGAATTAGCCAAGTCTGGGTCCAGTCTTTGAATTAAAGACTTTAATGTTTACACCACATGTTTATGTCTGGTCACTGTTAGGATTCAATACTTCTTGCCAAGTTTTAGCCAGATTATTAAAGTTATCTCAGTATTTTTCTTTGAATATAGTAGAGAAGGCATGGAAATCCTAGCTGGAGAAAGATTTGTGTTCCTCCAAACTTAGACCAATTTGGGTTTTAATGACCTGATTTTTGTCATGAACTACAAGATTTTTCTTTTTCTCCAGCACTTACATGGCTACCTCTCAATTGTCTATGGAGGTGAAGGAGTGTATATATAGCTGCATTTTAATTTTATTGAGTTTTCTGTATTCCAAAACCTCCATTAATGCTGAGTAAATAGTGAATTTAATTGGGACAGGTTGACTGGCCAAGTGACTAATCTTGGATAATCAAACATTTGTTATTTTTGATAGCCTTTTTAAACAGTTTTGTTGTATATTCTTTACCAAGGTGAAACCACGGAAGACTTAAGTATAGCTGTGCAGATGGTGAAAAGGATCTGCTTTGTGATGGGAAAATACCCAGAGCGTCTGCAGGAGGCAGACCAGCAACTCCTGGCCAGGTGCCTGCGGTGTTTAGGGTTCAAGGAGCTGGCGAGTTCTTTGCATCCAGTGCATAATGTTTTCAGAATAGCTCCATTTTAATAGAGCAGCTGTAAGGTGTACAGAAAGTGTCTTGTATAGTCACCTCCTGTCAGACTTTTTCTATTGAAAATATTTGCTTCAAGTTCTTAATCATTAGTAATCCAGATGCCCCAACCTGAAAAGTGAAAGTGAAGTTGCTCAGTCATCTTGGCGACCCATGGACTGTAGCCTACCAGGCTCCTCCATCCATGGGACTTTCCAAGCAAGAATACTGGAGTGGGTTGCCATTTCCTTCTCCAAGTAACCTAGAACTGGAACGTTTTACAAATGCTTCTCTGGTCAAGCAAATTGCATGCTTGATAGTCTCTGCAGACCCTTAAAACTAGTCCTGTGTTTAATTCTAGGAGAACATTAAAAGCTATATTGTGATTGTTCAGTTGTCTTTGTATCAGATTGTAGCTCAAGTACTGTGATGGGTATTTGAAAATCTTGATGTCTGCTATTTACTCTTAGTTAAGATAATGATTTAGATGGTAGAAGATTTCTTCAATAAATGTTGCACAATTTCAAAGGTGGTAAAATGTTTTTCTGATAAAAATTAGTTTTCAGTCATTTTATTTTAAAAAATAAAATAAATAATTTTGATCATTTAAATGATGTTAAAGTTTAAAATCACTTTCAAGTTGGACTTTTACACTAATACAGGTCACAGGAAAGGGCATAAAGGAGAAGAAAAAGGACAAATACTCACAGTGGGCCTTGGGCCAGCCCGGTTTCAGCTGCAGTACATGGGCCACTATCTGGTGCATGATGAGAGGAAAGATCCAGACCCCAGAGTTCAGGACTTTATTCCTGACAACTGGCAGGTAATGCCTGAATTTTCTATTGTATAATTAAATCTGATCTCAGAAGCTACTCATGATTGTGGTTCCTCATATCATGTTTGGCATGAAATTCTTAATATTGAATCATGTCATTTAAGACTGCCACAGGAAATGTCAAATGTGAACTTTTTCCCACTTAAAGAAAGTGAGTTTTCCATATCATCCACTTTTGGTAAGTGGACCATCTTCTTGGAGGTGTTCTGGTGGATTCACATGTGTGTATTTGAAGTTCCAACCGTATCATATGGAGCAGCCTCCAAGCTTCCCCTGAGTCAGTAGGGTTCCCGTGTAAATACAGAAAAGTGTACAGAGATTCAGGGAGGTTAGACAGTATAGACAGTCATTTAGGTATCTGGGGCCACAGTAAGTGCTTTTCTATAAATATGTGTAATAAAAGGACTCATTTCTGCATTGGTCCAACCGTATGAATTAAACATGCTTCCCTACAAGAGAGCCGTCTCAGAGGCTCACTCTCACAGGCTGTCTCATCTGCATCTGGCTGTCCTCCTTGAGCTGGCGCTGGCGGCGCTGGTCGCCCACGGGCTCTCTGGTGCTGCTGGGGGCGGGGCCCAGGTCCTTCCTGCCTGAGGGCAGGCCTGGGGCTGCCAGGGCTTCCGGGAATCCTACACACAGCGCACTGCTGATGCTGCCTTCGCTCTGAAGTGCAGCCCAGAGAGGACTTGGATTCAGATAGTGAGCAGAGTCGGGCTTTGGAGGGCTAGTCTCACAGGTCTCTCGATCCTTCGATGAGTCATCATTTTGATGAATGAAAGTGCAGACTGAGGGATGAGAATCTGTTCTAATGAAGAACCCACAGGCCCTCTAAAGTAGGGCCATTCTTCTCTTTACAAAGGAGAAGATAAGTAGTAAAATGGCTAATTATTGATTTTTTTTTTCTATTCAGCTACTTTTTCACCCTCACAAAAATACATATTCTTAGATCTTCATTTCTCTAAGCCAAGGTGCACTTAATGACAAGTCAGCAGAAAGAAAATCTGCCCAAGAACAAGATAACTTGTTCTGACTCAGTCTCCATTTTTCACACAGAGCCCACCTATGTATGCTCAAAAGCACTGTGGTTTTCTCTTCTGGGAGAGGCAGTGATCTCCTCACAAGTTCTCTAGGATCTCTTGGCGTGTTTTCAGCTCCCAACCACTGCTTTGCAGCACAGTGTTACCCGGCCCAAGCTCGCTCTGCTTGTGGCAAGTCAGTAAGTCAGGAGGCAAGTTGTTGGGATAAGAATTTTAATCGGAAAGCCAGCAGACCCAGAAGATGGCAGACTGGTGTCTCAGAAAACCATCTCCCTCAGTCCCAGTTCAGACTCCTTTTATACACAAGAGGGGAGGGACCCAGGACCAATCGCCAAGAAGGACCACTCAGGTGGCTGGTTGACAGTTGCTCTTAATGGTCGCTTGCTTGGGGGAGGGGCCCAGTGTGGCCCCGACCCCCGAGGGAAACAGGCTGCTAGAGCCCACGTCTGCCCTGCTGCCATCAGAAGGGGATTATGAGGGAGGTGTCTTCACTTACTGGTTTTGCTGTCGCTGCACCTGGTGCTGATGTGACAGTGCTCTGAATCTGCAGCGAGAGCTCCTGGACATCGTGGACAAGAACAAGTCTGCAGTCATCGTGGCCCCCAAGTCCTCAGGGAAGACCTACGCCTGCTACTGCTGCATGGAGAGGGTGCTGCATGAGGGCAATGAGCGCGTGGTCGTGTATGTGGCCCCCACCAAGGTACGTCCTAGGGCTGGCAGTCATTCCCGGGTGACAAGGGGGTGGTCGTGTGTGTGGCCTCCACCAAGGTACATCCCAGGGCTGGCAGTCATTCCCAGGTGACAAGGGGGTGCTCGTGGACATGGCCTTCACCAAGGTAACAATCAAGTGAATTTTCTCATTTACTCCTGAATCTCCTCTTTTGAAATAAGCCCTTGGTCATGTGGTAGATTAGCCCACTTTATTTTTTTTTCCAGTTTATTTTTTCAATTTTTATTGAGATAAAATTGACATGTAGCATATTAGTTTCGGGTATACAACATAATGGTCAGTAATGGTGTATATTGTGACGTGATCTCTACAATAATTCTGGTTACCATGAATCACCTCATACAGTTACACCTCTTTTCCCCCTTGTGATGAGAACTTTGGACTACACTCTTGGCAGCTTTCAGGAACACAATGTTCTTCAGGTATACAGTGTTATTAGGAATAGTCACTATTACATCCAGGACTGACTGACCACTGGAGCTTTGTACCTTTTGACCCCTTCCCACTTTCCCCTGCCCCCGCCACCATCTCCACCAACCACCAGGCTGTTCTGTTCCGTGAGTGTTACTTTATTTTCTGTGCTTTATCCTTCCAGTTTGAGAGCCTAAAGTAACGCTCTCCTTGGAGGGTTGTGAGGGAGAGTCTGGACTTGCACCCTTGTCATTCAGCTTTTTGCTGTAACTGAGCGAGGCACCTCCATTTTGCTGGGCAGTGTGGAGTCACAAAGGACCCCGCATCACCTCTGCCCTCCGTGGGGCATATTCCACTCTGCTCTCGGGCATCAGTTCCTTGCCTGTTCCTCACGCCTAGTGGTTTTGCCATATTTGTTTTATGGCTAAAACCACCTGAAGTCAAACTTAACAATAAAATATGATCTTTGTTATTTAGACGAAAGTTTGATTTCCAGAAAGTATAAGTTTGCATATCCTCATTTACAACCCCTTGTTTTTAATGTGATTACTCTTAAGAAAGGCAGATTTAGTTGACATAACTTTGATTCTACAGATTAAAATGAGATCTCACCCCATTTTATTGATATTTATAGGAAAATGTAGCGTTGAGTGACTTAGGGTCAGACTCAGAACCAGATCGATCAACATGTTAAATGAAATTAGCACTTTAGTTTTTATTGTAGCTTTTCTGTTTTTCACACTTGTGAAAGCAGCAAGTATTCATAATAAGAAATGAATAAAAAATACATCAAGAAAAATTAAGCTTACTGGAAGTGGAATTGGTAATTCAACACAGTACCTATTCCTTTTCTAAAAGTTTTAGAACCCAAAAGTTTAGAAGCCAAATTACTCTTCTAAAGGTTTAAATCTATTTTTATTCCCTCTGGAAGTGTATGGAAGTATATATTCTCTTATTTGTAAACAACATTCCTATGATTTTAAAATTTTATTTCCATGCTGATAAAAAATTTCCATCGCATATTAAATCTGAATTTCTGTGATTACTGACTGGAGAGTCTTCCCATATGATTTCTGGGCAGTGATATTTCTTTATTCATGAGCTACTTGTTCATGAAATCTGCCTATTTTCTTTTTCTTTTAGTGAAGGGGAATTCCCTTTTTATTGATTGGCCAGAACTGTATGTAATAAGTATATTTCTTTTTCTCTCCAAATTATAACCAATATACCTCAGTCATTTTGTCTTTTTACTATATTGCACCTATATTAATGGTATTTTGTTAATATTTGTGTAGTCAGATTTATCAGTATTTCCATTTAGCTTTGCCATGTGTGTGCTCAAATATATGAAAATATGTGAAATTGTTCACTTTCTAGTATCTTTATGCTCATGTTTTAAAGTTTACATTTTAATCTAGGTGAAACTTTCTAGGGGCATAAAGTATGAAGTAGAGAGATATATGTGGGTTTGCACATACTCACTGGCCGCCACCTGCCTGGTCTGGGGTGAGGATTGCCTGTACCCGCACAGATAGAGGTCTGGAGGCCACCCCCAAATATGAGGACCACATGACCACCCCAGTGCTCGCCTCGGCCATTCTCCTACGTAGACTTGTGGCTTCTCTGCAAGCCCTGATCGCCCAGGGAGCAGCTGTGGTTTCTCATGTGTGGCAACGCTTTCTGTTTTTCTCTCTGATGAAGCCATTTTTCCCATTTTACTTTACACTGAGGCTATGACCAAGGTTCAGGCGTAGTCACGCAGCTGGTAGACAGCCTGTGGGTCAGTGTATGAGGGCAGATGGGGGGAGAAAGAGGTGATGACGCCCCCCGCCCCCGCCCCAGCAGCACGTGCTTTGACAGAGCCCGTTGTTTTCCGGGTTTTCCCGGTGCTCTGTCACATGATTCAGTTCAGTCTCTCAGTCATGTCTGGCTCTTTGCAACCTCATGGACTACAGCACATCAGGCTTCCCTGTCTATCACCAATTCCTGGAGCTTGCTCAAACTCAGGTCCATTCAGTGATATCCAACCATTTGACCCTGTGTCGTCCCCTTTCCCTCCTGTCTTCAATCTTTCCCAGCATCGGGGTCTTTTCCAACGAGTCAGTTCTTCTCATCAGGTGGCCAAAGTGTTGGGGTTCCAGCTTCAGCATCAGTTTTTCCGATGAACATTAGGACTGATTTCCTTTAGGATGGACTGGTTTGATCTCTGCAGTCCAAGGGACTCTCAAGAGTCTTCTCCAACACCATAGTTCAAAAACATCAATTCCTCAAATCTGTCACATGATAAACGAATCTCTTTATTTGTCAATCAGGCCCTTCTCAATTAAGTGGCAGCAACCATTGAGAATCGTTTTAACAAAAATCTGCCAAATGGGGAAAGTCTGCGTGGTGTTTTCACCTGGGACTATTGTCATGATGCCCTGAACTCTCAGGTAGGGTGCACGCTAACTAATGCATTGGTTACTGACGTACATGATAGCACTTAGGAGTCTGTCTCAGTAGAACTGTGGTATCTCCCCAGGGTCTTGTACAAGTAATTTTCTTGAATTTACAAAAGGCATCATCTGGTTTATAAGTGGATTAAAAATGATCTGAAAAACCCCATAGTGTAAAAAGTAAAAGCTCTGATTTCCATTCAGAATAACTGTTTCTTGATATTTCTCAATGAGAAGGCTTGTCATGGTTTCAAATGTTATATTTATGGATGGACTTCTGGTGTTAAGTAAATCAAACAGTTTTCCTCCTTACTGAACTCACAGAAAATGGTTAAAGCTAAACAAACATCCTATCCCAACTTCCATCATTGTTGATTTTGTCTTTTTAAGATTTTTTTTTGATGTGGACCATTTTTAAAGTCTTTATTGAATTTGTTGCAATATTGCTTCTGTTTTATATTTTGGTTTTTTGGCTGTGAGGCATACAGGATCTTAGATCCCTCACCAGGGATCAAACTCACACCGCCTGCATTGGAAGGTGAAGTCTTAACCACTAGACCACCAGAGAAGTTACCCCATCATTGTTAATTTTTAATAAACGTTCTTCAACCTAAACTGAACCTCAGGGTCAGATTTTGAAGAAATAAATCGGTGACAATTAACTCCTTCTATTGTTATTACCTTGATTGCTCATAAATAAGAATTTAAATTTCAAATCTGATATTTTACCATTTAGACCTAAAAAATTGCAGGTTCACAGTATTCAGAAAAAATACATTGCATCTGTAGTGAAATGTTCTCTGAAACAGGATCGTATTCTAGCTATTAGCAGCTCCATTCAGGAGTTTTAACTCTCTCTTATATTCTTAGAAGCACATCTGTATGTGCAAGCGCTCAAAGTGTTCTTGTTCGTGGGTGCTCATCACAGTGCCTGCCTGCTTTGAAATTCTGCTGCTGGCTCCGTACCACCAGGTGTGGGTGACAAGGATCAGACACGTCATATTTGATGAGGTAGGCTTGGGCTTGTTCCTCTGGGCTGGTTTCCTGGTTGCGTCAGCGCTACACTGAAGATGTTTGCTGCTTCAGGGCGTTGTCGTCTGTGTGGAGTTTCTGTTGGGTGGCGGGGGACACCGGCTTCTCCATGAACCATCGTTTTCCTGTTCTGGCTTAGGGCCGGGCATCTGTGTCTGTGGGCTACTGGAGGGCAGAGGAGCTGTCTGTGGTGACCACAGTTTCGGGGGAGCAGAACCACCAGTACATAGGTGTTCCTGGGCAGAGCTTCCAAAATCCAGTCTTTGATCCCTAAACAAAGAATTAGGCCTCTAGCAAGGATGTCAGTTACATGAGTATCTTTTCACTTGTGATCCCAGCAGGAAACCAACGACATACTCCAAACAGAACAGTGCCAGAAGAGCATTTTCCAAAGCTGTGTGTATAGGGGGGAGGGGCCACTGGGGGGTTAGTGCAGGAATGCCGGGCAAGGAGCCCACCCCTTGGTCTAAGGGGACAAGGCAACGACGCGGTCCTTGAGGCCCACAGGGAGGTTCTGTGTGTGCTGGCCGCTTGGGGAGGACAGCTGCCTTAGTCAGGGTGGTGGGGGGCGGGGGCGGGCGGGCAGGGGGGCACAGCTGGCTCAGGGCAACCTGCCAGGAAGGCAGCTGGTGGCACTGAGACCTCATCCTCATTCCCTTCAGGTCTCTTGCCCAGGCTCTCATTTGTCCAAATCCGATGGACCCAGAGAACCCTGGAACCCTTTTGAAGTAGCCTCTGTGGCTCAGTTTCCCAGGGCAGAGAGAGCAGGATGGAAAACAGACATTTATAGGGCAAATGAAGGGTGCTGAGAACGTTTTTATAGCAGAGTAAGAGTATTTATTCAGAGAGGCTTACAGCATTATAGAAGAATTCTGCTCTAAGGGGCTTTTGGCTTAAAGGGGAAATGATGATAAAAGCCTGTATTTCACTTAACTCTTGTGTGAACTAGGAGCCACCAAGAAGGCTGTACTTTTGATTTGTTTGAAGCTGACTTCTTGTGTTTATTTCTGCTCAATCTGTATACATTGCATCTTGAAGGCCTTGAATATTCACATTTGCCAAACATCCAACAGCTTTGTCTTTGCACTCCAGTGCCTTGACCTGTCAGAGAAGGCAATGGCACCCCACTCCAGTACTCTTGCCTGGAAAATCCCATGGACGGAGGAGCATGGAAGGCTGCGGTCCATGGGGTCGCTGAGGGTCAGACACGACTGAGTGACTTCACTTTCACGCATTGGAGAAGGAAATGGCAACCCACTCCAGTGTTCTTGCCTGGAGAATCTCAGGGACAGGGGAGCCTGGTGGGCTGCCATCTATGGGGTTGCACAGAGTCGGACACGACTGAAGTGACTTAGCAGCAACTTAGCAGTAGCAGCCTTGAACTGTACTCTCATTTCCAAGCTCTGAAATGAAGTGACATGGGGTACCTCAGCTTCCCCAGTTTGTGTAAGGGTAAAGCTGGAGGTCTTTGGAGACTGATGGCTCTTCTGGCAGAGTCAGGAAAGAGTGCCATGTGTACAGACTGTAAGGCCACCACTCAGCTGAGTGGTGTGTTATCTGACTGTGTGTGGTCAGTCTCTCAGTCATGTCTGACTCTTTGCCACTCAATGGACTACGGCCTGCCAGGCTCCTCTGTCCATAGGATTTCTTAGGCAAGAATACTGGAGTGGGTTGCCGCGCTCTCCTCCAGGGGATTTTCCCAATCAGGGATCAAACCCGTGTCTCTTATGCCTCCTGTACTGGCAGGTGGATTCTTCACCATTGTGCCACCTGGAAAGTCTGTAATAAATAGAATTCTCCCGGGAAGAATACTGGAGTCGGTAGCCATTCCCTATTCCAGGGGATCTTCCTGACCCTGGGATTGAACTCGGGTTTCTTGTGCCTCCTGCATTGCAGGCAGGTTCTTTACCATCTGAGCCTCCAAACCAAATGGGCAAGGGAATTTTTAAAAATTATCTAATAACTGTGATAGTAAGCCCTTTCCAGTTGATTGCCAGGTGTCAGTGCAATCTGTTTAAAGGAAACCACTGTGAGATGAAGTATTTCCTGCCATATCATAGACAAAGGAGTCACAGCCTTCAGCTGTTTTGGCCCTCCAAATGTGACTTTCTGAGCCCCGAGGGCGCCCAGGAAGAACAGTGCGTGCCATCTGGCAGCCTTGGAGCTGCCACCACTGCCTATGGTGAACGAGGAACTAAGGAGGTGAATAATCAAATCACAGGGCAGTGGCCCCAGATAGCTGAGATGCATAAGAAAGGGGTGATTTCAGGGAGCCCAGACTCTTGCGTCTTCCCACACACAGAAAAGTGCAATTCCTTAATGAGATATCTCATCTTCCCTCAGTTCAGTTCGGTTCAGTGACTCAGTCATGTTTGACTCTTTGCGACCCCATGGACTACAGCACGTGTTCCCTAATTAGCAATAATCTTTTGATTTTTCAGACTGCCTGCCCCCTGTTGCAAGTTTCTATATTACCTGACTTCACACCCTCCCCTCCCCTCCCTGTCTCCTCAGAGCAGTTCTCTCAGGGTCACTTGAGACACTGTCTCCTGGGCTTGAAGCCCTAAAAATTCCCACCAAACGAAACATAACTCTCAGCATGTTTAGTTTTTAACTAAAACTTGTGTCCTGTGATTTGATTATTCACATCCTTATTTCCTTGCTCACCATAGGGAGTGCTGGCAGCTCCATGGCTGACAGATAGCAGGTATTGTTGTTCCTGGGCGTCCTCAGGGCTCAGAAATTCACATTTGGAGGGCAAAAAATAGATGCAAACTTATATTTTATAAGTTGACACCACTTCTGAGAATCTTCCTTAAATCTAGTTCCATTTGCTTTATCGGGTCAAAGGACATTCGTGAATTCAGCAAGTATAGAAGCAGTGTCTCCACAATGCCAGGCACTGTGGGTGGGGGAATGCACAGGTGTGAGCCACAGACTCACTGGGCCAAAGGGGTCAGACAGCTGAGCATATGTGTGCCTGTGGCAGCCCACTTCCCAGCATATGGTGGCGAGAAGGGCCAGCCTGTCTGACTGTGATGATGGCCAGGTAGGGGATGGGTGCAGCCTGAGGACAGCTCTGCAGTGCTGGTGGGAAGGGTCTTCCAGTGGGTGACACTGAGCTGAATTCTGCAAGTCCAAAAGTGGGTCAGAGCATTCTAACCAGAGGGAACAGTGTATGTGGAAGCTCTGGGATAGGAAATTTGTGGTCAAGCAACAAAGCGAAGTCCAGTGTGTATGGAGAGAAGTAAGTGCATGAAGGAACAGGGGCTGGAACGAGGCTGGAGAGCCGGTTGGTGGGGGTGGTAACCCCCAACACCATGTTCGCCCTGTTCAGGAATTTGTATTTTGTTCCACATGTAGTGGGAACATACTGAGAAAATGTAACTGGGGGCATGGCCTGATTGAGTTCATCCTCGAGACACATCTATTGGCTATGACGTGAAGGGTGCAGGGGTGGGCCCAGGGAACTGGGAGGTCAGCCGGGAGGATATTGTGGATGACCTGGGGGCCGTGGAAGTGGAGAAAATGCTTAGATTTGAAAGATATTTTGGAAAGTAAGATACAGAGGAATTATTGATGGATTGGTTGTGGGAATTAAAAGAATTAATTAGGATGTGTGTTAGGATTTTGTGTTGGCTGAATTTGTCAGTGTTTATGTAAACTTGGCATGGTTGGCAAATACGAAACCATGTATGATGGTGATTCAAGCTTCCAGGTCTTATTTTCATCTGCTGTTTTTAAATCAACTGGAAAGTTATTTAATTTATTTAATCTAAATAATCTAAAGTAATTTAATCTAAACTAAAACAACAAACAAAAGCCATTCACCAACTTCTACCACACACACTTCTTGCAACTACATATGTGTTCTCTATGTATTTGAGCTTGTTTGTGTGTGTGTGTGTTTTAAGATTTCACATGTGAAATCATTGTTTGTCTTTTTATGTCTGACTTATTGATTTATTTCTCTTAGCATAATGCCCTTGACATCCTCCCATGATCACAGATGGGAAGATTTCATTCTTTTTCATAGTTAGATAATATTCCATTCTGTGTATACATACTACAGTTTCATTATCCATACATTCATCCTTCAGTGAACACTTAGGTTGCTTCCTATCTTGGCTGTTATACATGGTGCTGCAGTAAACATGGGGGATGCATATATCCTTTCGTTCTCTTTGGATAAATACACAGGAGTGGAATTGCTGGATCATATGGCAGTTCTATTTTTAGCTTACTGAGGAGCCTCTGGTACTGTTCTGAATGGTTGTAACCATCTCACATTCCCACTAACAGTGTACAAGGGCTCCTGTTTCGCCATACCCTCACCAACAAAGTTTTTTTTCATGTGTTTACTTAGTCTCTGAGTAATGGACGTTCAGGGTGCTTTTCACCATGCTTTTGTTTATTTTGTGTTTTCACCTTTGGACTGTGCTGGGTCTTCACTGCTGCACGGGCTCTCCTCTAGTTGCGGCAAGCGGGGGCTTCTCTCTAGTCGTGGTGCCCAGGCTTCTCACTGCAGCGGCTTCTCCTGTGCAGCCTGGGCTCTGGGCTGTGAGGGCGTCATTGTGGCACGTGGGCTCAGTAGTTGCAGCTCCTGGTCTCTAGAGCACAGCCTTAATTGCTGTGGTGTGCAGGCTTAGTTGAGCCGTGGCTTGTGGGATCTTCCTGGATCAGGGATTGAACCTGTCTGTGTCTCCTGGATTGGCAGGTAGATTCTTTACCACTGAGCCACCAGGGAAGCCTCCAGCCAACAGATTTGATTTGTGTTCTTTCTGGTGGTGGCTGTTCTGACAGGTGTGAGTGATATCGCATGTGGTTTTGATTTTCATTTCTCAATGGTGGGTAAAGTTGAGCATCGTTTCATGTAACTATTGGCCATCTGTTTGTTTCTTTTGGAAAGACATCTTTCAGACCTCCTGCTCAGTTTTAATGGAGCATTTTTGTCTTTAATAGGTCCACTGTTTTGGTGAGGAAATTGGAGCAGAAATCTAGGAGCATCTCCTCATCATTATCCACTGCCCCTTCCTGGCCCTTTCCACCACCATCAGCAACCCAGAGCATCTGACTTGAGTAGGCCTGAGCTTCAGTCTAGATAGAATACTTATCTGTTTTGAATGTTTGAATGTTATCTTTTCTACATGTGTTCTGGAAAGTTCCATAACCACCTGTTGAATCTCTTACCTTATCTCTGAATATTCAGGGGATAAACTCACCCCTCCTGGCAGGTGCTGAGCAAGGCCACACTCTATAAAGGAAAAAACCAAGGGTTCCCCCAGCCAGATCTTCGGTTGAGCAGGAAATTTCCCCTGTATCTCAAAAAAGGCTCACCAGAAGTGATTGATTTATTTTTCTTTTTCTTTGTCCTTTTGCAAAGAAATAAAATTAAAATAGCATAGTGGCTCCCTGGTGGCTCAGACAGTAAAGAATCTGTCTGCAGTGCAAGAGACCCAGTGTCGATCCCTGGATCAGGAGGATCCCCTGGAGAAAGGATAGGCTACCCACTCCAGTATTCTTGCCTGGAGAATCCCATGGACAGAGGAACCTGGTGGGCTACAGTTTGTGGGGTCGCAGAGTCAGACGCTTTGATTGAGTGATAGACACACACACAGAAGGATGCAGTTTGCCATGGACCTTGAGACTTCTTGTGTTGTCCCAGTTTGCAGATGTTTAGGGAAGCCTTATTAGCTGAAAGCCCCATATCATTTTTCCCTTGTGCTACATCCTTGCCCACTAACAACAATTTTAGCAAAGACTCAGATTTGCCAAGTGCCTTTCTAAGTACTTTGCATATGTTGATTTGTCTTAGATGGCCAAAAACTCTTACGATTTATTATTTTAATTGCTGCTGTTAGATAGTTTTTCTGACTGCTATTATTATTTCCTTTTAAATATGAAAAATGAGGCACAGAGAGATTTTGTGATTCAACAAAGAGTCTCAGCCCATGGTAAGGAGGCTGGGATTCCATCTTAGGTCGTCTGGCTCCGGGGCCTATTCATTTATGTACAGGTTTTAAGGCACATGCAATTTTCTGTATTTTGAAGTACTTGATATTTCAGGAAGTGGTTCCATGTTCCGCATAAGTAATACGTAATTTAAATTTTAACATGGCTACAATCTGTAAAACGGTACTGAAAACAAGCAGACAGTATGATTGAAAAAAGTATTGCTTCTACAGAAATGCCAGCTGCCATGCCAGTTCCCACAAAAACTGCTTGCTGATGAAGGAGTCATGTAAAGTGAGACTTGGTAGGTTTGACACATCATAGGAATTTTGTCTCTTCCTTTCAAGTTATCCCATCATTATGTGTCCATTCATTGGGAAATTCTTGCTCTTCACTTCCAGTGCTCGATGAAGAGAGATTCAATGATTTAGAGAAATGCATATGGTCAGTGAGCAATCATGACATTTCCTTTGACCATTTTCACCTGTGTGCTGCGTTGACAACAGACCACGTGAGTGATGCTTCCGCCATGTTTGTTCTGAGCAACGGCTATTATTTATCTGACATTGCAGAGCTGCCTGGGTGGTCCTCATCAGAATTACAGAATCAGTACTTTTAACAGATATTTAATCTGAGTTTTAAAAGTAAGAAGAATAACTTCCCAGTTTTTATCTGTTCCTTAATGGTGTATGTCTCTGCAAAGCTTAAAAATGACTGAACACTTTGACCTGAAGTTTTTTGGGTTGATTTTTCTTTATTCTTAGATGTTATGTTTGCCCATGTTCCTTCTTCTCAGCACCCATGTCCACCTTTTTGGACACTGTCTCTTCTCTTAGTGCCGCTGCAACTTTGTGTGGACAGTGTCTCATACATGTGAGAATTTGATCACTGTGAATTAGGTTAGACAAGGAAAAGATGCTTTTCACTGATGTAGCAATCACAGTGTGATGTTTTGGTAGTAAATCAGTAAGGTGGAAGTTTTAAGGAGACCTCATTTGGGGCTCTGGGGTTTGAGTAGGGAAAGATTTCTTAATTTTCCTTTTCCATTCTATTCTGAACATGGCCCATTAAAGCTTTGGTTGCCTCTCAAAGTGATAATTAGGCAATAGTTTTCCTTCCTTCCAAGACTGAACAAGTTAAAGATACTCTAAATTCTGTTGTCAGGTGAAGCCTTGTAGTCTGACAGTTTTTAAGCCACATGCAGTTTTCTTTAGTTACAATAGTTGATGTCATAGGGAGTAGTTCCAAGTTCTGCCTGAATGACGTATCTGGATCCGAAACCTAACTTAGGTAAATAAATAGGATAATTCTGATCCTGCTGAGCCTCTGATGGCTTTCTCTTGCAAACAGCCAAAGGCACAGCTCCTTGGTCCGGCTTCTGAGGTCTTCCAGGACCCAGCCCCAAGTGCTGCGCATCCAGTTGGTGGATTTTACTGGACGCGCTCATGGTTTATCTGTAAACTGGAGTGTTGCACCACAGATGCACCGTACCAGCCATCTAGACCCTGTTCCTCTTGGATGGCTCTTCTCATGGGAAATCTCTTCAGAATCCTCTGTGACCTGCTTAGCTGGAGGGAGTCTTCTCTCCAAGCACCTGGTCTGTATTTCCTGTCCGACAGCAGTCGTGGTTGGCTTGCTGCTGAAGTTCCTTAAGAGCTTGTCTTCTTACTGGAATAATTCCTTGCAGACAGATTTTCTGCCCTTGTGGTTTGTAACTAACTGGATTGAAATGTTTGTTACATGAATATAGACACCCAGAGTGAGCACATTCTTTGGGTTCTAAGGATTTTATGTATCTTGCCTCTTTTAACCTTTGCAACAATTGGATGGATGCCTTACTTATACTCCCGTTTGACAAGCAAGGGAGGTAGGGCAGAGAGAACCTGTACTGCCGAGGAAGGGGTGGGACTGGGGTGCAGTCTCAGATGGATGACCCCAGAGCCTGCAGCTTCATTGCTGTGTTCTGAACAGACTGGTGGACAGATGCGTGAATGAGGGACTGAGTGAGAAGCATGTTACGGCCTTTGGGCTGTGACGCAGTAGCTTCTAAAAGCAATGAAATTAGTTCAGTGTGGTAATTTTCCAACAGGATTTCATTACGGGACTTTCTTTTTTGTGTGGCAACGGCTCCATTTACATCTAAAGAAAACTGAAATGTGGGTGAAATTCCTGTGACCTAACTCAC
The DNA here is from genome assembly GCF_023091745.1 of Budorcas taxicolor. Taxonomy (NCBI): domain Eukaryota; kingdom Metazoa; phylum Chordata; class Mammalia; order Artiodactyla; family Bovidae; genus Budorcas; species Budorcas taxicolor. The sequence goes on along the minus strand of NC_068917.1, from coordinate 3,859,981 downwards.
ACCCCAAAACTGGAGTAGTGGTGATAACCCGCACATGGATAACAAGCCCCCTTTCTCTGTGTCCATCTCTTCTCCTCTTCTCTTTCCACCTTGTCACCAGGCGTCTCAGTGCAGCATTTACACAGTCCTCCGTTCTGTGTAGATGGTTCAGGGCAGACTGTCTTTAGGTGGCAGCGAGCACAGGGATTGGGAGAACTTGGTGAGGTTGGCATCTTGCTCCAAGTGCCTGTCTGCTCTCTCAGTGGCTATTAATGGCTGGCTGGGAAGCGGATCCAGCTACTCTAACCCCACGTGACTCCTGCAAAGGTCATGCTGCTGCGTGAGTCTCCTTTGCAATAGGGACCCACTTGGATGGCATTGAATGTGTATGTTGACCGTTGTGTGTGTAGCGTGTGTTCACATGGAGTGTTTCCTAAAGCATCAGTGGTGAATGGCATGGCAGCCTCCCTGAACAAGGAGATGACCCTGATCTTGTGTAGCAGACCTCAGGTGGGCGTGAGGAGGTTGGGTGGTGCGGCCACAGGAACAGAAGAGCTGTCGCCATAGGTGTCTGCTGTGGCTCTGCTCTCACATGGGGCTCTAGAAGGAAAGGCTGAGTAGCTCGAGGGCCTGCCTCCATGTGAGGCTCATTTCTGGCACAGGGTGGAGTCCAACCTTGTCACCAGCTATCTGGCCACTCGGAGACAGCTGTTGGGACGGGGGTGTCAGCCCCAGCAAGTGTGGGAGGGGCTGCCCATCTTTCTGCTGCCTGTGGAACTGGGCTTCCCGTCACCTGCGGGGGTGGGGACAATGCGATTTGCTGAAGCACCATCGTGATGTGATGCTGTGTGCTCATAAATGAAGGAGGGTGGGAGCCTGTGGCCTTTTATCTCTCTTCCTTGTCTCCCTGGGCTGGCTCATTAGTTGTCACACAGTGAACACCAGCTGAATGGAATGGTGTGGCCCAGCTTTTGGCCACAGAGTTGTTAAATTGATTAAAAATGAAGACCTGTAAGTTGATCATTCATCAGGTACATGGACAGTCGAGGCATCGGTCACGTGCTGTGTGTTTTCCTAGGCTTGTGCCGTGTGTTGTATAGCTTTGTTCTGACGGCAAAGGCAGTACGTCTCTCCATGGTGGAAATAAGGGCATGCAGGCTTCTGTAAGAGGCTAAGAGCCCCAAGAAACAATGCATTCTAGTGACCAAACCAGAACAATTATATCTTAAAAATTGTGATAGTTCTTGTATTTATTTTATTTGGGCAAGATATTGTTGTTGTTCAGTCGCCTAGTCACGTCTGACTCTTTGAGACCCACCCTGTGCACTGCAAATTGCCACTTTTACGTGGTAATAATAACAGAACAAATGCTAACATTTCAAAGCAAGATATTCAAATGCTATTTGGCGAAAAGCAATTTTTTCTGTTCAGCAACTTCACTGCTCAGGTTGAGATGCTGAACTGTAGCCCAGGCACTCACCTACATTCTGTTGATTTTTACAGCCTCAGTCAAAGCCCGATTATTTTAATTGAAGTACGTTTGGCATAAAACCTTGTGTAAGTTTCCGGGGCACAGCATGTTGACTTGGTATGTTCATTTTGCAGTATGAGGGCCACCTGTGTTGCGTCTGAGTCCTAATCCTTTTCTTTTTTCGTGGTGGGACAGTTCAGATCTAGTCCCAGCATGTTTGGGCTCCCCAGCTGGCTCAGGGGTAAAGAACCTTCCTGCCAGTGCAGGTTTGATCCTGAGTCAGAAAGATCCCCTGGAGGAGGACGTGGCAACCCACTCCAACATCCTTGCCTAGGAAATCTCATGGACAGAGAAGCCTGGTGGGCCACAGTCCGTGGGGTGCAAAGAGTCAGATATGACTAACTGAGCACACACATCCTCAGCACATTGGTGTTCATAATTCAGCTTTGTTGTCTGTAGTCACTGTGCTGGGCATTAGCTCTTCAGGTCTTACTTATCTCCTAGTTTAAAAAGTCCAAAACCTTGTGCTAAGGTATTTGCCTTATTTGCTTTTACTGCAGTCTGTAAGGTGGCAAGAGAGATACTTGGATCCTACGTTGTAGATAAGGAACCAGCATTTAGAGGTGGAATTAGAATTAGATCTTCTGATTCAAACTTGGCTGTATTTTCCAGCCTAACAATTTTTTTCAACTGTATTATTTGAAGTGGCTTTATTTTTTAGCCCTGAGTTTCACAACTTAGTAGCTGTTTATTAAAACTCATTCCCTACTGTCAAATAACTTTGGAGAAATCTGTGTACATAGCCCCTTCTTGAAGACATAACCTTTCCAATGAGAAACCTTGAGGAAGCCTATTCATAAACCACCCCACCCCACCCCAGCCTTTTCTTTTGAAAGAAATCTGCCAGCATTTCAGGGATCATAGTTTCACAGGCAGTGGATTTGTAGCAATAGTGGGTGAATCCAACAGAATTTACTGCAATACAAGCTTTTGGGGAACAGGATTTTAAAATCTATATTTTAAAATATCTGAGGAAAAATGAATGACATGGATATCCAGAGGGCTTAAAGCAGAACTGAGTCAGTACCTGGGGAGAAGTTTCCTTGAGTGTTGTGAAAGTGACCTTCCAGTGATCTTCAGTACAGTTCAGTTCAGTCGCTCAATTGTGTCCGACTCTGTGACCCCATGAATTGCAGCACACCAGGCCCCCCTGTCCATCACCAACTCCTGGAGTTCACTCAGACTCACGTCCATCGAGTCGGTGATGCCATCCAGCCATCTCATCCTCTGTCGTTCCCTTCTCCTCCTGCCTCCAATCCCTCCCAGCATCAGGGTCTTTTCCAATGAGTCAACTCTTCACATGAGGTGGCCAAAGTATTGGAGTTTCAGCTTTAGCATCAGTCCTTCCAAGTGATCTTAGGACTTGAGAAAGTCAGACTTGCCCCTTTCAGGCTGGTGCTCAAAAGCCAGGAGCCATATTTATAGTGAAATCACACTTCTGGTGCCAGGGTGGAGCCTGTGTGTTCTTGTCTGAACCGAATTTGCAGATCTTTTAGACACCCCCTCACCTCTACGCTTATAGAGAACTGGCCCAGCTGCAGGGTCTCAGAACTTTGTATAGGAACTTTGTGGTGGGCTTTTGGGTTTTTCCCTTTTCTTAGTAAATCAGGGACACTCTTGGTTAGTACTGTTTCCATCAAGCATTTTAGATCAGGGATAGTTTCAGTGTCTGGGTTCACGATAGTGACTCTGAAGCAAAGGATAAAACTTCAGATGAAACAGAAAGAATATTAAATTTTTCCATTTTATTTTAAATGTAGATTGAAAAGTTTGGATTCCCTTCCAATCTTACCCTTTCACCTCAAGAGATGGTCCAGCTTTATGATACCTACCATGTTTGAATTCTGGAAAAGTTGTCTCAGAGCTCAGGTAAACAGTAATTTAGCAATTGTTTTTGAATTGATTTTAGTGGATGGTAACTGCCATTCACAGAGATGAGCTATCACCCTTCCTAATCGTCTGCATCTGATCTTTGAAAATCACCAGTGGATTCTTTACAAAATAAGATTGCTCCTCCTCTAACAGCCTTCCTGCTCACAGTCTGTGTTTTCCCGCAACTGGGGTGGAAAGCCCCTCAACTCCTGAGCTTGCTTCCTCTTCTGCTTTCTGGGATGGGACCACCCTTCCATCTCCCGCACTGTGTGCCGGGTCCTGGGTTTCTATTCTTGCCTTTCTCTCCTCTCATGCCCCTTTCTTCTCTCTGCCCATCTGTGTTCAGCTCCCTGTTGGCTTTGCTGCACATTCTTTTGTAAGGGTTCACCATCCCATTAGGTTTACACACCAGGAACAATGGGGAGATAGTTTGCCCCCTGTTTGCAAGACACTTGCAATTCTGTTCATGAGACATATTGTCGAGAAGCACTTGGATTTTCTTGCATGCTTTTACTGAATTTTGTGGCATTCCTTTTCAAGGAGTTGTGTCCAGAGGAATAAAATAAATTCATTTTATTTTGAGAATAAAGTAGTCATTAGGAAGATGGATGCTAGAAAGTGTGAAGAGAGCTTAAAGGCAGAACTGACGAGCTGGGTGAAGAATGGCCACACCAACAAGGTAATTTTCACACATGTTTTGGATGAAGCATCTCTGTATTCTTGTTTCCTTGAGTTATACTGTGCAGTCATGACTATGTCTTGACTTTTTAATCTTCAGCCTCCATTCTAGGATTTTCAGTTGAGCGTGAAGTCCAGTGGTTCCGAGATAGACCAGAGAGAAAGGACCTTGGTCCTCGACTTCTCCCCTGCCCCACCCGCCATGTGTGCTCTGAGTTCTGACGGATGCAGGCAGAGGGAGCCCTTCCATGGACCAGGTTGTGATGCCCAGACAGTGTGGGGCTGGAGTTACAGTGATTGATGATAGCTGAGGAGAGCTTTTGACTTCTTTATCTCTTTTTCAGAAAGCTTTTTTTTTCTTTTATGACTTTTGTTTTAATTTGCAGAAATTATTTTTGTGTTGAAACCTTAACCCGGGGTTATATGAGTTATGCATATTTATTTTAAGTAACTTGATGATCTTTTTTATTTTGATGTCTGCTTTCTTGTCATATATTGATGTTTCTGATTTTGGGGTGTGACACATATTAGAATTCTCAGGTGAGCTTTTCCCATTATCTTTTAACTTAGATTATCTCCTCCTGCTCAGAAACATAGTTTTATTTTATTCCATTTATTTTGCCAAGAAAAACCTTTAAAATATATTTATAAGAGATTTTTACATGATAGAGAAACTGATTCACCCCATCTGCTGCCACAGTGAAACTAGCGTTATTTACCAAATAATCCTCTTCCTAACTGATTTGTGTTGCTTTAAAAAGTTGCATGTTAAATTGCACCTGTGTGCGTGGTTATTACTTTTTATCTTTTTGTTCTCTAGTGTACTTCTTTAGTTCTTCTGCAATGTTTTATCTTATACTTTCATCTTGATTATTTTTGTTACATACTCTATTAAAGAACCAGAGGCATATAGATTAGATAGCGATGAATATGTTTTATCAAGAAGTAGGCACTCCTGTCTTCATTATGCAGAACTGAAAATAATTTTATTTTCCCTGCTGCAGGCAAGAATGGTCCTGGAGAGTGTTCATCCTCCTTCAGTCCTCGGTCCTTTGGTTGTTCAGAAAACATGGCAATTATGTTTCTACTTCTTGTTGCAAAGCTAAGGGAAATGGAGAAGTTACCTGCATGGTTTTTTCTGTGAGTCACTTAGTTTGTTTTTTATTAGATGCATTCCTTTAAGGATAAGAGTTATACAAACTTGACTGTTTTAGTGTTCAATAGGATTTTTGGTTCCCTTTTGTTATCAGAGTACATATTTAAAATGACACCTTTCCAGTCCAACTTTAAATGTTCTCACCACAAAAGGGAAAAAAGATAACTTGGGAGGTAATGGTTTTATTAACTAACCTTATTATGGTCATCATTTTGCTATATATACCTGTATCAAATTATCGTGTTTTTTTCACCTTAAATGTGTACAGTGTTATATGTCAATTTTTTCTTGATAAAACTGAAAACAAAAAGCACAGAAAAAAGCAAAGGAAGCGCTACAATTCACAGAAGATTGACCATCAAGAAATCTAACTTACTTCACTAATCTTAATATTCTCTGGTGAAACAAGTCAGAGAAAGACATATACTCTATGATCTCACTTATGTGTGAAATCTAAATAGTCGTACAAACTAGTGTACATGGGGAACAGAAATGGTCACACAGACATAGGAAACAAGCTTATGGTTACCAAAGGGAAGAGGGAAGGTGGGGAGGGGCAAACTGGGAGCTTGGGATTAATAAACTGTTAATACTGTATATCAGGTAGCCAGCAAGGACCTGCTCTACAGCACAGGGGATTTTAGTCACGGTCTTGTAATAACCCATAATGGAGTAGAGTCTTCAAAAACACTGAATTACTGTCTTGTACAACTGAAACTAACATGATATTATAAATCAACTATACTTCAGTAAAAAATACAGTCAGGACTTAGATATATTTAGCTAATACTAAGGGTCTTTGGGGGCTTTCCAGGTGGCACTAGTGGTAAAGAACCCGCCTGCCAATGCAGGAGACGTAAGAGACATGGGTTCCATCCCTGGGTTGGGAGGGTCCCCTGGAGGAGGGCATGACAACCCACTCCAGGTTCTTGCCTGGAGAATCCCGCGGACAGAGGAGCCTGGCGGGCTACAGTCCATGAGGTTGCACAGAGTTGGACGTGACTGAAGTGACTTAGAACACACACAAGGGTCTTTGATTCTGTTACAAGAGAGACATAAAAGCCACTGGAATTAAATATAAGAGCAACTATGATAACAATAAAAATAAATTTTAAAATAGCAGAAAAATCTTTTGTTAATTTTTTACCCCTCTCTTAAGAGTATACAGGGGAGCACCTCTCTTCTGTAGACAGAGAAAACGCACTGGGGTCGGCCCCTTGCCTGTGGGGTGCCCAACCCCTCCTACAGGAACATTTTCCAGGGGACTCTGCTTGCTGCTGCCCCAGGAGGGGGACTTCTGATCTCCCAAAATGTGGTTAGTGATGGGGCTGTGACCCAGAGCACCCCGTGTTCAGAATGAAGCTCGTAGCAAGGGATATTCAATCTCGACAGCCGTATGTCAGTGGTAGCAGTGGCTGCCTGGATGGCTGAATTGTTTTTATCACATCACTTTCAAGGCACGCCTTCTTTTCCTCTCTTTACAAGTTTGATTTAGGGGCTGTGGAGAGAAGGGCTGAAAGTGTGGAAAAGTTTCTACAGCGAAAGCAGGAGCACAGAAGGCCCCCCAGGGCAGATAGAGAGACCCGCGACGTGGCAAACGAACTGCACAAAGTGGCAAAAATCCATGGAGAAATACAAGGCAGTGTGAGTGTGCAGCTCAGTACATTGTGCTGGGAAGGCCGGGATAGTCGCACGTCCCAGCAGGGAGGCCGCTGGCTGCACGGACCAGTTAGTTGTCACTGGGACTTGTTTGCTGGCCAGTTCTGTGCTTGGAGAACTGTGTGTGCGGTGGGCCCCTCTGCCTCGGGGCCCTCATTCTGGGGCCCTAGTTCTTGGGGTCTAATTCTGACTCCTCTGGGTCTGAAATGCATCCCCCCCCCCGCCCCCATCCTCACGTCCTCAGTGACGTCCTGGTCTCGAAGTGTCCGCATCTTCCTTGGATGGTCACAAAGTTCTTCTTGGAACCTGACCTTGGGGCTCCCTCGTATGCTGCAGCTGACATTCAGGCTGATAACCTCACCCTCACTCGCTCTCCCTTCTGGGCTGTTGCGCACGGACCAGCGTGTGTGGGCTTTGCCCTCGCCTCTTCAGGTGCGCTTCCTGCTACTCTCACCCGACAGTACCCCTCACGCGCCTCTCCCTAGGGCTGTGTCCCCCTGTACTGTCCCGTAATCTTGGGCCCTCCATCCCATGCCCCCAGAGCTTCTGTGCAGCAGCTCGCCTGAGGCATGCCTGCCCCTCTTCCCCCCACCCCTGATTGGACTTGTCCCTTTCTCCCGGGCTCATGCCGCACTGCAGTACTTGGTGGGTCAGTTGTGATGTATTGGCCTCTTTCTCCTAAATTGTCGCTCCCTCACAGCAGGGACCATGCATTTTCCTCTTTTTATCTCCAGCTGTTATTTTATGTGGTGTCCTGCTACTCACAGCTTAAAAATCAATTACATTCTCACAAATGTCGGTAGAAAGGAAAGGTGCTTTTAATCAGGATGCCAGCCATCTGAGATACTCAGCGGGCTGAGTATCTGCTGGAAACACCTCTGAGATCCTGCTCGGCTGAATGGCACTGAAACATGTAAATTATCATATGTGAAACGAATCCCTAGTCCAGGTTCGATACATGTTACAGGGTGCTCAGGGCTGCTGCACTGGGATGACCCAGAGGGATGGGATGGGGAGGGAGGTGGGAGAGGGGTTCAGGATGGGGAACACATGTACACCCGTGATGGATTCAAGTCAATGTATGGCAAAACCAATACAATATTGTAAAGTAAAATAAATAAATATATAAATTTAAATTAAAAAAATAAAAACCATTGAGCACCTAAAAAATAAATAAATAAAATAAAATAAAGGGAAGGAGGGGAGTCATCTCAGTGAATCACTGAGATGAGGGGCGTCAGTCGCCATCCCCTCCAGGCTTGAGGATGCCTCAGAATCTTCCTCTGGATGTTCTCTTGTTCACGTAGTTTGGTCACACAGTTTACACGATTACTGAAGGGGAAGCTCGAGAAGAGGTCTGGTCACCTATTAATTACTGATTCTCATTTCTTCTTCTCTGATCTCTGTAGAGAACCGAACAGCCAGGCAACATATTGTGTGTCCAGACTTGAAAGGAATGCTTGGGCAGAGATGAGTAGAGCCTGGGGCTCCTGGTTAAAAGTCAGAGACAATGTCACTCTGCTAAGTGACAAGGAGAGGACCTCATGCCGAGGAGGGCTTCCTGCAGAGAGCTGCGCACACAGTCTCAGCGCCCTGCTGGCCGGGCCACAGCTGTTCATACCTGTTTTGCAGTGAACGGTAGTTACTTCCTTGAAAGTGGAAACAGCTTTTAGAGCTCCTTTGTTTCTCATGTTCTAGAGCAAGGTAGGATTTCCTGCTGACACTTCTGTGTGTCTTCCTTCCACCGGCTATGTATCCTTCCTTCCACCTTCCTTCCATCGTCTCCTTGGTTGTGACAGCAGCTGTTGGCCTTTTCAGGCTCTAGTTTTCTAATAGCTTTTCTTCAGGCCTCTAGGAGTTATGGTTTCAAGCTGGATTCAGTTCAGTTCATTTGCTGGATGGCATCACCGACACAATGGACATGGTTTGGGTGAACTCCGGGAGTTGGTGATGGACAGGGAGGCCTGGCATCCTGCGGTTCATGGGGTCGCAAAGAGTCAGACATGACTGAGCGACTGAACTGAACTGAAGTTAGCTTAATTATTATATGGTGTGCCTGATATTTTCATTTCATCATTTTAAAATGAGATTTAAATTAAAATGAGATGAGAGGTGATCATTATCACCCACAAGTGTTCTTGCTGCAAGAGACTCTGCTGACTGATGCAGACAGCTCTGGGGTGCTGTGGACATCCTGTTATCAAGAATTCTCATGTATTTTCAATCTAGACACAATATTCACTTAATGGAAATATCAGCTTTATGCATTTTTACTGATTTGATAAAGAAGCAAACTATTCATAACGACCCAAATTCTGAAAAAAAGAAGGAAAATTTGAAGAAGAAACCTGTCTAAAGCAATAAAGACTCAGAGGAGAAATTATGAACAGTGGAGTATTTCTAGTTGAATTGTGGTGTTAAGCCCTTAATCAATGAATGTTTCAGCAATTTTTATAATTCCAGCTTTCATTTATGACAATGTGGCTTCTTTCCCTCTTTATGACACATCCAGTTAATTGTACTGCACTTCTGGGGGACATTCAGGAGAGGATCATTGAATATTTTAATAAGTATACAATATTTTACAGTAATTTTCTTCATTGTAATCACTTTTTTTCTTCCTTTTCTTCAGAAGTGCAAATTATAAATTTGTTTTTTTTAGAAATGGCAAGTATACAAATTTGCTTAAAATGGAATTTGTGAATGTTGATACCCACTTATAAAGGATAGCCACTAAAATATCAAAACCTAGTCAGGCCAAGTTATCTAACATCTTAGACTCATTTTAGAATAACTTTCAAGAAATATGATTTTAGTTTTTCTGTGCCTTTATTGTCTTCAGTTCAGTTCAGGTCAGTGGCTCACTCGTGTCTACTCTTTGCGACTCCATGATTCGCAGCACACCAGGCCTCGCTGTGCATCACTCCTGGAGTATACCCAAACTCATGTCCATTGAGTTGGTGATGCCATCCAGCCATCTCATCCTCTGTTGTCCTCTTCTCCTCCTGCCTTCAATCTTTGCCAGCATCAGGTCTTTTCAAATGATTCAGCTCTTCTCATGAGGTGGCCAAAGTCCTGGAGTTTTAGCTTCAGCATCAGTCTTTCCAATGAACACCCAGGGCTGATCTCCTTTATGATGGACTGGTTGGATCTCCTTGCAGTCCAAGGGACTCTCAAGAGTCTTCTCCAACACCACAATTCAAAAGCATCAGTTCTTCAGCACTCAGCTTTCTTCACAGTCCAACTCTCACATCCATACATGACTACTGGAAAAACCATAGCCTTGACTAAACGGACCTTTGTTTGCAAAGTAATGTATCTGTTTTTTAACATGCTATCTAGGTTTGTCATAACTTTCCTTCTAAGGAGTAAGTGTCTTTTAATTTCATGGCTGCAATCACCATCTGCAGTGATTTTCGAGCCCCCAAAAATAAAGTCTGACACTGTTTCCACTGTTTCCCCATCTATTTCCCATGAAGTGATGGGACCAGATGCCATGGTCTTCGTTTTCTGAATGTTGAGCTTTAAGCCAACTTTTTCACTCTTCTCTTTTACTTTCATCAAGAGGCTTTTTAGCGCCTCTTCACTTTCTGCCATAAGGGTGGTGTCATCTGCATATCTGAGGTTATTGATATTTCTCCTGGCGATCTTGATTCTAGCTTGTGCTTCTTCCAGCCCAGCGTTTCTCATGATGTACTCTGCATATAAGTGAAATAAGCGGGGTGACAATATATAGTTTTGATGTACTCCTTTTCCTATTTGGAACCAGTCTGTCATTCCATGTCCAGTTCTAACTGTTGCTTCCCGATCTGCATATAAGTATCTCAAGAGGCAGGTCAGGTGGTCTGGTATTCCCATCTCTTGAAGAATTTTCCACAGTTTATTGTGATCCACACAGTCAAAGGCTTTGGCATAGTCAATAAACCAGAAATAGATGTTTTCCTGGAACTCTCTTGCTTTTTCCATGATCCAGTGGATGTCGGCCAATTGATCTCTGGTTCCTCTGCCATTTCTAAAACCAGCTTGAACATCTGGAAGTTCACGGTTCACATATTGCTGAAGCCTGCCTTGGAGAATTTTGAGCATTACTTTACTAGCATGTGAGATGAGTGCAATTATGCAGTAGTTTGAGCATTCTTTGGCATTGCCTTTCTTTGGGATTGGAATGAAAACTGACCTTTTGCAGTCCTGTGGCCACTGCTGAGTTTTCCAAATTTGCTGGCATACTGAGTGCAGCACTTTCACAGCATCATCTTTCAGGATTTGAAATAGCTCAACTGGAATTCCATCACCTCCACTAGCTTTTTTCATAGTGATGCTTTCTAAGGTCCACTTGACTTCACATTCCAGGATGTCTGACTCTAGGCGAGTGATCACACCATTGTGATTATCTGAGTCATGAAGATCTGTTTTGTACAGTTCTTCTATGTATTCTTGCCACCTCTTCTTAATATCTTCTGCTTCTGTTAGGTCTAGACTATTTCTGTCCTTTATCGAGCCCATCTTTGCATGAAATGTTCCCTTGGTATCTCTAATTTTCTTGAAGAGATCTCTAGTCTTTCCCATTCTGTTCTTTTCCTCTATTTCTTTGCATTGATCACTGAGGAAGGCTCTTTTATCTCTTCTTGCTATTCTTTGGAACTCTGCATTCAGATGCTTGTATCTTTCCTTTTCTCCTTTGCTTTTCACTTCTCTTCTTTTCACAGCTATTTGTAAGGCTTCCTCAGACAGCCATTTTGCTTTTTTGCATTTCTTTTCCATGGGGGTGGTCTTGATCCCTGTCTCCTGTACAGTGTCACTAACCTCATTCCATAGTTCATCAGGCACTCTGTCTATCAGATCTAGTCCCTTAAATCTATTTCTCACTTCCACTGTATAATCATGAGGAATTTGATTTAGGTCATACCTGAATGGTCTAGTGGTTTTCCCCACTTTCTTCAATTTAAGTCTGCATTTGGCAATAAGGAGTTCATGATCTAAGCCGCAGTCAGCTCCCGGTCTTGTTTTTGCTGACTGTATAGAGCTTCTTCATCTTTGGCTGCAAAGAATATAATCAATCTGGTTTCGGTGTTGGTGTCCATGTGTAGAGCCTTCTCTTGTGTTGTTGGAAGAGGGTGTTTGCTATGATTAGTGCGTTCTTTTGGCAAAACTCTATTAGCCTTTGCCCTGCTTCATTCCGCATTCCAAGGCCAAATGTGCCTGTTACGCCAGGTGTTTCTTGACTCCCTACTTTTGCATTCCAGTCCCCTATAATGAAAAGGACATCTTTTTTGGGTGTTAGTTCTAAATGGTCTTGTAGGTCTTCATAGAACCATTCAACTTCAGCTTCTTATTGTCTTAATGTAAAGTATACAGATGTGTAGAGTCATGCCTTTTTTTTTTTTCATTCTAATGTATAAAGCAACCTGGAAAATAAACTTCATTATAATAGTTGCATGTTTCCCACCTGCACTCAGGATTCTTTCCTAGTATTTGTCCTTATCTACTCTTGAGAGAAGTAATAACCAGAATGCAATATGTTAGTCTTTTCTGATACTGCCAGGTATATTTCTGAGATGAGGTGATCATGGAGGATAGGTTTGGGTCTGAAAAGGCTGCACGTGATCCCTCAGCCTGCATGCTGCCCGGGGCTGACTCAGGCCTCTCTAATGGCTGTACAGGCTGTCACCTGTGTCTCCTGGTGACTTACTGGTGGAAACAGACCCCAGCTCATCTCAAAGCTGATCTTGGCACCTCTAGAATATCTGCACAGTGTATGTTAGAATGAGAGTCTAGCAGATACAATCTTCTATACTTCAACTGTGAAGCATTTGAATTTGTATGCAGTTTTTAGGAAAATTGAATTTTTCTGTCAAATTTGATGTCAAAAACTGGAGATAGAAAATAAATAAAGCTTTAGTTAGCCTGAGGGATGGGATAGTTTAGAAGGTTTTGCTAATTCCTGTTAAATCCATATGAATACTTACACTTAAAATATATTTAAATGGCAAGCTGATAAATCTGGGTAATTAAAGCCTGATAAATGTGCTCTAATAAGACAAGTACATTTTAGGTTTGAGTTACGTGGCATTCTTTTCACCTGGCATTGACAGGCATAACCTCAAACTCAAAAAAACAAAAAGAAAGAAACTTAAAAAAAATACAAGCAATATATTTACTGATATTTCTGATATTTTATATTCAGTTTTTAAAATTCGAATTCCAGGGCAAGATTGGAGAGAGTGATTTTGTGGGAGGCTGAAATAAGTGAAATGAAGAAAAGCCTTGGGAAGCATTACGAAGTTCCTCCAGACAGCATTTACACTGAGCACTCAGTTGTGGACAGTCAGGTAGGAGGAAAGGATGGGACTACATTTGGGGTGTGTGTGTTAATTGTGTGGCTGGGGCTGCTCCAGGGACACAACCGTAGCCTAAGCAGCTTAAACAATAGGAATTTACTTTCTGAGAGTTCTGGAGCGTGGAAGTCAGGGATCAGGGTGTTGGTGTGGTCTGCTCCTTCCGAGTCCGTGAGGGCCTGTGTCCTTGGTTTGTAGATGGCATTTCTAGTCCACCACCTGCGGGTTCTGCCCCAAACACAACTGCTCCTTGTAAGAGGACTCTCTAGTGCTACACTCTCCTAATCTACTCGAGAGAAATAAAAACCAGAATGCAATGTTCGTCTTCTCTGATGCTTTCAGGTGTATTTCTGAGCACTGTTTTAATCATTGTTAAGTAACAGAGTGAAACCTTTAATTTGATATTTCTGACTCTTTGGTGTTTCAGACTTTAATGAAGATCTTATGTAGACTGTGGGAGACGAGAAGAGGCTAGAAGCTGTGTGGTCTGTTACGGCGGGGCAGCAGGTACCATCACAGGTTGATGGAGATTAGGCAGGGACAAATGGTGGAGACACTCTTCAGGCTGAAGCACATCAAGGTTGGTGAACTTTGAGGATAACTTTCCTAAAATCACTGTCTTCATCCCTTTGGACTGAATGTCCGCTGATAGCTTATAGGGAAATGTGCCCTGACATCACCTCTCTCTCCCCCAGGTCCTTCCACTTACCAGGATGCTCTGCCAACACTCAGCATTTTTATTTTGTTTTCTTAATACATTTTTACATAGTTCATATACAAAATATGTGCAATTTGGGATCCTGTCTGCTTTACCTTTGAGCTTCTCAGGCGGCTCAGCAGTAAAGAATCTGCCCGCCAATGCAACAGGCTTGGGTTTGATCCCTGGGTCGGGAAGATCCCCTGGAGAAGGAAATGGCAACGCACTCCAGTATTCTTGTGTGGGAAATCTCATGGATAGAGGAGCCTTGTGGGCTGCAAAGAGTCGGACACATCTGAGCAACTGAGCACGCAAATGTAATCAAGTAAATTATTAATGAACATTACATAATCAACATCTTTTAAGTGCATCATAACACACACACATATATATACTCTACTTAGGCATTTTCTTGACATTTTCTGGTTTATACATTTATATCAGCATTTCTCATTATTGAAATGACTGTTTCAGAGGGAAAAAGTATTATTAAGGCTATAGAATTATATTGCTATTTTTCCCTCCAGGATGGGTCTATTTGTTGTGACTGATGTTGAGTATTTTGGTTAAAAAGTAGAGCTGTGAGTGTAGTTCAGAGAGTTTCCTATTTGCCACCCACCACACCCCCCAGCTCCCCACATTACTCACATCTTACATCATTGTGGTGCCTTTGTTACAGCTTTCATTTTCCTACAGTGTGGTCAAAATTGCATAAAAGAATGACTCTAGAAAATGCTTAGTGTGGGTAGATTAAAATTATTAATATCTGAATAAAAGTTTTAAAAGAGCACACACACACAAAAGAGAGGCTTCGTGTTCAAGATGGCAGAGCAGAAGGATGTGCGCTTATTTCCTCCTGCGAGAGCACCAGAATTGCAGCCAGCTGTTGAACAGCCATCAGCGGGAGGACGCTGGAACCCACAAATGAAAAAGAGGGAAAATGTGTCCCAATAGTGTATGTATCAGAAGTGGGAGTTGTTGGAGGTAATGCCCAAAGGAAGGGTAAAATTACTGATCAGTTTTAGAATTTTACTACTATTGATTGTGTACATTTGTCAGAGCCCACTGAAAGAACAGAATTTGAGAGTGCAACTTCCAAACCCAAGAGGAAAAACAGCTGGCAGCAGAAACAGCTGAATCAATGAAAAGTAATCAGCAAAGCAGACAAAGTGGTTCAAAACACTGGACAAATAAAAGGCACAGTATTAACTGGTAGGTATATCATCAAATAGGACAATTATGTTAAATATATTGGATGTGTATAACTCTAATTAACAGGACAATATTTTGAACTTGGTTACCAAAATACCCAAGCAGGTATTGATTATACGGTACGCATTAAAACATAAGCGGAAAAGAATTGAAAGGGAAAAGTGCAATAATAACCAAAAGAAAGCTGATACAGTAATAACCAAAATAAGCTGATGCTTATATGAAATAAAATATACTTTAAGGTAAAATCATTACTTCAGGGATGGATGGTACCACCATTAGGAAGGTATAGTAATTTAGTGTTTTTACATGATATCACAAGGTCAAGATGTATAAAGAAGAAACCATAATGGGAACAGGAAAATACAGAGTTGATCAAGAAAACCCTACACAGGCAGACAGAGGCGGTGCAGGTCAGCTAGTGCTTCGAGGAAAATGTATCGCCACAGTGACGGGAAGAGAGAGACAAGAGAGGGCGTGAACAACCTTTGTTAAGTCCGGAGCAAGGTAGGCATATGGCAGAGTCCAACTGGTGGCTTCAGTTTCTTCTAAAAAATGTGAGTCAAAATAGTATTTTCAAATAGAGGTAGGAAAGCAAAAGCCTCAGGAAATATCCTTTTCCCTATATCTTATCTCTTCTGATGCCATCACATCTTACCTGGAATCATCTAAAAACCTCCTTCAGATTATTCAGCTTCCACTCACCCACTTCCTAAGAGTAGTTCAGAGCAGCCAAAGCAAGAGTGGAAACATGCATAAACTCGTCTACTCTGCTTCTCTTACAGTCTAAGCTCCTCAGAGTAGTGCTCTTCATGCTCGATGCGACCTGACCCCTGCCGTGCCTCGGATTTTATCTCCTACTCTTTGCTTGCCTCGGGAATCTTACTTCTTCATTTTTGCTTTGGCTGTGCGGGGTCTCTGTTGCTGCTCGGGCTTCTGCCCAGCTGCAGCATGCGGGCTTCTCCTGTTGTGAGCACGGGCTCTAGGCTGTGTGGGCGCAGTAGCTGTGGCACCCAGGCTTACTTGCTCCGCAGCATGTGGGATCTTCCTGGATCAGGGAGCAAACCTGTGTCTCCTGCATTCGCAGGTGGATTCATTACCAATGAGCCACCAGGCAAGCCCTAGAAATCTTTTTCTTTTTTAAATTTTTATTTTTACTTTCTTTTACTTTACAATACTGTATTGGTTTTGCCATACATTGACATGAATCCACCACGGGTGTACATGCGTTCCCAAACATGAACCCCCCTCCCACCTCCCTCCCCATAACATCTCTCTGGGTCATCACCGTGCACCAGCCCCAAGCATGCTGTATCCTGCGTCGGACATAGACCTAGAAATCTTTTAATGTAAAATCAATACTCCTTTTATAACCTATTGCTTTTATTTGTGCAAAAATTGAATGCTTACCGAGTGGCTTTGGTTTCATATCTTTTTGTAAACTAAAAGTGATAGATAATTGTAATATTAAGGAAAAACATTGAAAAGAAAGGAAATCCCTGTAAGACATAACTATTTCAAATGAAAACGTAAAGTTTGCAGTTTTGATTACATTGGCTACTCTCTGGACTTTTGTATAACAAAAGTGATTTCAGAGAGTCTAATTCAGTCAATATTCAATGCCTTCCTATACAGCTGTGTTTTCTATGTTAAATTTATTTTTCTATTTGTTTTTTGTTTTGTTTTATCCTCATTTCACAGATGGTAACAGCTACGTCAACTCTTGCTTTGGGAGTTAATATGCCATGCCATGTAAATCTGTTGTTTTTACGGAAGATTCTTTTTTTTTTTTTGGCGTGCCTTAAACTTCCGACAGGTACTGATGCCTTTTGTTATGTTTGTATACATGAGATTCTGCAACACCGATTCAGTGAGCCGAGATACACCATGCTTATTCTGAGACATTTGGGGACTATAAAATACTGAAAATAGATTCTAGATATATGACATCTGATGCATATGACTATTTTGAAACATGTTTTCCAGTCATTGATTAAATAGATTCATTTTCTTAAGAATATTCTTGTTTTGGTAAATATTATTGAACTGAACAAAAATGATATGAAGGGTCATAAATGTTCTCAGTTAAGACTAGTTTCAGGAAATATATGGAAATAAGACAGAAATTTCTCCTGCTTAAAAGCGATGACCTGTAACACAGATGTTACTGAAGAAGTAAACACATTTTAATAGTGATTTTGTGAAATCAGACAATACTTTGAAGTTTGCTAAAATTAATAATGCCAAGACAGGATGCTTTCAGGATTTTTGAAAGTCTAACATTCCATATAGTCTAGGTAAGTGTGATGTTGATGGAGACAGGATTCGATCTAGGTGGGGGTGACCGTTGATGGAGACAGGAATGAGGCTGCTGACGAGCTGTGTATGCTCTCTCTAGACGTCCGGCCCCGCAGCCAGACATGGGGAGGACCTCACAGGAAGCGTGTTCTTCGGCAACATCCCATTACCCAAGACAGAACGGCCTCTGAGATCAAATGTGCCTGAACTGAATGACCAGTTTCCTCTAAGCCTTTCCGTGGTCCTCAGACGCATGCCGTTAGGTGCCAAGGCAGATGACAAGGAAGATGCCAGTGCCAAGGTATTAACACACGTTTCAGAGGATCTGACTCAACTCAGTAAACAGAACCGTTCCCCTCTATTGTGTGATATTGCCTGAGCTCCCTAGGCTGCAGGGAATAAAATGACAGTGTGCCTCAAGTAAACCCACAGTGACGTTTGATTCTACTCCACAGAACCCTGGTGCTGCTGTTGCTGAGTTGCTTCGGTCGTGTCCGACTCTGTGCGATCCCACAGACGGCAGCCCACCAGGATCCCCCTGTCCCCGGGATTCTCCAGGCAAGAACATGGGAGTGCCACAGAACCCTTATTCCTCACAAAAGCAATCTTACAACCTCCATGCTTCCAAACATATGGAAAATTTAGCCCTCGACTTTACTGCTGTAATTACTCCTGGGATCTACATATATTAGACAAGAGACATTATTTTTTCTGTAAATATATATTGTCTGAAATATTTTAAAAGTCAAATTTCAAAGAAGTAGTTAATGGTTTAAAAATGTACATGATATTGAAATGTTTATAATTCTTGGTTCTATACTTTTATACCTTATTAGATACATGTAATACAAAAAGTATGTAATATTTGTAATAAATATAGTTTAATAATATATTTAATAAATGTAATTTTAATAATAATTTATTATAATAAGTATGGTACATTTTAATAAATTTAAGAGCAATATGGAATGCCTAATTTAAAGTGTAGAAATTCATCATACCTTATACATGGTATAAGGCCACCATGTATGGGCCACCATGTGGGCCACCATGTTTTATAATAATAGCGTCTAATGGTCCCATGGGCGTTGCATCTGAAGACAGTACGGAGTCCGCCCTGTGTCTGACTTCGTGTTTTGATCTGCATCTGTGTAGGCACTGTCAGTTCTCCAGCGTTCGCTGATGTCCTTCAAGCAACCAAATATCAAGTGCATGTTGAAATTTTATTTTATATATTCTTTACAATTCTTGGTCACAGAGGTAAGATTTATACTATTTTTACCAAATCTAAGTGTTAGTTTTTGCCTCTACTGTACCGAAATTTGCTTTGTTAATGATTTGTTTGTTGGATATTTCTGAGGTCTAGAGACAGAGGTTAGCTTGTTGGAACTGGTTTCCAGGGATTCCTGGATCAAGAGTGTGTTCCCATTGGATATTCTGGGCTTGTCTCCCATTTACACTACCACGAACCCTCCAAGTTTGTTTTAGTGAGCTTGCTGGTGAAAGGTTTATTTTACAAGCTGTGTGTTCCAACCGACATCAAAGGTGACCAGAGGTGCCTTTCCCACACTCCTACTCATTAAACTGTGCTTGTGTATGCACACCCCCCATACAGCATAAGCACACCATCATACCACACACACACAGCATACACACGTACAACCCACATGCTTTCATGCACACCACATCGACACCACACGCCACACAAATATACAGTCATCAGTCAGTTCAGTCACTCAGTTGTGTCCGACTCTTTGTGACCCCATAAGCACACCGTCACACCACACACACACAGCATACACACGTACAACCCACATGCTCTCATGCACACCACATCGACACCACACGCCACACAAATATACAGTCATCAGTCAGTTCAGTCACTCAGTCATGTCCGACTCTTTGTGACCCCATGAATGGCAGCACGCCAGGCCTCCCTGTCCATCACCAGCTCCCGGAATCCACCCAAACCCATGTCCATAGCGTCGGTGATGCATCCAACCATCTCATCCTCTGTCATCCCCTTCTCCACCTGCCCTCAATCCTTCCTAGTATCAGGGTCTTTTCTGGTGAGTCAGCTCTTGGCATCAGGTGGCCAAAGTATTGGAGCTTCAGCTTCAACATCAGTCCTTCCAATGAACATTCAGGGTTGATTTCCTTTAGGACTGAGTGGTTGGATCTCCTTGCAGTCCAAGGGACTCCCAAGAGTCTTCTCCAACACCACAGTTCAAAAACATCAGTTCTTCTGTGCTCAGCCTTCTTTATGGTCCAACACTCACATCCATACCTGACTACCGGAAAAATCTTAGCTTTATACAGACCTTTGTCAGCAAAGTGATGTCTCTGTTTTTTAATACACTGTCTAAGTTTGTCATCGCTTTTCTTCCAAGTAGCAAGCATCTTTTAATTTCATGGTTGCAATCACCATCCCCAGTGGTTTTGGAGCCCAAGAAAATAAAATATGTCACTGTTTCCATTGTTTCCCCATCTATTTGCCATGAAGTGATAGGACTGGATGCCATGATCTTAGTTTTTTGAATGTTGAGTTTTAGGTCAACTTTTTCACTGTCCTCTTTCACCCTCATCAAGAGGCTCTTTAGTTCCTCCTCTCTTTCTGCCATTAAGGTGGTGTCATCTCCATGTCTGAGGTTGTTGATATTTCTCCTGGAAGTCTTGATTCCAGCTTGTCTTTCATCCAACCTGACCTTTTCATGGTGTACTCTGCATAGAAGTACAGATTATACTACATGGGTGACAATAAACAGCCTTGTTGTATTACAAAGTAATATAATCTATTTCTAATTAATTTTATTTATTTAAAATTCACCAAACATCTGAAAAGTGACTTCAAATCCTTCTTACCTTGAAATTTTAAGTTTAGGTATTAAGAACTGATCCAACATATTTCTAAAATGATGATTTTTTTTCTTTAAAGTTTTGAAAAATTACAGTCTTTGTTTTAAACAGGCCCAAAGACATTTTCTGAAGACATAGTGGAGACTCTGGTGGTGGTGTTAGCAAATCTTTTTGGGCAACGATATTTTCTTCAGTGTGTGAAAAACTTTGAAAAGAGATTTTTTTCATTCAGTGGTAAGAAAAAAATATACCACAACCTTGTGATTTTATCAGAACTCTTCCCATTGTAACCTGCGGTGAAATTGTGTTCATATAATGACAAGAGCTTTGCTGTTGCTCACTAGAATTGCTTGTTCATCCTGCCTCAGCCAGGTCTGGGCATTTGCCAGAACTTCTCAGACAAGGCTAAGCTTGAGCTCCTATTTAAATATGGCAAACTTTATTCCTGACAGAGATTCTTAGCAAGCTATAATAGAGGAGTTTTTTGTTACATTGAAATAAATTTCAAACAACATCACATTCAAAATGGAGAAATCATAGATAGCCACAGGGACATTTATATCTGAAACGAGAAGATGTGAACGTTCAGTTTAGCGTTCATTTGAAAATGTCATTATGGAAATTTTAGTGACTGCCAAATGGCACGAAATAAAACTAGGGTGGATGCCTTGGGTAGGTGAGCAGAGCGAGCAGGGAGCAGGGGCCAACCGATATGAAACCGGACCCCGTGCTGCCGAGCCTGAGCACGCGGGTGGCGTAAGCGCTTTCTTCATCCGCCAACCTTTGCTGGGAGGATTGAATGGATGGATGTGTGCAGTGGCTGAGAACAGTGCTTGGCACATGGGAACAGTAAGTGTTCTATCTCATTTCACAATTATTGTTATTTAGGGACAAAATGGCTCCTGAAAAAGGCAGAAGACTTGGCAGAAAAATAATTACAATTCATAGCAGGTTAGTATGTCTTCAGATGCAAAATAGATCTAATGAAAGGGACAGCTTTCCCATACACTAAAGTGATAAAGGAAATGAAGTATAAAATAATTGAGTAGAAAATGCAAATTAACAAGACACCACAGTTCTCTTGTAAGTCTGGCAAAGATTACAACGAACAGTTGTGTTGATAGGATTGTACATAGGTAGATCCGTTACAAGTGTTAATATAGTATTTAATTCTTGAAATTTACAGTAGTGACACAATCGAAATACAAACACAGTGATGTAAACTGCATTAGCTTCCTCAGGCTGCTGTCAGAGGCGAGGTGGGTTAGACACTGAGGGCTGCCTTCTCTCCGCTGGAGGTGAGTCCAGGCAGGACTGGTCGCTCTGCAGATGGCGAGGCAGGGCCTGCTGTCTGCCTCCCTCCGCCTTCCTCGGCTTGTGGACACATCACCATCATCTCTGCCCCCATGTGCCTGAATACGTGTCCACATTTTCCCCTTTATAGGGGCGCTAGCCACTAGGTTAGAAGCCCACTCTACCTCGTCTTAGCTAACTGGGTGTGCAGTGACCCTCTTTCTTTTCTTTCCCCCTTTAAAATTTTAATTTATTTTTGGCTGAGCTGAGTCTTTGCCGCTGCTCAGGCTTTCTCTAGTTGCAGAGAGCGGGGGCTACTCTTTGTTGCGAAGCATGGGCTCTGGGGCACGTGGGCACAGGAGGCGGGGCGCCGGGGCTCAGCTGCTCTGCAGCAGGATTGAACCCATGTCCCCTGCACCCGCAGTTGGACTCCCGACCGCCAGACCACCGGGGACATTCTGACCCTCTGTCTGTTTTTTTAATTGGTTAGTTAATTGGTTTCTGGCGGTGCTGAGTCTCCCTTGCCGTGTGGGCTTGCCTCTGGTTGTGGCGAGTGGGGAACTGCTCTCTAGTTGTGCTGAGCAGGCTTCTCATGGCAGCGGCCTGAGTTGTTGTGGCTCCCAGGGTCCAGGGTGTGTACACTCAGGAGTTGGGTGCACAGGCTTAGTTGCTCCTTGGCATGTGGGATCTTCCTGAACAGGGATGAAACCCATGTTCCCTACATTAGCAGGCAGATCTTTGCCCCTGACCCCATTTCTTAATAAGGTTGCATTTGTAGGTACTGGGGCTTAGGATTTCAGGACAGGATTTATTGAGGGACACGATTAAATCTAATGTAGAATAATTATTCACCATTGAAAATTGAATGCCACTCACATGTCAACAAGAAGGAAATGGTTAGGTGAATTCTCAGTTCAGTTCAGTCACTCAGTCCTGTCCAACTCTTTGCGACCCCATGGACTGTAGCACACTAAGCTTCCCTGTCCATCACCAACTCCCAGAGCTTGCTCAAACTCATGTCCATTGAGTCAGTGATGCTATCCAACCATCTCATCCTCTGTTGTCCCCTTTTCCTCCCGCCTTCAGTCTTTCCCAGCATCAGGGTCTTTTCCAATGAGTTAGTTCTTCACATCAGGTGGCCAAAGTATTGGAGTTCCAGCTTCAGCATCAGTCCTTCCAATGAATATTCAGGACTGATTTCCTTTAGGATGGACTGGTTGGATCTCCTTGCAGTCCAAAGGACTCTCAAGAGTCTTCTCCAACACCACAGTTCAAAAGCATCCATTCTTCAGCGCTCAGCTTTCTTTATAGTCCAACTCTCACAGCCATACAATTTAGTCCATAATATCCCTTTTTCTCTTGATGCTGTTTGTCTTTTGGTCAATACTGATGTCCTCACTAGTTAAGCTTTCAAATCTGAATAACTTTGGAAATAGTTAAAAAAGGACCATTGGCACTACGGGGCTCATCAGTATGTGTGAACTTCCTTGAGTACACTATGAGGGCAACAAGGAAGTCCAGGCATTGTGAGTGCCTTTGAGGAAAGGAGAGAGTAAATGAAAAAAGTAACAAAATATAAGGAAAGTGCACCCATCTGTGCCAAATGAAGTAAAGGCTTAGGAAGTAGAGAATACACTCTGTGCCCAGGACAAAGAGGAGGAGGAGAGGAGAGGGACGAAGAGGAGGAGGATCAGAGAGGGACGAGGAGGAGGTGGATCTGAGAGGGACGAGGAGGAGGAGGATCTGAGAGGGGACTAAGAGGGAAGTCAGAAGGGGCAGTGTCCTTCCCTCCCTTCTGGAAGAACCAGGGAGGGAAGAGGAGCGGTTAGCTCCGCCTAGGTTCATTTTTATTTCTGGATAGACTATTCTAGTGGAATGTGGGAGGCTTAGGAGTGACAAAGAGGAAAGGGTGGGTTCTTGCAGTCATCGAATATGAAATTAGCCAGCAGTGAGGCACTTCTCAGGAAAGAATGTCATTGTTTCCAGGAAACCGCCTGCGTTTCGGATGCTGGCTCAGTATACTTACCTGTCTTCTGACTTTCTCTGGGGCGATGTCTATGGGCAGGCTAATGCCCCCTCCCTGCAGAGCAGTGGGGTCCTGGTCCTGGGGCCCCCTGAGCTGGTGATGTGGTCAAGGGACGTTCTCTGCCCTGCTGATCTCAGAGAACACGTCTGGGGCGAGGGAAGGGGGTAGGGGGAGGGCAGAGTGCAGACCGGGGGAGACGGCGTGAGACACTGCTGTGCTCCTCCTCCGCTCACACTAGCGTCTCCGGCCTGGGTGGGGGAGCTCAGTCAGAGCTGGTGGGGCACAGGGAGGAGGGTGAGGCCGCCATTCCCTGCCCTGCTGGGTTCTGAAGAGAAAACCTAGCCCTACTGGGCAGTGAGGCCAATTTTAACACTGTTACAAGAAATCGTGCAGTTTTTGTAGCTCTGAAGCATCTTTTAAAACAACTTTTTATTTGAAATACAGTGATTTAAAATGGTGTGTCGGTGCCTTAAAAGCAATTAACCAATGATGAAATGCATTTTAAAGGACTGGTTGGTGGTCTTGGGGTTTGGCCTGAGACTGTCAGATCACCGGACTCTGTTGCTTTGTCAACGGTGTTCATCCAGTTTCCGGGTGGGGACGCAGCAGCCCCGTGGGACCAGTTGATGAGGACAGATAACAGCGCCCATGACACAGACCAGAGCGGCTGTGGTGCGGGAAGAAGGCCTTCCCAGTGCCGGCCCAGCAGTACCATCCTTAGCTGTTCATCTTAAACATTTTCCTCTTGAAAACCCTTAATCAGTAGCCTGGTAATAATGGAAAAAACTGAGGCTTCCCAGTAGTGTTAGTGGTAAAGAACCTGCCTGCCGATGCGGGAGATGCGAGAGTGTTGGGCCCGATCCCTGGGTTGCGAGGATCCCCTGGAGAAGAAAATGGCAACCCATTCCTGTATTCTTGCCTGGAGAATCCCATGGAGAGAGGAGCCTGGTGGGCTATAGTCCATGGGTCACAAAAGAGTTGGACGTGACTGAAGCGACTCAGCATGCATGCACCAAGGGAATAACAAGTCTGTTTAGCTTTAAATAATATTGTGTTTAACCAGAGAACAGTGTTCAGTCCCTTCCCTCTTTGATTTCCTGCTTCATTTCTTCTGGACTTTTTGGGTAAAGAATGTGTGGACTCTGTGGGTCTGCCACCTGATGCCTGGGACAGAGCAGGACTGCAGTCTCCCTGCTTGCCTGCCCAACACAAGCGATCAAGACCTGCTTGACATCAGTGTGGTAAAAGATGTGTGTGGACATATGGCTGAGCTTCCTTTCATCATGTGTACTTGCTTAAGAGAAACAATTTCACCCTGATTATAGTAGTAGCTGTGTTCAGTAGACCTTAAGAGTATATACTTGAGTGTAAATCTTGGGGCTTCCCAGGCGGTGCTAGTGGTAAAGAATCCACTTGCCAATGAAGGAGGCATGAGATGCAGGCTCAACCCCTGGGTCAGGAAGGTCCCCTGAAGGAGGGCACCCACTCCAGTATTCTTGCCTGGAAAATCCCCTGGACAGAGGAGCCTGGTGGGCTACAGTCCCTGGGGTCGCAAGGAGTTGGACACGACTTGGGGAGCAACTGAACAACAAGAACAAGTATATCTTACTCTTCTTCCAAAACAAGAATTCAAACTTTTCACTGAACTATAAAAACAAATCTTTTTTTAAAATACTTGAGTGGTTTTTAAATAGAAAGTTAAATGAAGTAAGGAAAAGAATGTAACGTTCTCAGCTTCCCATCACTTACGGATTCTGCCTGACTGTGAGGATGGTCAGCCCAGAGGCCCGGGCTGCTCCTGTGTGGACCAGAGCCCAGCACCCCTGCCGGAGACCCTGTCCCATAGGCACCGAGTAGACACACAGCAAATTAGGCCCCTGCGACTGGCGGGTTGTGTCTGTGTGTCCTCATTCTTGTGATCCTTGCACCTAAGATGGTGTGGGATACAGAGGGAAACAACAAATATATAACACACTTTAATTTTTAAGATGAACACACGAGCCACTGTTTCCTGCCCCAGGTGATTGAGAGTAATGAGCCTGCTGGCCGGCCCTGTGAAAAACCCTAGTGCCTTATCCACGGCACAGAGAGAAGCAGTACGTTTTTGTTTTCTTGGATGGAAACTTCTGGGAGATATTTCCTCATGCTTTTTTGATTGAATTATAGTTGATTTGAGCTTCCCTGGTGGCTCAGACGGTAAGAATACACATGCAATGCAGGAGACGCAGGTTTGATCCCTGGGTCGGGAGGATCCCGTGGAGAAGGGAACCCACTCCAGTACTCTTGCCTGGGGAATCCCATGGACACAGGAGCCTGGTTGGCTGCAGTCCTTGGGGTTGCAAAGAGTCGTATGTGACTGAGTGACTAAGCCACCACAGAGCTGATTTACAGTGCTGTGTTAGTTACTGCGGTACAGCAAAGCAATTCAGTCATACACACGTACGTGCATATATTCCTTTTTTACACGTTGTTTTTATTATGGTTCTTCACAGGATATTGAATATAGGTCCCTGTGCTGTACAGTGGGGCCTTGTTATTTATCCGTTCTGTGCATAGACATTGACAGGTGCTAACCCCAGCCTCCCACTCCGTACCTCCCTCAACCCTGTCCCCACTGGCCGCCCCAAGTTTGTTCTCTCTGTCTGTGAGTCTGTGTCTGTTTCACAGACACACTTGTGCCATATCTGAGGCTCTACACAGTACCATCTGGTGTTTGTCTTTCCCTTCTGACTTGCTGCAGTGGGTGTGATCATCTGCGCTTTCTTCCCTGTGGCCTGAACTGGCGTTACAATGGCTGAGCCATTTGCATTGCATTGTCTGTGTCCCCCGTCTGCTGTATCCATTCATGGGTCCTTGCTTCCTTAGGCTGCTTCCACGTCTTGGCTGTTGTACCTAGTGCTGCGCTGACCATTGGCCTGCAGGTATCTTAGACAACTGTGGTTTTCTCCAGATCTGCGCTCGGTACCTGTGTGTCTAACGTTGGAAAGAACCCCCATGCTGTTCTCCCTAGTAGATGATTTGATTTCCATCCCCACCAGCAGTGCAGGAGGTTTCCCGTCTGTCTGCACTCTCTCCAGCATTGACTGCTGTAGATGTTCTGAGATGGCCCTGCTGAGTGGTGTGAGGTAATGTCACTGGACTTTCGACTTGCGTTTCTCTAGTGATGAGCCACGCTGATTCATGGGCTTCATGGGCTTTATGGCCATGTGTATGCTTTCTTCGGAGAAATGTGTGTTTATATCATTGCCTCGTTTTTCTGGGGTTGCTGGTTTTGACATAGAGTGGCACAAGCCATTTGTACATTTTGGAGATGAATAGTTTGTGGGTATCTTTGTTTGCAAATATCTTTTTTCCACTCTGAGAGTGATCTTTCTCTTTGGTTTGGTTTTCTTTGCTGTGCTCAAGCTCTTCAGATTAATTACATACCATTTGTTTGTTTTTGTCTTGTTTTCCATTATTCTAAGAGGTGGGAAAAAAGAACTTGCAGCGATTTACATTAAAGTGGATTCTTCCTGTATTTTCCTCCAGAGTTTCTTAGTATCCTTGCATGGAAATCTTTAATCTCTTTGGAGTTGATTTGTTTGTATGATGTTAGGGAGTATTCTGATTTCATCCTCATTTTCATCCTTTCGGGAACCTGTCCTCCAGAGTGGTTGTTCCCAAGTAACAATCCTAGCAGCAGTGTGTGAGGGTTCCCTTTTCTCCACACCATCTCCAGCATGGATTGTTTGTAGAGTTTGTGGCAGTGGTCATTCTCACTGAGGCAAGGTGAGCCCTTTTTGTAGTTTTGATTTGGATTTTTCTAATTTTTAGTGATATTGTTATCTTTTCATGTGATTCTTTATAAACAGTGTGAGGTAAATTTACCTCTTGAAATTGGTTTCTTGAACTACTGCCCTATTTGGAGTTGTTTGATGACCTGCCTTAGGAAATTACTTGAGGGCAGAAGAAGATTTTTCCTTACAACCCTGAAAACCTTTCCTTGTGTGAGAAGGCAATGGCACCCCACTCCAGTACTCTTGCCTGGAAAATCTCATGGACGGAGGAGCCTGGAAGGCTGTAGTCCATGGGGTCACTGAGGGTCGGACACGACTGAGCGGCTTCACTTTCACTTTTCACTTTCATGAACTGGAAAAGGAAATGGTAACCCACTCCAGTGTTCTTGCCTGGAGAATCCCAGGGACAGGGGAGCCTGGTGGCCTGCCATCCGTGGGGTCGCACAGAATCGGACACGACTGAAGCAACTTAGCAGCAGCAGCAACAGAGGTTTTATAGTTGTAGTTCCTCAAAATGGCCACAAAACAGCAGCATTTCTCCATGCCGCACTTCTTTTTTTGATGGTGGGGTGGGCTGTAGAGGATTTCATTTTTCTTTTGTATTGGAGTAAAGTTAATTTACTTTACCCTACCTGCCTCCTGAGAAACCTGTATGCAGGTCAAGAAGCAACAGTTAGAACAAACATGGAACAACAAACTGATTCAAAATTGAGAAAGGAGCATGTCAAGGCTGTATATTGTCGTTGTGCCTATTTAACTTATATGCAGAGTACATCATGAGAAATGGCTGGATGAAGCACAGGCTGGAATCAAGATTGCTGGGAGAAACACCAATAACCTCAGCTATGCAGATGACACCATCTTTATGGCAAAAAGTGAAGAAGAACTAAAGAGCCTCTTGATGAAGGGAAAAGAAGAGAGTGAAAAAGCTGGAGTAAAGCTCAACATTCAGAAAATGAAGATCATGGCATCTGGTCCCATCACTTCATGGCAAATAGATGGGGACACAATGGAAACAGTGTCAGACTTTATTTTTGGGGGCTTCAAAATCACTGCAGATGGTGACTGCAGCCAAGAAATTAAAAGATGTTTGCTACTTGGAAGAAAAGCTATGATCAACCTAGATAGCATATTAAAAATCAGAGACATGCCGATAAAGGTCTGTTTAGTCAAAGCTCTGGTTTTTCCAGTGGTCATGTATGGAAGTGAGAGCTGGACCATAAAGAAGGCTGAGCACCAAAGAATTGATGCTTTTGAACTGTGGTGTTGGAGAAGACTCTTGAGAGTCCCTTGGACCGCAAGGAGATCCAAACAGTCCATCCTAAAGGAAATTAGTCCTGAATATTCATTGTAAGGACTGATGCTGAAGCTGAAACTCCTATACTTTGGCCACCTGATGTGAAGAGCCGGCTCATTAGAAAAGACCCTGATGCCAGGAAATATTGAGGGCAGGAGGAGAAGGGGACCATTCCTAGAGATGGTTGGATGACATCACCAACTCAATGGACCTGAGTCTGAGCAAGCCCCAGGAGATGGAGAAGGACAAGGAAGCCTGGCAGGCTGCAGTCCACGGGGTTGCAGAGTCAGACATGACTGAACAACAACAGCAACAAAGCCGGTTTCCGATGTTGCGGTTGTTTTAGGTGTACAAGAACTTGATGCGGTTATACTTAGACACACGTCTGTTCTTTATTGTGTCCTTTTCCCACATAGGTTATTACAGTATGTGCGGTGGAGTCACCTGTGCACTTCCCTGTCATTTTTGATTATCTATTTGATCAAGGTTAGTGTGCATATGTTAATTCCAAGCACTTCATTTATCTCTTTCCTCTAACTTTTTTTCTAATCATAAGTTGGTTTTTTAATTCTGTCAGTCTGTTTCTGTTGTGAAAGTTCATTTTTTGTATGAATATACAGATTCCCCCTTTAAGTATGCTGTATGGTATTATTCTTCCTATCTCTGATTTACTTCACTTAGTAATGTTATCTCTTTGTCTGTGCTGCTTCCAGTGACACTGTTTGGTTCTGCTTTATGGATGAATAGTATTCCATTTATAGATGTAGCAGTATTCATTTTTCGCTGGATGGACATTTTGGTGGATTCTGTGTCTTGACTGTGGTAAATAGTGGTGCTGAGAAAATAGGGGTGCACAAGCCATTTGGAATTACGGTTTCCACGTCTTGGCATAGGAGTGTAATTGCTGGATCATGTGGTAACCCTGTTTAAAGGAACTTTAGTTTTTAGGAACTAAAGTTCATTAAACTTTAAAACTTAAAAACTAAAGTTCATTTAGTTTCCTTTAGTTTTTAAGGAACCTCCATGCTATTTTCCATCCTGGCTGCACCCATTTCCATCTCCATCTAGAGTGATGGAGGATGCCTTTTCCCGATGCCCTGAGCAGCATTTATTCTTCATAGATCCTTCAGATGGTGGTCCTTCTGACTGATGCGACGGGATTGCGCATCATAATGTTGATTTGCATAGATTTACCGATTAGTGATGTGGAATATCGTTCCATGTGCTTTTTTACGTTATACAGTGTGACTCCAACTTTCTGCTTGAAATTGGCTCCTTGTAAGTCTTTCCTGTTTTGAGTTCTTCTCAGATGATTTATCCCAGGACATTCCTTGAGGGCAGGAGTCCTTTACAGCCCTACAGGCCTTGGCCATCAGCACCAGGTTTCAAATGGTTGTAACAAAAAAGGGCCACAAGGTGGCAGCATTGTTTCCTGCCCCACTCTGTTTTTTCACAATTTAGTTTTGTCTATTGGATTTGAGTTGATTTTCAATGTTGTGTCTCTTTGAGGTGTGTGGAGTCTTGATCCAGTGATACACAGATGAATGGTAGACACATATCTCTGTCTGTATCCGGGGTCTGGCCTCTTCTCGTCATTGGGATCTTTTCCCCAGTGGGCCTGGCAGCCCTTTGGGAGTCAGAGTACCCCCAGCCACCCCATTCCCTGCCTGAGCCCGGCCCTGGGAAGGCCCCGGGCCGGTGTAAGTCACCCCTTCATGTAAGCATAGGTCAGATGGTGAAGGTCCAGGCAGCAGTGAGCCCGGCTCTGGAGACTGTGCCTGCGCCTGGCATCGTCTCAGAGGTGTAGAGCAGAGCCCCTCAGGACCCCCGGGAGCCAGAAGGACGGTCTCGTCACAGAGAGCTTCTTAAGCTCACTTGATTGGAGTCTAGCTGGTTTACAGTGTTGTGCTGTACGGCACGGCGGCTCGGTCACGCGTGCGCTCCGTGTTCTCTCCCACCATGGCTGACCCCAGGAGTCTGCCTGCGGCCCCCTGTGCTCCGCAGTCAGCCCTGGTTGCTTATGCTTCCTGTAGGTAACGGCCTGCGTCTGCCAACCCACCCTCCCAGTGCGTCCCTTGCTCATTCTCTTACACCTTGGCAACCGCAGGGCTGCTCTCTATGCCTGTGAGGCTGCTTCTGTTTTGCAGATAGGTTCATTTGCGTCAAATTTTGTCCTGCACATAGCTCATATTGTATACTTGCCTTTCTGATTCACTTACTTCACTTAGTTTGATCGTCTCTAAGTTCATCCGTGTTGCTGCAAGTGTCATTGTTTCACTTGTTTTGACTAATATTCCCTTGCATTTATGTACCACATTTTCTGTATCCATTTATCTGTCCATGGACAGTTAGGTCGCTTCCATGTCTTGGCTATGGTGAACAGTGCTGCTGTGAACCTAAGGGTTTGTGTGCTTATTGAAGTAGACTTTTCACCAGAGCAGGATTGCTGGGTCACATGGGATTTCTATTTTTAGTTTTCTGAGAAGCCTTCGTACTATGCTCTGTAGTGACTGCGCCAACTTCCCCCCAGCAGTGTAGGCATGTTTGATGTGCAGCACATTCTAAAGACTGAGGACAAAGTCCGATAGTTATATTCTGAAAGGCAGTTTGAGAAAAAAATAGGTATATATGGAGAGGGGGAATGCTACTTCTGTTATGCGTAGCTGATACAATATCAGTTTGTGAAGTCATGAATATTTTTTCAGGAAAAATGGACTTCAAAAAACTATTTGTAGTATAAAAATACAAATATAAAAGTGACTCTGACTTCACATTTCAAGCAAGCTCCAGGAGTTAGTGAAGGACAGGGAGGCCTGGCATGCTGCAGTCCATGGGGTCACAATGAGTCGGACATGACTGAGCGGTGACCTGATTTCTATGATTTCTAAGACTCAACATTTTGAATATTGATTTTTTTTTTTTTACTGACTTTGGTCGTTTATATTAAAGTGAAGAAAACCTTAATATGCTGTTTGAACACTTGACAATACTTAATTAAAACATATTATTGTTTAGATAGTAGATGTAAAGAACCAGGATAGTCAAATTTTATAATAGACTAAAGTGAAAGTGTGAGGAGCTCAGTCATGTTTGACTGTTTTGCGACCCCATGGACTGTAGCCCACCAGGCTCCCCTGTCCCTGGGATTCTCTAGGCAAGAGTGCTGGACTGGGTTGCCATTTCCTTCTCCAATAATAGATTAAGGCTTGCCTCAAAAAGAAGATGGTAACAATGTAAAATCTCTGCATGTCCTCAGGGTATGTTAGGAACAATTGACGTGGATGCAAAAAATTTTCCTCTCCTTTACTCGAGTAAATGCAACAACATTGGAAGAACCTGCCCTTTGAATGGTTATGTACTGAACTTCTACAAACGTGACTGCACTGACTGAGGATAACTGGTATAAGCTTCCCTGTGTTAATATGTTCTACAGATGTGCACGTGTGTTTGTGTAATGGGGGCTGTTTCATCATGACCTATGAGATTAGTTTTAAGATACAGTGATTTAAGAAGAGTCACTAAGATGCAATTTATTTCAAATGGTTTAAAAGATGCTTTTTCAAATTATGATTGAGGTGAAGATCACATTACATAAAATTGTCCATTTTAAAGTGAACAATTTCAGGATGTTTGATGCATTCAGAATGAACAACCACCGTCTCCATCGAGGTGTTAAGCACTGTCAGTAACCCAAGGGGAGTGTCTGGACCCGTGAAGCAGAAGCTCTCCGTCCTCCCCTCCCTCACACTCTGGCAGCTACTGTCCTGTCTCTGTCTTATGGATCTAACTTGTCTGGGTGGTTAATATGAGTGGTTTTACAGTTATTTGACTTTGTGTATCAGACATCTTTCACTGGGGATTTTTGAAGTTCACCATGTTGTAACATTATCAGTCGTTATTGTTGCTCAGTTGCTCAGTTGTGTCCGACTCTTTGTGACCCCATGGCCTGCAGCACTCCAGACCCCCCTGTCCGTCACCAACTCCCGGAGTCTACTCAAACTCATGTCCACCAAGTCGGCGATGCATCCAGCCATCTCACCCTCTGTCGTCCCCTTCTCCTCCTGCCTTCAATCTTTACTAGCATCACGGTCTTTTCCGATGAGTCAGCTCTTTGAATCAGGTGACCAAAGTATTGGAGCTTCAGCATCAGTTCTTCCAATGAATATTCAGGGTTGATTTCCTTTAGAGTTGAGTTTGTATATATACAGTTGGTTTATCTGGTGGATGAACATTTGAGTTGCTTCAACTTTTGCCTGCTATGAATGGTGCTGCCAAGAACATGCGTGTACATGGATTTATTTCAGTGCCTGTTTCCAATTCTTTTGTGTGTATCCCCAGACGTAGAATTACTAGGCCATACATTAACTCCATGTTCAACTTTTGTAGAATCGCTGAAATATTTTCCACAACGGAACCGTTTTACACCGCCAGCTGCACTGTACAAGGGTTCTACTTTCTCTACAAGCTCACTCCTCTTGTTTTCTTTTTGAAAATATTATAGCCATTCTAGTGTGTGTGAAGTGATCCACATCTCATTGTGGTTTCAATTTACATTTCCCTAAACACTAAAGAATTTGAACTTAGTCTTATGCTATGAAACAGATGCATATAGTCTTTGGAGAAATGTGTGTTCAAGTCCTTTGCTCACTTTGCATGTATGTTAGTTTCCTTTTGTTGCTGTGTTGTAGATGTTTTTTATATCTTCTAATACTAGACTCTTGTCAGGTATATGATTTGCAAATATTTTCTCCTACTCTGTAAGTTATCTTTTCTTCTTCTTCTTCTTTTTTTTTTTGGTGATGTCCTTCGATGCACAAAAAATTTCGGTTTTGGTGAAATCTAACCTTTCTAATTTTCCTTTTGTTACCCTTGCTCTTGGTGTCATATCTAAGAATTCTTTCCCAGATCCAAGGTCATGCAGACTTAGCCCTATGTTTTCTCTAAGAGCTTTTCTTTTTGAGTTGTCAGTCCATTTTGGATAGATTTTGGTGTGTGGTATAAGAGAAGGTTCCAACCTCATCTGTTTGCACGTGGATACACAGTTGCCCCAGAAAAGTCTGTTCAGTTCTTTTTCCATGGAATGGTGATGGTGCCTGTCAGGACTCAGCTGACGGATATATGTGCTCTTCTTTCTGAATTCCTAGTGCTCTTCCATTAGTCTACCTGTCTGTTCTCATGCCAGTACCACCCTGCTTGAGCTTCCCTGATGGCTCAGATGGTAAAGAATCTGCCTGCAATGCGGGAGACTCGGGTTCAATTCCTGGGTCAGGAAGATCCCCTGGAGGAGGGCATGGCAACCCACTCCAGTATTCCTGCCTGGGAAATTCCAGGGACAGAGGAGCTACATACAGTCCATGGGGCCGCAAAGAGTCAAACACGACTGAGCGACTAACACTTGAACTTCACTTTCACCACCCTGTTTGATAACTATAGCTTGTGAAATGTATGGGTCTTCCAACTTTCTTTGTGTCCAATATGGTTTTGTCTGTTCCAAGCCCTTTGTAATTCCACATGAATTTGGGGATAGTCTTTTCCACTTCAGCAAAAACAGCTGTACAGGTTTCCGCAGAGATTGCAGTGAATCTGTAGATCTCGTTGAGGAGCATTGAGGGATCGCAGAGTCTGACTCCACCGAGCGACTGACTAACACTTTCAATTTTTTTGCTTGCACTCTATAACTTTGCCAAAGTTGTTTATTAGCTCTGATAGTTACTTTGTGAATCCTTCAGCATTTTCTACATATGGGATCATGCCACCTGTGAATAGAGTTCATTTCTTCCTTTCCTTCTTTTTCTTCTTACCTGAGGGCTCTGGCTAGTACTTCCAGTAGAATGTTGAACAGCGATGGAAGCAGACAGGTTGTCCTCCGAGGTGTTCGTTGCTCAGTTTTTTGGCCTCGACTGTCATGTTTCTCCCTTGGCAGCTGGGACGGCTCTGAGCTCACATGGACAGAGACCAGCACCTCACCTCAGTCCTTGCTGCAGCTCCCAACAGGTTCAGTTCAGTTCAGTTGCTCAGTCATGTCTTACTCTTTGTGACCCCATGGACTGCAGCACGCCAGGCCTCCCTGTCCATCACCAACTCCTGGAGTCCATCCAAACCCATATCCATTGAGTCAGTGATGCCATCCAACCATCTCATCCTCTGTCGTCCCCTTCTTCTCCCGCTGTCAATCTTTCCCAGCATCGGGGTCTTTTCAAATGAGTCAGCTCTTCACATCAGGTGGCCAAAGTATTGGAGCTTCAGCTTCAGCATCAGCCCTTCCAATAAACACCCAGGACTGATCTCCTTTAGGATGGACTGGTTGAATCTCCTTGCAGTCAAGGGACTCTCAAGAGTCTTCTCCAACACCACAGTTCAAAAGTATCAATTCTTTGGCACTCAGCTTTCCTCACAGTCCAACTCTCACACCCATACATGACTACTGGAAAACCATAGCCTTGACTAGATGGACCTTTGTTGGCAAAGTAATGTATGTGCTTTTTAATATGCTATCTAGGCTGGTCATAACTTTCCTTCCAAAGAGTAAGTATCTTTTAATTTCATGGCTGCAGTCACCATCTGCAGTGATTTTGGAGCCCCCCAAAATAAGGTCAGCTACTGTTTCCATTGTTTCCCCATCTATTAGCCCTGAAGTGATGGGACCAGATACCATGATCTTAGTTTTCTGAATGTTGAGTTTTAAGCCAACTTTTTCACTCTCCTCTTTCACTTTCATCAAGAGGCTCTTTAGTTCCTCTTCACTTTCTGCCATAAAGGTGGTTTTATCTGCATATCTGAGGTTATTGATATTTCTCCCAGCAATCTTGTGCTTCATCCAGCCTAGCGTTTTGCGTGATGTACTCTGCATATAAGTTAAATAAGCAGGGTGACAGTATACAGCCTTGATGTACTCCTTTCCCTATTTGGAACCAGTCTGTTGTTCCATGTCCAGTTCTGTTGCTTCCTGACCTTCATACAGGTTTCTCAAGAGGCAGGTCAGGTGGTCTGGTATTCCCATCTCTTTCACAATTTTCCACAGCTGATTGTGATCCACACAGTCAAAGACTTTGGCATAGTCAATAAAGCAGAAATAGATGATTTTCTGGAACTCTCTTGCTTTTTTGATGATCCAGCAGATGCTGGCAATTTGATCTCTGGTTCCTCTGCCTTTTCTAAAACCAGCTTGAACATTTGGAAGTTCACGGTTCATATATTACTGAAGACTGGCTTGGAAAATTTTGAGCATTACTTTACTAGGGTGTGAAATGAGTGCAGTTGTACAGTAGTTTGAGCATTCTTTGGCATTGCCTTTCTTTGGGACTGGAATGAAAACTGGCCTTTTCATTTCAAAACCTGATGGATTGCTACTGCTACTGCTAAGTCACTTCAGTAGTCTCCGACTCTGTGTGACCCCATAGACGACAGCCCACCAGGCTCCCCCATCCCTGGGACTCTCCAGGCAAGAACACTGGAGTGGGTTGCCATTTCCTTCTTCAATGCATGAAAGTGAAAAGTGAAAGGGAAGTCGCTCAGTTGTGTCTGACTCTGTGCGACCCCATGGACTGCAGCCCACCAGGCTCCTCCATCCATGGGATTTTCCAGGCAAGAGTACTGGAGTGGGGTGCCATTGCCTTCTCCGCTGATGGATTAGGACAGACATATTTGGGAGACAGGGGCCAGTATCCCACAGCAGGACACAGGCACTGTCTTCAAGTCTGATGCTAAGCTGGTTGGAGGGAGAGAGATGGTGAATAAAAATGTCTCAGTGGTTTCCTACTTTCCCCACTGTGTTCTTGACTCTGAGTTAAATCCCAGCTAATTTCCCACACTTCTCAGTTGATTCCGGCAACTTTTGCTTGCATTTCTGATGTTTCTCTGCAGGGATAGGCCCTCATTCTGCCTCTGTTCCATCTTCTGAGACATCCCAGTTTGGCACTGTTTTAACATGTACGATGATGACTTTGGTCATAATAATGTTCTGTAATATAAGAACACTAAAAGTCAGTTTTTTTAGCCAAACGACTAGCCTTTTTTCTGATTCAGTATTTAAGTTTTATTTTGTCTCTGGAAATGCCAGCAATTCAGTGCTAATTTATCTTTTCTCAGCTGTAGACTAAGAACACACCCAAACAAAATACATTCCTTTTACGTTGCTGGCTCTTTTCTCTAGGTTAAACATGGGTGATAAGTCTCAGTTAATCAGAGGCCTCGCGCTGGTCACTTGGGCCTTTGGGTAGACACCCCTCCCTGTGTTTGGGGTTCCTGTGACCGCTGGAGGTCGGTACGCACAAGCGGCCACTGCTGTAATGGTAACGCTCCCTCTAGCACAGGACCTCAGTGAGTGAGTTATGCGAAGACGAGGACAGCCGTGTTGTGCTGGCATTTAAACAACTAGGTGATGCTTTCGACAGAAAACTTGGGAGAAAAGAAAGGCCCTGACTGTGTCCAGTTTTCCTGAGCCCTGGGCACCTGGGAAACTCAGCTGGCCCAGATGCCCCCTTGTGTGTCAGGATGCGGTCACCACCCCTTCCCACGTGGCTAAGATGGGGCTTGTAGTGACTCCTCCTTACCCACGACCACCCTCAACACGCCCTCCCGACTCTTCTGCTTCGTCTCATGTAGGATGAGCTGGACTGATTTCCCCTGCTGACCAACCGAACAAACATTCGCTACAGGTCTTTTCCTGTCCACCCCACAGGTCCCTGAACTATATAACCCACCTTCAGGCTCCTCCTAAAAGCTGCCTGGAGGGGATCTGCCCAAGATCTGTCCCCACCCAGCCCCTGTGAGGGTCACTGTGAGGTCAATGGTGCCATCACACCACATCCCCCACTCCCACACTGATCCTCTCCAGCCTCGTGTACTAACCCTGTGAATCGAAGCTGTTTCCTGCTGACCTTTGAGACCCTGCACACCCATGGTCAGTGTCTTCCCTTTGTGTTTGCCTCCTCCACTTACTGCAGTAAAATCTGCTTACCTAAGTCCAGAGGCTTTTTTTTCCCACACTATGCCAAAGACACAAAAAATATTACTTAGCTAAAGTGTAAGTTTCACAATTCCTTGAACAATGTATATAAAGATGTCTTAAGGTGAAAAACATCTATTTCTGCTTTATTGACTATGCCAAAGCCTTTGGCTATGTGGATCACAATAAACTGTGGAAAATTCTGAAAGATGAGAATACCACGACCTGACCTGCCTCCTGAGAAATCTGTATGCAGGTCAAGAAGCAACAGTTAGAACTGGACATGGAAAAACAGACTGGTTCCAAATAGGAAAAGGAGTACGTCAAGGCTGTATATTGTCACCCTGCTTATTTAATTTATATGTAGAGTATATCATGAGAAATGCTGGACTGGAGGAAGCACAAGCTGGAATCAAGATTGCCGGGAGAAATATCAATAACTTCAGATATGCAGATGACACCACCCTTATGGCAGAAAGTGAAGAACTAAAGAGCCTCTTGATGAAAGTGAAAGAGGAGAGTGAAAAAGTTGACTTAAAGCTCAACATTTAGAAAACAAAGATCATGGCATCTGGTCTCATCACTTCATGGCAAATAGATGGGGGAACAATGGACCTTATTTGGGGGGGCTCCAAAATCACTGCAGATGGTGACTGCAGTCATGAAATTAAAAGATGCTTACTCCTTGGAAGGAAAGTTATGACCAACCTAGACAGCATATTAAAAGGCAGAGACATTATTTTGTTAACAAAGATCCATCTAGTCAAGGCTATGGTTTTCCAGTAGTCACGTATGGATGTGAGATTTGGACTGTAAAGAAAGCTGAGTGCCGAAGAATTGATGCTTTTGAACTGTGGTGTTGGAGAAGACTCTTGAGAGTCCTTTGGACTGCAAGGAGATCCAACCAGTCCATCCTAAGGAGATCAGTCCTGGGTGTTCATTGGAAGGACGGATATTGAAGCTGAAACTCCAATACTTTGGCCACCTGATGTGAAGAGCCGGCTCATTAGAAAAGACCCTGATGCCAGGAAATATTGAGGGCAGGAGGAGAAGGGGACGACAGAGGATGAGATGGCTGGATGGCATCACCGACTCGATGGACATGGGTTTGGGTGGACTCCAGGAGTTTGTGATAGACAGGAAGGGCTGACGTGCTGTGGTTCATGGGGTCACAAAGAGTCAGACACGACTGAGTGACTGAACTGGAACTGGAAGGTGAAGTTTTTTTCAAGGAGTTTTTTTTTTAATTAATAATTTTTTATTGAAGGATAATTGCTTTACAGAATTTTGTTGTTTTCTCAACATGAATCAGCCATATATGCCCTCCCTTAAGAACTGCCCTTCCATCTTCCTCCCCATCCCACCCCTCTAGGTTGATACAGAGCCCCTGTTTGAGTTTCCTGAGCCATGCAGCAAATTCCTGTTGGCTATCAATTTTACATATGGTAATGTAAGTTTCCATGTTATTCTTTCCATACATCTCCCCCTCTCCTCCCTCTCCGCATGTCCATAAGTCTATTTTCTATGTGTGTTTCTCCATCGCTGCTCTGTAAGTAAATTCTTCATTACCATTTTTCTAGATTCCGTATATATGCATTAGAATATGATATTTATCTTGCTTTTTCTGACTTACTTCACTCTGTATAATAGGGTCTAGGTTCATCCACCTCATCAGAACTGACTCACATGCATTCCTTTTTTATAGCTGAGTAATATTCCATTGTGTATATGTGCCACAACTTCTTTATCCATTCATCTGCTGATGGACATCTCGGTGGCTTCCATGGCCTGGCTACTGTAAACAGTGCTGCAGTGAGCGATGGGGTACACGTGTCTTTGTCAGTTTTGGTTTCCTCAGGCTATATGCCTAGGTGTGTGCTTGCTGGGTCACATGGTGGTTTTATTCCTAGTTTTTAAAGGAATCTCCATACTGTCTTACATAGTGGCTGTATCAATTTACATTCCCACCAACAGTGCAAGAGTGTTCCCTTTTCTCCACACCCTCTCCAGCATTTATTGTTTGTAGACTTTTTGATGAGGGCCATCTGACCAGTGTGGGCATTCCTCTAATAATGAGTGATGTTGAGCATCTTTTCATGTGTTTGTTAGCCATCTGTTTGTCTCTTGTGGAGAAATGTCTGTTTAGGTCTATTTCCCACTTTTTGATTGGATTGTTGTTTTTCTGGTATTGAGTTGTATGAGCTGCTTGTATATTTTGGAGATCAATCCCTTGTCAGTTGTTGCATTTGCTATTATTTTCTCCCATAAGGTGGAAAGTTTTTAAGTTCTCATTGGGAATTCTAACAATATTTTTCTTCTAAGAGTTTTGGCTTGTACAACAGCTATGCTAAATGTCTCAAACAATTACTACTTTGGCTTGAAATGCTAATGATTTTTTTAATGGAAATAAAACCCAGGTTGAAATTATATAACATCATATGCATCAAGACAACCAGTTGAAGTCTTGAAAGTAGTTTCAGACGTCTAATTATGAACTGTTTCTACATGTCCTGCACCCTCCCCCGAGGCAGAACCCAGTTCTGAGCAAGTGCACTATATCCCTGAGTCCAGAGGGGCCGGTCTCCCGGGACTGGGCTGTGAGCCTGCAAAGTGTGCTCCCTGGGGAACAACACCCTCCTGTGAACGTCACTTAGGTTTCTGCCTGCCTGTCTTCATCTCCCTTCTGGCCTTCCTCACCTGCTGCCTCCAGGGTCTCGTTTGTGTGCTCACCCCCCGCCCCCGTGCCCACTGTACCACTGTGTATTCTGGGACTGCACCCCTCTGTCGTGGGCTCACCCATCCCTGTCCCCGATTCTGTTCTTGCTACACTGTGGCTTCAAGCTCCATTCTCCCCAAATCTGACTCTGTGAGTACCTTTTCTCTGCTTCCCCTAATTTACCAAATCTTTAGACACCAAAGGGATCAGCCTCACTGATGGGGCCAATCATGTGCTTGCTTCCAGAGAGACCCTGATGATGCTGCTGTTGAGCAGTGAAGATGGAAACCGGGAGCAAGGACTCCTCTGAAGCAGCTGGAGTAAGTGGCTGGTTCAACACCAACGCCAAGGAAAACAGTACCTGGGATAAGCTGCTGTCACTAGAGTGGCTGTCAAACACACACACACGCCTGTGTTTATGTCTCTCACACATCTCAGCTTGACAAGCACAAAGCTGGCTGCATGCTACTGTTTTGTGTTTTTGCGGTGGTGGTTTAGTCCCTTCAGTTGTGTCCAACTCTTTGTGAACCCTTGGACTGTAGCCCACCAGGCTCCTCTCTCCATGGGATTCTCCAGAGAAGAATACTGGAGCGGGTTGCCATTCCCTTCTCCAGGGCATCTTCCTGACCCAAGGATTAAACCTGCATCTGTTGCATTTCATGCATTGCAGGCAGATTCTTTATCAAGTGAGCCTTATGTCTTTGCTTTCATTTAAAAGGGCTTTAAATGTTCACTTCGCTTTAGTTGGCCCAGAGTCTTGAATGGGGGAGGGGATGGCCACCCACTGCTTGTCCTGGTCTCCCACTGGGACAGACATAAGCCAACCCACTTCTTGTAGAAATTGATCCTTCACATTCAGTAACATATATTTCAATACAGTGATTTTCTTTATTATTCTAGTATACACAATTTAACAAATTGCTGATTTAGATATGTGCAAATCCAATCCCATATACTTTCATCAATAGGTTTTCCTTGAAGAACCTATTGATACTAATTATTCTTAAAATACTTTTAAAGAGAGAAAAGAAAATATGATTCTATGATTTCATAGTAAAAGGCAAATTAATCACAACCTATATGTGACGTGTCTGTGAAGATGACGGCATACTCCAGATTCTCCTTTGCACTTAGTAGTCATCTGCGTCACCCGCACAGATGGCCAGCAGAGCCTTCTCATAGTGCCCTGATGCGAAATTCTGAAAAGGAGCACATATAAGGTATTTGAAACACAATGTCATAAAAAGAGCATAATTCCTCTGAACTATAGAGTGAGACACCATGGGCCATTAGCATCTCAAAAATTATTTTTCCATCCTGATGTAACATGTCCTGGGGACTCTTCCCGGTGGAGGTTATTGAAAAGTAATGACATGGTCATAGTCAATAGAATGTGGTTTATATAAAAACTGATGAAACCCTAATGGTTTTTATTTATTTATTTTTGGCTGTGCTTGGTCTTCATTGTTGCATGTGGGCCTGAATATGTTTTTATAAAGAAGAATGCTTAGCAGTAGAATTAATTCTTCTCCTCACCTTTAGATCAAGAGGTGCCCTAATGTTGTTACAAATTAGTGTAGAGTCTAGAGGGCACACTGGACAATATGTCTCAAATGGTTTAAAGATATTTATACTCATTAAAGCAGTCATTCTACTTCAAGAAGTCTATCCTAAGGAAATAATGATCAATTGTTGATGAGCCCAAGATTTGTGCTCCAAAACATATTGTGTACAATAATGAAAAAGTAAAAGATAATATATAATAATGTAGGGAGTTTATGCTCTTTACAACTAATACAGTGGGATCCATGATTTAAAGAAATATTTCTTTAAGTAGTAAAACTTTGATGTTTACATATAGTTTTAAAAGAAAACACATACAACAAAACTTTACTGTTGGTTATCTGTGGTGAATAATTTGGTGTTGCTCCGTCACTCAGTCATGTCCAGCTCTCTGCAACCCTATGGACTGCAGCACGCCAGGCTTCCCTGTCCTTCACCATCTCTCAAGAGTTTGTTCAAACTCATGTCCATTGAGTCTGTGATGCCATCCAACCATCTCATCCTCTGTCATCCCCTTCTCCTCCTGCCCTCAATCTTTCCCAGCATCAGGGTCTTTTCCAATGAGTCAGTTCTTTGCATCAGGTGGCCAAAGTATTGGCGCTTCAGTTTCAGCATCAGTCCTTC
The DNA here is from genome assembly GCF_023091745.1 of Budorcas taxicolor. Lineage (NCBI taxonomy): Eukaryota > Metazoa > Chordata > Mammalia > Artiodactyla > Bovidae > Budorcas > Budorcas taxicolor. The sequence goes on along the minus strand of NC_068917.1, from coordinate 3,817,466 downwards.
CAGTGAAAATTCAGGACTGATTTCCTTTAGGATGGACTGGTTTGGTTTCCTTGCAGTCCAAGGGCCTCTTAAGAGTCTTCTCCAGCACCACATTAGGGCAATTTAAATCCTTTTATCATCTTCTATAGTTTCTACATTATTTTCAAAAATGATAGTAATTAAAGTATTGTAAAACTTATCTTTGTTAAAAGGCAACTCTCATGTTCATGTTCTCTTACACAGCTGTTACTTATAATTCACTGCTGTAAATGCACAAAGTTGCATTAATTATTTGTGAATATTAGTAGATTTTGAGGTGGCCATGGTTAACTGCTGTATAGTATTGAGCTAGTTTACTCACTGAGAAGATTAGTTATGCATTTCTCAGTGAGAAACGTTCATCCTCACTAAAGGTTTCGGGCTTTGAAGGTGGATGCGAGAAGAGTTTTATCAGAGACAAAGGAGGAAGATGTCTCTTAAGTACTCCAATAATCATTCCTCTGAAACCATCTCGACTTCCTGAGGCCTGCAAGGCCTCCTGGGTTATATGGTTTCTTGGTCCTGTGGTTGTCAAGTTTCTCCTGGATCTTTCAGTGGACTAAAAAGCTATTTTATGCAATGGAAGATTTCAAGAAACAATGTGTACAAGACAACAGGGCTTGTTTAGTGGCTAAGTCATGTCCGACTCTTTCCAACCCCATGAACTGTAGCCTGCAAGGCTCCTCTGTTCATGGGATTTCCCAGGGAGGAATACTGGAGTGGATTGCCATTCCCTTCTCCAGGGGAATCTTCCCAGGTGCTTGGCAGGTGGAGTCTTTGCCACCGAGCTGCCTGGGAAGCCCAGAGGACCAGGCTGTGCTCAAAATATACCTCAAGATACATTACAGGCCCCTGTGCTTGGGTGCCATCTTGGAGTTCTTTATACTATTTTGAACCACAGGTCAAACATTGTCATTTTCCACTGTGTCCTCAAGTTACATATGCTGACATTTTTGGCTGGGCTTTATCAGGATCTAGGGTAGAGTTTACATGAGTCAGAGTGAAGACCCCAGGCTGCAGACTTCGGAGTCATCGCGTCAGCACCCTCCAGGGCTCATGGGTGCGCGTGCGCAGAACGTTACGGCCCCAGCACGTGCGGGGACCCGACAGGCTGCCCTCTCCTCTGGCGGCACACAGGTGGCTGATCTCAGAAGGTGCTCTTCAATTAACGTGCTCCCGCTGCAGAATGCAGTCTTCTGGTGCTGGTGCTAAGGCCTCATCACACGATCAGGGCATGAATAGCACTCATGACCAGACCACTGACTTTTGCTTAAAACACATCAAAGAGGGGTAAGTGAGGAGAAGGGGTTTTCTCACCTACTGATGCTCTCCTGACCCACTAATGTAGACGACCCCTTGACTGAACTTTTAGATTCCACCATGAAGTTATCTAAAGTTAGGCTCTCGTTTCAGTTTCAAGAAGGATGAAGTACGGGTGCAGGTAGATGACGATTAGGAGACTTACCTTGATGTCGTGGAAAAGGGACTTCCCATATCTCTCTTTGTACCGCTTCCTTACGGTCATCAGGTCGATTTCACTTCTGGCGATTAGAATCCTAATCACGGTTTTATTATGGAAGCCGAAGTCCTAAGAGACACAGCCAAGTGGGGGTGACCACCATGAGGAAGCAGCACCTTAAAGACAGTCCGTCTGAATAAACAGCCCTTTTCTGTGACCATGTCCTGTATTCCTCAGACCGTGGTGCTGGCACCCATGAGCACTGACTCAGACTCCGCCTCAGCAACGTGACCACCCCTGGCCGCGGTGCACACCCAGTGAAGCGGTCCATCTCCTCCACTTTTCCAGTGCCTTGTCATCTCTGTTTCCAGGGTCACAGCCTCGAGGCTGGCCCTTTTCATTTCACCAGGTTCTGCAATAATCTTCCCTTTTATTTTTATTTATTTTTAAAATTTATTCTTATCGGAGTATAGGTGATTTACAAGGTTAGTTTCGGGTCTACAGCAAAGTGAATCAGTTATACCAAAACCTAAGTCGCCCAGCCATATCTGACTCTGTGACCTCATGGACTGTAGCCACCAGGCTCCCCCGTCCCTGGGATTCTCCAGGCAAGAACACTGGAGTGGGTTGCCATTTCCTTCTCCAATGCATGAAAGTGAAAAGTGAAAGTGAAGTCACCCAGTCCTGTCTGACTCTTAGCAACCCCATGGACTGCAGCCTACCAGGCTCCTCCATCCATGGGATTTTCCAGGCAAGAGTAGTGGGGGTGGGGTGCCATTGCCTTCTCCGATTTTATATATAGTAGTGTGTATATGTTGATCTCAAATTCTTGTATTGATCCCTCTCTCTTCTTACCTGCTGGTAACCATGAGTCTGTTTTCTACCTCTGTGACTCTGTACTTCTCCCTTTAAACCTGGCCAGCCTCCTCATCGTCTCCCAGATGCTGCATTTTAGGATGCAGATGTGATCATTTGCTCTCTCTATGTAAACATTCTTCCTGGGTTGGGAGGTGGTCCCAGCTCTGGTTGATAAACCATTGGTATGTCTCTAAGATCACGATTATGTTTTTTTAAAATTAATTAATTTATTTTAATTGGAGGCTAATTACTTTACAATATTGTATTGATTTTGCCATACATTGACATGAATCAGCCATGGGTGAACATGTGTTCCCCATCCTGAAGCCCCTCCCACCTCCCTCCCCATCCCATCTCTCAGGGTCATCCCAGTGCACCAGCCCTGAGCACCCTGTCACATGCATCGAACCTGGACTGGTGATCTGTTTCACATATGATAATATACATGTCTAAATGCTATTCTCTCAAATCATCCCACCCTCGCCTTCTCTCACAGAGTCCAAAAGATTGTTCTTTACATCCGTGTCCCTTTTGCTGTCTCGCATATAGGGTCATCATTACCATCTTTTAAAATTCCATATATATGCGTTAGTATACTGTATTGGTGTTTTTCTTTCTGAGGTAAGTCCAAAAGAAAGACGATTATGTTTTTATTTTATCATCTGCTTATTCTGGTAAACTGTGCAAATAATAATTCCAGGTATTTGGAATACCTGATTTAACCTCCAGTATTGAAAAATGCACAAAAATTAATTTCTGTGTACTAGCTTCAGAAAGAATACTTCTGGCACAAAGGAAGTTCAAATTGCCTGTTCAAATGGAGTGATGGTGACACCTAGTGGCCAGGAAGGATCAGCTAATTTTTGAGGTATGAATGTTTTATGTAGTGTTAGTCACTCAGTCGTGTCCGACTCTTTGTGACCCCGTGGACTGTGGCCCACCAGGCTCCTCTCTCCATGGGATTCTCCAGGCAAGATACTGGAGTGGACTGCCATTCCCTTCTCCAGAGGATCTTTCCAACCCAGGGATCGAACCCGGGTCTCCTTCATTGCAGGCAGATCCTTTATGTCTGAGCTACAGGGAGATCCAGTTTTATGGATAGGCTCCAGTGTTCTTGGGCTTCCCTGGTGGCTCAGCTGGTAAAGAATCGCCTGCAATGCGGGAGACCTGGGTTCGGTCCCTGGGTTGGGAAGATCCCTTGGAGAAGGGAACAGCTACCCACTCCAGTATTCTGGCCTGGAGAATTCCATGAACTGTATAGTCCATGGGGTCGAAAAGAGTCGGACATGACTGAGCAACTTTCATTTTCTTCAGTGATCTGTCTGCCAATTCAGGAACCATGGGTTTGATTGCTGGGTTAGGAAGATCCCCTGGGGGAGGGCATGGCAACCCACTCTAGTATTCTTGCTTGGACAATGTCACGGGCAGAGGAGCCTGGGGGGCTGCAGTCCATGGGGTTGAAAACAGTCGGACACGACTGAGCAGGCAGGCACACACAGGCACTACTAACAAGCTCTACCATAAGTTGAAGTGATGGAAATGAATGATTAACCAAGTTTCTGTATTTAAGTTGTGTGATTAGAGTGTGTTGGAGAAAATCAGAGATGCTTTCCTTGGTGAGGGCTGGTGAAAACAGCTTTCCCCGAACTTGACCCTGGAGGGCCCTGACTTGACGTGGTCCTGTGCATGAGATCTCTGATTGCTGGAACACAGGCCTCTCCTCCACACCTGTGACGCTGACTACACACACCTTCCTTTTTGCACTGACACACTTCAGCAAAGCAGTTTTTGTTATTAGGGGGCTCTCACTTGGGGCATAATCGGAATCAGTAATGTGATTATTTTCCCAAGGTCATTCATGAGCAAAGCTGTACTCTTGTTGGAGAAAGAAGATTTGAAGTCATCCATTGTACATGCTAAGCCCTTTAGTCATATCTGACTCCTTGCAAATCTATGGACTGGAGCCCACCCGGCTTCTCTGTCCCTGGGATTTTCGCAGCAAGAATACTGGAGTGGATTGCCTGCCCTCGTCCAGGGGATCTTCCCGACCCAGGGACTGAATCTGCATCTCCTGTGGCTCCTGCATGGTAGGCGGCTTCTTTACTGCTGAGTCACAGGGTAAATCCAGTCACCCAATTGTTCGGTTGCCCATTTGTTTCTGACTCTGCAATCCCACGGACTGTAGCACGCCATGCCTCCCTGTCCGTCATTATCTCCTGGAGCTTGCCCAAGTTCATGTCCATTGAGTCAGTGATGCCATCCAGCCATCTCATCCACTGATGCCCTCTTCTCCTTCTGCCATCAATCTTTCCCAGCATCAGTGTCTTTTCCAATGAGTCATCTGGTTTCCATCAGATTACCAAAATACTGGAGCTTCACCATCAGTCCTTCCAAAGATTATTCGGGTTGATTTCTCTTAAGATTGACGAGTTTGATCTCCTTGCTGTCCAAGGGACTCTCAAGACTCTTCTCCAGCGCCTCAGTTTGAAGGCATCAATTGTTTGGTGTTCTGCCTTCTTTATTATTCAGCTCTCACAACCATATGTGACCACTGGGAAGACCGTAGCCTTGACTATACGGACCTTCGTCAGCAAAGTGATGTCTCTGCTTTTCGATACACTGTCTAGGTTTGTCATAGCTTTCCTGCCAAGAAGCAATCGTCTTCTGATTTCATGGCTGCAGTGACCATCCGCAGTGATTTTAGAGCCGAAGAAGAGGAAATCTGTCACTACTTCCACCTTTTCCCATGCAGTAATGGGGCCGGATGCCATGATCTAAGTTTTTTTTTAATACTTCGTCTTAAGCCAGCTCTTTCACTCTCTTCCTTCACCTTCGTCAAGAGGCTGTTTAGTTCTGCTTCACTTTCTCCCATCAGAATGGTATCATCTGCATATCTGAGGTTGTTGATGTTTCTCCCACCTTTCTTGAGTCCAGCTTGTAACTCATCCAGCCTGGCATTTCTCATGATGTGCTCAGCGTATAGGTTAAACAAACAGGGTGACAGCAGACAGCCCTTCCTTTCTCAAGTCACTCAATAGCCTTGCCCATTACACTTTTAGACAGATATTTAATCCAATCAGGTTTTCTTCTTGGAAATAGAATAACAAAGAAGCAGGGGACTGTGAGCGTCAATCTTCCTCCTATGTTCCGAGGATACAGAGGTTCTTGTACATAATAAAAAACACTGTACATAACTATAAGTAAATAAATCATTCTTGATGATTAGCATGTTATCCACACTTTCTGGCTACCTCTAAGAAGCTGGTCTCTAAAAATCACTTGGAGGATAAAACACTCTATTAAAACTACTCAACTACTGAGTTTTTAGAATGATTTTCATTGAGTTTTCAGGGCTGTGGTGTGTGTAACGACTTGCATCAGACCTTGTCAGTGTCTCAGCGTCTCATGCATGTTGTGAATGCAATATGCATGGTCTCAGGCATGGAAGCATTTGTTTCTTTGAACATGAATGCACCAGAGGATGTGCAATTGACTATCACCTGAAAGTAAAAACGTTTGTACTTAATTACAAATACAGCTTTAGAGTTTATCGTTGTCTGGCTGTTGCCTTTTAAGTGGTTTAAAAGAACCGCTATGCTGGAAAGTTTGTAGTGCTCTGACATTTTCTGCTTGACTCCATACGCTGTGTAATTGCCTGAGTATGAGGTGGCCGGGGCGGTGGGGTGGCAGAGGGGGAGTTTCTTTGGAAGCTGTGAAAGCATTTGGCCTTTCAGTTTCTTCAGATGCTAAAAAAATGCTGAAGCACACCTCCTGGGGGGAAAGGCGCTAAGAAATGCTTCTTAGGCACCTCCATTTGATATAGAAAGCAGAGCGTTATTTTTACTTGATAGGTCTCATTTTGGTGTGTAAAATATCTTTTCACTTGAGCATATCTGCTTTGAAGGTAATATATTTGCATACAAACTCAAAAATGGGAATCAATATTTAAATGATTGAAGTAAAACTAGTCCTTTGAGAAAGTATACATGACTTCTGGAGAAATATTAAAAATATGTGGGTCATACTTACATGGATTGCACTATACAATCTGTAAGCAAAATAGGCTGGTTTGTCTCGAATACAGAGAACTAGGAAAAAACAGAGAGAAAAGAAGGAAGTTTGAGAGCAATAGTACATATTTTTTTTTCAAAATTTGGGAAACGATGAGAATGCTTTTTTTTTCCAGTTATAATCCTGGAAAACTGATATTTTGTGAGTTCTCTGTGGGATCGCTCATTGTACACTATATTACAATGTCAACATTTCAAATAGTGGTAAAAACCATAACCTCTTTACAAGGGAAGGAAATTAGCATGTATGCGATGAATTTAAAGATGTGAGATCCCAATGACCTGAGAAGTCAAGGTTTCCTACTATGAACACTGACAGCTCTTAGGAAGAGTATAGGTTCATGAAAGACATCAGCTTGCCATTGTATCAGGAGCTGATGTATTTTTTCTCTACAGAGAATGTAGAGAAATGTCTTGTCTCAATAGTTAAATTCAAGGGAAACTAACTCAGTCACTTTAATTCAATTGAATACATCTTTATGTCAGTCAGAGCTACTCGACCCTTGATGTATCCAGTAAATTATTACTCACCAACTGCTACTAGCAGCTCTCGAAAGTATCCATCGTAACATTCATTAATGGCATCTACTATGTCTTGCCCAGAAATATTTTGAAATTCCTGGAAAACTTTAACAAATTGATTCAAAGGAGATTATTATGAATATTATAAATTTTAAATGTAGGCATTGATTTGACTGCTTATACACAGGAAGGCAAATAAAGTGTAGGTATGTGCAAATAAGTGTTGGGTTGGAGTGGGCCACCTTTTAAATTATTATAGACTTCTCTGTGTTATGGATAGTAGAAAAAAAAAACAAAAAAAGTATTGTAAAAAAATGAGAGAAGCAGGGACTTTCCTGGTGGTACAGTGGCTAGGACTCCAGCTTCCACTCCATGGGATGCGGGTTTGATCCCTGGTCAGGGAAGTAAGATCCCTCATGCCACATGGTGCAGCCGAAAAAAAAAAAAAAACCAGTTGAAAAACAAGAGAAATAGAAAGGTATCCAGCAGTTTGGGGAAAGCCAAAGAAAGCACCTTTAAAACCAATATGGCAGCTTTGCGTGAATCACAGTTTCAGTAACAGTGACCTTGGTTCCTTCCAGACTTATTAACCTATGTTCAGCATATTCTGTTTAAGACAACACGTGACACACTGAACAGGACACAGCTGATACATGTGAGTTCTTCACCAAAACCAGAGATGGCTTTCAAAGGTTTAGTACTGAAAGGTTGTTGCTGTTCAGTCGCTAAGTCCTGTCCGACTCTTTGCAACCCCAGGAACTGCTATAATTCAGTTACTGGAAGAATAAAATTCTACAGAAACTTCCTTCCTTAGCAGTGTTAATGGATGAGGCATGTCTGTACAAATATAATCTAAAATAGGTGCCTTGAGAGAACTGGCTTTCCTCTATTTGTAACACCCCCTTCTCCCCAGTTACCTACTTGCTTCTTATGCATAATCGGAGAGGAGCTATAAAACAGGAGGACATTACCCAGGCACAGCTGCTGGTAGCTCTTGTTACACAGCATCAATTGCAGAAGCGTCTTGTGTTCCCCTGTCCTCTGCTGGCAGGCCTCCCACAGCACCTGAAACGCCGCAGGGCCGCCCACTAGCACCACAGCCCCGGGCTGCCAGACAAAGCCCCCACAGCTGCCCCAGGTCCTAGTTACCATCGCGTCCTGAGTGGCCGTGGCTGGGTCTGTGTATCCTTCCTCCCTGGTTCCCTGGGAAGCAAGCACAGGTTTCCTTTGTAAGTGTCCTTTGTTTTAAAATTGGAACATGGCTGATTTTTCATACTGTTCATGTTCATGGGGTTCTTGCAGCAAAAATCCTGCAGTGGTTTGCCATTCCCTCCTCCAGGGGACCGCATTTTGTCAGAACTCTCCACTGTCATCCATCCACAAAGCTCCAATACTTTGGCCACCTGATGTGAAGAGCCGACTCATTTGAAAAGACCCTGATGCTGGGAAAGATTCAGGGCAGGATGAGAAGTGGGGCAACAGGGGATGAGATGTTTGGATGGCATCACCCACTCAGTGGACATGGGTTTGAGCAAACTCTGGGAGATGCTGAAGGACAGGGGACCCTAGTGTGCTACAGTTCATGGTGCCACAAACAGTTGGACACGACATGGCAACTGAACAACAGCAACAGTTGTTTAAAACGTTGTGTTAGTCTCTGCTGTATAGCAGAGTGAACCAGCCACGTGGATACACATATCACTCCCTCTTGAACATAGGATAACTGGGTGACAAGCCTTTGAACCACCAAACACACTGGAGATTCCTAAGAAAGTGCTATCACTAGTTAGAGTTACTCTACATTTCTTGGATACTTTATAAGATGCTGGTCTTTTAAAAAAATGTGGGCACTTTGCGTCTTTTCTTTGCAGCCGAGGTAATCCTTCGGAGTTGATGAGCTTTTCACTTTGCCAGCCCTCTGTGCAGTATCTTCTCCTCCCTCCAAACAGCGTCTGCTGCCTGGCTGGCTGGTAGAGACAGGATTTAATGTTGTCAGGAGGAAAACGCACAAAGAAAGCATGAATTAATAATGGACCTCTGGCACGGAACATCACACATAGGCAGCAGGAAAATAATCATGAAATCCAGATTTTGTGCAGTGAGAAGAGAGTATTTTGTATATTTGTTTCACTCCTGCCTCTTTATCATATAAGGAAAGAACAAACACGGCCAAGCTGACCTAAGAGGACATTTCGAATAGGAGGGAAGGAGGGCTCACCAGTGCAAGGTCCTCTGGTCCCTGAGGGTCATGACGACACAGAGGAAAGAGAGGTGGGAGAGACATGTGATGACCCAGTTTATCTCATGCTTCCTTTGGGAGACCTGAAGGAAACGTGCTTTTTGAACTTTGTGGGAATACTGAGTACCCTGTCTTTTGCTCTTACGGTTTTTTGGACTCTGCAAATGAACTCAGTGACACAGGACAGGGCAGAGGGCCCTGAAGACATCTCTGTGCATGATCTGCATCCAGGAGTCCCGTGAAGGATCCCAAGTGTCTCACCCGCTCCTGATGGAGAACCCTGACTGCTGGCTGGGAAGCACACAGGGGACCCTGACAGGTGGAGGGGCTTATGGCCACAGCAGGCAGACCCTTTGGCAGCCCCGGGCCATGAGGCAGACCACAGTGGCTGGAACCGTGTGGGGGACACAGCGGGACATGAGGGGATTCTTCAGTGAGAGCAGAGGTGAGGCCAGACCATCATCAGAGGTTACCTGCTTCTGACCAAAGTGAAACAGAGGAAGGGCTATACATTAACCAACTGAGGCTCATCTTCTCAGTGGAATTTGCTCTGACTGAGCTGTGGCACCTCTTAACTGACCCACCATCCCCTCCCCTGCTGTATTCTTCATCAGCTAACATGCTGGGAAATGCACCGATTTATTAGCTTCCTCCTGTTTGCATCTCCCCCCTAAAATGCAAGCTTCTTAAGACTGGGGTCTTTGCCTTTTTTGATAATTCCCAGTTGTCCTTGGCACACTGAAGGCTTTTGATGAATACTCACTGAATCAATACTACACGAAGGAAGGAAAGATAAATACCTTCGATGTCACAGAAGTTAAACATCAGTTGGTAGAGATGGGAAGATTTTCTGGATCACTGAAGTGTTTTCAGTGATTTCCAATCACACGATGTAGCTAAGTTGTGAGAAATATTTAAGAATTTTCTGCAGTTCTGTGCATCTGATATTTTTTTGAGAGGTAAGAATTTTGGACATTTACCTTGAAATGGGGCCCATATGTGTACTTCTTTGTGCAGTTAATTGCCAAAAGCACTTTAAGCAGATGGGTAGATTAAGAAAATGTCAATCAGCTAATGTGTGATGTAGCTTTTCCCACCAAGCAGATTTGGTCACATGAAAAGCCCAAGTTAGGACAGTAGCCTGTTAGGGGATGCAAATGCCAGAGAAATGGCATAAACAGACATTTGGGTTAGGAACAGAATAAACTCGTGACAGGAAGAAATTAAGGGGGTTCAAGTCTAGCCAGAAGAGTCGGGAGCAAGCACAGTGCCTGCAGCTGGTCCCGGGGGCTGCAGGTAGTGGGTCGCCGGAGGCCCCAGGGCAGCCGCCTGTGGAGCAGCAGAGGGGACTCCTGGCAGATGACCCTCTTCCCCTCTGTGGAGACACTTGTCATCTGTGTGTGATCATGCATGCGGATTAAGTAACCTCTAAGTGACTAATTCTTCATTATTTGACAGATAATGAGATCTCCCGTAAGTCTGGTTTAATAGAAGCAGAGCAGAGGAAGTGCTGTGAATTTAAGTTCAGTGATTGGCATTCATTTCAAGAAGAACGTGTTCTGGTCGAGTGGTTTTCTTATTAGAAATAGCCCTGTTGGAAAATTGTTTGTAGATTAAGTAAAAGCACTTCTTTCCCAGAAAATATGACAATAATTTAAACACTTCACGTTTCATGAATACCTTCAAGCTTCCAATCCCCACTCTCTATTAATTCTCAAAAAAACCCCAAGTGTGTCTGAATGTCCATGGACAGTCTTTCCTTTGATTCTCAAAGTGAAGATGCAGAGGGAGGAGGTGGATGTGATTATAACTGTTGGAGAATTTTAGAACATGGGCACAGGGAGGGAACAGAGAGAAGAATGGTTTCATGACCATTAATTTACGGAGTATGTCTCTGGAATCTCAAGAAAGCAAAATGATAAACCCAAGGAAACACACTGACTTATAGCAGAGTTGAGAGGCAAAGATACATAGATAATACCTGCTTGTTTTACAAACAGTATCTGTCATCTCTCTATCTACTTTCTACCTCTCTACCTTCTATCATCTTGTATCTAAGGAATCTAATATATCTGTTTACCTATCATCTATATTTCTATTTTCTCCCTATCATCATCTATTTTATTGGGCTCCAAAATCACTGCAATGGAGACTGCAACCAAGAAATTAAAAGATGCTTCCTCCTTGGAAGAAAAGCTATGACAAACCTAGATAGCATATTAAACAGGGGAGACGTTACTTCGCTGACAAAGGTCCATAGAGTCATGTATGCATGTGAGAGTTGGCCCATAAGGAAGGCTGAGGGCTGAAGAACTGATGCTTTTTTTTTGTTTTTAAATAAATTTATTTATTTTAATTGGAAGCTAAAGAACTGATGCTTTTGAACTGTGGTGTTGGAGAAGACTCTTGAGAGTCCCTTGGACTGCAAGGAGATCAGACCAGTCAATCCTAAAGGAAATTGGTCCTGAATATTCATTGGAAGGACTGATGCTGAAGCTGGAACTCCAATACTTTGGCCACCTGATGTGAAGAACTGACTCATTGAAAAGACCCTGATGCTGGGAAAGATTGAAGGTGGGAGGAGAAGGGGATGACAGAGGATGAGATCGTTGGATGGCATCACCTACTCAATGGACATGAGTTTGAGTAAACTCTCGGAGTTGGTGATGGACAGAGAGGTCCATGGGGTCCCAAAGAGTCAGACACGACTGAGCGGCTGAACTGAACTGAACTGCTTTCACTGGAAGAACTGATGCTGAAGCTGAAGCTCCAACACTTTGGTCACTTGATGTGAAGATCTGAATCACTGGAAAAGACCCTGATGCTGGGAAAGATTGAAGGCAGGAGGAATAAGGGGACGACAGAGGATGAGGTGGCTGGATGGCATCTCCAACTCAATGGACATGGGTTTGAGCGTGAGTCTATTTTCTATGTATCATTTATCATCGGTCATCATCTATCTAAGGAATCTACCTAATCTACCTATTTGTCTATCATCTATCTATGGAGAGAGCTTGAGGCAGAGAACAAGGATCCCAACTGGGGGGAGAGAAGGGTCATGGTCCTGTGACAGCCTCTCAGTCAGCTGGCTGTTTCAGTTATTATCTACCTGCAGTTTCACAACCCTGTAGGATGCAATTCCATTTCCTTTCTGTGAATATCTAGACAGATTCTCTGGCATGGGATATACCAGAGTTCGTGGTCAGCGGACATGCTGGACTTCATCAGTTCCCTAACTCACTTTTCACATTTTTCCAGTGCTCTAAGTTTATGGATTCAAATCCTAAACTAGGAGTTCCAAAATGAGTCATGAGTGTAGAAATCAGAAGCCAGTGGTCAAATTTAAAAATTTATGAGAAATTGTACATTTTACTAAGCATTCCACAGGACTCCTGATCTTGAAAAAGACTATTAGTAAAGGATATTTTACTATGGCTTTGATAAGTTTCTTATATCCAGTTTCAATTGTGAGTTAAGTAACTTCTGTAAAATCTGTGTTATACTCATAAGGTATGTTTTACATTTTAAGAGAAATATACTGTGAAACCTCTTAAATATATAATATTTAAGTACACATTATTAATTTTCCTTGGCTTCTTATAAAATGTAGAACTCTCCCCATTTTTGATATTCTATGTTGAAAGGACAATTTTAATGCTCTGAAAAGCTATTTTAAGGTTAAACACACACACACTCAAGTTCCAACTATAGAAATTGAACTTCAGAAGTAATACTTTATCCTGTAAAGTCATAATCAAAATCAGGTGAAAGCCAGTGATAAAACAAATTGTGTGTTATTTCAAAATATGTATGTCTATACAGATAATATTATTGCATATACATGTGTACTCTATAAAAAATAAAGCATTATTGTTTAATTTCAGGAAAAAGGAACTGCAGTTTTGCTAAGGGGAAATATTGTGCACTGATTTTTTCCCTTTGTGACTTATTTTCTCTCATGTTTAATTTTCAGAACTGTTTGTTTTTCCTGAAATATAGAGCACTTGCTTTATAAAAATCCTCATTCTTGGGTATCAGTTACTTTTAGGTGTTTTGTAGCTCAGCCTTTGAAGAATGGCAGAGATTCTGAGAGGCAGCGCACTTGATCACTGGAATTTCACCAAATAGAAACAGAAGTGGAGAGGAGTCAGACGAGGTGGAAACAATCTCGTTTACCATTGTGCTTCCCTGTTTTCAGGCTGGGCTCTTACTCAGCAGACGTGAAGTGTCGGCCCAGCCACAGGGCCCGTCTGAGCTTCCAAGGAGGAGGTGCCGTCAGCACGCTTCCCTCAGCTGGCTCTGAGATGCGGACCAGCAGTTATCTTTGCTTTTTGCCTTAAATTTTTTGTTGTTGGTGTTTAGTTGATTTATAACGTTGTGTTAATTTCAGGTGTATAGCAAAGTGATTCAATTATACATGTATACATATCAAAAAGATACATGCACCCCAGTGTTCCCTGCAGCACTAGTCACAATAGCAGGACATGGAAACAGCCTGTGTCCGTCAACAGAGGAACGGATACAGAAGACGCGGTGCATACGCATGGCGGAACACTACTCAGCCGTAAGGATGATGGAATAATGCCATCTGCAGCAGTGCAGAAGGGACTGGAGATTGTCCTACTGGGTGGAGGTGAGTCAGAGAAGGACAGATATCACATGATACCACTTATATGTGGAATCTTAAGAAATGGTACAAATAAACTTATTTACAAAGCAGGCGCCATGTTACTGTGGGATCAACTGTGGACCAGAGAGAAAAGAAGCCAGACTTGGAAGGAGAGTCTGGACTGAGATATAGCCCTAGTGGAATACAAAATAGTCTTTACAGAATGCATTTTTACCCTACTTATATTTTTCTTTAACAAATTGAAATACATTTCTGTTTGGATACTAAGAAAATAAAGATATGTTTGCCCTTAGATGCAACTTGTGGATTTATAGCAGCACTGATTTCTTTATTCTGTTGGGGCAGTACTAATGCCAATATGAATTTCTGACTGGAAACTGTTGCTTTAATTTACATTATGGAGTGTTAGTCCTGGAAAGCCAAGAAATGATGACCCTTCTAAGTTGAGAGAATCTTGTAACTAATCTTACAACATTTATAAGTTAGAAAATATTCGATTGACGCTTTGCCAAATGAGATTATTTTTTACTATTAATAATGATTATTAAAAACTTTTTTCACATAAAAAGACTCAACTTCTGTCACAAATTTAAATAGGCTTGTAGCTCAGTTGGTAAAGAATCCACCTGCATGCAGGATACCACAGTTCAATTCTGGTGGGATGATCCACTGGAGAAGGGATAGGCTACCCACTCCCATATTCCTGGGCTTCCCTGTGGCTCAGCTAGTAAAGAATCTGCCATCTGGTAAAGAATCTGGTAAATCTCCTGCAATGCAGGAGATCTGGGTTCGATCTGGGTTGGGAAGATCCCCTGGAGAAGGGAAAGGCTACCCACTCCAGTATTCTGCCCTGGAGCATTCCATGGACTGCAAGTCAATGGGGTCATAGAGTCGGACATACAGAAGCTCACACAGAAGCCTCCTGTTGGGCAATATAAAGCCAAGCTCTGTGTTCTCTATTGATGTTATCATCCTAGAGAGCAGAATCTCTGAAGGTGAAAAGACAGCCTTCAGAATGGGAGAGAATAATAGCAAATGAAGCAACTGACAAACAACTAATCTCAAAAATATACAAGCAGCTCCTGCAGCTCAATCCCAGAAAAATAAACAACCCAATCAAAAAAATGGGCCAAAGAACTAAATAGACATTTCTCCAAAGAAGACATATGGATGGCTAACAAACACATGAAAAGATGCTCAACATCACTCATTATCAGAGAAATGCAAATGAAAACCACAATGAGGTACCATTTCACACCAGTCAGAATGGCTGCGACCCAAAAGTCTACAAGCAATAAATGCTGGAGAGGGTGTGGAGAAAAGGGAACCCTCTTACACTATTGGTGGGAATGCAAACTAGTACAGCCACTATGGAGAACAGTGCGGAGATTCCTTAAAAAACTGGAAATAGAACTGCCTTATGACCCAGCAATCCGACTGCTGGGCATACACACCGAGGAAACCAGAATTGAAAGAGACGCGTGTACCCCAATGTTCATTGCAGCACTGTTTATAATAGCCAGGACATGGAAGCAACCTAGATGCCCATCAGCAGACGAATGGATAAGAAAGCTGTGGCACATATACACAATGGAATATTACTCAGCTATTAAAAAGAACACATTTGAATCAGTTCTAATGAGGTGGATGAAACTGGAGCCTATTATATAGAGTGAAGTAAGCCAGAAAGAAACAGACCAATACAGTATACTAACGCATATATATGGAATTTAGAAAGATGATAACGATAACCCTGTATGCGAGACAGCAAAAGAGACACAGATGTGTAGAACAGTCTTTTGGACTCTGTGGGAGAGGGAGAGGGTGGGATGATTTGGGAGAATGGCATTGAAACATGTATAATATCATATATGAAACAAATCGCCAGTCCAGGTTTGATGCAGGATACAGGATGCTTGGGGCTGGTGCACTGGGATGACCCAGAGGGATGGTACGGGGAGGGAGGAGGGAGGGGGGTTCAGTATGGGGAACACGTGTATACCTGTGGCAGATTCATGTTGATGTATGGCAAAACCAATATAATATTGTAAAGTAATTAATCTCCAATTAAAATAAATTTATATTAAAAAAATAAAAATGACAGTAACTTGGGCACAAAAAAAGTTTAAAAAATTAAAATTCTTGGTGCTTGGCAATGAATGAAATTCTCCGTTGGTGTTAAAATCAGGCTGATGTATTTATTCATTTTTTTAACTGAATGGTACCAAATACTGTGAAGTACAATATGAAGCTTTTAATCACAATAAACACACATTTGATTGGATATGTGAAGCTACCCTGGATGAGAATGATAACAAAATTGAAGTTTAAGAAGGAAAATAAAGTAGGTATTTAAATTTGCACACTGCCGTTGGTATTTTAAAGGAAAAAAATCATTGTCAATAGTTGTTTTCTCATTTTAACTCTTTGCTATACACAGACTAGTTCTAGCCAGGATAGAAATAATTCTTAATTTTTACCTTTCTCATGCAAAGTACTACATAAAACTGCCCATTTTTTAAAAACAAAGTTTTGTAGAATCAAAAAAAAAATCTTCCAAACTACAGATTTGAACCTTCAGTTTCAGAAAGAAAAATTAGTATATGGCTGTGGGTCTGTCTACCATGGAATTTCCTGGTGGCTCAGACAGCAAGGAATATGCCTCCAATGTGGGAGACACAGGTTTGATACTGGAGGAGGAAATGGCAACCCACTCCAGTATTTTTGCCTGGAGAATCCCATGGACAGAGGAGTCTGGTAGTCTATGGTCCATGGGGTTGCAAAAGAGTTGGTCATGACTGAGCAACTAACACTGTCACTATTTTCCAGAATGGGTGGGAGATTTCTGTAGTTTTCCCTGAGCCGATGTCCGCTTATTCTCTCTCATTTGGTAAGTTCTGTAACCTGGGCTGGAACATCAGGAATTCCATCCACTACTCCCTGCTAGAAGATGGCTGGTCAGCAATCTGACTAGTGACACAGAGGGACAGTGGCAACTTTGCTTGTCTAAATTCAAGCCTCTGGCTTCCTGCGCCATGTCATCAGACACTGAGGCTGTGTCTGAACAATTCGCTCAATACAAACTCAAGCAGAAGCTGGAATTACAGACATAAAGAGCTGCTACGGAGCGCCCCCTGGTGGCTCAGATGGTAAAGAATCCCCCTGCAATGCAGGAGACACAAGTTTGATCTCTGGGTGGGAAAGATCCCCTGGAGAGGGAAATGAAAGTTCACTGCAGTATTCTTGCCTGGTTAATTCCATGGACAGAGGAGTCAGACATGACTGAATGATTAACACTTGTACTAAGGAGGGAAAACTAGTTTTTGTTTTCAATAAACCAGAATCTCTTAAATTGAAGTCATATGGGAGGCTCCTGAATCCCAGTTTCTTGTATTTCATCTGGTGGTTCTGACTGTTCACCAGCTGGGTGGGTCCTGGGTTCCTGATGCCTTAGACGGTGTGCACATTCTAATTGTAACTGTAACATTGTCAGCCTGTTGGTTCCCTTGTCATATATAATCAGCCATGCATTTATCTAAAACTATGATCATTTGACTTAGAGTAGACTGTTTTGAGGACAGAGATGGTGTCTCATTCATACTGGTTTGTCTCTATATTCAACCCAAATTTCCATTGTAGTGCCTTGAATTTACTGGCATTCAGTAACTGTTATTACTGGAGTTTCCTGTCCTATTTTTTGAAAATGAAACATTTCAGTAGTGCAAAGTGGAGCAAATCTAGGAATCTCTTACCTGGACCAAGCTCACGAGCATGTCTCTGAAGTGTCCTGAGGTCTCTGAGTAGATGTCCTCCTGCAGGTCACGGCTATATTCTGGGGGAGAGCACACCCACGTGGAAGGGTTAGTCACGATGGAACCGCGCCTCCCTGTGTTCGCAGAGGTCAGTGCTGCTCCCATAGGGTGACATTTCTTGGTCTTCTACCACCTTCTACTCGCGTGAGGCCCATGAACAGTCCACCCAACAAAACTGATCCCAACAATAACACAGGCCCAAGTCTACTTTCTTATAAAAATACTATCTCTATTCCAAAATTGAAAACAACACTGAGAATCATTTCACATTCTGTAACCCTTAAAGTTCAGGGCTCTGTCTTCTCTTTCCTTGGCCCACGGCCTGGTCCAGTGGTCCCCCAAGTCTTTGTCCCGTGTTAATATTTTCAGTGAAGGGTCTTAATTCTCTCCCCCGGGGAAAGTCTTGTTTTTGTTTGAGTGCGATGGAGCTGATTGTCTGGAACATTTTGTTCACTCTCAATGTCACAATGATGCAATGGAACTTAAGGTCTTAAAGCTTTTTTGAATATGAAAGTCGTTAACCTTTCCGCTTTTAAAATGCATAAAAATCAGATTCTGAGGTGGATTCAGTGATTATGAGGTTTATGAAAAGTGAAGTTGTTGCCTATATTTGTAGAATTCACTGAGTGATAATTACATTTTGCTTTGTTCTGTCTTCATAACTGTCCCTCTTGGGTGAGAGACAAGGTCTCCCTGAACCACCGTCCTGAGTGCTCGCTGTCCTAAACTAAAGTCCACCTTGTAGAAACTCATTGTTATTTTCCTGGAAACTTTGCTTCACTCAATTATCTTGGAATTGCTTTGTTTTTAGTGCCCTAATCACCAACTCTACTTAGACAATTCATTAGTCTTGTGTAAGTGATATCTCACGTGTGACTGTCTTAGATAATTCTTTAAAATATATAAACTGGAATATTTTGCCTGTTATTTGAAAAGTATAAAGTTTATAATGTAAAACATATGTACAAGTGTATATTTCCTTACGCAAATAGTAGGCTTCTCGCATCTGGAAAATTTCTCCATTTGTTCTCGAAGCTAATATCTCAATGAGGCAGCTCTCATCAGTGCCTGCTCCCTGCAAGGACAGAGCAAGAGACAGCTGAGGGCCTGCAAGGGGAGCAGCCCCGCAGTGAACGCAGGCGGCCCTGGTGCTCTGAGAGGAGCGGAGGGCGGGCGTGTGCGCGGGGTAGAGGAGGGCCTTCTTCCGTCTGGCTTCGGGACCTACTAGGTGCGTGGCTTTCAAGAAGATAGTATCATCTGAAATGAGTTCCTTCATAAAATAAAACAGCATGGGCACCTCTAAATCATGTGGGAAAAGACGTTTAAACAGCACTCATGACACTCATTTTCTTTGCTGCTAGAATGTCAATTCTTGGGCAAACTGGTACTTGATTCTGGGTCCCTAATTCCCCAAGAATGGTGCAGAGACCTCACCCCATCTCTTCCCAGGTGTGGAGTTTTGTACCATTTGCCTGAATATTTGGACTGAGTACTCTCTGCAGCCTCTTCCAGTCATAGGATATTCCTCCCTGATGGTGATTTGAAAGACAACACACGTTTTTCTGAGAGCTTCAGAAATCCAAACCATTTTATGAGACACTGAAAAAATATAACAGTTTCATCTAAACATTGACATAGGACTTTCTCCTTAGGTTTTCAGTTACATCATTTTGCAAGAGGCATGGACTGACTTATGCAACACTTAAAAAGACATTAGTTGAAATTCATAATTTATATAAGGCCTGTGCTGACCTATTGGTCTACCTTGGCGGCTTAGCGGTAAAGAAACCACCGGCCAAGTAAGAGACACTGGTTTGATCCCTGGGTTGGGAGGATCCCTTGGAGAAGGAAATAGCAGCCCATTACAGTATTCTTGCCTGGGAAATCCCATGGACAGAGGAGCCTGGGGTGCTACAGTCCATGGGGTCACAAAGATCCGAACATGAGTTAGCGACTGAAGCAAACGACAGTGCTCGTTTGTGCATATGATAGCCATGACCCAGGTCCCCTAACTTCTCCCTTTGCCTTTTCGTGTTGTCCCCAGATGGGGGAAGTCAGGTCCTTGGCAGGCATCCCCCTGGAGAGATTGCACCCTCTCTACAGGTGTCTCATTCAGCATTTGGAAAGATCTGGAAAGATGTGAAAAGTCATCTGTTCCCCTTCCGTAGCCAACAGACCTCTGACAAATCTGTAGTCAGCTTCTTTCATGACCAGCCTGTACGAAAGAATTGTTCTGATCCTTTAGAAGCAAGATTTTGCTACATTTGAGCAGTAGTTTTGGTAAAGGACTAATTTAGCATCACAAAAATATAGGTGTCATCTATGTTTTTCTCTGCCTCAGCATTACTGACTCATTACTTTATGAGCCCAATTTATACAATAGTTTAAAGAGATTCACAAGAATGCTAACATTTCCATGTAACATAGGAAGACAAACCAGCTGATGCTGCTGTTTAGTCACTAAATTGTGTCCTACTTTTTGTGACCCCATGGACTGTAGCCTGCCAGGCTCCTCTGCCCATGGGATTCTCCAGGCAAGAATACTGGAGTGGATTGCCATGCCCTCCTCGAGTTCTTCCTGATCCAGAAATCGAACATGTGCCTGCTTCATTGGCAGGTGAATTCTTTACCACTGAGCCATCAGGGAAGCTGAAAGCCATACTCGGGAAGAGAAAAATGCAAACAGCCCCCAAAGAACCTCATTTCCTCATTCCTCTTGGCAGCTCTGCACAGGGCTGGGTCGTGGGTCTGAGTTTGCTCAAAAGAAGAGTCAAGTGATCCTGCTGCTGGGCTATGGAGGCCTCCTCCTTTCATGACAACCCCCTCTCCCCAAGCGTTTCTCTTGTGTCTTCCTTGCTGACATGCCTCCTCCCCTCCCTGATCACACATGGCAGTATCACAGGGTGGCCCACTCTACCTTCATGGCGTGCCACAGCTCATGGGCATCATACGAGGGTGGGGGGTACATGAGGCTGACCATGACATCCTTGAAGTGATTGGAAAGCTTCTCCTTCAAGTCCCCGACCAGGTCCTGTGCAGGGAAAGCAAATACTTGCATTATACCACTTCCCAAGTTTGTCGGGAAAACGGAATAATTGCAGAACGTCTTCTAGCAGGATTCCCTTCTCCTTGCCCCTTTCCGTAATAGCTAGTTTGGTTTGGGTTCACATGTGTGTACGTGGGTTACACCAGATGATGGACTTGAGGGTTTCAAAATGATTGATGTCACCGAGGAAACCAGAATCAAAAGAGACACGTGTACCCCAATGTTCATCGCAGCACTGTTTATAACATCCAGGACATGGAAACAACCTAGATGTCCATCAGCAGATGAATGGATAAGAAAACTGTGGCACATATACACAATGGAGTATTACTCAGCCATTAAAAAGAATACATTTGAATCAGTTCTAATGAGGTGGATGAAACTGGAGCCTATTATACAGAGTGAAGTAAGCCAGAAAGAAAAACACCAATACAGTATACTAACGCATATATATGGAATTTAGATGATAATGATAACCCTGTATGCGAGACAGCAAAAGAGACACAGATGTATAGAACAGTCTTTTGGACTCTGTGGGAGAGGGAGAGGGTGGGATGATTTGGGAGAATGGCATTGAAACATGTAAAATATCATATATGAAATAAATCCAGTCCAGGTTCGATGCAGGATACAGGATGCTTGGGGCTGGTGCACTGGGATGACCCAGAAGGATGGTATGGGGAGGGAGGTGGGAGGGAGGTACAGGATGGGGAACACGTGTATGCCTGTGGCGGATTCATGTTGATGTATGGCAAAACCAATACAATATTGTAAAGTAATTAGCCTCCAATTAAAATAAATAAATTTATATTTTAAAAAAAGAAAAAAAAGAAAATGAGTGTGTGGTCATATCTCCATGCCAGACATCATCTGTATGGATATTCTAGTTACACAAACACAGAACCATGATCCTTCTTTAATCCCAACACAACCCCTCTTCTGAGCTCGTAAATAAAAGTTAACATCTGAAAAGTTTAAAATAAATAAAAGTTGAAACTGAAAGCATTTCAGTAGGGAGTATAATAGTTTTGTGTGGAAGTAATGAAATATTAGTCCTTAAAGAAAATATGCATTTTGTTTTATCATTGTAGCAGTGTCTTTCAGTAAAGAGTTTCTGGTTATACTGTTGCCAAAAAGCTTGTGTACAT
This sequence comes from Budorcas taxicolor, assembly GCF_023091745.1. Lineage (NCBI taxonomy): Eukaryota > Metazoa > Chordata > Mammalia > Artiodactyla > Bovidae > Budorcas > Budorcas taxicolor. The sequence continues at coordinate 3,795,664 of NC_068917.1, read as the reverse complement.
GAGTTAAGTAAGCTGTCTGGGAACTTTCTTCAAATAGTCACCTGAAAAAGAAAAACAAGCATGCTAGATTTTTGTCCTTAAAATACAGCTCTAAAGGCATGAAACTGATGGTTTTAATTTAGTTTTCATTTTACTCATATAGAGCAGATGTTTAAAAATATAAAATATGTCCAATTTATGTTTTCTAGGGTTACAAAGATATCTGAAAGATTTGTTAAATGTACCATTTCTTGTTAAAATGTACAGTATATATTCAGTTATATGTTAAAATATGCAACAGTTTAGTTATGAGATGAATTATAAGATAATTATAAGATAATTCAATAAGGCACAATAAACTTTGTTACAGTAAAAAACAAAATTGTCATAATTTTCATTTTATTTGGTACAATCTGGCAGTATATTTCCTGCGTTTCTTTTTTAGCAAAGAAAAGCATCACCCACAAGGTGGTGATTGGTGACAGAGAGAATCTATTGAATTTTTGCTCAGGTCAAGGCAGTCTGTTGAATGCCTGGACCTGTGGCTGGTCTTGAAGTATATATAAGACTTATAAGATCGCCTCCTCACAGAGCTGGTATTCCAGTCAATTCCTTGTCTTTTGGCGTCAACTGTTTCTAATTTCTGTAACAAACAGTCCTGTGTGCTGTCAGGAGGCAGGCAAAAGCAATGATAAAGCCGTCGTGAGCACACGAGCTTGTGAAGACTTTGCTCTCCTGCCCACATGAGCTCAGCACATCGTTTTGAAGGAAAGGCAGCAGTGGATTCAGTGTGTTTTTATTTCTACTTTTTCTCAGACAAGATGGTAGGAGCTGGAGAAAAACAACACACAGTCTCTGTTTTCAAGAGGATCCACATCCGCAAACATCCCAGACATAATGTAAGTGGAAATGTGAGCTGATGCTTTGGAAGGCTCTGATCGTCATTTTTCACATCATAAGATCCTAAACACTAGTTCAAGAGGGTTCTAAAAATTCAGATAAGAGGTCAGAATGGCCTTACAGGTTTAGGGACATGAGACAGACGAGAAGTTGCTTTGGGATGGGCGTTCAGAAGTCGCTTCTGATAGTTAACTTTATTCACTTTTGCTGGGCCATTAACATTGTTCTAGATGGTTCTGTGAAGGTGTTTTTAGATGAGTAACATTGAAATCAGTGGACTTCAAGTCAAGTGGATTGCCCTCCACTATGTGGGCGCGACTCCTTCAGTCTGCTGAAGATGTTCCCTCAAGAGTTCTGCCAGCAGCTGGTCCTTGACCTCAGGCTGCTACCCTCTCTGAGCCTCCAGTTGGCCCGGGTCTCGGCTGGCCTGCCCTGTGGATTTTGGCCTGTCCGCCTCCACAGTCATGTAGCTAATCCCTCACTTCTCCCTGCCTCTAGGTGCCTGTGGGCATCCTTCCAATAGCGAGGACCTTGCATCTTCAGAACAGCATGAGGGTGGCACGCTTCCTTCAGCATGGCTCATGACTTGTCTCTCCGTGAGTTTACTCTCCCACTGCAGCAAAATCAACTGCGAACTAATAATAAAGATGTATCTGGAGAACCCCAGATACTTTATTTAATGAACCTGAAAATATAACAGGTCAAAATTTGTGACATGCAGCTGAGACAGTGATTGAACATACATTTTAGCTTTAAATATTTATATTTGAAAAGAAACAGGCAGTCAATGACCTAATCTTCCACCTCAAGAAAACTAGAAAGAAAAGAATACATTTAATCCAGTATAACAAGGGAGGAAATGACAGGATGGAATGCAGACTGTGATGGATTAATGTAACTGTATTACACATGTATGAAATATATATTCATATATTTTAAATTTTAAAAAAGGGAGGAAATGAGAATAAGATCATAATTCAATGAAATAGAAAATTAATAAATACTAAAACTGTCAATGAAATCAAAACCTAATTTTCTGAATGTTAATAAAATTCTAATTAGACTGACAAGAAAAAAGAAAATGCAAAAATATTGGCAATGTAAGAGAAACATACTCAAATACTACAGATATTTTCCCATTAGGGAAAAAGAGAATATTATGAACACATTTATACCGCTATATATATTTTTAGCTGAAATATAATTTATTTACAATGTTGTGTTAGTTTCAGGTGATTAAGCTATATATATATGTTTATATGTTCTTTTTTCATAATCTTTTAGGTTATTACAAAATGTTGACTAAATTTCCCTGTGCTACACAGTAGGTCCTTGTTGTTTATCTATTTTACATATAGTGATGTGTATGTGTTAATCCCATCCTGCTAATTTATCCCTCCCCCACATTTACTCTTGGCAACCCCAAGTCTGTTCTCTGCGCGTGTGAGTCTGTTTCTGGTTTGTAGATAATTTCATTTGTGTCATCTTTCAGATTCTACACATTAGTGATGTCATACAGTGTCTGTCCTCTCTCTCTGACTTGTTTCACTAAGTATAGTGCTCTCTGGGTCTCTGTGTTGCTGCCAGTGGCATTATCTCATTGTTGTTTATGGCTGAGCAATATTCCATATACATACCACATACACATTCCACATCGTCTTTACCCATTCCTCTGTCCATGGACATCTAGGGTGCTTCCATGTCCTGGCTATTGTGAAGAGTGCTGCTGTGAACACTGGGGTGCACGTGTCTTTTTGCCGTCATCATAAAGCCTAAAATAATACCTGCTGGAGAGGCTGCACTCAGCACCTGTAGGTCATTCCTGTCACCTGGCTGCTGCGTCCCTAGAGACCGCCTGTGGCGGTGTCATGACAGGCGAGCAGAGCCAGGCTCAGTTTGCTGGGGGAGGGTGGGCAAGGTAGCCTTCCTCTTCCTGGGAAGAGGAATTGGTGCAGCCTCTATGGAGAACAGCATGGAAGCTCCTCAGAAAACTAAACATACAACTACCATATGATCTTGAAATCCAAGTCCTAGGCATATATCTGGATAAAAACATAAAGATACACCACTATATTTTAAAATTTAGTTGAAAAGTATAAATTTGTTGACAGCCACAAATTACCAAAATAGTCAAGAAGAATTTCAAACTCAATCTAAATTTCCTTATATAAACAAAAACAAACAAACAACAGCAAAAAAAAAAAAAACCCAAAACTGGATTCACAAGTAATCCACCCTCTTTAATCTCTAGACCCAAGTGGAGTCACTTCATAAAATCTATAACACATTTTAATGTAGAAGTAAAATCATTTATACACAATATTTTGTAGAAAGCAGAGGGTGAAAGAAGACTTCTCAATTTATGCAACTAATATTGTCCCAATACCCCAGTAAAAAAAAAAAAAAAAATTAAATTCAGTGCCGTGCCTCAAAGGTTCAAAGGGGGCCAGATGGAAACGGTAGAATCAGCAACTCTTTGCGAGCCTTCCTCCGGCCCTCAGGGAAGCTGATTGTTTCTCTGCCACGGCAGCTCCACCCTTGAGTTTATTACACTAGATGAATGACCATATTACGTGAATTTATGGCCCCCCAAGTCTGTCTCAGGCTTCCCAGCTGGCTCAGCGGTACAGAATCTTTCTAGCAATGCAGGAGAGGTGGGGTTGATCCCTGGGTCGAGAAAATGCCCCCGGAGAAGGAAAGACCCACTCCAGTCTTCTTGCCTGGGAAAGCCCATGGACAGAGGCGCCTGGCGGGCTACAGTCCATGGGGTAAAAAGAATCGGACACGACTGAGCGACTAAACAACAAGAAACGGCTTTATCACAAATGTTCCCAAATCTGGCCAAGTGCTGAGTGGTCAGATGTGCAGAGTTTATGGTGTACACCCTGTATAAACGAACCTGTAACAAGTTGGAGAATGAAGGAATGAACGTGGGAGGAGAAAGCCCTAAATTTACTGATTAAACGTAAAACATACAGGCAATGGCTTGGGCATGGAAAAATCTTCCATTTGATCTTCAGTCATTTCTGGGGCCCCTATTCCTCCCGAAAATTCGTGACAGCATCTTCCCCTTACTTTCCCTGTGATCGCAGTGGGCTCTAACCTGAACACCTGCGCGGGTTCCACAGCCCGGTGAGGCTCGGCGCGGCCGCTAGATGGCGCGGAGGAGCTGTGCGCCGGAGCGCACGTGTACACATGTGCGTGTGTGCGCAGGGCTGTAGCACACGGATTTGATAAGGGACCTCGAGGAAGCCGGAGCACTTCGGTGAAAAAGACTGCGGGTGGCGCCCGGGCGGGAGGTGGCCTAGGTTCAGTCCGGGCGGAGCATCAGCTGCGCTGTGGGTGGCTCGCCTGGCTGCCCGGGCCGGTCTGCATAGCGAGGACAGCTCCCACCTCAGCGTGGACCTTACTAGACAGTGTTTGCTCAGGTGAAGTCCTTAACATGTTTTCTGGCCGGTATGAGGCACTCAAAAGGTCTTTTTTTCCCCCCCAAAATATTAGGTAATTTGCTGTAGGTTTAAAATGGCGGGTACTAGCTGTGTTCTCTGTCCCCACTTTTTTCTTTCTCTCCACCCCGGAGAAGGCAATGGCAACCCACTCCAGTACTCTTGCCTGGAGAATCCCATGGATGCAGGAGCCTGGTAGGCTCCAGTCCGTGGGGTCGCTAAGAGTCGGACACGACTGAGCGACTTCACTTTCACTTTTCACTTTCATGCATTGGAGGAGGAAATGGCAACCCACTCCAGTGTTCTTGCCTGGAGAATCCCAGGGACGGGGGAGCCTGGTGGGCTGCCGTCTGTGGGATCGCACAGAGTCGGACACGACTGAAGCGACTTAGCAGCAGCAGCAGCAGCCACCTCATTAGTTGTCTGTTCCCTTGTATTTCTCACAGCCTTTACAGTATCTAGTTGTCAGTGATTCCATGACCTCTAACTTAACGAATGCATCCCCAAACTGACGATTTTATGCCCAGTTACCCCTGCAGCCTCGGCCTCTCGTGGTCATTGCTCCTGCGGTCAGTGCCCAGGCCTCCACAAGCGCCCCCTTGTGCCCTCCCGTTTGCCCTCCCAGCACACCTGACAGGTGACCCTGGAACGTGCACATCAGCTAGTCACTTCTCTGCAGAAAGGCCCTTACCCACTCCAAACTCCAGGACGAATTACAACTCCTTTTGTGCAGCTCAGCTCAGAATATAGCAAACGTGCAGGTGTTTTATGTGATGGTCTCCAGGGCGCTCAATGGGCCTGTGGTGGTCACATCCCTGCCCTCACCTCCTGCTGCTGCTATCCCTGCTCCCCACCGGCTCCACCCGGCCGGCTTCCTGCAGCTCCTGGGTCTTCAGGCCCCTCCCTCAGCGCCCCGCGTGTTCCTTTGCTGTCTGTGCCGTCGGCCTCCTTCATAGAGCCTGCTGTCCCCGTTTACAATATGCCCTGTTTATCGCCAGGCTTCATCTTTTCTCCAGAGCACGAGTTCATTCTAACATGGTATTCGTGCATGTGTGCGTTGCTTCAGTCCTGTCTGACTCTTTGCTACCTATGGACTGTAGCCCGCCAGGCTCCTCTGTCCTTGGAATTTCCCAGGCAAGAATTCTGGAGGGGGTTGCCCTTTCCTTCTCCAGGGGATCTTCCTGACCCAGGGATCGAACCTGGATCTCTGAAGTCTCCTGCATTGGCACGTGTGTTCTTTGCCACTAGTACCACCTGGGAAGCTCACTGTAGTGGTGGCTCGTTTTTCAGGACATCAGAAGACAGTACTTTCATTAGGGAAAATAGGTATTGAGTGACATGTTGAAGCAGCCAAACTTCTCAAGCTCAGAGCGGAGCCTTCAACTGCGTCATCTAGTCAGCGTCTTAAATGCTCTCTGGAGGGGTAGACACAGCTTTGCAGATGCAGTCTTCTCAGGGCGCCTCTCCCAGCCTGACTGCTGCTCTTTCCTCTTTGCCAAAGACTCGCCCCAAAGGGACTCCGTGGGCTTCACGGCCTGGGCCTAAACTAAGCCGGTGGGAGGGCGCTGTTCAGGCGGATCTGTTGGAGCTGCAGGTGGGCCGCGCCGCAGCGGCTCCGACAGTGCCACTTAAGCTGAAAGTGACGTGGCGGTTCCCTTTCTTTCTTCCTTTCACCTTTACCTAAATGTGTGCACTCAGGGCAAGAGAAAGGAGGATGGCCCGCACTCTGCTTGTTGCAATACGTTTTTAACTTCTATTGCTTTTCCTGCTGTTGTGAAAAGATACTTGCTTTGAAGCCATGTTGTTGTAGTCCTGTATGAAGTGTGACTGAGATGTTGTCTTCATTCTGCCGACCCCAATAGTCATCCTGTAAACACTCGGGAAATTGTATATTACATTATAAAAACACTTGTGCAAGCTGCTTTGTCACTGTGCACTGGTAAGTAAGTTTTTAAAAAATGTATTTACTTATATTGACATATAGTTGACTTACAATGTTGTATTAGTTTCAAGTATACAGCAGAGTGATTCATTATAGGTTGCTACCAGATGTTAAGTAGAGTTCCCTGTGCTATACAGTAAACCATTGTTGTTTATCTATTTTATTTACAGTGGTGTCTATCTGTTAATCCCAAAGGTGAAAGTGAAGTCGCTCAGTCGTGTTCGACTCTTTGCGACCCCATGGACTGTAGCCTACCAGGCTCCTCCGTCCATGAGATTCTCCAGGCAAGAATATCAGACTCCTAATTTATCCTCCCCAACACCTTTCCCCTTTGATACCATATGTTTGTTTTCTATGTCTGTGAGTCTGTTTCTGTTTTTTATGGAGATTCGTCTGTATTATTTTAAGGATTCTGTGTTTAAGTTTATGTTTCAGTTATGTTAAGGATTCTATGTTTAAGTATATTCTATGTTTAACATATCATATGGTATTTCTCTTTCTCTGTTACTTCATTTGGTATGATAATGTCTCTAAGTCCATCCATGTTGCTCCAAATGGCATTATTTCATTTTTTATGGCTGAGCAATATTCCGTTGTACATATATACACATCACATCTTCTTTATCCATGCTTCTGTCATTGGACATTTAGGTTGTCTTATATATAAAAGTCATGTCTCGGCTACTAAATGCTGCTATGGACACTGGGATGCATGTATCTTTTGAATTAGAATTTTCTCCAGATATATGCCCAGGAGTGGGGTTACTGGATCATAGGCTAACTGTTTTTAAGGAATCTCCATACTGCTCTCCACAGTGGCTGCACCAGTTTGTATCCTGGAGTATCACTTCAGGTGACCTTGCCCCCTCTAGGAACCACTGTCAGATTGCCCAGCCCTTCAGCTGGGGCAGTCCCTCCCAGCCCAGGGGCATGTTGGGTCCCAGCTTCCACTGCCCTGGGGAGAACTGCTTTGGGTAAGGGTCTGGAGTGCCGCGTTCCTCACACTGACCAGTGTGTCGGCGGTGTTCCAAGGCTTCTCTGTGTGTCTCGAGACCAGTATCAGCAGCTCGTCTCTAATGTAAAGTATAGTATAAAGTATAAAGTATAGGAGGAAGTATTTATGGAATGTGCCCAGAACTGTACCTTATTCAGCAGCTAAGAGAGTAATTTCCTCTCATCTTTGTTATTCATGTTAATAAAAATCAATGGTTAACATACAGGAAATCTATCAGCTCCCCCACAGGAAGGGAAAACTAGCCTTGTCCAGGTGGAAGAAGTCATTTTGAACGTGAGCAGTGGGGGCGGTCAGGAAGCCATCCCCAACGTCTGGCAGGGTGACTGGGGGGCATCCAGAGGAAGAAATGAAGGAAAAGGGACATTGAGGCAGTTTGTCAGTGTTTTTTTTAACTGTTAAGTGTGCCCTAATGTGATTTTTTCCCCTCCTTTTTATTTACAGGCAGAGTGGACTTCAGTGAATACAGTTCCTGTTCTATATCAGACCCTGGCTGGACCCGATCCCTGACTCCAGGAGGTGAGGGCTGAGGGGTGGCAGGTAAGGTCAGTCCGCACACCTGGCGGGGAGGGAGAGGTGGGGAGGCAGGAGAGGATGTGGTGTGGCAGTCTTGGGGGGGTGGGGGGGGTGGGGAGAGGGGGCGCGGTGTCTGGAGCTGCCTGAGTGTGCAGGTCCCGGGGGAGTGCACGGAGTCCTGGCCGGGCAGTTTGCAGACCTGCAGGGCCTCCTCTTGTTGCAGTGGGCAGAGCAAGAGGTGGCCAGCCCAGTGTGAGGGTCAGAGTGCAGATGCTGGGCACTTGGTGAGAGCGGTGGGAGGATGGATTGAATTCGGTGCACAGATGGGTATTTTGTGGGGGAATCGACATTAATGCTCCTGTATTAAAGCGAGACAGTGGAGTTTCAGGCTTGGACTCCTCCTGCCTTCAGTTTAGGGATACCCAGGGTAAGGTCTTGGGGCAGCAGCTTGAGGGGGGGACCATTTCCACATCCATTGGGTACCATGTGGGAATGCCCAAATCGGGACCATGTGAACCAGGGACCCACGGCAGTACAAGTGACTAGGTAACTGACCTGATGGGGTCTCTCAGAGCCAAGGGGCCCCAGCAGGCTCCTCTGAGGGTCCTCAAGTTCCCTGGAGGCCTGGGGCCCTAGCACAGGGGGTCTGACCACTCTGAGACCTTGGGCGTGTGGTAAGGCCTCTTCCCTGGAGGATCCGGTGTCTGAGAAGGTGCAGATGCCTCGTTTCTTAGTTTTTTCTTGGTCTGTTTTAGGGCCATTTTGTAGAGAGTGATAAAGTATTGCTTTTACCTAAGTTAACCTTATCTATGAAAAGCACAGATGTATGTAAACTTTTGGGATAAGAAGTTACTGAAAATGACCTCTCTTACAGCAGTATGCATATTACAGCAATATTGGGTGACTGATGCTGCAACTTGTATAGCTTTTATATTTTCTTTCAAAGGAAAACTACTCCGGGTATCATAGGAACATAACAAAAGGAATAGTTTTACCTAGAAAAAAAAACCAAAAAAACAAAAAAACAACTGATTGCCTACTATGGCTTAATTCAGCTAATTTCATGAGCAGTGGTGGCTTTGTAGATGTCATTCATTCTAAAGCAGAGAACAGCTTTGTTTTGTGTACTGTCGTTGTTCAGAGCCTGAGGTTTGGAGATGGACTAATTCCTTAAGAACTAGTCTTACAGAGGAAGAGTTATGATGGTATTTCATCGATAATGGTCAGTTGACAAAAAGTAATTGCTATTCCAGGTCCTTTTGGACCGAAGAGTTTTCATTTTTATTCTGTGGTTTAACTGCACAAAAAAGGAGAGAAATCCTTAACGGCACCTGCTTCGAAACCAGTGCATGATTATGTAAAGTATTCTGGATGGTTCTATTGCCTGAAACTATTTTTGAGCACCATTCTTTTCAAATGGTCTCTAACTGTAGATTTGGGAGGAAAAACTAGTGGGGAAGCCACTTGGATAGAGATGCGGGTGAGGATCTCGGGAGAACTGGAGGAAAAGATCTTCTTTCTGGGCCTGGATCGTTAGTCCCTGTGTGCCTTCCCTGGAGCTGAACACGGGGTGTTCCCAGGCAGTGCCTAATTGGACCAGCTGGTGGTGTTGGGCTGTGAGAGGTTCTACTCTATCAAGTGAATGATTTCTCAGAAAGGGCTGGTGGGGTCACACATCACATACAGGCACTTCTGATGTGTCTCTTTCCCACATTCTGTGCCACATGTTTGAGGCAGAGGAACTGTCTCTAATGTTCAGTGAAGTCAGACACCTTTGTGATCAGAGACTAGAGAGCATACCAGACCCTGTTTGGAGGTGTCTCAGAAGTTCGCATGGAAACGAGAGGGGTTGGGGGGACTCACCCGGCTGAAGGCACCCAGGTAAGCCTCGGCGATCAGCAGCCTCTGGGTGTTGCAGCGCTGGGTCAGGATGTCGATCAGCAGGTCCTTGTCACAGCCTGGAAGAGAGTTGTGTTGGTGAGTGAGTGAGTGCTGTGAGTGCCACGCTGCAGGTAGGGAGGGCCCACGGTGCAGCGGTCAGGCCAGTGGGCCAGCTCGTCCCCTGGTGCTCTCAGTGGAGGGAGAAGGCCCAGCTTGAGTGGAAGTTTCAGGGTACCCCTGCCATGGCCGAGGTGCCTTCTGTCTCCCCTTTTCCTGGTGCTACAGACTTTTCTTTTTTAAAAGATTCAATAAAAATAGAGGGGAGGAGACAATGTGGCCTTTCTCCCCTCCCCTCCTACCCCACCAGCAAAAGGCTTCCCTGCACTCCACACTGATCTGGTTTGAACAGACCCCATGTCCTTCTCACCACACGTCTCCGAATGACTTACAACAGATGTGCACTGAGAGGAAAGTCACTGCTCTGGTCCTGCCAGCAGCAGGTGAGTCCACCAGGGCCCTTGGCTTTTTTGGAGAAGGCATTCCCCACAGAAATGGGGTGAAGCAGGCACAGAGTTTATTGGCAGCACAGCTCGTGCAAAGCAAACAAAGAAGCAGTTCATGTAGAGCAGGAGCAAAGCAGAGACACAGACCTAGAGAAGAGAGCAGCAAGGTCCCTCATGAGGAGTGTGCCAGAGACGTGATTTAAATCACTGATCTGGGGCACTTTTTCTAGGGCTCTGTTCCGCTCTGGCCAGTTATCTCGCCTCTTCCCCCACATCTGACCTGTCCCAGGGCCCTCCCCATATATATGCTCATCTTTTAGCCAAGACGGATTCTAGCACAGAAGACTGTGGAAGGTTTGACGGCACTTATTATGATGTGAGAGCTGGACCGTAAAGAAGGCTGAGTACTGAAGAATTGATGCCTTCAAACTGTGGTGCTGGAGAAGACTCTTAAGAGTCCCTTAAAAAAAAAAAAAGAAAAAAAAAAAGAGTCCCTTGGACAGCATGGAGATCAAATTAGTCAATCTAAAGGAAATCAACCTTGAATATTCATTGGAAGGGCTGATGCTGGAGCTGAAGCCCCAATACTTTGGCCACCTGATGCAGAGTCATTTCATTGAAAAAGACCCTGATGCTGGGAAAGACTGAAGGCAGGAGGAGAAGGAGACAACAGAGGATGAAATGGTTGGGTGCATCACTGACTCAATGGACGTCAGTTTGAGCAAGCTCCAGGAGTTGGTGAAGGACAAGGAAGCCTGGTGTGCTGTAGTCCATGGGGTTGCAAAGAGTCTAACGTGACTGAGCAACTAAACAAGAACATTATGGGATGGTGCCCCTCCCTTTCTGACCCCTGAGGAGCCTTCTTGCACACTTGTGCCTAGTGGGGCGGGGTCTAGTCTCCCTGACCTCAAGAGTGACAGATATGCTCATCCTCTCTCCTACTCCTGCAGAGCTCAGCTCCTGCCACTAACTCTGTCGTTGGAGTATCAGGGAAGACACAGCTCCAGTTTAACCCACCTGACAAACTTCAGCTGCTCTGCTCAGGGTCTCATCTGCCCCTTACTCAGTGCAGACCCTCCAGAGAAGGAAGAGCCTTGGGGGAGGGAGCTGTGAGAGGAGGGAGTCAGGCCCCTGCTTGTAACAGAGGCCCTGCTCCTAGGCTCTGAGGCCAGCGCTTCCTCCTCCACCAACCCATCGACCTGGTAAAATGGCGGGATGTACAATCGCTGCAGGGAGATTTAGCTATAATTGTGGTCTGCCTGCCAGTGCAGGAGACATAAAAGATGCAGGTTCGATCCCCGGGTTAGAAAGATCTCCTGGAGAAGGAAATGGCAAACCACTCCATTTTTCTTGCCTGGAGAATCCCATGTACAGAGGAGCCTGGCGAGCTGTAGTTCATGGGGTCGCAAAGAGTCGGACACAACTGGGCAGATTAGCATGCACACACGCGGTCACAGTAGTGACCAGGAAGACCCCAGCCAGCCCTCAGCTTGACCAGTATTTAGATAGACTTCTTCCTATCATCAGCCTTTGATCTTTGCTTTTCTTTTTTCTGAGAGCATTTACTTTGGAAAACTTGTAGTTGTAAATGCTTTCTTTACTCCTTTGAGATGTAAATCTTCTCCCAACCACTTGCTAGAAGGCTAGAAATGCCTTCCTCAGGGCTTAGGACCCACCCTTTTGAGCTGTAGTCGCAAGTATGACAGTTGCTGTTCCCGGGCTCTGTGGCAGGCGGCACCCTCAGCACCACTGGGCAGACTTAGCTGTCCTCATTGCATGACCGGGCCCCCATCCTGCGTTCTCTGAACCACTCCCTAGCTCAGCCCAGGGCTCAGACCTTGCAGGCCTTTGTCCCAGAGGAGCTGGGGCTGGTCTCTGCTTTGGTAAGGGCATCCTGGCCTGTTGAGTTGTGTGCGGTATAATTTTTCTCTGACAAATTATGGAGATGAGTAGAAAAGCGAGTTGAAGCACTGGGATGTTAAGCAGATCGTGTTTTGGGGATTTCATGCGTCCTGGAAATGCTGGGCTCATAGGAAGGTAGTGAGTTGGCTGTGGAAACGTGCAGTGAGCAAGGGTGAGGTTTGGGTAAAGGTGGACGGAGGGTCTCTGAAGACCCAGTGTGGGGCGGGGTGTCTGTTCATGTGAGAAAGAGGGTCTGGCAGTGGCAGAGTGGAGGTAGAGAGGCAGAGAATCTTCTCCAAAGACTGGAATTTCAGATTTGTGACAAAAAGGTAGCCTGCAGTGAAGTGGCACCGAGCAGCAGGGTGCCCAGGCTCCCGGGTTACATCCTGGACCCAAGGTATGTGAGATGGTTCCAGAGGAGTCTGTTGACCGCATGATCCAAAATGAATGTAGCTTTAATAATAAGTAGAAGGTTTTTTGGTGTTAACCATCTGGGGATGTCCATGTGTAGATTTGTCTCTAGTGTTGTTGGAAGAGGGCGTTTGCTGTGACCAGTGTGTTCTCTTGACAAAACTCTGTGAGTTTTACTCCTAGGCCAAACTTGCCTGTTACTCCAAGTATCTCGTCTTCCTACTTTTGTATTCTAGTCCCCTATGATGAAAAGGACATCATTCTTATTTATTTTTTGGTGTTAGTTCTAGAAGGTCTTGTAGGTCTTCATAGCCTTCAATCTCTTTGGCATTAGTGTTTGGGGCATAGACTTGCATTACTGTGATATTGAACTGTTTACCTTGGAAATGAACAGAGATCATTCTGTAGTTTTTGAGACTGCACCCAAGTACTCCATTTTGGACTCATTTGATGACTGTGAGGGCTACTCCATTTCTTCTAAGGAATTCTTGTCCACAGTAGTAAAACAATCGTTATCTGAATTAAATTCACACATTCCAATCTGTTTTAGTTCATTAATTCCTAAAATATCAATGTTGGGCCTTACGAAGCATTACTATGAACAAAACTAGCGGAGGTGATGGAATTCTAGCTGAGCTATTTCAAATCCTGAAAGATGATGCTGTCAAAGTGTTGCACTAATATGCCAGTGAATTTGGAAAACCCAGCAGTGGCCACAGAAGTGGAAAAGGTCAGTTTTCATTCCAATCCCAAAGAAAGGCAATGCCAAAGAATGCTCAAATTACTGCACAATTGTACTTATTTCATGTACTAACAAGGTTATGCTCAAAACCCTTCAAGCTAGGCTTCACATAATGACCCTAGAACTCCCAGAGGTTCCAGCTGGATTTAGAAAAGGCGGAGGAACTAGAGATCAAATTGCCAACATCCATTGGATTGCAGAAAAGCAAGAGAATTCCAGGAAAACATCTACTTCTGCTTCATTAACTATGCTAAAGCCTTTGCCTGTATGGATCACAACAATCTGTGGAAAATTCTTAAAGAGATGAGAATACCAGGTCTCCTTACCTGCCTCCTGAGAAACCTGTATGCACGTCAAGAAGCAACAGTTAGAACTGGACATGAAACAACAGACTGGTACCAAATTGGGAAAGGAGTACATCAAGGCTGTATATTGTCACCGTGCTTATTTAACTTATATGCAGAGTTCAGTTCAGTTCAGTACTCAGTCCTGTCCAACTCTTTGTGACCCCATGGACTGCAGCATGCCAGGCTTCTCTGTCCATCACCAACTCCCGGATCTTGCTCAAATGCACCTCCGTCAAGTCGGTGATGTCATACAACCATCTCATCCTCTGTTGTCCCTTTCTCCACCTGCCTTCAATCTTTCCCAGCATCAGGGTCTTTGCCAATAAGTCAGTTCTTCGCATCTGGTGGCCAAAGTATTGGAGCTTCAGCTTCAGCATCAGTCCTTCCAATGAATATTCAGAACTGATTTCCTTTAGACAGAGTACACCATGCAAAATGCTAGGCTGGATGAAGCACAAGCTGAAATAAAGACTGCTGGGAGAAGTATCAGTAACCACAGACATTCAGATGATACCACCCTTATGGTGGAAATGGAAGAGGAACTAAAGAGCCTCTTGATGAAGGTGAAAGAGGATAGTGAAAAGGGTGGCTTAAAACTCAACATTCAAAAAACTAAGATCATGTCATCTGGTCCCATCACTTCATGGCAAATAGATGGGGAAACCATGGAAACAGTGTCAGACTTTATTTTTCTGGGCTCCAAAATCACTGCAGAGGGTGATTGCAGCCATGAAATTAAAAGACGCTTGCTCCTTGGAAGAAAAGCTATGACAAACCTAGACAGCATGTTAAAAAGCAGAGACATTACTTTGCCAACAGAGGTCCATCTAGTCAAAGCTATGGTTTTTCCAGTGGTCACATATGGATGTGAGAGTTGGACTATAAAGAAGGCTGAGCACTGAAGAATTGATGCTTTTGAATTGTGGTGTTGGAGAAGACTCTTGAGATTGGACTACAAAGAGATCAATCCAGTCAATCCTAAAGGAAATCAATCCTGAATATTCACTGGAAGGACTGATGCTGAAGCACTAATACTTTGGCCACCTGATGTGAAGAGCAGACTCATTGGAAAAGATCCTGATACTGGGAAATATTGAGAGCAGGAGCAGAAAGGAACAACAGAGAATGAGATGGTTGGATGACATCACCGATTCGATGGATATGAGTTTTGAGCAAGGTCCAGGAGATGGTAATGGACAGTGAACTGGTGTGCTGTAGTCCATAGGGTGGCAAAGAGTCAGACACAACTAAGCAACTGAACAGCAACAAATAAGATGTTTTCAGTTATATATCCATATTGATTTTGCTATCATCACACATAATTATTGTAATGTGGTTTTTGTTTTTATCCTGTTGGGATATCCACAATACACCTCTTTGAATTACTCTCCATTTTTCAAAGTTCATAGCAATTCTGGCTCATTTATTCTTCTAGAAGTTTTTAAAATTATTTTCATATGGATCTCAAAAAATGTTATTCAAATATCAATTAAAATAACTGTAAACTTAGGAACCAACTTAGAGAAGTCACTAACATATCTGTTGAATTATTTATGTGTTTTTCTTTTCTAAAAGACTAAGTAAACATTTGTATAGTTTTTGCAAATGACAAGAAACTTTATTTGGTTAAAATTATTCATATTTGTATTTCTATCAATATTTCAAGTTATATTATTTTTATTTTGGTCTTAACAGAATAATTCCTTAATGAAATAGATGATATTGAACTTTATGTGGACCTTGTGTCCAGAAAAATTATTGAACTCTCATGCTGCTGCTGGTGCTGCTAAGTCACTCAGTCTGGTCCGACTCTGTGTGACCCTATGGACAGCAGCCCACAAGGCTCCTCTGTCATGAGATTCTCTAGGCAAGAATACTGGAGTGGGTGCCATTTCCTTCTCCTGAACTCTCATACTTCTAATAATTTTTTACTGGATTACCTTGGATTTTGAAATTTGCTGATAATGTCTGCTGCAGAAACAAAGAATTTTGACTTATTCTTTAGACAGTGTGTCGTTTTCTCTCTCTTGTCCTATTGCATTAGGGCCAGGAATTTCTAAATAATTCCTACTTGATGGTTTAACAGAAAGGCATAGTGTAATGATCCTTACCAGTTTTATGGGCTTGTATGATGTATGGTTGATTCTTGTTATTCATGATGTGTTTCTACAAAGTCACCATGAACATGAATTAGTAGATGCTGAATGGTTGCTTCCAGGGGAGATACAGGAAAACTCAGCCACGAGGTGTAAAGGGACACTTCCTCCACTTGTATAAATAGTGTCTACACACACCCTACAGCTCACACTGTATTATTGCTGAGTGAGGGCAGGGGCAGGTGGTGGTGGATCTAATTTAAGTAGCACCGAGGGTCCCACAGAGTCTTGCGGGCAGTTTTGCCATGATTTAGGCGTGTAGGTCAAAGATAGTTCCCATTGTCCAGGATCTGATAGGGATGGTCTGGAAGTTACATGTGCTAACTGAGACAAAATAAACACAGGTGCTCTGTGCTCTAAGTGTGCACAGGCTAGGGAAGCAGCTGGTCACAGTTGGGGCTTGGCAAGTGCACTGTTAGAGACCGTTACCTGGGAGGCACTGCTTTTCCTTGGTGAACTGTTATACAATGTAAGACACATTTTATTAAAACAACTCCCTTTCATTTGCATCGGACCATATTTTTGCTTTCTGATTTTTCTAAGTATCAATAAAACACAGAGCCAAGTCAAAAATCGTCAAGTAGGATTACATCAAACTCAAAAGCTTCTGCAAAGGAAAAGACTACAGTTAACAGTACTGCATTGCATCGTTGAAAGCTGCTGAGAGAGTAATCAGTGAATGTTCTCAGCATAGTAACAAAAATGGGAATTATGTGATGAGAAGGATGTGTAAGCTAACCTTACTGGGTTAACCATTTAGCGACAGGCATGTCAAATCATCATGTGTACATACACCTTGAACTTACACTGTTGTATGTCAGTTTTGTCTCAGCAAAGCTGGAAAGAACCCACAGTAGCCAAGGAGAACACTTGCAGTTGTCATTTTTGGTTGAACTTTGCCAGGAGCATCAAGATGGCTTGACTTTCCAAGCATGTTGACCTGTGTCCTTGCTCCGTCACCCTGAAGCATGCCTGCGCTGTCACATGCAGAACCTCCTGGAATCCTTCAGCTAAAACACTGACAAGCAAAAAGCTGCAAGGGTCGAAGTGAATCTGAATTCTGACCCTAAAATTGCAATGACAAGAAAACTGAAACTGTTGCAAGAAAAAAACTTTTTTTTCAATGAGTAGATTGCTCTGATCTATAGTTTTAAAGCAAAATATTCTCCAGAAGGAAGAATTCATCCACAACTTTCTGTTACCCTGCCCTTAGATTTTTCTAGTGATGATTGATATTTCAAAAGGCATGGAAGCAGTGCAGATTCTTAAAGTGGACTTCAGAGCATATTCAAGTTCTTTATTATTTTCCTCTGGGGTCCTGCTAGTGGACACACACACACACACAGACACACAGACACACACATACACATAGTATCGCTCTCATAAAAGCAACCTTGTCTTCCAAGCTGACAGTTTGCTTTCTCCTGAAAGGCTTTGTATGTTTGGTGCAAACGTTCTGGTGTCAGTGTTTATCTCCCTGCTCACCAGCTGTCTCCTTAGCACATGCTGACGTCTCACAGCTCTGTGTTGAATCTTAAAGATTAAATCTCTTTTTAAAAAAGACTCAACAACTTCCCCCTTCTCTCTACATTTCTTTCCTAAACTCTTGCTCGTTCACTGGACATGCACTTCTAAGGTGGGAGACCCAGCCTCCCCACCCTCGGAGCTCACAGACTGGTCTGCAGTTGACAGAGGCGGACAGGCTGGGTGAGGGGGTGGGGGCAGGGCTGTGGAGAGGAGGCGTCTGGCCTGATGAGTTTGGAGCACAAGGAAGGGCTATAAAGAGGAAGGCTCACTTGAGGGGGTTCCTGAAAGACGAGAATTTGAATGCCGAGTGAATTGGAGAAGAAAACAGCCTTCCAGGTGGGGTGGGGGAACAGTGGGGTGGGGTGGGGGGTGCTGGGCCAGTTTGTAGGATGTAGAGGAGCTGCCCCCCCTGGGAAACAGCAGAAAGAGGGCTGGTCTAGCCGAATATGGAGGTCACAAAGGAAACAGGCTAGAAAACAGACATAGTGAGAAAGGACGCTTATCCCAGATAAAGTTTTTGACTTAAGAATTTCATTGAGTAGTAGGGGTGAGGCGCTTAAGAATTTGAGGCAAAGATATATTGATCAGATGTGCAATGGTGAGAAGCAATTCTGGTCATCTTTTCTATATTTTTATTCTATTTCTTTGCCCAGCTTTTTGTTCGAAGCTGTGTTTGCCTTCTGTAGGGCTTCCCTGGGGGCTCAGATGGTAAAGAATTTGCCTGCAGTGCAGGAGAGCCGGGTTCAGTCCCTGAGTTGGGAAGATCCCCTGGAGAAGGAATGGCAGCCCACTCCAGTACTCTTGCCTGGAGGATCCATGGACAGAGGAGTCTGGTGGGCTACAGTCCATGGGGCTGCAGAGTCAGACACGACTAAGAGAGCATGCACACACAGTCATAAAATATAAAACCACAGAAAAAATGACCCCAAAGGAGCTAGACATCCCCAGACTCACCGAATCCCTGGAGCGCGCTTCCCAGCAACTCAGCATCCAGCACGGGGTTGAAATTGGGAGCTGGGAAGATGGTACCCTGAACCTGATGGAGGGTCAAGGAGAGAGAGGAGTTGGGTAATTCTCACCAAAGACTTCAGCGTGTTTTTCATATAAATAAAAACAGAAGTACATCCTATATGTTAGAATTACTCTAAGACACACACATGGGTATTTTAAACAGATGTGTTACTTGTATGTCAGTTGCGGCGACTTAGTTGTGTTCTTTTCGATCCCCTGTTCTCTCCCGTATTGAGATCTAGAAATTGAGCAACTAGAACTGATAGTATAAAAGGGTAAGAATCAAATAAATACATGTCTTCTTAGTAAACAGTAAGCATTTTCTTAGGAATTGGAGACTACTTAGAAACTGAAAAGAGAACTCTATTATGGGGCTTCATTCCATTTAAATGCTGCTGCTGCTAAGTCGCTTCAGTCGTGTCCGACTCTGTGCGACCCTATAGACGGCAGCCCACCAGGCTCCCCCATCCCTGGGATTCTCCAGGCAAGAACACTGGAGTGGGTTGCCCTTTCCTTCTCCAATGCATGAAAGTGAAAAGGGAAAGTGAAGTCGCTCAGTCATGTCCGACTCTTAGCGACCTCATGGACTGCAGCCTACCAGCTCCTCCGTCCATGGGATTTTCCAGGCAAGAGCACTGGAGTGGGGTACCGTTGCCTTCTCTGCCATTTAAATGAGTTACAGATTAATCCTTTGTCTGTTGCTTCATTTGCAAATATTTTCTCCCATTCTGACCGATGTCTTTCCCTCTTGTTTATGATTTCCTTTGCTGTGCAAAAGCTTTGAAGTTTACCTGGGTCCCATTTGTTTATTTTTGCTTTTCTTTTCATTGCTCTAGGAGGTGGGTCAAAAAAGATCTTGCTGTGGTTTATGTCAGAGCATGTTTTTCTTAGGTTTTTCTCTAATAGTTTTATAGTGTCTGGTCTTATATTTAGGTCTAAGCCAGAAAGAGAAAAATAAATATTGTATATTCACACATGTATGTGAAATCTAGAAAGATGATACAGATGAACGTATTTGCAGAGCAGAAATAGAGACACAGATGTAGGGGATAGACTTGTGGGCGTGGGGGTGAGGGGAAGGGGGACAAGCTGAGAGTAGCGTTGACATGTATAAATGGTTGTTTATTGTTCCTCACTAAGTCGTGGCTGCCTCTTTGTGACCCCAGTGGACTGTAGCACGTCAGGCCTCCTTGTCCACCGTCTTCTGGAGTTTGCCCAAGTTCATGTCCTTTGAATCGGTGATGCCGTCCAACCGTCTCAGTCTCTGCTGCTCTCTTCTCCTTTTGCTTTCGATCTTTGCCAGCATCAGAGTCTTTTCCAGTGAGCTGGCTGTTCACATCAGGTGGCCAGAGGATTGGAGCTTCAGGTACCATGTGTAAAACAGATAGCCAGAGGGAAGCTGCTGTAGAGCACACGGAGCTCAGCTCAGTGATGATCTAGAGGGGAGGAATGGGGGGGCAAGAGAGGTCCCAGAGGGAGGGGGTATATGTACACACGTGGCTGCTTCACTTCACTGTACAGAAGAAACTAATGCTACACTGCAAAGCAACTGTACCCCAATAAAAAATAAACAATGAGTTAGAAGTGGCAGTTACCACCACAGCTTAAAAAAAAAAAATTCAGGGGCCCTTAAGTCATATTATAGAAAATTGAAATATTGAATCTAGAATTGAAATTCATAAAAACCTAGACAATGCAGGTAGAGTGGAGGGTTTTTGGCAGAAACTGGCAGGTGCAGAGGAAGACCTGAGCTTCTGCAGGCCCTCCTTTCACACTCTGTCGTGTGCCAACAGTAGAGTGACTCTGCGTCTCTTGCTTGAGCCTGAGCCAGCAGCGCTGGGCTGGGTAGGATCACACGCCGAGCAGGAACCGCCAGCTCAGGTGTGCTGAGAAGGGGAGCTCCCCCCGTCTGTTGTGCGTTTGCCCAGAAATGATGGGGAAAGAGCCTTCCCATGGTGACGGGTCTCTGGGTCCTTGAGCAGGCAGTTTCGGAGAGCAATTCTGCTGAACACACAACATTCTGGGGCCCCCGGTGAAAGAGCAGAAAATTAATTAATTGATGAGCCTGGTTTCTAGTCTTAAGAAACATGCATATACCACCGCCAAAAGATTAATGAAAAGATTTCGGGAGGAGTAATAGCACTGTTCACCTGTGTTAAAACTAAGAATTAAATTCAATTTGTGTTCTACTTGACCGATATTATTAATAAGTTTTTATACTCAGAGGCACAAACGTGTCCGTGGAACATTCTTTCTAAATCCTAGATGGACAAATGTGTGATTAAAAAATACGGACATAGTTTAGGACCTTAGGATGCCCACGCGTGTGTCTGCACGCCAATGTCCAGTTCACTTCAGGTACAGTGAAAGTGAAAGTCGCTCAGTCGTGTCTGACTCTTTGCGACGGCATGGACTCTACAGCCCATGGGATTCTCCAGGCTGGAGTACTGGAGTGGGGAGCCTTCCCTTCTCCAGGGGATCTTCCCAACTCAGGGATCGAACCCAGGTCGCCTGCATTGCAGGTGGATTCTTTACCAGCTGAGCCACAAGGGAAGCCCAAGGATATTGGAGTGGGTAGCCTATCCCTTCTCCAGCGGGTCTTCACGACCTAGGAATTGAACTGGGGTCTCCTGCATTGCAGGCAGATTCTTTACCAGCTGAGCTATGAGGGATATCTCAAGCTTATTGGCGATGACCCAGGGCTTAGTTTTCTTGAGCCAACTCTCATTTCTATACACTGTTGCATAGGAGACGATATGAGTTTTATTTCCCTGTTCACTATCATCCCTGTGAGTGAGACTCTACTAAGAAAATAGACTTTGATTCTTCTTTCAGTCACTAAAGTGAGTTCAGAAAGCAGACTCTAAGGTAAACTCCTAGACTGAGTTCTCTTCACCTCAGCTGTTTTCTTTTGAATCTTATAATCCTAGAGCAATGTAAGATTTAAGCTTTTGAAAGACAAGCCCTGCCTTTAAATGTGAAATTTATTCTCTGATCTTTGTCACTGTCTTTTACTAAGTCCCCTTCGGCTGCGTAGCTTTTCCTCAGTTTTTTTGTTGGGAAAACTAAAGGCTCGTTGAGGCATGTTCATTGTAGGAGTTAGAACGCTGTTGCACAGGTCTTGGGTGATGGTGCCATTCATTGCCAGGTGACCTCAGTCTTGCTGCAAGCTCTCAGACAAAGGACTGTCTTACTTATTTATTTTTTAATTCATGGGAGTATAATTGCTTTACAGTGTTTCGTTAGTTTTTGTTGTACAGTGAAGTAAATCAGCTACATATATATGCATACAGCCTCTTGAACCTCCCTCCCAGCCCCCCATCCCACCCCTCCCGGCCGTCACAAAGCACTGAGCTGAGCTCTCTGTGCTTTACAGACACTTCCCACTGGCCGTCTGCTTTACACATGGTAGTGTACATGTGTCAGCCCCAGTCTCCCAGTTTGTCCCTGTCTTAAAGTGTAAACGAGGAAATGTATTTGGAAACAGTGAGACATATTGTTACATATGTGTAAGTAGCTTAGGCCATCTCATCTCTGAAGGTACAAATGTCCATCACAAAGCAGAGCATTCCATTCCTGGCTGGACTAGGGTCCTCCAGAATTCCAACTGGAGTGAGTGCTATAAAATGAAACTATTCATATATTTTGCAAAAGGAAAAAAAAGGCACACACACATACAGAGCTCTAAAAGTAATACATAAGGAAAGTTGCTGTTCAGTCGCTAAGTTGTGTCTGACTCTTTGTGATCCCATGGACTGCAGCAAGCCAGGCTTCCCTGTCCTCCACTATCTCCTGGATTTTGCTCCAACTCATGTCCATTGAGTCAGTGATGCCATCCAACCATCTCAACCTTTGTTGCCCCCTTCTCCCCTTGAACTGTCTATAGTGATTTATTAGAAAAAATTTGCATGTGAAATAAAAATCCACAGTTTTTTCTTCATAGTTTTTTTTAAATCCTCACACAGACTACTAATACAATGTATTTTTACAATATAATGCAAAAATTCTTTCTTTCTGTTTACACTTCTCATCTCTTGCCACTTAAAGTACTCTCCTTATCTATTCGTCTTAGAAAACACTAAAAATGTTTTAGAAGTAAATTCAACACTAAAAGTAAAAAAGAAATTGTGAATGGTCAGTAATTCAAACAACAGTTTTCTAGTGAGCTCTTGTCATTCATGCCCATTTAGATAGCATATTAAATCATTATATTCATTTCATATCAATTATTGTGTTTCAGTTAAGCTGGAGTCAGCAACATTGTTTCATGTAAGGTACCTATTTAGGGTTCCTTGGAATGCTGGCCTCGTCATTTAATGGTCATATTTCCTTGTTTCATTGAGAAGTAACTGACATGTGGCATTGTGCACAATGTGATGTGATGTCTGTGTGTGCTGTGAAGTGCTCCCCTCAGTACAGTTAGTTGGCACATCTGCCACCGTTGTTTAGTTGCTTCAGTCGTGTCTGACTTTGGGACCCCATGGACTGTAGCCTGCCAGGCTCCTCTGTCCATGGGGTTCTCCAGTCAAGAATACTGGAGTGGGTTGCCATGCCTTCCTCCAGGGGATCTTCCCAACCCAGGAATCGAACCGGCATCTCTAATATCTCCTGCATTGGCAGGCGGGTTCTTTTCTACTCGCACCACCTGGGAAGCCCAATAGAGATTGTAGGGGTGTCTAATTCTGAGTCCCCTGGCAGGTATAATGTGCACCTGAACTGAGGCAGATGGCGTGTTCTCAATGAATACAGATCACTTATCTGACCAAGTGTAGTTTTACTTACTGATTTTCAAGGTCTATTTTAAGTTAACCCAATCACTGTAATTTAACCTTCTGAAAGAGTGAGAAACTGTTATGTTAGGTACTTTTCAGCATGTATGCCTCTTAAAGTGAAGTCCCTTTTTATATATGTGTTCCTAATTTGTTCACGTCTTAGAGCAAATTGGAAATTTTGAAAAAGTGGACACTTTCCAATGTGTCATAAAAAATAATTCATCTATGATACAATTTTTTTGCCTTGAAAATGGACAGAGTTAGACATAGTGTCACTTAAAAATAAGTCCTAATGCCTGTCATTTCCACTTGAATTCTTACCACAAGGTAAGCAGAATATGATCTTCATTTCTACTCATTTGTGAGTTTAGATTTTGACAAAGGAATGAAACATACTCCCTTTTAAAAAGACAGAACAAACTGCCTCATCAATTCACTATGCAGAAGGTTATGAGTAATTTGTAAATTTAAAATTGGTTCCAGAACCTACTCCCCTGAGTGAATAATGAATGGATTTCTTCAACTGACAGAAAAATTTCAGAATTATTATCTGGAACTGAATACAGACTGGAAGACTCACAGCTTGCTCATGAAGTTGATAAAAACATCTTAATCCAATAGGTGCATGGATCAGTGCATATTTCATCTCTTCGTAGCTGACCTAGGGGCCAAGGTCCGTAAACCCACGTTGCTCCTTATTCAGCACCCACTCTGAAGTCCTTTCTCTCCTCTGCCTTTTGCGTCAAGCGCACACTAACCACTTGGGAGCCTCAAGAGTTTCAGCTCTGAAATGTCAGCTGGCCTGACTGGTGCCTGCCAGTAGGCGGGTCTCAATGAATGACTCAGCGTAGTTTCAGTGTCATAGGATCCCTAGATCTCCAGGGAACTGAGCGTTTTTGGAGCCCTGTGGGAAACCCTTCAGGAGTCCTGGGTCTTCATTCACGGGCATATTGTCACCTTTGGGGCACTGGAACCTGGTCTCCACTGATTCAGTTCTGAACACCCTGCAACCACTCACCTGTCACTCCTGTCTGCAAGAACGTCCTGAACGATTTCAGTGGCTTGGAGGCAAACAACACCATGGGGTGATTACCCCGCTGTCTCCCACCTTCCAGGAGCGTGTCCTTCAGTCCCTCTGCTCCTGGCAACACCTTCCTCAGGTCCCCTTATCTCAGCCTCTGCTCCTGCTTCCCTGATGCTCTTCCCTCCCCCAGCATCCCCGCCCCCACCCCACACACACCCAGCGAGCTGTCCCCGCAGCCAGAGAGGTCCCTTGCGGGTCAGACACACCACCTATCCTTCTGCCTCAAGTGCCCCCGCCCAGAGCCGGATTTCCCATGCTAGTTTTCTGCTCTGGTGCACAGTGGGGATGCTGTTCACGTGAGAGAAACATCCTGAGACACCGGGATTTACGCACACATCCCGGGGGCTGGCCTGAGCACGCTGCAGGGCATCAGCAGAGCGCGTCCTCACACCCCGGGGGCAGAGCAGGAGTGTGTGGGGTAGAGCAAGAGCCTGAACCTCGGCGCATCAGTCAGTGTCCACGGTGACTCTGCCCGTGACTGAGAATAGACCAAAGTCCAGAGGTTTCAACCGCGTGAGCAGAGCTCTGCGCACCATTCCAGGCTGTCTGTGGCGGTTCCTGCCTGACTTCCTCTCTCCTGAACCTCTCAGCTCCCGCACACAGCAGCCCCACGCTGCAGCCCTAGGGCACTGCTGTCACCCACCCGTGCCCACCTCCGTACCCACTCCCATCCCCAGACTCCTCCGTGACTCTGGGGAGTGTCCACTCAGGATTTGACTGATGGCTTCAAGGCCACGAGTAAAGGAGTCCCTCCTGACGTTCCCTTCCCCCCAGGAGTGTCTGCGCCCTTCCAGAGTGCAGCCGTGTGCCATCCCTTGCCAGTGGTTGGTACCCCATCAGGAAACGACCCTAATTCCCTCCTTCCTTCAAAATACCAACAGAAAGCTACCCCTGCAGCGCTGTGCAGGACCCTGGCCACATCCCAGATACTGAGAGTGACGGAAGCACACAACCAAGCTGGGATCAGTGGGCCGGAGCACTGCGGCACAGAGGGAAATGTTCCTCTCAACTCTCCCGGGGTTCCCAGAGCACGAAGTCTGCTTAACTGGACTTCCTGCATTTCGTTGAGGATGGACCTGAACGTGACTGGTCGTGCAAGGTTAGAGACTGAACATTCTCATGAATAAAGGAAGAATATTTGGATTTCCAGGCGTCAGTTTAGGAAGAGACACAAGTCACGAGAATGGAGGTGACCCAGAATTACACTCTTTCCTCCCAGACTCTGGAGTCAGCTCAGATTGCGCCTGTACTGTGGAGCCTTCCCTGATTTTATTGTGTATTACCTGTGGCTGACTTTTGTTATTAAACATGGCCTTGCTTTTTTTGCATTTACCTTTTCCTCCAAATTTTCAGTTTCTGCAGGGCAGTGACACTTCCTGCTTTTCAGAGCATTTAGGGCAGCACCTTATTCAGGAAGTGGGCCCTGAGGATGTTTGTAAAATGCTAATTAGAAAAGTGTATGGACCCAAAGGCATCTGCATGCATCTCCCAGCTTCAGAATCCACTCTTCACACAAGCGGGCTGTGCTCCGCCCCCCTTCACCCGGGCTTCCTGGGCAGTCCCCGCAGCCGTCTTGTGAGACTGGGGTGTCAAGTGTTTTACCGGTGAGGAGGCGCTGGGGCCCAGTGAGTCGTGTGTCAGGAAGCCCACACTCAGCTCCAAATTTACCTTCCTGGCTGGTGCTTTTTCCGTTAGAGCTGGAGTTGATGTAAAATAAAATAACATGTACTGTTGAGGCCCCTTATTCATTTCTTTTTGCCAGGGAAAATGTCCCTATTTGCAAAGGTTCCTGTGGGTAAAACCAAAACTCTAAAAGCATAAATTCTTACTCTTAAGCCAGTTCAATTAGAAGAAGAAAGGGGTGTATGTGTGTGTGTGTGTGTGTGTGTCTGTGTGTGTGTGAAGGAGGGGTTGAGGAAATTAGAGAAAGAGCCAAAAATAGATCCAGTGGCTGGGCCACTGAAGTGCATTTAAGAACAGAATGTCTAATAGTTAACCTCACAAACAGCGTTAGTCACTCAGTCGTTGTCTGACTCTTTTGCGACCTGACTGTAGCCCACGAGGCTCCTCTGTCCATGGGGCTCTCCAGGCAAGAATACTGCAGCGGGTTGCCATGCCCTCCTCCAGGGGATCTTCCCAACCCAGGGACTGAACCTGGGTCTCCTGTGTCTCCTGCATTGGCAGGTGGATTCTTTTTTTTTAAGGATAAATGCTGTACAGAATTTTATTGTTTTCTGTCAAACCTCAACATGAATCAGCCACAGGTATATATATATATATATCTATATATATATATATATATATATCCCCTCCCTTTTGAACCTCCCTCCCATCTCCCACCCCATCCTACCCCTCTAGTTTGCTACAGAACCCCTGTTTGAGTTTCCTTAGCCATGCAGCAAATTCCTGTTGCCTGTCTATTTTACATAGTTTCCATGTTTGCATGTTACTCTTTCCATACATCTCACCCTCTCCTCCCCTCTCCCCAAGTCCATTAGTCTATTCTCTATGTCTGTTTCTCCATTGCTGCCCTGTAAATAAATTCTTCATTTTTCTATATTCCCTATATGTGTGTTAGAATACGGTGTTTATCTTTCTCTTTCTGACTTGCTTCACCCTGTATAATAGGTTCTAGATTCATCTACCTCATCAGAACTGACCACTGAACTCACCTGGGAAGCCCAAGGAAATATGCATCTAGCATGTAATAAAAATAAAGCTTCGTGATCTGATGACTACCATAGCTCCTGATATTAAGATGTGCTAAGTCATTTCAGTTGTGTCTGACTCTATGTGACACTGTGAACTGTAACCCGCCAGACTCCTCTGTTCGTGGGATTCTCCAGGCGAGAATACTGGAGTGGGTCACCATGCTCTCCTCGAAGGGATCTTCCCTGATATTAAGATCAGTTCAGTTCAGTTCAGTCGCTCAATCATGTCTGACTCTTTGCGACCCCATGAATCGCAGCATGCCAGGCCTCCCTGTCCATCACCAACTCCGGGAGTTCACTCAGACTCACGTCCATCAAGTCAGTGATGTCATCCAGCCATCTCATCCTCTGTCGTCCCCTTCTCCTCCTGCCCCCAATTCCTCCCAGCATCAGAGTCTTTTCCAATGAGTCAACTCTTTGCATGAGGTGGCTGAAGTACTGGAGTTTCAGCTTTAACATCATTCCTTCCAAAGAAATCCCAGGGCTGATCTCCTTCAGAATAAGCTCCGTTATATTCTCAAATTGATGCAGAAGTGTTTATGACTGTGAACTGATTACTAAATTAGTTTCTGTAAGATCTGTACAACTTAGTAGATGGATGTTAAGGAGTTTAAGAAAAGGATGGGGGAACCTGGATTCAAATACACTGTCTCTGATGACTGTGGTCCAAGAGTATCTTCCCTCACAGGACTTTATATTTTGAGGAAACAGTTATGAAAGAAGATGTAACTGAAGATAGCTTTATCTGAATAACAGGTATTGTGAACATTATCTTAATAATATGTAATAGAACATTATAAAACTTTCCCTCTTCAGAATGAATTGATGGCATCAAATGACTGCTTTCTCTTGAAGCCTCAAAATATTCAATTCTTAATCCCAGGAATCTAAGATGCTCCCATGTTTGTAGGTGTAATTAAGTGAAGGGGTTTGAAGTGGAGAGTATCCTGGATTATCTGGGGGCCCTGAATATAGCCCTACCTATTGAGGCAGAGGGAGATTTGACTACAGCAGGTGACGTGAAGCTGACAGCAAGCTGCCGCGATGCAGGCTGTGAGGATGAAGGAAAGGCACTTGTGCAGGGAGGTAGGTGACTTCTAGCTGCTGAAAGGGCAAAGAGACCCCCTTCCTAGAGGCTCCAGGAAGACCCAGCCCTGGGAACAGCAGCCTGGTGAGACTGATTTCAGGTTCCTGACTTCAGAGCTGTCAGAGGATATGTTGGTATTGTCTCCACCTTTCTGATACTTTGTTACAGAAGTAACAGAAAATGAAGCCTTCACCTTGGAATCCTCCTCTCCGTGTGTCCTCCCAGCCTGAACTCTTAGCTCACGAACCTGCTCAATCCATTAGGAACCCCACCCCCTCGTCAAATGATACCCTTAAGCCAGCCCCCCTAATTCTTAAATATCCAGCCTTCCCCTGCACCCTGAGATGCTGTTAAGATTGTCAACGTAGAACTTCCTCTTCTATTCAATCTGCTTTATTGTTGGAGTGCTTTGGTGCCATTTCTAGGAAGCCCACATTTGATACGATACAATGAGGAAATCTGAAACAACATTCTGTCTGGATGAATAAAAGGCAATGGGTTATTACGGTTTTGTAAGTAAATAAAGACTGTCACTGAAGTTACCAGGAAGACTAGGTTTCATAGTTTAAAAGATCTTAGAAGCATTTTATGTGACTGATGCCAATTAATGAGGATTGTAAAAAGATTATTGCTATTTGGAAACTCTGTCCAGGGTCTTTCAGAATAAACAGAAAAAAGACATAGGGTTGAGATTATGAATTACAGAAGAAACAATAAGATATAGAGACATAATTTAGGACATTATATTTAATGTATACATCCCTAGGAGAGAGCATAACTATGGAAGAAAAACAATAATAAGAAATAATAAAATAAAACTAATAAATAATATAATCATAATAAATACATAATAATAGCAAAATAATATACCACTATATAAAATAAAAATAAAATAATTAAAAATAGAGAAAAATGCATCATGAAAAATTCAAGCAGTGAAAGGATCACATCCTTGTGATGTGATAAAGAAGGACCATCTTGTCTCAGGGAATACTAATGAAAAATATCAAGGTCAGCACTTAAGGGACAACATTTATACATATTCCAGTTGCTTACAAGGGACATAATCAAATTGGAATCCGAATTCTCCCTCATAAAATTAAATTTTAGAAGGCATTTATTTGATCAGTCTTTCCAGACTTCAGAGGAAACAATTGAGGATTCAAAGTTTTAAACCCAGTGAACTATAAATTGAAAGAAAGGGCAAAAGAAGAAGTTACCACTTACATACCCTTTTCAAATCATAGTAAGAATGATTCAGCCCAGTAAAGCTGACAGTGGAAGAAGGAAGTGATGTGAAGAACAGAAGTAATTCCATACTCTTAGCACCTCAATCCAGAAATAATGGCACCCACTGAGTTTCCAGTATGTCTCAAGAGTCATGGTAATTTATGCCTTATCTAACTCCCAGGAATTAAACAATCAGAAGTACACACAAGATGCATGAAACTTAGGTCACTTTCTGTTCAAGATCACAAACTTAGTGATGGGTGCAGACTGGCACCCACTCCAGTCTGAATCCACCCTCACCCTCTGTGTGCTTTTAAAATTCAATTTATATTGGAATATGTTTCATACACAGTCTTGGGTTAGTTTTAGGAACAGCAAAGTGGTTCAGTTATACATATGCATGTATTCATTCTCTCTCAGATTCTTTCTTCATTTGAGTATTAGGTAGAGTTCCCCTGTGCTGTACGATAGGTCCTTGTTGATTTTCTCTTTTATGCATATCAGTGTGTATATGTCAGCCCCAAGCTCCTAGTTTACCACTATCCCCAATGTTTCCACTTTGGTCACCTTAAGTTTGTGGGTTTTTAAAAAAAATTTATTGATTGATGGTATCTGGTCCCATCAGTTCATGGCAAATAGATGGGGAAATGGTGGAAACAGTAGCTGACTTTATTTTTTTGGCCTCCAAAATCACTGCAGATGGTGACTGCAGCCTTGAAATTAAAAGATGCTTACTCCTTGGAAGGAAAGTTATGAGCAAATTAGACAGCATATTAAAAAGCAGAGACATTACTTTGCCAACAAAGGTCCATCTAGTCAAGGCTATAGTTTTTAGTAGTCATGTATGGATGTGAGAGTTGGACTACAAAGAAAGCTGAGTGCTGAATAATTGATGCTTTTGAACTGTGGTGTTGGAGAAGACTTTTGAGAGCCCCTTGGACTGCAAGGAGATCCAACCAGTCCATCCTAAAGGAGATCAGTCCTGGGTGTTCACTGGAAGGACTGATGTTGAAGCTGAAACTCCAATACTTTGGCCACCTGATGTGAAGAGCTGACTCATTTGAAAAGACCCTGATTTGGGGAAAGATTGAGGGCAGGAGGAGAAGGGGATGACAGAGGATGAGATGGTTGGATGGCATCAGCGACTTGATGGGTTTGGGTAGACTCATGTGATGGACAGGGAGGCCTGGCGTGCTGCAGTCCATGGGGTCACAATGAGTCGGACACGACTGAGCAACTGAACTGAACTGAACTGATTTATTTATTTTAACTGGAGGATAAGTATAATACTGTGATGGTTTTTGCCATATGTCAGTAGGAAACAGCCCCAGGTACACATGTGTCCCCCATCCTGAGGCCCCTCCCACCTTCCTCCCCACCCTCTCCCTCTAGGTTGTCCCAGAGCACTGGCTTCCGGTGTCCTGCGTCATTCATTGAACTCACACGGGTCATGTATTTTACACACAGTAATGTACATGTTTCAGTGCTATTCTCTCAAATCATCCCTCCCTTGCCTTTTCCCACTAGTCCAAAAGTCTGTTGTTTACGTCTGTGTCTCCTTTGCTGCCCTGCACGTAGAATGGTCCGTACTGTCTTCCTAAACTCCACATATGTGCATTAATATATAGTATTTGTCTTTCTCTTTCTAACTTACTTCAGAAAGAAATAGGCTTTGTTTTCTAAGATGTGGTACCTATACACAATGGAATATTGATAGATATTATGATATCTATATGATATTATAAGATAGATATTACATTTAATGTATGAATGGAATATTATATATATATATGTATAATATATACAGGCTTTGTTTTCTAACCCTATCCCTAGCCCTAGCCTTTGTTTTCTAAGATGTAGTACATATATACAGTTCAGTATTACTCAGCCATAAAAAAAGAATGAGATAATGGCATTTTCTGCAACATGGTTGGAGTTAGACACTGTCCTGAGTGAAGTAAGTCAGAGAAAGACAAATGTTGTGTGATATCACTCATATGGAATCTGAAAAAACGATACAAATGAGCTTAAACTAAACACTGAGTCACAGACTTTGAAAACCATCCCCCCTACTTCCTTCCATGCACAGAACAGATTCCAGTGTGAATATTTTATCATTAAATAATTAACCTACACTTTTAGTACAATCATGTTAGCAAATAAGAACATCTCTGACAAAAGTTAAAACATCATTTGTGATCTCATTATCTACAAATTATTGGTAAATATTTAGTGGCAATAACAAAAGGAAATATCTGCCAAGTCCTCTTCTTGTGCTTTTCATATCTTTAGATATAATTGTGTTTGTCCAAATGGAATCATGTTTTACATATTTGGCAATTTTCCTTTTCCTATGGGCTTCCCTGGTGGCTCAGATGGTAAAGAATCTTCCCGAAGTGCGGGAGACCTGGGTTCAATCCTTGTGTTGGGAGGATCCCCTGGCGGAGGGCGTGGCAACCTGATCCGGTGTTCTTGCCTGGAGAACTTCTTTTCCTAGTGTACCAGTCTATAGGAAATAGCTTACAGTCTCTTCTGTTCTTTTATTTGAAGATAAAATTCTGCAGCAGCTCTAAAAATACTACTCAACCTGACTTACAGATAATCTAGTTAATAATAAGGTATCCTAACACTCTTTTAGTTCTCATCTATATCATTTAAATTAGAGACCTGACTCATAAATCAGTGACCTTCCTCAGCGATCAATGCAAAGAAATAGAGGAGAACAACAGAATGGGAAAGACTAGAGATTTCTTCAAAAAAATTCGAGACATCAAGGGAACATTTCATGCAAAGATGGGCTCAATAAAGGACAGAAATGGTATGGACCTAACAGAAGCAGAAGATATTAAGAAGAGGTGGCAAGAATACACAGAAGAACTATACAAAAAAGATCTTCATGACCCAGATAATCACGATGGTGTGATCATTCACCTAGACCCAGACATCCTGGAATGTGAAGTCAAGTGGGCCTTACTTGACTTCACTACAAACAAAGCTAGTGTAGGTGATGGAATACCAGTGGAGCTACTTCAAATCCTGAAAGATGATGCTGTGAAAGTGCTGCACTCATTATGCCAGCAAATTTGGAAAACTCAGCAGTGGCCACAGGATTGGAAAAGGTCAGTTTTCATTCCAATCCCAAAGAAAGGCAGTGGCAAAGAATGCTCAAACTATTGCACAATTGCACTCATCTCACATGCTAGTAAAGTGTCGGGGGCCAGCGTGAGGAACTCTGCCCATGGCAAAGGTCATGAGGAACGAGGCTTGGCATACACAAAGGCGTGATCAAGCCTCAGAAAACCCCCTGTTCCCGAGCATCTACCCCAAAACCAGAGTCTGTTTTATGCTCTCACCTACACCTCTGACTTTACGGGGGGCTCTCCCCCGTCACCATTTCTCTCGGAGAAGAAGTTAACTTGCAGCTCCAAGGCAATAAAAATTCCTGGGCGTGACAAGAATGTTTTAGCTTATGGACTCCTCTGAAGGTTATCTAGCCCACCTGTATAGGTTCGTCCGGCCACATGTGATCGTTTACAGCCTCCCAATCTGAGAGGCATGAGATGTTTTAGACTTACTAAAGGCCAATTCTTTTGGGGAGTTGGAAATTATTAGTATAGTGGGTTGGTTAGGAATTATATTGGTAAAGGGTTTTTCATTTGTTGTGTCAATAATTGCTGCTAATTCCCTGCTCTGGGTGGGACAAGGATGTCTCAGGTCAAACCTCTCTGCTGACAGACTAGCTTGTGTGACAGGATTATCCATACCCCTGCCACTATGCACATGATTGTTTACTACCTCTTAACCATAAACAGCACAGAGAGTTTTGGAGTATTTTGAGAGTCTTAATTAGCATAGGGCTTTTTCTTCTTGCTGAGTCAATGATTGCCGTCAGGCCTCCATATCCTTAGGCACCTGGGAATATATTAATCAAAGTATTTGGAATATAGAAAAGGAAATATAGTAGTTTTTAAGGTTAGCAATACTAGACTTTTTGAGTTAATGAATTTTCTTTTTTGTAATAGATCACTGTACTTTCTTATAAATCACTGTGTCCTTGCTATGTAAAAATGTAACTTTATCACTATCTTAAGACTAGATCTTAAGGGGAGCATTGGTGGAAGGATTTTCATTTGTTGGATTGATGTTTGCTGCTAAATCTCCATATTCCCTGCCCTTATAATGAATATAACGAACATATAGGAGAAATAAGTATTAACCTTTAAGCATATAGGAGAAATAAGTATTAACCTTGAAGATTAATCATGTTAACCTTGGGGTAAATAAATTCCTTTCTTGATTGTAACTCACTACACCCTCATCCTATAGGAATGTAACTTTATTTGGAGGGTGGTGCCTGGTTTAAGAAAAAACACCCTTGGAAAAAATAAGTTTTTTGGTTATCAGAAAGAAAGGATCATAAAATCCCTAAGACCTTTTTATGTGAAGCACCTGATTTTGATAAAGGTCAGGACTGCTGACCCCCGCGTGACTCTGTATTCATCCCTATG
Source organism: Budorcas taxicolor (assembly GCF_023091745.1). Classification (NCBI taxonomy): domain Eukaryota; kingdom Metazoa; phylum Chordata; class Mammalia; order Artiodactyla; family Bovidae; genus Budorcas; species Budorcas taxicolor. The sequence continues at coordinate 3,761,997 of NC_068917.1, read as the reverse complement.
TGTAACAAAAGGTATATAAGCAAACCCCAAAATAAAGAAGTCGGATCAGTTTCCGGAAAGACTGATTCCCCCATGTCATTTCTTTCTTGCTCCCTGTTTTTCAGGCTGAATTCCTATCTGGAGCATGGATACTATTCCACGTAGACCAAGTTATTCAGCCTCTTTTTCTCCACTAATCTTCCTACTACACTATCTGTTTCTAATCTCTCTATATATCTGTAATTAAATATGTATTTTTCCAAGGATGCTGATGCCGTCCCCACCTTCGAATTCCCTGGATCCACTGGGGCTGGACCCTGGCAGTAAAGTAATGCTCAAAATTCTCCAAGCCAGTCTTCAGCAATATGTGAACCGTGAACTTCCAGATATTCAAGCTGGTTTTAGAAAAGGCAGAGGAGCCAGAGATCAAATGACCAACATCCACTGGATCATTGAAAAAGCAAGAGAGTTCCAGAAAAACATCTATCTCTGCTTTATTGACTATGCCAAAGCCTTTGACTGTATGGATCACAATAAACTGTGGAAAATTCTGGAAGAGATGGGAATACCAGACCACCTGACCTGTCTCTTGAGAAGCCTGTATGCAGGTCAGGAAGCAACAGTTAGAACTGGACATGGAACAACAGACTGGTTCCAAATAGGAAAAGGAGTACGTCAAGGCTGTATATTATCACCCTGCTTATTGAACTTATATGCAGAATACATCATGAGAAACGCTGGGCTGGAAGAAGCACAAGCTGGAATCAAGATTGCCGGGAGAAATATCAATAACATCAGATATGCAGCTGACACCACCCTTATGGCAGAAAGTGAAGAGAAACTAAAAAGCCTCTTGATGAAAGTGAAAGAGGAGAGTGGAAAAGTTGGCTTAAAGCTCAACATTCAGAAAATGAAAATCATGGCATCTGGTCCCATCACTTCATGGCAAATAGATGGGGAAACAGTGGAAACAGTGTCAGATTTTATTTTTGGGGGCTCGAAAATCACTGCAGATGGTGACTGCAGCCATGAAATTAAAAGATGCTTACTCCTTGGAAGAAAAGTTATGACTAACTTAGATAGTATATTCAAAAGCAGAGACATTACTTTGCCACCAAAGTCCATCTAGTCAAGGCTATGGTTTTTCCAGTAGTCATGTATGGATGTGAGAGTTGGACTGTGAAGAAGGTTGAGCACCGAAGAATTGATGCTTTTGAACTGTGGTGTTGGAGAAGACTGTTGAGAGTCCCTTGGACTGCAAGGAGATCCAACCAGTCCATTCTGAAGATCAGCCCTGGGATTTCTTTGGAGGGAATGATGCTGAATCTGAAACTCCAGTACTTTGGCCACCTCATGCAAAGAGTTGACTCATTGGAAAAGACTCTGATGCTGGAAGGGATTGGGGGCAGGAGCAGAAGTGGGAGACAGAGGATGAGATGGCTGGATGGCATCACTGACTCGATGGACATGAGTCTGAGTGAACTCCAGGAGTTGGTGATGGACAAGGAGGCCTGGCGTGCTGCGATTCATGGGGTCGCAAAGAGTCAGACACGACTGAGAGACTGAACTGAACTGAACTGACTCATACATGTGTGCTGAGTCATGTCCACCTCTGTGATCCTATGGGCTGTAGCCCACCGGGTTCGTCTCTCCATTGGATTTCCCAGGCAAGAATACTCGAGTGGGTTGCCATTTCCTTCTTCATAGAATTTTTCTGACGTGGGGATTGAATCTGCATCTCTTGTGTCTCCTGCATTGGCAAGCAGGTTCTTTACCACTAGCGCCACCTGGGAAGCCCAGAGAGACCTGAAATCCACATCCCAAACAGAACAAAGTGTGGGTTTGCAGACCCTGGTGTTCTGAGGTGAAGGAGGCCTCTGTACCTCTTGCTCTCTGCCTGCCTACTCTGCAGTTTAAACAGTGCCTTTATGGTCTCTGTTTGATTTGAGGTTATCAACAAGGCTGTAGCAGGCAAGGAAAGTGTTCTTTGTTCTACATTACATATGAAAATGATGACTCAATATTTGTATAACATCCTTGGCTTAGTAATTGGCAAACAAGAATAATAGTGTTCTGACGTTAAACCCAGATCTTTCCGTGTATATCTTACTTCTCATTCCTCTTCTCTCTTTTTCTTTAAACTCTTTGTCCTTATATTAAAAAAAATTAATGCTGCTTTCATATTTGTTTGTGTCTCTTTTAAAAAGATTAAAAAAAACCCTAGTGCCCATTACATAGAATAGAGGGAATAAGAGATATCATAACTTCAAATTTTTAAAGGTTAATTGGGAAGCAAGTCAATATAGGATTCATAGCTCAAACTAAAGGAACATGTGGAGTCCTGAATTTCAGTCTTAATATAGAGATTATGTTGCAGTTAATGAGTGAAGAATTGCATTTCATGGATTTATTATAACAGTTTCTACAAAACGAGGCTACTCCTAGATGAATGGTGATTTCAGCCACTCTACACTAATTTTATATTTTTAGAGGTTGGCAACCAGCAGTCTCGGGAGCAACCCCATGTCCAAGGAGTAGTGGCTGCATGGGCGCAGGAGGGCTGAGAGGAGCTACTCCACTTTCAAGGTCAGGAGGGGTAGCGGTGAGGAGATACCCCTCGTCCAATGTAAGGAGCAGTGGCTGCGCTTTGCTGGAGCAGCCGTGAAGAGATACCCCATGTCCAAGGTAAGAGAAACCCAAGTAAGACGGTAGGTGTTTCAAGAGGGAATCAGAGGGCAGACACACTGAAACCATAATCACAGAAAGCTAGTCAATCTAATCACACTAGGACTACAGCCTTGTCTAACTCAATGAAACTAAGCCATGCCCGCAGGGCCACCCAAGACTGGCGAGTCATGGTGGAGAGGCCTGACAGAATGTGGTCCACTGGAGAAGGGAATAGCAAACCACTTCAGTATTCTTGCCTTGAGAAACCCATGAACAGTAGGAAAAGGCAAAATGATAGGATACCAAAAGAGGAACTCCCAGGTCAGTAGGTGCCCAATGTGGTACTGGAGATCAGTGGAGAAATAACTCCATAAAGAATGAAGGGATGGAGCCAAAGCAAAAACAATACCCAGCTGTGGATGTGACTGGTGATAGAAGCAAGATCCAATGCTGTAAAGAGCAATATTGCATAGAACATGGAATGTCAGGTCTATGAATCAAGGCAAATTGGAAGTGGTCAAACAAGACATGGCAAGAGTGAACGTCAACATTCTAGGAATCAGTGAACTAAAGTGGATTGGAATGGGTGGATTTACCTCAGATGACCATTATATCTACTACTGTGGGCAGGAATCCCTTAGAAGAAATGGAATAGCCATCATGGTCAACAAAAGAGTCTGAAATGCAATACTTGGATGCAATCTCAAAAATGACAGAATGATCTCTGTTCATTTCCAAGGCAAACCATTCAATATCATGGTCATCCAAGCCTATGCCCCAACCAGTAATGCTGGAGAAGCTGAAGTTGAATGGTTCTATGAAGACCAACAAGACCTTATAGAACTAACACCCAAAAAAGATGTCCTTTTCATTATAGGGGACTGGAATGCAAAAGTAGGAAGTCAAGAAACACCTGGAGTAACAGGCAAATTTGGCCTTGGAGTACGAATGAAGCAGGACAAAGGCTAATAGAGTTTTGCCAAGAGAATGCACTGGTCATAGCAAACACCCTCTTCCAACAACACAAGAGAAGGCCCTACGCATGGACATAACCAGATGGTCAACACCGAAATCAGATTGATTATATTCTTTGCAGCCAAAGATGGAGAAGCTCTATACAGTCAACAAAAACAAGACCAGGAGCTGACTGTTGCTCAGATCATGAACTCCTTATTGCTAAATTCAGACTTATATTGAAGAAAGTAGGGAAAACCACTAGACCATTCAGGTATGACCTAAATCAAATCCCTTATGATTATACAGTGGAAGTGAGAAATAGATTTAAGGGACTGGATCTGATAGACAGAGTGCCTGATGAACTATGGAATGAGGTTCATGACACTGTACAGGAGACAGGGATGAAGACCATCCCCAAGAAAAAGAAAAGCAAAAAAGTAAAATGGTTGTCTGGGGAGGCCTTACAAATAGCTGTGAAAAGAAGAGAAGTGAAAAGCAAAGGAGAAAAGGAAAGATATAAGCACCTGAACGCCAAGTTTCAAAGAATAACAAGAAGAGATAAGAAAGCCTTCCTCAGTGATCAATGCAAATAAATAGAGGCAAACAACAGAATGAGAAGGACTAGAGATTTCTTCAAGAAAATTCAAGACACCAAGGGAACATTTCATGCAAAGATGGGCTCAATAAAGGAAAGAAATGGTATGGACCTAACAGAAGCAGAAGATATTAAGAGGTGGCAAGAATACACAGGAGAACTACACAAAAAAAGATCTTCATGACCCAGATAATCACGATGGTGTGATCACTCACCTAGAGCCAGACACTCTGGGATGTGAAGTCAAATGGGCCTTACTTGACTTCTCTATGAACAAAGCTAGTGGAGGTGATGGAATTCCAGTGGAGCTATTTCAAATCCTGAAAGATGATGCTGTGAAAGTGCTGCACTCAATATGCCAGCAAATTTGGAAAACTCAGCAGTGGCCACAGGATTGGAAAATGTCAGTTTTCCTTCCAATCCCAAAGAAAGACAATGCCAAAGAATGCTCAAACTATCACACCATTGCACTCATCTCACAAGCTAGTAAAGTAATGCTCAAAATTCTCTAAGCCAGGCTTCAGCAATATGTGAACTGTGAACTTCCAGATGTTCAAGCTGGTTTAAGAAAAAGCAGAGGAACCAGAGATCAAATGGCCAACATCTGCTGGATCATCGAAAAAGCAAGAGAGTTCCAGAAAAACATCTATCTCTGCTTTATTGACTATGCCAAAGCCTTTGACTGTATGGATAACAATAAACTGTAGAAAATTCTGGAAGAGATGGGAATACCAGACCACCTGACCTGCCTCTTGAGAAGCCTGTATGCAGGTCAGGAAGCAACTGTTAGAATTGGATATGGAACAACAGACTGGTTCCAAGTAGGAAAAGGAGTACGTCAAGGCTGTATATTGTCACCCTGCTTATTTAACTTATATGCAGAGTACATCACGAGAAACGCTGGGCTGGAAGAAGCACAGGCTGGAATCAAGATTGCCAGGAGAAATATCAGTAACCTCAGATATGCAGATGACACCATCCTTATGGCAGAAAGTGAACAGGAACTAAAAAGCCTCTTGATGAAAGTGAAAGTGGTGAGTGAAAAAGTTGGTAAAGCTCAACATTCAGAAAATGAAGATCATGGCATCTGGTCCCATCACTTCATGGGAAATAGATGGGGAAACAGTGGAAACAGTGTCAGACTTTATTTTTTTGGGCTCCAAAAATCACTGCAGATGGTGATTGCAGCCATGAAATTAAAAGATCCTTACTCCTTGGAAAGAAAGTTATGACCAACCTAGATAGCATATTCTAAAGCAGAGACATTACTTTGCTGACTAAGGTGCATCTAGTCAAGGCTATGGTTTTTCCAGTAGTCATTTATGGATGTGAGAGTTGGACTGTGAATAAAGCTGAGCGCTGAAGAATTGATGCTTTTGAACTGTGGTGTTGGAGAAGACTCTTGAGAGTCCCTTGGAATGCAAGGAGATCCAACCAGTCCATCCTAAAGGAGATCAGTCCTGGGTGTTCTTTGAAAGAATGATGCTAAAGCTGATACTCTAATACTTGGCCACCTCATGCGAAGAGTTGACTCATTGGAAAAGACTCTGATGCTGGGAGGGATTGGGGGCAGGAGGAGAAGGGGACGACAGAAGATGAGATGGCTTGATGGAATCACCAACTCGATGGACATGGGTTTGGGTGGACTCGGGAGTTGTTGATGTACAGGGAGGCCTGGCGTGCTGTGATTCATGGGGTTGCAAAGAGTCGGACACGACTGAGTGACTGAATTGAAATGAACTGTACCAGCAGTCTCAAAGCACAGTAATCTGTTTCACAAATAGAAACTGGCTCCTGGTGATTAGAAATTTTTTACCTTTGTAACAGAGATCAGTGATAACTTTATCTGGTTAACTGCCTGTTCTTGAGACGTTAATGAGAAAAAGAGTGGCTTTTCTGGGCTACCATTTACTTCCTTTTAAACCCTGAAAGACTGTTGTGGAAAAAGAATCATGATACTCTTTCCCCACCAGATTTTACCTTTATATTAATGCTTGATTCTAGCTGGGTTGACTTTTTTTTCTTTTTTCTGAGTTAATATTAACTAAAGCAAGAGAATATGGTTTTTAAAGATTTCTCAGCTAAATAAAATACTGGATGGATAATCTGTAAATAAGTTGTTTAGGTATAAAATAAAGGAAATTTATATTTCTTTATTTAGGAAAATTTAAGGCAAAGATTTTAGGATTTCATAATAATTTCGATAGATACAACATATGACTAATACATTTTACACAGTTAAAGTAATGGCCAGTTTGGGGCAATTTTTGCTTGAATTATTTTTAATAAATATCCTGCAAAGCAGTTCTGCTTCATTCTGTGAATGAAGATGTATACATCTAAAACAAAGCAAAACAAACACACACAAAAACACAAAAGCAGAGAATGTTAGTGAAGATAAAATATGGAGTCACAGTAAAGGTGGAAGCCATTCATTACTACAAGATTTCTTTATAGACATTAGCTGTGCTTCTGCCGTCATTGCGCCGAGGATGAAGAAGACAAAAGGACCACTTGGTACCTTGACTGGTTTCTTACCTGTTGGTTCACAGGTCTCTACTTCCTTAATGAAAGGCATAATGGTGTCATAGTAAGGGATCAGGAAGACATTAGTTAACTTTATGGTTAGATAAAGTACTTTTAAATTGTGTGAAAAAGCAAGAGCATTCCAGAAAAACATCTACTTCTGCTTTATTGATTACACCAAAGCCTTTGACTGTGTGGATCACAACAAACTGTGGAAAATTGTTCAAGAGATGGGAATACCAGACCACCTTACCTGCATCCTGAAAAATCTGTATGTAAGTCAAGAAGCAACAGTTAGAACTGTACTTGGAACAACAGACTAGTTCCAAATCAGGAAAGGAGTATGTCAAGGCTGTATATTGTCACACTGCTTATTTAACTTATATGAGAAATGCTGGGCTGGATGAAGCAAAACTGGAATCAAGATTGCCAGGAAAAATATCGATAACCTCAGATACACATATGACACCACCCTTGTGGCAGAAAGCAAAAAAGAACTAAAGAGCCTCTTGATGAAAGTGGAAGACAAGAGTGAAAAGATTGGCTTAAAACTCAACATTCAGAAAACTAAGCTCATGGCATCTGGTCCCATCACTTCATAGCAAATAGATGGGAAAACAGTGGAAACAGTGAGAGATTTTATTTTGGGGGGGCTCCAAAATCACTGCAGATGGTGACTGCAGCCATGAAATTAAAAGACGACTGCTCCTTGGAAGAAAAGCTTTGACAAACCTAGATAGCATATTAAAAAGCAGAGACATTTCTTTGCTGACAAAGGTCCATCTAGTCAAAGCTATGGTTTTTCCAGTAGTCATGTATGCATGTGACAGTTGGACTACAAAGAAAGCTGAGTGCTGAAGAATTGATGCTTTTGAAGTGTGGTGTTGGAGAAGACTCTTGAGAGTCCCTTGGACTGCAAGGAGATCCAACCAGTCCATCCTAAAGGAAATCAGTCTTGAATATTTATTGGAAAGACTGATGCTGAAGCTGAAAACTCTAATACTTTGGCCATCTGATGCAATGAACTGACTTAGTGGAAAAGACCTTGATGCTGGGAAAGACTGAAGGTAGGAGGAGAAAGGGACGACAGAGGATGAGATGGTTGGATGGCATCACTGACTTGACAGACATGAGTTTGAGCAAGCTCCGGGAGTTGGTGATGGACAGGGAAGTCTGGTATGCTGCAGTCCATGAGGTCACAAAGAGTTGGACACAACTGAGCAACTGAATTGAACTGAACTGAACTAAATTGTTTTAAGTATTTAAAGGTAATTTTTAATTTCTCAAGAATACCTGGTTTAATTGGATTTAAATAGTGTTATGCTTTTAATTGAAAAAATTGATCAATGTTCTGATAAATAGCAATCAATATAAGTGATCTCATTGTGAAGAAAAGATCTCAGAACTCTCAAATGTTTAGGAAGGTAAAGATAATTCCAAATCTAATTTTATGGTAAATTTGCTCCTATTTTTAATCTTCATAGTAACCTGTCAGCCAAGTGTCAAACCCCACAGTGATACTAGGATCTATTCAGAAAATGACAGCCACCTGCTCCAATGGGGGATCCAGTTTTATTTTATTTTTCAAAATAATACTCAATTGGTCACTTTTACACTTTAAAGTGTTGGTAATGCACCTACAGTTTTCCTAATAGATACTTAAGTACAGTGTTCTCTTTTGCTATAAATTGCATTTAGCATGTTTTTATATTACTTTTCTTACTTTAAAAATGTAATAGCTACAGAAATGTAAGTGTTAAAGCAGTACTAGTATTAAGGTAATTTGAAAAACTTGAGAGCAAGTGTTGAGGAGACTAAAATCCATTAACATTCATGTGATGTCTTATATTACAGGAAAGATTTCTGCCACATAAATATGGGTGTGCTGGATAGGAGTATGTGGTGTGGGCTGCACCACAGAAGGCATATATTAATCTTTCTGGAAAGTGAAATTTGGTAGAGATAGATACTCATTTGATAGACAAACCATAGGGAAAATGTGGCAAACAGTCAAGATGTTTATATAACACTAATAGTGGGATTTGGGGCTTCTCTGGTGGCTCACTGGTAAAGGACCTGCCTGTCATTGTAGGAGATTAAAGTTCAATGCCTGGGTCTGAAAGATCCCTTGGAGAAGGAACTGGAAATCCACTCCAGTATTCTTGTCTGGGGAATCCCATGGACAGAGGAGCCTGGCGGGCTATAGTCCACAGGCTCACAAAGAGTCAGACACAACTTAGCAATTAAACAACAGCAACATAATAGCAGGATTTTTAACACTGGTCGCTTCATTGTGCTATTTTCACTGAGGCTGTGATTTTCTGGCAATGCAGTGGCCACCATTAGCATCCACACCGCAGAGTGAAGTGGAGCACCTGGCTGGGGCGGCAGAGAAGGTTCTAGATGCCCATTTTGTAACTCAGCCACTCAGCAACCTAGGAGAGGGGAAGAGTGAGAACATGTGTTGAGGAGACTAACACATTTAGAGATGGGATTAGAGGTGGGATTACTTGGTTGGAGGTGACAGTGTCCTGAGACCCTCTGCGTTGCCATGGGAACCAAGGTGAAGTGTTCCAGGGTTGGGGTGTCTTTACCAAGGGAGCCGCTACAGAATTTGAATGTGACCATGGAGTCCTGACTACACAGCGACTCACACTGGACAAAGCCTAAAGCTGAGACTGCCCAGCTGCCCGAGGTGGGGAGGGTGGCTTTCCTGGGACTGCCAGCCCCAAGTGTCTGTTCCATTCGGAGTTGGAGGGGAGGTAGGTGTGAGTGCGTTTACCACCAGCCAAGTGAGGGCCACAAAGCAGGTGCATTAATTCCGAGTTAATCTGAAGGGCTCTGGCTCCATGTCTTCCTTCAGGGGGTAACAGGAACTTTGAAAGCAGACAGATACACAAACCTACCACAGTGGCCCGAGAGGCATCCTCCGTGGCCACAGGGCATCTTGACTGCACGTTACTTCAACACCCTTGATCCACACACTGTGGAGCTTGTATAGACACCGTGTTCACCTGAGTTATTTTGAAGAATGAGGTATCATGTCAATCAGAGGTAGTTGCTTTTTTATTGAAGTATATAGTTGATTTACAGTGTTGTGTTTCAGTTGAATAGCAAAGTAATTCATTTATCTGTACACATATATCTTTTTCTTTTTTTAAGATTCCTTTCCCTTATCAGTTCGGTTCAGTTCAGTCACTCAATCATGTCTGACTCTTTGCAACCCCATGAATTGCAGCACGCCAGGCCTCCCTATCCATCACCAACTCCCAGAGTTTTCTCAAACTCATGTCCATTGAGTCGGTGATGCCATCTAACCATCTCATCTCAGCTGTCTCCATCTCCACCCACCTTCAATCTTTCCCAGCATCAGAGTCTTTTCCAATGAGTCAACTCTTCACATGAAGTGGCCAAGTATTAGAGTTTCAGCTTTAGCATCATTCCTTCCAAAGAACACCCAGGACTGATCTCTTTTAGGATGGACTGGTTGGATCTCCTTGCAGTCCAAGGGACTCTCAAGAGTCTTCTCCAACACCACACTTCAAAAGCATCAATTCTTCAGTGCTCAGCTTTCTTCACAGTCCAACTCTCGCATCCATACATGACTACTGGAAAAACCATAGCCTTGACTAGACGAACCTTTGGTGACAAAGTAATGTCTCTGCTTTTTAATATGCTATCTAGGTTGGTCATAACTTTTCTTCCAAGGAGCAATTGTCTTTTAATTTCATGGCTGCAGTCACCATCTGCAGTGATTTTGGAGCCTCCAAAATAAAGTCTCTCACTGTTTCCACTGTTTCCCCATCTATTTCCCATGAAGTGATGGGACCAGATGCCATGATCTTCATTTTCTGAATGTTGAGCTTTAAGCCAACTTTTTCACTCTCTTCTTTCACTTTCATCAAGAGGCTCTTTAATTCTTCTTTGCTCTCTGCCATAAGGGTATTGTTATCTGCATATCTGAGGTTATTGATATTTCTCCCGGCAATCTTGATTCCAGCTTGTGCTTCATCCAGTCCAGCATCTCTCATGATGTACTCTGCATCATAGGTTAACATCATCATAAGTTAAATAAGCAGGGTGACAATATACAGCCTTAATATACTCCTTTCCCAATTTGGAAGCAGTCTGTTGTTCCATGTCCAATTCTAACTATTGCTTCCTGACTTTCATGTAGATTTCACAAGAGGCAGGTCATGTGGTCTGGCATTCCCATCTCTTGAAGAATTTTCCACAGTTTGTTGTGATCCACACAGTCAAAGGCTTTGGCATAGCCAATAAAGCATAAGTAGATGTTTTTCTGGAACTCTCTTGCATTTTTGATGATCCAAAGGAATTTGGCAATTTGATCTCTGATTCCTCTGCCTTTTCTAAATCCGGCTTAAACATCTGGAAGTTCACAGTTCACATACTGTTGAAGCCTGGCTTGGAGAATTTTAAGCATTACTTTACTAGCTTGTGAAATGAGTGCATTTGTGCAATAGTTTGAGCATTCTTTGGCATTGTCTCTCTTTGGGATTGGAATGAAAACTGACCTTTTCCATTCCTGTGGCCACTGCTGAGTTTTCCAAATTTGCTGGCATATTGAGTGCAGCACTTTCACAGCCTCATCTTTCAGGATTTGAAATAGCTCCACTGGAATTCCATCACCTCCACTAGCTTTGTTCATAATGCTTCCTAAGGCCCACTTGACTTCACATTCCAGGATGTCTGGCTCTAGATGAGTGATCACATCATCGTGATAATCTAGGTTGTGAAGATGTTTTTTGTTCAGTGCTTCTGTGTATTCTTGCCACCTCTTCTTCTTCTGTTAGGTCCATACCATTTCTGTCCTTTATTGAGCCCATCTTTGCATGAAATGTTCCCTTGGTATCTCTAATTTCCTTGAAGAGATCTCTAGTCTTTCCCATTCTACTGTTTTCCTCTAATTCTTTGCATTGATCACTGAGAAGGCTTTCTTATCTCTCTTTGATATTCTTTGGAAATCTGCTTTCACATGGGTGTCTCTTTCCTTTTCTCCTTTCCTTTATAGGTTATTACAAATTATTGAGTGTAGTTGCTTGTGCTATACAGTAGGTTCTTGTTGGTTGCCTATTTTATATGTAGTAGTGTCTGTATTTTAATCCCAATCTCCTAATTTATCCCTCCTTCCCCCTTTGCCCCCAGTAACCATAAGTTAGTTTTTATGTCTGTGAGTCTGTTTCTGTTTTGTAAATAAATTCATTTGTGTCATTTTTGTTTTTTGGTATTTTGCTCTTTATTTTTTATTTTTT